>NC_135885.1:87169595-88369595 GCF_964194155.1 Cetorhinus maximus
ACATAGGTAGAACTAGGAAAGAGGTTATGCATAGAGAGTATGAGAAGCTAGGCACTAAATTAAAAAAGCAGAATCTCAAAAGGTAATAACCTCTAGATTATTACCTGAACCACGTGCAAATTGGCATAGAGTAAATAAAATTAGAGAGATGAATTTGTGGCTCAAAGACTGGTGTGGGAGAAGTGAGTTCCAGTTTGTGGGGTACTGGCACTAGTACTGGGGAATGTGGGGGATGTACCATTGGGACAGTGCACACCTGAACTGTGCTGGGATCAGTGCTCTAGCAAGCTGCATAACTAGGGAAATAGAAAGGGTTTTAAGCTAAATAGTGGGGCAAGGGATCAGATTTGGGAAGATGTGGTAAATCAAAGAGTAGAGACAAGGCAAGAGAGAAGAGAGCAAGAGGTCATGCCAGGAGCAGAACAAGGTATACCTAAAAATGAGGTGTCAACTTGGTGAAGCTATAGCACAGGGCTACTTGTTGCTTCCGCTGTTTGGCATGCAAGTGATAGACAAAGCTAAGCGATTCCACAACCAACGGATCAGATCCAAGCTCTGCAGTCCTGCCACATCCAGTTGTGAATGGTGATGGACAATTAAACAACTCACTGGAGGAGGAGGCTCCACAAATATCCCCATCCTCAATGATGGAGGAGCCCAATGCATCAGTGCAAAAGATAAAGCTGAAGCATTCGCAACAATCTTCAGCCAGAAGTGCTGAGTGGATGATCCATCTCGGCCTCCTCCAGCGGCCCCCAGCCAGACAGATGTCAGTCTTCAGCCAATTTAATACACGCCATGTGATATCAAGAAACGGCTGAAGGCACTGTATACTACAAAGACTATGGGCCCTGACAATATTCCGGCAATAGTAATGAAGACTTGTGCTCCAGAACTTGCTGCACCCCTAGCCAAGCTGTTCCAGTACAGCTACAACACTGGTATCTACCTGGCAATATGAAAAATTGCCCAGGAATGTCCCATACTCAAAAAGCAGGACAAATCCAATCCAGCCAATTACTGCCCCATCAGTCTACCCTCCATCATCAATAAAGTGATGGAAGTGGTCATCAACAGTGCTATCAACCAACGGTTGCTTAGCAATAACCTGCTCACTGATGCTCAGTTTGGGTTCCGCCAGGATCACTCAGCTTCTGACTTCATTACAGCCTTGGTTCAAACATGGACAAAAGAGCTGAACTCCAGAGGTGGGGTGAGGTGAGAGTCACTGTCCTTGACATCAAAGCAGCATTTGACTGAGTGTGGCATCAAGGAGCCTTAGCAAAACTGGAGCCAATGGGAATCATGGGAAAAACTCTGCTGGTTGGAATCATACCTAGCACAAAGGAAGATGATTGTGGTTGTTGAAGGTCAATCATCTCAGTTTCAGGACATCACTGCAGGAGTTCCTCAGAGTAGTGTTCTTGGACCAACCACCTTCAGCTGCTTCATCAATGCCTTCCGTCATAAGGTCAGAAATAGAGATGTTCGCTGATGATTGCACAATGTTCAGCAGCATTTGCAACTCCTCAGATACTGATGCAGTCCATGTCCAAATGCAGCAAGACCTGGACAACATCCAGGCTTGGGCTGACAAGTGACAAGTAACACTCATGCCACACAAGTGCCAGGCAATGACCATCTCCAACAAGAGAGAATCTAACCATCGTCCCTTGACATTCAATGGCATTGCCATCGCTAAATCTCCCAATATCACCATCCTGGGGGTTAAAATTGACCAGAAACTGAACTAGACTAGCCGTATAAATACTGTGCCAGCAGTCTGTACCATTTACAAGATGCACTGCAGAAACTCACCAAGGCTCCTTAGACAGCATCTTCCAAACCCATGGCCACTACCATCTAGAAGGACAAGAGCAGCAGATACATGTGAACACCACCACTTGTAAGTTCCCCTTCAAGTCACTCACCATCCTGACTTGGAAATATATTGCCGTTCCTTCACTGTCGCTGGGTCAAAATCCTGGAACTCCCTTCCTAACAGCACTGTGTGTGTACCTACACAACATGGACTGCAGCTGTTCAAGGAGGCAGCTCACACCACCTTCTCAAGGGCAATTAGGGATGGGCAATAAATGCTGGCCTAGCCAGCGATGCCCACATCCCATAAATGAATAAAAAAAAGCTATTAATGTGGGAAATGATAAATAGGCTGTGACAGGAAGGGACAGATTACAAAACTAAGAGTAAATCAGCACATAAGGCTAGAGGTAACAAAAATAATAAAAGGACAAAACTAAAGGCTCTGCATCTGAATGCATGTAGCGTTCAAAACAAAACAGATTAATGGATAACACAAATGGAAATAAATAATTATGAGCTGATAACCATTACAGCGACATGGCTGCAGGGTGACATAGACTGGGTCCTGAATATTGATTTATGAAGTACAGGGAGCTAGGAAACAGGTGGAGTGGTGGCTCTGTTATTTAATGATGTTATTCGCACAACAGAAAGGGAACAGCAAGTAATCAGGAAAGTTAATAGAATGTTATCATTTATTGCAAGGGGAATTAAATACAAAAGTAGGGAGGTTATGCTTCAATTTTACAAGGCATTGGTAAGACTACATCTGGAATATTGTGTACAGTATTGGTCTCCTTATTTAAGGAAGGATGTAAATGCATTAGAAGCAGTTTAGAGAAGGTTTACTAGATGACTACCTAGAATAGATGAGTTGTCTTATGAAGAAAGGTTGGACAAGCTAGGCTTTTATCCACTGGAGTTTAGAAGACTTGATTGAAACATGTAAGAAACTGAGGGCCCTTTACATCGTGGAATGGGAAAGGATGTTTCCTCTTGTGGGAAAGTCTAAAGCTAGGGATTACAGTTCAACAATAAGGGATGGTTCATTTAAGACAGATGAGGAGAAATTTTTCTCAGAGGGTCATGAGTCTTTGGGACTCTTCTTCAAAACGAGGTGGAAGCAGAGTCTTTGAATATTTTTAAGGCAGAGGTAGATAAGATTCTTGATAAGCAAAGGGGTGAAAGATCATCGGGGATAGGCGGGAACTTGGAGTTGAGGTTACAATCAGATATACCATGATCTTATTAATGGTGAAGCAGGCTCGAGGGGCCGAGTGGCCTATTGCTGCTCTTAATTTGTGTGTTCGTAGAAAATTTATGGGACAGAAGGAGGCAATTCTGTCTATTGTGCCCATGAGGCCAAAAATAAGTTAAGCAGCCTGATCACACTTTCCAGCTCATGGCCCTTAGCCTTTTAGATTACAGCACTTCAAGTGCATACCAAGTTTTTTATTCAATACAAGGAAGTTTCCTGGCTCTACCATCCTTTCAGGTGGTGAGTTCCAAACCCCCTTCATCCTTTGGGTGAAGTTAATCACTATTCACAACTCACTCAATAATGGGCAGAATCATCCCAGATTTGCACTTAGTGCAGTAGTGGGCAGTAAAAGGAACATTTTACCTGCTGGCTGTAATGACGGCTTTTCACACCATATAGTCCCAATCCTGCCTCATTAATGATGCATTGCCAGGAAACACGCCATTTCGCTGGCAGATGACCTCCAATTTGCCCGCTATGCTGTCACCTCGCTGCTTCCTCACACCAGGCGCCATATTTAAAGTGTAGCTACACGCACATGTCTCAGTGTTTCCAGCCCAGGACTGCTGCATAGAAGGCGAGGCCCCAAAAGGCAAGAAGACCGCAGCCCCCCGATTAAGTGACGCATCCCTGGGATGCCTTCTGGACATTGTTGGAGCTTGCTGCGATGTCCTCTACCCCGGCTCTGGCTGCAGGAGGCCCATCAGTATCACCACTCCAGCTTAGGAGGTGTGGCAGTGGTGATCAGTGCCAATGCTGCACAGAAGAGGTTGGCCATCCAGTGCAGAAAGAGATTGAATGAACTCATCCATGCCACTAGGGCATGGCAGTCATCTTATCACTCTAAACTCATACACTCGCAAGCCCAAACACATTCACTGACATTTCACTCACTGACAGCTCAAGGGACATCACCACTCACTCTCTCATACACACCCTCACATCTCCATCTGGTCTCATACCCTATGGAGACTGCCTCCTCAGCCCTCACCCTCTTGAGACCACTTGCGTAGATCAACATGTGTCCCCACACATACCCTGGGATACTCCCCCTTCCCTAGTACAGTCCTTGCCCTGCAGCCTCTTCCCTCATCTGAGGCCACTTCTTCCCCCTTCCCCAAGCAAGCCCTAACCCTGCAGTCATTGAAAATCTACCCCCGGCTTACGGCTGGTCTGGTAGTAGACACCTGCCCTTGAGCCCCCCCTAAATGTGATGTAGTGCTGCCTGTGAAGCCTGGCGCTGATGACCGTGAGAAATGCCTGAAGCAAGGTAGGCAAACAAACCTCAAAGTGCAGCTTGCCAAGTGCACGCTGCTTGTTCAGTTGTGCTTATGATCAAGCATGGGGCTGATTCTGGCAAGCTGGGCTTATACTAACATGCAGATGTATTATAATGAAGTTCCTGATGCGCGGTGGTGGGAAATGCAGCCTGCCATTGACGAGCGGAGCAGACGATTGCAAAATGGTTTCATGACGTCATGAAACCAACTTTTGGACTACTTGCCATATTGTCCACTCACACCTGCCATGTCGCCCGATGCCAGCAGGCATGGAAAATTCTGCACAATGAAGCAGCAATATTAGCCGACAGCAGGACCTGGACAATCCAGGTTTCTGCTGCTAAATAGCACATATGCCACATAATTACAGCCAATGACCACCTCCAACAAGAAAACACCATCTCTCCTTGGCCTTCACATGGCACTCTCATTGCCAAGTGGGCCACCACCAATATCGTTGGGTGACCATTTACTGGAAGTTTAACTGGACAAGCTATATCAATAATATGGTTGCAAGAGTCTATGCACCCTGCAGCAAATAGCTTACTCTTAGTCCTTAAGGCTCAGGTTAGGAATGTCATGGAATGCTCACCTGGAATGGTACCACGGAAACAATGCTCAAAAAGCATGACACCATCCATAATGGAGTAGTATTCTCCATCCAGTCTGCCACCATATTCACATTCTTCACTACCAGGATGCTGAGACTGTAGTATGTACTATCTATAGGATGTATTGCAGTAACTCACAAAGTTATCTCAACAACACCTTTCAACCCTACAACCTTAACCACTAGGAAGAACAAAAACAGCAAAGCATAAGAATATCATCTCCTCCATTTTCTTCTCTAAATCACACACTGTACTGACGATTCTATTCTTCTCTATTCCTTCTTTATCACTGGGTCAACTTCCTGGAACTCTCTACCTACTAAGGGTCAGCTTTGGCCTAGTAGTGGCACATATAACTCTGTGTCAGAAGGTCATGAGTTCAAGCCCCACTCCAGAGACTTGAGCACAGTTTCTGAAGTTTTGAAATTAAAATGAGTTCTTTTGATATTTTGATCAACATTTATCCTGCAACCATAAGATCATAATCATACAATCATAAGTAATAGGAGCAGGAGTAGGCCATTCAGCTGATCAAGCATGCTACCCTATTCAATAAGATCATGGTAGATCTGTTTGTGGCTTTAACTCCACCTCGTGCCTGCCCCAAAACCTTTGACTCCCTTGTCGATCAGAAGCATGTCTAGCTCAGCTTTGAATATATTCAATGACACAGCTTCCACTGCTCTCTGTGGAAGAGAATTCCAAAGACTAACCAATTCTAACTAATACTAATAATTCCAAAGACCTTCTGAGATAAAAAGATTCCTCCTCATCTTCATCTTAAATGGGAGACGACTGATGCTTAAACTCCGCCTCCCTAGTTCTAGGTTCTTCCACGAGGGAAAACATTTTCTCAGCATCTAGCCTGTCAAGCCCATCCAGAATCGTATATGTTTCAATAAGATCATCTCTCATTCTTCTAAACTCCAACGTGCATAGGACCAACCTCCTCAATTCTCATTCCAGAAATCAACCTATTGAACCTTCTCTGAACCGGTTTCAATGCAAGTATATACCTCCTTAAGTAAGGTAACCAAACTGTACGCTGTGATCTAGGTCTTACCAATGTCCTATGCAGTTGTAGCAAGGCTTTCCTATTTTTATATTCCATCTTGAATGCAAAAAAGGCAAACATTCTATTACTGTTTTACCTTTTAACATAGTTAACTATTCCACTTTAGCAAACTCTGTCTCCATACCTTTGTAATGACCTTTAGGTTTAAGACTCTAGTTTCAGGCCCACATTTCTTACCTTCAAACTGAATGTGAAATTTTATCATGTTATGATCACTCTTAGCTAGAAAATCCTTTACTATGAGATAATTAATTAATTCATTCTCATTGCACATTACCTGGTCTAAAATGTCTGTTCCCTGCTTGGGAAACTGTCCCAAATCCATTCTATGAATTCATCCTCCAGACTACATTTGCCAATTTGATTCATCCAATCTATATGAGGATTAAAATCTCCCATGATTATTGCAGTACCTTTCTTACAGGCCCCCATTATTTCTTTAATTAATCTGTCCTAAAGTGTAGTTACTGTCAGGGGGCCTATAAATCATTCCCCTCACAGCTCCCGCCCGTGACTTCTTTTCCTTTGCTTTTTCTTATCTCCACCCAAACCGATTCTACATTTTGATCCACTGAACCATGATCATTTCCCACAACTCTACTGATCCCATCCTTTTCCTTTCTTTCTGACCTTCCAAAATTTTAAATACCTTTGAATATTCAGGTCTCAGCCGTGGTCACTTTGCAACCATTTCTCTGTAATGGCCATCATCATACTCATTTATTTCTATTTGTGCCATTAATTCATCTACCTTGTTATGAATGCTGCATGCATTCAGATAAAGAGCCTTTATTTCTGTCTTTTTACCATTTTTTCCTACTCCAAACTTATTTGCTGAAGCACTCTTATGTTTGTACACTCTGTCTCTTCCTGTCACACTCCAGTTATCATTACCTGTATTGCTACTCTACACTATTGCCTTGTCCTTTCTCGTCAACTTCCTAACTCTCCCCTCACCTGAACCCTTAAAGCCCTCTCTACAGCCCGAGTTGTATGATTTCCCAGGTCACTGATCTCAGTGGTCCCACCACTGGCTCAGGTGAAATCTGTCCTAACAGTACAGCTCCCTCTTTCCCTAGTACTGGTGTTAGTGATATGTTTGCAGTTTGTGTAGAGGATTTAATTTAACTCCTAGCTGCTTATCCTCCCTCAGCAGAAACTCTTGATTTGTCTTATGCCGTTGGTGCCCACCTGGACCATGACAACTGGATCCTTCCCCTTCCATTCCAAATTCCTCTCCAACCCTGAAGAGATGTCCTTAACCCTGACACCAGGCAGGCAACATAGCCTTCAGGATTAATACTCTCAGTTGCAGAGAGTTGCAGTATTTGTCTCCATAGCTACTCTGTCCCCTACAACAACTGCATTCCTTTATACTCCCCCAACATGAATGGCCCTCTGCACCATGGTGCTGTCATCAGTTTGCTCACCCTTCCTGCAGTTCCTGCTCTCATCTACATAAGCTGCAAGAACATCAAACCTGTTGCACAATTACAATGGCAGGGGCTCCTCCACTGACACCTCCTGCATCCCCATACCTGCCTCACTTGCAGTCACATCCACCTGTCCCTAACCATGGGCCAAATCTGAAATACCTAACTTAAGGAGTGTGACTGCTTCCTAGAACAATGTGTCCTGGTAACTTTCTCCATCCCTGATGCATTGCAGTATCCAAAGCTTGGGCTCCAGCTCATCAGCTCTGAGCTTAAGCTCTTCAAACTGCAGATGCTTACTGCAGGTATAGTTGCCATGGATCACACAGGTATCCATCAATTGCCATGGTCTACAGCTGTAACACATAACCTGCCCTGCCATCTTTATTGTATTTTGTTTAATTAATCAGGTTTCAAGTTTAGTCATATACGCAACAATTTTGTGCAGTTATGTTATGGAGTTTAACTAGTTATGCTGTACAGGTTATAAAATGCTTATATCTCCCCAGTACCAGTTTAAACTGCTGTCCAGGTTTATAGAGAAAAAAACCATTAAAATTCACCAATCACCTTTCTCTCAACTAAATAATGCCTCTGCGTTTCAGATTTCAGATCTCACTGTCTTCAGCTCCCTTTCTTGGACCACTCCTTTTTTGTAAAAGACCAGATAGTACCTCCTCACTCCATGCACTTCCTCCCTCAATTACCAAATTCCCAGAGATGAGCATTCAACTTTGCTGCACTCAGACAAAGCTGCACTTCATGGTACTTATTCCATGTGTCTGTTGAATCTCCTGTATTTCTGCTAGCTGAGATTCCAGTGACCTGAACCAGTTACTGGCTAGGGAACCAATTTTAACTAGCTCCCTAAATTAATCTTGCTGTTTGTGGGACCTAAGGTGGAATTTAATGGCTGCATCAATGAGCCTGTCCACTGACCTATTTCAATGTCAATTAGGCACTTACCTAGTTGCCATTGGGTTTCTCTGTCTTCAGGGTAGCTGTCCTGGCTTCAAGAGCTGTGAGCCAGAGGCCAGCAGCTCTCCAGTATCAGCAGTACTCCTGGGAGCGGTGGCCACTGCCCAGACTGCAGTAGGGCCCAGGACCAGGATCATCATTGGAGCCCTGGAGGAAATGTTGGTGAGGCAGGATCACTGGGGTCAGTCAGGGAGGCCCGAGTGAGAGGGGGTGGTGAAAGGGGGTCAGTTTAAAGGTTTGGCAGGAGTCTTTCGATGTGGGTGGTATTTACTGTTGGTGGCTCTCTCCATTGGGCATGGACTACCCAAGTAGGAGGGAACCCTACCAGCCCACACCCATCCCACCCCCATAAGTCATAGACAAGCTCACCAGGGTTTACCTGGCAGGCATGGTGTGGCCACGCCTACCGTTGGTTAAATACCGTGACAGCGGGATGCCTCACTGGCTCTTCCAGGCACTGGTTGGCTCTGCCAGGCTCTGTTTGGCACTGCCAGGCTCTGTTTGGCTTTGCCAGGCTCTGCCAGGCACTGTTTGGCTCTGTTTGGCTCAGCCGAAGTGAAGCCCGCGGGATGCCTCACTTAAGGGCCTCAATCGGCCTTTGGACGGGAAGACTTTCCTTAACCCTTCCCATCACAGACTTAATTAGGAGGAGTAGGGATAAGATAATAGTCTCCACCCACACTTCCCCACTCTACTATACACGCCCTGCCCCCAAACACCCAGCCCTTGAGTGTGTAAACTGGCTGCCACAGGTCCTACATTACAACGATGGCTACATGTGTTTGACTGTAAAAAATGTTAAGATATCATGAAACATACTATATAATTGTAAGCTCTTTGTTTCTTCTTTATAACTATCAAAGCACCATCAGAACAAACACTGAAGCAGTTCAAGATGGAATGTTCTCAGGATGAACTGATTTGCAAATGTCATCCACACCCTGAGAACAAAATAAAAGAAAAAAAAGACTTGTTTTTATATAGCCCACCCATAACCACTTATTAACCACAGCTTAATGCATTTTATGGATAATTAAATATTTTTGAAGTGTAGCCACTGGGCTGCATATTACAGGGGGGCGGGGGGGTGCCCAGAAGCAAAGTTGATGTGGAGCCGAATCATTCCATGCCAGCCCGCCCTGCAGTTATAACTCACTGCAGGTGGGGTAAATAGGCTGCCAGAAGTCCCGCCCTCAGGAGCTGCTGGTCAATCGGATTGGCTGGCAGCTTCAGTTGTCATGGCAGCGCCAAGAGCACATTAGTGGGTGCTGCCGGGACTACAACCAGTCCCAAGAAGGCCCAATGTATCCCAAAGCAGGGCAAGTCCAGGGTATTGAACGGGGAAGGTTTGGGCAGCTTGGGAAGGGGTCGGGAGTGTGAAGATGGTTGGTTTTAGAGAGCAGGTGGGTAGGAAGAAAGGGGGTTACTATCTTAAAGGGGGCTGACCCTCCCAATGTGCAAAGGGCACCCCTTGAAGATAGTACCACTCCTTTCCTTCCCACCCTTCTAAAAGCTTCAAAAAAAGGCCCACCCACTTCTGCCCAGCTGCCCACTCCAACCATATTATGGCGTGGGCAGCGTTATTATCAGGGTCAATTGCCTCGTTAACAAGCTCAATTGACCTTTGATTATTTATTTAAATATGGTGGGTCAGCTGCCGTCTTATGGGGTGAGCTTGGGGGTGGTTGGGAAGGTGGCGTGGTAGGCACCAAGCCCTATTTTATGTGCCCCCACCCGACAAAATCACACCCAGTGGAGGCATGTAAAATCCAGCTCACTGTTTTAAAGTAGGAAACATGGCAGCCAGTTTGTACACAGCAAACTACCACAATAATGCCCAGATAATCTGTTTTTGTGATATGGAAAGAGGGATAAGTAAAAGGGGGATTAGATTCTTTTGGGGCAAGGGAATTACAGAGTTCAGGTGTATGCTTCCACATGAATTAATTGAAAAACTAAGCATTAAAATGCACATTGCTTCATTATGTTTGGTCAATATTTTTTGCAAGTTCAAATTACGATTTGAAATTCATCATTCTGCAGCAATTCCTCTCGAAACAGATGTTGATTTTTGGGTGGGTGACGGGCAGCAAAGCGGTCCCCATTATTTTGAAGCTGCCAGCTCACATTCACCAGATGGTCTTCAGGGTACCAAACAGGCTGCCTAACACAGCTTGCCAAGATTCCCAAAAAAATGGGTCAGAGTTGTCACAAGCAAGGAAGGTTTCAGGGTATGGATTGGGAGATGGTGTAGTGGTTGTAGTGGATGTGAATCCCTGGGCGACTACAGCTTGGATTAACTTTGTGAACCTTGCTGGATAAGCAGGTGTTAAACACTTACTTTAAAGATCATAAGACCATAAGGCGTAGGAGCAAAAGTAGGCCATTCCGCCCATTGAGTCTGCTCCACCATTCAATGAGATCATGGCTGACCTGATAATCATCAACTCCACTTTCCTGCTTTTTCCCCATAACCCTTGATTCCCTTACTGATTAAAAATCTGTCCATCTCAGCTTTGAATATACTTAACAACCCAGCCTCTACAGCCCTCTGCAGTAAAGAATTCCACAGATTCACTACCCTCTGAGAGGAGAGATTCCTCCTCATCTCTGTCTTAAATGGGCGACCCCTTACTCTGAGATTATGCCCTCTGGTCCTAGACTCTCCCACAAGGGGAAACAGCCTCTCAGCATCTGCCCTGTCAAGCCGCCTAAGAGTCTTATATGTTTCAATAAGGTCACCTCTCATTCTTCTAAACTCCAATGAGCACAGGTCCAACCTACTCAATCTCTCCTTATAAGAAAATCCCTCTGTACCCGGGATCAACCTAGTGAACCTTCTCTGGACTGCCTCCAATGCCAGTATATAAGACCATAAGACTATAAGACATAGGAGCAGAAATTAGGCCATTCGACCCATCGAGTCTGCTCCGCCATTCAATCATGGCTGATAAGTTTTTCAACCCCATTCTCCTGCCTTCTCCCCGTAACCTTTGATCCCTTTACCAATCAAGAACCTATCTATCTCGGTCTTAAATACACTCAATGACCTGGCCTCCACAGCCTTCTGTGGCAATGAATTCCATAGATTCACCACTCTCTGGCTAAAGAAGTTTCTCCTCATCTCTGTCCTAAAAGGTCTTCCCTTTACTCTGAGGCTGTGCCCTCGGGTCCTAGTTTCTCCTACTAATGGAAACATCTTCCCCACGTCCACTCTATCCAGGCCGTTCAGTATTCTGTAAGTTTCAATCAGATCCCCCCTCATCCTTCTAAACTCCATCGAGTATAGACCCAGAGTCCTCAAACGTTCCTCATATGTTAAGCCTTTCATTTCTGGGATCGTTCTCGTGAACCTCCTCTGGACCCTCTCCAGGGCCAGCACATCCTTCCTGAGACACGGGGCCCAAAATTGCTCACAATATTCTAAATGTGGTCTGACCACAGCCTTATAAAGCCTCAGCAGCACATCCCTGCTTTTATATTCTAGTCCTCTCGAAATAAATGCCAACATTGCATTTGCCTTCCTAACTACCGACTCAACCTGCAAGTTAACCTTAAGAGAATCCTGGACTAGGACTCCCAAGTCCCTTTGCACTCCAGATTTCTGAATTCTCTCCCCATTTAGAAAATAGTCTATGCCTCTATTCTTCCTACCAAAGTGCATGACCTTACACTTCCCCACGTTGTATTCCATCTGCCACTTCTTTGCCCATTCTCCTAACCTGTCCAAATCCTTCTTCAGCCTCCCCACCTCCTCAATACTACCAGTCCCTCCATCTATCTTTGTATCATCTGCAGACTTAGCCAGGATGCCCTCAGTTCCTTCATCTAGATCATCAATGTATAAAGTGAAAAGTTGTGGTCCCAACACTGACCCCTGTGGAACTCCACTAGTCACCGGCCGCCATCCTGAGAAGGACCCCCTTATCCCCACTCTCTGCCTCCTGCCAGACAGCCAATCTTCTATCCATGCTAGTACCTTGCCTCTAACACCATGGGCTGTTATCTTACTGAGTAGCCTCCTGTGCGGCACCTTGTCAAAGGCCTGCTGGAAGTCCAAGTAGATAACATACATTGGCTCTCCTTTGTCTAACCTACTCGTTACCTCCTCAAAGAATTCTAACAGATTTGAAAGGAATGACCTCCCCTTGATGAAACCATGCTGACTTTGCCCTATTTTATCATGCACTTCCAAGTATTCTGAAATCTCATCCTTAATAATGGACTCTAAAATCTTACCAACGACCGAGGTCAGGCTAATCGGCCTGTAATTTCCTGTCTTTTGCCTCACTCCTTTCTTAAACAGGGGGGTTACATTAGCGATTTCCCAGTCCTCTGGGACCCTCCCTGACTCCAGTGATTCCTGAAAGATCACCACTAATGCCTCCACTATCTCTTCAGCTATCTCCTTCAGAACTCTGGGGTGTAATCCATCTGGCCCAGGTGATTTATCCACCTTCAGACCTTTCAGTTTTCCTAGCACCTTCTCCTTGGTAATGGCCACCATACTCACCTCTGCCCCCCGACTCTCTTGAACTTTGGGGATGTTACTCGTGTCTTCCACTGTGAAGACTGACGCAAAGTACCTATTCAGTTCCTCTGCCATTTCTTTATTCCCCACTACTACTTCTCCTTTCCTCATTTCCCACTGCTCTTCACCGCATTGTATGCTTCCTCTTTAGCTTTGATGCTGTCCCTGACTTCCCTTGTCAGCCATGGTTGCCTCGTCCTCCCTTTAGTATGCTTCTTCTTCCTAGGGATGAATTTTTGCTGTGTCTCCCAGATTACTCCCAGAAACTCCTGCCATTGCTGTTCCACTGTCTTTCCTGCTAGGCTCATCTCCCAGTCAATTCTGGCCAGCTCCTCTCCCATGCCTCTGTAGTTGCCTTTATTCAACTGTAACACCGTTACATCCGATTTCAGCTTTTTTCTCTCAAATTGCAGGGTAAATTCTATCATATTATGGTCACTTCCTCCTAAGAGTTCCTTCACCTTAAGCTCCCTTATCAAATCTGCCTCATTACACATCACTAAATCTAGAATTGCCTGTTCCCTAGTGGGCTCCACCACAAGCTGCTCCAAAAAGCCACCTCATAGACATTCTACAAATTCCTTTTCTTGGGATCCACTACCAACCTGATTTTCCCAGTCTACCTGCATATTGAAATCCCCCATGATCACTGTAACCTTGCCTTTCTTACACGCCTTTTCTATCTCCTGGTGTATCTTGTGCCCCACATCCTGACTACTGTTCGGAGGCCTGTACATAACTCCCATTATATCTTTCCTTAGATAAGGGGACCAAACTGTTCACAGTATTCTAGGTGTGGTCTAACTAGTGCCTTGTATAATTTTAGCAAGACTTCCCTATTTTTATACTCCATTCCCTTTGAAATATAGGCCAACATTCTATTTGCCTTATCTATTACTTGCTGAACTTGTAGCGTAGCTTTTTGTGATTCATGCACAAGAATCCCCAAATCCCTCTGTGCCGCAGCTTTCTTCAGTCTTTCTCCATTTAAATAATATTCAGCTCCTCTATTCTTCCTGCCAAGGTGCAAAACCTCATATTTTCCCACATTATATTTCCATCTGCCAAGTTTTTGCCCACTCAATTAACCTGTCTACATCCCTCTGTAGACTCTTTGTGTCATCCTCACAACTTGCCTTCCCACCTATGTTTGTGTCATCCGCAAACTTGACAATAGTACATTCACTTCCCTCATCCAAGTCATTATATATATTGTAAATAATTGTGGCCCCAGCACTGATCCCTGTGGCATTCTACTAGTTACAGGTTACCTTTTTGAAAATGCCCCCTTATACCAACTCTCTGTCTTCTATTAGTTAGCCTATCCTTTATCCATGCTAATGTACTATCCCCAACACCATGGGCTCTTCTCTTAGTGGCCTGATGTGCGGTACCTTATCGAACGCCTTTTAGAAATCCAAATATATTACATCTACTGGTCCCCCTTTATCTATCCGGCTTGTTACCTCCTCAAAGAATTCTAATAAGTTTGTCAGGCACGATTTCCCCTTCGTGAACCCATGGGGAAAAATGTTCCCTCTCTTGGGGGGGTTGTGCGAGGGCAGGCGGGAACCCAAATTGGTGCCCCCAATCAGGGCCACGCGGTCATTTTACATGGGCGGGCCAATTAAGGCCCGCCCAGCGTGACGCTCGCCCGGAAGCGCTGAGTGCTCCCTGTGCGGGTGTGGGGGGTGGTGTTCCCTGAGTTGGGGCCTCAGGGAGATCAGTTTGATATTTAAAAACTGAAATAAAGGTAATTAAAAACTTTTAAAACATGTCCCCTCATGTGACACTGTCACATGAGCTGGGACGTGTCAATGAATTATCTTAAAAATTTTTACTGAATTTTAAAACACTTCATGAAACCTCATCCCGCCCGTGGATGAGGTTTCATGAAAAATGCGAAGGCCGTCTGGGCTTTACGCCTGCCCACCAACCTTAAGGTTGGACGGGCGGCTCATTGAATTATTTCAATTAGTTTTTAACAGGCCTTAATAGGCCTTTGACAGTTCAGCAGGCGCGCAGCCGACTTCTCTGTGTGCCCGCCAAACTAGAAATCTAAATGACGCACGGTGACATCACCGCGCATCATTTTATGTGTCAGCGAGCGGGCCCTGCCTCCACTCACCAACTGGAGAATTCAGCCCATGCTGACTCTGCTTGATTATATTATGCATTTCTAAATGCTCTGCTATTACATTCTTTACAATAGAATTTAACATTTTCCCAATGTCGGATGTTAAGCTAACTGGCATATGGTTACCTGTTTTAGGTCTCCCTCCCTTTTTGAATATGAGAGTTACATTGGCAGTTTTCCAATCCCCTGGAACTTTTCCAGAATCTAAGGATTCTTGTAAGATTACCACCAATGCATCCACTATTTGTGTAGCTACTTCCTTTAATATCCTAGGACGTAACCCATCAGGTCCAGGGGATTTATCAGCATTTAGCCCCATTATTTTTCCCAGTATTATTTTTACTCGTGATAGTTATAGTGTTTATTTCCTCCCCATTTTCCCCCTTGATTATTTAGTATTTTTGGAATGCTATTAGCGTCTTCTACTGTGATGACTGATGCAAAGTATTTATTCAACTCCTCTGTCATTACCTGGTTCCTCATTACTATTTCCCCAGACTCATTCTATAAGGGGCTTATATACAATTTGGCCTCTCTCTTCCTTTTTATATATTTAAAGAAGCTCTTACTTCCATTGTTATATTATTTGCTAGTTTACCCTCAAAGTTTATTTTCACCTCATTATTTTTTTGGTCATCTTTTGTTCATTTTTAAAACTTTCCCAATCCTCTGGCTCACCACTAATCTTTTCCACATTGTTTGTTTTTTCTTTCAATTTGATACTATCCTTAACTTCCTTGGTTAATCCTGGTTGGTTTATCCCCTTCCTAGAATCCTTCGTCTTCACTGGGATATATCTTTGTTGTGACTCATGAACTATTTTCTTAAATGCCTGCCATTGTTCATCATCCGTCTTTTCTGTTAAACTCTTTTCCCAGTCCACTCCAGCCAACTCTGCCCTCATTCCGTTGTAATTACCCTTATTTAAGTTTAGCACAATTGTTTCCGACCCAAGTTTCTCACCCTCAAACGGAATGCTAAATTCTACCATGTTATGGTCGCTGTTTCCTAGGGGATTTTTTACTCTGAGATAAGGTATTAAACCTGCCTCATTACACATTACCAGATCCAAAATAGCCTGATCCCTGATTGGATGCACAATATATTGCTCTAGGAAACTGTCCAAAAGACATTCTATAAATTCTTGCTCGTGGCTAGCTCTGCCAATTTGATTTTCCCAATCTACATGAAGATTAAAGTCGCCCATAATTAATGTACTGCCTTTTTAACATGCCCTCATTATCTCCTGATTTGTTCTCTGTCCTACAGTATAGCTGTAAGGGGGCCTTTGGACTACTCCCACCAGTGTCTTCTACCCCTTGTTATCTTTTTACCTCTGCCCATATGGATTCAACATCTTCCAATCCAAGGTCATTTCTTGCTATCGTGCTTATTCCCTCTCGTACTAACAAAGTTACCCCACCACCCTGTCCCTCCTACCTGTCCTTTCGAAAAACCACATACCCTTGAATATTTAGTTCCCAGCTTTGATCTCCTTGTAACCATGTCTTCGTAATGGTTATAAGATCAGACCCATTAACCTCTATTTGTGCCTTTTCCAAAGCTCATGAAACTTTGCAGGCCCTGACCAGTTTCTAGCCAAAATGGCAGTTCGTGTGTGAATTATGTTGTTGCATTACAGCATTGACAAAATTGGTATCATTCTTGCCTGAGTCAGAAGATTGCAAATTCAAGTAAAATTCCAGGACTTAAGCACAATAATCTAGGTTGACACTCCAGTGCAGCATTGAGCGGTGCTGTACCATTGGAGGTGCTGCCTTTCAGATGAGCTGTTAAGCAGAAGTCCTGCCTGCCCCTTCAGGTGAACTTAAAAGACCCCATGCACAATTTCAAAAAAGAGCAGGGGATTTATCTCTGGTGACCTGGCCAATGTTTATCCCTCAATCAACTTCCCAAAAACAGATTATCTGGTCATTGTCACATGGCTGTGTGTGGGAGCTTGCTGTGTGCAATTGGCTATGCTCCCGACATTACAAAAGCAGCTATGGGTGAAATTTAATGCCCTCTCTTGTAGCAGGTTTAGTGAAGAGTGGGGGGGGGGGGGGGGCATTTAATCAGGCAGGAAGGTGGCAGGTGGAGACCCCACCACCTTCCTGCCTCCACCCCGATTAAGTCCATGGCGAGAAGGCTCATGGTTGATCGTCCCACCCTGATGCCAATTGAGGCCCTTGTGGGCCCACTTAAGGGCCTCATCCCACTGCTATTCACCCAGTGACAGGCTCACCATGCGAGGAACACAACAAGCAAACCTGTGTGGTGTTGCTTGCTGGCTCCAGGGGATTCCCTCGTTCAAAGGTACCCAGTGCCTGATTGAGGGACCTGGCATCAGGAAGGGGGCCCACTGAGAGCCACCACCCTGTTCTGGCTGCCAAACTCCTCTCTTTCCCTCCCCTGTGATTCACCTGTGCCCCGGGGATTCAACGACTTAGGCCTCGGGTGGGTGTAGTGCTGGTAGTAGCTACCACCTTCCTGGTGGCTCTGCCAGTGAATAGAGAGGCTGGCCTCTGGTTGGCTGTCAGCACTTGGCAGGTCGGGGCTTCCAACCCGAGGGTTCTTGGGTCTAGGGTAGGCCCGTCGCTGTCTTTTCTTCTTTTACCTTTATTGAACCCCGATTTCCACATTAAAAAATTATCGCCTGATTCAGACAGACATTTTCAACTCTTGGCAGTAGGCCATCTGGGACCATCTACATCACTGCTGTTAACCAAGCATAAAGCTACTGACCCTGTTTTGAGACCATTATCACCCCATTATTGCCAAGCAAGGACACTCAAATTCGACTCCATTCTCTTTTACAATAGGTACCTCTTATTTTTTAATCTAATTTAGCACCCAAATGTGATTAATCTTTTGAAAAATGTACCTAGGCCAACAAATCAGGGGTGGATCTACCCCAGTGTAAATGTGACTATGTAAACAAATTCCACAGCTGTGGAACTATCTGTTTCTACTTTATTTGCTAATAATCCTCTGTTGAGAAATCTTTTCATTTAAGTATTGTTTAAATGATAAAGATGAGAAAAGTTGATTTGTATTGTATCTAACTGTTTATTTTAATCTAAAATGATCCAAACTTATTTCATCCTGTGCCATCTACTAAGATGGTTATCCTTTATGTAAGCAGATAGATGGCACTTCATATAATTAAGATGAGCCAATTTATTTTGATATTCTAATAAAGGTAAGTGTGACTTTTCCATTTTAAAACTGCTTACACAGTAAGAGTGTTGGAATAAGGTATTAAAATGTAGCTTAATTCATTTATTCCTTTTTATTGATCTTGTCTCAAAATGATCAAGGGAAATAATTGCTTAATGCCTTCAAGGCATTTTCAAAGAGTTAGGGAAAAAGTATCATCATCACATGGAACTTTATGGTGAACCAGGCACAAAATATTATAGCAGATCATGATACTTTTGTCAGCTTATTTTTATATGCTTAACTATTTTTTGGCTTCTCCATGGCTAAACTATCAAATACCAGGATGTTCACAAAGGTGTTTTATAGCACTTTTTTTTAGAACCTTTTTTCTCTCACCCACTAGGCAGCAGAATAAGAAATAGGTTATTCCTGACAGTTTGTGCTGGCTATTGTTTTATCAATATAGTGCCGTGTTATTTGCTGTTCATCACCTATTGTGCATTCTGCTCTTGGAACTGTCTTTACTGTTTCAATACTCATCTCATTTGTCAATCCATTAATTACTGCAAAGTTTGGTGAAGTCTAAGTTTTTGATTGATTAATGGCAATATTTAACTCTTATTTGGAATCAGCACCTAAGTGAAAATAAGCCTCTTGTAATATATGCAGATAGTCATATATTTTACAATGATAATTGTTTTCAATTAGTATTCCATCAGTACACAGTGACCTGATTGTTAACAGAACAATACTCCCAACAATAAATAGGAAAAAAGCAGTAGCAGCACTGGTTTAGCAGTGGGCTGGAGAGCAAATATGATGAATTCACAGAGTGTAATTGAATGCTAGACAAGATTGAAATTTTAGCCTGCCTGTTAGATAAAGTAGGATAATTATTCTGGAGTTTTGTTTACCATCAGAAAGAAAAACAGATCTTCCCCTCAGGTGACTTAGAGTTGAGTAAATTCCATGACAAATAGGGATTGTATAGATCCCTCACAAAATATACTGAAATGTGTTCTTTTCTTTCTGTGCATTCCAATGTTCTACTGGCAAAAATTTAGCACCACTGATTAGATTGTCCACCATCATTTCAGTAGAACATCACAGATCATGGAATCACGGAAACCCTAACGAAACAGCACAAACGTCAGTGATGCCATAGCTCTGAGGTTTCTATTGATCTTCTGCCAAAACTACAACAGATGATTGGGAGAATTCCTGTGCAAATTCATCTTCTAGGAGTATAGCACATACATATCTTTGCAACCGGGAAACATGTTCGGGGGAAATCTAAAAGGGGATTATAATTTCTTTAAAATATTAAATATAAAACCAAAGAAATTCATCCATTCCAGAGGTAAAAATTGGGTTGCTTCTAGTCATGTACTAGTGTACGCAGTACAGCTAAACTGAGATGAGTATTAAAAATTCAGGTATTTCACATTTCTTTCAGTGAAGGAGCATTACAGCTCAGAATATGCCCTGTTTTTCTGATGGTAAAGCAGCCATAATGTGGACAGGAGCAGAAATTAGAATACATCCCAATTACTTTTAGTTCCCATCCCCTTTTTATTTGGCTTTTGGGTGATTGCACAGCACATTTCCCTTCCCCGCCCCGTAGCACTGTGGGTGTACCTACACCACATGGACTGCAGTGGTTCAAGAAGGCAGCTCATCACTGCCTTCTCAAGGGCAATTAGGGATGGGCAATAAATGCCGCTCTAGCCAGTGATGCCCACATCCTATGAATGAATTTTAAAAATTGTCCACTAAGAGGAAGGCATATTATAATAATATGCAGATGAGGGAAATTATATATTTTATTACATTTGCTCCCGAGCAATGCTGGGGCCTAGGGGAAAAAATATCTAATATATACTCCTGGCATCCATCATAAGACAGCAATTTTAAAAATGCATTAAAAATGTTAACATTTTTAAACTTCTTGGAGCAGTTCTGGGGCCTGTTTATGTTGATTGTATGTGAATTTTCAGACCCAGTACCCTGCAGTGGTTGCTCCAGCTTCTCCATTAAAGCTGTGGGCACCCAGCTGAAACACGTGACACGGACCCATGATGAGTCATTTGATGAGACCGCCAGAGACCTGCCCCAACCCAGATCCAACGTCAAAAGGACCTGCAAAGGATTTCTTTTGCCCCAAAATCTTTAACTTCCAAGCCCTTCCTCAACAGGGTTTCTTCCAAATCCTCATTTTGTCAAAATAAATCTAACTGCTGAACTGCTTTGAATGTTTTCAAATTACACAATTGGAACAGACATGTTTTAAGAAGCTATGGGATTGAGTTTACTGGTAAACCCAATGGCCCCGCCGAATTGAATGGAGATTTAAATGGCTCGCTGCACCTGCTGAGGGGAGACCCTCCTAGGCGGGGCTGTAATATCCTATTTTTATGTTCCGGATCCCACACTATTTTTCTTTCTATTTTTATGCCAGTTGTGAAAGTTGACCTCCACACATCAAAGTAAATTTGTTGTCAAAGCTAAAAAATAGAACTGCTACCAAATCCTGACGTTAAAAAAGATAAACTTTTAAAGCTGTATTGTTTCCCAGAACTCTTAGAAAGCCATAACAAATTCTGATACTTTTCAAACTCATTTCCGAATTTATGCATTTTTACTTTCTGGTACGAAGCAAGATAGAATGATTTAGAGCAGGTAGTTAAACTGTATAATAGAGGTCATTTGTAATGTAGATGTCAAGCTTCATTAATGCTTTTTTTCCATAGTCTTTAAATTTTTTTATGACAAATATTACATTTCTCTTTTGGTTTTATTTTTAAAGTGCTATCATGGAAAAATGCCAACTTTCTGCTTGGAAAAAGT
Organism: Cetorhinus maximus; assembly: GCF_964194155.1. Taxonomy (NCBI): domain Eukaryota; kingdom Metazoa; phylum Chordata; class Chondrichthyes; order Lamniformes; family Cetorhinidae; genus Cetorhinus; species Cetorhinus maximus. Next base: position 87,190,735 of record NC_135885.1, read on the forward strand.
TTTGAAATCCACGATTCAAGGGCGAATGGTAATAAGAATGTATAATGGTTTGAGTTAGTTAAATGGAAACTGGCAAGAGATATTTTGTCTTCCAAGCAATTAATGAATACAGTAAGGTGCACATTGGTCTGAAAACTATTGATTCAGTGTTTTTATCCTGATGTTGCCACCTCTGGATGGCACTGGACAAAGCCAACTTTAGTCATTAATACCTAATACTGATGAAATCTTATTCAGTTTTACTATGTTCAGTGGACATTTTCATTTTATCTAATCTATCTGACTGTTTATTTTATCTAATCTATCTGACTGTTTATTTTATCTAATCTATCTGACTGTTTATTTTATCTAGTCTATCTGACTGTTCATTTTATCTAACCTATCTGACTGTTTATTTTATCTAATCTATCTGACTGTTTATTTTATCTAGTCTATCTGACTGTTCATTTTATCTAATCTATCTGACTGTTCATTTTATCTAACCTATCTGACTGTTTATTTTATCTAATCTATCTGACTGTTTATTTTATCTAATCTATCTGACTGTTTATTTTATCTAATCTATCTGACTGTTTTTCTTACACAGCAGGAAACATTTTAAACTTCATTACAAAAATGACCACACCAAAAATGTGATTGAATGCTTCTGCTTAATCACGTTGTAAATAAAATAGTAAATTATTCTTTTGCCCTCCCCCTTCAGAATAGATTGTACCCAAGAGGCATTTAATTTGCTGTCTCCTATTCCAACATCGAACCTGCTCAATTGAACACAATAGCCTCATTAAAATAATGTTCTGAAGGATATTTTTAATGGATTCCACTTAAAGTTGCGCCTCAAATACATTCATCACTGCTGAAAGCTCAATCAGGATTTGATTGCTTTCCATCATCCACAAAGAATTGCTTCTAAAGCTGTCTAGAGCTGAGGTGAGTAGTGGAATTAGATTTTTTTTTGTGTTCTATCCATTATCTGCATTGCAATGAAATACTTACTCAGGAATATATTAATATTAAATTATCTGTGATTTACCACCAAAGCGTTTACTAAAATCATAGGTCCCAATAAAATCTTCAGCAATGTGGACTTTTGATTCAAATGCTGTGTTGGTGCTGAACATAGTTCAGTAATTTCTTGACCACGATGAAGAAAAGGGTTTATTAGATTGTGTGTGTAAACCTGGCAGGAAAATGGGATGGATGGATGGCAGTTTGCTCTTGCATATTCGGATCATTGAAGCTGAAAGATGGAGGGATGCCAAAGACGATAGTAAAAGACAAAAAGAGAAACAACTATTATCCTGATTACCTCCTGAAGGCCTTTCATAAGTACAGTCCAAACATTAACATGACTACATTATTTTATCAGTAACATGACATACAAAAAGAAAAAATGCTTCCAGCTGTCAGATTAATGTATTTAATATCAAATACTAGAAATCCACAATGGGGCCATTGGGCAGAATTTTATGGCCACTGTTTGGATGACCACTACAGCGTCAACTCAGGTGTCGAGATGTTGGAGCAAGTTTCCAACATCATCGCCCTTCACAATGCTGAAAGCTAAATGAAGCACAAAGTCAGAAGCCCAATCGTCTTCCAATAAAGGGTAATTAAAGAATATTTGAGTCAATGAACAATCCATTGCCTGCCATTTTATGCTGGTCACAAGTGCTCTGCGGAGTGGGATCACAGTTGGGTTGACTGAAGAGCATCAAGGTGGGATATAAGCTGATGTGAAGAGGACAGTGAAGATTGGAGGCTACAGTTTAAAGTGCACAAGAGGTGAGGAAATTGGTCAGAGTTCACTTTGAGCACACTTCTTAAGGGGAACCACTGAAGGATGCATCTTGAGGGGAGTGATTTGGAAGAGAGCTGTAGCCACGGAGTCACCCTCACAGAGCAGGCTGATAGGAAGGAGTCACAGGGTGTAAGGACCATTGGGATAGTTCACTCCGATGGAGGCTCCACAAGACAGGATAAAACAGGGAGAGAAGGGCAGCTTCCCAGGGGCTGCAGCAACCTGCTGGCCAACCTGTGGAGCAGCATGGTGATGCTAAAAGACCAGAAAGATGCAGAGAGGGCCATGTGCAGCTCCATCCAAGGAGAAGAGCTTTCCCTGAAAGAAGGTTGTACAGACAGCATTCAAATTGCCTCTACATGTCTGAGAACCAGTGTCTTAGGTAGTTGGGGCTCTCCAGAGAGGTAGTCATGTCTCTTTGAGATATGCTTAATATGGAAAATAAGCTCCAACTGTGTGGGTGGTCACCTGGCACCATTGGTACTGAAGTTGATGGTTGCATTGAGTTTCTATGCCTCGAAACCTCAGGATCCTTTTGAGGATCAGCAGAAGGCCTCTGTGGCAGCCCACTCAGCAGGCCAACATTGCATCAAGCGTGTAACTGATGTATTGCTCCAGAGGACGAGCAACTTCATTAAGTTCACCATTGATGAGGACAGCCAAGCCGAAAGAGCAAGAGGCTTTGGAGTGAGTTTTGGATTCCCTTAAGAGCAAGGGGCAATTGATTGCACCCATTTATGCATCAAGGCACTTGCAGAAGAACCAGGAACATTCTTCAACTGGAAGGAATTTCACTCCATAAATGTGTAGATCATGTGTGGCCACCACCTGAGGATCCTGCAGATGTGTGTGAAGTCATGATGCTTATACCTGCAGGCACTCCCAAGTGCCATAGCTGTTTGCACCACCAGTGCAACTGGATGGTTGCCTACTTGGAGGCAAGGGCTATCCATTAAAGAGGTGGCTCATGCTGCTGGTTAGGCATCACCGCTGATGTGGAAGAATAATACAACACGAGCCATGCTTCCACCAGGGCAATTGTTGAGAGGACCATAGTCTTCTAAATATGAGATTCTGATGCCTGGACCTGTAGTTATGCCCCAGCTCGAATCTCCCTGATCGTTGCTGTTCGCAGTGCGCTGCACAGCTTGGCTCTGGGAGAAGAACTGGCAGATGAGGACATTGTTCATTATCAAGTATTCTCAGATGAGGAATCCAACAATGAATTGGATCAGGAACATCAGGATGCAGCCCAACAAGCCACACCACATGAGGGGCTGCAGAGAGTGGTGCCAAGGAGACTTGTATTTCTCTGATAATGAGGCCATTCACTTAAACACCTGGGTGCCATATTTTGTTTGTCAGCCCTGAGGGGACCCGTAACACCATATTGGCCAGCGTGTGCATACCCAATGAAGTAAAGTACCTGAGCTGGCGGAAGGTGTGGAGTGAGGATAGAGTGGTTCCCCCTCTGTGGTCCCCTCCTCTTCGTCAAAGATTAATGCCAGCTCCATGGGACTGGTGGCTGCTGGGGCCAATGGCTGATCTGTTGAAGAGAGCACAAGGACAAGTACCACTCAACACTGCATATTACAAGTGTATAAATATCGCTACACCTTGGAAAGAGAAGTTGATGCTTGTCACAGAAGTGTTCGTCTCCAGCAATTGCCACAGACCCAGCCATCTCTTTCCCTAGCTGTCCCGTACATACTCCATCACCCCTCAGGGTCAATAATTATTCACTGGGATGCTCACAATCTCAAGCCCTAACTCCATCCTCTCCTTATCCAACTGATCTGCCATCCACTTGAGTGGCTAAATCCAGGATGCCTTCCCCCATTTTGCCAGGACTGTCAGATTTGTCACTCCTCCGCTGGCCCTCATCCTCTCACACATGTTGTGGGCCCTTTTCTCCTGCAAAGACAACGGAATGCTGAGTTCCATATGCGGAGGGATCAACTTCAGTTCCCAGAAGCACTGGTGCTTTTCCATTTCGCATACTGCCAAGTTGCACAACCCATGCCCTTTATCATTTCCAACCCCCATGTCCCTGTACCCCACCCCACCCGTCCAAAAGCCTTGCAGGATGCTGAGGATCTTGAGTTGTAATTGCAGAAATAGGGGACCCATTCATCCATTCTCTCAGTCATCCCCTCCCAAGCACAACACATGCATACCCTACCATAGGTATGCGCCCACTTTGACATTGAGGATCCTCACTAACCCTAGCAGCATGGAGAAGGTCGTTCAGCCTTCCTGGCACTGTAGCCAGGTCCTACAAGTGACCCCAGGGCTGCTGACCTCCTCTGCCACCTCTTTCCTGGCTTGCTTGGTGAGGCAGGGATGTCTCATTATCCAATTCCACAGGAAGAGACCCTGTCAGCATTCAGTTACAGCCTGAATGAAGGCATGCAGGGAATCATCATTGAACAGTGGGGTCACCCATGCCCAAGCCATTGCTCCAGGTACAACTGGCAAAAAAGGCTTACCAAGGGTTGAAGAAGTGGAGGCAGTCAACAGTCATAGTGAGCGCCTCAGGAGGATTTGGGCTGTCAAGGATGGCAGTGACCCTCTATCTGCAGCAGTTACTCACTCAGTACCACCTGCAATGCTCGCTGCACCCCAGACGCTACCCCTCTGTTGGACTGCTGCACAGCGCTGGCAGACATGCCTGTTGGCAGTTCTGCCCTAGCCAGTGCCTGCCCTATTTGCTGCCTTACTTCATCACTGGGCCTCCAATTTGCCAGCAGTCACGCCATTTGGTTGTTAATTGTTTAATCATGGGAGATCATGAGACTGGACGGGAACAGGCACGCCACCTCTGCTTCTGCCGACATCAGCAACCTGCCGAGCACAGAAATTCCCCCCCCACCCCAGTGCTTCAGAACATATTTAACAACTTGTGTCCGATGATATCATGTAATTGGTCTTTGTCTTTAAGTTGCTGACAGACATGATATGCACTTTCCAATATTTCATTTTAATTTCAGGTCTTTAGAACGTGCAGTTTCTTTTATTTTACTTCCAATTTATTTATGGACATAGTATTAAAGGTGAGATTATATCAAAATGAATATTAGTCATCTCAGAGTCTTTTTTTAAAAAAAAATGATTTACTTCCAGTGAAGTACAGAGAAGTCCCTCAATAGCTGGAATAATGGGCATGACATTTGGATCTTTAGTACTGCTGGAGATGGTACAATAGGACACAGAAGTCCTCCAAGTTGCAGCACCTCCAGCCTCTTCTAGTGTGGCCCACTTGGCATGGCATCCTGGGCAGGGCGTTGCATGGGCATCCCCTACATGCACCAGAAGCTACCAACTGATGTTGTTGAAACATCCAACAGCTGTGCAAGGTGATTTGAGGCACTATTTAGAAACTTGGATCATGCAGATCCATCTGATTTATTCACTTGTCGCACACTAGAGAGTGTACACTCAGCTGTAAGAGGGACCTAGCAATAATGTTATTTAATGGGCTAGGCAAACAACTTGCAAGTACAGGAATGTAGAATAGCTTCTGCTATTGCAAAGTCTCTGGAAGTACTGCGGGGTGTTTTTGGAGGTGTTATATCTGGGCTTGGCAGGGAATATTGCTGTATCCTTGCTGGGAGGGCTGAAGATTTGTTAATTTGTGCACACAAAGACTGCAACAAGTATGGGGTTTGCAGTTTTAGTGCCACTGGGTTTGCAACATGACAGGGAGAAAGAGCAGAGGTTGCAGAGAGGCCAAGCTCCACACCACACCCTCTGTTATGTTGGAACCAGACTCCTCCATGCTCCTTGACAGTGGCAGGAAGCTGTCTGGCAGGTCAGCCAATGCAGCCAGCATCTTGTTGTGCATCCTCATGAGTGATACATCGGCCCATCAAGGTACTCACCTGAATCCCCTGTGGCTGAACTTAATTGCAACCTCCCTCTCTTCTGAGCTGGCACAAACACTGTCCTTGGCCAGGTTGCAGCTTATTCATGCCCAGTGACTCACCATGTGCTGATCCCACTCTGTACTAACCTATAAGGTATTTGCAATGCCTGTATCTGAGCTGCCGCATGCAGGTGCTGAATCAAGTGATAGGGCACCTTCATCAGTGCTGTGCTGTTGCTCTCTTTCTTCTTCTTTGGCTGCTGTGGTTGGGCAGGTGAAAGTTCCTGGGTTTCTGAATGGAAGAGATCAGGAAATGGAAGGTTGGGGTAGAAATCAAAAGATTCAAGATCACATCACCAGCAGCTTACTCACCATGCTGGATAGCAGGACAAAGGTGAGCCAGGAGTTGAAAAGGAGCATAAGGGAGTAACATACCATCATCCTCGAGATACCGGATGCCATGGGCTTTGCCCCAGCCACTCCAGTGATGCAGAGAACCATCTCCTCTTTAGGGCTCCTGCCTTGCTGATCTTCCTCTTATTGTGTACAGCATTGCCCTGCAAGACAGAGGGTGGTTGTGTGTCATTGTACGATGCACCTGCCATAGCTGAATAGCTGGAGAGATATGGGGGAAGCAAGAGCTGGGTGTGGGGCTAGTGTAAAATAAACAGAGAAAATACTGGCAACAGTAGGTTTTGCAGCATTTGTGAAGGGAGAAGTCAGGTTGGCTGGTTGTCAAATTTTCTGGGCCCGCCCATGACAATTCCCACCGTGGGTGGGACTGAAAATTCCCGGCCAATGTTTCAGATTGATGACCTTTCACCTGAAGTAATTGACCACCCACATGAGGTCATTGAACTTCTTGTGGTATTGCTGTCAGGTCTTTGGGGCCAGGTTCTAGGCATTTACCTCGCTGGACATCTGTTCTCATTCCCTTCTGAACATATCCATTGAAGTCCTCCTGGCCTCCTGCAGAAAAACGACATCTGTTCTCCTATCCACCTCTAACACTAAGGCCTCCAACCCTGCATCTGTGAACTTAGAAACTTTCTCCCTGCCCTGGTGCTCCATTTGTGCAGTTCCTACCTGTATCCAATATCAATACAGGCAGACAACAGCAGCTCTCTTTCACTGTGTGCACATTCCCAGTAAGAAGGGCAGGCTTCCTAAAGCAGACATGCTGAACCACATGATAAACATACCGGGTCAAGAGGATATAGGAATGAATAAAGTCAGGGTGTTCATTGCTGCAAGAGAATAAATAAAGTTATAGGACTGGAGCCTAAACTGAAGGTTAAACATACAGTGAGAGGAAATCATGTTAAAAATGAGTTAAAATGGTTGGACAGCAATGTATACAGTGCCAATAATAAAACAGGGTAGCTGGAGGCAATCATGCATTGGGAGAAAGTAGACATAGTAGAGGTTACTGAGACATGGCTTCAGAAAAATCAGGACTGGGAATTAAACATTGCAGGGTGTAGCATATTCAGAAAGCATAGAGAAGGAAAACAAGGAGGTGAGTAGCTATATTTATTCAGGAAAACAATGGCAGTAGAAAAAAAGGACACAGCTATCAGCATAGAATTCATATGGATGGAAGTAAGTGTACAAACCATCTAATCATGGAAAGGAGGTGGAGCAAGAAATATGCAGACAAATTAGGGGATTGGGTAAGAAACAGAATAATAATCATGAGGGATTTCAACTACTCTGATATTAATTGAACAGAAGAGGTAGGCAAAGGGGATAAGTGAATGGAGTTCCTGCAATGTGTACATGATCCCTTTCTAACTCAACATGTAAAAAGCCCAACAAGGGAAGATTCACTATTGGGTCAAGTAATGGGGAATGAATCAGAGCAGGAAAGAGAAATAAAAGTTGGGGCAAATCTAGGCAATAGTGGTCATAACACACCTAACCTTAACCCACACTCTAACCCTATCCCTAACCTTCCCCCATTGATAAGGATCAATGGTGGGATCCTGGAAAATGTGGACCATTTTCCATCACCTAGAAGCTTTCTCTCAACAAAGGCAAACATAGATGATGAAATTCATCTTTGCCTCCAATGTGCTAGCTCAGCTTTCAGTTGACTGTAGGAAGAGATTATTTGAGGACCAGGACATCAAATCCGAGACCAAGGTCATGGTTTACTGGGCAGCGGTGATCCCCGCTTTCCGATATGCTTCGGAGAATTGAACAATCTACAGCAGGCACCGTAAAACACTGGAGAAGTACTACCAACTGTGTATGCACAAGTGCTTCCAAATCATTTGAGAAAAAAGTCAGTCCAAGAGCAGCATCCTCTCCCAAGCTAACGTGCCCAGCGTCAAGGCACTAATTACTCAAAACCAGCTCCGCTGGGTGGGACACGTCATCCGTATGCCAGACATCAGACTCCTGTAGCAACTGTTTTACTCAGAACACCCAGGAGGACAGTAGAAATGCTTCAGGGATGTCCACAAAGCTTCCGGGAAGAGGTCGAACATCCCCACAGACTCATGGGAGTCCCTGGCTTGTGAACAACTAGAATGGAGAAGGTTCATTCGAGGAGGCACCAAACACATCGAGAGGCTTCATTAGGAACATGGAGGCGAAGTCGAGGCATCGGAGAGAGCACACAAACCTCCAAACAACTCATCTACCCAACCCTTCAAGCACCACTTACCTCACGTAACAGAGTCTGCAGATAACGCATTGGACTTAACAGCCAGCTTGGAACCCATCAAAACTGAGTGGAAGCAAGTGATCCTCAATCCAGAGGGGCTGCCTAAGAAGAAGATAACATAATATGCTTTAAGATGATGATAGAGAATGACATATATATGACAGAAGCCAAGTTAATGCATTGGTGAGAAGCTGATTTTGAGGGGCTATGAATAGAAGTTGGGAAAATAAAATGGGCAACAATATTGGCAAACAATGTAAAACAGCAGTCGGAAACATTTAAAATAGTGTTCAACAGAGTACGGAAAAATATACTCTGCGAAAAGGAAAGAACAAACTAAACACTAGTGGGACTCAAATAAAGACATAAAGAAACAACTGAAGGTTAGGAAAGAGGCATGCTTAAGTAGATGGACAGCAGAGGAATGCTTGATAAGAGATAATATGAAGAAATTAGGAGAGATGTCAAAAAAACAAATAGGAAGGCAAAGAGTAACCATGAAATTAAATTATCAAGGAACATAAAACAAAATAGTAAAATATTTTACAAGCACATCCATTAAAAAAGGAAAGCTGTGATGGGAATAGGATCATTAAGAGATAGACAGGATAACACTACAGATAATGATAGGTAGATGACAGAAATATTTAATAAATATTTTGCTCCAGTATTTACCAGGGAGTTAGATCAGGTAGATCGGACATTGAGTAATGAGATAACTGTATTTAATTAAAAAAGGGGGATGCATTGAATAAATTAAACAAACTCAAAGAGGATAAAACCCCGATCCAGTTGGATTGCATCCGTGCATTTAAAAAAAAATCTAGGGATGAGAGAGCAGAGGCATTACTACCGATATTTAATAACTCGTTAGAAAAAGATGTTTTGCCAGAAGACTGGTAGATAGCTCATGTAATTCCTATATTTAAGAAGGATGGGGGTGGGGAAGAACATGTCCGGGGAATTATAGACCAGTCATCTTAACATCAGAGGTGGGAATAATAATTAAATCCTTACTAGAAGAGCATCAAGAAATGAGTAATATAATAACGAATGATCAGCATGGAGTTCAACAGGGAAAATCTTGCTTGTCGACATTATTGAATTTTTTGAGAGGATAACCAAGAGAACAGACAATGGTAATGCAATAGATGTAATTTATCCAGATTTTCAAAAGGCTTTTGGTAAGTTGCCACATAATGGACTAAGTAATAAGGTCAAAGAATGTGGAGTCAGTGGACAAGTGGCAGAGTGGATTGCTACCTGGCTTCAATACAGAAAGCAGAGAATAACAGTAAAGGTTAGTTATTCAGAGTGACGGAAGTTGGGAAGTGGTGTCCCACAAGGATTAGTGCTGGGACAAAATAAAAACAGAAAATGCTGGAAAAAAACTTAGCAGGTTAGACAGCATCTATGTACTGAAAGATTTCCAGCATCCACAGTATGCTGCTTTTCAATCAGTGCTGGAACTATGGCTGGTCACAGTTTGCATTAATGATTTGGACTTTGGAATCAAAAACACAATTTCTAAATTTATGGATAACACCTAATTTGAGAGGATAGTCAATACTGAGAAGGACCGCAGCAAATTACAAGAGGGCATCAATAAACTTGTGTAGTGGACAAATAATTGGCAAGTTAAATTCAACACAGGTAAATGTGAAGGAGTATATTTTGATGTGAAGAACAGGGAGGTCACTTAAAACTTGGAAGGCGCAAGTCTAGATGGGGCAGAGGATAAAGGAATCTCGGAGTACAAATAATTAACCACTACAAGTTGCACCACAGGTTAGCAAGGCCACAAACAAAGTAAACCAAGTAGACTTTGTTTCCAGAGGGATAGAATTGAAAAATAGTGAAGTTATGCTAAATCTGTATTGAACCTTGGAAAGGCCACACTTAGAGAACTATATGGAGTTCCATATTATAAAAAAGTATGTAGAGGTACTGGAGAGGGTGCAGAGAATATTTATAATGATGATACCAGAAATGTGTGGGTTACATATCAGGAAAGGATTGGCAGGCTGGGTCTCTTTTCTCATGAAAAATATGGGGTGTGACCAAATAGAGGTCTTTAAAATTACAAAATAGCAGAGGAGATTTACCAGGATGTTGCCTGGGTAGGAGAGTTTTAGTTGTGAGGGGAGGTTGGATAGACTGAAGCAGAGCAGATTGAGGGGGGACACGATTGAGGTGTATAAAATTATGAGGGGCATAGATAGGGTAGACAGGAAGGAATTTTTACCCTTGGTGGAGGGATCAATAACCAGGAGGCATAGATTTAAGGGAAGGGGCTGGAGGTTTAGAGGGGACATGAGGAAGAGTTTTTTCACCCAGAGGGTGGTGGGAATCTGGAACTCACTGCCTGAAAGGGTGATAGAGGCAGAAACCCTCATAACATTTAAGAAGTATTTGGATGTGCATTTGCGATGCCATGGCATACAAGGCTATGGGCCTAGTGCTGGAAAATGGGATGAGAATAATTAGGTACTTTTTTGACTGGCACATACTTGAAGGGCCAAAGGGCCTTTTTCTGTGCTGTAGACCTCTATGACTATGGATATAGATACAATATTTCCTCTTGTAGGGAAGAGCAGAACCAGAGGATATCAATGTAAGATAGTCATAAAAATTCTAATAGGGAATTCAGAAGAAACTTCTTTCTCAAAGGAGTGGTAAGAATGCAGGACTTGCTATCACAGAAAGTGGTTGAAGTGAATAGTCTAAATGCATTTAAGGGGAAGTGAGACAATCATTTTTGGGAGAAGGGAATAAATGGTTACAATGGTAATTAGATGAGAAAAGATGAGAGGAGGCTCAGGTGGAGCATAAACACCTGAATGGATTGGTTGGGCTGAATTACCTGTCTCTGAGCTGTTTATCCTATGTAATCCTATCAGCAAATTCAGTTTAGCCCCAGGCTAAGCGCTCAGGCAGCCAGCACTGCAGGTTACAATCATGTAAATGAGGAGTCAGCACGAAATTGGCATGCTGCCTACCTCCCAGGTAACTGGTGAAGGCAGGTTGCAAATCATGGTTCCTGTGCCCAAAGGATGGTGCAGGCCAATTTTTAGCTCAATAGCTTCTTTTAATATCGATGTCAAATTAGAGAGCTTAAACAACCCTCTTCTCAACGCACTCATGAACACACATACACGAATAAGTGTTTATTTATTTGCAACTGTTCATTTGGTATTTGTTGTGAGGAAACAGCAGCAAATGTTTACTTTGAGCATCATAAGTGGGAATTGAAGTGGTGGAAGGGGGTTGATAAGTAGAAGCTGATAAAGGCCTATGCTTTTATAGTGAGGTCGAGAGGAGCAATCCAGCTCCTCCTAGCTCCAATATTATTAACCAACTCGCCTAAGTGGAGGCCTTTAAGGGCTGCCTGATGGACTGCATGCGGAGCTGATGCTTTTCCTGAATGCAGGCATTAGTGGCGCTGGCTACCTCAAGGTGAACAAATATGGCATTATATATCTTATTTGCATATGCAAATTGTTTAGCACATTGCTGGGATTGCCCCACCCCTATTCAATGCCCTTTACTCAACTGCACCCACCTCCCCCCTCCCCGCCACCCACCCACCCACCCAATTTATTTAAATGGCCTCTAAAATTACTGGATGGAAAATCATGAAGGCAGACCCAAATTCCCGATATGCGCAGCTAATATATAAGGCCCTGTGGCTGATCTGATAAAGATGAATATTTACGACAAAATAATTCTCCTTCCAAAATGATGCCATCGATTACAGTTGTTTTCAACAACATACTAACTTGCTAAACTCTCATTCATGCAACCTAACTAAAATAACTTGCACACCTTTCCAAAACAAAGCCTGCACAAACATCGATTCTAGTGCCACTATAATTTTATTGTCAACCCATACACTGGCAGATTTAGTGATTAAAAAGCACTGCTAGCAAGCATGTGAAATATGAACTTTTAACCCTTTTGGGTGCTTCCCAAATGCCAGGAGTGCATAATGTACTTTGCTGCTATGTGGAACCTAGGAATATAGGAACAGGAATAAACCATTCAGACCCTTGAGCTTGTTCTGTCATTCATTAGATCATGGATGACCTATAGCTCAACTTCATGTCCTCACCTTTGATCCATACCCCTTGATACCTAATCAATATCTGTTGAAAATTCACCCACCATCCACAACATGTTGAGATGCAAAGGTCCAGATTTTTATTACCTTTTGCTTGAAGACGTGCCTTCTCATTTTACACCTGAATGGTCTAACTCTAATTTTAAGATTATACTCCCTTATTCTTCCAGCAGAGGAGCTCATTTCTCTGTATGTGCACAATAGAATCCCTTTATCATTTAAAAAATCTTAATTCTATTACTCCTCAACCGTCCAAATTTAAGGGAACACAAATCAGGTTTATCCAAGCTGTACTCATAACATAACTCTTTAAGCCCTGGCATCATTCTGGTGAAATTTTCCTGTATCCCATCCAAGGCCATTATATCCTCCATGAGGTGGGTGACCCTTAAAATCCCCTCTGAAATCAAGCCACCAGTTGTAACAAATCGCTACAAAGTCACAAAAAAGGAATGAAACCAGACGGACCACCCGGCATCGACCTAGGGACCAGAAAGGACAACAGCAATCTCAGCCCCGTCGACCCTGCAAAGTCCTCCTTACTTACAGCTGGGGGCTAGTGCCAAAATTGGGAGAGCTGTCTCACAGCCTAGTCAAGCAACAGCCTGACATAGTCATCCTCACGTAATCATACCTTACAGATAATGTCCCAGACACCACCTTCACCATCCCTGGGTATGTCCTGTCCCACCGGCAGGACAGGCCCAGCAAAGGTGGCTGCACAGTGGTATAGTCGGGAGGGAGATGCCCTGGGCGTCCTCAACATTGACTCTGGACCCCATGAATCTCATGGCATCAGGTCAAACATGGGCAAGGAAACCTCATGCTGATACCACGTACCGCCCTCCTTCAGCTGATGAATCAGTTCTCCTCGATGTTGAACACCACCTGGAGGAAGCACTGAGGGTGGCAAGGGTGCAGAATATACTCTGGGTGGGGGGCTTCAATGTCCATCACCAAGAGTGGCTCGGTAGCACCACTACTGACTGAGCTGGCCAAGTCCTAAATGACATAGCTCCTAGACTAGGTCTGCGGCAGGTGGTGAGGGAACCAACAAGAGGGAAAAACATACTTGACCTCATCTTCACCAACCTGCAGGCCGCAAATACATCAGTCGACAACAGTAGAAGCAGGAGTGACCACTGCACAATCATTGTGGAGACAAAGTCCTGCTTTCATATTGAGGATACCCTCCATCGTGTTGTGTGGCACTTCCAGTGTGCTAAATGGGATAGATTTTGAACAATTCTAGCAACTGAAGACTGGGCATCCATGGGGCGCTGTGGGCCATCAGCAGCTGCAGAATTGTATACAGCCACAATCTGTAACCTCATGACCAGCATATCCCCAACTCTACCATTACCATCAAGCCAGGGGATCAACCTTGGTTCAATGAAGAGTGCAGGAGGGCATGCCAGGGGCAGCACCAGGCATACATAAAAATGAGGTGTCAACTTGGTGAAGCTATAACTCAGGACCACTTGCATGCCAAACAGCATAAGCAGCAAATGATAGACAGGGCTAAGCGATCCCACAACCAAAGAATCAGATCCAAGCTCTACAGTCCTGCCACATCCAGTCATGAATGGTGGTGGACAATTAAACAGCTCATTGGAGGAGGAGGCTCCACAAATATCCCCATCCTCAATGATGGAGGAACCCAGCACAGCAGTGCAAAAGATAAGGCTGAAGCATTTGCAACAATCTTCAGCCAGATGTGCGGAGTGGACGATCCATCTCGGCCTCCTCCGGAGGTCCCCTGCATCACAGATGCCAGTCTTCATCCAATGCGATTCACTCCACATGATATTAAGAAACAGCTGAAGGCACTGGATACTGCAAAGGCCCTGACAATATTCCGGCAATAGTGCTGAAGACTTGTGATCCAGAACTTGCTGTGCCCCTAGCCAAGCTGTTCCAGTACAGCTACAACACTGGCATCTACCCAGCTATGTGGTAAATTGCCCAGGTATGTCCTGTGGACAAAAAGCAGGACAAATCCAACCCGTCCAATTACCACCCCATAGCCTACTCTCCGACATCAGTGAAGTAATGAAAGGGGTCATCAACAATGCTATCAAGCGACACTTCCTTAGCCATAAGTTGCTCAGTGATGCCCGGTTTGAGTTCCGACAGGGCCACTCAGCTCCTGGCCTCATTACATGGTTCAAACATGGACAAAAGAGCTGAACTCCTGAGGTGAGGTGAGATTGATTGCTGTTGACATCAAGGCAGCATTTGACTGAGTGTGGTATCAAGGAGTCCTAGCAAAACTGGAGTCAATGGGAATCAGGGGGAATACTCTCCACTGGTTGGAGTCATACCTGTCACAAAGGAAGATGGTTGTGGTTGTTGGAGTCAGTCATCTCAGCTCCAGGACATCACCGCAGGACTTCCTCAGGGTTGTGTCATCGGCACAACCATCTTCAGCTGCTTCATCAATGACCTTCCTTCCAACATAAGGTCAGAAGTAGGGATGTTCACTGATGATTGCATGATGTTCAGCATCATTTGCGACTGCTCAGATACTGAAGTAGTCCATGTCCAAATGCAGCAAGACCTAGACAATATCCAGATTTGGGCTGACAAGTGGCAAGTAACATTCGCGCCACACAAGTGTCAGGCAATGACCATCTCTAAGAAGAGAGAATCCAACCATCACCCCTTGACATTCAATGGCATTATCATCACTGAATCCCCCACCATCAACGTCCTGGGGGTTACCATTGACCAGAAACTAAACTGGACTAGCCATATAAATACTATGGCTACAAGAGCTGGTCAGAGGTTAGGAATCATGGGATGAGTAACCCACCTCCTGACTCCCCAAAGCCTGTCCACCATCTACAAGGCACAAGTCATGAGTGTGATGGAATACTCCCCACTTACCTGGATGAGTGCAGCTCCCACAACACTCAAGAAGCTTGACACCATCCAGGAGAAAGCAGCCCGCTTGGTTGGTATCACATCCACAAACATCCACTCCCTCCACCACCGACACACAGTAGCAGCAGTATGCACCATCTACAAGATGCATTTCAGGAATTCACCAAGGCTCCTTCGAAATCATCTTCCAAATCTATGACCCCTGCCATCTAGAAGGACACGGGCAATGGATAAATGGGAACACCACCACCTGGAAGTTCCCTTCCAAGTCATTTATCATCCTGGCTTGGAAATATATCACTGTTTCTTCTCTGGGCCAAAATCCTGGAATTCCCTTCCTAACAGTACTGTGGGTGTATCTACACCATATGGACTGCAGTGGTTCAAGAAGGCAGCTCACCACCACCTTCTCAAGGGCAACTAGGGATGGGCAATAAATGCTGGCCCAGTAGCGATGCCCACATTCCATAAATGAATAAAAAAAAGGAAAAGAAAAAGGTGCAGTACAACTGTACAACTGAAGCATCACTTCCCCACAAGACCCCCACTCACCAACGCCCCCCCCACCCTTTTGTATTCTAAAACCCTTGAGATAAAATCCAACACACCATTGGCCTAAAAGAACTAAATACTGCAGATGCTGGAAATCTGAAATAAAAGCAGAAGATTCTGCAAATACTCATCAGGTTGGACACCATCTTTGGAAAGAGCAACAAAAGTAAATGTTTCAGATCAGTGATCTTTTATCAGAACTGCCTTTGGCCTTTTTGATCAACTTGCGTATGGTCGTTGGATTTTAATGAGTTGCATAGCCACCCAAGTCCATTTCATCCCCACAGTTCCTAGCCTCCCACTATTAAAATGAGCTTCTTAGCACTGAGATGGCCCTTCTCTCATGGCAACTAATTTCTGAGATGGACTTGCTGTAGGCTGCACCTCTTATACTGTTGTATGGAATACCTGCTCCTTTTTCCTTTCTGCAGTCATGTGCTGATATCCTGAGAGATAGCACCATCATCTAAGCACCTTCCTTTTAATATCACTTGTACGGGCAATTACTCAGGATGACTGTGGATCTACAGGAAAGCAGGCCTAATAGTTTGTGGTGATTGTATGTAGCGGGCATACTGAGCACAATGTACTATCAGAGAGTCTCACTTGACCCCTCTTGCTTTGTCTGACCTGCTAAAGGTCATTACATTTTTTTCCAGCATTGACCAACCATTCTACGCATGGTCGCGTTAGCACTCACCACCCTGACCACTTCGTCCCTCTATTCCTGAGCATTTCTCTTTCAAGATCAGCATCAAGTATGCTCCAATGAAGGCTCCCCTTCTCAGTCTAACTTCTTGAAGCAGTACTTCAACAATACATTTGCAAATCAGTGGAATTTGTACTCTCTAGCAGATAATTCCAACAGTGGTTTCCCGATTTGCCACCGGAAAAGTCAGCAGGGAAAGAATCCCTGTCAGCACCAGCTCTCTGCAGCCGTTTATCATCAATGGGGCGTTAATCGGCTCAGGGCGAGACTTGAGCCCCCATCTGGGGAGCAAGTGCCACCTTAGAGAGCTGCCAGCCAATCGGACAGCTGGGACCTGTTGCATGTTCACTTGGTTGAATGCAGCCACTTGCAGGGGAGTGTAGAGAAGTCTGGGCGAGCAGACTCTTCAGAACTGGGTCTTCACAGGCAGCAGCAGGACATCAATGGGTCATGCACTGAGAGTTTCTTCATACTGGGCCAACTTTCACAGGGGCAAAAGGCTATTAGCCAGCAATCACATCAGCAATGACGGTAAGTACTCACAGGTCAAAGGTCAGCCAACAATTCCATGCTCTAGATGAGTTCCTTAGAATACTTCCTCCAATTCATGTGGCACCAAGATGGTGGCGCCTGGTGTTTTATCGGAAATGAGAGGGGAAGGACCTGTCTCTGTGCCCTTCAATGCTTCCGCTGCCGATTGCACCTCCATTCTGCAGCAGGAGTCGATAGGCTCAACTCCAGCCAATCCCCACCTCCCTGCCATGAAAATAGCATTAGCGGGTGCTGCTGGTCAGGAGGTGGGATCTGAACCTTGGAAAATCTCCTGGCTCCAAAATCCCACCTCCAAGATGAAAATCCATCCCTATGGATCTAAAGATTGTGGTAGACAAAGATTCATGGCTATAGGGAGACAACAGCAAATACTTGCATTTATTTAGCGCCTTTATGTTGTAAAACATCCCAAGGTACTTCACAGGAGCGTTAGCAGACAAAATCTGACCCCAAACTACGTCAGGAAATATACAATCATAGACTGGCATCTTACAGGACAGCAGTGGCTTGTCCTGCACCAGAAAGTCGGGGGCAACCAATCATGGAAACCCTGACTGAATTTTACATTGATCAAGCTGTTAATTGTCTGCAGTCATGCCACCAACCCTTGAAGAGAGGATGTCCTGCCTCCAAGATCTGCTGGCCAATCGGATTTGTCGGCAACTTATACTTTAAACCACAAAGCAGAACATTCCTCTTTTTCTTTTAGCACAACCAAAAACGCACTTCACAGGTATACTTTACACTGCTTTAAGTAGCCATTCAATTCTCCTGGAACCAGTCCAAGGTGATTCTTAGCTCTCGAGGGTTGACTTCTGTTCTTTTCCTTTCTCAGTTTAGAAACTTATAATATCAGAGCTGTCTTTCCCTGCCATCCTGAGATTTCTCCTCCAGCACAAGGTAGGTGAATCTTCCAGCCTCATTTAACTCCTCATATATTCAGTTTTTTTAGTCTGAGCATGAGCTCCCACCTGCGTTCCTGCATGGTGAACCATAGCGTTTTGCTGCCTATAGCTGCTGCCCCTCTCCTGGCATGCTAACCTTGTCTGTGAATTCAAAGGGATAGACTTACCCCTCTCAAAGCCCATCTCCAGGGCAACATAAATAACATGGGCCTTGTATGCAGGCAGAAATGCTGATTAGCTATCCTTGAGACTCCAGCTCTCTTTTATCTTGTATTTAAATTGGAATTTAAAGCACAACTGTTTAGAGTCCAGCATTTTCAACATTTTTCTGGAATTTTGGAGACTCAGGTCTGAATTCTCGTAAAGCTAAAATGGTGCCAGAGCCCAGGATCTGCAAGTCCCACCCCTATATCTGGCACCCACCATTTTCACTGGGAGTAGGAGTGGGGGCAAAACAGGGGCAGGATGTAATTCACATATCTGCAGTTCATGGAGGCAGCGGCACATTTAGATGTGCAGCTGCCTTCAAACAGACTCAATTCTGGTCATCCAGTTTTCTGAAACACAACTCATGGGCTTTATGAATTTAATTGGAAGGTCTAATCCTGCCAGAGTTATTTGGAGATGTAAGGTACCCTTTTGCAGAGGTCAGATACTCCTTTGGGTGAGGTCAGGTACCCTTTCAGAGAGGTCAGGTACCCCTTTGGGATTATTAGAAGTAAACATGAGTGTGCTTAAAAAGTGGGTAAGGTCTGTGGAACTGACAAGTTGTCAATTCATTTAAATCCCCAGTTCTTTAAATTTTGGGGAAAAAAACGGCCTGCAGTTGAAAAAATCTTGGATTTTAGATGGAGATGTGAAAAAATTTCTTCTCTCAGAATGTCAAAAATCCTTGGAATTCTTTACCACAGAAAGCAATAGTGGCTGAGTTAATGAATATATTCAAGGCTGAGTATGCAAGAGAATCGCTTGCCTCTTTTCTTACCCCGTCAACTCATTCGCTTGAGGCATTCTATGTATTGAGACCAATTGTCTGTGGTTACAAAATGAGCAATTCCCCCAAACTGTGGCATTTTGAGAGGGGATAGCTTCTTCAATTCTAATGGAGCTTGCTACTTCCAATCGCTGGGCGAGGCACAGTGCCAATTTCTTTTTAACTTGATTTCTTCTGTTCAATCCTGTTTTATCCTCATCGCCAGTTTGTTGTACTATTAGTAATAGAGTTGATCTGCAGACAACTTTCTAAGTGGAAATATTAAGTTTATTTGCAATATATTCAGCAGCAACTACACACGTGCTATCAACTGCAACTCTATCTCTACACTGACCGCTGAGGTAGCCCACGCTACTCTCCTATTGGTTATGACAGATCACGGACAGAATTTTCCCGTTGATGTGCAGGGGCGGGCCCCACATGTCCATGTGTAAAATGAGGCAGGGTGACGTCGGGCGAGTGTCCTGACATCACCACATGCCATCGTGATATTGCGCTGGGCCATTAATTAACGGGCCACTTAAGGCCCTTGATTCACCAACTGATGCCGATTTTTTGGCGCCCATGCAATCTTCAGGCAGGCAGGAATAAATCTCATCCACAGGCGGAATAAGAGGGCTCACTGGGGTCGCGAGTGTGCTCCCTTGAGTATTGATTTTTCAAAATTTTTGAAACTTGCCTGTGTGATCTGCAATACTTCAAAACACATACCAGCTGCTTTGTCTGGACTCACAACCTTCAGGTCAGCACTATGCAGTGAGGAATCTTTTTTTGGGCCTGCAGGTGTCAGGAAGCCTTCCCTTAGCCTGGGAATGGGAGTGAACTCTCCACTGGAGGCACCTCCTCTGAGGAGGAAGGGAGGGCTAGAAGGGGGAGGAGGCCAGGGGTGCACATTCAGCTCCCAGAGGAACCACTTTTGGGAGGACAGGCACAGGCACAAGGGACGCAGGGCCAAAAGGTAGTCCAAGGCGGAAGGGGCCGCAGAAGATGCCATTATCTTGCTGCCAGGGTATACAGGTGGCGAAGCAGCTACCTCGATATGTCTGAGGTGCAGTGCCGAAGGAGGCTCCGTCTCTCAAGGGAGACAGTCAACAATATCTGTCAGATGATTGGGCCTGAGATCTCCCCTAACTGTGTGGGTGGATACCCCATGCCAGCGGCTCTGAAGGTCACAGCTGCCCTCCACTTCTATGCCTCTGCCTCCTTCCAGGGCTCGGTGGGTGATCTTTGTGGTGTCTCCCAATCGGCTGTCCACACTTGTGTCAAGCAGGTTACAGACGCTCTGTTTAAGCATGCATTGACCTTCATTCACTTCCATTGGGACCAGGCAAGCCAGACAGAATGAGCCAGAGGCTTCGCGGCCATTGCTGGCTTCCCCTGTGTCCAGGGTGCTATAGACTGCACACATGTGGCCATCAAGGCACCAGCAGGTGAGCTCGGTGCCTTCGTCAACAGGAAGAGCTTCCACTCCATGAACGTGCAGATAGTGTGTGATCACAGGATGCCGATTCTGCAAATCTGTGCAAGGTACCCAGACAGTTCCCACGATGCCTACATTCTCAGACACCCCCAGGTGCCGGGGCTCTTCAGTGCTCCAGCCCGGCTGGATGGATGGCTGCTGGGTGACAAGGGCTATCCCCTCAGAAGGTGGCTCATGACGCCTCTCCGCCATCCAAGAACAGACGCTGAGCAGCGGTACAATAGGAGCCACGGCTCCACAAGGGCTGTGGTGGAGAGAACCATCGGTCTTCTCAAGATGCACTTCCGATGCCTGGACCGCTCAGGGGCGCACTCCAGTACCCCCAAGATGGTGCCTCGGTGATAGTGGTTGCATGCTGTGCTCTGCACAATCTTGCTCTGGAAAGGGGGGACGCAGTGGACGATGAAGACATCGACGCAGTGGCTGTGGCTGCACACGATGAATCCAGCAGTGAGTCCGAGGATGAGCACATACAGGGAAATGCTGAGGGGGTAGACCCTGACCCGAGCATACTCCAGGGAGGCAGGGACACCCAGGAGGCTTTAATCCAATGAACCTTCAGCTAGCCCAACACATATGGACCACCAGAACAAGCCTGGGCTGTAGGCACCATAATCTATGCCTAAGTGCCAAATCTTCCAGGTTAGGAACAATATCTAAGGGTCTTGTTAATAAAGCTGAATGTCCCACAAAGCACACCTAACATTTTTGGAAACCATCCACATGCAGAAGAAAAGAGGCAACCTCAGGAATGGTCACATGTCTGAATTTAATATCACAAGCAAAGAAATTTAATGAAACAAAATGACAAGGGTGTTCCAATTCAAAGCAAATTATAAGGACCTCATCTCGAGCCAACACAAAAGCACCAGTGATAAACCCGTGGTGTGCCTAAGATGCCTTATGTTTACGTTTCTGGGTGCTACGTCTTGGTGCTGCCCCCTCGCTGGGAGTGACATCTGAGACAGCCTGCTGACTCTGCTGTCCTGTTGGCCTCGATGACCTTGGCGGTCGCCCTCTGGCCCGTGGAGCCTGTTCTGGCCCCGCCTGGGAGAGAGCTGCCAGTTCCACAGCTGGCATCTCCCCAGTCGCCACAGCCTCACTGGATGCTACGGTCACTGGGAGAGGGGTGGAGGAGCTGCTACCCTCAACTGGAGTGCCCTGAGAGGAGCCCACAGAGACGATAGGCAGCTGCTGCACCGATATAAGGTCGCTTCGGACCTCCCTTCTCACTGTGGATGGATGGGCACTGAGCTGGGAAACTTGGTGCCCACACCATCTCCCACACTGGCACTGACCAGCTGAGGTCAATGCCAATGTGAGGGCTTGCTGGTCCGAGCACATCCCCAGGAAGCCTTGATGGGTCTCCTGGAGGAGTCTCTCCATGAGAGTTGCCACTCTCTCCATGGAGGACGCATGGTGCTCAGACATGAGGCTCATTGCTTCGGCGATCATCCGTATGGACTCCTCCACCACGGAGTCCAAGCCAACCATAGCCTCATGTATCTCCCCCAGATGCCACACCCGGCCGCATTTCCTGCACCTGCTGCGTTGCGGTTGACTCCAGAGGCACATCATCAGGCACCGACTGAGCATGTGCCTAGTCCCCTGCAGTCCTATGACTGCTGGCGGCATGGGCACTCTCTGTCGCCGCCAGCTCCTCCAGCGACTGTGAAGTGCCCTCACCGCTATGCCCCGGGACACTAGCCAATGTTCTAACTCCCACCAAGGTGCTGGTATATGCGCTGGTGCCTGCCTAGCAGAGATGGCGTGACACTGGTGAGACCTCAAGGCCCTCAGGTGTGAGAGGGGGCCTCTGCTGCTCCTCCTCCCGGCCCTGCTCCGCTGGTGCTGAAAGGAAGAACAAGGACATTGGATCAGTTAACGTGAAGACAATGACAATGTGTATCCCTGTCCCCCGGGTCATCCTTCCATAAGCAATGGTCAAGCCATGTTGCAAAATTAAATCACTGAACATTCAGCACTGCTATGGCTGTTGGGAGAACAATGCTGACCTCACTGTTGGGCAAACATACCTGGCTGTGGCACCCCAGCCTCACCGACACCAGTGGGTGCATTGCGCCTCTCCAAATACAGGGCTTCCTGCTCAGACCGGCTGAGAATGGCTAGCTGCGCCTGGCCACTGCCAGTCCTTGTATGATCTGCAGCATTATGAACATTTGACTCCTGAAAATGAGAGAAGAGCATTGATTTGTGCAAATTGTACATGGACTCTCTTTGCGCACAGCCCACCCCAACCAGAGTGGGACATATCAGGGCTCCACAACCTCCTCTCCCCGCTGCTGCTGAACACTCACACAAAGATGCTAGGCCTTCTCCACACCCCCCACCCCACCTTGGCCAAATGCTGCCTACATCACATTAGGCACCACACGGTATATCCTTCCATAGCAAGTAGGCACAAGCACGTGGAGCGCAGAGCGCAGCAGATGGTTCGTTGCCACGCCACCTTGAAGCTCCCCTCCCAGTAGGTGATCACCCTGACTTGGACATGTTCTGGAGTTCAAACACATCGCCAAGGTGCAGCTCCTGCAGGTTGCCCCCAAAACAGTCACGTGGGTCGCAGTGTACCACATGCTGTGGGCACAGAACCCATCTCTTCACCACCCTCTCAGGCTGACATTGGCATGAGCAATATCTGCTGGCCCACCCAGCAAAGGACACATGCAGTCAATGATTCAATGCAGTCACTACACTCGGACTTGGGGGGGGGTGGGGGAAAAGCCGACCTGCTGGGTTAAGTGACCAATGCCAACATTCTCCTCACCCTTCCAGAGCGCAACAAGCTGCTGAAGTGCTTGCGACACTGGATCCAGGTGTGCCACACCACATCGCGAGACCTCACCGCCTCCGTCACCTCCTCCCAGGCACATTTCGTCATGTGTGGGGGCCTCCTCCTCTTGTCCTGGGGAACCAGCACCTCCTGCCATGCTGCCACCTCCTTGAGAAGGGCAGCAAGGCAGTCGTTGGAAAAATGAGGGGCACACTAGCCCTGCGCCCTACCCTCTGGCCTGGCCTGCCCCAATGGCCTCCCCTCTGGACTTGCATAACCTCCATTGTCCCTCTGGAGAGCCCTTCACCCAGTTATTGCGAGCAGCCTTTCCAAGGCTGCCAGGCCTTCCTTTATACAGGCCGCTGGGTCGCCAGTGGACCCAGTGGGCTGAGCGCGTCCGCTGCTGCCCGCCCACTCCCGCTATGCACGGGAATCACGAAGCACGCTGGGCGGGCCTTAATTGGCCTGCCTGCGTAAAATGGCGGCTTGGATCCAATCATGAGGGGCAATCAGGTCCGCACTTGCCCATGCCCGTGCCCACTCCCGCTCCACCCACCCACCATCCAGAAAATTCTGAGCATGTGATCGTTCCTAACAAGTATTATTCTTAAAGATACATTACCCACTAAAGAAAACCATAAATACTACAGTCAGCCTACATTTGATGGGATAAATGGACTAATTCTGTGCTGTAACTTCTATAAGGTATGGAACATTCAGTAGGGTCCAATAATTTTTTTCTTATTCCTTTACAGGATGCGGTCTTCGCTGGCTGGGTCAGCATTTGTTGCCCATCTCTAGTTGCCCTTGAGAAGGTGGTGGTGAGCTGCCTTCTTGAACCGCTGCAGTCCATATGGTGTAGGTACACCCACAGTGCTGTTAGAAAAGGAGTTCCAGAATTTTAACCCAGCGACAGTGAAGGAATGGCGATATATTTCCAAGTCAGGATGATAAGTGACTTGGAGGTGAACTTCCAGTTGGTGATATTCCCATCTATCTGCTGCCCTTGTCCTTCTAGATGGTAGTGGCCATGGGTTTGGAAGGTGCTGTCTAAGGGCCCTTGATGAATTCCTGCAGTGCACCTTGTAGATGGTACACACTGCTGCTACTGTGCATCGGTGGTGGAGGGAGTGAATGTTTGTGGATGTGGTGCCAATCAAGTGGTCTGCTTTGTCCTGGCTGGTATCAAGCTTCTTGAGTGTTGTGGGAGCCACACCCATCCAGGTAAGTGGGGAGTATTCCATCACACTCCTGATTTATGCCTTGTAGTTGGTGGACAGGCTTTGGGGAGTCAGGAGGTGAGTTACTCATCACAGGATTCCTAGCCTCTGACCTGCTCTTGTAGCTACAGTATTTATATGGCTAGTCCAGTTCAGTTTCTGGTCAATGGTAACCCCCAGGATGTTGACAGTGGGGATTCAGTGATGGTAATGCCATTGAACATCAAGGGGCGAAGGTTAGATTATTTCTTGTTGGAAATGGTCACTGCCTGGCACTTGTGTGGCACAAATGTTACTTGCCACTTGTCTGCCCAAGCCTGGATATTGTCCAGGTCTTGCTGCATTTGGGCATGGACTGCTTCAGTATCTGAGGAGTTGCAAATGGTGTTGAACATTGTGCACTCATCAGTGAACATCCCTACTCCTGACCATATGATGGAAGGAAGGTCATTGATGAAGCAGCTGAAGATGGTTGGGCTGAGGAGACTACCATGAGGAACTCCTGCAGTGATGTCCTGGAGCTGAGATGACTGATCTCCAACAAGCAGAAACATCTTCCTTTGTGCTAGCTATGACTATTTCTACTGTTCATACGGACTCGAAACGTTGACTCTGTCTTTCCACGGATGCTGTTGGACCTGCTGAATATTTCCAGCATTTTCTGTTTTTGTTTCAGATTTCCAGCATCTCCAGAATTTTGCTTTTATATATGACTATTTCTGTGTCTGAACTCCCAAAATACGCTTCTGACAGACAAATTCATAAATTATCTTTAAAACATCTTTAGAATATTTTAACTAAAATTTTGATCTAAGATGGATATTCCTTCACTCCAGAGAGTTCAATCTCATTGATGTGACATGAAAGCACAGGTGACCTGCAGAGTAGAGAAACCCAAACTCTGGCCTCTTAAACAGATAAAGAGGCAGCGTTAGGAATGTTGGATGTACTTAAAAAGTTAAATTATCAGGATTGGAAGGGAAGCATCCAAGAATACTAAGGAAATTAAAGGTCAAAATTGTGGAGGCATTGTACATGATCTTCCAATCCTCCTTAGCTGCAGGAGTGGTTCCAGAGGTCTGGAGAATTGTAAATGTTACATCCTTGGTCAAAAAAGGGTGTAAGGATAAATGCAGCAAATACAGGCCAGCCAGTTTAACTAAGGTGGTGGTTTTAGAAACAATAATTTGGGACAAAGTCAGTTGGGTCAATTGGACACGCATCAATTAATTAAGGAAAGCCATTACGGATTTATTAAATAGCAAATAGTGTTTAACTAACTTGGTTGAGTTTCTGATGAGAAAACAGAGGGTTGATGAGGGTAATACAGTCAATATGGTGTACTTTGACTTCTAAAAGGCATTTGATAAAGCTCCCATAGAATAAGCTTGCCAGCATATTGAAGTCTAGGTAATAAAAGGGACAGTGGTAGCATGGATATGAAGTTAGCTAAGAGACAGGGAACAGAGAGCAGTGGTGAAGATTTTTGGATTGCAAGAAGGTATGCAGTATATTCCCCAGGAGTTGGTATTAAGCCCACTGCTTTTCTTGATCTATTTAATACTTTTCTTATTCTTTTTTAACGAACTAGCTTTGGGTGTAGAGGGCACAATTTCAAAATTTGCAGATGTCACAAAACTTGGAAGTATTGTGAACTGGGAGAAGAATAATGATAGACTTCAAGAGGATATAGGCAGACTAGTGGAATGGGCAGACGCACGACAGATGAAATTCAATGCTGAGAAGTGCAAAGTGATAAACTTGGTAGGAAGAATGAGGAGAGGCAATACAAAATAAAGGGTGCAATTCTAAACTTGGTGCAGGAGCAGAGAGACCTGGGTATATGTGCATAAATTGTCGAAGGTGGTAGGGCAAGTTAAGAATGTTGCTAAAAAGCATGTGGGATTCTGGGCTTCATAAATGGAGGAATAGAGTACAAAAGCAACAAAATAATGATAAACCTTCATGAACACTGATTCAGCCTCAACTGGAGAATTCTGGGCAACGAACTTTAGGAAGGATGTGAAGGCCTTAGAGAGGATGCAGAGAAGGTTTACAAGAGTTCTTCCAGTGATGAGGGACTTCAGTTGCATGGCTAGACTGGAGAAGCTGGGGATGTTTTCCTTTGAGAAGAGAAGGCTGGGAAATTTGAAAGAGGTTTTCAAAATCATGAAGGGTCTGGACAGAATAGGTAGAAAGAAATTGTTGCCTTTGATGGAAACATCAAAAACCAGAGGTCACCAATTTAGGGTGTTTGGCCGAAGAATCGATGGTTTCATGGGGAAAAACGATTTTAGGTTAGGATCTGGAATGCAGTGCCTGAGAATTGTGGTGGAGGAAGATTTAATTATGGCTTTCAAAAGGAAATTGCATAAACACATGCAGAGAAAAGAACTTCAGGGCTAAGGGGAAAGGGAGGGGGTGTGGGACTAAGTGAGTTGTGCTTGCAGAGAACTGCAATGGGCTGAATGGTCTCCTTCCGTGCTTTTACTATTCTATGATTATGTGTACTAATGGAAACATGTTATTAATTGATTTTACATTCCGGATGGATAGTGTGTGACCTGCAAATTTCCACACATTGATGTCTAACTTTCATGTTTCAATGAATTTGGCACCAAGGTGAAACTGCAAAATCACATGCATTTACATATCTCTTGTAGTTATAGGCAATCAACATCACTGTCAGAAGCCAGCTCGCTATCTGACCCAACCCATAGCTATCCTCAGACAGATTCGGATATTGTCTCATTCCCCAATCAAATGGCCAGCAGATTTCTAGTCTCAGCAGCGTCATTGGGAGTGGTGACCTCTGCTGGGACTGCAGCCAGTCGCCAACAACGATCATTGCAGGTGCCAGATTAGAAGGTGAGTGTGGGGGTTAGTTATACTGAGGCCAGGCTGGCAGGTCCCAGTGAAGGGGATGGGTTGCAAGGATTGGGATGGCATGGGGGGCTGGCAACATGCAGGGGCAGGTAATACCTTGTGGAGGCCTCCATTGGACACAGGGTTTTTGAACAAGAGAGTCACCCCCAGCTTCCACCAAGGCTGCCAAAGTTCACCCTGGTGCCCTCGCCATGTGGCATGGGACCCCATCCACCATGGTAAAATAACAGCAGCAATTAATCAATTAATTGGCCACTTAAGTGCCTCAATTGGTTCAAGGGCAGGCCTCCCCATGCCATCTGATCTTACGACATCCTCTGCCTTCCAGCCTGTTCCCAGGAAGGGGGCGGGGTGGTGCGTGGGCAAGATTGCAAAATGCTGCACCATATTATTCTCTGTTTCTGATTCCTAGACGAGTGAATAGCAAGGTGGTATTTGAGGTGGTTCACATTAAGCTTCTGGTAACATGTGAGTCAATCGAAGCTGTGCAGTTGAAAATTTATTTTAGTCTCTGTAAGACATTTGTTTCGATGTTCTCATTGGGTTCATCAATTTTCAGGCCTATGTTAGAAAAACCTAATTGAAAACATGAGCAGGGATGAGATCCAATGGATCGCCACCCACTTTGTTCATTACTGGCATTCCTACGGATGAAAAACTCAGGGCAGGAAAGAATCCACTTAAAATAGTGGGAGCTCAAATAAAATATTTAAATTAGGGGGAAACATACTGCATGCAATTTCCTGATGTTCATGTGCAAGACTAATTCAAACTTATTCCTATGAGGGGTGTAGGTTTAATGAGCCTAGTAAGGAGATTGCTTCTCACGTTTCCCAATTCTGAATTGTTTCTTTTACATTGTTTTCTTTTGTTTCTCTTATCACTTAGATATTCATCTGGTTCTGTGGCATTTGTCATGGGCCAGCTTTGTGTACCCTCCAATTGCCAGAGTGCCATAATGGATTTATTCATTACAAACCCCTCTGTACTTGAAAGAAGAAGAGGAGAAGCATCAGAGGATGCCAGGGAGGGTGGATAGCTAGATCAGCGCTGTGTGTGTAGCCACTGGTACTCATACCAGAGAGTACTGATGACGCTGCACATACTATACATTGGCAGAGGAGTAATGTGTGTAATGGCTCCAGTGCCCAGAAGAGATGACAAAAGCTGACACAATGCCATGATGGTTTGTGAAGACCTGACAAATGCTGTTCTTTCAGAAGCCTGGCAAATTTTGACATTATGTCAAACTTTCAGTGGTAATTTATGAAAGAAGTGGGTGATGAACAGCCTGTATCACTGTACCATCAAGTTCTTGTCAGCTGTGTTCAGCCCCATGGAAAGTACCATAGGAACAGATGCAGAACTGTGGCATCTGCTGTGAGGACATCTGCATCTGATATGCAAGACAAAGCTGGCACAGCCACTGGTCGTAGCAGCCAATTGAGCCTAAAACTCACCTCCACCTGTTTCAGGTTGGCTGGGCTATGAGTATAGTGTAATTGAGTAGAACCAACCCCCTTTCACCCACTGACACAGCACCAGCTCTATTTCAGTCGACATCAAACAGAATATTCGCTTGCCCGCAGGTTTGTGTCGAACACGTTATTTTACTTTATTCTTGCCATCACTCCTCACCCTCTCCAACATAATTAATGACAAAGCCTGGATACTGAACAAAAACAGAATTACCTGGAAAAACTCAGCAGGTCTGGCAGCATCGGTGGAGAAGAAATCAGTTAACGTTTCGGGTCTTCATGACCCTTCGGCAGAACTGAGTATAGTTAGGAGAAAAGTGAAATGAACCTTTCCTAAGGCAGCTAGGATCTTTATTCCATACTCTTCCACTTCCTTTAATTGTTTATCCCTTTAAATTTCTACTACACAAAATGTTCTACTCCAGCTACTTGCACATACCTAATCTGCTTATAGAGCACTTTAGAATTATGATATTGAGGTGCTCACAGGCAATTGTGTGCAAACAACTCATTTCATTTGGAATGAATTTTTCACCTACTTCACAGGCCATTTGAATTAAAAGTTACCTGTCCCTGTTCTTGGGTGGGGGTTTGCAATTTGCCATCTATGGGTGCTCAGTTCTCTAGAGGCAGGCAGCTTACAAACTTCGTGCTGCATCTTCATTTGCCTGATGGCAGCATTCCGCTGAATGTGACCCATGGTGCCGGCTGGCTGAATGCCCGAGGGGGATCTATTAAGGTGACGGCTAGCACATGTTCCATATAGCCTCCAACCTTTACAGACAGTCTCCACCTCTTAAAGGGGAACTGCATTCATCATAAGAAAGCAAGTGCTGACAGCCTGAAGTAGAATTAGCTGCAAAGAAAGGGACACCAGAACAAAGAGAGGGCTCCCAGGTTCATGGATGCTGGAGGCCTTAATGATGGAGGTTGACAGGAGCAGAAATGCCCCATTTCTACAGGGGCCCAGGTGGCCATCAAGGGAATGAGCAGGTGGTCAGAGAGGTCAATGGCTGGAATCTCACCCTGACAACATGGCAGCAATGCCGCGAGAACTTTAATGCCCTGAAATGGATGAGCAAGATCAGTGAATGCATCTTCACATGAAATCTCTTACCTACCAAATTAGTAAGCTCTCAAACTACACAATGCATCTCACCCCCATCGCTCATCCATCAGCAGTCAGGACTTATGCCTAACATTCATTCTTCTCCTCACCCTCACACTCCTACCAATGATGCAAGACTCACATCCACCTCTCACAGCATCTACATATCTCCAGTTATGGCAGGGACATCAACCAAAGACAGTGGGCAAGATTTTTAGTTCGGCAGGCGCCAGTGATTGGCGGTCCAGGAGTGGCCGGGGAACGGACCGCAACCACGATTGGCCCCGAACCATGATTTCACTCCGGCTGGCCAATTAACGGCCAGCCAGTGTGAAACGTGTGCTGAAATGCTCAGCGCTGCCAGGGTGGGGCCAGGAGGGGGGCAAGCTCTGAAGTCAGTGCAGGGGAGCGCGGAATGAAAGCTTCCTGAAGGTAGAGAACTGCCTCAGGGAGCTGAAGAATCCAAAAGCTATAAATAAAGATTTTGAAATGCAGAAAAAACATCCATGCATCAGAATCAGTCACCTGCACATATGGATGATGAAAATTCTGTCCAAACATTCTTTCTTTAATTATTATCGGAAACCTCATCTCGCCCTTCAATGAGGTTTCCTCAGAAAGGAAAAGGCCGCCTGGCCGATTCACCCACCCTCCAACCATAATGTTGGACAGGCAACAAAAAATCTCCGTCAGTCACAACGTTAATGACCTTAATAAGCCTCTTAATTGTCGTCGGGCGCGCGCGAGAGTCTGCAGCAAGTGCGCGATGACCTCAGGATGCTCGCCCAATGTCATCACGCGCTATTTTGCACTTGAGCGGGTCAGGTACGCGCCCGCATGCTGAGCAAAAAATTCTGCCCAGTGTAACACAATCACTGATATTCTCCTCTCCCATTTGCAGGTCAAGGTGACACACAAAGGGAGCAGAGCAGAACTGGTGGAGTACAGGCATGCCCATGTCACCTAAGCCTTATAGAGGAGAGAGTGCTCCATGTCATGGAGCTGGCCATTGTATCCAATAACTCTGAGAACATTGAGAATGCAGTATGTTGCTGCCTTATGCCACTTCTCAAATCCCATCTGACCGTCTTCTCATCCTGCTATCTGGCACGATCAGCAACTTGCTGGTGTTGTGACCGTGGACATTTTGTCTTCAATATTCTAGATTCCCTAGTCAGGAAAATGTCAACCCTGTCAAGCCCCTACAGAATCAGTGTGCTGCATTTTACAGCCCCCCATCAGCATGTTTGAAGGCAGGGGGCTCATAAAATGCAGTGCATGACCTGCCTGCCACCTTCCCTCCCATCCCTGACTCCCATTTTGCGGGGGCCAGTGGAGCTGTCAGGTGGCCAGCTCACCCTTGGGCCAATTCAGGCCTTGAGTAGCCAATTAATGGCCACTTAAATGCCTCATCCTACCCCTGCCGCAATTTTACTTGCAGCAGCGTTAGCCCCAGGGCAAGCTGGTACAGCTGTTCCGGAGTGATCGGGTGTTGGGCAAGAAGGGGTGATCTCTTTTGGGAGGGGGTCCCCTGTGCCCATTAGAGCCATCTTCCCTCCAAGGTCTTTAACTCTCCCCCAACCCTCGACCTCTCAAACCTGGCCCCCCACCTCCCTCACAAACCACACTCCACCCCAACCCTGGCTGGGACCTGTCAGCCAGGGCCCGCCGATATCCTGGACTTACCTTCAGTCCAGCTCCCATAACCTCCTCTTCTTCAGATTCTGGCTGTAGCTTCAGCAGTGACCATCACTCAGACCTGGCTCTGCTGGGAGTACAGAGCGTTCGGCCCCTCTAAATCAGGACTTCCTCCCTAGATGGGGGAGTGGAAGTCTCACCCTGAGCTAATTAACATCCTGTTAAGTGTAAGATGGCTGCGGGCAGCTGGCTTTTCTCATGAGTGGGCTCCTGACTGACTTTTTAGCCAGGGGCTTGGGGGCCGGGAGGTGGGGGGTGGTGGGGGGGCGGGGGGGGCGGTTGCGGTGTGGGGTAGGGACCACACCATCCTGTAAAATTCAGAATGAGATCACCTCTCATCCTTCTAAACTCCATCAAGTGTAGGCCCAATTTTCTTAGCCTCTTGTAGGACAGCCCTCTTACCCCAGGAACCATTTTAGTGAGCCTCCGCTGTACTGTGCACAAGGCAGGTATATCCTTTCTAAGATATGGAGTCCAAAACTGCACAAAGTACTTCAGGTGTGGGCTCACCAAAGCCCTACACAAATGCAGCAAGATTTCTTTGTTGTTCTACTCTAGTTCCCTTGCTATTAAAGGCTAATATGCTGTTTGCCTCTAACTGCTTGCTATACCTGCATGCTGACCTTGCGTTCTGTGTACAAGTCCAACCAGTCCCCCTGAACGTGAGCATTTACAAGTTTCAAGCCTTTTAAAATATTTTGCATTTATATTTTTATTACCAAAGTGAATTATCTCACACTTCCCCACATTTAACTCGATCAGCCAACTTGTTAGCCATTCACTTATCCCATTTATATCCCTATGCAGCCTATCTGTGTCTCCACAAAACTTATATTTCCACCCAACTTTGTGCCATCAACAAACTTGGATACATTACTCTCAGTTTCTTTGCTAAGCCATTAATACAGATTGTAAATAGTTAAGGCCCCAGCAATGATCCTTTCACTATTCTGCTAGTTACAGTTTCCAATTTGAAAATGCCCTGTTTATCCCTACTCTCTGCTTTTAAAGACCATGTTGTCGCTGCATCATCATATTATGATTTTCTCAGTGTAAAGGCTTCCTTAATAATAAATTCCAACATTTTCCTGAGTGCTGTGATCAAACTAACAGGTTGTAGTTCCATTTTCTCTTTCGCTCCTTTCTTGAATAGCAGAGTCAAAATTGCTAACTTCCAATCAGACAGAATTAACATTGTTTTATGAAAGGAAAGCCGTGTTTGAAAAAATTATTGAAGTGTTTTGAGGACATAACTAGCAGGGTAGATAAGGAGGAGCTGGTAGATGTAATACATTAGAGTTCCAAAAGGCATTCAGTAAGATTCCACACAATAGGTTAAGATCCATGATAAGGGCCCATGGAGTTGGGGGTAATAGCATAGATGATAGATTAGTTAACAGACAGAAAGAAGAGAAAAGGGGACAAAAGGACATTTTTAAGTTGTCAGGCTGTACCTAGTGGGATGCAATGATCAGTGTTGGGGCCTCAGCTATTGACAACCTATATTAATGAATGAGAGGAAGAGGTTGAGGGTATTGTACCCATGTTTGCTGAGGGTACAAAGTTAGGTTGGAATACAAGCTGTGAGGAGGACACAAAGATGTTGCAAAGAGATATAGATAGGTTAATTGAATAGGAAATAAGATGGCAGATGGAATGTATGTGGTTATTCACCTTGGTAATTAAAATAGCAAAGCAGGATATTTTGTTGATGGTAGGGATGCTTGGATGCGCTCCTACAAGGGACACAAAAGTTAGCCTGCAAGAACAGCAAGCAATTAGGAAGGCAAATGGCACGTTGACCTTTATTGCCAGAGGACTACACATGAACACAAGAATTTGGAGCAGGAGTAGGCCTTGCTTGAATATATTCAAAGGCGTAGCCTCCACTGCTCTTTGGGGAAGAGAATTCTACAGACTAATGACCTTCGAGAGAAAAAAAAATCTACTTATCTCATTCTTTAATGGAAGACCCTATTTTTTAAATTGTGTCCCCAAGTTCTAGACTCCCCACAAGGGGAAACATTCTCTCAGCATCCATTCTGTCAAGTGCCCTCAGGATCTTATATGTTTCAATAGGATCACCTCTCATTCTTTTAAACTCCAATGGGTATAGGCCCAACCTGCTCAATTGTTCCTCATAAGAGAACAACTTCATCCCAGGAATCAGTTGAGTAAACCTTCTCTAAACTGTTTCTATTGCAATTTTATCCATTCCTAAGTAAGGAGACCAACACTGTAGTGCAGTACTCCAAATGTGGTTCACTAAGGCCCTGTACAGCTGTAGCGACACTTCTCTACTTTAATATTTGATTCACCTTGAAATAAATGCCAACATTCCATTTGCTTTCCTAATCACTTGCTGTATCTGCATATAAACATTTTTTTGTCCCTCTGTATTGTAAAGTTCTGCAGTCTCTTCCCATTTAAATAATATACTGCTTTTCTATTCTTCCTGCCAAAGTGGACAAATTCACATTTTCCCACTTTATACTCCATCAGGCAAATTTTGTCCACTCACTTAGCCTATCTAAATCCCTTAATTCTTTATTCCTCTTGACAACTTACTTTCCTACCTATCTTGATGTCATCAGCAAATTTAACTACCATACATTCAATCCCTTCATCCAAGTCATTGATTTAGATTGTAAATAATTGAGGCCCCAGAACTGATCCATGTGACACTCCACTAGTTACAGCTTGCCAATCCAAAAATGACCCATTTATTCCTCCTCCTTGCTTCCTGTTAGCTAATCAATCCTCTATCTATACTAATACCCCCCTACAACATGGGCTCTTATTTTGTGTAGTAACCTTTGATGTGGCACCTTATCAAATGCCTTTTGGAAATCCAAGTGCCCCACATCTAAATGTTCCCCTTTAACCACCTTGCTCGTTACTTTCTCAAAGCGCTCCTAATAGATTAGTCAAACATGATTTTCCTTTCACAAAACCATATTGACTCTGTCTGATTGTATTATGATTTTCTAAATGCCCTGCTCTTACTTCCTTAATAATGTATTCAAGCATTTTCCCTATGTCAGATGTTAATCTAACTGGCCCATAGTTTCCTGCTCTCTGTCTCCCTCTTCTTGAATAGAGATGTTACGTTTGCAATCTTCCAATCCACTGAGACCTTTCCAGAATCTAGGGAATTCTGGAAGATTACAACCAATGGATCTATTATCTTTGCAGCCCCATGTTTTAAGACCCGAGGATGCAGGCCATCAGGTCAAGGGAAGTTGTTAGCCTTTAGTTCTAATAATTTTCCAGCACCTTTTCCCTAGTGATTGTGGTTGTTATAAGTTCTTCCCTCTCTTTTTCCTCTTTATTTCATATTTTCTTGGGATGTTTTTTGTGTCTTCTACATTACTGATAGGCACAAAATACCTGTTCAACGCTTCCGCCATCTCCTTGTTTCTCATTATTAATTCTCCGGTCTTACTCTCTAGGGACCAACACTCACTTCAGTTACTCTTTTCCTTTTTAAATACTTGTACAAAGTCTTACTGTCTATTTTTATATTTCTAGGTAACTTTCTCTCATACTCTAATTTCTCCCATCTTATTTTTTTTGTTATTCTTTGTTGGTTTCTAAAATCTGTCCATTCTCCTGACCTACCACCAATCTTCGCATTATTGTATACGTTTTCTTTCAATATAATACTACCCTAAACTTCTTTAGTTAGCCACAGATGGTACACCATTCTCATAGTCTTTCCCCCTTAATAGAACATATCTTCGATGATAGTTATGAAATATTTCCTTAAATGTCTGCCACTGCTCCTCTACTGTACTACATTTTAATATATTTTTCCAGTCCACTTTAACTACTCTGTCTTCATACCCTTGAAGTGCCTTTATTTAAGTTTAAAACACTAGTCTTAGACCCACACATCTCATTCTCAAACTGGATGTGAAATTCTATGACATTATGATCACTGTTGCCCAGAGGCTCCTTTCCTATGAAGTCATTAATTAATCCTATTTCATTGCACATTACCAGGTCTAAATTAACCCATTCCTTGGTTAGCACAAGGACACACTGCTTTAAGAAATTGTCCCAAATACAATCTATGAACTCATCTCCTTTGCCATTCTGATTTGTCCATTCAATATGAAGATTAAAATCACCCATGACAATTGCAGCACAAGGTCCCATTATTTCTTGCTGTGTACTCTGTACAGCAGTGTAGTTACTGTTAGGGTGCTTATAGACATCTCCTACAAGTGAATTCTTACCTTTGTTACTTCTTATCTCTACCCAAACTGATTCCACATCTTGATCTTCTGAATTAAGGTCATTTCTCACTACTGTATTAATGTCATCCTTAATTAACAGAGCTACCCCACCAAATTTTCCTAGCATTCTGTTCTTCTGAAATGTCAAACACGCTTGAACATTAAGGTCCCAGTTTTGGTCACCTTGCAACCATGTCTCTGAAATGGCTATCAGGTCATACATATTTATTTATATTTGTGCTATCAGTTCTACTGTTTTGTTATGACTGTTGCATGCATTCAGATACAGCAGCCTAAATTCTGTTTTTTTTTAACCATTCTTTTTACCATTCTTGTGAGCTCTGGCCTTAGCTTCTGGTTCACCCTGAAGTTTACAGGCCCAATCCCTGCCTGCCATGCTCTGGTTATCTTTATTCATATCGCTATCCTGATCTATTTGCCTTGTTCTTTTCTATTTAATTTACCACATCCCCCTCACATGATCCCCTCTTTTCCCCCCATCACCGAATATTTACTTTAGAGCCATCTCTATTGCCATTGTTATAATATTCGCCAGAACACTTGGACTAGGGTACGAGGACAAACTGCTGCTCAATTCTTCAACTGCAAAACAAGTGACCATGAGTTGAATTTTTCCACCAAGGTAGTCAAACCATCTATCTATCCCTACTTGGCTTATTGATCTTCATTGGTGGCCATAGAAGTTCTCTTTTGTCTTGATTGTTTGATAGATTATTTAATGCCTTACTTCGTGGAACTTGCTCATCTATGAATGGAATAATTTGAATTATCAGTAACCCTGGCAGGGTGGAGGTCAGCTGTATCCCCAATCAAGGTGTGTGAGCAAAAAATCTAGTCTGACACTTCAGTGCCTTATTGAAGGAACACAGGAACACGAGTAGACTCTTCAAACCATCCACCATTCAGTCAGATCATAGTTGCTTTGTAGTTCAACCCCATTTGCCACTCTTTGATCTATATCCATTAATATCTTAGCTGATGGCAAAGTATCAAAGGAGGGCTGCATGATTAAAGGTTCAGTCTTTCAGATGAGGTGTTAAACTGAGGCTCAATTAGCTGTAAAAGTTCCTATGACATTTTTCAAAGAAAAGGAAGGGTTGGCGGGGAGGGGGTGGGGGGGGGAGGGGCGGGGTGGGGGGTGGGGTGTGAGTTCTGGTTTCCTAAACACCACAAAAAGCCAGATGTACAATTTATATGAGGGTTAAATTCAGTACTGTCCACTGCTTTGTCACCCCACTGGCAAGACAATATTCCGCTGCTCAAAACTAATGGATTCAAGCAGCCCTGTATGTTGGGCCTCAGATCTAATCATAATGAAAATTGTATTGAGTGGGGAGTGGGAGGATGATCAGGAGGCCTGGCTGGCATGGATGGAATGAGGGTGGAAGATCAGGAGGCCTTGTTGCGTTGGGTGTTGTGGATCCTGGGATCGGGTGTGGCGTGATTATGGTAAGTACTAATTTATTTTTTGTTCATGTGATGCTCAGAGTTGGTTTTTGGTGAGGCAGCAAATACAAGAACTGGCTGCCTCAGTACAAACAAAAGTTGCACAGGGACCTGAACAAGGCATTAGACTTGTGGTTTGCATATAAAAACTGTCTAACACCTGCTTCAGGCATGACTAAAGGATGCCATTTGTTTGTCATTACCCAATATGGCAGATGGCACACTTCCACTTGGAAGTGTATGCACACTTCTTCCTGCCATTTTTGGTCTTTTGGAGGCCATAAAGTGCCTGAAAAATGGGCATTATGAGGCCCAGTTTAACTCTCTCTATCTCCCACTGTTTCTGAGACCTCACTATGCACAAACTGGCTACCACATTTGCCAACATAACAACAGTGACTATACTTCAAAAATAATTCATTGGCTGCGCATTAATTTGGAATATCCAGGGGTTGTGTAGGGTTTTGTGTAAATACAAGTTTTCCCTTTCTTTGTTCCTGTTCCCAAAGACTAGTCCAAATGGTTTTCTGGCATTTTAAAATATTCATCTGTTTCTTAATAATCATCTTTTTATCCCTCAGGCATTGTATTTAAACACAAGCATACCATTACCACACCAATGCATTACTAAATCATTCAATCCTTTCATATAACAAAAATAGCTAAATTAATGGGTGCTTTAATGTTTTGGTTGGGAACATTTAATTTGTGCTTATTGAATGTGGTGATGTGAAGGAGGTATAAATAGCTTTTTTCTATATTAAGTGGAAAATAGTTGAGGTATAACATTTTCAGAAGAACATTAAAATTTCACCTGTACACTTATTCTATTTATTTATGAAATCAATATCAAGCAATATTTTCCAGACTAATTCATTAATATGGCATCCGAAGGAAAGACGAAGGCAAATGTAAACTTTTGGTAAAGTTCAGTAAATGTCTGTCCATTAATGCTTTTTGTGAGGGAAAGATGATAAGACCTTGAATGATGTCTGAAAAAGCATTATTAAAATCTACAAAATGGAAAATAAATTAATAGTTCTTTTCACGCATCTTTAGCCCTGTCTCACCTCATTATGGGAGATGTTCATATGATCTTAAAAAGTGACAGGTCAGAGATGATCACACTATAGGAGTGTTAATGAATAGTTTTAGCTATTCTTACAACCGTCTATATACACAGTGAAACCCACTTAACTTGAAATCTGATAAAAAATCAAAGCTAATTAAAAATTAATCTTTTATATCCCAAACCGTTTTTATTCAATGTAATGAAAAATATTGTAGTTAAGATCAAGTATATAAGATTACCAGATCAGGATTTTTAGAAAATGCTTTAATGCTTATCCCTCAGCATCCTACTGAAGCACAATAATTTAATCAAATGCTGCACAGATTAATCAAATCACTCTGAATTGGACTGCGCAGCTTC
The DNA here is from genome assembly GCF_964194155.1 of Cetorhinus maximus. Classification (NCBI taxonomy): domain Eukaryota; kingdom Metazoa; phylum Chordata; class Chondrichthyes; order Lamniformes; family Cetorhinidae; genus Cetorhinus; species Cetorhinus maximus. The sequence goes on from NC_135885.1 coordinate 87,229,594, forward strand.
AGCCATGTATCAAGCCTTCAACATTTAATCATTCAATATTAATGCAACAACATAATCAACATGCTTTGATACATGTGAAAATTTAACAAATTAACGGGTATAATTAGGTGAGAATTGGGGTTTAGATTAGAAATTTTATTTAAAATAGGTTCTCCTTATTTTTGTGTTAATGTGTGCAGCTTCCATATAAATACAATGGGAGATTTCGTTTAAAAAACAAATGTTGTTTAACAGATTAAAAGCAGAGATATGTTGCAGCAAAAAAAGATCAATAAAATATGAAAACAAATCTTCCAATGTCAGTAAATGTTCTACCTGCTTTCCATTAGTAAGAAAGTAGTCAGATTAGGAGGAAAGTGAGGTTTTTAGGCTGATTTTCTGCCAGACCTATGTTTATTCTCGAATGTTTGGAAAACATTCTGAACAGCATTTAAAAGCAGCAATTTGGCCGCTTGTTAGATGATTGTATTCAATCAAATGCGTAGATCTTCAAATGTGCACAGGTCCTCACCAGCTGCAAAATAAAGTTGATATCATAGATTTGGATTTTCAGACAGCTTTCAACAAGATTTCAGACTAGTCATTAATGCCTAAGCTAAAGGTTCATGGAATAAGGAGTAAAATCTGATGCTGGAAAGATAACTAGGTTAAGAAACAAGAAAGAGGGGGTGGTCATAAATGAGAACATTTCAAATCAACAACTAGAGGAATTGTTTTCAGGGGCTTTGCTCTTTTAAATATATGTTGTAGTTGATCTCTCATGCCCACTGGTCACATCTGGTCTGGAGCACAAATATAAAAGCAAAATACTATGGATGCTGGAAATCTGAAATAAAAACAGAAAATGCTGGAAAAATTCAGCAGGTCTGGCAGCTTCTGTGGACAGACACAAAAGTGGAGTTCTGATGGAAGGTCGTTAAGCTGAAGTGTTAAGTCTGTTTCTTGCCCCATAGATTCTATCTGACCTGCTGATTATTTCCAGCAATTCCTGTTTGAATTAGTCTGGAAAGGAGGTCTCATGGTGCAGTGGTAGCATCCTTGTCTCTAAACCACAAGCTCCATGTTGGATTCCCGCTCCAGGACTTGATGGCCAAGGAAGGTGTGTTCATAACAGGGTCAAACAGGTTGAGTACCAACTTGTAAATCCTTCCAACAGGTGCCAATGGCAGGCGGTGAGAGCGGGAGAGATTGCCGCTGTGGATCAGGTTTGTGCTGACAGCACGGGGTTCAATCCTTGTTTTGGCTGGGGTGGATTCAGGACTTGCGCACTTGATCTACCCGTGGTGGAGGTTGTGGACCTGTGAGTCAGCTATGCCTTCAGGCAGAGAACTGAAGATGCATTAGTTTGCAGCTGTCTGTTTACTTGCTGAGATGGATTAAATTTTAAACTGGAATGTTGCTTTTAGCCTACTGTTCAAGTATTTTCTCCCAGGATTTGGTCTAAATAAGTAAATTTCAGTAACTGCTGCTACTGGGAAACTCTAAATCAGTATGTAGTTGTAGCTACTTGTATGATTCTGGCTACAGGTCCAAAGAACCCAGTAGGCAGTGGCTAGCTTTCTTTGTCCATTTTTAACACTGTCTCAGTTGGAGTTAGACACCTGCAGTGAATAATTCTGCCCTTCATCACAGCAGAGGCAGCAGTGCCAGAATTTCGGGTAAATTCTGATCCACCCCTAGAGTTTATATACTGACTTTTTCCCACCCACCCTTCATCCTGACAGCAGGCTTAGACGTGCCTGGGGCGTTCCCAGGCTCTCCCAGGAATTATTTCATAATGTTTCCAATAGATTCTACATCTGCACAGACTAGGGCCTGGATTTTTGTAAAGTTGGAAGGTCTCCAAGCCTTGTCCAAAAAAATGCATCGGAGGCCAGAATCAACGCCCACCATTTTCACTGCGGGGGTAGGGGAATAGGGGTGGAAGGTACCTCACACATGCACAGTTCCTGGAAACAGCTGCAAATTTAAAGTGCAACAATCTTCAAACAGAAGCAATTTTGGTCACCCAGGTTTCTGAGACACGACTCATAGGTCTGGATTTTCTGGTTAGTGGTTGTGGGGAGCAGAGTGGGAGTGGGTGCGGGCGGGTCCATGCCGCCATTTTATGTGGGTGGGCCAATTAAGGCCCGCCCAGCATAATTCACGACTCCTGTGCACAGTGGGAGTGGGCGGACGGCGGTGGGCACGCTCAGGCCACTGGGTCAAATGGCAACCCGGCGGCCTGCATAAAGGAAGGCCCTGGCAGCCTTAAAAAGGCTGCTCTCAATGGCTGGGCGCAGGCCTGTGCAGAAGGGCAATGGAGTTCATGCAAGTCTGGAGGGTAGACCATCAGGGCAGGCCAGGCCGGAGGGTAGGGCGGGGGGCCAGTGTGCCCTTGTTTTTTGGATGACTACCTTGCTGCCCTCCCCAAGGAAGTGGCAGCCCGGCGGGAGGTGCTGGTCCCCCAGGATGGGAGGAGGAGGCCCTCCCACATGACGAAATGTGCCTGGGAGGAGGTGGCTGAGGTGGTGAGCTCCCGCGATGTGGTGCGGCGCACCTGGGTCCAGTGTCACAAGTGCTTCAATGACTTGTTGTGCTCTAGCAGGGTGAGTACCATATTGGCATTGGGCATTTAACCCAGCAGGTCGGCTTACCCCTCTGCTGCCCCACCCCCACCACCCCAAGTCTGAGTGTAGTGACTGCATTGAATCATTGACGGCATTTGTCCTTTGCTGGGTGGGCCAGTCATATTGCCCATGCTGAGGTCAGCCTGAGAGGGTGATGAAGGGATGTATTTTGCCCCCGCAGCATGTGTTACACTGAGTCCCACATGATTGTCTTGGGGGCAATCTGGAGGAGCTGCACCTAGCCGCTGTGTTTGAACTGCGGGACACGTCCAAGTCAGGGTGATGACATGCTGGGAGGGGAGCTTCAAGGTGGTGTGGCAACAAACCATCTGCTGCCCTCTGCGCCCCATGTGCTTGCGCCTCCTTGCTATGGAAGGATATACCGTGTGGTGCCTAGTGTGATGTAGGCAGCATGTATCCAAGGGGGTATGGGGGGTTGCGGAACAGGCCTAGCATCTTTATGTGAGTGTTAGGCAGCAGTGGGGTGAGGAGGCACTGGAGACCTGATATGTCCCACTCTGGCTGGGGTGAGCTTTCCGCAAAGAGAGTCCATGTACAATTTTCACTAATCAATGCTCGTCTCTCATTTTCAGGAGAGGAATACTCATAGAAACATAGAAAATAGGAGCAGGAGTAGGCCATTTGGCCCTTTGAGCCTGTTCCGCCATTCATTATGATCATGGCTGATAATCCAACTCAATAGCCTGCTCCCACTTTCTCCCCATATCCTTTGATCCTTTCGCCCCAAGAGCTATATCTAACTCCTTCTTGAAAACATACAATGTTTTGGCCTCAACTACTTTCTGTGGTAGTGAATTCCATAGGCTCACCATTCTCTGGGTGAAGAAATTTCTCCTCATCTCAGTCCTAAATGGTTGTATCCTCAGACTATGACCCCTGGTTCTGGACTCCCCCACCATCAGGAACATCCTTCCTGCATCTACCCTGTCTAGTCCTGTTAGAATTTTATAGGTTTCTATGAGATCTCCCTCATTCTTCTGAACTCCAGCGAATATAATCCTAAGTGATTCAATCTCTCCTCATATGTCAGTCCCGCCATTCCAGGAATCAGTCTGGCAAACCTTCGCTGCACTCCCTCTATAGCAAGAACATCCTTCCGCAGATAAGGAGACCAAAACTGCACACAATATTCCAGGTGTGGTCTCATCAAGGCCCTGTATAATTGCAGCAAGACATCCCTGCTCCTGTACTCGAATCCTCTCGCTATGAAGACCAACATACCATTTACCTTCTTTACCGCCCGCTGCACCTGCATGCTTACCTTCAGCGACTGGTGTATGAGGACACCCAGGTCTCATTGTACATTCCCCTCTCTCAATTTATAGTCATTCAGATAATAATCTGCCTTCCTGTTTTTGCTACCAAAGTGGATAACCTCACATTTATTCACATTATACTGCATTTGCCCATTCACTCAGCTTGTCCAAATCACACTGAAGCATCTCTACATCCTCCTCACAGCTCACCCTCCCACCCAGCTTTGTATCATCTGCAAATTTGGAGATATTACATTTAGTTCCCTCATCTAAATCATTCATATATATTGCGAATAGCTGGGGTCCCAGCACCGATCCCTGCGGTACCCCACTAGTCACTGCCTGCCATTCGGAAAAATACCCGTTTATTCCTACTCTTTGTTTCCTGTCTGCCAACCAGTTTTCTATACATCTCAATACACTACCCCCAATCCCATGCGCTTTACTTTTACACACTAATCTCTTATGTGGGACTTTGTCATAACGCGGCAGATTGTGCAAGGACTGGCGGCAGGCAGGCGCAGTTAGCCATTCTTAGCCGGTTCGAGCAGGAGACCCTGGATTTGGAGAGGCGCCATGCGCCCAGGTCCACCAGTGTCGGTGAGGCTGGGGTGCCACAGCCAGGTATTTATGCCCAACAGTGAGGTCAGCATTGCTCCCCCAACAGCCATAGCACTGCTGAATGTTAATTGATTTAATTTTGCAACATGGCTTTACCATTGCTTATGGGAGGATGAGCGCTCTGACCAGCAAGCCCTCGCATCAGCATCAACCTCAGCTGGTCAGTGCCAGTGTGGGAGATGATCTGGGTATCATTCCCAGCTCGGTGCCCATCCATCCACGGTGAGCAGGGAGGTCCAAAGTGACCTCACGTCGGCGCAGCAGCTGCCTGTCGTCTCTGCAGGCTCCTCTCAGGGCATTCCGGATGAGGGCAGCAGCTCCTCCGCCCCTCTGCCAGTGATCGTAGCATCCAGTGAGGCTGTGACGACTGGGGAGATGGCAGCTGTGGAACTGGCAGCTCCCTCCCAGGTGGAGCCAGCACAGGCTCCACGGGCCAGAGGGCGACTGCCAAGGTCATCGAGGCCAACGGGACAGCAGAGTGAGCAGGCTGTCTCAGACGCCACTCCCAGCGATGGGGCAGCACCAAACGCGGAAACAGAAACATAAGGCACCTTAGGCACACCACGGGTTTATCACTGGTGCTTTTTTGTTTACCCGAGATGAGGTCCTTATGATTTGTTCTGATTTGTAACAATAATGTCTTTTTTTTTGGAATAAGTTTGTTTGCTTAATACTTTAAATTCAGATATGTCACCATGGCTGAGGGTGCCTCATTTCTTCTGCATGTGGATAGTTTCCAAAACTGTAATGGGTGCTTTGTTGGACATTCAGCTTTATTAACAAGGCCCTTAGCAACTGTTGCTAACCTGGCAGATTTTACACTTAGGTGTCAAGTTTGAAGACTACAGCCCAAGCTTGTGCTAGTGGTCCATCTGTGTTGGGCTAGCTGAAGGTTCATTGGATTAAAGCCTTCCGGGTGTCCCTGCCTCCCTGGAGTATGCCCAGGTCAGCGTCTACCCCCTCAGCATTTCCCTGTGCGTGTTCATCCTCAGGCTCACTGCTGGACTCATTGTGTGCATGCGCAGACAACGTGTCAACATCTTCATCGTTGCACTGCGTTCCCCCTTTCCAGTGCAAGATTGTGGAGAGCGCAGCATGCAACCACTATCACCGACACACGATCTGGGGGGTACTGGAGTGTGTCCCCTTGAGCGGTCCAGGCATCGGAAGCGCATCTTGAGAAGACCGATGGTTCTCTCCACCACAGCCCTTGTGGTGCCGTGGCTCCTATTTTACCGCTGCTCAGCTTCTGTTCCTGGATTACGGAGAGGTGTCATGAGCCACCTTCGCAGGGGATAGCCCTTGTCACCCAGCAGCGAACCATCCAGCCGGGCTGGAGCACTGAAGAGCCCCGGCACCTGGGAATGTCTGAAGATGTAAGTGTCATGGGAGCTGCCTGGGTACCTTGCACAGACTTGTAGAATCTGCATCCTGTGATCACACACTATCTGCACGTTCATGGAGTGGAAGCCCTTCCTGTTGATGAAGGCACCGGGCTCACCTGCTGGCACCTTGATGGCCACATGTGTGCAGTCTATAGCACCCTGGACGCAGGGGAAGCCAGCAATGGCCACGCTGTGCCTGACTTGCCTGGTCACAGCGGAAGTGGATGAAGGTCAATGCCCGTCTGAACAGAGCGTCTGTAACCTGCTTGACACAAGTGTGGACAGCTGATTGGGAGACACCACAAAGATCACCCACCGACCCCTGGAAGGAGCCAGAGGCATAGAAGTTAAGGGCAACTGTGACCTTCAGAGCCGCTGGCATGGGGTATCCACCCACACAGTTAGGGGAGATCTTGGGCCCCATCATCTGACAGATATAGTTGACTGTCTCTCTTGTGAGACAAAGCCTCCTTCGGCACTGCACCTCAGACATATTGAGGTAGCTGCTTCGCCGCCTGTATACCCTCGCAGCAGGATAGTGATGTCTTCTGTTGTCCCTTCCGCCTTGCTCCACCTCTTGACCCTGCGCCCATTGTGCCTGCGCCTATCCTCCCAAATGTGGCTCTCCGGGAGGCTGAATGTGCACTCCTGGCCTCCTCCCCCTTCTAGCCCTCCTTTTCTCCTTAGAGGAGCTGCCTCCAGAGGACAGCTCAACTCCCATTCCCAGGCTAAGGGAAGGCTTCCTGAAACCTGCAGGCCCAGAAAAGATTCCTCACTGCAGAGTGCTGACCTGAAGGTTGTGAGTCCAGACAAAGCAGCTGGTGTGCGTTTTGAAGTATTGCAGATCACACAGGCAAGTATCAGTAGCTTTTAAAAATAAATTCTTGACAGTGCACACTCGCGACCCCAGTGAGCCCTCTTATCCTGCCTGTGGATGAGGTTTATACAAGTCTCTCCTACCCGCCTGCCTGTTGTGCCTGTGCACCGATCCGAAGATTGCACGGGCGCCGAAAAATCGGAGTCGATTGGCATCTCAATGGCCTCAAGTGGCCCGTTAATTCATAGCGGGCGCGCATCAGACATCATTGCGCGCCCACCCAATGAAATATCGTGATGGTGCGCAGTAACATTGGGACGCTCGCCTGACGTCACCGCGCATCATTTTATGCGTGAACGTGTGGGGCCTGCCCCCGCACGCCAATGAGAAAATTTTGCCCATAGACTTTACGACTTTCAGGAAAAGGTAGAAACTTGCTCGAGCTATTTGGAGAGGTCAGGTACCTGAGAGAGATCAGGTAAGATATTTGATACAGTGCCACACAACAGACTTACAATTAAAGTTATAGTTCATGCAATAAAAGGAACACTAGCAACATGGATACAAAATTGACTGAGTAACAGGAAGCAGAGTAATGGTTAATGGATGTTTTTCATCTCGAGGAAGGTTTGTTGTGAAGTTCCCCAGGGGCCAGTGTTGGGACCCTTGCTTTTCCTGACATATATTAATGACCTGGACGTTGGTGTACAGGGCACAATTTCAAAATTTGCAAATGATACAAAACTTGGAAGCATTATGAATTGTGAGAAGGATAGTGTAGGATTTCAAATGGACAAGTTGGTGCAATGGATACTTTACCCCCGTCCAAGGAAGTATAACTATTTGCAATACATGTTCATGTTTAGTTACCATTACGTAAGTGTATAGAACTGATGAATCTATGAGCCTCTGAAGCATTAAGGTAATCTGCTGGCGCGCCCAGATTTTGTAATGGTAACCTTGTTTGGAGGTTTCTTTAATGGCTCACAGTGACCTGTGGGGTTGTCATTCTTGGATGTTGTTCCTGGTTGCATTTGGGATCTAGTCATCAAAGCAATAAGACTGTATGGTGATTGAGGAGCTGAAATGGATCTGATTTGTCCTCGGTTATGCCTCACTGTTTGTGCCTTTGCATGTAATGACTTCAGGACCTTGGTTCTGAACAAATCCTTGTTACCTTGGCTGGTAGCCATATACCTTCTGTGGGATCCTGGATGTGAACTTGTTGTCCCAAATGTAAACTTGGCAATTTTGTACCTGCATTTTTATCATGCACTTCGGTCACCCTCTCTTGCAGTTTTAAAAGTTGTTCTCTAGTTTCTGAGAGAGTAGAATGGGTAAGAGCAGGTCAATTAGTACACACTGGTCTGCCAAACATGAGCTCTACCTTTTGCTGTATGGCTGTGGACCCACCAAGAAGGAGCATCACCAATAGGAAAACCCCTTAATAAAAGCTGGAAAATTTGTGCACCCAAGTTTGCAGGGCAAGGCGGCTAATGGATATTTGACCAATGCTATTGACCCATTAGCAGGCAAATAAGCAATGATGCAACCAGTTTACTGGCCCAGCCCTGGCAAGCTCACCCCACAGGGTAGCAATGCCCACATGTTTTATTTATGTGGGCAGCACTGCTGCACACCATGGTCTGTCACAGTCACTTCCCCTGACCCACTTCCAATGGCGATACCTCCTGGAAAAAAATTCAAACAAAAAGGGTTTTTCTCATCATCTAAAGAAGCTGACTGGCCTGAAATTCTCTTTTCAAGGGCTCTGGATTGACTCACTGGATTGAATCTTCTGGGTTTTGAAAATTTTTGGTGGTCAGGATCATTTTCGGGCCCTGTCCCATTTGCAACAGAAGGGCGCCTTCTGGGGTAATTTTACAGGAGGCGGCCTGAAGGATAACCATCCAATTAAGGATGATGATCAGGTCGTGGAGGAGGGAGGGCAAGACCAGCACCTTTCACTGTGTATGCAGTGAGAGTGCTGCTGCTGTGCATGGGGCTGGACAAAATGGAGCTGGAGGCAATGGCATCCAATTCCCCACCAGCACCATTCCTTACTATAGTCCCCAGGAAATTAGAAGGAAATTGCGAGTGTCTGCCTGTAGAAGACCTTAGGCTTGCTGATTTGCCCCTTAAGGCAGTAGATTTAATTTGGTTGCTATGGCATTCCAATCCACCACTCTGCATGAGCTGCCTGCTACCTTACAAGCTGCAGACAAGGTGGAGGTCATGCGATTCTGGTAAAATCTCATTTATCTAATGTCCTTGTGTTTGTGGTGTTGTTACTGACTATTGTTGCAGTTTTCTGAGGTAGGGTTTAACATCAAACTTATTCAAAACATAACAAAGAATAACTCCATCTACAATGACACTTCATCCTTGCCATGAAGCTGTAAGAGAGAACCTGATCATGATAGTCATGTGATCTTACATCATTTCCCCAAGAGGATTTGAACTGTCTCACTTACATAGTCACAGTAACCTTTTACACTACAGGCCCCCCACAAGTCTCTGACTTTGTCTCTGATTTACAGAGACAACCGTTGTGGCAGTTTCACCAGTCTGCCCGATCATGTTCTCAGCTCTCTGGGAAGAGATTGAGAATTCAAGCTCTCTGTGCATTCTCTCAAACTGTGTCAGACAGAATGAGAATTGTCAGAGGATACCAATTCACTATCCAGGCCAGCGTCCAGGCCTCCTGAAGAGTAAATCAACTACGTGGAAGGTCGCCTCCTTGAAGAAATTAGTGCACTCCTGCTCCTCCGCACTATACCATTTTCTGTCTCCACAAGATAGGATTGTGGATGTGATGTTTTCCAAAGAACTTGGCCTTAATGAGCTGGCTGTCCAGTGGTTTGTGTGCTCTGGGGTGATTATTATAGTTCCACATTTGACTGGAGCAGTACTGACCTTCCTTCTCCCTCACCTTGCCCAAACCTGCTGCTGTCAGACATGCCATAAGCATGTGCAGAAGGGCAGGAAGTTGAATCCTTAGCCTCTTTCCCATGAAAAGCTCGCACGAAGCCAGGCCATTCTGGAGTGGGGTAGAATGATAACTAGCTGTGCCAGGGTAAGGTTGTTCTTTTTTAATAAAGCCTTTACCTCCACACTTCCCCTTTGGCCTTACCATTAGCTTGTGGGTATCAAGCTGTGTAGATAAATCAGTAAGATTCAGTGAATTCCCTGATGTATTTGTGAGCAAACTGTGGGCCATTGTCTGAAATAACGAGGTCCGGAATCCTGTGTGGCAAAAAAAATTTCAACGATGCAATGACAGCATTGGACATATGACCATGTAACTGTTTTACCTCTATCCACATTGAATAGTAGTCAACCACTATTAAAAGTTTTTTCCCTCTGAGCTCAGAAAGATCCAACCCGAGACGGTGGTTGCCTCTGCTCCTGCCAATGGGTAGTGCATGTGGTGCAATTGGATATATCACTTCTAATGATTTGGAGAGCTCTGGCCACCAGATAAAATTTCTCGCTCTGGCATGACACTTAGTGATACCCAAGTGACCTTATTGTGACCTCTGAAGTATAGCGAGTCATGGGACTCTAGGTCTAACCAGTCTCTGATCATAAATCAGCAAATCATCCACAGCACTTGAGGTGTGTTCTTTGCCTCAAAATATTGTCTCAGAATAGGATTTGGTGATGTCTATTTTGCCCATCCTCTGATGCGGTACTCACGGATTGGAGCACGTTCTTCATCCGACATTTGTGCACTTCTGATCTTATTGAAGTGTAGAGTTATAACTGGTAGATATTTGGTCATTAATGAAGTGAAGGTCTCCACTTCTTCAACAAAATTTATAACCCCTCGTTCTGTCCTTGCTACAGGAATACATGACAATGCATCTACTGTAGTCTGTTCTTCCCTTGCACATACGGAGTTGCAGTATCAAATCCCATCAACCTCATATGAAATCTTTGCACCCTTGGCAGCATCTTTGCTAATTCCTTCACATTCAATAGAATAACCAAAGGTTTGTGGTCTGTCTCAATTGTGAATTGAAGACCCAGGGCATAGTCTGCAAACATCTCGCAAGCTCAGGTAGCAGCTAAAGCTTCTTTTCCAAAAACTGCTTACAAAAACTGTTGAGATAGGTACTACACCAGGCTATGTTTACCATTGCTCTGAGTCTGGAAAGGTACAGCTCCCAGTCCCCCAATCCAGTCAGTGATGCATCTGCAGCAACAATCGTAGGTGGTTCTGGATCCTAATGAGCAAATATGTCCGGTGTTATTAACAATTCCTTGATCCTTTCAAATGACATCTGTTGGGCTTCTTCCCAGAACCAAGCCTGGTCCTGTCTTAGCAGCTGATGTAATGGTTCATTCGCATTTGCTAAATTGGGTAAGAACTTCCCAGCTTGATTCACCAGCCCCATAAATCACTGAAGCTCTGTAACATTTCAAAGTGGTGGAAATTCTTTGATCACTCTGGTTTCCTGATCATCTGCACTGACCCGTGATGCATGCAGTGCTGCAGACAGTGTCAAACACCAGGGCCCAGGAGCTAGGGGAGGGGGGCCTGGACTCATTGCTCTTAATGGAGTTTGTTGCTGTCCCCCAGCCTGAGCATGGGGTAGAGCAGTGGGCCTGAAAGACTGACTTTAAAAAAGATCAGCAGAGTTCTGATTTTTTAAAAGCTGGTCAGGACAATTTCAATGAGTTGCTGCGCTGCTGCTGCTAACCTTCTAGCAGCTTCATGATTCTGATTTGTTTTTTTTGGAAAGCCCGTCAGAAAACCATGAAGCTTCCCAAAGGTTGGAAGCAGTAGCTCTTGAATTCAGGCTGTACTGAATTTATGTAACATGTATCATTCTTCATTTAAAAATTCAGAACAACAATTCAATCTACATTTTTCCTAATGTCTGTTGACAAATCCTGGGATAGTGTCATTAGCATAAAAGGGGTAGATGTCAGTTATGGTATATTGTGGGTTGGCACCAGAGAAGTCAGGATGGTTAGGTTGTATTAGCTACAGAGTTGAATTGTTTTGTAAATGTAGTGATTTCTTTGTAGCCACTTTCCTAACATCAGTTGATTGTTCTGCGATTAATAATCCTTAGAGAATCAGCATTGGGCCTCCAATTTAACTATTGCTACAGTCACTCTGCAGATGTATTGAAAGACAAAACCTACATTTATACAGCACTTTTCATGATGCCTCAAATTGCTTTACAGCCAATTAAGTACTTTTAAGGTGTAATCACTTATATAATGTGGGCAATGTTATCAAATGGTAGAGCAGGCTCGAAGGGCCAAATGGCTTATTTCTGCTCCTAGTACGTATGTTCATATATCATTCCAGATGGATGAGATGAGCTGAACTAGACGGTCTTTGTCATCAATAATTATCTTGTGAACAGAGGGCGGAATCATGACTGGAGTTCTGTTTAGGACAGAAATGTGTAATGGGCTCATAGTGAATCAGTAACCAGTTTTATCCTGCACATGATTCTCAAGAGTCCTTTCCATTAACTTTAATCTTGTCCTTTTGCCCACTTACCTATTATCTCGCTCTATCTTCGTGCTTTTATGAGTTTCTTGAGGAATGACATATCATGATAAAGTTGTGTTACGTAATAGACTTTGAAAATATATTGTAGTGAGCATATTCTATAAACATAAAAAATAAAAATGTGGTAATAGAAAGAGTAAGGCCGGTTAAGGATAAAAAAGGGGACTTGCATGTGAACGCAGGAAAAATAGCGGCAGTGTTAAATGAATATTTTGCATCTGCCTTTACAAAGTAAGAGAGTGCTACCCAGGCCAAGGTGAGAGAGGAAGTAACTGGTCCACTAGAAGAATTTACAACTGAGAAGGAGGAAGCTATCTTTGCTTAAAATTGATAAGGCACTAGGACTGGATGAGATGCATCCAAGGGCACTGAGGGAGGTGAGTGTGGAAATTGCAGAGGCACCAGTGATAATCTTCCATTCTTCCTTAGACACGGGTGGTGCCAGAGGGCTGGAGAACTGTGAATGTTACACCCTTTTTCATAAAGCGGTGCAAGGATAAAGCTGGCAACTATAGACCAGTCAGTTTGACATCGGTGGTTGGGAAACTTCTAGAAACTATAGTTCTGGACCAAAATCAATAGTCACTTAGACAAGTGCAGGATAATTAAGGAAAACCAACATGGATCCATTAAGGGAAAATCATGTTTAACTAACTTACTGGAGTTTTTTGAGGAGGTAACAGAGAAGGTTAATAAGGGCAATGCTGTTGATGTGATGTACATGGATTTTCAAAAGGTATTTGATACAGTGCCACACAACAGACTTGAGAGCAAAATTCTAGCTCATGGAATAAAAGGGAAAGTAGGCATTTGGGTAAGAAATTGGCTGAGTGACAGGAAACAAAATAGTGATAAATGGTTGAAGGAATATTTGTAGTGGAGTTCCCCAGGGGTCAGTGTTGGGACCCTTGCTCTTCCTAATATATATTAATGATCTAGACTGTAGTGTTTAGGGCATGATTTCAAAATTAGCTGATGATACAAAGCTGGAAACATTGTCAACTGTGATGAGGATAGTTTTAAACTTCAAAAGGACATAGACATGTTGGTGGATTGGGTAGACAAGTGGCAGATGAAGTTCAATGCAGAGGAGTGTGAGGTGATTCATTTTGGAAGGAAGAATATGGAGAGATGTAGAAAAAATAAAGGGAGAAACTCTAAATGAGATGCAAGAACAGAGGAACCTCGGTGTATATGTACACAAGTGATTGAAGATGATATGTTGAGAGAGCAGTTAATAAAGCACATAGTATCTTAGGCTTTATTAATAGGGGCATTATGCACAAGAATAAGGAGGTTATGTTGAATTTGTATAAGACACTGGTTAGGCCTCATCTGGAGTACTGCATCCAGTTCTGGGCACCATACTTGAGGAAGGATTTGAAGGCATTGGAGAGAGAGTACAGAGGAGATTCACAAGATTGATTCCAGGGATAAAGAACTGTAGCTACAGGGATAGATTGGAGATGTTGGGACTGTTTTCCTTGGAAAAAAGGTTGAGAGGAGACTTGACGGAGGCATTCAAAATCCTGAGGGGTATGGGCAGGGTAAATTGTGAGAAACTGTTCCCACTCAAGAGTATATCAATAACTAGAAGGCACAGATTCAAAATAATTGGCAAAAGGAGTGATAGAGGGTGGTTGGAGTCTGGGATGAATTTCCTGAGAAGGTGGTGAGGTAGGTTTGACTGAGGCTTTCAAAAGGGGATTGGAATACTATCTGAAAAGAAAGAAAATGCAAGGTTACAGGGATGAGGCAGCAGTGTGGGACTAGCTAGAATGCTCTTTCAGAGAGCTAGTGCAGACTCAATGGGATGAATGGCCTCCTTCTGCACTGTAAAGATTCTATGATTCAGTGAGAAGCTGCAATCAGCAGACTCTTCTTGTTGATCAAGAGAATTTTCTGCTTGTCGGATGGGTGTGCACCCGACCTGAATGAGCATAAAATGGTGCTTGACGATGTCAGGTGAGCGTCCTGGCGTCATCGCGCACTTGCGTGATATTTTGGTCAGCAGGTGCACGTGGAAGTCGGCAGCGTGCCTGCCAACAATTAACAGGCCTAATAAGGCCATTAAAAATCTAATTGAATGAAATTTTTCACTGCCCGTCCAACCTTATGGTCGGCTGGAAGGCGAAAAGGTCAAGCGGCCTTTGGATTTTTTGCGAGACCTCATCCATGGGCGGGATGAGGTTTCGATCTGTCATTAAAACAATAAAAAAATTTCCAACTAATTTCTAACATGTCCCTGCTCATGTGACAGTCATGAAGAGATTAATGTTTATAATGTTATTGGAAAATATTTCTTTTAAATAGAGGTTTGGCCTCTGTCTGTGTTTGTGAGTGTGCGTGTGTTAATTGGATGAAAGCCAGCTAGTCTGGGGGCTTTAATGTATAATAGTTTTGAGACGTTAAATAGCAAGGAAGTTAAGGTAAAGAGTATATTTGCATTTTGTTGAATAAACCATTCAAAGACTGGGGGTGAAATCTTGCACCTAGCTAGGGGAGACCAAGCAATATGTTTATATTACTAATAAAACTGGTACTATGAAATTATTGTTAGAAGAGGTGGAGTTTAAAGGGCCTGGTGATACAATGAAAATTTGCATTCAAAGGGAAGGCTAGTATAACAGAAGGGAGTTTGTGTGTGCAGGGCAGAGGCATGTAATATCTAGCTGTAAGCCTACAACTGTCTGAAAAGGAACCGAATTGAAATGAACCTCACTTTAAAATTGTAAGATGAGAAATGCTTTGCCTGGAGTCTGTTTAAGTCTATTGGATGTTGTTGCCTTAGTGGAGATTAATTTGGGAATTTGTTTAAAAAGTTATGACAGTAGTAATTTGTAGTTATGTGTATGTGTTTAATTAGTTGAAAAATAATAAATGCTTCATTTAGTTTGATATAAAACCTCTCGAGACTTGATGGTCTTATTCCTGAATTTAGAGCTGCAGCTCAAAACATACCAATTGAAAATATAGATTATGACAGTTGTTTAAAATTTCCTTCTGGGATTTTAAATAACTCAGCCTTTAACAATTGCTGTTTCATAACAGTGACAGAGTCTCATGAGGGAACATGTTTTTAACATTTTTAAATTCTTCCTTTTCTATTTTTCAAAACCTTCATCTCCCTGAGGCACCGAGCTGTCTCGGGGACCTTTTCCTGCGTGCGCCTGCGCGCATGCACAAACTTGCACGCTCGCCCTAATGGGCCCACCAGCATGAAATCGCAGTCGGGCCCCGATTACAGGTGGTAGTTAGCTTCCCGACTGCTTCTGCTTGCCCCCACTGAGCCCACCCAACGAGGGCAAAATCCTGGCCATGGATACAATTGTGAACCGTTCAATCTTTGTCCTCTGGCCTCTTAAAAGTTGTGTTGTACAGAGAGACCTGAGGACTCCAATGCTTCTCACTTACAGTGAAGACCTATGTTGTTCAATCATTTCGCTTTTTTGTTCAGGATCTTTCCATCCTGTGAGATTACTGATAAAATAGAATCCAATTACACCCAGTCAGGAGAAAGTCTTCTAATTATTTTACAGAATGGAAAAGATATTGTGCAGTTTATCTGGGTTGCAAGTATTTAATTTTTTCCACCAAATAGGAGTTTACTGCCATTGTGTTCATATGTGCAGAACATGTTAATGAGGGCTCAGCAGCCACCAAATGTTACCGTCTGCACAGAGTTGTAAATAATTAATAGGATATTATCTTGTCAAACTAGCAATATTGCACAATGATTATAAAGTAAAATTTGTACTCTATGGTTTGTTTAATAGTTGCGGTGGGAATCGCCTACAGGGCACACACAAACTAACACTGCATTGCTGCTTTTAGTATTAATAACCCATGCTGCATCGATATCAGGCGACATTTGTAATCAGATGCCAACAATGGGCATTATCATTTTACTAGGACTTTTTTGTGTTTGGTGAATTCTGAAAGGGGTAAAATTATTATGTGTGATTGAGGGGGAGGGTTAAGCAGTGGGTGGTGGTCCTGTGGAATAAGGGGCCCGGAAAGAGCACCAGGGCCCATGAGTTCCCTCCCTAGCCCTGGAGGTATATACATTATGTTGTCTGTGGATGAGAGCCTAGGAACTTAATAGTCAGTTGCAAGAATTCACATTTGTTATGAGGAGTAAATCCTGCTTGTAGATGTTGTAGCACAGCTCTCACTCTGGCATCATGCTCGGTTGTAGTGGAACCATGGATTAGGACATCATCCATTTGGCAAACTATTCGCTCAGTCCTTCCAGGATACATATCATGGTTCACTGTAAAATCTCAGGTGCAGATGTGATATCAAAAGGTAATCTGTTAAAGCAATATCTCCCAAATGGTGTAATAAAGGTTGTAAGTAATTTGGATTCCTCATCTGAAGGGTAATTGCCAAAGGCAATTTTGCACCTAGTTTAGTGAAAATTGAACTCTTTCCCAGCTTTGCCAGACTCTCATCCACAGATGACATTAGATGTACTTCCTTTTCAAAAACTTTATTTAACTATGTGGCATCTACACAGATTCTTAGTGATCTATTTGATCTCGGTACTGGAACAATTCCTGAACACCAATTTGTAGGTTTTGCGAGATTATTCCTTGTCGTAACATTGGCTGAAATTTTCCCCTCCCATCAGCGGCAGCTATCGTGGCGGGCATGGAGGGAGAATATGAGGGGAGGAAAAAAATTGGCTTCCCAACAGCGAGAAATGACGGCGGCAACCTGCAGTCCCGAATGTCATGGCAAGAAAATGGCGGGCTTCCATTCCTGTTAAAGATCATTGGGAAGTGGATTAACATGTCATTAATGGCATTCAAATCAACATCAGGCCGGAATTTTCCACCCTGGCATATCCTCTGCCCTGCCCATGGGAATTCACGCCGGTCTTATTCATGAACGGATCATGGCGCAACAGCATTTATCACTCTAAACTCACATGCACACAAAACCATCACACATTCACTGGCATCTCATTCACTGCCAGCTCAAGGCACGTCACCACTCACTCTCTCACACACACCCTCACATCTCCATCTGGCCTCATCTCCCCTGGAGACGGCCTCCTCAGCCTTCACTTTCTTGAAGCCACTTACACAAATCAACATGTGCCACCCCACACACCCTTCCCCAGTACAGCCCTCGCCCTGCAGCCTCTTCCCTTGCTCAAGGCCATTTCTCCCCCTTCCCCAAGCAAACCCTAGCCCTGCAGCTGTTGAAAAGCCACCCCCACTTTACAGCTGGTCTGGCGGGCAGAAACCTGCCCGTGAGTCCCCCTAAAAGTGACGCAGTGCTGCCTGCGAAGACTGGCGCTGGTGACTGCGAGTGCTGCCCAAAGCAAGGTGGGTAAACAAATCCCGAAGTCCCGAGCGAAGTGCAACTTGCCAGGTGCTTGTCGCTTATTTACAGTTGTGAAACACGTTGGTCTGAGTGCCCGGGTGATCCAGCATGGAAGGATGTTTCCGGTGAGCAGGGCTTATAATGAGATGCTAAAACATTAAAATTAAGTTTCTGGCATGCAGCGGCAGGAAGCACAGCCCCTCATTGACCGGTGGAGCGAATGATGGCAAACTGGTTTCACAACTGCGTGAAACCGATTTTTAGCCTTCTCGCCATACCGCCCCTCCCGCCCGACGCCATTGGGGCCGGAAACATACAGCCGTGGTGTGGGGTAGGCTTGGCGGATGAGCTGGTATTTTCATGTCATCATTTGTAAATAAGTTAGAATCAAGTCACGGTGAAAAGGCAGGTGGTTGGAATGAGACCTAACAAAAATGGTTTGACCTGGCCTTTGTGTTACGACAATGTTTTATGTTACAAAGATTTAATAGGACCAGATTTAAAAACTGTAAAACAAAGTCTGTAAAACAAAAAAATAAACCTCTGAAATATAATGTGAAATTTAATATTGTGATTTCTTTTTACAACATTATTTTATTATTTTTCCACCATTAATAATTATAATAATAAATATACTGACTCTTCTATCCATTGCTAAGTGCCAAAATGGCATATACTAAATCTTGTCTGTGGAATTATATTACTGCAGTACATGGAATGAGCATGTTTGCAAAATATGCATGTAAAAATTTACGAGAATGACAAATACCCAAATGTTATAATCTAGATCACGTGTTTTATGTTATGCAAATGAAGGCAGGACCCACAATGTACAACCGGGCCACAAGGGAGAGATAATTCCAGGAACTCTTCAATAGCATATATCACTGCTTACTACCACATTGGAACTAATCTCTTACTTATACATGAGACACAAAATAAATACTGCCGCGGTGAGAGACAAGGGGCATCTTTTGTTCTAAAGATTGAGAAAACATTTTCATGCCAACTTGAAAAAAGCCTCCACTAAAACTGACTAAAAGTAGATATAAAGATGCATTTATTAAGTAATCTTAAAACATACATGAAACATTGACAATAAATTCCACGTGGAGTAAGAAAAAAAGAAACAACACTGGGAAACATCGCTTTTTAAAAATTCAAAATACAATTTTAAAAATTGCCAGAATTTACAAAGTTGGAGCAAGAAGTTATGGAGACAAATGGAGGGTCAGAAAATTCAGTGTGGAGACACAAACCGGAATTTTGGACACATGGCTGATTGTCGCCTCACCAAAATCCCTTATGTAGTGGCTGACAAAGAAATATGCAGTTGAATGATCAGGGAGCGAGCAGGATTCTTTAGTGCTGTAATATTCACAGTGGTGTTTTGGTCTATGCTGCTTTTAATAGAGATGTTTTTCACATTTATAAAAAATGAATTAATAGAGGCATTTTTGGAGCAGGTTTTTAAGTGGTGGGGGTGGTGGGCAGGGTGGGGAACGGAGAGTTTTGCTCATTATGGCAAATTTGTTTCTAAATGACCCCCAAATGCAATATTTTATTGCTAAAGATGAAAAGAACATGCCAGGAAGATTAACAGGCACCAGAATGCATCTGCAAAACTTGCCATGCCTACCTGCCAATACCACTGGAAATACCTCAGCTTGCTCCAGCTCAGCAGGCAGTCAGATACAGGGCTTTTGGAATCAAAACCTACTTGCAAAAGTAAGATGCTGCTGCCAATGTTGGCAAAAGCACTACTACCCTCAATTATTATGCTTCTGTTTGTTCTGACTAGTACTGACTAGTACTGCAATATCGGCTAATGTGCTGCCCAGATAAGTAGTAAGCTAGTAACTGATGCATTGATCAGCAAGGTCGCACATCCAACTCTTTTTCACTAAATAGCTTGACACAGCTGTCCAATTTTCCAAAAATGCAAATTAATGAAAAATAAGATATGGGGCGGAATCATCCCAGGTTTGCACCAAGTGCAGTAGCAGGCAGATAAAATGACATTTCACCTGCCGGCCGCAATGGCGGCTTTTCACGCCGTATCATCCCAAACCCACCGCATTAATTATGCGTTCCTGGGCAACACGCCGTTTCCATGGTGGGCAGGCTCTCACTCGCCCACCACACCATCACCTCACTGCTGCATCACGCCGGGTGCCATATTTAAAGTGGTCATTTTATCTGCCTGCTACTGCACTTGGTGCAAACCTGGGATGATTCCGCCCCATATCTTATTTTTCATTAATTTGCATTTTTGGAAAATTGGACAGCTGTGTCAAGCTATTTAGTGAAAAAGAGTTGGATGTGCGACCTTGCTGATCAATGCATCAGTTACTAGCTTACTACTTATCTGGGCCATGACTGGTAGGTGACAGAGAGGAGGTGGAAGGTGATGCCAGGGGTGTCAATTGTGATGGGGGAAAGGAAATGGATGACTGGGGGAGGGAATAAGGTGGGGGAGCTGATGACAAAGCGAATCCAGACCATGCTGCCCAAATTGAAAGTGAAACCAGAGTCATGGTGGGTGCGATCAGGTGCTGCATGGGAGTGTGATCAGTGGGTGGGCAGAGATGCAGGTCAGCTCAGATGGACAACTGAAAGCGAAGCCAGCAGGCAGCATTCAAAATGCTCAGGACGTTGAGATGAATGTGAAATGTTTTCCCTCCAAAATCACTCGTTGGCCGGCTGCTCCCTCTGCAGTGACAGAGGACGAGGTTGAGGGGCTCACAGGCAAAGGGGACCCAGGAGAGGACAGCCCCTGATTCTTGAGTAGATGACCCAGGGGTGTCCAGCTGCCACTCCTCCTCCCTTCGGATGCCAGAGGGCCCCCGACCAGACTCCTTGAGGGGAAGGAGCACCTGGGGCGAGGTCGAGGTGCCCTGTTACCCTCTTGCGTTTCCACTGCAGGAACTCACCCATGGCTCCCGCGATGGAGTGCAGGTCTGCACGCATCTCCATATTCTACTGGACCAGGGTCTCCATGGCATCCGCCATCCTCCCCATGGAGACCATATGTGGGCACTACTACATCAGAGAGCAGGTAGGTGACTCCTCCGACTCACGTGCCACTATGCTGATGGCTATCAACAGCCCTCCGTGCTGTTCCCACGCCTTGTGCTGACTGTCCAGGATGAATTGGAAGGTCAAATCTAGAGGTTCATCTTTTGACTTAGATCTCACAGATGCCTCCTCCCAAGCAGTCCCCTGAGCACTGGGGAGCTTGGCTGAACCCGCCTCCTCCTGCTACAGATACACGTCCATGTGGTGACCACAAGATTGTGAACCCGAGCCTGCTCTAGATCTAGGTCCCATCGAGGTGCGTGTCTCTGCGCTGGTGCAGGGTGTGGGTAGGTGCTGTGATGAGTCTTCTGGGCTGCTTATTTCCACCTCCTCACTAGAGGAGGTGTCCTCTTGGCTGGAGATGAGTGACTGGCTGGCTGAGGGTGTCGGTGCCTTGGCAGAGCTCACTGTGAACCAACATAGAGATCATTAGTGCATGGCAGCAGAGTCAAAAGCAGAGGAGAGAGAGCACTCACAGTTATGTTGAGAGAGGGTTGATGTGGTGCAGGATCCTCAGGTGGGTGTTCACTGCCGACCTCACCATTGCCACAGGCAGGGTCCACATCCTCACCAGTCAGCATGATGGCACGCTCCTCAAAGTGAGGGGCCTAATGTGGGCCATTCCACCCTGGGTCTGGGACAGCTCCCTGCTGTTGTGAGCCAGCTTCTCCTGTATGAAAACAGATGGAGCAAGTGTGAGCCGGACATATGACACAGCATGGAATGTTTGTGTGGTGACCAGCACCATGGACAGGATTGAGGATGTGAGCTCCAGAGGATATGAGCCTGATGGAGATGTGAGAGTGTGTGTGAGAGTTAGCGGTGTTGTCCTTGAGGTGTGAGATCCCTATGGGTGTGTGATGGGTTTGTGAACATGTGAGTTGAGAGTGATGAGAAGAATGAGTTACCCTGGCGGAACAATGAGACCACTCAACCTATAGCGGCACTGGGTGGCTGTCCTCTTTTGCAGGGTATTGGCACTGACCACCGCTCCCACCACCTGCCATGTTGAATTGGTGATGCCACTGCCTGTCCTGCAGCCAGAACGGGGGTAGAGGACATCAACGCAGGTCTCCATGGCGTCCAAATGCATTTGAGCGGTGTGTCATTAAACTCGTGGGCTGCAGTCTTTTTGCCTTTTGTGGACATCTTCCCTGCAGCCGTTGTGGCCTGGAAGCACTGAGATGTGTGCTCGCAGCTGGAAATATGGCGCCCTGTGTGCTGAAGCAGCAAGTTGATGGCGTGGTGGGCGAATGAGAGCCCTCATGCCATGGAAACGGGGTGTTTCCTGGGAATGTGTAAATTATGTGGTGGTTTTGGGATGATACGTTGTGAAAACCCGCCATCACGGCCGGCAGGTAAAAGGTCATTTTACCCGCCTGTGACAGCACTTAGTGCATATCTGGGATGATTCCGCCCGCAGTTATGAGGGTACAGTTTGAGGTTATGTCACCGGACTATTAATCCAGTCGAACAGGAGTTCAAATCCTACATCAAAACAAAACAAAAAGGAGACATTGAAACCACAAAGGTAGCCCAGAGAAGAGTATTAGACATCCTGGGCAATTCTGTGTTGAACACCTTGAGCAGCTAAGCATTAAAAATCAAATATCCTCGTGCCTTGAAGCAACGTGCTTTCCAAAATAAACAGGATGCCTTTAAAATGTCATGAGAAGGAAGAATGGCTGATTGTCTGAATATTGTACACGAGAAATTCTTGTGTAAGGAAATAAGGCACAGTAATGACATCATCATGAATAATTTGGTTGCTAGAGCAATAAGGATAGGTAGAAGAATCATTAACAAGAGTATAGAAAGTTATTGTTTAATAAATCAAACTGTTCAAAAGATTCAAGAACAATTAAGTTAGGAAGACTTGAAGTAAACAACTACAAATATTTATGCAAATAGACTGTTTTCAAAGGATTCAGGAACAGACACACCATGAGGTCTTGTTTGTGACATATACGTTTGATATAGCCAAAATATTGTGCATGAAGAGTTTTCAGCAGTTCTTCAGAGGGCTAAAAAAAATAGAACTAGAAACTGAAAGCCATTCTCTATGTACAAATGCTGGGCAGTATTTTACGCCAGCGGGATTTTACAGTTCCATTGAAGTCAATGGAGGTTAGAATGGCCACATTTTATGGCCTCATTCCCTCTACAAAGGGGCTATGAAGTATCTCTTGCTCACTCAAGGCGTTTCGTTGAGAAGCATAGAAGGAAGGGGGCTGACTAACATTGATTGTTAACAAAACCGTAAGCCTAATTCTTTCAGTAAAAGGATTGAGTTACAAACCCAAAAGAGAGCATTTTAACCTTTGGAGGAGGCTGCTGAGATGGGAAAATTATTAAAGAAAACTAGCTAAAACTATATCAATTATTGATGATAAATAAAGTGAACATCTACTTCTACAGGTATGTGAAAAGGAAGAGAAAGTAAAAGTAAACATTGATCCCCCGATCCCTTAGAGGCTGAGGTAGGAGAAAGTAAAATGGGAGATAAGAAGATAGAAATGTTAAAAATATTTTGAGCAGAATTTTCCTTCTGGCATTGGGCAACTGACGTTGGGACCATTTCATGAGATTCTAAAAGAGGTGGCTACAGAGGTAATGAATGCATTGGTTATGATTATCCAAAAGTCCGTAGATTCTGGGACAGTCGCAATGGATTGGAAGGTAGCAAATATAACACAGCTATTGAAGAAAGGAAGGGGACAAAGAAAGAGGGAACTACAGCCAGCTAGTCATTAGGAAAATGCTGGGATCCATTACTAAAGGGGTGTTAGCAAGGCACTAAGAAAATCATGATCAGATTAGGCAGAATTAACATAGTTTTATGAAAGGGAAATCATGTTTGACAAATTTATTAAAGGTTTTTGAGGGTGTAACTAGCAAGGTGGATGTAGTGGAACTAATAGATATGACATTCTTGAATTTACAAAATACATTTGGGAAGGTGCTGCACAAGAGTTTATTACACTAGAATAAAGGCTTATTGGGCTGGGGTAATACATTAGCATGGATAGAACATTGGTTAGTGAACAAGAAACAGAAAATAGGGATAAATGGGATATTTTCAAGTTGGCAGACTGGAGTATCGCAAGGAAAGGTGCTAGGGTTTCAGCTATTTAGTGACTTAGATGAAGGAACCAAGGCCAGGATATTTAGGTCGGCAAGCGGGGGGCAGGGCCTGCTCGCCGATGCGTAAAATGACACGGGATGACGTCGGGCAGAACTCCTGATGTCACCCCGCATCATTTCAGTTTTCAGGAGGCAGAGGCACAGCAAAATCAGCTGTGCGCCCGCCGACCTGTCAACAGCCTATTGAGGCCATTTAAAAAGTAATTCAAGAATTAACGGACCTGCCCGTCCAAACTTAAGGTTGGCGGGCAGGCCGGGAGCCCTGGTGGGCTTCAGAAAAAGCATGAAACTTCATCCACGAGCGGGATGAGGTTTCATGGGGTTTTTAAAAAATTTAATAAAAGTTTGATTAAAAGTGATGGACATGTCCCAACTCATGTGACAGTGTCACATGAGGGGACATGTCAGGGAAATTTTATTTTTGTACATTTACCATTTTTAAATTTGGTACCGATCTCCTTGAGGCAGCACTTAGCTTCAGGGAGATGAGTGTGCTCTTTTGTGCACATGCACGAAAGAGCGCACTCCCGGCTGAGGGAACTCCCCCCTGCCCGCACAGAGAGCGCATAGCGCTTCCTGGCAGACATCATGCTGGGCAGGCCTTAATTGGCCCGCCCACATAAAATGGTGGCGCGCCCCCGGAGGCATGCCTGCATGTGCCCGCTCCTGCACTTACCCCGCAACGGGGGGAAAGTTCTTCCCCAAGAGTAACGTATTAGGT
Source organism: Cetorhinus maximus (assembly GCF_964194155.1). Taxonomy (NCBI): domain Eukaryota; kingdom Metazoa; phylum Chordata; class Chondrichthyes; order Lamniformes; family Cetorhinidae; genus Cetorhinus; species Cetorhinus maximus. The sequence continues at coordinate 87,254,116 of NC_135885.1, forward strand.
TTGCTGGCAATACAAAGCTAGTTGAGAATGAAAGCTGCAAGGCGGACACAAAGAGGCTATATAGGGAAATAGACAGGTTTAGTGAGCAGCAATAAGCTGGCAGGTGAAGTATAACGTGGGGAATGTGAGGTTATTCACTTAGGTAGGAAGTGTAGAAAATCAGAATATTTTTTAAATGGTGAGAATCTTTCAAATACTGCTGTTAAATGAGATTTGGGTGTGCACATACAATAAACACAGAAATTTATCATGCAGCTACAGTAAACAATTAGGAAGACAAATGATAAGTTGACCTTTATTGCAAGGTGGTTGAAGTTCAAAAGTAAGGAAGTTTTGCTACAGTTCTACAGAACTTTGATGAAACCACACCTGGAGAATGGTACTGCTTTGTTTTTATCAAAGTTTACTTTGCCTAATAGGCCTGATCCCATTATTGCAAGGACAGTTAGGGATGGGCAACAAATGCTGGCCTTGCCAGTGATACTCATATCCCAGGAATGAATGAAAAAAAATCATTAAATTTAACTTACACAATTTTTCACTTCCATGACTAATGTATTCTGTAGGCTCATCCAATGCTGATTGAATGCTCTTAGCAATTATTCAAAGAAGATTACCCCAGACAATAATTCCTTGCAATGGTTCTTGACGATCTAGAATTAGCTTTCAACAGTACATGAAATCAGTCCTTTGTCTTTGAGTCAATGTTATTTGAATAAAAAAATGTCCTATGGCCTGATAATAACCACAATATTAGAGTTTGAGTAACTGCTATTCCTCACAATTGTCACTTGTGACAAATGTTTATGCCATGTATCAATGAAATCTTTGTGGAAACAGATCTTGATGTAGTGGACTTTAAAGATCCTGTTTTTTCTATGTGGACGCTTTTAGTACAGGAACTATTTACATCAAACTTGTGCTCTTATCCAGAGTTATAACTTAATTTCTCTTACTTTAAGAGTCAAGACCTTTGGGTCACAATGACCATATGACAGATCCTCACAAAGGAGGATTTAATTTTCTCGTTCATGAGAAATAGTTATGCCATTATATTTTCATCCATTTATCTGTTGAAATATAACTAGTGCAGTCTTTCTCTTACTGAGCAACTGAGAAAGTAACAATTATTAAGTGATAACCATAGCCTTTAAAAAGCAAGACCACAGATATGTGTTCTTTTCATGCAAATTACCTGCTTGAAGCTTGAAGCTGTCAGTTGGCAAACAAGGCAGCAAAACCAACATTAGTATTTTGTGATGACTTAAAATGCACACATAAATGAACATCATATAACAATGATAAAGATTAGATTTTCACCTGTCTATGTGATTGTTGAGTACAAATACTGAAATATGCTGCAGTACAGGTGTTTTCATTTGCAATGGCATTTATTTAAATAATTAAATTGTTGAAAATTAAACTTTGAGCAGAATTTTAACTTTCCAACCCACTTATAGTGGGGGAGCCTGGCAGCATATTGGGAATGGGGACGTTTCAGTAGTGTGTTTGTCAATGGCTCTTTAATACAGCCACTATATTTGCATCTGATTTTCAGATCAATTGGTGCAAGTGCACACGATGATGAGCTGCAGCAGTCTATTTCAGCTGAAGTATTTAAAGCGACCTTGTGAGGATCAGAGTTGAATAATGGTAGAGGTCTTCAGACAGAGCCAGAAGCTGCAGAAATTTGGGCACAATATAGCAAAGCAGCATCGCATTTCATCGATGCATCTCTGGACATGCTGCTGTGGGCTGTACGGAGCTGCAGGGAGATTCTGCTCCTGAAGATAGGAGAAAGAAACCTGCATCTGAAAACTAGCAGGCATTGCTGGAAGTGGCAGAGTAGGGCAGCAGCAAGAATGTGGTGCCACAAGAAGTTTAATGAGCTAATCAGGGCAGGAAAGATAAATGACATAGGCACCTTCAACTATATCCTGATGTACGTCTTATCCCAACTTCCCTCGCATTCTGTCTTCCCAAGTCTTCTCCTGGAAATCACTCTACAAAACAGCAGAACATGGAGGAGCACACAACCCTTTCTGTTGAGGTACCTCCTCACATCCCCATTAGTCTTGACACCAATGACACTCACCCTCATCTTAAGGTAATGCCACAAGTATCCCTCACAGTGACCATCCACAAACATTGTCCTTCCATCCACTCAAAACATTTCACTTCCCACACTCATAAGTCTCTTCAATCTTTCCTTGCAACAGAGCACAGAACACCAAGGAGAGGCAGACAACCACAGATGGCCCTCCAGGCACAAGAATATAAGAAAAAGGCGGAGTAGGTCATATGTCCCCTCAAGTCTACTTCACCATTCAATAAGATCATGGCTGATCTAATTTTTGGCTTCAACTCCTCTTTCCCACCCATAATCCTTGACTCCCCTATAGTTGAAAAATCTGTCCATCACAGCATTGAATACTCAATGACTCACGCTCCACAGCTCTCTTGGATAGGGAATTCCAAGGATTCACAAACCTCTAGAGAAGAAATCTCTCCTTATCTTAAATGGGAGACCCCTTATTTTGAAACTTTGCTCTTTAGTTCTAGATTCCCCCTTTAGGGGAAACATCATCTTAGCATCTACCCTCTCAATCTCCCTAAGAATCTTATATATTTCAATAAGATCACCTTTCTTTTTCTAAACTCCAATGAGTCTCGTTCCAACCCGCTCAACCTTTCCTCATAAGGTAATCCGGTCATCCCAGGAATCAACCTAGTGAACCTTCTCTGAACTTCCTCCAATGTTAAGTATATTCCTCCTAAATAAGGAGGCTCCAACTGTACAAAGTACTCCTGGAGTGGACTCACCTCTGCCCTCTACAGTTGCAGCAAGACTTCCCTACTTTTATACTCCATCCCCTTTGAAATAAAGGCCAACATTTTATTTGCCTTCCTAATTACTTGCTGTACCTGTATGCTAGCTTATTGTGATTTATGTGCGGGGACAGCCAGATCTCTTTGATCCACCACATTCTGTGGCCTCTTCATTTAACTATTTTGCTTTGCTATTCTATCTACAAAAGGTGGAAAACCTCACATTTTCCCACACTATATTTGATCTGCCAATTCTTTTCCCCACTCATTTAACCTATCTATATCCCTTCAAAACCCAGAGAATGTTGAACAAGAGGCTCTGAGCAATCAAAGCAGGGAAGTGAGCAACCTGTATCTACCTCTGCTGAAGCCACTGGGGTAGCACCATGTAGGAGTAGTGGCGCAAGGAATATAATGGATTTTGTAGTTGCACAAGGATAACAGTTGGTTGTTTAACACAGCATAACTGATCCCTGTGACACTCCACTAGTTACAGCTGCCAACTTGAAAATGCTTTATATATCCCTATGGCCAAATCTTCCACTCTTGTGGTGGGAAGGGGATTTACTTAGTGGAGTGGTGGTGTACCTGAACTCCACTGCCTTTCTGCTTTCAATAGAAAAAAGTCCTGGGTGGGAAGGCCCATGATCAACCTTCCTGTCCTTCCAACAATTGAAGACCTTAAGTGGCCAGGTAAGGGCTTCATCCTTATGCCTGCATCTGCAAGACAAGTGAACCTGTACGGGCTGCTTGTCACCTGAGGGAAGGGATCCCTCGATCTAAGGCAATCAGTGCCTGATTGAAGGACTGGACATCAGGAAGTGGGGGGAGCTCTGAGAGACATCCCCCTGCCCTTTCTTCCAATCCCCCTGCCTCCATCTCCCTACAAAACCTCCCACCCACATTGCCTTCCTGTAGCCTGAGTCCTCCGCAATGCTGGGACTTCTGCAGCAGCCATAGCCTCCTCATGTTGTTGCTGAGTGCAAAGGCTGCCAGTCTCTGATTGGCCAGCAGCTCTCGCTAGGCAGGACTTCCATCCCCCAGGGCCTTGATTCCAGGGGAAGGCCCACTGCTGGCATTGCCACTGCCTGATTGGCGTGTGGCCAAGCGGCCCTTCCAGAAAAGAGGCAGCGTGGGTCTCTTGCCAGCTATCCAGCTGGCAAGCGAGACCACTACCTCTACAACAGGATTCTGCCCCCTTGTCTGCTTCATTTTCACTAACAAATTCTCCATCCATGGTCATATATTATGTCCAACTCTATCATTGCCTTATTATTTCCCAAAATTAATTCCCCAGTCTCATTAAGGCATCAATATTTACTTTAGCTATTCTTTTCCTTTTTATATACTTGTATATAGGATCAGAGGAAATAGGAGGAGAAGCAAGGCCATTCTGTCGAAGTGTCTTACTGTCCGTCTTTATGGTTTTTGCTAGTTTACTCTTATGGTCTCTTTGTTCCCTCATTTTTTTTGTCACCCATTGCTGATTTCTAAAATTTCCCGATCACCGCTTTGACAACTACAGAGGAGGAGATGCTGGAGTTAAGAATGCCTGGCCATTGGAGATGGAGAGAAGGGGGTCTCACAACTACCTGGTGACAGAATTAAATATCACATCCTTGTGGCATACAACATTCACTCATGTTGACTTGATGTCAGCAGGCAATAAAAAATGATAATGTGCACAATGATGACTTGGAACACTCTCACCTTGTCAGCTTTAATCATGACTTTCATCCTCCATCAGCCCTTCAAGCATTCCTCAGGAGGTGGTGCATGAGGAGGAAGACTCCGCAGAGGAGGTGATTCACTCTGAGAATGCACTATTACATGACTCCCCGCTTCACCCTCCACTTCAGTCCAGCCACTAAGACAAGTAGTTGGGTTTTTACATGGTATATCACACACCACAGGTGATCAGGAGCAGATGGTGGAAGTAGGGAAGACAGTGAAGGATACAGGGTCCTCCAAGCTTTGCTCAGCTGGATGCAGATGCTGAGCTTCCAGGGCTGTCGATGAAGAGGGCAATTCTGCAGCAGCAGAAAATGTATAAGGTTCTGTCTGTATTTCCAGGTGTACTTTGTATGATTGCAGAGAGATTGGAGGAGCCGGCTTTCAGCCAGTAAGTGATGTCTCAGGCCTTCATGCTGATGTCCACCTCCATGGAAAGAGTGACCACCTGCCGGGAGGATCAGGCATGCTAGTCAACCAAGTACATGCCGGCCCTTACCAATGGACTGCAAGCCCACAGTCTTACTGAGGATTGAGGAAAGTGTCACCTTGGCTGGTCAACACCTGACTGAAGTGCAGCAAAATGTACTCCAACTATTGGCTAGCAGGGAAGTGTGGATGGACTATGAGAGGGAAGGTGGGGACATGGAAATGGGGAATCTGCTCAAAACACTTCACTTCATTCCTTGTCGCCTAACCACCTCTCAGTCAGAGCAACACATGCTGCCTCCTGTCCCATTAGCCACGTCTGCTCCTGCCTAGGTTTAGGCAGGACAGCCACTGGTGATCCCCTGGCCTCCAAAACCCAGAGGACATTGGACAGAGAAACTGAGTGACCAGAGAAGGGAAAGCAGCAGCCTGTGTCTACCTCTGCTGACGCCATTAGTGTAGCACCACAAAGGAGAAGTTGTAAAAGGAAGATAATGGTTTTCTAGCTGCACAATAATAACAGTTGGGTGTTTAACACAGCGTTACACTTCTGATTCACCACTCTATTGTTCTGTCTTGCCCATTTTTGACTGGCACCTGCCAAGTGGCCTTCTACCTCGTGAAGAATGGTAGGACAGCAGTTAAAGATAAGCAATGGGTGTCTGTGAGGGGGGTGATTGTGGGACTGTTTTTCGTTGGAGGCTGGTGGTGCCAAGTGGGTTCAGTATTTGAGTGCCAGATGCCTGCACCGTCTCAGTTCAAGTGAAGTGTCCTAGAATCAAGTTGTTCCAGGCATCTTTGACAGTTATGAGTGTGGTTACTGGTACCCTTGCTGCATCATGCTCCTCCTCCTCTATAAATGCAGAGTGCTCAGCCTTGATCACCTGCGTGGAGCATCAGTCCTTGCTGCATGGCACAATAGAACACTAACATGCTAGATACCCTGACTGGGCATTCCCAGATTTGGCCAGGCAGTGTATCCTCATCATCCTCACCAACCTGCCTGCCGCAGAGGCATCTGTCCATGACAGTATCGGGGGAGGAGATGGGGTAGTGGTATTGTCACTGGACTAGTAGTGTAGAGACCCAGGGTAATGCTCTGGGGACCCTGGTTTGAATCCCGGCATGGCAGATGCTGGAATTTGAATTCAATAAAAATCTGCAATTAAAAGTCTAATGATGAACATGAAACTATTGTCAATTGCTGTAAAAACCCACCTGGTTCACTAATGCCCTTTAGGAAGGAAATCTGCTGGTCTGGCCTACATGTGACTCCAGACCCACAGCAATGTGGTGTGGTTGACTCTTAAATAGCAAGCTACTCAGTTGTATCAAGCCACTACAAAGCCTCAAAAAAGGAATGAAACTGGACAGACTACCCAGCATTAACCTAGGCACCAAAAACAACAACGGCAATCTCAGCCCTGTGAACCCTGCAAAATCCTCCTTACTAACACCTGGGAGCTAGTGTCAAAATTGGGAAAGCTGTCTCACAGACTAGCCAAGCAATGGCCTGACATAGTCATCCTCACAGAATCATACCTTACAGATAATGTCCCAGACACCACCATCACCATCCTTGGATATGTCCTGTCCCAATAGCAGGACAGACCCAGCAGAGATGGTGGCACAGTGGTATACAATTGGGAGGGAGTTGCCCTGGGCGTCCTCAACATTGGCTCTGAACATCATGAGATCTCATGGCATCAGGTCAAACATGGGCAAGGAAACCTCCTGCTGATTACCACTTACCGCCCTCCCTCAGCTGATGAATCAGCGCTCCTCCATGTTGAACACCAATTGGAGGAAGCATTGAGGGTGCCAAGGGCCCAGAATGTACTTTAGGTGGGGGACTTCAACTATCCATCACAAGAGTGACTCGGTAGCACCTCTACTGACCGAGCTGGCCGAGTCCTAAAGGACATAGCTGCTAGACTGGGTCTACGGCAGGTGGTGAGGGAACCAACAAGAGGGAAAAACATACTTGACCTCAACCTCACCAAACTGCCATATAAAAACTGTGGCTTCAAGACCACGTCTGAGGCTAGGAACCTTGCGACGAGGAACTCACTCCCAGCCGACTCCGGCGCGCGCCCACTTAACACAATACTGCGGGACTGTGCAATGACCTCGGGACGCACACCCGACGTCATCGCGTGTCATTTTATGTGTTGGCGTGTCGGGCCTGCTCCCGCACGCTGACTGAAAAATTCTGCCCATTATTCTCAGTCTTTGTGTCTAATATAGGTTGTATTCATTAATATAGATTGTAGATAGTTAAGGCTCCAATATTGATCCTTGTGGTACTCCACTAACCACTGCCTGCTAACTTGAAAATATTTTTTGATATCCCTACTCTTTGCTTCCTGTACATTAACTAATCCACCATCCATGCTAATATATTACACCAAACCCCATGAACTCCTTTCTTATACATTAACCTTTTATGTGGTACCTTAACAGTTACATCCTCAAAAAACCCTAATAAATTTGTCAATCATAAATTGCCTTTTGTAAAACTATGTTGGCTCTTCTAATCATATTATGATTGTCTCAGTGTATTATTATAGATTAATAACAATGTCTTAACAATAGATTCCAGCATTTTCCTGATGACTGATGTCGGCTAACTGGCCAGTAATTCCTTGTTTCCTCTCTCCTTCCTTTATTGAATAGGAGAGTTACATTTGCTAACTTCAAATCCACTAGAACCATTCTAGAATCTAGAGAATCTTGCAAAATCATAATTAGCGCATTAACTACCTTTGCAGCTAACTCTTTTAGACCCCTAGAATGTAAGCTTTCTGGCCCTGGGGATTTGTTGTCTTTAGCCCCTTAAGTTCCTTCAATACTTTTTCTCTGCTGATGTTAATGAATATGCCCCCCCCCAACTCTTATTGGCCCCAGGTTACCATCTATTACTGTTAAGTAATTTGTGTCTTCAGCTAAGAAGGCAGCTAGAAAATATCTGTTCATTGTCTGCCATTTTTTCATTCCCAAGATAACCTCTTCTGTCTCTGCCTCTAAGAGGCCAATTTTTACTTTAGCTACCCTCCTGTTTATACACTTGTAAAAGCTCTCACAATCTGCTTTCATATCCCTGGCTAGTTTGCTCTCATATCAACAATTTTTTTTTTGCTTTTTATCAGCTTTTTGGTTGTCCTTTGCCGGTTTCTAAAACACTACCAATCCTCAGGCTTACTACTATTCTTTGCAACACTATAAGCCTCTTCTTTTAATCTTATACGATCCTTAAATTCCTTAGTAAGCCAAAGCCGTCCAGATCTTTCTTGCTGACTTTTTGCTTTTTTAATGGAATGTATTTTTGTTGAACATTTTGATTTAAAAAAAAATGTTTTTCACTGTTTGTTTACTGCCATACCTATTGGTCTATTTGCCCAATCAACTTTAGCCAGCTCTTCCCTCATACCTACATAGTTGGTTTTAAGTTTAAGATTCTTTTGGGATTCAAGTATGTTGCTTTCAAATTTAATATGAAATTAAATTATATTATGACCTCACTTTATTCCCAGAAGAACTTTTACTATGAGATTTCTAATTAAAACTGCCTCATTGCACAATGATAGATCTAAAATAGCTTTAACCCTAGTTGGTTATTGTTATAGAGTTGATTTTTCCGGCAACTTTTCTTGGTAGAAACATTGAACTTTATTTACAAGGCAGCAGCAGCAGCTACATGTGTACATCCAGCTCTATATCTAAATAAGAACTCCCTCCTAGAGGTTTCCTGAGCTACCAACTGATTGGTTTATACAGATCATATGATCTTACAACACAGAATTATTCTTAAAGCTACAGTCCTACATTAATCAAAACTATAATTACTACACTCCTCCCCCTTTAACTGTTCTGTACATTTTGCACTTACAAGGACATTTATCTCTTGACATTACAATATTCACACAGATCGTGAAATTATAAGTCGTCTTTCAGGTGGTTTCCTGATCTGTGTGGAATGTAGTAGTTCCACGGCTTCTGAAACTTTTGCAAGAACCAGTCTCTGGAACCGCATTAACATCAAGTAGCTCATTAGGCACAGGCAATTCAGTGACATCCACTCCAATAGAGTCATCTGGCATGTCTATCCTTGGCTGAATAACCTCAACAGGAACCACAGGTTCAACAACAGTTACAGATGGAATATCATTTTGTTGGGATACCTCCCTTCTTCTTAAATGATTCAGGTGCTTGCGGGTGACCTGGCGCTCCATCCTACGTGGTATGACAAGGGTCCGGTCACAGAGCTTACTTTACCAGGTCCACCAAAACGTCTTACATATACTGCTTCACCAACAGTAAATTCTCACTCATGTCTATGCAAATCATGAGTCGCTTTTTGGTTCCCTTGACTTTTCTCCACCTCTCCATCCAAATTGGGAAGTATCAGGCTTAGTCTTGTTCGGAGACGATGCCTCATCAGTAACTCTGCAGGTGTTGTACCTGTAGGTAGTAGTGAGGGGGGTGGGGGTGCTATGGGTGGGGTTGTTCATTTTCTTTATCTTATAGAACCATCTTCCTTTTTGTCTTCTTCTTCTTTCTACCACAGGGTTTAGTCTAGTTCTTCATTTTGACTTCACAGTAGGCCATACTTCTCTCAGGTGAAATCTCAAACTTGTCTTTGTTCGGTGGTTGAGCTACCCCTAGCTTCATTATCTACTCACACCTTGGAAAGTTGCATGACTTTTCCTTTCAAAACTCTTTAGCTTCATTCAGCTGATTCTTCAGCTCTTCTATCTCCTTCTTGTATCTGTTTACTTCCTCCTGGAATCTTGAACGTTGCTGCGCCTTCTCTGCCAACTGGTTCTTCAATTTGTTCAGAGTGACTTTAACTTCTTCCAGCCTGTGACCTGCTTCTCTTTATAATTTTCCAGAGGTGCAAACTTTGACCTGAGGGACTCTTGTAGTGTGCGGAGGTCTTTCAACAGGTTTTCCTTTCCTTTGCGAAATATTACAAAAGTATAATAATTTTCAGAATATTTTTCTGGTTTATTGTGAAATAAGTTTATGGGTGTAAGTATTGGTCATTCTGTCTGTGTGATTTAATTACATTTGGAGTCAAGTAGACTGCAAGCTTGAACTCATCAAAAGAAGCTAGGTGTAGAAATGTGCTTGAAATGCGAATGAGCAAACATGGGTGCTGGCTTAACATGTAAGGTATGAAGAGAATTTGCATTTTTAGATAAGTGAAGGGATTGTTTGTATTTCAAAGGGATGTTAGTCTGTTTACAACTATTCAGATAAGCAAGGCTAAGGATTGTATTTATTTTCCCCAAAGGTTACTGACAATATTGGCAACATGATTTTTTTTATATTATGGGAAAGGTACCATTCCAAAGACATAAGGAACAATAGAATTTATACATTAAGAAAGAGAAACATTTATAAAGGAGAATGAAAGGCTATGTGAGGAGAGGGCCACGTAAGATCTAACAGGGGTGTGTGAAATAGCCTTCAAGAAGCCTCCAACCTGCATAAGTCTGCTATGGAAGGTGACTGAAGTTGGGGAAGCCAATTGGAATTCCGCTGTCAAGTGGGTACTGTTTTAAATCTAAAATCCATTTTCGACTGTTGGCTTAAAGTGGGTGTGTAACTGGGAGTCAGGTCAATTAGGAATTTTATGATTTGTTTTAGTAGTACATAATTGTAGTCTTATGTATGTGCTTGAAATCTTTTATTTTGCTAATAAATATTTGAATTTAATTTTTAAAATCTTTAAAGGTCTTGGTGGGCTGGTTACTTCTGAATTCAGTGTACATATCTTCTCATAATAAACACAAATTGCAAAACTGTTACGATAGTGCAACCAAGTTTCCCTTGTGGATTTGGTCCACCTGGCACACATCAGCTGCCATGTCATAACAAAATCTCATTTGCTTCATCTTGAATTCTGTAATTCAGGTGAGTCTCCTTGAGTTTCTTTTGCTGTTCTTCAATGTTGCTGTTTAGAACAGTCTTCATTTCCTCAGGTTGCTGAATGACTACACACTCCTTTTCCATCCTGTTCAGATCCTTTGACTCTCAAGGCTCTTCCTGAAGGCTCTACCTTGCCTTGTTCCTTTTTCAACTCAGGAACTCTTCCTGCTTCCTTTTGAAATCTTATTGGCCAATCAAGGCTAATTTCCCTCAACCAATTATGATCTAGAAGGCTTGGTCCTTCACCTTCTAATACCATCACTGGAAATTGTGTTGTTTGATGTTTATAATAAACAGGTACAGTGGTAAAACCCTTCACTTGGATTGCTTTGCCTGTATAAGTTTTCGATGTGGAAGAAGTGTGTTCCAAATTTAATTGTTGTGCACCTTTATTTAAATATCTGAAGGTGAACTCTCCTACTACTGTGGCAGAAGCACCAGTGTCTACTTCTATTTTTAAGGGTTTCTGTTATGACGTGGCAGAGGGTGTATGCCAAGTGGACCAAATCCACAAGGAAAACTTAATCGCGCTATCAGAATGGTTTTGCGATTTGTATTTATTTCGGGATGCGCACACTGAATTCAGAAGTAATAAGTCCACCAAGACTTTTAGAGATTTTAAAAAAAACTAAATTAAAATGTTATTAACAAAAGAAAAGATTTCAAGCACATACATAGGACTGCAAATTACTACTATAACAACTCCTAACATTCGTAACTAACCTGACTCCCAGTTACACCCCCTTTAAGGCAACATTCCAAACATAGATTTTAAACAGACCCAGCAAGTTAACTCAATACCCTGGGCAGTGGAATTTCAAATGACTTTTCCCAGCTTCAGTTTTGGTAGATAGCAGGCTTATGCACAAACACTGGAGGCTACATTAAGGCTTTTCGCACACTTTTGATAGATCTCACAATGCCTTCTTCTGACTCATAGCCTCACTCTCCTTGATCTCTTCTAATATGTGTAAACATTATTGCTTTATATGTCTTTGAAACGATATCCTCCTCACAATATAATAACTTTCATGTTGTTGCTATTTATTGTCAGTAACCTTTGGGAGAAATAAACACATTCTTTAGCCTTGCTTATATGGCTATTTGTAAACAGGTTGAAAAATCCCTTTTAAATCCAAATCATCCTCATCTATCTAAAAATGCAAATTCCCTTCACACGTTACATGCTAAGCCAACATCCATGCCTACTCATTAGCATATCAAGCACCTAGCATCTTTTGATGAGTCAAAGCTTGTAGTCTACTTGACTCCAAGGGCAGGATTTTCTGCTCAGCATGTGGGCGAGCGCCCAGCATGCCCGAATGTGAAATAGAGCACAATGACATTGGGCGTGCTTCCTGACATCATCACGCACTTGACCGATATTTCAGTTGGCGGGCGCGCATAAGAGTTGGCAGCATGCCTGCCAACAATTAAAAGGCATATTAAGGCCATTAATCAATTTATTAACCTGTATTTTTCACTGCCCATCCGACATTATGGTTGTTGGGCAGGCGAATCGGCCAGGCGGCCTTTGGGTTTTTGAGGAAACCCCAACCATGGGTGGAATGAGGTTTCCATATATAAATAAAAATAAAAATTTTGGGCAGAATTTTTCAAATCTACATGTTAAGGTGAGCGAGTCCACTGTGTGGACACTTTTTCCAGAATTTTAAAAACATTATTCATTGGTTTCAAATACTTCAGCTCCTTGAGGCAGCTCTCTGCCTTCAGGGAGCTTTCATTGCGTGCTCCCCCGTGCCCGCGCTGACTTCAGCGCTCATCCTCCTCCTGCCCCCACCCTAGCAGCGCTGAGCTTCTCAGCACGCCTTTCACGCTGGCCGTCTGTTAATTGGTCAGCCAGTGTGAAATCGCGGTCGAGGGCTGATTGCAGGCGGAGGGCTGTTTCCCGGCCACTCCTGGGCCCTCCCGCCGCCCCTGCCCGATGATCTGAAAATCCTGCCCAAGATGTAATTACATCACACAGACAATCCTAACTGTACTTACCCCCATAAACCTACTTCACAATAAACCAGAAAAATGTTATGAAAATTATTACACCTTCATGACAGTTTCCCATTCGCCTGTAAAGTTACAGTGATTGGCTCTGTCGTCCCTACTTTTACATTAAATAAAGAATAAATATAAGAATTGGGGGAGAATTTTCCCCATGTCGGGCAGGCCGAGTGGGAGTTGGCGCGGGCGGGCACGGACTCAATTACCGCCCGCGACCAGGTCCGTGCCGCCATTTTACATGGGCGGGCCAATTAAGGCCCACCCAGCATATTTCTCGACTCCCAAGGATAGCGGGAGTAGATGGGCAGCGGCAGGAGTACACTGACCGCAGGGTCCAACGGCAACCCAGCGGCCTGTTTAAATGAAGTGCTGGAAGCCTTTGCAAGGCTGCTCACAATGGCCGGGAGAAGGGCTCAGCAGAGGGTTACTGGTGAGCAGGCAAGTCTGGAGTGTAGGCCAGCAGAGCAGGCCTGGCCGGAGGGTAGGGCAGCAGAGCAGGGTGGGCTGGAGGGTAGGGCAGCGGGGCAGGGTAGGCCGGAGGGTAGGGCAGCGGAGCAGGGTAGGCTGGAGGGTAGGGCAGTGGGGCAGGGTAGGCCAGAGGGTAGGGCAGCGGAGCAGGGAAGGCCGGAGGGTAGGGCTGCGGGGCAGGGAAGGCCGGAGGGTAGGACAGCGGAGCAGGGTAGGCCGGAGGGTAGGGCAGCGGGGCATGGTAGGCTGGAGAGTAAGGCAGCAGGGCACTGTGCCCCTCAGTTTTTGGATGAGTGCCTAGCTACCCCCCTGGAGGTGGTGGCAGTGCGGTCGGAGATCCTGCTTCTGAGGGGCGGGAGGCGGAGGCCTCCCCACCTGACCAAACGTGCGTGGGAGGAGGTGGCCGAGAGTATCAGCTCCCATGATGTGGTGCGACGCACATGGGTCCAGTGCCGTAAAAGATTCAGCGACCTCCTGCACTCGGGAATGGTGAGTACCATGTTGGCTGAGGTCACTTAATGCAGCCGTCACCCTTTCCCCACAAAGCGCACCACCCCAACCCCCCCCATAACAACTTTGAGCACAGTTACAGTATTGAATCATTCACGGCATGTTTCCCTTGCTGGGTGTGACAGCAGATATTGCCCATGTCGAGTTGACCCTGAGAGGGTTGAGCTGAGATGGGTTCTGCACTTGCAGCATGTGTGACACTGACTCCCAGAGTATAGAATGTGGGTGAAACACAAGGATCTGCACCTAGGCAGAGTGCTGGAACTGGGAAGCATGTCAAAGTCAGGGTGCTAACATGCTGGGAGGGGAGCTTCCAGGTGGCGGGGCACCAGTCCATCTGCTGGTCTTTGCGCTCCACGTGCTTGTGCTTCCTTGCTTAGCAAGGTTACACCTTGTGCTGCCAGATGTGATGGAGGCAGCATTTGGGTAAGGGGAGGGTCAGCCCTGGCTTGTTTGAGTGAGTGTGCGGCAGCTGCAGGGTGATGAAGTACTGGAGTCCTGCAATGTCCCACTCTGGCAGGGATGTGATGGCAATCCAGGTACAGGCTGGACTAATCAGTGCTCTTCTCTCCTTTTCAGGAGAAGACTTCACACAATTTCGCCAAGGGGATGCGGACTGGTGGAGGCCAGGCCCAGTTGGCCATCTTGACTTCTTTTGAACAGCAAGTCATGGATCTGGAGAGGCGCTATGCGCCCAGGTCCACCGGTGGCAGTGAGGCTGGGGTGCCACGGGGAGGTATGTTTGCTGAGTACTGAGGTCTCCATGTGTGTCCCAGCAGCCATGGTACTGCTGAATGCTCAGTGATTGAAGTTTGCAACATGCGTTGACCATTGATAATGGAAGGATGAGTGCATAATGATCCAGGGAACCGGCATGCACATTGACATTGTCTCCACTTTATCTAATCAAATGTCCTTGTTCTTCGTTTCAGCATCACGGGAGCAGGGCTGGGAGGAGGAGGCAGAGGGACCACCTCACACACCTGAGGGTCCAAGAACATAGCGACTCACCAGCATCACACCATCTCTGCCAGGCAGGCACCAGCACCAATACTAGCACCTGGGTGGGCATTCGATCTTCGGCTAGTGTCCAAGGGCACATAGGTGAGGGCAGATCACACTCACTTGAGGTGTGGGCAGGGACAGAGAGTGCCCAGGGCATGGGCAGTTGGAGGACTGCTGAGGACCAGGCACATGTTCAGTCAGTGGCTGATGATGTGTCTCTGGAGTCATCCGTGAGGCAGCAAACGCTGGAAGTACAGCAGGGTATGTGGGTGATCTGGCAGAGATACATGAACCAATGTGTGGCATGGTGCCCATGCTGGAGGAGTCCACAGGGAGCATCACCGATGCATTGAGCCTCATGGCCGAGCGCCATGCTTCCTCCATGGAGACAGTGGTGACTCTCATGGACAGACTCCTCCAGGAGAACAATCAGGGCCTCCTGGGGTTGCGTTCGGACCTGCAAGCCCTCACAGCGGCATTGACCTCAGCTGGTCAGTGCCAGTGTGGGAAATGGTTTGGGCACCAAGTATCCCAGCTCAGTGCCCATCCATCTATGGTGAGCAGGGAGGTCTGAAGCAACCTCACGTTGGCGCAGCAGCTGCCTGTCTTCTCTGCAGGCTCCTTTCAGGGCACTCTGGATGAGGGCAGCAACACCTGCGCCCCTCTACCAGTGACCGTGGCATCTGATAAGGCTGCGGAGACTGGGGAAATGCCAGCTGTGGAACGGGCTGCTCCCTCCCAGGCGGGGCCAGCAAAGGCTCCACAGGCCAGAGGACGGCCGCCAAGGTCATCGAGGCCAACAGGACAGCACAGTGAGCAGGCTGTCTCAGATGCCAGTGCCAGCGAGGGGGGAGCACCTAGACATAGCACCAGAAAGTGTAAATTTAAGGCACATTAGGCACACCATGGGTTTCTCACTGGTGCTTTTATGTTGCCCCATGTTAGTTCATTGAGACTTGGTGTGATGTGCAACACTTTTTTTGGTTTCTGAAGTTAATTTTGTTATATCATTAAATTTCGATATGTGAGCATGGCTCAGGGTGATTCCTTACTTCCGCAAGTGGAGGGAACCCGTGATATTATGAGTGAGCTGTTTGACATTGAGCCTAATTGACAAGAGCCTTAGTTAATGTTATTATCCAGGCAGATTAAGCCCTCAAGTATCGAATATGGAGCCTGCAGCCCTGGCATGTGTTGAAGCTGTTGGGCTAGCTGAAGGTTCGCTGGATTAAAGCCTCCTTGGTGTCCCTGCCTCCCTGCAGTATGCCCGGGTCAGCATCTATCCCTTCAGCATTCCCCTGTGCGTGCTCATCCTCAGGCTCACTACTGGAATCATCGTGTACATCCGGAGCAACTGTGTCCACGTCTTCCTCGTCCACTGTGTCCCCCTTTCCAGCGTCAGATTGTGGAGAGTGTAGCATGCAACCACTATCACCGACACATGATCTGGGGGGTATTGGAGTGCACCCACTGAATGGTCCAGGCATCGGAAGCGCATCTTGAGAAGACCAATGGTTCTCTCTACCACAGCCCTTGTGGAGACGTGGCTCCTATTGTACCGCTGCCCAGCCTGTTCTTGGATGGCGGAGAGGCGTCATGAGCCACCTTCTGAGGGGATAGCTCTTGTCACCCAGCAGCCATCCATCCAGCTGGGCTGGAGCACTGAAGATGCCCAGCACCTGGGAGAATCAGAGGATGTATGCGTCATGGGAGCTGCCTGGGTACCTTGCACAGACTTGTAGAATCAGCATCCTGTGATCACACACTATCTGCACGTTCATGGAGTGGAAATCCCTTCCTGTTGACGAAGGCACCGGGCACACCTGCTTGGCACCTTGATGGCCACATGTGTACAGTCTATAGCACCCTGGACACGGGGGAAGCCAGCAATGGCCGCGAAGCCTCTGGCTCGCTGTGTCTGGCTGGCCTCGTTCCAGTGGTAGTGGATGAAAGTCAATGCACGCCTGAACAGGGCGTCTGTCACCTGCTCGACACAACTGTGGACAGCTGATTGAGAGACTCTGTAAATATCACCCACCGACTCCTAGAAAAAGCCGGAGATATAGAAGTTGAGGGCAGCTGTGACCTTCAGCGCCACTGGCATGGGGTGTCCACCCACACAGTTGGCACAGATCTCAGGGCCTATCATTTGACAGATGAAGGTGATTCTCCCTTGAGAGACGGAGCCTTCTTTGGCACTGCACCTCAGACATATTGAGGTAGCTGCTTTGCCGCCTGTATACCCTGGCAGCAGGATAGTGGCGTCTTCTGCAGCCCCTTCCACCTTGGGCTTCCTGTTGGCCCTGCACCCCTTGTGCCTGCGCCTCTCGTTGCAAAGGTAACTCCCCTGGAGGCTGAATGTGGACTCCTGGCCTCCTCCCCCTTCTGGCCCTCCCTTCCTTCTCAGGAGGTGCCTCCAGTGGATAGCACAACTCCCATTCCCAGGCTAAGGGAAGGCTTCCTGAAACCTGCAGGCCCCAAAAATGATCTTTACTGTAAAGTCCTGGCCTGAAGGCTGTTACTCCTGTCCAAGCAGCTGGTATGAGATTTGAAGTATTCCTGCTCACACAGGCAAGTATCAGTAACTTTAACAATTAAATATCTAACAGATACCACTCGCAACCCCACTCACCCCTCTTACCCCACCTGTGGATGAGGTTTATACAAATGTCTCCTACCCGCCTACCCGTTGCACCTGTGAAGATGGCACGGGCCCCGAAAAATTGCAGACAATTGCTGCCTCAGGGGCCTTAACTACATGAATAATTAATGGCAGGCGCGCATCCAAGAACATCACGTGTCCGTTCACCTAAATATCGCGATGACGCGGTGATTTCGAGACGCTCGCTCGACATCACCGTGCATCATTTTACGTTTCGGCGTGCGGGGCCCGCCCCCACAAACCAACGAGAAAATTCAGGCCTTGGTTATTTCTGGTTCTTCCACATCACATACTTCATTTGACTTCATTTGTTGCCTGAAAGCCTGTCTTAATCTTGCTGTGCAATGTTTCAATATGTGCCCTCTTTTATGACAAAAATAGCACTCTAGCTTTTTAAATCGGCAATTGTTCGGAGTATGATTGCTTCCACATTGATAACAATTAGTTTTCGAATTTGCTGCTGAGCTATTTCCTCTAAATTTTCACATAGTGGGGACTGTTTCGTGCTTTGTGGTGGATTCCCAGTTTTTCGCGCCACTCTCAGCTGACCATTTCCTCCCAACTTGGTGAACGACGCCATTTTGTGCACCTTGAATAGCCTATGAATCCCTTACAACGTTTTCCATCGCAAGTGCTATTTCCAACACTTCTTTAAAATCAAGATCCACTTCAGACAATAATCTTTGCTGAATAGCATCATCTTGCATACCGAAGACCAAATGACCCCTGAGCATAATATTTAGCGTTTCACCAAAATATTCCATTAGTTGCTTTAATTTCACCACTTGTGTAGTAATGGTCTCCCCCAGGGCTCTAATCCATGAATTGAACCTGAACCTCTGCATTGTGACTGAGGGTTGGGTTGAAAGTGTCCCTTAACGAGGTCTACTAATTCACAGAAGGTCTTCAAATCAGGGCACTGGGAGCCATCAAGCTTTGAATTAGATTGTAGGTCTTGCTCCCACAAATACTTAGGAGGTTCGTTGTCCTCTTTTCCTCCCCCATAATTTTGTTGGCTTGAAAGTAGAACCCAAGGTGTTCTACATATTGTGGATGGCTCAAAAGGGTCAATTCTGCCAAACGGTGGCACCTCAGATGCTTTCTTTTAATTATCTTATATACTCACAAATGCTGGGCAAGTGACAGTGCCAGATCTGATTTATCCTCATCGCCAGTTTGTTATAGAGTTGATTTTCCAGGCAACTTTTCTTGGTGGAAACATTGAACTTCATTTACAAGGCAGCAGCAGCAGCTACATGTATACATCCAGCTCTATATCTAAATAAGAACTCCCTCCTCGAGGTTCTCCGCTCTACCAACTGATTGGTTTACACAGACTATGTGATCTTACAACACAGAATTATTCTTAAAGCTACAGTCCTACATTAATCAAAACTATAATTACTACAGTTATGCAATATATTGCTCCAGGAACCTGTTGTGTAAACATTCTGCAAATTCATTTTCCAAACTACCTTTGCCAATTTGATTTGTCCAGTTAATATGAAGATTAAAGCCCCCCACAATTATTACATTGCCTTTGTTACAAGCTTCAAATAATTCATGTTAGATGGCCTAATTAACTACTGCCACCAGCATTTTCTGACTCTTGTTATTCCTAATCTCCACCTATACAGATTCTATTTCCTGACCTTCTCGCCAAGATCCTTTCTCACTACTATCCTTCCTTCATCAGCTACTAACAAGGCTATTTCTTCTCCTTTTTCCACTCTGTTTGTCTTTTCAAAATGTTGTGTGTGTATCCTGAAATATTAATTACCCAACCTGGATCACCTGTTAGTGTGCCTCTGTAATGGTGATTAGATCTAAACTATTTATCCCTATTAGTTCATCTATCTCATTCAAAAACAAAGATGTGTTGTTACGATCACGTTGACAATTGTATCATCCTTCACGACATCGGAGGAATGAAAGAAAGCAATTGTAGTGACACTTCCTGTTCTGCAATTGATATTTAGGTGGGCCTCAGAGTCAAATAAGTTTAACCATCGCTATGCTTAATTTCAGCCAGTGGCTGGACCGTTTTTTAATAAACTTTAGGTAGCAGCAAAAATTAAAAATTGCATGTTACTCTGTTAATCTCACTCTGTTATTTTGACAATATTGCAGCCTTTATTTGTTTTTCAGCCTTCCCCTAGATTTTAAAAATTCCCTTTTTGAAACAATGATGCAGGTACTACTATTGGCAAATGTGCTTAAGGAAATTTCTGAGCCAAACAGTGTAATTTAGCTGAGTTAACATAATAGATTGAGGTGGCATGATCTTAAAATCTCTATGGATTAACAATTATTATTTTACTAACATTAATTTAGGTCTCTTACACTGTCAAACTCAATGGCATCCAACAATTTCTGATTGTGCTATTACCATATTCTTTTTAAAAAGATAGAGCACCGTTAAAGCTCATGGTAATTCATTGTAGCTGATTATTTTAAAAATAAATCTATGTTCTGATGGTGAAACCTTTCCGATTTTATTAAAACACAAATTTGTTGTAACAAGTAATTCAAATCACAGAACAATTTAGTGGACAAGTTATGTAGATGCAAGCATTTATTCTTCTCTTGCAATATGTATGTAGCTACTTCACATCAAGTTTATTTACTTGATATTAAAATCCAGAAAATCTCTGCTGCAATTAAGACTGGTTTATTCCTGTCTGAATGTAACCAATCGTTTATTTTTCAAAAATGAAAGTTTGCTTTGAATGCAAAATATTGTGTGAGTCACAGCAATTATCTGTTGAAATACATTGCTGTAAAAATGTTACTGTAACTCATAGTTAGAGGTGTCAAATCCAGCTCTAAGAAGAAACCTTTCTTGTATCTTAAAAGGTTTTTTTTTAAACATTTTTAAAGCATTGCAATGTTTCTTTGCTTACAATACAGAGACATGTGTTGTATTTATAGCATTGAGTGTACATTGTATTGTACATATGGTACACTGTGATAGTGAATGAGCTGTGCTAAATGGTTTGGACTTTGGATAACCCTGAAGGCTAATGCCAGGCAATGGCAGTGATGTTAATTTATACTGGGATTGCCCATTATATCAGTGCCTGGTGGGTTTTGATTTTGCCACCAGAGCTTTCACCCTGTTTAGATAGGGTGAAGAGTGTGTCATGTGATTACTGCACAACCTCTGTTGGTGGTGTTACTGATATGTTGGCCAGCTATAGAAAGTGTGCTATAAACAGGGCTCAGATTTCATAGAATTTCTCCTGGTTCAGTCTTGGAAAGTCAATTATTTTCTCATACTGGGATATCTTTCATGGTGTCTCAATCCATATTGACTGGTTAGGCACAGAGGTACTTCTGTTGGCCCCTCGATGGAATGCAGGAAGGATGAAACCTGAGACTTGCTCAAAATGAAGTCTGGTGAAGGGCGCACTGTCACTAGTGAGAGCTCCGAATGCAGTGTGGCAATTCCATCTTGCATTATGCCTAATGATATGTCCTGAATGTCACACTACACTTTTCAAAAGTGGTGTTGTACTTTTGGGAATGATTTGGAAATGTGAAAGGTTGTGTTCTCTCATCAGTCTCTCAGTAATGCCAATCCCACCGTTGTTATATTTTTTCAAACATAAGCTAATATGGATTGGCAATTGGTTTATAAATCCCGTTAGTGGCATATTTAATCCCAAACTGGTTTTATGAAACCACACTTGGTCCCGTAGCTTACCTATGGTTAGAAAAAAAACAGAGTGGGATGTTTAAAGGTCCTTGATCTCCATGCACGACCCCTCTCCCCAAATAACTTTCATCCTGCTTCCACTCCAAATTAAGGCTGATTAGAATTACAAGAAGATTGGAGAGCAAGTTCCATGTCGTTTGTTGCAAAGGGAATGGAATATAAAAGTAGGGAAGTTTTGCTACAGTTGTACAGGGTGTTGGTGCGACCACATCTGGAATAGTGTGTAGTTTTGGTCTCCTTACTTAAGAAATAATGGGTCAGATCTTCTGGTTACCAGTTGGTCATACCCCAAACACACCCCGGAAGATGCGCTATTGGGCTCCTGAGAAGTCCCAATGCAAGAACTCCATGGAAATTGCCCTGGAAGTTTCAACTCCTGACGGACAATTCCTTTGTGTATAGAAACCTCTGAAAAAGTCTCCGACTCTGAGTTAGAGTCAGAGACTCCAGAGGGTTCAGACTCACTCATCTGGATAATTACCCAGGAAATGTTAGAGCAAAAAACCTTGTTCAGCTTCTGGGTAACTATACAACTGAACCCCCCACCGCCCATGACTCCCATTGACCCCTCTCCAACTCCCACCCAACCGCCCAACTCCCCCTCTTAATCCCCTCCAACCCTCTGACTTACCCCCAATCCTCTGACTCCCACTCTGATCCTCTGACTCCCCTGACCTACCTGCCGACTTCCCCCGACCCTCCAAATGTCCCCCGACCCTCCTAATCCCCCCAACACTCCAGCACCCCCCCGAACCTCTGACTCCCCGTTGACCCTCCGACTCACCCCTGACCCAATGCGACCCGACCTCACCACCCAACCACTCTGCCACCCTACCACCCTGCCACATACCGCCTTGCTGCCTACCACCCTGCCACCTATCACCCTGACATCCTAGCCACTTATCCATTTACCTCACTCACACTTATCCACTAACACAGTGAAAAGCTATTTAAATGTCCCAAAGCTTTTCATTGTGCTAGTGAATGTAGACTTACCAAAATACAGCAGCTAGTGCCATAAAAAGGATGTGGCTTGGCTTCCACCTATAATACCTGCAACTATGAAGAAGGACAAAAAATGGTGGAAAAACTCAGCAGACCTGACAGCATCTGTGGAGAGAAAGACGGAGTTAACATTTCGAGTCCATATGCTCTGAAGAAGTCATACGGACTCGAAACATTAATTTTGTCTTTCTCTTCACAGATGCTATCAGACCTGCTGAGTTTTTCCACCATTTTTTGTTTCTGTTTCAGCTTTCCAGCATTCACAGTATTTTGCCTTTATCCTATGAAGAAGGACTCCCATTTCACAATTCTGAAGAGGCCCAGTTCAGAAGTCTGGGCCAGGAATGCAGAGCTCCAGTGCTGTTAGGGAAAAAAGGAGCAGAGTGGAAATCCAAAGGTGTTTTCCTCTCCTTAGAAGATTCAACCCAATTCAGAGATGATTTGCTCGACTGGTTCATGGAATGATAGGGTTATCTTATGAAGAAAGGTTGGACATGTTGAGCCTGTATCCAAAGGAGTATAAACGAATGAGAGGTGATCTTATTGACAAAGTGGATACTGAGAGGACGTATCCTCTCATGGGAAAGATTAGAACTAGGGAACACAGTCTAAAAATAAGGTGTCTGCCATTTAACATGGATTTTGTTTTCTCTTAGAGAGTTGATAGTCTGTGGAATTCTCTTCCCCAAAGAGCAGTGGTGGCAGGGTCATTGAGGGAGTCAAAGGTTATATAGGGGGTAGACAAGAAAGTAGAGTTGAGGCCACAATCAGATCAGCCATGACCTTATCAAATGTTGGAACAGGCTTGAGGGGCCAGATGGCCCATTCCTGCTCCTAATTTATATGCATGTATATTCTTATGCTAACTTAGTACCAGCTCATGCCGACCCATGCTGCTCTGCCCATGCCCATGCCCATGCCCCCTTATGGCTCCTATGCCAACTTAGTGCCTAATAAACCAACCCATGCACACCAACCTTTTCTCTTACACCCTCCATGCCAACTCAACAAGTATCCAGCATGGACAAACCTCAAGATCCAAACTGAGATGAAATAAAATAAAGTTCTAAATATCTATTACAGACTTTACTATGTAAAAGCATTATTTCGTGAAAGTTCATTCAATATAATTAAATCACCTCAAGTACATAATCCTTTGTAAAAACAAAAATTTGTGTTCTTAACCCTACATCAAAGACAGATAATTCTTTAATAACCTCTTTGAGCTGTCAAACAAACTGTGAACTTACAGCTGCCCACTGTGATAATGATAGGTCATGGAAAGCTGTTAAGCATTTATAATGCTATAATGATAGCACTTAGGGCTATGTCAACAAACAGCGATTGAAACTGTCAGAACAGGCTTTTCTCATTTCTTGAAGGGCAAACTGTTTAAATAACTTAACATATTGAAAGTTCTACAGACCTTATCCATCCTTCATTAGCCTTTATGTCTACTCTAAAAATCATAACTCCCACATTGCAGGATAAGGCCCTTGCTCCAGCGAAAATGGGGTCTGTTTGAACTCAGCGCTGAGTTCAGATGGCCCTGCTGAGTTCAGATCTCCCACAAGTGTGAGTCATGTTCTCCCCCTCCCCCCATACTAAAATAGGATCTGTTGGAAATGGTGACTGGTTATAAGAGCAGGTAAGAGGCTGTGTATTCTGCGGCGAGTAAGTCACTTGCTGACTCCCAAAGCCTGACCACTATCTACAAAGTACAAGTCAGGAGTGTGCTGAAATACTCTCCACTTCCTTGGATGAGTGTAGCTCCAACAACACTCAAGAAACTCAACACCATTCAGGAAAAAGCAGCCTGCTTGATTGGCACCCCATTCACCACATTAAACATTCACTCATTCCAGCATCTTGGTTGCAATTTGTGCCATCTACAAGATTCCCTGCAGTAACACGACAAATTTCCTAAGACATCAGCTCCCAAATCCGTGATCTCTACCAACTAGAACGACAAAGATAGCAAACATATTGGAACACCACCATCACCAAATTCCTCTCGAAGTCACACAGCATCTTGACTTGGAATTATGTCAACATTCCTTCATTTTGGCTGGGTCAAAATCCTGGAACACCCTATCTGGCAGCACTTTGGGTATACCTACACTATATGGACTGCAGCAGTTCAGGTAGTTGATTCACCGCCAACTTCTCAAGGGCAATTAGGGAGGGACAGTAAATGTTGGCCTTGCCAGCAATGCCCGTATCTCACAAATAAAATAAAAATGAGGAATTTAATGCAAAATTTCCCCGCTCACCCATTATAGATAAGTCCTTTCATTCTATATATTATCCTGGTGAATTATTGGGCAGAACTTTCCCCACCGTCAGGGGGGGTTGTGCGGGTGTGGGCTAGAGTGGGCGCGAACCCGATCGGCGCCCTCGATAGGGTCTGTGCCGCCATTTTACGTGGGCGGGCCAATTAACACCATTCGCTGTGCGCTCCCTGTGCAGGCGGGGGGGATTCCCTGAGTCGGAGCCTGCGCACTTTCGCGTATGCATGCGAAAGAGCGCAGAAATCTCCCTGAGGCATGGACAGGGAGATTAGTTAAAGTTTTTAAAAGCTAAATAAAGAAAAGAAAATATTTTAAGACATGTCCCCTCATGTGACAGTGTCACATGAGCTGGGACATGTCAAGGAACATTAATGATAAACTTTATTTAATTTATAAAAACTTCATGGAGCTTCATCCCGCCCGTGGATGAGGTTCCATGAAAAATGCGAAAGCCGCCTGGGCTCTTCGCCTGCCTCCCAACCTTAAGGTTGGACAGGCAGCTCATTTAAATATTTTAATTTATTTTTAACAGGCCTTAATACCCTTTGACAGTTCGGCAGTCACGCACCCAAGTGGGCTGCGTGCCCGCCAAACTGGAAATCTGAATGACGCGCGGTGACGTCGGGACGCACACCCGACGTCATCCGTGAATCATTTCACACGTCGGCGAGCAGGAGCCATCCCCGCTCGCTGACCCGAAAATTCTGCCCATTGTTACATTCTTTCCAAGGCTAGGATATCCTTCCCAAGCTGGGTGCCATTCCAAATGAGGTTTGACCAACAGTGCATATGCAGCAGTACTTACTTCTTTTTATATCCTGAACCACTTATGTTGATGTCCAATTATCCATTAGCATTTTTAATTACATTGATTCCCAACTGACTTAGTGCAATAAATGAAGTAAATCTAATTCTGCTATTTTTAACTAGGGTAATCAATTGAGTTCCAGAGAAATGTATTCGACTAAAAGCCAAAAACAATCTAACTAATGATGGGGCACCAACTAAAGGGAAAATGTAATCTAAAGAAGAAAAAAATATATATATATATGGACACACTTAAGTATTAAATGAGAGGGGGGCAAAAGTGGATACAGAACTTAGGAGAGAAGTTTAACAAAAACACATCAGGAAGGGAAACAGACTTAATAGATCAAATTGCTAAGGAATATAAAAAAATAGTGTGTTCTATAGACATATAAATAACAAAACAAGAATTAAAGTGGGGATAGGGCCATTAAAGGATGAGCAAGATAAACTCATATGAAAAGAGAAATGGCAGAAATATTGAATAATTATATTGCCCCAGTTTTTACTAAAGAATATAACAAAATAGTTACTTCACTAGAGGGTGACTGTTAAAAGCAAAGGAGAAAATAATTGATAAATTATAAAAACTAAAAGAGGATAAGAGCCCAGGCCCAGATTGGGGTATGCATATATGTATACACAAGGAAAGTATGGAGGAGATAGCAGAGGCACAAGTTTATATATAAAAATGTACCATTGGAGCCAAGGGATAGTGCCGGAGGACTGATAAACAGCTAGTGAACTTCCTATAGACAAAAGGGAAATAAAACAAAACCTGGGAACTATAAACCAGTCAATTTAATGCCAGTAATAAGAAAGTTACTGGAATTTATATTTAAAAAAGTGATAGTAGAGCATCTAGAGACAAAAAATATATAGTTTTTAAAAAAGCATTGATTTTAAACATTTAAGTATTGCTTAAGTAACCTGATAGAATTCTTTGAAGAGATAATGGAAAGAGTAGACAAAGGTATTGCAATGGATGTCATTTATTTGGAATTTCAAAAGGCCTTTGATAAAGTATTTCACATGGTACGCTCATGCCAATGGAGTCAGGGGACAAATTGCTGAATGGAACGCAAATTAGCCAAAAATAGAAAACATAGAATAGGAGGAAAGGATAGTTAATTCGATTGGAAGAATATAGAAAGCAGTGTTCCACAAGATCAGTGCTGGGATCACACTTAGTTATAACTTACATGAATGATCTGTATTGAGCAATAAGTAACTCCATATCAAAATTTGCAAATAATACCAACTAGGAGGTACAGAAAATACTAAGGAAGAATGTAAGGTAATGCAAGAAGACATTAGAACATTTGCAGGCTGGGCAGTTAAGTGGAGATGAACATTAATATAGATAGAAGTGAGGTGATGCATCTTGATCAGAGGACAGAAACATCACCTACACATTAGAAAATTAGAAACTTAATGGGGTACAGACTGAATGGGCAAAGGAATCAAGATAATTTGAAACACTAACAAAAAGTTGGGCTTATTTCTAGCAGTATAGAATCCAAATGTAGTGAAGTTATGTTAAATTGGTCATGGTCAAGCCGCACTTAAGAGTATTTGCACACAGTTCTGGTCTTTGTATTATAAAGAGGGCATAGAAGCACTGGGGAAGCCACAAAAAAATGATTTAAAAGGATTGCAGGAAAACCGAGAGGTTACAACGATCAGGTAGGATTGAACAGGTTAGGCCTTTTCTTTTTGGAAAAGAGAAGATTTAAAGGAGATCTTAGAGAGATTTTAAATTTTGAATGGGTTGGATAGGGTAGATGTAGAAAGAATGTTTCCACTTGTAGAAGAATCCAAATCTAGGGAGCCATAATACAAGGTAGTTTCTAATAAATACATAAGAGAAATTTCTTTACTCAGAGAATGGTTAGTATGTGGAACTCGCTATCATAGGAAGTGTGTTGAGCCAAATAGCTCGGATACTTTCAAAAGGAATAATCTCACCACAAAACCCAACCAAAATGTATATATAATAATTTCCTATAACATAATAATTATGCAAAACAGTGGCGCTTCATTGTCACTAATAATTGTAAGGTCCACCAAATCAAATACTCCTTGGTTGTCAGTGAATGAGAAGCTGATTGACTAGTTCAGGGAATGATGTTGTCACTATTATTTGCTATGACAACCTTGTGGCTCATTTTAGTTTCTCTGTGGGTAAAAAAAAACATGTTATTAGCATGACTAATCTAAATCATATTTTACCGTGTTCTTAGTTTCTAAATAAAATGTCAGGAAGGAATATTGTAAATAAGCAAGAGGGTAGATGTAACTGTTCCTTTTCAAATATAATTTCAGACCAATGATAACTTGCTGTCATATTACAGCATAGCTGTTTCCACAACAAAGTGTTTTCAAAATTGGATACCGTATTTGTACAGAGAATTACGTAATGATGCATTAAGTAACATGAGGACACCATTGCATTATCAATGATGTCAAATGCCACAATAATTCATCCTACATTATACCTTGGATAAAAATTTATTTCAAGTTCTACAAACTATTACAATATTGTTGTCCTGTGGTGACATATGATGCAATTTTTACTCAGTGACTAACATGCTGACCTTTCAGAAGAATTTTAGGAGCAAGGAATGCAAGTAAACTGTTCCTGCTTGTTTTCCATCACAAAACCGAAATTTGATGACTGCCCCCCCACCCCCACCACTGCCGCACCACCACGGTGGCGAGTTTGGAGCCGGGGTGAGAGGTGCATTTAATCGGGTGGGAGAGTGTAGGGTAGGGTCCCCACTGGCTTCCTGCATCCACCTGATAGGGGCAGGAAGGCTCCAGTTCCAGGCATTAATTGAGGTCCTTAAGTGGGCAATTAATGCTGGTATTCAGCTGATGGTGGGCGAGGACGACATCAGAAGGGGAACCCGAAAAGCAAACTCGATGGAGTGGAGGGGGGCTGTCCCTCGTTCAATGTCACTCAGTGCCTGAACAAGAGACCAGGTATCAGGAAGGGGGGCCTGCTTAGAGCCACCCCCTGTCCATTCATCCTATACCCTCCCCCTCAGCCAGTGACCTCTTTCCTACGAGCCCCGCCCCATCTCACCCTCACTCACCTGTGGCCTGAGTCCCTGGTTGATCCTAGGCCTCAGGTGGGTGTTTTACTGTTAGCTGCCACTGCTCCCAGTGGTGCTGATGGCAATGGAGATCTGTTGCCAGCAGCTCTCAGGGGACAGGATTTCTATCCCCGAGGTCCTAAATCCAGGGAATGGCTCAACACTGGCCACTTAAGTGCCTAACGAGTGCTTAATTCCAGCGACTCTTCCCCAATGGATGTGGTGCGGGTCTCCCACCGGTTCTCCCACCAGCTGGTAAGAACCCTGTCACCAACATTAAATCCACCTTTAATGTGTTCAAATTTTTACATTTTTTGGCACTTCTTCAGTTAAACATTGGATAGGATGAAGCCGGGGAGAGTGGGGTGTGTGAAATTGGGCTCAGTAGTGCCTGTGTTTTGGGCCCCTGAGCATCCAAAATGGCATTCAGGATGTGTACATTTTAGATGGGAAATATGACAGATTCCATATTTGTTAAAGGGTCAGTATGCGCACACCTAGCATCCATTGACAGGATGCAGAACAGGCAGAACATAATGTTCACTGCTGCATTTTGGAGTTGCACACTCCAGCCAATGCCCTCTCTTAACTTTGAAAATTACATTACGCAAGACAAAGGGCCTCCTGCTATTTAAAATGCCAACCACAAGTTATGTGCTGGCTTATTTCTTCTGGTTGCTGTTGCAATTCTATGGGCAGAATTTTGCTGTCGGTGAGCAGGGGGCAGGGCCCATTCGCCGACGTGTAAAATGACGCAGGATGATGTCGGGCAGAACCCCCGACATCATCCCGGCCCATTTAAATTTTCAGGAAGGCGGGTGCGCAGCAAAATCAGCTGTCCGCCCGGCGACCTGTCAATGGCCAATTGAGGCCACTGACAGGGCCATTTAAACAATTAAAGGACCTGCCCGTCCAACATTAAGGTTGGCGGGTCGGCCAGGAGCCCCGGCGGCAAATAGAGAAAACATGAAACCTCATCCATCGGCGGGATGAGCTTTCATGCACGGTTTTTGAATTTTTAATAAAGTTATTATGTAAATTATGAACATGTCCCATTGTCACATGAGGGGGACATGTTAAGGAATTTTTTTTTCTATTTTTAATATTTTTAAAAGTGTCAGCGATCTCCCTTAGGCAACACTTCACACTGGGTGGGCCTTAATAGGCCCGCCCACGTAAAATGGCAGCGTGCCCCCAATTGGGGGCGTCGATTGGAGGAGTGCCTGCCCCTGCCCGCCCCCACACATCCCCCCGACGGGGGGAAAATTCTTCCCATAATCTAAACTGCCACTTCTCTGGAAGCGTTGTCCTCCTCTGATTTTAAGCCAAGGCCCCATCTGCCCACTCAGGTGGATATAAATGATCTACTGGAACCATTCCATGAAAAGCAGGAAAGCACTTTTGATGTTCTAGCCAATATTTATTCTCAACCAGCACTGCTAAAAAAGATTATCTGGTCATTTATCTCAATGCTTTTTGCTGTGTGCAAACTGGACACCACTTTTCCCTACATTATAACAGTGGTCACATTTCAAAATTATTACATTGACGTGAAACAATTTGAGATATCCTGAAATTATGAAGTGCGGAATTTAAATATGAGTTGATCCTCGCTTATAATGGGGCGCCTGAACTTGTGTGCAGCGCAATAAATAGATTTTTTATAACTTGACATTATAAGGCTGATAATTGTAAAATTGAAATTACTTTCACAGTTTGATCCCCGAAAAACACAAGTACATGTGAAGCATTGTGTACGATCATCTTGTGATATATTTAAGAGTTTCATTTGGGAAAGGCTTGGTATAGCAGAATGACGTTCTCATGGCTGAGGTTATGATGGTGTGTACTACATTGAAACACACATTGTAAAGGAGTATCAAAAGCAACAGGATTTGAAGGAGCAGTTTGTTCCACTCTCAGACTATGTTATAACAGCAGTACATGCGTCAGACAATGTTACAAGGTCATATGTGAGGTCAAAGCTGGTTGAAACATAACACAATAACATTGGAAATAAGCAATTAGGTAAACTAGAGTGTACCCAATGACCTTCTTGGGTAGTATTTCAAAACAGTATAAGATCCATGCAATTTTTGCAAGAATGTTTGATTAGTTTAGTCAATAAAGTAAAATTTAATTTTATTTCTCTAATAAATTTGCCTTACATTTTATCACAAAATATAATTATACTTTAAAAATCAGAACAAACTCCTCACCACTTCTTAAAGGGAAATCAATATATGAATCAGTGATTTTATGTATATTTCCAGGGTACCCATCGTGGTTGTCATTGCTTTCAAGCAGATGATGACTAAAATTATATGCAGATGTTGTTTGTAATGAAGTTTCATGTTTAACAGCGTTTTACATATGGATTCTAACTGATGGAATTTCATCACTCAGAGCATCTCCTTGCTGGCTTCCCACATTCTTGCATCTGTAAGGTCTTCTAAAACTCTGTTGCCTGTTTCACTTACCACTCCTGTTCTCGCTGACCTACATGGGCTCCCAAATAAGCAATGTCTCTATTTTAAAGTGTTTATCCTTGTTTTCAAATCTGCCAACGGCCTCTCCCTCAACATCACTGTAATCTCCTCCACCCCCACAGCTTCCATGATACCTGTAATTTTCTATTTCTGGCTTCTGGCCTCTTGACCATTCCCAATGTTAATTGTTCCACCATTGGCTATCATGCCTCAGATATCGACACACTTCCCTCGGGAATTGCCTCCCTAAACCTCTCTGCCTCTCTACCTGTCTTTCCTTTTTTAAGACACTTCTTAAAGCCTACCTCTTTGACAAAGCTTTTGTGGGGCCAACAGGGGCAAGAAATGTGTGGCGGAATTTTCCAGCCCCGACACCAGCGGGCATTGTCACGGGTGGGACAGGAAAATTTGGAAGGTCATTAAAAATCAACGGCACTCAAAATTTTCCCGTCCCGCCCATGTCGATGTGCGCCAGTGTGGAGGCCGGAAAATCCCGGTCATAGTGTGCGGAGTGAGTTGGTTAGGTGGGTTGCAAAATTTTGTTTTCCCGACAGGGGGTTGAGACACACAGATAAAGTCAGCAGCATGTTTGAGGTGTGTCGAACATTACGCCAATCTGTTGCAGGTTCTTATTTGTAATATTTTTGCATGCCATGAATACTCATTAACGTGAAACAGTTTTCAATAAAATCCTACGCT
The DNA here is from genome assembly GCF_964194155.1 of Cetorhinus maximus. Classification (NCBI taxonomy): domain Eukaryota; kingdom Metazoa; phylum Chordata; class Chondrichthyes; order Lamniformes; family Cetorhinidae; genus Cetorhinus; species Cetorhinus maximus. The sequence continues at coordinate 87,285,807 of NC_135885.1, forward strand.
TGGGATAAAGTTAACAGTGCGCAAGAATCTTGTGGCATCCCGTTCATGATCGTTTAAAGTGGTGTACATCGGTTGGCTTTGAGCAGTTGTATCTAAGGTAAGTGGTCCTGCATGTTGAATTCTGCGACACAAGGTAGTGGGTGTTGAAAGTTTGGTGTTCGGGTGCAGGGAGGTGTGGTGGAGAGAAGGACCTCACATCCTGGGTTTGGTGGTCCTTTAAGGTGTGGGGTGGGGCATGGGCAGGTCAAGGTAGGGATGGAAAGATGGGTGAAATGTAGGGGTCCTGTGGGTTGAATTGAGGATACTGGGCAGCAGAGGGAACAGTCATAGCCAAAGGATAAAGTTGTACTCGATATGGGGGCAGGTCCAGAGTCAGGAGTGGGTATTGGAAGGTCTCTGAGTGGATCATGGGAATGAACAAAAGCATGGTGGAGGATAACAGAAGGGTTAAGGGTCAGAGTGGGCATTGGGATGGTCACAGGTGTATGCACAGGGATAGAGATAGAGTGTGCAGAAGAACAGTGATAGGATCCAGTGTAACTGGGGGAGTTTCAAGGGTAACAGAGAGGAAAGGGAAGGCTAAGTTAGTTGGTCAATTGTGATGCGGGCAAGAGCGAAGGTGACAGTAGAAGGTACAGGATCAGTTTCAAAAGTCACATGCGCCAAAAGTTTTAATGTGTCTTTTCAAATGCAGCTTTTCTGAATATAAGATTGATTGAAGTTGGAGGAGGGTCATTTTGGGTAGGTGGAATTAATGTTGTGCACAACTGACCAATTAAAGGGAGTCCCTAATAATTAATTACATGGTTTTACAAGAGACATGGTTGAGCAGGTTTTCATGAATGTCTGTCCTCTTCACACAGTGCAATTACTGCTATAAGCATGGATCTCATTCACCTGATATTCCTGCAACACCTGGGAGAAGGAGGAGAGAATGCAAGGAAGGAAAGTTCATGCTGCCCAACAACAGAGGTCCCAAGGCCAACAGCAGGCAGTGCCAGAGGGGAAGGCTGGTCCAGATGCAGACAACCAGAGAAGGCATTACCAAAGATGGGCACTGACATGCATACACATCCAGAGGACAAAACAAACTACCTCCAGATGTCAGAAAAGTGCTGCCAGAGATATCTGAGGATGTTCTGGGAAATGGTCACTGAGATATGTTGGATTGTTTATCAAGAAGAGCAGCCACATGGATTTGGTGGGAACCCTATGCCAATAGGCCTCCAGGTTACAGTGGTGCTCATTTTCTATGCCAGTGGTGACTTCCAGGGAACAAAGGGAAAAATATGTGGCATCTCACAGGCTGCCACACGTAGGTGCATAAAGGAGGTGACCGATGTCCTTTCTCATTGTGCCAGTGATTTTATCTACTTCACCGCCAATGAAGACAACCAGGCGACAAGGTCAGCTGTGTACGGTTCATCGCTCAGTTTCCTCAAGTGCAGGGTGTCATCAACTGTACGTATATGAACCACAGAATTGTTATGGTGCAGAAGGAGGCTATTTGGCCCATCGTGTCTGCACTGGCACTCCGAATGAGGCTGATGGCCATAAATGTGGCCATAAAAGCTCCCTGGGGGCAGGTAGCTGAATTTGTAATTCATAAAGAGTTTCACTCCATGAATGTACAACTGATGTGCAACCACAGGGGAAGAATACTGCAGGTCTGTGTTTGGTTCCCAGGGAGTTGTGACAATGTACACATCTTGTGGAACTCATGGCTCCCAGAATTTTTCAAAGTCCCAGCCCAGGTTAATGGATGAATTCCCAGTGACAAGGCCCATCCTCTGCGTACCCGGTTGATGACACCAGTGAGATGTCCCCAGGGTGAGACAGGGGATTATGCCTCCACAAGAGCCATCATCAAGCACACTATTGGGCTTCTTCAAATGCGTTTCCACTGGCTTGACCCATCTGGAGGGGCTCTGTAATATGCACCCCAAAGGGTGTCATGAATAACAGTGGTCTGCTGTGCATTGCACAATCTGGCACTGCGGCATGGACAGACGTTGTAAACATCAGCCATCCTCAGATGACGAGGATTTTTTGGAGCATGAGGAGGAAGCCATAAATCTAAATGAGCCTTTCACGGATGCCAGGCCATGGAGAGATGTGTAAGGGAAGCCAGGGACAACCTGATCTATCCAAGGTTTGAACAACAATAAAACATCTTCATTGCCATCACTCCATCGGCAGACCTCCACCATCTTCCTGGGGTATAGACCTAGACCTGGCATCCTCCATTGCTGAGTTAACTTTAAACCTGTGTCCTCTACTGCCTAAAATAGAATAAGGACATGGCAGAACTCATGGTATGCATGGACTTCTCCAAACCATGTGCCAAGCTGCGCATAATCTCCAGCATTTCCACCATAACCTCTGCTGTATGTCCAGGAGGCTTCTTGTTGCTGTGATCAGAGGACCATAATCAACATGGGGCTCAGCAGAGGCTGGGAACCCAACTTCATATTCTCCCTCAACTGCTGGGGCTTGCCTGTGGTGTACTCACCAGATTGTGCTCCTGAATCTATATGCAACTCTACCGCGGACTGTCTGGGTGTAACTGTGCTGGTGGGGGTGGATGATGAGGCAGATGATGGTGTATCCTCTGGGGCAGTGGCTACTCCATCCCCAGAACTGGAGTCTTCAGGCTTCTCCTATAGCTGCAGCCTGGTCCTTGGATGGCGATGACTTGTATTGGAGGACAAAAATAATCACATTAAGAATCATCACAGTTGGAGTACAGCATATCTCATTGCATCCATCCTGTGTGCCCATATGCCACCACCAGGATGGTTGCCTTGTCCTCCTTACTCCTAGCTGGTCCAGCCTCACCATCTGCCATCAGTCATGCATCCTCCTCACCAGCAATCCCCATCACCTCTTTCTCAGCTGCTGTGAGGGGCTTCAGATCAGGAACTCCTCATCCTGTGCATCTCCTCTCCCTTGCATTAATGGGTCTGCTTATCCTGCGTGATAAAGTGCAGAGTTAGTGACATGTCAAGTGACACCTAACATCCTTGCCAGAATGTATCCCCATCATACATACGGGCCTGTCAAAGTACACACAACGCACAAACTTTCACATGCTTTGGCCTCAATTTCTGTGGTAGTAAGGCTGATCACACATTCACTTCTCTGGTATAGCTGGTCACTCACAACATACATTACTTATGACTACAGTACATGAGAGACTCCTGTTGAAGATGCAACGTGGATACTTACCCTTGAAGTTGGGAGCAGATCATTGCCCCATTTCCTGCATTGGACTCAAGTTCGCCTGGTCACCCCACAGTTGCCCTTGTTCCTCTGCCACCTTCGTCCAGGCCGCCTTAGTCAGGCGGTCAGACATTTCTTCAAATAATGTGGCACTCTCAATCAGTGGAGCATCCTGGCTATGATGCGCAGCCTCCCTGCTTGAACAGAATTGGCCACATGTGGATGCAGCATTGTTAGCTGACAGCGGGTTTCACCAATGGAAAGTTTCCTCCAATGCTAAAATCACACATATTTTCCATGCTTGCCTCTGGCACTTAAACTTTTAATTATAATGATGCAAAAAAGAGCAAAAAGAGAGAAAGCAGAAGTCTCACACAATTCTGGTTGTGACATCGAGAGTGGCACGCTGTTGACAAAACCCAGCCCTTATATAAAAACAAAAAGCTAAAAGCTACTGCGGATGCTGGAAATCCAAAACAAAAACAGAATTACCTGGAAAAACTCAGCAGGTCTGGCAGCATCGGTGGAGAAGAAATCAGTTAACGTTTCGAGTCCTCACGACCCTTCGTTCAGTTCTCAGTTCCCTCAGTTCTGCCGAAGGGTCGTGAGGACTCGAAACGTTAACTGATTTCTTCTCCACCGATGCTGCCAGACCTGCTGAGTTTTTCCAGGTAATTCTGTTTTTGTCCCAGCCCTTATATGTCTCGGTATCAAATTTTGCTTTAGAACTCTCCTGTAAAACATCTTAGGACATTATATTATGTTATATTAAAGATGTTATATAAATACACATTGATGTTATTGGAAGTACCAAAGTCCTTTTATTTCTATAACGAGGCAGGCACATCCGGCCAAAGTAGGGGAATTGCATGTTGTTTAGTGACACAAGTTTACAATTACTTCATGACAGTCAGCTGATCCATTTTAAACCAATTATTGAAAGCCATGCATGATATTCAGAGCATGCATTTGCTATGTGCATCATTTTCCTTTTAGAAAACACAGCTACAAGCAGCCATTATTGCAAATGTTGGGCAGAATTTTACAGCCCCGTTTCGGCAGGGGCGGAGCTGTAAAATGCAGTGAGTGTTCAAAAGTGCATTGACATCAGCGGGACCGTAAAATCCCGCTGGCGTAAAATTCCGTCCATTATGTCTGCATCGGGCTAGAGCTAAATGTTTTGATATATACCTTCTGAATCATGCACCTACCAATTCTAGCCTTCCGACACAAATGTTAGATCATGAGAAGCAGCCAAGCCTGGTTTACATGCCATTTGCCAATTCAGTGAAGGAAAAAACTAGTGATAGTGACTGGTAAGCTTCATGATTATTTACAGTTGGTTGTCAAGAAGAAAAGACTTATTGCTCTCAACTGAGACAAAAACTTGACTTATTTTTTCCCAAAGAGCAGTAGACATGTGGAATAGGCTCCTGGCAAAAACAGTAACGTGTCAATTAACTATGCAATGTTAGAAAGACCAGGAAGGGATTGATAATGACATTCTCTACAGTACAGCATAGATCTTGTGCTGCTCAGATGATGAATGAGGTTAGTGTTTTAAATACGTACTGCAGCACTAGGTTGACACTCTGCAGTTTATATAACTGAGGATTCAGGAGAGAAGTCAGAAGTTTCACATATCTTAACCTTTTTGGAGTTTTAAACTCCAGTTGTTGCTTCTCAGGAAACTGAGTGGGCTGATGAGGATCATCACATTGTATATCATTTGTAGAAGGAACTGGCTTAATTAGCTGAGATGATTTTTCTTGACCGATATATTTTTGTCATAATAAACTTGATGTCTTAAATAGTGAAAAGAAAGTGGAAGCTGTTTAAAGCTATCACAATCTTTAGTGTTTGCATTGTCCCACTTATGCTTGTTAATATACTTTACATGATTATTTGTGGGATCTTTAGATTGTTACATCATTGTGTTGATAATCTCTGCATTTATTTACTATTGAACTAATTTGCACATGTCATATAATAGTCAAATATTACACTATTGATTTTCAAAATAGCATCATATGACACAAAGAGACAATTTTACTAGGAATTAAAACACCTTCAAAAGAAAGATTTTCCTTTGGAGCAAGGTGTTGGGGTCAATTTTTGCAGCTGGCATATATCACAAATGGCAAGGAGCATGTTTGATAAGAGTCCTGAGCAATTTTCTTGGTGAAGCCTCATTTAAATAGAGCAGGTGAACTGTCAACCTGAATCATGCTGTATTGGCAGCTTGCCATTTAGCTCAGGGTACCTGAGGGGCACAGGCTGATGTGAGTATTCAGCAGCACCTTAAAGAAATTTGGAAAGCCTGAGGTCTAACAGAGCAGCAGATTTAAATGGCATGAAGCTGTAAGGAGCACAGTACAGAGAGCAGTTATACATAAAGAAGTCTTGCTTGCAGCTTTGATCCTTCTAAATAGCACCTCAAATGGCCACCTCCTGACCTGCACCATCCACACTTTGTGTGCTAATTGATACCAAAATGACACCGGAAGCCCAACCATATTTATTCAAATATATTAATCAGGCCCCAAATTGTTTCTGCATGAAGCGCTAGCCACCTAAATTGAGGTCTTCCTAAAAATTCAAACAGTGGTAAGTCAGCAATATTAAAAAAAAAATCCTGCACTTCTGCCTCGTTTTTAAAAGCAGGGTGGTACTGAGATAAAAACCGGCAGCACTGTATATAGAGAAGGTAGCAGCTGAATTGTTTTTACTACATTGCAAGTGCTGCTGCCTCTGGACCATAAATCATTGAGCTCTCCTGCTTTAAAACCCTCATGTTAGTGAGCGTATCTGTAATTGAATGTACTCTGAGACACACATCAATGGAGGTTAAAGATATTTTCTCAGACTCAATCTGGGGAGATTAAACACATTTTAGTGTTATACGTTGAACTGTTTTCTTTGAGCTAGAAGATAATATTCAATGTTATGTCCAAGGATTTAAAACCTTTGTATGGATAGACTGAGAGTTTACCACAAAAAAATTGATCAGTGAACTTGACTGCAACAGCATTGGCCCTAGAGCCAGTAAAATGTACACTGTTCTTTTCCCAATTGCACAACTCTATGTGTGACAGAAGGTTATATTCAAGAGCCGGAGATATTAACTAAACTTAACAAAAACCATTTAGTACCAGCTGCCACCTTTGGGAGCACATGTATATAAAAAGACCAAAATTATTGTTAATGAAATAATACATTAATATTTAAAGACAAGATATTGTGCTCACAATGGCTGCAATAATAAGTATTCTAACATAAAAACATTATAATACTACCTGCTATCAGAATAGCCAAAACCATACATACAATTAACAAGATGATAACTGGGGAATAGATAGAACGCTTTTTCATTTTGCAACATGCCTATTGAAATTTCGGTGAAGCTGCCCCAAAATTTTCATTTACAAAATTTAATAGCAAGGGAGAGGTGACCATCAATCTTTTTTTACAGCTTCATCTGGGAAACAGTCCAAAGTCCTAGAGGGCCAAACTGTTGTTCCGAGTCCCAACATGCTGGCCCTGAAATTCTGTGCTGTGGGTTGTGTCGGGTTCATGTTAATGTGCCACTGAAGCTCCATAGAGCTGAATCTGCCAGTATGTTCCGTTAGCTCATTTTCATATTGATTGGTGGATCCACAGTGCAAATCCAATGTAAAACAGGAATAATGAGCTTGAAGTGCTCAATAATTTGAGTGCAACATTAAAACAGCCAAATCTAGCTGAAATTTGTAGCAGCAGAAATGTATGAATAAGTTTGACTCACCAATTCATTGCCAGCAATTTCATTGGATGGCTCATGTGGAATATTTTGCCCACAATTCAAGAATGGCTTGCACCCAGGGAATTTGGCATTGAAAGTCAGAAAAGGGGAAAAGGACATTCAAAAAGAAAGGGAAGAAGAGCTCACAATTTCAGTGGGATGAACATAGTAAACCTCCTCAAAGAGAATGAAGACAGGAGAGACAGACTGCTGGGCCTGTATGGGAGGAAACCTAAAAATCAAAAAACAGCATCTAGCCAAACACAAGCTTCTATCCCATTTTCTGTCATTTTAGGTGAGGATGCATTACCTTTCCAGTGAATGCTAAGAAGGAAGCTGTCCATGGCTTCAAGGTCACTGAGCCAGAACTCAAAAGCACTTGCCTGAAAAGAAGAATATTTATGGAAACAATAAGCAGGCCTTTGACATCTGTTTCTGAGAACATGTTGCAAATGACAGCGGTAATTTTGGTGTTCACAACCCTTATTTGTGACAAATTAGCAAAGCTTTTCCTTCATTATACACATCAATGAAGGATATGCCCGCTCCTCTGGAAATTGCAGCAGATCTTGATCCAAGGACAGACCAGTCAGTAGCTCTTCCTTCATGAAAGCACAGACTACAGCCCTATAGCCATTGGGGGGAAAAGCACAGCATCCTGACTTCCAGAAGCAGCTGAGATAGAGGCTGCTGCCTTTTGTAGTTTCGGGGCCTGTGACCTGCCATTAGATCTAGGAGTAAGCTGCAGTGACAGGAGGCCACCTTAGCCCCTTAAGCCTTTTGGAGTATGAGCTGTCATGATACTGGCTCTAAGCTTGCACCTTGGAGAAGGGCAAGAATAGGAGAAATAAGGGTACTTTAAGCCACCCAAGGAAAGCAATGTGTTAGGATATAGTAGGTTCGCTTATATCCGCTGTGGAGTTTGCTGTATTAAAGGAGAATGTGCACTTTTATTGTGCTTTGTTATTCTTAGTGGTTAGTCATACATGAAAGGGTATACTTATTTTGTGCTGATTTATTCAAGTAGATGATTATTATTGTAATGTAGGAACAAAGAGGTTTGACATGCTGGGATGTTCTTGGGTAAGGTAGTGAAGTGTCCTTTATTTGAAGGTGGAAGAGAATGAGTTAAGGCAATTGTGACAAAGGTGGACTGAGCTAAACAGTAGAGCTTACTTCCATGATCAGATGTGCTCTGATGTTCCTTGCAACAGTCGTCTGCAGGATTCCTCAGAATCGTAGCTATTCTGATGCTCTCCTCCATGTAATTACTGCCTCCAAAGGTGGTAGGGCCACTTCCTCTAGAGGGTGCAAATGTATATGTACAGGGGTTTTTTGTATCAGAAAAAAATATTTATTGCAGGGCACAGAAAGCTGTAACTGTGCAGAACACACCAGCTGGAGCATACTGGAGATTTAACTTCACAAGGAAGCAAAAGATCCCTTTTAAAATCCCAATCATCCTCTTGACCTCTTTGGTAATGGTGTGGGCCTTGTTGCAGTAGTCTTCAACCTTCCGTTTTGGAAACGCTTTGAGAAGGGTCATTCTCCATGATAGTAGGGAGTGGGCCTGTCACGGGTAAGCCTTGCATTGTACCAATTTTCTTCATTAAAAATCTCAGGGAGGATCAAATTCCATGAATGAATTCAATGTAGCAACTTACAGCAAATCTTGCATCCAGGATTCTTTGCACGTTGTTGTACAGGGGTGAAATGAGTCTATGCCAGTCATGCAAATCAGGCTCATAGCCAGTTTGCAGTCTGTCATACACAACTGATTTTAAAAGAAAATTGGATATGATGTAAAGCAGGCTGTTGATTTGCTATCAGCCCATTCCATGCTACCAGCATAGGCCAATTTCACCCCAACTATCATTACGTTAGGAGGTTGTGGGGTTTGACTGTAGGAGCACAGAAAGCAATATGGATGCCATCTATTGCATCCTGATACTACAAAACTGGATGTTCTTATTGACTTTCTGTAATGCTAAATTGGATGAATTCCCTTAATTTGCTGAGAAATACATCAATCACCGAAAATGTCTGGATGGCACCTTGGCTGAGATTGCTTGGCTCAACTGTGACTGCCTGAAATGAACCAGTGCCATAAAAGTTACATACGATGGTTATTGCTGTAGCCATGGACAGAGGATTGTGGGCAGATGACTGTGACTGCAAGTCCTCATGTGACAGATAGCAGAGCTTTTTTATCCTCTTTTTGTTGGAGCATAGCCTTCTAATAGAAATCTCCTCCCTATGATTCTGCTGTGTGAACTGTCTTTACTGTAAACTCTTTGGGGGGTGAGGTAATATTTGGCAAGTGTTCACATTCAATAAATGTTGTCTCACCCTCCTTTTCTCCATTCATTCCTCCTCCCCTTCCATTATAATGATGGCATAAAAGCTATGTCCAAAGGGAATGCCATTACTAGGTCTGAGACCCTCAGTGTGGAGGTGAGTTATCCAACTTAACTCCAAAGATTCTTTATAAAATATAATATATTAATACTTGAGACCATTAACAAGAGCACCCAAGAAAACTTACCTTTAGCAATTCTTTTTGTATTGCATCGCAATCCCATGTAATGTCCATTGTCAGGGTTAAGGAGGAAGTTCCAGGATTTTGACCCAGCGACAGTAAAGGAACAGCAATATATTTCCAAGTCGGGATGGTGTATGAATTGGAGGGTAACTTGCAGATGATGGTGTTCTCCCATGTGCATTGTGTCTTTGTTCTTCGAGGTGCTAGAGGTTTGGGGTGTTTTTCGAAGGAGCCTTGGCAAGTTGCTGCAGTGCATCTTGTAGATGGTACACAACCCAGCCACTGTGCGCTGGTGTGAGAGTGAATGTTTAAGATGATGAATGAGGTGTCAATCATGCAGAATGCTTTGCCCTGCATGGTGTTGAGGGTCTTGAGAGTTGTTAGAGCTGTACTCATCAGGCAAGTGGAGAGGATTCCATTACACTCCTCACTTTGCTTTGTGGATGGTGGCTTAGGGGAGTCAGTGGGTACGTTACTCGCCCAGCCTCTGGCCTGCTCTTCCAATCACAATATTTATCTTGTATTTATCTTGCAAAGGATTTTATTTTGCAAAGTCTTGGCATCCTGCTGTATCTGTCTGATGTTAAAGATCCAAATAGTATGCTGTGGCGAGGATAAAAGCAGCTTAAATTAATTTTCTCCTTCATCTAGTTAAACTACCACAAGAATTAGGCTGGGGCCAATAATATGCCAACCAATTGCTTTTCCAACTTTCCGGCCCACTACCTAAACAGCCACATTGATTTCCTGAGGCTAGGTCTGCACAGAGTATGCAAATTGTAAGCCAATACTTACAGTAGCCTTTATGTGAAAAATAACATGAGCAGTGCTGGCAACACCAGTCCTTGTTAACACCATAGGGAAATCCTTGGCCACTGTTCTGGGAATCATCAACTGATCAACAAAAGTTTGTGCATTTAAATGCAGTGAACACCCCAAGGTTTCTCACAAAAGGGAAATGGCCAACAAGCAGTAGTGGAGAGCAAATTAGGTGAGGTGACTGAAAACTTGGTTGAAGCGATAGTTCCATCAGCATTAAAATAGCTGAAAAACAACAAGAAACTGCTAAATTAGTTATCATCACACCCGTGTTAGGCCCATAAAATATGCACAGCTATGTTCATTTCGACCTTGATGTGTGGTGGAGGGGGATAGGGATAATGGGTGGATGAGCTTTGATGTGAATTAGATGCAGACAGTAGATTTTTGTATTAGTTGCGATCTATGTAGGATGAATGATTTGATCAATTTCTAAATCATGCCAATGCAAAAGCCTAACTCCAATGTCAACTATCCCTATGAATTGAAGTGTAGCTTTGTGGGCAAAATAATTGAAATAGTGGACGGAATTTTCCCATCCTTCCTGCCACAGGTTACGTAGTGGGTGGAAGTGGAGAATCCAGCGGCAGGCAAAAAGCCGGAAACCTGTCAGTGTCAAAGTGGTTTGTGATTCCCGCTGCCTGGTGGTGTGACCGCTATTTGCATTCATTATCATCTCATGAATGCTCATTATAACAGCTGCTCACCAGGATCTTACCAGGCCTTCCAATCTTGAGTCACGCCAGCGGGAAATTACGGGAAACCTGTTTGAAAAGGGGTGGCACTTGTGACTTTGAGGTGAATGCAACATATATAACCTACCTGCCATCGCGCTGCACCTGTCTTGTTGCGACGAACACCACACTGCTGGGGCTGTAGGATTGATCTACTCCAGCTCTTTGCCTTTGTTGCCCAGAAGAATACCACTGTACTGCGTTACTCATGCAGGCCTCCATTTTCAGACCCTACCCTGGTAGGCGAACACAAGGGGAGGGCAATGGGGAAGGAAGGCTGTGCAAGGACAGTGAATAGGGAAGGGTGAACACAGGAGGGCAATGGGGTAGGAAGGCTGTGCAATGGCTGTGAGGGGGAAGTCAGAGGGGCAAGGAGGTGGAGGAGGATGGGGAACAATGGAAGGCAGAGGGTAAACTGAGGGGTGGGAAGCTGGAGCCTGACAAGGTACATGAAACACTGACATTCAAGGGGGTCAAAGGGATAACACATGTTTGACTGGGAGGAGATGCACGCAGACTCTGGAATAGGGAGGGGTGGGGTTGTTAGTGTGGCACAAGTGGGTTGGGTCGCACACAGACTCAGAAGGTGGGGGGGGGGTGGGTGCTATGGGAGGGGACATTGTAGTCCTCAGTCAACAGGACAATGGGAAACTCTGTGAAAGTCCAAGTCCTTTGTCTGGGTTTTGCAGCCAAGAGTCACAGAGTACCGACACTCCTGTGGCGATGTGGAAAGGAGTCACAGAGTGCAGGCAGTTCCTGGGCTGTGTGAACCTCATAATCAGAAGTCAAAGAGAGGAGAGAGTCCAGGGGTGCAGCAGGCATGCAGCAGAAGGAATCACTGGGAGCACGGTTTACTCCAGCTGCAGGGAGGGGCAAGGGCTGTGCGCTCCAGAGGGAAAAAGCACAGCTTGGTGTGCAGGGCTGTCTCACAGTCGCTCTCTCTGGGCTTGGCTGTCTCTGTACTGGGCCGCAGATGGAATGGCGATGGTAATGGGAGGCACCTGCAGCCTGTAGCTTGGAAACACATAATAAAGGGGTGGTGGGATTGGGGGGCGGGAGTGGGGGGAGGTAATGTGAAGCTCTCCAGGTGGAGGGGTTTCATCTCGATAGGTGGCCGTGCACACAGCCTCTTGACGGGGAGGGTAAAGGTCCACATGGGGCATGGACACATCACAAGTGATGGGCTCAGGGGGAAGGGTAGGAATGTCCACCACAACAACTATGGGATCCAGTATTATTGGGGAAGGCTGGGGAATGACAGGATGGAGCTCTACCTTCACATCGTCAGGTTTTAGATATATATCAGACACACGGACAGTGGGAGAGGAAGCGTCAAATTGCGTTTCAAAGTAATAATGGAGAACCACCATCTTGCTGTACCACAGGAATAGTGCTGACTCAGATTGAAAGTACCAGCGAATCCGACCAGGAGGGATCTGAAGCAGTGGGGGAGGAGCAGGCTCCTGGGCTAAGGGGCTATTTCTAGGGGGCACTCTCTTACTTGTTGGTGCAGCAAGAGTCAATGTGAGTCTGTTTATTGAGAAAGGAGGAAGACTTCCTTGGGAAGAAAACCACTGAAAGCCAAGGCCTTCATTAGCCCTGTTAAAGGGCTACTCAGAACTCAGTGGCTTCACATCACAGTCACTGCATCTCAAGAGTAACACATAGGGAATTAGAATTTGGGAATGCAGGCAATAATGAAGGAAGCACAGCTGTATCATATATGGCATTCCATCAATGAAGGCCTGTCACCTATTCACCAGGATTGGCCTTCATAACAGGCCAAAGGGTGTCCACTCATTGACCATGAGCAACTGATTGGTCACGGAGGGAGTGAGCGGTGGGTCAGTGCCAGCTGGCCAGGCCAACCCGGCCTCAGGTTCAGCCCTGACTCCCGAGCAAGTGCTGGCTGGCGTCAACAAACTGCGGCAGGAGCAGCACCAGCTGGCAGGGGAAGGGGCCGAGCTGGAGCAGGAGGCAGCAGACCTGGGCTTGTGATTGACATCCTGACAGAGGTGGATCCCAGCACAAGTTTTTCCAGATGGTTGGAGGAGTGCTGGTGGAAAGGACTGTGAGGGAAGTACTGCCGGCTCTGGAAAGTAACAAACAGCAGCTGGTGAAGCTGATTGAGAACCTGAACGCCCAGGTGCAGAGTAAAGGTCGGGAGATGAACGAGTATCGGGAGAAGTACAACATCCGATTGATGAACGAGGACAAGAAGGCAGCGTGGGAGAGTGAGTCTCGCTTCCGAGCAGGGGGCACGGGAGTCCTGGTGTCCTAGGCTGGTGCGATGGGAAGGAGGTGGGCACGGTGCCTACTGGAAGCCTTCTGTACCCATCCCCTCACTGCCCTGTATGTGCTTTTTCAGCCACCTCCTTGGAGAAGCATATCTCAGGCCTTGTGAAATTTGGTGTCTGTTTGACCTTGGGAGGCATCACGCGGTGGTTCTCTGGAGCTCTGAGGCTCCTGGGTGTTCTTTTTTTCATTTATTTGTGTTTCTGATGATTAAACTTGTGTGACTGCAAAAAAAAAAATGATGCCAAATCAGAAATTGGAGCACAGAGCTAGGTTGGGTCACTCATCTCATTTACACCTTATCATCCCACGCAGGACTCCAGATGTTACATATCTGCGATGCCATCTTGGTCACTTCAATGTGTCTCAGGGACAAAGCTGCATTAGCCACTATGCAAGTAGTTCCACTGAGGAACGAGAGCAATGCGAGAGAAGACTTGAAGCTTTCTCTACCATATAATGATGCTAACACTGCTGTGACTGAGGGTGTGGATATGCCTAGGGATCCCCTCCTCCTGTGCATGTCTTTTCTTCTGCCACTACCACTGAGGAGACACAAATGTCGTTAGAATAACAATGCTGATGAGCTGCCCTCAATCAATGGTGTTCCTTGAGGAAAAAGGGTTAAAAACGCTCACATCACAGACTTCAAATAAAGATTTAAACACACCTCCCTGACATCCCACATGGGTGCGGAGACTAGTTCAAATGGGATTGACATCACAGGAATGTGAATCTCACAATGGGACACTATCACTAAGTGGGAGTGTGGCTAAATCTCAACATAAGAGGGTTCCAATGTACAAATCACAGTACATGTGATCACACCTTCAATTGCCCAAAACATTCGCATAACCGTCAAATGTATTCACAGAAGCGGTAATTTCTTTGCAGTGGTAGCACACCCATGTCCTAAAAGTGACATCAAAATTTCTTAACTTTCCTAACCCTACCTGGGTGCAGAGCCGACATCCGCAGCAGAGGTGGAGGTCTCCGGTCTGATAAGGGTCTCCTGCTCAGGAACAGATGCACCCTCGGCAGTCTGAGCAGCTGGAGTGGATGGGGTCACAGGTAGAGGGGGCTGTGAGCAGCTGCACACCTTGGAGTGTCCTGAGAGGAGGCCCCCTGGGGTGTCCGGCTGACACTCAACCTCCCTGTGGGTGCCCAAGGACCCCACCCTGATTCCTGCAAGAGATGGTGCACCCGGAGGGAGGTCAAGGTGCCTCATCCACATGTTGCCTACATCTTGATGGTGCCCACCAGGGTGTGTGACCATGGAGTGCAAGGCTGAGTGCAAATCTGCAAAACCTGCTGGATGAAGGTCTCCATGGTGGTCACCAACCTTCCCACGGTCACCTCGAGGTGCTGGCATTTTGGAGTCACGACATCAGACAAAACACAGACAGACTCCTCCATCGTTTGCTCTAGTCTGCTGAGTGACTGTCAAATCTCTGCCTGATGTTCCACCACCTGTCATTGCATCTCCAGCATTGAGTTGGTGGCCGCATCCAAAGGCTCATCATCTGACTCGGACTGAACGGGTAGCTGGTCACCAACAGCCCTCTGAGTGCCAGACCTGGGCTGTCCCTGCCTCCGACTGCTGTGGGGACGTGTCAGTGAGGTGTTCTCCGGAAAGTGACCCAGAGCCTAATCTACAGCTGTGCACCACCAAGGTATGTGTCTCTGAGCTGGTGGAGGATGCGGGTGAGCGCAGTGATGGTTCTTCCAGAGCTTCCTCTTCCGATGTGGTCTGGGGGCTCTGATTTATACTGGGCTGCCTTGTGGGCCTCCATCTACTGCTGCCTGGAAAATAAAGAAGAGAGTTTCAGTTGATGAGTATGAGCACCCTAAGACAGCATGTGACTCACAGTGATTGTCAGGATGTGATGAGGTGATGGAGCCGTGATCCATACTAGGTTAGTGAGACAAACCAATCTCCCCTTCACCTCAGGAACGATCCCTATCCTCCCCAGCCAGCTCAGCTGCAGCCTCCTCGAACTCAGTGGAGGCAATGATGTTGGCCATCCCTCCCCCGGTCTGCACTCTTTCGCTTCTGTTGTCCTGTATGAAGATGAGAGAAAGGCATGTGATGAGAAGGGATGGAGCAGAGTTTGGGTGAGATGCATGTCCCCTGTGTGTGGTGACCCCTCCCCAGAAGGGCCAGAGGATGGAGTGTGAGCAACATGATGGATGGGATGGCAGTGATGTGAAAGTTTCCATGAGAGAATGAGTGGTTATTAGTGTGTACCCCACTAATGGTTGTGTGAGATCCCTGAAGAAAGTAGCCATTTGAGTGCATGATGCCATGATAAGAATTTGATATCAGAGGGAGTTGAGGGTTGACTTACCCTGGCGGAGTGGATGAGATCATTCATCCTCTTCCTGCGCTGGATGGCGTTTCGGGCGTGGTTACCAGACGCGCTGACTTCCTATGGGATGGCCTCTCAGGCTGGAGAGGTGAGGCTGGTGTGCTGCCTGGATCCATCCCTGGGATACAGGATTTGCCTGTGTGCCCGGACTCCCCCGATCAAGGCCTTGAGGGTCTGGTAGGTGAAGCAGAGTACTGCCTTCTTGAGGCTTAACGGCCTTCTTCTTGTGCATGGAAGACATCTGTAAAAGTCTTCTGGAGATAGGTGGTCTGGAGAGAGTGAGGTGTATGTGTTCAACTGGTGTTTAAATATGGTGCCCAGACCTATGACCCCACCAGCTGACACTGGGCAGATGAATCAGCTCCTGACCCACCAGGTGATTCGGTCCAATACTTGCCTGTGCGTGGTTAATGAGCTTCAACTGCAGAATCGGGATGAGTTCCCGGTATTCCGAGCAGCAGGGTGGGAGCTGCCAAAACCGCCCGGCATTGCTCTTAGACTCATAAATGAAAAATTCCACCCAGTGAGTTATAGAACAAATAAAACAAACCAAATATACATGCACTGGAAATAGTATGGAGTGCTTGCTATATACCTCTGATCTCTTCGACTGACAGTAGATGATGCACAAATCACATTTATTAAGAAGCAATATTGAAGAGAATAAGAGGAAAAATAGAATCTTTATAAATAGCACGTTGCAATAAGACGAAGGGCGGAATCATCCCAGATTTGCACTAAGTGCTGTAGCGGGCAGGATAAAGAGTGTTTTACCTGCTGGCTGCAATGGCAGGTTTTCGCACCATATTGTCCCAATCCCACCTCATTAATCATGCATTGCCGGGAAACACGCCGCCTCACTGGCAGGCGGCCTCCAATTCGCCCGCCACCCATCACCTCGCCGCTTCCTCACACTGGGCGCCACATTTAAAGTGCAGCCGCACACACCTCTCAGTGCTTCCAGCCTAGGATTGCTGCACAGAAGACATGGCCCCGAAAAACAAGAAGACTGTAGCCCCCCTCCCCCCCCAACAATTCAGTGATGCATCCCTGGGGCACCTTCTGGACACTGTTGGAGCCCGCTGCAATGTCCTCTAGCCCCCACTCTGGCTGCAGGAGGCCCACCAGTGTCATCATTCCGGCTTGGGAGGCAGTGGCAGTGGTGGTCAGTGCCAATGCTGCACAGAAGAGGTTGGCCATCCAGTGCAGAAAGAGGATGAATGATCTCATCCGTGCCACCAGGGTAAAGCAACCATCTCATCATTCTAAACTCACACACTCACAAGCCCATCACACATTCACTGGCATCTCACTCACTGCCAGCTGAAGGGATATTGCCACTCAGTCTCTCATTCACTCACACACAACCTCACGTCGCCATCTGGCCTTGTCTCCTCTGGAGGCTGCCTCCTCAGCCTTCACCATCTTGAAACCACTTGCACAGATCAACACGTGTTCCCACACAGACCGTAGGAAACCCCCCTTCCCTAATAATGCCATAGCCCTGTCAGCCCCGCCCCCCGCTTTATGGCTGGTCTCATAAGTAGAGACCTCTCTGTGAACCCCACTAAAAGTGATGTGGTGCTGTCTGCTAAGCCTGGTGTTGATGACCATGAGTGTTGACCAAAGCAAGGTAGGCAAACAAACCTCAAAGTCTCGAGCGAAGTGCAGTTCGCCAGGTGAACATTGCTTATGTTCAGTTGTGAAACATGTCGGCGTGCAATCACGCCAATGTGCCCAGATGATCCACCATGCGGGAGTGACTCCAGTGAGCTGGGCTTTTAATGAGATGCAGGTATTAAAATTGAAGTTGCTGACGTCCGGCGGTGGGAAAGGTGGTCTGCCATTGACGGGCGGACGGACGTGTGGGAACACGATTGCAATTTGGTTTCACGATGTCGTGAAACCAATTTTTGACCTTCCCGCCATATTCCCTGCTCATGCCTGCCATGATGCCCAACGCCAATGGGCACAGAAAATTCTACCCTTAGCTTTTGCTCCATGGCAGGATGTGCTTCAGGTCTGCACTTCTGCTGGATGGTATGCCTCTGCTCATCCCACTATCCTGGATCAGGTTGATTTGAATGCAGGTCCCAGTGTTATTTTCACCTCTGGGGGGTGAGGAATGGAAATTTGGTGCTGATTTAAGTCTCTACAGCAGCTTCAAGGAGCAGGTCCACAATTCCTTGTAAGGATGGATTTGGAAATTAGCAAGCAAAGGAAGTGTGTTTGAGAGTTTTTTATAGCAGTACCCTGGAACCTGAAGTTTTTTGACATCTCTGTGGCGATTTCTTCGACCCAAATTAGGGGAAAGAGGAATAAATATTTGGGACCAAGGAAAACCAACCAAAGGCAAGATGGAATGGAAAAAGATAACTTTAGCAATGGGTACCACCTCCAGCAACCCCTGTATTGCACAGCTATATAACAGCTTATTGACCTCACCAGATTAGTAAAGGCAAGAGAAAACAGTCACACCTTATATAAATGCAATGTCTTAAACATCTTTCACATTACCACCCACCTTTCTTCTCAGAGGTTGAACACCATTTATCACTTATCTGAGATGTTCACAAGGTACTAGCAGGTGTTCTGTTACTAAAGGTAAGTTTATAAGGAAGTTTTACATATATTTACTTATATCTATTATCATGCATACAAAGAAATACTTACTCACATTTGGGTTGCATTCTATATGGTGGCCATTCACACTCTCTAACTACTTCTTGATGGGAAGTGTTCACAACCAAAGGCAAATAATTGCCACAATTGAAGGAACCCCCAGTTTCCTATTTTTACTCTTATAAGGAGGAAGCTCTAGGACAGCTGGATAGGTATAGGGGGAAAGCAGTGGAAGATGGGCCACTTGTAGGTTGCTAATGAAATTAACCTTCTCATTTCTATTCAATCCATGCAACGCAAAAAAAATCTATCAGAACAAAACATTGCGAATGCTTAAGCTCATATCCTACCCCACTTGGTATGCTGCAAGAATAAAGTCAGGAGGAGCATTAAGAGAACTGCCCCCTCTGCTTCAGGCTGTCCAACCAACTTTCCACTATTAGGTTCCAACACAGTTTGTATCAAATGGAGGGAATGAGTGATAGATCTCTCAGTCACTCATAGAGTTATCACTCATCCAGTACAGCTGAGAGAGAGAAGAGTAATAAAGTATACTTTCTGGAGTGCCTTTTTATTTCCTGTGGACCCAGCTTTATTGCAGAAACAGTGTCATTGTTAGGGGAAATTAAAAAAAAGTGAACTGAACAGAGGAATTTTAGGTCCAGAGACATTATTCCTGGTACAAGGAGTCATATTTGTTGAATTCTGTATTTTGTACCTGAACTAAACCAAACATCTATGTCAAGCCTGGTTCACTCATTCCTCATTATCCTAAAGGAAAGTGCGCAATGAAGGAGTGAAATAAATTAGTTGGTAATAACCGGGGATGTCATATTGATGTACTGTGTCACCATAAACCATTGTGCTGTGAGTCAGCTCATATAATGATGACATCATAAAATTGAGTAATAGCCTACCTGGAGACTAAGAAAGTCCTCTCAGTGGGTCATGGGGGCTCTTATTTGTAACTAGGAGATGGAAACTGGGAAATTTCTATATATCACTAAGTGTTATTGTGTATCACTCATGATTGAGCTGCAGAGTCATTTAGGATTTCTTGTCAGGTAAAGCAATGGTACTTAAAACTTGAAAATGGACAGATGGGACTGCAATGTATCTTTGGCTATACTCCAACCTACAAGTACAAGCCTTAAAACCTTTTCCTCCTGGACAGCTTTAACATCACTTTTTGTATGGTACGGCTAGATGCTTGCCTCCGCGCAATTTGCAGTATAGAAAAGTAGATAAGAATATTTTTCTGCTTGCTTTCATCTTGCTGCGCTTCTAACCAATGAACAGGTTTTTATTTTCATTACTAATATCAGCATTAGTTAAATTTTGAGTGCCCGGGTGCTAGAAATGTTGTTGTTAGTTGGTACAGGGTACATTTTCACATCACTGCATAATTATTTAGATTGCATTGCTAAACGAATATTTAAATTGTGACCTACGTTGTCAGTGCATTCTTCTACCCCCACTCTAATTTGGTTGGCATTCAATGAAGAATAGGCACATGTGATATTATACTTCAAGTTACTCATTCCTCCCTAAATACACAACTCCTTGGGGAAATTCGAAAAAGCCAAAAGTAAGGACCAAGGCAGGTGACAATCCTTCCTGTCCTCTGGAGTGTGAAGCCTAGTATGTTTTAACTGCCAGGCCTCAGTAGCATTTTATGATGCTGACTCCCACTTGAAGATAATGGGAAACATGTGGAGACTGACAGGTGAGAATGGACCCTAACAGTCAGTAGCCAAGTAAGGGAGGATAGGGGAAGGCATTGGGAATGATCAAGATCAGGGTTGGGAAGTGGCAAAGCCAGTGGTCTGAGGTCCAAGGGGAGGATGATTTCCTGGGATACTTTTTTTGGATGATTTATTCTTTCATGGGACTTGGGCATCACTGTCAAGGCCAGCATTTGTTTCCCATCCCTACTTGGCCTTGAACTGAGTGGCTTGCTAGACTATTTCAGAGAGCAGTTAAGAGTCGATCACATTACTGAGAGTCTGGGGTCACATGTAGGTCAAACCAGGTAAGGATGGCAGATTTCCTTCCCTAAAAGGCATTAGTGAACCAGTTGGGTTTTTACAACAATCAGTGATAGCTTCATGGTTACCATGGAATAGCTTACAACTCCAGGTTTTATTAATTGAATTTAAATTCCACCAGCTGCCGTGGTGGGATTTGAATCCCAGAGGATTAGCCTGGGTCTCTGGATTACTAGTCCAGTGACATTACCGCTACTTCACTGTCTCCCCACTAAAGATGCTAAAGAACCCCCAAGCTGACCAAGATGTGTCTTCACGGAAACATTGGTTACGCCTACCATCTTAGTAAAGGAGCTGAGTTTTGCACTTGGAATAGCTGCTCAGAGGATCATTAAGCAGCTGATTGCCACTTGAATGACTTGCTGATGCTCATTAAGGAGACTGCATGGAATTTTGGTGGCTAGCACTTGAACTAATGTCCTCTTCTCACAGCAGCCAACTGATTGGGAGTAAACTTGTCTTTCCAGAGGATTTCAAAGCACTACTTAAAGGTATCTCTGTTCACTTGCTGCTGGAAGTTTAAAAGGAATTTTGAAATGCTTTGGGAGAATTACAGCAACACTTTGACACAAATAATCAACATTTATTCTGGAAATGCTCCGAGGATTTTATCTAAAAACTAGTGGGTGCTATGTTTTCCTACATTACAACAGTGACTGCACTTGAAAAGTACTTCAAGGCTTTAAAGCACTTTGAGGCATCCAGTCATGAAATGAATTATAGAAAAGGAGGTCTTTCTTATTTTCTTTGCTCAACCTTATTGGGCACCGCATAGGAGTTACTGGGAGGAAGGGAATGCTTGGACCTGCCTTGGTCTGCAGCAGGAATCGGAGAGGAATGCATGAGGCCAGGCTGAGCAGCAACAGTGGCTATAGGAAAGATGCACAGGAGGATGAGATGGGCTCTATGCCTACTATGATTACAGGACATCCTTCCTCCTCTGGATCTCCTCCACCAGGGCTTCCAGTGCTGCATCTGAGAACCCATGTACTTCCTCATTTAGTACCTTCGCCATTCTGAAACATGCCAGTGTATATGTGTCAGCTAGCACACTCCACACCTTAGCTGGAGTTTTATTAGCTCAGCGGAGGCCCCATTAATGGGCCCGAAAGCCAGGGGCACCATCACCTCAGCCATTTGTAGAAGCCCGAGCCACATCATTTGGCTGTCCAGCAACTAATTCACTGCATCAAAAACAAAAATTGCTGGAAAAACTCAGCAGGTCTGACAGCATCTGTGGAGAGGAAGACAGAGTAAACTTTTTGAGTCCGTATGACTCTTCATCAAAACTAAAGAGAAATAGAAATGTGATGAAATATAAGCTGTTTAAGGGGGGTGGGACAGGTGGAGCTGGATAGAGGGCCAGTGATAGGTGGAGGCAAAGTAAAGATTGCCAAAGATGTCATAAACAAAAGGTCAAAGGGGTGTTGACGGTGGTGATTTAGCTAACGGATGTGTTAATGGTGATATTAAGGGTAGAAAGCAGGATGAGCAAATGACAGATGGCCCTAGTGGGAGTGGGGTGGGGGGAAGGGATCGAAATAGGCTAAAAGGTTGAGATAAAACAATGGATGGAAATAAATTTTAAGAATAATAATAAAAATAGGTGGGAAAAGAAAAATATGTATATAAAAAAATATAATAATTATTAGAAAAAAGGGGATCAAAAAGTGGGTGAAGATGGAGGAGAGAGTTCATGATCTGAAGTTGTTGAACTCAATGTTAAGTCCGGAAGGCTGTAAAGTGCCTAACCGAAAGATGAGGTGCTGTTCCTCCAGTTTGCAATGAGCTTCACTGGAACAATGCAGCAGGTCAAGGATGGACATGTGGGCATGAGGGCAGGGTGGAGTGTTGAAATGGCAAGAGACAGGGAGGTCTGGGTCATGCTTGCGGACAGACCGAAGGTATTCTGCAAAGCGGTTACCCAATCTGCATTTGGTCTCTCCAATGTAGAGGAGACCACATTGGGAGCAGCGAATGCAGTAGACTAAATTGAGGGAAGTGTAAGTGAAGTGCTGCTTGTTTGAGCCCTTGGACGGTGAGGAGGGGGGGAAAGTAAAAGGGCAGGCGTTGCACTTTCTGCGGTTGCATGGGAAGGTGCCGTGGGAGGGGGTTGAGGTGTAGGGGGTGATGGAGGAGTGGACCAGGGTGTCCCGGAGGGAACGATCCCTGCGGAATGCCGTCGGGGTGGGTGAAGGGAAGATGTGTTTGGTGACGGCGGAATTGGCAGAGGATGATCTTTTGAATGCGGAGACTGGTGGGGTGATAAGTGAGGACAAGGGGGGCCCTATCGATTAATTTGCTGCCATTGGAATGCCTGTTCCTTTAAAAAGATGGATGCATGACCCCAGGAGCTGCCAGCCAATTGAAGGATTAGCAGCTCAGCTGTTTCAGTAATACCACTGGGAGCAGTGCCCATTGTTATGACTGACCTAGAAGAGGGGACACCGTGGAAGCAGGCCACCCTTCCAACCGGGTAAGGGGTCTGGGGGGTGTCAGGGCTAGTCAGGCAGACCTTGGTGAGGGGAGAGAAGTTGTTGACGGCAGAAGCGGGTGTTGCTGCTATGGAGGTCATTGCAATCAGGGAGCTCCTCTGTGAGCCACAGAGTGGCCAGATAGGAGTGGCTGCCTAACCAGGGTCCATAGGTTTTATCAGGTGATCAAGTCATGAGGGCTCACCTGGTAAAATGACAACAGAGACGAGAAGAGTTCCTTAATTGGCCACTTAAGTGGCTCAACTGGCCTCTGAGCGGGAGGCTATCCTCCAAATTCAGAGTGGTAGGAAGATGACAGGTGCTCTACCCCTGCCTTGCCTTGCCATTTTACAGGCCTCCAAGACTGTCCCCAGAACCCTGGTAAAATCCAACTTCTTCAAAGGAAATGGGTGAGTGGAGCACTACTGCTGCACAAAAATTGTATCTCATCAGCATTTCAGTGCTAAACCTACAGATGTCTCTGTTTAGCACTTCCAGGTAAGTTCAAATTATGGTAATTAGTAATTAAGACCAATGCTGCATCCTAAAATGGACTTTCAAACAGTCATGTTTATTAGCACGGCATCCATTTAGTGCCTGTCCCCACCCTTTCAGCAAAATAAGCCAGTCCCTAAGCGATGGGGAGAGGAAGAATATTCCTGACCTTAATCCTAGCCCACAAGGATTCCACATAAAAGTAATAATTTCCAAATTGTCGGGGTCTCTCCCAGCTGCTCCATGAACACCTGCTTTGGTTGAGTTTTCAGGCCTCCTGAATGTGAAAGTTAAAATGGGATTGGCGGCTCTGATGACACCATTGGGCAACAACTTGTCAATGTAAACCAGGCCCTTGTCTGCCAGGGTAGAGTATTTTTAGGGAAATAGGGCAAAGATGGGAATATGGAGTTAGGCCATGATCTCATTGAATGGCAGAATAGGCTCAAAAGGGTAAAGGGTCTATTCCTGTTCCTATGCCCTTATGTATTCCTATCCCGCTTTCACCTATTTGCAATTACGCTCCTCAGAGAAAAGTCATCAAGCTGAAATGGCTGGGATTTTCTAGTCCTGCCAGCAGCGGGCATCATTGTGGGTGGGATGGGAAAATTTGGAGAGTGGCCATAAGTGACAATGCCCGCCACTGGCAGGACTGGAAAATGCCAGCCATTAACTTTGTTTTTCCCTCCACTGATGCTACCTGACCAATGAGTTTCCAGCATTTACTGCTTTTTTTCAGATTGCCAGCATCCAAAGCATTTTGCTTTGGTCTTCCTTTCAATCTAAGCTGTCTATTTAATCACTAAATCTGGGATTTGTCAAGGATTTTGTAAAAAGACATGTCCAATGAGGCAACAAATATCTTCATTATCTATTTCAGGCTTTCCCCAGGAAGGAACAATGAAAGGTTACATGAGGACAAGAAACATAAGAACCTTCTCAGTTGTCTTTTTGTAAATCATCCTATTACTGTCCTATCAAGTTACTGCTATGCTCGATGATTACCTGACCGGTTCAGATTCCTGCTATTAGAAATATGGTAATAGATCTTTCCTGCTTACATTAATTGTGCCATAAATGTCTGTGTCTATCTGTTAGAAAGCAATGTTACAGTGAAGAGATGTATTAAGTCAAGAGTCTGTAAGGTAAGTAGACAGTTGGCAATGAGTTACAAGGCTATCATTCAGTCAGAAGGCACTGATAATAATGCTATAAACCACAAAACTGAAGCTCTTACAATTTATAAATGTCAAAAGAAACTGTAAAATAAAATGATAGCCATAAGCTCACTTATTGTGTATATGTATTGAATGCTTTAGCTGTTGAATGCTTGTTTCCTAATTGTGTCAATGGATGGCATTTATAAAGCCATAGAGCAGAGTCATAGAATCATAGTTATTATAGCACAGGTGAGGCAATCTGGCCCATCGAATCCATGCTGGATCTCTATACAGCAATCCAGTCATTCCGACTTCCCTGCGTCTATCCAGTATGTCCTGCCACCTTCAAAGATCTATACAAATGAACCCCCAGGTCCCTCTGTCCCTACATTTTCTTCAGAACTATGCCTTTAAGTTTACATTGTCTCTCACTACCCCTTTTGCCAAAAGACATCACCTCACACTTCCCTGTATTAAGTTCCACATGTCACTTGTCAGCCTATTCTACAATGCACTGACACTTGGGAAACACTACAGTGTACAATCGGCCCATCTGAAAAACAGCCATTTTCCACACTCACTGTTTTCTGCCCTTAAGCCAATTTTTTTATCCAAGTGGACACTGATCCCCCCCTATTCAATTAGTCTCCATTTTTTAAAACCGGCCTTTTATATGATATTTTGTCATATGTTTCAGAAAATGCATATAGACAACATCCACTGCGTTTCTTTCATTAGTATCTCTGTTAACTTTATTTAAAACTTCAATTTGATTAGTCAGACATGAATCTGCCTTTTACAAATCCGTGCTGGTTCTCCTTAATTCTCTCAAACCACTCCAAGCATCTGTTAATTATTTCCCTGATTACTATTTTCAAAATCTTACCCACCACTGGTGTTAAACTGACTGGTTTGTAATTACTTAGAAAGTCCTTACACCCTTTCTTGAACAAGTGTCACATTTTCCGCTCAGCAATCCTCTGGCACTTTCTTTGTATCTGGAGAAGATTGGAAGATATTGGAAATCCCTTCCACTATCTCAACCCTCCACTTCCCTTAACAATCTGGAATGCAAGCCACCTGACAAGGTTACTTAGCCACCCTATGCTTAACCAGTACATCTTGCTAATCAATTTTCACCCATTTATTACCTCCATCGTATTTGTTTCTATCAACACTTTGTCAGAATTATCTCCCTTAGTAAACACTATTACAATGTATTCATTAAGTATTCTAGCCTTGTCTTGTGCTTCTAAGCATGCCCTTATTAACACCATCACCTTTTTTATCCTGAATAGGTCCCATCCCGCCTCTTACTACCCTATTTACACGCCAGTGGAACATTTTTGGATTCCCTTTTATTTTAACTGTCATTCTATTCTCATACTCCCTCTTTGCCAGTCTTGTTTTCCCTTCTCAACCCACTGTATTTGGCCTGGTTCCCACTTGAGGAATTCAGTGACATGCATCAGACATCCTCGTATTCTCTATCCCCCTTGCCATCCAAGGAGTCCCGGCTTTGGTTAGCCTATCTTTTTCTCTTGCTGAAATGTAGCATGCCGTACTGAAACACCTCCTCCTTATCAATCACACATTGTTCTGTTACAGTTTTTCCTGTCAGTCTGGTTCCATTTTACCATGGCTAGATCCCCTCTCATACCATTGAAGTTAGCCCTCTTCCAATTTATAAGTTCTACTGAAGTAGAACTTATAAATTGGAAGAGGGCTAACTTCAATTCCTTTACTACTCTATTACTAGTCTAAACATTGTCATATGATGATCACTCTTACCAACAGACACTTGGGGCAGAATCTTCTGGTCAGCGTGCAGGGGTGGGCCCCACTCGACGACACATAAAATGGTGTGCGTCCCGACGTCACCACGTGTCATTCTGATCTTTCGTTCGGCAGGCGCGCACCGGAGTCGGCTACGTACCTGCCGAACTGTCAAAGACCTGTTAAGGCCATTAATAAACTAATTAACGTAATTGTCAGGGCTGCCCGTCCAACTTGGTAGGTGGGCAGGCGAAGAGCCCAGGCGGCCTTCGCATTTTTCATGAAACCTCAACCACGGGCGGGATGAGGTTTCATGAAGGGTTTATTAATTTAATAACACTTTTAATGAAAATTCATAAACATGTTCCAGCTCATATGACACTGTCACATGAGGGGACATGTCTGAATAAGTTTTAAAAAATAATTTTTCCACCTTTAAAACGGAACTTAATCTCCCTGAGGCAGCTCCATGCCTCGGGGAGATTTCTGCACTAATTTTCACGCACATGCACGAAAGAGCGGAGGCCCCGACTTGCTCTCTTCTCCTGCCCGCCCAGGTAGTGCTGAGTGCTACCGGGCACGCGTCACACTGGGTGGACCTTAATCCATGTCCGCGCCCGCCCGTACCCGCTCTCGACCGGCCTGCCCGCCCGACAGGGAGAAAATTCTCCCCTTGGTCCACTTGTCCCAGCTCAATCCCAACACCAGATCCAGCAATGCTTCCTTCCTAGTTGGACCAAGAATATACTAGTCAAGAAAGTTCTCATGAACATGTTTCAGAAGTTCCTCCACCTCCTCACTGTTTAACATTATCCCAACTGATATTTGGGTAACTGACGTCCCCCGAAATCACCACACTGTAGTTATTGCACATCTGTGATTTCCCTGCAGATTTGCTTTTCTATCTCTCGTTCACTGTTTGGAGGTCTATAGAAAAACCCCAGTACCGTGATCAAACCTTTTCTTGCTTCTCAGCTCGAATCAAATGGATTCTCTCCGCTCCCTCCTGCCATGGGCAGAATGGTGGATGGGAGCAGAAAATATTGTGGGATTGGAAAAATCAGTTTTACATCATTGAAAAAACCGCGCCACATTGGGAACACAGTTTGAATAGATTTGAATATCATGAATGCTCATTATTTAAGGACCCTTGCCGTGATCACCCGCCCCACGCTGGATCAATGGGCCACGCTGGCGTCTAATTAAACCAGCGTGTTTCACAACCGTATATAAGCGGTGTGCACCTGGCGACCTGCACTTCGCTCGTGACCTAGAGGTTCATTCACCAAACTAGCATCGCGCAGCACTTGCACTTGTTTACAGGGGGTTTTCAGAGGCAAGGCTCTACATACCAGACTAGTAATAAGGCGGGGTTGGGTTGTAAACTGCAGCAGGGTGAGGGCTGCTGGGGTGGGGGAAAGGCCAGATGGAGGCAAAGGAAGGGGCTTCAGGCAAGGCCTTGACTGGGGAGGGGTGGGTGTGGAGAATGGAGAAGGGGGATGGTTGGACTCAGACACATGACTGGGGGTTGCAACGGGGGAAGCGCCCTCTGGTCCACAAGGTGGAAAGAGTCTCTTCTTACAGAAGGACATAAACGAGTTTGGGCCAGAATATGAGGTTCGCGGAGTGAAGAAGCGCTTCTGTTTACTTTGCTGAGCTTACAGAGACTGTCCTTGTTCCAATCCAGGGAGGAGGAGGGGAGGGGAGGGGAGGGGAGGGCATGACAGTCCAGTCTCAGTCATGCCCAGTACATTGTGCACAGGTTGTGATAGTAACTTTACGGCTGTCGGTCTGGGGGGTCTCTGGCATAGTGCATAGCATTGGGCTGCAGATGGCACACACACATGGGAGGCATCTGCAGCCTGTGGATGGGGTCAAGGTAGTGTTGGGGCACTCGAATGTCTCATGGGGGTGGGTGTATATATGTCACTGTGCAATAAGGCTCAAGATAAGGTGGGGTAAGGTGCATATGGGGCATAGACATATCCACCTCAAATGATTCAGGGGTAAAAGAAGGATATTGACCACCATCACAATGGGATTAAAGATAATGGAGGGAGAGCCGAGAGTTATTTGTGAGAGGGAAACCTGCACATTATGCTCCTCTAGGATGATAGGAGGGGTTTCCACGGACAAACAGGGAGGGTTCAAGTTGGCCTGGTAGTGAAATCTCAGTGCCAGCATCTTGAAACCTGAAGTGATGGCACAGCAGAAATTAAAAATGACAAATAACTCTGGTGGGCAGGGATCTGAGGGCCTCAAGGTGGTGTGCCGATTAAATGGACACCCAACTGAACTGAGTTTTACCAAATAAGGAGAGATACACATATGAGAAATGTTAGGGGCCTTTCAATGACAATGCAGGGAATCAGGAGAATTAATCAATGAAGCTCATTCATGTGAGACTAATCCTGAATTCTGCCACTAACCTTGTAATAAGCCCTTGTTCTAAGTACAGAAATTCCCCAGAGCAAGAGCAATTAGTGACTGGACAAGTTACAGTTGTGTGTTAAAAACAGGAGCTCAGAATCTTGCCGTTGGTTGGTTCACATATGAAAACCCTCAGGCCTCCCCCAAAATAATCTCACTCCCTCACTAAACATTTGCCCTCATATGTACTTCAAAAGCGTAGTCTTATAAAAGTAGCACATCCAAGCACCTGGCCAAAGCAATCTCATTACAGCCTGTCATATGAAGGGTGGGGAGGTGAGTCGGGGAAGGGTAGTGCCTTCCTTGAAATGGACATTGTAATGTTCAGAATTTCAGTGGGCAATGTGCGCCGACACTGGTACCAAGCACTTAAACCCACAGTCACTCACTGGTGATAGACAGAATGACCATTTGCACCCTTTCAGGCAGTAAGTTCCAGATGCCCATTTAACAGAGGATGGTGGGAGTCTGGAACTCACTGCTTGAAAGGGTGGTTGAGTCTGAAACTCTTGTAACATTTAAGAATTATTTAGATATTCACTTGTGTTGCCATAGCCTCCAGGACTATGGGCCAAGCACCAGAAAATGGGATTAGTGTAGTCAGATCTTTGTTGACCAGTGCAGACAAGATGGGCCGAATGGCCTCCTTCTGTGCTGTAACTGCCTATGAGTCTATTTGGAAGCTCATGCTCACTCATGTCTTTATCTCACTGATCCTGCAGAGATGAGACCTTCAGGAAGATGGGGGTTGCATTTATTGCTACCTGCGTAACCGCATAAAGGCAGGGGAGAAGGCCGAGAAGATTGTGCCGGCGGCCCCAGGCTCACCAAAGAGAAGAACTTCACCATGATGAGCAAGGGCTCTAGATCCAGAGACCTCTGCATGTCCAGGGATCTGGTGGCTCACATCTGCCACATTCTCCAGGAGCTGACACCATGGGGGCTGGGAGGACATCCATTGCTAGTGGCTATGAAAGTCACAGCCACTCTTAACCCCTACAGGAATGGCTCTTTTCAGAGCTCCATTGAGGACCTCTACAGGAACTCTCAAGCTCCCACCCATGCATACAGGAGGTCACTGACACCCTTTTTATCAAGGCCCACAGCTATGTAGACTTCACTGGAGATCAGGCTAGCCAGGATGCCAGAGCACTGGGCTTTGTATCTATTTCAGGATTCCCACAGGTGCAGGACACCATCGACTGCACTCATGTGGCAACAAGAGTTCCCTGGCATTAGGCACCCCAATATATCAACTGGAAAGGGTTTCATTCGCTCAGTGTGCACCTGGTCTGTGACAACAAGAACAGATCATGCAGGTTTGCGCAAGATACCCAGGAAACTGCCATGACTCCTACATCTTGAATAGATTGCAGATCCCAGACATCTTCAAGGGCATACACAGGATTCAGGGTTGGCTCATCGGTGACATAGGGTACCCGCAAAGGACATGGTTGATGACAGCCATGCGGCGACCACAAAATCTAGCTGAGAGAAGACACTGCTCACATGCTCACACCACTACCCAAACATTGGTAGAGCAGAGCACTGGCACTATGAAGGTGCGATTGATGCCTGGATAGATCTGGTGGAGCACTCCAGTACACTCCCCAGAGGGTCTTACTGATCATTGTGGCTTGCTGCGCACTGCACAATCTGGTGCTGCAAAGCGGGGGGGACTTGCCAGATGCCAACATGGAGGAGTGGCACATCTCCTCCGGTAAGGAGGGCATCAAAAGGGATGAGGCCGAGGAAGACAAGGATGCAGGGGAAGAAGCCATAGCACAGGCCAGACAAGGCAGGCATGCATGTGAAGTGCTCATAGCCACCAGATTTCACAAGAAGGATGACGAGTAGTTCTGAGTTTCCTCTTGTACAAGCTCCCTCCATCATGGGCCAACATGAACATCAGTGTTCTCATTTCAGCCGTCAATCTGACAGTGAGCAGTTACATATTAGGCTCACCATTGTCCCGATTCTTTGAAGGATGCTGAAGTTTCAGGAGCATGTGTCCTTGCTGCGATGTTGTGCAAACTGGAGCAGTGTCCCAGCATCAAAAGGTACTGCCTGTCTAAGCATGTCTCTTGGATCCCAGTTGCGATGTAAGCCTATAAAAGGCAGGAGTTATTCCACAAAAATCAGTGGGCTCATAGCAGTATACCTTCAGTCTGTCAAAGGTCCTCAAGAAGGTCCACCTCCAGCAACAGAACAATGCAGTCTGCGAAACCGCAATGGTGATATGAAAAGTTGGCACTTGTGCCAAGGCAGCTGAGGACATTCTGCAGGTGTTGCTCCACTTTGAAAGTGCTCAGCCCTCTGTTTCACCTTCATATCCATCACATTCATTTCTGGCACTCTCAGTTAGGGATGCGGGCCTGCATTTAGCTGGACCTTTCGATGGAGGTGGAGTAGCTCAGGATGACCATGTTCACACACTTGCCTTCCACACATCAAAATGCCTCCTCTTTACAGGTCCCCTGATGGCCAAGCATGGCCCTTGCAAACTCAGGAATGCTAACATACTATCATGCCCTCAAGGTGACACCTCGTTAATAAGAAAGGGCTCACTTCGGCTTCTTTACATCCTCGCTCTTAGCCCATTGCTGCCTTCAGCATGGCCTTCCCATCAAGCTAACATATGCACATCAAGAGCATGCTCAAAGGCTCCATTAACCGCAACACATTACTATTTGGATTAATCATTGTTGACCTTGGCAGGCGTTATATCCGAGGTGATGTTAAGCAGAACGTATGGCCCAATGTTGCATCCCTACATTGCGACAAGAGCCTTGTGAGTGCTATACAGACAACCACAAGGTGGAAAATTCTCAATATTGTAACCTTGATCACCAGGGCAATAATATGGCTACGATGGGCAGCTCTCCAGCTCATTGAGGTGGGAAGATGGTCACGCTTGTTGGTGAGCTTAGCAGATGTACATTCAGAGAGTCTACAATGAACAAGGCAGAAAGGAGAGTGCACAAGCTGTGAGAATGGGCTTAAAGAATGAAAACCCTGCTGCATGACAGTGGGTACATGGAATTCCTGGAACTATTCCCCTTCTCAGGGAATTTCCACATCTATTCTTCTACACTACATGTTCACCTTTCAAGAATGCAGATAAGTCAGGTGAACACCTCAGCGTTAATCTTACACAGCCAAGAATGAACATGACATGATGCAGCAAAGCATGTGAACGAGGTGCCTTACACCTGAAAACTTTACATTGAGTGTGAGGCGTCACTGATGTTGGAAGTGATCTGAGAATGGAAACACACAGCGATGAGATGGATGCAAACAACATTGAATAGTGGCACATGATAGAGGCATCTGCCATAAATGCAGGGAGGGTCCATGGTGTTATACTTGATTGAATATAACACAGCACAGCATAAGGAGGCGCATACACAAGAGGAGATGTAAAATGGGTGTCTTTCTATTTGCAGTGGTGAGAAGTATATACATGTGGTGTACAGCTGTGCCACTGTCGTTCTTCTAATATTTCTTTATCTTCCTAACCCTACCACTAGGGTATTGGTGCTTCCCTGCCATCCACAGCGGAGGTGGAGACAGCCTGCTCACTTCTCCATCCTGTTTTCTGTGATGACTTTGGCTGGCATCCTCTGGAGGGCAGAGGCCTGGAGGGTCCCAGCCTGCTTTGGGCCCCCTGCTGTGGTGCAGGTGCACCCTCTTTGGCTTGTGGAGCTGGAGGGGATGGAGTCACAGGAAGAGGGAATTGGGATCAGCTGGACATTCCTGAAGTCACCTGGGTGGACAGCCCCACAGTGTTGAGCTGCTGGCCCTCCTCCCTATGGGTGCCCAAGGGCTCCTGGCTGACTCCTTGAGGAGAAGGGGCAGCTGGAGTGAGATTGAAGTGCCCTGGACCCCTCTCACATAGCCACTGCTGGACGCCACCAATGCCTACAACAATAGAGAGCAACTCCTGTAGCAGCTTAGGAGATATGCCCCGGACCAAGGTCTCCATTGCGGCCATCATCCTACCAATGTTGACCTCGGTGCACTGGCATGCTGGCGCTATAACCTCAGACTGAATGTGGACGGACTTTTCCATCATACGTTGTAACCTTTGGAAAGCAACTGACAACCCTTCCTGATATTCCCATGACTGTCGCTGCAGCTCCACTTGCTGAATTAGGACCAAATCCAGGGGCTCATCACCTGACTCGGACTCTGCAGAATCCTGGCCTCCATCAGTCCTCCGAGTGCCAGCTACCTTGGATGTCTCTGCCTACACCTGCTGTGGACCAGATTGTGTGCTGTGTTCACCAGTTTGTGACCGTGAGGCTGCTCTCGAAGTAGGTCCCACCGAGGTGTGTGTCTGCGCTTGTGGCTGAGCTCTGATGGGTTTTCTGCACAAATTTATATTGTATCCTTGTCTGAGCTGTCTTCAGGGTTGGAGATGAGAGTCTGCCTCCTGGTGTCCTAGGGTGCTTTGCAGAGGTGCCTATGAAAGAGAGAAGAGAAAATTAGTGCTTGGCGGGTGACTTGAAAACAGGATAATGGACTCACAGATTTGTTGTCTGAGCATCAGCTGGTGCAGGTTCCTCACTTGGGCATGTGCCGTCAACCTCATCGTCACTTCATGAGTGATCCCAGTCCTCTTCAGCCAGCTCAATAGCCCATTTCTCAAAGGGAGCCATTCCTCCATTGATCTGGGACCTCACCCTTCTATTGTAGGTTAGCTTGTCCTCCCTAAAGACAGATGGAGAGATTACGAGCAGGACACATGCCAAGGCAAAGGATAAGAATGCCTGCCTTGTGTGGTTGGAGAGTGGAGCCGTGCATGGGATGAGGATGCAAACAGCACAGGATACGAGCTCAGATGGAGATATGAAAATGTGTGAGAGAGAGTGAGTGGTGACGTCCCTTGAGCTAGCAGTGTGTGAGATCCCTGTGTAGTGTCATCCTGCGAATGTCTGGTGTGCTTGTGAGCATGTTCGGTGAGAATGATGACCTGGTTCACTTACCCTGATGAAATGGATGAGGCCATTCGTCTTCTTTCTGCACTGGATGACTGACCTCTTCTGTGCAGCGTTGATTCTCACTACCCTGGACACCACCTCTCAGGCCCCAGTTGAAAAGTTTATGGACCTCTTCCAGCCATCACGGGGATAGAGCCCCTGGTGGGGCCCCCCGGCAGCCAGAAGGTAGCGCAGGCCAGAAGGAAGCATCACTAAACTTGGGTGCTGCAGACTTCTTTGCTTTGGAAGCCATCTCTCTTCTGGAGCAGTCCTGGGATGAGGACATTGAGAAGGGTGTGCGCGGGTGTGGTTTAAATATGGCGCCTAGAGCGACGATCTGTTGAGACGGCAGGGCAGGCAGCTCAGACTGATACAGCATGTTTCCTGCTGATGTATATTTAATCAGGCCGGAAGCCGACAATACTGCATGAAAACCTGCCATTGCAGCCAGTGGGAAACACGCCACTTTTCCTGCCCGCTACTGCACTTAGAGCACAGAGGGGAAAGTCCTGCCCCTAGTCTAACACCTGGGTAACTACATAACTGACACCCCATCACCATATCCCCCGGCCCCCACTACCCCCAACCCAACTACTCCCCTCAACCTGACTACCCCTCTAACCCCCCCAACTATGGCCTGATCTGACCAGGCTACCCTCCCAGTCACCCAACAATTCTCCCAACTCACCCCAACTACCCCCTTACATGACTTGGCTACCCCCAAGCAGACTTGACTGCCTCCCAATCTGACTACCACTCCCAACCACCTGACTACTCTTCCCAGCCTTCTGACTATCCCCCCAACCAGACCTGACTACCCTCAACCTGACTACCCTACCAATCACCCGACTACCTCACATGACCAGGCCTGACTACCCCCCCTAACCCGACTACCCCCAACCTGACTACCCCTCTGAACCACCCAATTATCCCTCCACTAACAAACTGACTACCCACCCGACCATCCAGCTAACCTCCCAGCCAGACCTGACTA
The DNA here is from genome assembly GCF_964194155.1 of Cetorhinus maximus. Classification (NCBI taxonomy): domain Eukaryota; kingdom Metazoa; phylum Chordata; class Chondrichthyes; order Lamniformes; family Cetorhinidae; genus Cetorhinus; species Cetorhinus maximus. The sequence goes on from NC_135885.1 coordinate 87,320,550, forward strand.
CCCCACGACCTGACTACCTCTTCCAACTACTCAACCACTTACTTCCCTCACCCACCTACCTACCTACCATCTCACACACCAACCCATCCTACCCGCCCACCCACCTTACCCACCTACCAACCTAGCCACCATACCCAACTCACCCACGTATCCACCACACCCACCTATCGATTTAGCCACCTACCCAACTACTCAGCCTTCTTACCCACCCATTCACTCACCCATTCATTCATCTATTCATAAATATTCAAACTGGACATTTAAACTTACCATAAGGCGGCTGGTGCCGTAAAAAGGAGGCATGTCCTGTCTTCCCCTGACTCCACTCCGCTCCGATGGAGTTCCCTGATGGACACTGCGCTGCACATTTCTGTGAAAGCCAGGATCAGAAGACACTGGAAGAAATGCCAGCAGTGTCAAGTCGGGGGAATTTTCGAGCACAGTGGCAATCCAATCGTCATTACCGCTGCTCGGAAGATCTGAGTCGTAGTCTTCCTTAATCGATACTGCCATCCCACTTCTCTTTCGCCCTTTCCTATCTTTTCTGAACACTTTGTAAACTTGAATATTAAGCACCCAGTCCTCATCATTTTAAGCCACTTAGTTGCACCGAGAAATTTCTGTGGTATAGGCAGCATGTAGGTAAAAGGCCAACCAAGCACATTATAAAATTGGTCTCAATGTTACAATTGTGAATGTTAGAATTATATCTTTTGCTTTATAAGATTCCTATATTTTGGAACTGTAGCTTTAAATGTAAGGTAGATGAAAGGGGGCAAGTGACCTGTGCTGGAATCTGCTTGACAGTAAACCTCAGAGGTTTAATAATTAGAGATCTGAGGAAGATTCAGATGGTTTCATTGAGAAGGAGGTGCAAGGGACAATGACAGCAGTTTCTAAGTCTACAATGGTCCTTGAATCTCCCAAAGTTCCAGATGCTATGTTGTAAATATTTCTGCTGTAAACTATCCCTTTACTTCTAACATGAAAAATGTTGGATCAAGGATAACTAATGAACATTTCTATGTAGGTAAAGCTAATGTGTTTCCTGATGCTAAGGGGAAGAGGATAGAGGAAGTCATAATCAGATCAGGCTGCAAATCCAGGAATATCACAGACAAACAGGAATTGCAGTTTTTTCTTGTGCGGTTTGTAGCCAAATAAGAAGTAGAGAACAAGAGATAGAACCATGCAGCCAGGCCTGCACCTTAATCAGAGAAAAAACTGACTATCATTCGCCACGCAGAACACGTGTGGAAGCTCATACTCAGATTGAAGATCAAGTTTGTGAGGAGTTAAAGGAGGCTGGAAGACTTAGCTAGGTTAAAGCTACAGTATAACCTTCATAGTGAGAGGTAGTTCAGAATTAGAGGTTAGCTGACTGGGAAAGTAAAAAGCAAGCAACCCATTGGAAGCTGGGAGCACCTGTGAACTAGTTGTGATTGGAGCTGTAATCCCATGGACTGTGTAATTTGTGGTAATTGAAAAGGAACCATTTATTTCTATAGTTTAAAGTGTAAATTGCCTACAAAAGAAAATAGTATTTAGTCAATAGTATTTTTGGTCATTTTATGCAGTAAAAGTTTTAAAGTGGGATATCTTGACATGTTATCCTTTCAGCTTGTTCACCAGGACTTCATATTTCTCTTTAAAAGCTATTAGTCTCCAAGGAGATTGTAACATTAAGGCTTAGGTATCACATGGATATATTGTTGGAGTACAGGTTTCAGCTTTAAAGGTCTAGTGAGCAACTGTTCAGTATACATTTTTTTAAGGGCACTAGGTGACTGGATCTGTGATGATGGGTTGGAACATACTTTTAATGTTTCACATGCTATCAGAGACTGAAAGCACAGCTGAAATGGTTTATGAGTCTCACACTGTTCCAGAGAGCATACTACGACATTGAACAGACATCCAGTTTTCAATAAGTTCTTTATGGCCAGAATTTGTACTTCGTTGGGCAGGCAGGCACCCGACCTGAACGATCGTAAAATGACAGGCGATGATGTCGGGCGAGCGTCCTGATATCATCACGCACTCGTGCGATATTTCGGTCCCGCACGCGCCCGCCAACAATCAACTAGCCTATTAAGGCTATTAAAGTGCCAATTAAATGTAATTTTTCGCTGCCCATCCAACCTTACTTTTGGTGGGCAGGTGAAAAGGCCAAGCGGCCTTTGCATTTTTTAGGAAACCTCATCCACAGGTGGGATGAGGTTTCTAACCGCAATTAAAGACAAAATAAACATTTTAACTTTTCATAAACAACATGTCTCTGCTCATGTGACAGAGATTTTTAAAATGTTACAAAACATGTACCCTCATGTATCAGGGTCACATGACGGGACATGCTTTGTAAAATTTTAGAAATCTTTAGTTTTATTTCTTAAAATCTTCAACTCCCTGAGGCAGCTCTGTGCTTGTCCTCCTCCCCTTCCCCCCGCCCCACCCTCCCCACACAGGCAGCATTGAAGCATGCGTTTCATGCTGGGAAGGCCTTAATTTGGCCCTCTAGCGTAAAATCGCAGTCTGACCCCGATTGCGGTCAGCTTCCAGACCACTCCCGGCTGCCCCTGTTGAGCTCACCCGACAAGGGCAAAATCCTGGCCTATGGTATATGCAGCCAGTCATTTCCATCCCTTTAGTAAGCTTTACCATTCAAACTTTTCCATTAGGATCCATTGGATTCTCCTTAGCACAGCTATCATAATTGTCAGATTTTTGACTATGCATCACACGATCACATGCCAGGAAAGGACACATTGTGGATGAAGACTCGATCAATCAACAATGGCCAGATCTTGGGTTTCCCACTGAATTATTGCCTATTTTGGGGTGGACTTGTGACAGTAGAGTAAAATGGGTTCTTAGGCACAACCACCTCAAACCTATGCCTTAAAAACTGTGTCTTCATTTTCTCCCAGAAATAAATAGCAGTTGCCTTTAAGGCCATCAGAAGGGATCAAGAGGATATGGAAAAACCGCAAATCTATTTCTCCTAGTTACTGCTCAAATTATTGCTGCCACTTTATAAATGGCACCAAAAGGGCCAGTGCGACATCTGAGGTAGATGAACATTGAGGGAAACCATTTCGTAAACTGTTACTGAAAGTTGTCCTGTTTTCATATGGAGATCTTTTGTTTTTTGGAGGCTCAGTCAGGACTTTTGCTGCAAGTTTCACTCAGCTTTCCTCAAAGTACTGTTTTGCATTGGGAAAATGAATTTCCTGTTGGAACCCTTACATTCTTATGCTGTGAAGAGGAGGAAATTAAGTGCCTAGAAAAGGCTAAATTGGAAGCTGTTGCACAGGTGGAAGTTGAGTTCTCTGTCACCTTCCCATTAACAACTCTAATGGTGAGAGCCTGTTTTGTAGAAGAGGTTCGGTAACTAAGAAGGGCTAAATTAATCTTCATTCTTCTTCATCAAGCCTTGATAGTTCAAACACCTCTCTTATCTTTCCATTCACTTGAGGATAACAAGGTGAACTAGTCACGTGAATGAACCCATATTCCTTCACAAAGTTGTGGAATAATTCATTAGCAAATTGTGGACCATTGTCCGACTACAATGTCTGGAATGCCATGTGTTGCATAGATTCCCTTCCGTGATTAAATGACTGCTTCTGCCATGATGCTGTGTATCTATTCATTTCAATCCACCTCGAGTAGTGATCAATGACAATAAATACCTTGCCTTTAAAATCAAATAAATCCATTCCCAGGCGCTTCCATGGGCTTGATGGAAAAGTGGAGGATGACAGTTGTTCTTATTGCTCTTGGCTGTTCACTGCACACATAAGACAATTCAAAATTATGTCTTCAACAGAACGAGTGATGCCTGGCCAACAGACTGATTGCTGGGCTGTGTTCAACATTTTGCTGTCCCTATGTGACCTTGGTGAGTCTTTTGGAGAATATCAAGCCAAAGTGTTCTCGGAATGACTATTCTGTCATTAAAAGCTAGGAGATCAATGACTGTGAGATCCTTTCTCCATTCGAAGTAATGCTGCAGTACTGGGTTTTTAGGAGTATAGTCTGGCCATCCTTCTAGACAGCATTCCTTTATCTGGACACATTTGTGATCTTGCTGTTGTGCTTGTTTTATCTCCTGCAGCTACTTTGCTGCTGTTGTTTGGTAATGTGCCATGTATATGCTTTTGTTACAAAAGCCAGACTTGCCTCATCTGAGGGCAGGAGGCCGGGAATGCCAAATCCCAACAGACCTTGGAGTTTCTGCGCATGCATGCCCTGGGGCAGGTTATGCGTGTACAATTCAGCATTGTAAGTTCTTTGGGCCCAGTGTGCCCATGCATTCAAAAAAGTGTGAAAACCTGGTCATGTGACTGGGAGCAGAGCACCATTGAAGATAACAGTCCCAGGCAGGGACAGGGGACAGGGACAGGTAGAGAGAAGCAGAGAAAGAGGCTCCAAGCAGGAAAAGGGCAGTGATTAGCAGGCTTTAATTGAAGAGGGCTTAGGAGAAGTCCTGGCAATCAAAAAGGACGGCAGAATGTTTGTGATTCCATGCTGAGGGCTGTTGGGGAGGAGCTGCCACTTTGGATCAGTGGTGTTCTGTTCGGTGCGACCAAAGAGCTGAAGTTGTGCTTGTGAGTTGGAGCTAGAATGCATACTCGGGAATCCAGGGAAACAGAATCTCAGGAGGTGAGATTGAAACCCCACAAGGTGGGCCGTATTGAGGCTGTCTGAATTGGAGCAACCTTTGGAGAGAATTCCAAGGTGAGATATTCAAAGATAAAGACTGGAATTCCTTGTGAAAGAGTCAGAGTTTCAGTAAGATTGGTTGACTCACAGTGCTTACTGATGTCTGGGTGGATTGTTGAGAAATCCATGGAATCTGTCTTGGTCACACCTGTCATTTATTGTGCAGTGTGGTGTGTTTGACTACAGTTTGCCTGTTAATTCATGTGTACCTCACATTAACCCTGAATGTTAGAGTATGAAGATAGATATTGTAAATTGTTTTATCTTTCTGACCTTATATAGAAAAATGTATTTTTGTTTGTTCAAAACCCATGGAATCTTGAGGCTTTATTCAGTGAGCAAGTGTCTGAATCTCAAACTTTGTCTACTTTAAACAAAATTTTATTGGTCCATAACTGAATTTTGGCAAAAGCTTGTGGGTCTGGTCAAGGATCATAACAGCTTCCACCTCTTTGATGAAATTTGAATCCTCTATTTTGATTCCTTCAACTGGTATTCTTGATGGTGCATCTTCTGTCACCTGGTATGTCCTTTTAATGTACTCAGTTACTAAATCATACCTCATTAGTCTCAATCTGAATAGGATTAGAAAAGCAGCCACAAGTGTAGTTTCTTTGTCTAGAACTGTCAAAATCCACACTTAGTATCTAATTTGGTGAATAAGGCACTTTTAGCTAGATTGGTAACAGAGAAACCAGTTTCTGTCAGCTTCAGTGATGAGGAATGCGGGTCCCACATCTCATACATTGGTATTGGAGGGGCCTTAAGGCTGTAGGCTCAATTTCACATTTCAAAAAGTAGACATATCTGTACATTCTCCTTGCAGCCCACTGCTGTTGGGTACAGGCTCAGTGTAACTATTGGCCATTGTCATTATCAATCAAATAGTCCCAGCTAAGTTTCTTTTGAAGCAATAGTTGTTGAGAGTACAAGCATTGCAATACTTTGAGAAAGCACATAAAGCTGAATCAGCTTATGATAAAACATTTACCAACTTCTATCGATCTTTTGTTGCGAGCTTACATCCACCCTGTCCTCTCCCAAAGGCTCACCTCTCACTAATTTGCATTATTTCCTCTTGATTTACAATCAGCATTTTTAGAACTGTTCCTTGACCAGGGGCCGGCCACCATCAGAAAGATCCCGACGGCAGCATGTTTCTCCAAATTACCCAAAGTGAACCTGATTGGCTACCGGTTGCTGCTGGGTTGATAGTCTCTGTTGCGCTTATATCACTTTCAGCAAGATTGCTCAGGGCCTTGGGTAGTCGATTTGGTGTGCTTTTTTCCGACTTTGCTCCTGGTCCCACCTCCTTAACCCATCTCCACAGGAGATGGAATATTCAGCCCTTTGATTCGTTTGAGTCATGGCCTCATGTTGATATAATGTGGTGGTCCACTTGTTGCTTTAAAAGAAGTGTCTTAGAGGATTACCTGTAGCATTTATGGCAATAAGGTTGCCAGTTCTCTAGGATTGTCCCAGAACCTCCAGGAATCAAACATACTTCTCCAGGACTGTGGTATAAGAAACCTGGGAGAAAAGTCAGTTACATTGAATCTTCTTTTTATTCCTCCTCTCTCTCTTCTCCCTCCTTCTTTCTTCTCCCTCCGCTCTCTTCTCCCTCCTCCTTCTTTCCCCCTCTTCCTCCTTCTCTCTTTTTACTTGGGGTCAGCACAATGCTGGTTGAACACCCTTCTTCGTCTCCTCCTATCTGTCACCCGTTCCTCTTCCACTTCTGCCTCCCATCTGGTCTTAGGCGTTCCTCTTCTCCTTCTTCCTGGCAGCCCCATCTCCATTACTCACCTCACTACATGTCCCCTCCCTCTTTGTAACAGATGACCTTACCATTTCAATCTCTTCTTGGCTACTTTCTTCGATGGTCTCACAGTCTTCTCTGACTCCTGATGTGTAGATTCCTGTTTTTGTCCTTTCTCATGACTCCACACATCCATCTCAGCATCTACGTCTCATTAGTATCCAGCCATTGTTCTTCTCTTTTTGATGTTGCCTAAGTTTCTGCATTATATAACAAGGCTGGTCTCTCAACTATCTTGTAGATTCTTCCTTTCAGTTTCAGCTATACTTTCCTACCACCTAACACTCCACTGCATTTCTTCCAGTTACTCCAACTAGAGCTAATCCCTTGCTTAATTTCCATTTTCATACTTCCATCTTCTGCAGGCACTGACACCGAGTACTTGAAGTAGCCACTTTCTCCATGTCTTCACCCATAATCTTTACACCTTTGCTATAATCCTCTTCCTGGGCTCAAACTTACAGTCCATAAATTGGGCCTTTGATCTTTGTTGTAGGGTGTTGGTTACAGTTCAGTAGATCTGAAGAAGCCATCGTTGTCATACGTAAGTTAACTGTAAGTCTTTATTGACTCTTAGAACTATTTACAAATATACTGTAAAGGATACAAGCTAGGAGCTGTCTCCATGCTTGCTGGTACACATGGCTCTGTCCAACACTAGACTGACTCCTAGGTGCAAATCATGTGCTCCCTTATATCACTGTGTGGGCGGTACTGTACTCAGTCCCACATTAACCCCCTATGTGCCAGAACCTTGTACAACAATCTTCATACTCAAATTTTCATTTTCTTTGCAACTAATCAACAAAAGTGTTCAAAAAGGGGAGGCGGTGGCATGGCAGTATTGTCACTGGACTGGTCATCCGGGGACCTGGGTTCAAATCCCACCACGGCAGATGGTGGAATTTGAATTCAATAAATATCTGGAATTAAAATTCTAATGATGACCATGAAACCGTTGTCGAATGTTTAGTAAAAGCCCATCAGGTTCACGAATGTCCTTTAGGGAAGGAAATCTGCTGTCCTTAGCTGGTTTGACCTACATGTGACTCCAGACCCACAATAATGTGGTTGACTTTTAAAAATGCCCTCTGAACAAGGACAATTAGGGATGGGCAATAGATGCTAACCAGCAATGCCCACATCCCACAAGTGAACAAAAAAAACATAGGTGAAGAAAGGCTGTTTGAATGTGCAAAGATTGGAGGTGGGAGGTCGTGCTGAAACCTCCAGCAATATGTCTGACCAAAGTGGATAACCATTTTGTAGACAATATGAGTGATTTTGGATAAAGAAGAGTTTGTAGAGGTTACCGTTCACAGAGTGAGTTGCCCTGATACCCAGATGCAGAAAGAGAAAGAGTATGCTAAGTATTGAGTTTAATAAAGGATCCATCTTTTTTTTATTCGTTCATGGGATGTTGGCGTCGCTGGTTAGGCCATCATTTATTTCCCATCCCTAATTGCTCTTGAGAAGGTGGTGCTGAGCTGCCTTCTTGAACCGCTGCAGTCCATGTGGTGTAGGTGCACCCACAATGCTGTTAGGGAGGGAGTTCCAGGGTTTTGACCCAGTGACAGTGAAGGAACAATGATATATTTCCAAGTCAGGATGGTGAATGGCTTGGAGGGGAACTTCTAGGTGGTAGTGTTTCCATGTGTCTGCTGCCCTTGTTCTTCTAGGTGGTAGCAGTTGTGCATTTGGGAGGTACTGTCAAAGCAGCCTTTGTGAGTTCCTGCAGTGCATCTTGTAGATGGTACACACTGCTGCCACTGTGCGTTGGTGGTAAAGGGAGTGAATGTTTATGGATGGGATGCCAATCAAGCGGGCACTTGATTTTTCCTTTGTCCTGGATGATGTCAAGCTTCTTGAGTTTTGTTGGAGCTGCACTCATCCAGGTAGGTGGAGAATATTCCATCACATTCCTGACTTGTGCCTTGTAGATGGTGGACAGGCTTTTGGGGAGTCAGGAGGTGAGCTACCCGGCGCAGAATTCCTAGCCTCTGACCTGCTCTTGTAGCCATAGTATTTATGTGGCTGGTCCAGTTCAGTTTCTGCTCAGTGGTAACCCCCAGCATGTTGATAGTGGGGGATTCAGCGATGATAATGCCATTGAATGTCAAGGGATGATGCTTAGATTCTCTCTTGTTGGAGCAGGTCATTGCCTGATTGAAAGGTGACCTTATTGAAACATATAAGATCCTGAGGGAACTTGACAAAGCGGATGCTGAAAGGATGTTTCCCTTTGTGGGAGAAACTAAAACTAAGGGACAGTTTAAAAATAAGGGGTTTCCATCTAAGATGGAGAGCAGAAGAATTATTTTTCTCTCAGGGATTTGTGAATCTTCGGAACTCTCTTCCCTAGAGAGTGGTGCAGGCAGGTGGGTCAATGAACATTTTTAAAGCAGCGGTAGATAGATTCTTGACTAACAAGGGAGCCAAAGGTTATTGGGGGTAGGCAGAATGTGGAGTTGAGGCCACAATCAGGTCAGCCATGATCTTACTAAATGGTGGAGCAAGCTTGAGGGGCCGAATGGCCTACTCTAATGTGTATGCTCGTATATTCATTTGTTTGTATCTCAGACTGTTTCAAGGGAGAGGGATGAAGAATACCCAACCCAATCTTCCACCCACCACCACCAGTACTATTTCATAGGATGATCAACTACTTTCAAGTTCTTTTGTTGCTTGATTCTGTCTGAATTTGTAGAAGTGCTGTGAGTTTTCTTTTGCCATTCACAATTGGTGAGACCTACAGGGAGCAGGACTGCATGGGCTCAAAACCTTTGCACTTCGGGGTTTCAGACAGACCACTTGCTCACAATCAGGGTGCTATTGCTATCGTTCTACTTGGGTTGCAGCATGAGAGAGAGATTGAACAGAGGCACCAGACAAGTGGACAAGCTGCTCACTCAAGGAGGAAGAGGAGACGGAGATGTGGTCTAAGTAGTAGGCCTTATCCACCCAAGGTCTGCAGGGAGCATTTCTCTTACCTCAGCCTAAGGAGGGAACCAGGGCTGGATTTTGACATGCTGAGGCCCTACCTATGTCGAGCTTAAGAGGCCCCATAGCATTACCAAAAAAAGTATATTATTCTAACAGAAAGGACAATGAAAATAGAAATATTAAAGCTTTACGTTTACATATATGCAGAGCTGAGGTGCACTGAGAAACTAATAATCTAACTAAAACATATATCTTGCAATAAGCCTACTTGCATTATGAAATACTTACAGATTTCTTAATTAGCATGTATGAAAACTTTTAATCTACAGCAACACCACAGCAATTACACAGATCAGCACTTACTAAATGGAGGCAGCAATACAACCCAAACAAAACTTTTGTTTGTGATCTTTGGGCAGCAAAGTCACTGATGATGTCCTCAAATGATAAGCTACAAAGTCCATCATTTTCTATGCACATAATGCTTAGTGCAGACAGCTTTTCTTGCAGCATTGTCATCTGCAGTATATTTTTGTTTTTGTTTTTCAACTGCGAAAATGACCTTTCCCCTGAGCAGTTTGTTACCATTAGACTCAAAAAAAGCCATAATATTGCTTTTACATTAGGGAAAGCCAACTGAATTTTACCTTGGATGATGACTTGATACAGGCCCTGGTGGCATAAAGCTCTTTTATCTGAATAATTTTCCTCGATATAAACTTGGAAGTGCTTTATTTCTCCAACGAGGTTAACATCAACATTGTCAGGATAATTTCTCATCAGAAACTTTACACCTTCACACAGCTGTTTTTCTGAAGCATCTAAATCAACCAAAAATGAAAAATTATTTGCAACATTTTTTTACATGATTGCTCTTTTCTTCAAGTTGGCTTCAGGTGTATCCATCAAATTGATAAAGGATTTCACTTGAAACTTGTCTCTTGGAGAAACCATTTCATCATCATTTGGTGCATCACCATCATTGGCTTATTTTTTTCTCAGTCATTTCCTTTTATTCACATGCTTGTGGTCTACATCAGGCAGGTTTTATTTTGCTTTGAGTTCCATTTCATCAAAACTTTCTTGGGTTTCTTCTAAGAAGTGAGAGAGTGACTTATAAAGCTTTGCACATGTACTAAGAGCTATCTGTGGATCCTGAAGGGTCTGGTTAATTTTGTGCAACTGATCTAACAAACGATCCCAAAGTTTTAACATGAACACATGCTAATTCCTCCATTTTCTCCTGCAGAATCCCAGCTTCTCTCCTTGTATCAGGTTTTTCATTGTCATCAGTATGAAGATGAGTAAGAGCATCAATAATTGAACCATAACTCTCAGCTATGGCTGAAGTAGCCTTTGCATGTGTTTTCCACCTAGTGTCAGAGACATGCATTGTCATGGTGGAATCTGTACCAAAAATGATTTGAGTACTGTCCAGCATTTTGTAGAGGCAGAGAAGAATGTGTTGCACACCAGCAAAAAGCATTCACTGCATCTAGGCAGCAATCAACTGCAGCATGGCTAACAAGATTCAGTGAATGTCCAGCATGTGGAATATATATAGCATATGTTAGGAAATAGAGACAATTTAAGTAAGTTATATTTGTATTTGTGGGTGTTAGGAATGAGTTAACGTTTAAGTTTGATTTGTATTTCTGTATCTGTATGGTAAGAAAGGTCAAATTGAGTTTTAGTTTCACTTTAAAATGTGCTTGCATTTCTAATGAGAGTTTTACGACTGTAAGCTAAGTTAACAACCAAGAGTAGAAAAATGAGTGCTGTTTGCTAGCAACAGGGGTCCAGAGCAGCAGGTCCCTCCCAGAGACACACACAAAACACAATAAGAAAAATAGCAGTTTCTTTTGGAAGCTGTTGGAGTTCAGCTGGTTTGAAGATATTTGCCAGGGAAGCAGTCTAGACGAGACAGATAGCCAGTCCCAAACCAAAGTTAGTTGAAGGTAGCTGCCAGCAGAGGCTGGAGCAAAGAGGACAGATAGCAAGTCCAAAGCTAAAGAAAATACCTTAAAAGTCCAGGGGAGTGGAACAAAGGAAAGTCCCAAGTAGACCTTTTAGTCAAAGGAAGGACAGGAACTGGAAAAGGTCCTTTTAAGTGAAGTTAAGAGTGGGCAGAAGGAAAGGCTCAAAGCTTCAGATTTAAAGAGACAAAAGCTGCAGAAAGCAGATTTAAAGCAAGAACTGCTTGCAAGAGGCAAGAAGATCCAAAGTGATGGCTGAAGGTCTATTTGCTATGGGAATATGATATAGTGCTGTACAGTTAATGCTGAGCCAGTGAAAGGGTGTGCATGGAAGGTAGCTTGAATGCATTTGGTGACCCAGGGGAGAGGAACATCAGAAGGAGAGTTTGAAATCCTGGAGATGAACCCTTGTGGAAGGTGTCTGAGAGAAAGCATCAGTTTGGGAGAAGGCTCCAAAGCGAGTTCTTGGAGAGTGAAGATTGGAACCCCTCGTGTGATGAACAGAGTTCAGTGAAACTTGTTGTCTCATGGCCTGAGAAGTGTCTGAGGGAAGTTGAGGAGAGATCCATAGCATCTGGTTGAGGTGACATGTGTTACTTGGTTTCAGAGTGTGGTGTGCCTGACCACAGGTCGCAATTGGTTTACATGGACTGTGTACTTACTGTGGATAATAGAATATAAGATAGACTTTATAACTTGTGTTATCCTTACAAATCTGTATATATCTGCAAATGTACCATTGTAGGTGAAGGAGTATTGTAACATAGTTCATCTTTTCTTGTTTAATAAATGTTTTATGCTTTTGTTAAAAGTTCATCAGCTGACACCAGTGACTCTGTTCAGTAGCCACTTTCCACATACCTAAACAAACAAATAAAAGTTAGGACCTATTAAGCTAGGTTCCACCCTGGGATCAGACTTGTCCAGTGGCAACCTCCATCCTAAGATTCGCCGTGCTTAGGGATGATTCATCTATACAGTCACATGATCCCCATAACAGTAAGAAATGGTTTAACTTACAATTACTGCATTTCTCCCACTTTAATTTTGTTTTACTCTCTTACTTACAAAAATATCTTAACCCATATTATATACAATTATATACAATTCATGCCATCATAAATTTAGTCTTTGAGGAGGTTTTTAGATTTGGGTAGAGCAACATAACTACATCTGGGGATTCTTCCATTGGATCGACTTAAACAGGAACTTCAGAGACATCCTTAGATAATGGCAGTTCAGATTTATTTACTTCAACAGAGACATCAAGTACGGCCATTCTTTGTTGATCTGGCACCTCGGGGGCCGAAGTTACGACTTCGGTTTCAGGTGGATTAACTGGTTGTTGGAAGATTTCTCGACTTCTGAGATGTTCCACGTGTTTCCTAAAAATCCTGTTTTCCACTTGTACCTCATAAGATAAAGGTCCTGTTTCAGTGATGATTGTACCAGGGACTCATCTCGGTTCAATTGCAAAATTTGGTACAAAAACTGTCTCTCCCACAATAAACTCTCGACCTTTACTGTGAACATCGTGATTCACTTTCTGACTAACTGCTTTCTCTCCATCTTCTCCTCTAAATTAGGGAATACCAGCCTCAATCTTGTATGAAGTCAGCGCTTCATGAACAATTCTGAAAGTGTTAAACCAGTGGTTGCATGAGGAGTTGTATGATAGCTGAACAGGAATTTTGAAATTCATGTTTCTAGTGTTCCCTCTGTTAGTTTCTTCATGCCTGTTTTAAAGATTTGTACTGCTCTTTGTGCTAACCCATTGGATGAGGGATGATACAGTGCTGTTCCGACATGTTTAATCCCATTTAGGTTCACAAATCTTTGGAATTCAGCACCAGTGAAAGCCGTACCATTATCTGACGCAATTACTTCAGGTAAACCATGAACACTGAAACTCTGGAGCAGTTTTTCAATGGTTGCAGACGAAGTAGGTGATCTCACTTCAAACATGTCCATCCAATTGGAATGTGCATCGATGATCACAAGAAACATGGTACCTAGAAATGGACCTATATAGTCTATATGTAGTCTAACCCAGGGTCAACCAGGCCACTCCCACAGAAGCAGTGGAGCTGAAACAGGTAACTTCTGCTGTTGCTCGCACTAGAGACAGTGTTTCACCATTTTTTCTATATTACTGTCTATACCTGGCCACCAGGTATAACTTTGTGTGAGCATTTTCATTTTCAAAATATCAGGATGCACACTAGTTCTTACAATAATGGTTCTCTTCCTTGCACAGGGATGACGACTCTTGCTCCCATAACAAGATGTCATCTTGACAGCTCAGTTCAGATCTATGGGTAAAGAATGGCTTTAATTCTTCAGAGACTTGTACATTTGATCTTACTTGCAATACTTGTTCACAGACTCTTGCTAAAATTGGATCCTGTTTTGTCCAATTCTTTATCTGTCTCGTGCAGACTGGAGAGGAGTCCAGGAAATTCAACACAGGTACTACCTCTTGAGGAATATATGTAATCCTATAGGGCAAAAGGAGACGACTGAGGAAGTCTGCATTTGCTGTCTGCACACCCAGGCGGTGCATATAAGGCATATAAGTGTACTCATATGCCTACAAAATTAAAGGCCATCTTTGAATTCTAGCAGAACCTATCGGGGGGATTTCCTTATCTTCAATAAACAAACCTAACAGAGGTTTGTGTTCTGACACTATAGTGAAACGTCGACCATGCAAATATCAATTAAACTTTTTTACTCCAAATATGATAGATAAGCACTCTTTTTCAATTTGTGAGTAACCTTTCTGGCTGCAGAATGGACTCTGGATTCATATCCTATTGGTCTCTCAGATCCACCCTCCATTTTGTGTGATAATACTGCTCCCATTCCGTAGGTAGATGCATCACAAGTGAGTATCAATTCCTTAGACAGATCATCGTGCACTAGCTGACACGACGAGTATAAATGCTTCTTGACTCTTGCGAAGGTTTCCTCTTGATGTGCCTTCCAGGACCATTTGTGGTTCTTCTTCAATAATATGCATAAAGAGGCTCACACTGTAGATAGATTAGGCAAGAATCGACTGTAATAGTTTACCCTGCCCAAAAAAGATAAGTTGGTAGCAGAGGGCACTTCCTTGATTGCCCTGACTTTCTCCTCTAATGGACGCAACCCTTGGGCATCCACTCGACGACCCAGATACGTAACTTCCTTTGACTGGAAAGCTAACTTTTCTTTTTTTAAACGAATGCCAGCCTTTAAAAATCTCTTCAGAACCGCTTCCAGGTTTGCCTCATGTTCTGTTTCTGTGGATCCTGTGATTAGGACATCATCCAGGTGCACTATAAGTTGGGAAGTCCTTGTAGTAAGCTTTCCATGGTTCTCTGGAAAATCACACAGACAGAAGACACACCAAAGGGTAGGCGTGGATATTGGTACAGGCCCTTGTGCGTGTTTATGGTGACATAACTTCTTGATGCATTGTCCAGCTCGAGCTGTTGATACGCATGACTCGTGTCCAGCTTAGTGTAGGCTCTTCCTCCTGCAAGTTTAGCATATAGATCTTCAATCTTTGGGATTGAGTATTTGTCTAATTTTGCAGCCTTGTTTACCGTTAATTTATAACCTCTACAGATGGGACTGGTTTGGTCTGGTTTTAGCACAGGGACTATGGGTGCTGCCCATTCTGGAAATTGGACTGGCTGTGTTATTCCTAACTTCTTCAAATGACATAATTCTGCATCTACCTTTTCTTTTAGAGTGTAAGGCACAGGTCTTGCTTTAAAAAAAGCAAGGTGTTTCTTTAGGCTCCACGTATATTTTAGCTTGTAGACCTTTGATTTTCCCCAACTCACCTCAGAATACTCTGTCATACTTTTTCAGCAGCTCTGGAGTTCCTCCTGTCCTGACCTGAAAGATTTCTAACCAGTTTAGTTTGATTTCTTTCAACCAATCACGGCTCAGAAGGCCAGGTCCTCCTCCTGTTACAATTGTTGGCAGCTGAGCTGTCTGTTGCCTGTATGATACAGGTACAGAGGTGATGCCTTTCCCCTGTTTTGCTTCTCCTGTATGTTTTTAACTGAGTAGCGGTTTTCTCCAAACTCAATGGCTCGGTACCTTCTCTGAGTTATTTAAAGATGTGTTCTCCCACCACTGTTGTCGATGCTTTTGTGTGCAGCTCCATGAGCAGAGGCTTTCCATTTACTTGAATTGTCACAGTGATTGGTTCAGTTTTCTTGGCCTTCAGATTGCGTAGGGAATAAATGTCAGTCTCAGTAGCTTCTGGCTCATCTATACTGGTGCACTTCATTTAACTTAGCCTGATATCTGAATGACTGCCTTGATCTAGTCCTGCACTGTTTAACAACATGCCCGTTTTTGTGGCAGCAGTAGCATTCTGCCTCCTTAAATCTATTGGCTTCGGGTGTATGATTTCCCCCACAATGGCAACACTTCAACTCCTGGATTACTGGTGAGCTGCTTCCAGTATTTCTTTTTTACCTAGTGGTAGGGACCGTGTCCCACTTTGCAGTGGCCTCCTTGGTCTTTGCGCCACACCCGGTGGAAGGTTCCCACCCTAGCTGCAGAATGGCACCATGTTGTACACCCTGCAAGTCCCTCTCAGCACTCTCCATTGCTATCACTGTCTCCATGGCGCGCTTCAGGCCAATCTCAACTTCTGCAAGCAAACGGTGCTGAATGGCGTCGTCATTTATTTATGCTGCAAACCAAACAATCTCGCAACATGTCGTTTAAAGAATCACCAAAGCCACAGCGCTCCATTAACTGTTTTAACTTCATGATGTATGTTGTGATCGGCTCACTGGAGGCCCTTACTCGAGAGTTAAACTTGAATCTTTGCATGATCACTGAGGGTTTAGGCTGAAAATGTCCTTTCATGAGGTCCACTAGCTCGATGAAGGATCTGGAATTTGGCGCATTCAGAGTCATCAAGCTACGGATTAGGTTATACGTTTTGCTCCTGCAGTCACTTAGGAGAGTTGGCTTCTGTTTCTCCTCTGCTGTTATTTTGTCAGCTATGAAGTAAAAACCTAATCACTCAATGTATTGACTCCAGTCCTCGACGTATGAGTCATATGGGTCAATTCTGCCAAAGAGAGGCATTGCTGGTGAGTATACTTATTTTCTTTCTTCCCTTAAAATATCGGAATGCTCACATTTGCGAGACGAGGTGCTGCGTCGGCGCTATTTATCCTCCTCGCCAATTGTAATAAACTTGGAGTGTAAGGCAGGTTTCTTGTAAGGAACAGTAAACTTTATTTACAGACTCCGTGTGAGGCTACATGCTTGTTCCAAGTCCAAAGCTAAAACCCTCTGCCCCTAAGATTCCCCACGCTTAGGGCTCATTTGTCTATACAGTCACATGATCCCCATAACAGTAAGTAATGGTTTAACTTATAATTACTACAATGTGACTGGCAAAAAATGGATTAAACTTAGCCATGAGTTCTATTAAGGCACGGAAGTTTCTGTTATGTGGCGAGACAAACTTTTCATTGCCTCCCCCGAAAAGCTAATCCACATTCTGCTAATGTGCACACATCTGCAATAACACATTCAGGTGCATGTCTCCGGTACTCTTGCTCCTTTTTTATCGGTTCCTTCGGGTGCGAATCCAAGGTTAACCCATGTTGTCTCGTCAGATATGTAAGCAAAGTTTTTCTATCACCCTCAGCGTTCTCATGATTTTGAATTCAAGCAGGGCTTCGCCAGTCATTAAACCCATCATTAACCAGTGCTGTCAATGTTATTGAGAAGAGTTTGCAGGCAAAACAGTGAACACAACCGGTTGTTGGAGAGTATACTAGCCACTCTCAATTGTGTTTTTCACTATTAGCTTTTGTTGGATGAACTACACACTTTGAACACTATCTAATTTGGTTTTTGAATGACCGCTTCGATTTCTCAAATGGGCCATTCCAATGTTGATATTCTGAGAGACCTTTCTATGTCCAGAATGAAATATCATTCTCAGTCAAGGCATCCCAGAGACCTAGATCAATGGACTTTGTGCATCTATTTCCGTCAACTGGGATTTCAGGCTCTGTAACATTCGCAGGTGTAGTAGTCACATTCACATGTATATCACCTATCATAATAGAAGGATGCTTGTGTTGCTGTGGGCCTGGCTGACTCTCTTGAGTATGAGGTCCCTCTTTTTTTACAGTGAACTAACTGTCAACTTACAATAATTGTTTAATCTACCCCTCAAACTGCTGCTTTTTTATTTCTCTTCTGACATCCACTTTCAAAAGTCCTTTTCATTTTTAACAGGCCTCTCTATCATAATGAGACAATTAAACCTTAGACAAATGCATTGAACTCAATCCTTTATGTTTACACATAAAGTGGAAGTAAAAAATGCAATTCATATATTTCAATTATTTATGTATATATTTACCTAGTGCCAAGGAGAGATCCCTGCGCAAAACCTTCTGAAGACAACTGTATGACGGATTATGACTACATCATGTGTGTTTTTCACACCTCATTAGTTTTTGGAAATTTTTTTAAAGGAAGACATTTTAAAATAAAAAATTGCTTTGATATTTATCATTGTCTTGAAAAAGCCACACAAGGCACTTTTATTTAGTGATCAAAGTGTCTACATGGATCATGTTGCTGTTGGAAGTCAGGGAAATGGCAGCACAGCCTGGCACCACAGCTATGAATTATAGTTATTTCTGCACAAATTTATAAGCTCAACATGACAAATAATTGTGCAGCCATATAAGTCTATTTTTGACATATCAGAACCAAAATGTCCATTTTAGAGAGTCTTTTTTCCCACCTCCTTTATTTTCCAACAGATTATGTAAAACTTGATATTTAGGGCTGAATTTTCACCTCGGCGTGTGGGAGCGCACCCGACACGCGTGAGCGTGAAATAGCGCGTGATATTTCAGTCGGCGGGCACGTGCGGGAGTCAGGCAGCGCGCCCACTGACAATGAAGAGGGCTGTTAAGCCCATTAGTTAATTAATTAATTTGAATTTTTCTCTGCCCATCCAACCCTACAGTTGGCAGGCGGGCGAAAAGGCCAAGCGGCCTTTGATCTTTGAGGAAAAATCATCCAAGGGTGGGATGAGGTTTCCGATGTTAATTAAAAATTAAATAAAAATGTTTAAATTTCATTTATAACATGTCCCTGAGTCACATGAGG
The DNA here is from genome assembly GCF_964194155.1 of Cetorhinus maximus. NCBI lineage: Eukaryota > Metazoa > Chordata > Chondrichthyes > Lamniformes > Cetorhinidae > Cetorhinus > Cetorhinus maximus. The sequence goes on from NC_135885.1 coordinate 87,339,171, forward strand.
GGACATGTTTACCTTATTTTTTAAACCTTTATTTTTAATATTATAAATCTTCAGCTCCCTGAGGCAGCTCTGTGCCTTCAGGGAGCTTTCAGTGAGCGACCCACACGCATGCTCAAATCTCTGCATTCGCCTTCCACCCTCCAACCCATCCCGCCCCTGCCACCCTGACAGCGTTGAGAGCTGCAGCACATGATTCATGCTGGCTGACTGTTAATTGGCCAGCCAGTGTGATATCGCGGTTGGGGCCCAATCGCGGTCGGTGGACCATTGCGTGGCCGCTCTCGGGCCCACCGCGCCCGCCCGGCAAGGGGAAAATCCTCCCCTTAGTCTTTTTTTCAGATTTAAAGCGCCTGATAATGTGAGGCCCTAAGCTATAGCTTACTTAGCATATGTATAAATCCAGCATTAGAGGGAACAGTGTATGTACCATCTCACATTACCAAGGACTGACATCTTTCACAACTAGATCTGCAGCCTTCAGAGCAGCGAGAGGATGGTGCTCCAGTAGCTGTGAAGGTCACCTTGGCAATGAAGTTCTTTGTTCAAGGCTTTTCTAAGTTAGAGTTGGCAGCATCTCTAACATCTCTCAGTTTGTTGTCCAGTGTTGTATGAAGGAGATGACTAATGCTCTCTAAGCCTGGATAGGGGGGGTACTTTGTGTTCTTTTTGACCATAAGGACACAGGTGGAGTGTGCATGTGGCTACGCCAGGATAATAGGCTTCCCTATAGCGCAGCATGACACCAAATACACACATGCTTTGTGAATGCTACATCTAAATGCACAGATGTATCACAACTGCAAAGGGTTCCACTCCCTGAATGTGCAGTTGGTGTGTGACCATGCTCAGAATATCATTCAGGTGAATGCTCAGTATCCTGACAGAAGTCAAGATGCCTTTATTCGGCTCCAGTCCACTCCTCAGTATTATTTCAATCACCATATCAAACCATGGGGTGGTTACTGGGCAACGAAGGCGATCAATTGATCACCTGTCTCATGAGTCTGGTGTGCAGCCAGATACAAATGGACCAACATGCATATAATTAGAGTTATGCTGCTGTGCAATCAATTGAGGTGCTCAAGCAATGGTTCTTTGGAGGATCCCTGAAGTTCTCGTCAGAGCATGTGTCAAGGCTTCACCATTATGAGGGCGCAGCCCTTGCCACCAGGTATACAGAGAATAGCTAAGGAGAAGGAAGAGAAAGGGTAGGAGGAAGGGAGAAGGCAACAAACATATTCCCTTTCTGGTCAGGCCGGCAGTGATCACATTGAACTACAGTTCCAGTAAGCATAACCCCAATTCCCCATTCTACAACTGTCCCACATCTCACCTTCCCTCATTACAGACCATCACAGTATCCCCTTGACCACAATGCTGAAATAAAGCTACAGCAAAATAACCAAACAAATTTTATGAAACAAATCATCCAATATTCCATGCAAAAGTCTAATTACCCTGATGAATTTCCTGGCCTGGTGCTCATGTACAGTGCAACCCCAGAGGTGGTGGAAAGCTTCTGATTTTCAATGGCAGAGACTATAGATCATCTTCTAGGATGCTATCAAACTCCAGAAAGCCCAGCTTCAGACTGCATTACCTCGACATGGAGAGCAGCAGCCTGGGCCAGCATGGTAGTTAGTTGCACTTTTATGACTTCAGTCTGAGCTTCCGCTTCAGCACTCAGACATTGGGTGACTTCAGCTATACTTCAGTGAAGGTTGAGACACTAGCCATCAGAAGGTGCATCATGATTCAGTCCACAAGTGTTCTCACTGAGTTCGCCACCATTTCCATGCTGGAAAGGATGAGGCCCATGATCTGTGCAAAATGCTATACCAAGCTGGTGACATGCTCCTCGACACTCCTTGATTAAAAGCTTTCTGGCAGGCCTGCCAATGCACCAACCATTTCATTGTGCATTCCCGTGTTATTTGTATGTCGTCCCATTAAGTCTTCATCTAAGTTCTCTTCAACAGAATTCATGTGCGACCTCATCCTCTGGAAGACTGGCACCTACATTATCCTATCATCCTGTTCTACCTGCAGGCCACCCATGCCTGTTGACTCATCTCTATGTTACCCTCTAACGTTCACATAATGTCAGCAGTACCTGAGCTGGTGGCTGCGAGTGTGAGATTCACTGAGTGTTTCATCATCAAGGGTCTGTAGTGCTCTTGGACTTAATGCTCACATACCTGTGTCTGACCAGGTGGCACTTCTTGGGTACCTGAAAGGAGAAAGACACAAGGTGGGGTTATGGTGTGGGAATGGGGGCATTTTTAGAAGCAAGAAATGTGCGTTTACGCCATCTGCAACTTGTAAATCAGAAGATTTTGTGCAATGAAGATAGATTGTGCAATATAGGGTAGATGTGGATAGGATGTTTCCCCTGACTGGTGAGTCTAGAACCAGGGGCAGGCCATTTAAGACTGAGATGAGGAGGAATAAGGGGCGGGACCATTTAAAACTCAGATGGGGAGGAATTTCTTCACTCAGAGGGTGGTGAATCTTTGGAATTCTCTACCCAAGAGGGCTGTAGAAGCTCAATCATCACTCATGTTCAAGATAGAATTTGAAAGATTTCTGGAAACTAATGATATCAAGAGATATGGGGATAATGAGGGAAAACGGTATAGAGGTAGATGATCAGCCATGATCTGTTTGAATGGCAGAGCAGAATCGAGGGGCCGAATGACCTACTCCTACTCCTACTCCTATGTTCCTATGCTCCTGTGAAGGGAAGTGGGATGTGAGAAGATGGATTAGTTGGGAACATACTGTTATCCTCTTTATTGTCCACCACTGCCCATGGGATCAGTCATGGCTGCTAATAATGGAGAGCACCATGTCCTCCATAAGAACAAAGGCATGCAACTGTGCCTGTCTCCCACCTTTTGGATGTTGCTGCCTCTGCCTCTTATTATGGGTCAACTTGCCCTGCAATGGAGAGGATCCTGTGTGTGCTACAATCTGTTTGAATGATGTGGTTGTCATGATGAAATAGCTGATAGTATGTGCAAGCTGTGAAATGATGAGTGTGAAACTTTCAGCAGTATTCAGCATGTGGGAATGAGGTGAGATAATGACTGATATGACTCATGCTTGATAGAGATTGTTAGCAGGTGAGTGCAGGGGGATGGGTGAATGGAGCAGTGTATGGGGTTAGTGGTTCATTTGTAAGGATATTTCATATGAACATGCATTTGGTAACCTTGACCATTCATGTGAGGTCATTGAACATTTTGCAGCATTACACCCAGGTACTTGGAGCCAGACTGTTGACATTGACCTCAATGACTAGCTGTTCCCACTGCCTTCATAATATCTGCCTGGTGGGCCTACTAATGCCCTGAGGGAAGAGGACCTCTCTCCTCCTGTCCACCTCCAGTGCCCAAGCCTCTGGTGCTGCATCGGAGAATCTTGGGGCCATCTATTGTGCCACTTCCGCTCCTTTTTCCACTGATAAACTCCACTTTAACCAGTTTCAGCAGTTGCTTCAGCCAAAATGCTCCTGGCCTTTAAGAGATATGTGCTGGCTTTAAGTAGAGCACATTAGGTTTAAATTATGTTAGCCTTGTATGAATTTGGGCCCTCTACTGAGGCACATAGCCCCTCAGCAATGCACTTTACACTCGGCTACATGTTCCTAGCTTTTTATTAACAGGCAGCACAAAGTTTGCATGCTGCCTGCGTCACTACGAATGGGTGGGGGTTAATTATGCATCACAGTCTCCATGCTGAGTACCAGCCTTATCCAATTTATCTTCCTAACTTATTACTTTGCAGTTATCTTTATAAAGGAAGTTGTTGATGTGATGAGTAGAGGGAAGTTATGGACAGGACAGTAATAGATAGAGACAATGGACAAAAATGACTAGCATTACTGAAAGATGGGAAGTCACCAAGTTCAGATGGAATGCATCCTAGGTTGCTGAGAGAAGCAAAGCTAGAAATAAGAGAGGCATCAGCCACAATCTTTCTATCTTCATTGTATACAGAAGTAGTGCCAGAGAACTGAAGGGTTGCTAAACTAATGTTAGAAAGTATTATTATTTTAATAAAGGAAAAAGGAATAAACCAGGGGCCAGTCAGCTAACATTAGTGGTGGGAAAGTTATTGTAAACCATTATCAGGGACAAAATAAACTTTCATTTGGAAAGACATTAGGTTAATCAAGGAGAGTCAGCATGGATGTTAGAGGCAAATTGTGTCTGACTAACTTTTCTGAATTCTATGGGAGGCAGTGAGGTAGTATTGTCACTGGAGTAGTATTCCAGAGACCCAGGGTAATGCTCTTGGGACCCAGGTTTGAGCCCCGTCATGGCAGATGGTGGAATCTGAATCCAATAAAAATCTGGAATTAAAAGTCTAATGATGATCATGAAACCATTGTCGATTGTTGTAAAAACCCATCTGGTTCAATGACACTTTAGGGACGGAAACCTGCTGGCTTACTTGGTCTGGCCAACATGTGACTGCAGACTCACAGCAATGTGGTTGACTCTTAACTGCCCACTGATATGGCTTAGCAAGCAACTCAGTTGTATCAAACTGCGAAAAAGTCTCAAAGGAATGAAACCGGACAGGTCACCTGGCATCGACCTAGGCACTGGAAACAACAATGGCAAACTCAGTCCCGCAAAGTCCTCCTTACTAATAGCTGGGCTTGTGCCAAAATTGGGAGAGCTGTCTCACAGACTAGTTAAGCAACAGCCTGATACAGTCATACTCGTGGAATCATACCTCACCGATAATGTCCCAGACACCACCATCACATCCCTTGGAATGTCCTGTCCCACCGACAGAACAGACCCACCAGAGGTGGCAGTGCAGTGGTACACGGTCAGGAGGGAGTTGTCCTGGGAGTCCTCAACATCGACTCTGGATTTTGTGAAGTTTCATGGCATCAGGTCTAACATGGGCAAGGAAACCTTGTACTGCCTCCCCTCAGCTGATAAATCAGTACCCCTCCATGTTGAACACCACTTGGAGGAAGCACTGAGGGTGGAAAGGGTGCAGAATGCACTCTAGGTGGGGGACTTCAATGTCCATCACCAAGAGTGGCTTGGTAGCATCACTACTGACCGAGCTGACCGAGTCCTAAAGGGCTGCTAGACTGGGTCTGCGGCAGGTGGTGAGGGAACCAACAAGAGGGAAAAACATATTGGACCTCATCCTCACCAACCTGCCTTCTGCAGATGCATCTGTCCATGACAGTATTGGTAGGAGTGACCACTGCACAGTCCTTGTGGAGACAAAGTCCCACCTTCACATTGAGCATACATGTTGAGCATTGTGTTGTGTGTACCACCATGCTAAATGGAATAGATTTTGAACAGATCTAGCAACTTAAAACTGGGCATCCATCAGAGGCTGTGGGCCATCAGCTGCAGCAGAATTTTATTCAACCATAATCTGCAACCTCATGGCCTGACATATCCCCCACTCTACAATTACCACCAATCCAGGGGATCAACCCTGGTTCAATGAAGGTACAGGAGAGCATGCCAGGTGCAGCACCAGACATATCTAAACATGAGGTGTCAACTTGGTAAAGCTACAACACTGGACTACTTGCATGCCAAACAGCATAAGTAACAAGTGATAGACAGAGCAAAGCAATTCCACAACCAACAGATCAGATCCACACTCTGCAGTCCTGCCACATCCAGTCGTGAATGGTGGTGGACAATTAAACAACTCACTGGAGGAGGAAGCTGTACAAATATCCCCTTCCTCAATGATGGAGGAGCACAGTACATCAGTGTAAAAGATAAGGCTGGAACATTTGCTTCAATCTTCAGCCAGAAGTGCTGAGTGGATGATCCATGTCGGCCTCCTCCAGAGGGCCCCAGCATCACAGATGCCAGTCTTCAGCCATTCAATTCACTCCATGTGATATCAAGAAATGGCTGATGGCACTGGACGCTGCAAAGGCTATGGGCCCTGACAATATTCCGGCAATAGCACTGAAGACTTGTGCTCCAGAATTTGCCATGCCCCTAGCCAAGCTGTTCCAGTACAACTACAACACTGGTATCTACCGGGCTATGTGGAAAATTGCCCAGGTATGAACTGTACACAAAAAAACAGGGCAAATCCAACCCAGTCAATTACTGCCCCATCAGCCTACTATCGATCATCAGTAAAGTTACAGAAGGGGACATCAATAGTGCTATCAAGCAGCATTTGCTTAGCAATAACCTGCTCACTGATGCTCAGTCTGGGTTCTGCCAGGGCCAGTTAGCTCCTGACCTCTTTACAGCCTTGGGTCAAACATGGACAGAAGAGCTGAACTCCCGAGGTGAGGTGAGAGTGACTGGCCTAGATACCAAGGCAGCATTTGACTGAGTGTGGCATCAAGGAGCTCTAGAAAATCTGGAGTCAATGGGAATCAAGGGGAAAACTCTCCACTGGTTGGAGTCATACCTAGCACAAAGGAAGATGGTTGTGGTTGTTGGAGGTCAATAATCTTAGTCTCAGGACATCACTGCAGGAGTTCCTCAGGGTAGTGTCCTAGGCCCAGCCATCATCAACTGCTTTATCAATGACCTTCCTTCCATCATAAGGTCAGAAGTGGGGATGCTCGCTGATGGTTGCACAATGTTCAGCACCATTCACGATTCCTCAGATATTGAAGCAGTCCATATCCAAATGCAGCAAGACCTGGACAATATCCAGGCTTGGGCTGACAAGTGGCAAGTAACATTCATGCCACACAAGTGTCAGGCAATGACCATCTCCAACAAGGGAGCATCTAACCATTGCCCCTTTACATTTAACGGCATTACCATCACTGAATCCCCCAATAGCAACATCCTAAGGGTTACCAGTGGCCACAAACTGAACTGGACTTGCCAAATAAATACTGTGGCTATAAGAGCAGGTCAGAGGCTAGGAATCCTGTGGCGAGTAACTCACCTCCTTACTCTCCAAAGCCTGCCACCATCTACAAGACATAAGTCAGGAGTGTGATGGAATACTCTCCACTTGCTTGGATGAGAGTAGCTCCCACAACACTCAAGAAGCTGGACACCATCCAGGACAAAGCAGCCCGTTTGTTTGCCACCCAGTCGACAAACATTCACTCCCTCCACCACCGACGCACAGTAGCAGCAGTGTGCACCATCTACAAGATGCACTGCAGCAACTCACCAAGCTTCTTTAGACAGCACCTTCCAAACTCACAACCGCTACCATCTAGGACAAGGGCAGCAGAGACATGGGAATACCACCACTTGGAAGTTCCCCTCCAAGCCACTCACCATCCTGATTGGGAAATATATCGCCATTCCTTCACTGTTGCTGGGTCAAAATCCTGGAACTCCTTCCCTAACAGCACTGTGGGTGTACCTACACCACATGAGTCGCTGTTGAATGGGGGCCCATTGTCAGTTCTCATCTTTTGAAGGATTCCAATCAATCATGATTTAATTGTACCCTCAACTCTACATTCCCGCCTCTCCCTAATAACCTTTCACCTCCCCTTGTTTTTCAAGAATCGATCTGCCTCTGCCTTAAAAAGTTTCAAAGACTCTGCTTGCACCGACTTTTGAGGAGAGAATTCCAATGACTCACAACCCTCTGAGAGGAAAAAACTCTCCTCATCTCTGTCCTAAATTGGCAACCCCTTATTTTTAAACAGTAACCCCCTAGTACTAGATTCTCTCACAAGAGAAAACATCTTCTCCGCATCAACCCTGTCAAGACCCCTTATATATGTTTCAATCAAGTTGCCTCTTACTCTTTTAAAGTCCAGTGGATACAAGCTTATCCTGTCCAACCTTTCCTCATAAGACAACCTGCCCATTCTAGGTATTAGTCTAGTAAAATTTCTCTGAACTGCTTCCAATGCATTTGCATCCTTCCTTAAACAAGGAGCAATAATGTACACAGTAATCCAGAAGTGGTCTCACCAATGCCCTGTATAACTGAAGCTTAACCTCCCTATTTTGTATTCAATTCCCCTTACAATAAATTACTATATGCAATTATCTTTCCTTATTACTTGCTGTACCTGCAGACTAGCCTTTTGCGATTCATGTACTAGGATACCTAGATCGCTCTGCATCTCAGAGCTCTGCATTCTCTCAATATTTAGATTTCATTGAATGGTGGAGCAGACTTGAAGGGCCGAATGGCCTACCCCTGCTCCTAATTTGTATGTTTGTATGTATGTACATAGTTAAGATGTTGTTCAGGAACCTTTTGCTCACAGCTAATAGGACTGACTGTTGGAAATGGATGTCACGAAAGATAGTCCGCTGGGGAGAGCTTGCCTGGCTGATACTCAACATGAACTTGTACTCATGTAGTTTGAACATTCAATGCTCTATTTAAAATAAATGGCTTGCTATGTGGATTCTTGAACAAGCTTATTCGTTAGTGGCCTATGATCAGTCATGAATTCAAACTCACTTCCATAGAAATAGAGATGAAAATGTAACATACCCCATCTGATTGCGAGCATTCCTCTGTCTATGAATGACATTGCTGTATGGGTATTGGCGATCTGCTTGCCATCACAACAATTGATGGGTTCCCTGCCTTGTCTTTTTGCACAAGAACTGTACCTAAGCCAACCGGGCTTGTATCCATGACTAGCTGGGTGGTTTTTCTCAGGGTCGAAGTAAGCATTTGTACAACTTGCTGACAACCACATTCTGCACTGGAGTGCTGCTTTGGGCTGCAGTAGAGTGCTTAAGTTGGAGATTGGTGACTGAGGGAATTTAAGTGTTAATTTCTAGCTAAAGCCTAGTCTTTAATTTAATAATTAACTGAAAGTTGCTGTTTGGGTTGGAAGAAGGTGAGTTTTAGGCCAGCTTTAAAACAGGGTTTATACAGGCTCTGCTTGCAGCTACATCTAGTTAATTAGATAACTGACTTAAACAGGTTTTCAGAGGCTAGATTCAGAGAGTATAAAAACAGGCCATCTTACAGTGCTGACTTTGTCTGCACTGGAGTGCTGCTCTGGGCTGCAGCACAGTGCTTAAGTTGGAGTTTGGTGACTGAGGGACTTTGGTGAGGAGGGAATGAGGTGATCCTTTGAGGACCGTGAGTACGGTCAGGTAAGTATTTATTACTTTTATCACTTATAGTTTTTAAGGTCTTATTTTGTGGTTCATTGTTTAAGGGCTATATTCTGTAAAAACGAGGAGCAGGGAAGAAGGGCCCCAGAGTAATTGATATTATTTGATATTAAGTATCTTCCAAAAGATTTAGTTTAATTTAAAGGGGTAAGTCACGGCAGAAGAGCGCAAAGCCGTGGTGTGCTCCTCTTGCTCTATGTGGGAAGCCAGGAACATTTCCAGTGCCCGGGGCCAGCATGTGTGCGGGAAGTGTCTCAAGCTGCAGCTCCTGGAAGTCTGGGTTTCGGAGCTGGAGCGGCAGCTGGGGACACTGTGGAGCATCCGCGAGGTGGAGAATATCGTGGATAGCACATATAGAGAGGTGGTCACACCGCAGGCTAAGAGTCCACAGGCAGGAAGGGAATGGGTGACCACCAGGCAGTGCAAGAGAACTAGGCAGGCAGTGCAGGAATCTCCTGTGGCTATTCCCCTGCAAATCAGACATACCGCTTTGGATACTGTTGGGTGAAATGGCTTCTCAGGGAAAGCAGCAACAGCCAAATTCGTTGCACCACGGTTGGTTCTGCTGCACAGGGGAGGAGTAAAAAGCGTGGGAATGGAATAGTTATAGGGGATTCAATTGTAAGGGGAATAGATAGGTGTTTCTATGGCCCCAAATGAGACTCCATGATGGTAGGTTGCCTCCCTGGTGCTAGGGTCAAGAATGTCTCAGAGCAGCTACAGGACATTCTGAAGGGGGAGGGTGAACAGCCAGTGGTCGTGGTACACATTGGTACAAACAACATACATTAAAAAAGGGATGAGGTCCTAAAAGCAGAATATAGGGAGTTAGGAAGTAAGTTGAAAAGTAGGACCTCAAAGGTAGGGATCTCAGGATTACTACCAGTGCCACGTGCTAGTCAGAGTAGAAATAGCAGAATATATTGGATGAATACATGGCTGAAGAGATGGTGTGAGGGGGAGGGTTTCAGATTCCTGGGGCATTGGGACCAGTTCTGGGGAAGTGGGACCCATACAAACTAGATGGGTTACACCTGGGCAGGACCGGGACTGATGTCCTAGGAAGAATATTTGCTAGAGTGATTGGGGAGGGTTTATACTAAAATGGCAGGGGGATGGGAACCTATGCAAGGAGTCAGAGGAGGGGGAATCAAGGACAAGAACAAAGGACAGAAAGGGGAATAAGAAAGGTGATAGGTAGGGAAATCAAGAGCAAGGATCAAACAGGACCTCAGTGAAAAATAGTGGGAACGGGACAAGTAATGTTAAAAAGTCAAGCCTTAAGGCTTTGTGTCTTAATGCGAGGAGCATTCGCAATAAAGTGGATGAATTAACCGTGCAAATAGATGTAAACAGGTAAGATATAATCAGGATTACGGAGACATGGCTGCAGGGTGACCAGGGATGGGAACTGAACATCCAGGGCTATTCAGTATTTAGGAAGGACAGACAAAAAGGAAAAGGTGGTGGAGTTGTATTGCTGGTTAAAGAGGCAATTAACGCAATAGTGAGGAAAGATGTTAGTCCCAACGATGTGGAATCTGCAAGGGTAGAGCTGAGAAACACTAAGGGGCAAAAAACATTAGTGAGGGTTGTATGTAGACCCCCAAACTGTAGTAGTGATGTTGGGAATGGCATTAAATAGGAAATTAGAGACGCATGCAATAAAGGAACATCTGTAATAATGGGTGAATTTAATCTGCATATAGATTGGGCGAATCAAATTAATAACAATGCCATCGAGGAGGAATTCCTAGAGTGTATACGGGATGGTTTTCTGGACCAATACTTTGAGGAACCAACTCAAGGACAGGCCATCCTAGACTGGGTATTGCGTAATGAGAAAGGAATAATTGGCAATCTAGTTGTGTGAGGCCTCTTGGGGATGAGCGACCATAATATAATAGAATTCTTCAACAAAATGGAGAGTAACGTAATTGATTCTGAGACTAGGGTCCTGAATCTTAATAAAGGAAACTACAATGGTATGAGACGCGAGTTGGCTATGATGGATTGGGAAATGTTACTTAAAGGGATGATGGCAGATAGGCAATGGCAAATGTTCAAAGAGCTCATGGGTGAACTGCAACATTTGTTTAGCCCTGTCTGGCGCAAAAATAAAACAGGAAAGGTGGCCAAATCATGGCTTACAAGGGAAATTAGAGATAATATTAGATCCAAGGAAGAGGCATACAAATTGGCCAGAAAAAACAACAGACCTGAGGATTGGGAGCACTTTAGAATTCAGCAAAGAAGGACCAAGGGATTGATTAAGAAGGGGGAAAATAGAGTGCGAGAGTAAGCTTGCGGGGAACATAAAAACTGACTGTAAAACTTTCTATAGGTATGTGAAGAGAAAAAGATTGGTGAAGACAAATGTAGGCCCCTTACAGTCAGAAACAGGGGAATTTATAATGGGGAACAAAGAAATGGCTGACCAACTAAATACATACTTTGGTTCTGTCTTCACAAAGGAGGACACAAATAACATACCAGAAATGTTGGGGAACACAGGGTTTAATGAGAGGGAGGAACTGAAAGAAATCAGTATTAGTAGGGAAATGGTGTTGGAGAAATTGATGGGATTGAAGGCCAGTAAATCCCCAGGGCCTGATAATCTACATCCCAGAGTACTTAAGGAAGTGGCCCTAGAAATAATGGATGCATTGGTGGTCATCTTCCGAGATTCTATAGACTCTAGAACAGTTCCTACAGATTGGAGGGTAGCTAATGTAACCCCGCTATTTAAAAAGGGAGGTAGAGAGAAAACAGAGAATTATAGACCAGTCAGCCTGATGTCAGTGGTGGGGAAAATACTAGAGTCCATTATAAAAGATTTAATAGCTGAGCACTTGGAAAACAGTGGCAGAATCGGTCAGAGTCAGCATGAATTTACGAAAGGGAAATCATGCTTGACAATCTACTGGAATTTTTCGAGAATGTAACCAATAGAATTGATGAGGGGGAGCCAGTGGATGTGGTTTATTTGGACTTTCAGGAGGCTTTCGACAAAGTCCCACATAAGAGATTAGTGTGTAAAATTAAAGTGCATAGGATTGGGAGTAGTGTATTGAGATGGATAGAAAACTGGTTGGCAGACAGGAAACAAAGAGTAGGAATAAACGGGTCTTTTTCCGAATGGCGGGCAGTGACTTGTGGGGTACTGCAGGGATTGGTGCTGGGACCCCAGCTATTCACAATATATGTTAATGGTTTAGATGAGGGAACTAAATGTAATATCTCCAAATTTGCAGATGACACAAAGCTGGGTGGGAGGGTGAGCTGTGAGGAGAATGCAAAGATGCTTTAGTGTGATTTGGACAAGCTGAGTGAGTGGGCAAATGCATGGCAGATGCAGTATAATGTGGATAAATGTGAGGTTATCAACTTTGGTAGCAACAACAGGAAGGCAGATTATTATCTGAATGGCTATAAATTGAGAGAGGGGAATGTGCAACGAGACCTGGGTGTCCTTGTACACCAGTCGCTGAAGGTAAGCATGCAGGTGCAGCAGGTGGTCAAGAAGGCAGATGGTATGTTGGCCTTCATAGAGGATCCAAGAACAGGAGCAGGGATGTCTTGCTGCAATTATACAGGGCCTTTGTGAGACCACACCTGGAATATTGTGTGCAGCTTTGGTCTCCTTATCTGAGGAAGGATGTTCTTGCTATAGAGAGAGTGCAGCAAAGGTTTACCAGACTGATTACTGGGTTGGCGGGACTGACATATGCGGAGAGATTGAGTCAGTTAGGATTATATTCACTGGAGTCAGAAGAATGAGGGGGGATCTCATAGAAACCTATAAAAGTCTAACAGGGCTAGACAGGGTAGATGCAGGAAGGATGTTCCCGATCGTGGGGGAGTCCAGAACCAGGGGTCACAGTCTGAGGATACAAGGTAGACCATTTAGGACTGAGATGAGGAGAAATTTCTTCACCTAGAGAGTGATGAGCCTGTGAAATTCGCTATCACAGAAAGTAGTTGAGGCCAAAACATTGTTTGGTTTCAAGAAGGAGTTAGATATAGCTCTTGGGGTGAAAGGGATCAAAGGGTATTGGAAGAAAGTGGGAGCAGGCTATTGAGTTGGATGATCAGCCATGATCATAGTGAATGGCGGAGCAGGCTCAAAGGGCCTAATGGCCTACTCCTGCTCCTATTTTCTATGTTTCTAACCATTGTTTGATCTAGTGTACAGCTTGTTTGTGTGATGTAGTCCACTCTCAATTGGGTGGTCTCTTTTTTCATATCTCATAGGGGGGCAGATAGCATAGTGAGGTCAGCAATGAAATGACTACAGTACATGATGAATCCAAGCAGACTTCAGACTCCCTGCACATTTATAAGATGTTCAGTATTTGCAATGGCTTCTACTTTCCATAGAGCAGGTGATATGTCTTCAGCCATGTGTTCAGTGGTGAAGAATTTAATTCTGTTTCCATTGAACAAGCTTTTTTTTTGTTCAAGGCAAGTTTACATTCTCTAAGACATTGTAGGCATGCATATAGATGTGTCTTGTGTTCACTTTCTGTGTGACCATAGATGAGAATGCCATCAACTGATGTTCAGCGTGCCTTCAAGTCCTGAATTGTGCTGAAATACCCCAGCTGCTGAACTGACTCTAAAGTTGAGCTTCTTGTATGGAAAGAATCCAATATGAGTGTGGAATTTGTAGAATACATTGATTCTTCTGCAAGCTCAATTTAATGGTAACCTACATTGAGCTCAGACTTACAGAAGTGTTTGGCACCATGCACTTTATGATATCATCAATAGTTGGTGTCAAGTGTATTTGGTAACAATGCAGATTCTAATCTGATTCTTGTTGTTGGGTTTCTTGACATCTTGTATGGGTGAGACCCAAGGGGGTAGACTCAACCCCAGCTTTCTCAATAACATCAAGGTCAAGTGGATGCTGAAGTTCTTTCTCTGTTTGCTTCCTGACATGAAATGGTATTCATTGTCATTGATGTGTGACTGGAAACACATAGAAATCTACAAACAACTTGCATGTAGCACCATTCAGTTGGCTGATATAAGTGAAGCAGTCAGCATACCATTCAACAATGTTCTTGGTATGTGTATGAATCGCATATGTGATGGCAGCCATGTGCAGATCTCATGCTGTGTGGAAACTAGTAAGCGTTGTCACATTCTCCAGATATGACATAGAGTACAGCATTCATCCTTATGCATTTGAATGTGATTGGCATATCAAATGTCCCAAGAATTTTCAGTGGTTTGTCACTGCTGTAATGGAAAACTTTCATATTCCCTGGTTTGCAGAGAAGGGGCACTCCTGAAGTTTCTTGTACTTTTTGTCTCCCATGACATTGACAGATACTCCTGTATCTATGGAAGGATTTAGGTCCAAGCTGACAATGGTCACTGTCACATATGGTTGTTTTCTGTGTCTGAAACAGAGCACAGAAGTATTTTCAGGTTAATCTGCCTCTACTTTGACTACATTCTCTGGCCCTTTTGCTGTGTTACGTTTATGTGGCACCTTCCTGTTGGTATTGGTCTTAGTTTTTTTCTGATGAATGACAAACATGAGCAAAAATGATTGGGTTTTCCACAAGCTTTACACTGTTTACCAGTACCAGGCCATTCTGTCTCGAGTGGGTAAACACCACCACAGCACAAACATTGTTAGGATATGTCACAAATCTGCTTGTGAGGCTGTTGTTGCTGCTTTATAGGGGGTTTTCTAGCACATGAGCGATGAATAGTGTTTACAGGAATTGATCTTCAAGTGTGGCCTTTGGCAGCCTCAACTTCCGTAGCTTTGGACTTGGGAAAGCAATAGTGACCTTGCTAACTCCAAGAGCTCTGACAGCTTTCTATCTTCTTTGAGCTCTTTCCAGCATAGTGAGCTGGAGAGATAACCTTTGATTATTTGTGTCTTAATTTCCTTTTCAATCTGCTCCACATCACCAAATTTGGCAGATAGTTGTCTTAACAGTGTGCAATACCAGTCAATTGTCTCATTTGCTTCTTGTTTCATGTGCCTGAACGTATATTGCATTTACCTTTGCCATGAAGTAGGATGTTAATGTCTTTTGTAGCTGACATATAGGCATTTTGCTCAGCTGTAAGTTTTTCAAAAATGACTTCTAATCCTTCGTCACCACCATGGAATAGTAAGGCTTTTTTCCTTTTCTCCTCTGTGATGGCAAAATCTAATAACACCCCTTCAAAAGATCGCAACCACTTTTGCCAATGTGGGAAAAGCGATGATGGCTCTAAAAGTACTTCGAAAAGTGGTAGCTTGGGAATAGAAAGTGTCATTTTTATTTGCAATAGTGATGAAACTTCTCCATAAAGCTTTCCTGCTTGTTTTGTCTCAGCTTGTGAACTTTCAAAGCAGCCTGAGTGTTTTTCTAAGTCTGCCTCTTAAAATGTTGTCGGCAACTCATCTTTTAAGCAAAAACATCCAAAAACATTCATATCTTCTTATTTTGCATTTCCCCCATCATCAATGTGATGTTCTTGGGAGTAGAGACAGCCAGAATTATAAGTACCTGAGCACAATGTCTTCTTTTATTAAAACAGCTTCTTCAGATTCCTGTTTCTGCTTGCTGATTCCTTCTGCAGGTAGAATTCTTTGAAGGCAGCTTCAATTGAACAAAATGAATATTGCACTTTTCAAAACACTAAACAACTAAAGTTACTTGGTTTTATAAATAAAAGAATAGAGTATAAAATCAAAGACACCATTATAGAAGTTTTTAAATCACTAATTAAGCCTCAGCTGGAGTATGGTGGACAATTCTGGCCAGCACACTTCAGGAAAAACATAAAGGCCTTAGATAAGGTCCAGAGGAGGTTAACCAGGGATTTCAATTATAAGGAGAGTTTGGAAACGTTTGGATTATTCTCCTTGAAACAGAGAAGGTGAAGAGGTGACCAAACAGATTTTCAAGATGATGAGATGTTTTGATAGAGTAGATAGAGAAAAATTATTTCCACAGGCCAGTGACTCAGTACAGGTCAGAGGTTCAAAATTATTGGCGAAAGATTTAGTGGGAAAATGAGAATTTTCTTTTCAGTAGGAGAGTTGTTGGAATCTGGCATGCTGCTGCTGAAGAGATAGTGGAAGCTGATTCAATGAATATTTTTAAAAGGGCTTGATGGATACTTGAGGACTAGAAACTTACAAAGCTACAGACAATATGTAGGAATATGGGACTAAGAAAGACTGCTCTTTAGTAGATCCAGCAGATATACAATAGGTCTCCATATGATCTCCTTCTGTAAGGGCTTTCTGATTCTCTATACTTGGTGTTACGCCCAAGTTAAATATCATTTACCAGGGTTTGGCCCTTCCTCTCAGGACATCCAAATCTGTTCTCCTCCATTGTCCTAATATAAACACAAAATTTTGTATCACCTGAGAACTTGTGACCATTCCCCAACACCTGTATTTAGATCATTCACAGAAATAGTAAAGCACAGGGACCCTAACACAAATTCCTGTAGAGCACCAGAGGTAATACCATGCTCCAAGCCAATCCACAGCTATCATTAACAACTTTTTACCATGGGAGTGCATTCAATTTTTTAATCAAAAACCCAAATTCCCTATGATTTCACAAGATTCTGTTTTGTAGAATAATCTCTTGTGAGGTACTTTATCGAAGGCTTTATGTTAATCCAAATAAACAATGTCTACTGGGATACACTCATACACCAACCTATTAAACAAAAACAGAAACAGAAATACCTGGAAAAACTCAGCAGGTCTGGCAGCATCGGCGGAGGAGAGCATAGTTGACGTTTCGAGTCCTCATGACCCTTCAACAGAACTAAGTAAAAATAGGAAAGGGGTGAAATATCCATTACAAGCCTACCGACTCCCACAGCTACCTCGACTACCGCTCCTCACACCCCGCTTCCTGTAAGGACTCCATCCCATTCTCTCAGTTCCTTCGCCTCCATCGCATCTGTTCTGATGATGCCACTTTCAAAAACAGTTCCTCTGACATGTCTTCCTTCTTCCTTAACCGAGGTTTTCCACCCACGGTGGTTGACAGGGCCCTCAACCGTGTCCGGCCCATCTCCCGCGCATCCGGCCTCACGCCTTCTCCTCCCTCCCAGAAACATGATAGGGTCCCCCTTGTCCTTACTTATCACCCCACCAGCCTCCGCATTCAAAGGATCATTCTCCGCCATTTCCGCCAACTCCAGCATGATGCCACCACCAAACGCATCTTCCCTTCACCCACCCTGGTGGCATTCCGTAGGGATCATTCCCTCCGTGACACCCTGGTCCACTCCTCCATCACCCCCTACTCCTCAACCCCCTCCCACGGCACCTTCCCATGCGACCGCAGAAGATGCAACACCTGCCCCTTCACTTCCTCTCTGCTCACCATCCAAGGGCCCAAACACTCCTTTCAAGTGAAGCAGCATTTCACTTGCACTTCCTTCAACTTAGTCTACTGCATTCGTTGCTCCCAATGCGGTTTCCTCTACATTGAAGAGACCAAACGCAGACTGGGTGATCGCTTTGCAGAACACCTTCGGTCTGTCCGCAAGCATTACCCAGACCTCCCTGTTGCTTGCCATTTCAACACTCCACCCTGTTCTCATGCCCACATGTCTGTCCTTGGCCTGCTGCATTGCTCCAGTGAAGCTCAACGCAAACTGGAAGAACAGCACCTCATCTTCCGACTAGGCACTTTACAGCCTTCCGGAGTGAATATTGAGTTCAACAATTTTACATCTTGAACTCTCTCCTCCATCCCCATCCCCTTTCCGTTTCTTCCCCCTCCTTTTTGTTTTTTCCAATAATTTATATAGATTTTTCTTTTCCCACCTATTTCCATTATTTTTAAATGTATTTCCACCCATTGTTTATTTCTACCTTTTAGTATTCCCCCATCCCCACTAGAGCTACCTGTACCTTGTCTGTCCTGCTCTCTACTCTTAATTAGCACATTCCTTAGATAATATCACCACCTTCAACACCTCTTTGTCCTTTTGTCTGTGACATCTTTTGGTTATCTCCACGTATTACTGGCTGCTTGTCCCAACAACGCCCCACCCCCAGCCCCACCTACCCCCACCAACCAGCTTATATTTCACCCCTTTCCTATTTTTACTTAGTTCTGTTGAAGGGTCATGAGGACTCGAAACGTCAACTGTGCTCTCCTCCGCCGATGCTGCCAGACCTGCTGAGTTTTTCCAGGTATTTCTGTTTCTGTTTTTGTTTTGGATTTCCAGCATCCGCAGTTTTTTGCTTTCACCAACCTATTAACTTTGTCAATAAAATTCCAGCAAATTAGTAAGCAAAGTAAAATTAGTAAACTTATTATTGTTACATTGGACAGTATCATCCCAGATTTGCACTAAGTGCGGTAGCGGTCAGGTAAAATGACGTCTTACTCCCCGGCTGCAATGGTGGCTTTTCACATTATATCAGCCCAACCCCGCTGCATTAATTATGCATTCACAGGAAACATGCTGTTTCCATGGCGGGCAGGTTCTCATTCACCTGCCCGCCATCACCTCGCCGCTTCATTATGCCAGGTGCCACATTTAAAGTGTAGCCATGCATACACCTCTCAGTGCTCCCAGCCCAGGACTGCTGCACAGAAGACACGATGGCCCAAAGGCAAAAAGACTGCAGCCTTTGTGACACATCCCATGGGCGCCTTTTGAACGCTGTGGAGGCCCACCGTGATGTCCTTTACCCCTGCTCTGGCAGCAGGATGGGCAGCTGCATCATCAATCCAGCATGGGAAGCGGTGGCAGCGGTGGTCAAAAGAGGACAGCCACCCAGTGCCACAGGATGAATGGTCTCATCCATTCCGCCAGGGAAACTCACTCTTCTCGTCGCTCTCAACTCACACACTCACAAACCCATCACACATCCACAGGGATCTCACACCTCAAGGGACAACACCCCTAACTCTCACACACACCCTCACATCTCCACCAGGCTCATACCCTCTCGAGCTCATGTTCTCATCCTGTCTGAGTCTCCGCTTCCCATACAAACATTCCACTCAGTACCATGTGCCCCGCTCATACTCTCTCCATCTGTTTTCAGGCAGGCTGGCTCACTCACTTTGAGGAGTGTGTCATCACGGTGACTGGTGAGGCCATGGGCCGTGCCTACAGTAAGGGTGAGATCGGCGGTGAACAATCTCGTGAGGATGCTGCACCACATCATCCCTCCCTCAACACAACTGTGAGTGCTCTCTCTCATGCTTTTGACTCTGCTGCCATGCAATAATTATCTAATCTACTTTGGTTCACAAGGAGCTCTGCCAAGCGACTGACACCCTCAGCCAGCCAGTCCCTCAGCTCCATCCAGGTCCTCACCTCAGTCAAGAGGACACCTCCTCCATTGAAGAGCTGGAAATAAGTAGCTTGGAAGACCAGCCACAGCGCTTACCCACACCCTGCACCAGTGCAGATATACACACCTCAGTGGGACCTAGATCTAGAGCAGGCTCAGGTTCACAATCTGTGGTCACCGCATGGACACATGTCCGCAGCAGGAGAAGGCAGGTTCGTTCGGGCTGCCCGGCACTCGGAGGACATGCAGGGGATCAGGCATCTGTGAGGTCCAAGCCAGATGATGAGCCTCTGGATTTGGCCTTCCAACTCATCCTGGAGAGTCAGCAGAAGGTGGGGGAACATCACACAGAGCTGTTGGAAGCCCTCAACAGAGTGGAACGCAAGTCGGAGGTGTGCGTCCACCTGCTGTCTGATGAAGTGGTGCCCACATATGGAGTATGGAGGTCTCTATGGGGAGGATGGTGGATGCCATGGAGACCCTGGTCCAGCAGAACACGGAGATGCGTGCAGACCTGCACTCCATCACGGGAGCCATGGGTGAGTTCCTGTAGTGACAATGCAAGTGGGAAATGGGGCGCCTCGATATCCCTCCAGGTGCTCCTTCCCCTCAAGAAGTCAGGCCGGGGCACCTGAAGGGAGGAGGAGCTGGACATCCCTAGGACATCTACTCAAGAATTTCTGAGGCTGTCCTCTCCCTCAGAGTCCCCTTTGCCTGTGAGCCCCCGAACCTCATCCTCTGTCACCACAGAGGGAGCAGCTGGCCATCAAGTAATTCTGGAGGGAGAAGCGTGTGTGTGACAGGGCCTTTCAGAGTCTCACGCAAGCACTCTCTCACACACACGGATCCTTCACATATACTCACCTCAATGTCCTGAGCATTTTCAATGTTGCCTGCTGGGGTTTGCTTTTAGTTGTCCATCTGAGCTGACCTGCATTTCCACCCACCTACTGATCACACTCCCATGCAGCACCTGATATCGTCCATTATGACTTTCGTTTCACTTTCAATTTAGACAGCATGGTCTGGATTCGCTTTGTCATGCACTCCCCTGTCTTTTCCCCTCCCTCAGTCACCCATTTCCTTTCCCCATCACAGTTGACCCCACTGTCTTCACCTTCCATCTTCCCTCCGTGACCTACCAGCTGCAACCATTTTCTTTCCGGGATGTCCAGGTGAACGTGCACGTTCCCTTCCTTCCCAAAAATCCCACCCCTATCCTCATTCACCTCCCAGACCTCCTC
Organism: Cetorhinus maximus; assembly: GCF_964194155.1. Lineage (NCBI taxonomy): Eukaryota > Metazoa > Chordata > Chondrichthyes > Lamniformes > Cetorhinidae > Cetorhinus > Cetorhinus maximus. Next base: position 87,359,813 of record NC_135885.1, read on the forward strand.
CTTCCCGCCCCCCAGGGTCCATGTCTGCTTCTGAGTGCTCACAAACCACCCTCACCATCTCTTCTACCGTTACCATCGAACCCTCACCCTCCCATCCTATCGCCTCACTTTACCCTCAGTCATTCTCACCATGACCTCATTCCATGCCCACCCTCAGCTCGCTCCTCAGGAGGCAGTCATGCCTCCCTTGTATGTTTACCTGGACATCCCCTCCTCCAGACCCCTTCCCCTCTTGGAACCCCTTCTCCCCTTGGAATCCCTTCCTCCCCATCCCAGACTCCATCCCACACACCTTGTCCTCCCCGTTTCCTGACTCTTTCAAACACCCTTACTTCTTTCGCCTTCCTTGGTCCTTCCCCACTCCTGACTCTTTCCCCCAGCCTTACTTCTCCCTCCAGCCTTACTCCCTCCCCTCTCTGCACTCCTACCCCCCTCCAAACTCCTTCCCTTACACCTTCCACCACCCCCTTACACCACCTTCCCAGTTTTCATCTTCTCTCCCTCCCAACCTCACCCCATCCTAACACCTCTTCCTTTCCCAGTCGATCCTAGACCTACCTCTCCCACACCCACAGTACATTGTCCTCTCCCAAACACAACTGGACCTTCCTCTCCACCCCCTCAACCATCATCCATTGTGAGCAGCCCCTCAATGTTGACTTTCCAAATTCCATGAGCTGCTTCACAGTGGAGCCATGTCCATGAGAATCTACCGAGCATGCCATAGATGTTCTTCCAGTGTGCCATTGGTATTGAACTCCAACGTCTTCTGCTCCTTGGATGTCCGCCATGTGAGCAAGGCCCCGGCAGTATGTCCCGATTTCTGCGCGTCACACTTGTCAAGCCATGTTGTGCACTGGCGCGCAATCACATCAACATGGACAAACGATCTGGGGAGGGAATGCGTCCGGCAGGCTGGCCTTACAATAATATGTGGATGTATTGCAATGAGCTTCCCGACATCCGATGGTGGGGAATGCGACCCATCATGGGTGGGCTGAGCGAATGATCGTAAACTGGATTCACAACATTGTGAAGCCGATTTTTGGCCTTCTCGCCATATTGTCCACTCACACTGCCGGGCACGTCTGACGCCAGCGGGCACGGACGATTCCGCCCATTGGCTGCTAAAAATATTTTGTATCTGTTATTTATCAGTTATAATTCATCTCGTGAGTGGTTGTAACATAGCAGTGTTAAACAGAGAATCAAAGTTACATTTATAATTTCTGTGGAGTAAGTTCTGCACAACAGAAATATTTAGGTCAAGCTTCAGTAATTAATGAGCGCAACACGTAACCATGGAACTTACATGACAACTAATATGATATTGAACAGCAGCACAACATGCTACAGTAGCATGCAGCCAATTTTCAATCCCTTTAAAATTCCATCTGCTTCAAATTTCTGACTGACTAGACATTGCCAGTTGTCAATTACTGGAAAAATCTATTTCAATTTAATTCATTTTATAACTTATTTTGTTTATGTGCATGTACTTGCCTGAGTGCGTGTGTCTATTAGTTAACTGTCAAAGTTACTAACAATTTCCATTGACAATCTTGTTTTGTTTTATTGTTTTGTTCATTAATATCAATTTAAGGAGGATCATTATATATTGTAAATTTATATCATGCAGGGTTGTCAGGCAAAGGGTTAAAATTATAGGACCAGAAGAAAAGTGTCAAGACTAGCAGCTAATGAAATATTAGCTTCTTGAAAATAATTGGATTTGTCAGCAATGGATGCATATTTTGTTTGTTTCATTATGCATATGTTTTGCTGTTCTGACAGTACTATTTATAACAGTGGAGAGGTGTGGGAATAAAATATACGGTGGAGGCAAATAAAAGCAAGAAGGCTGGAAAAAATAAAAAGAACAAAGTGGAACAGGAAAATTAAAAGCAGAAAGCAATGGACATGAAATTCAGACCCGTAGTGCCGCTGGAGATGGCACCATGGAAACAGAGTGCTACTGGGGATGCACGCGGCACCCGCAGCCACTTCCAATGTGGCCCCGTGGCGCATCCAAAGAACAAGCATTTAGTTGCATGAGGGGTCCAGCACCAGCATTGCTTAAAGGGCCAGGCACCCAACTTGCAGGTCATGTAATTTTGAAGAACGTCTACTATTGCTAAGTGTCTGCAAGTATGCTGGGGTGTGTTTGGAGGTGACTTCCTGGATTTGGCAGGGAGTGTTGCTGTATCCTCATAGGGAGGTCGGGGGAGTAGGTAACCTGTCAACACTAAGGCTGCAACAGATACGGGGACTGTAATTACAGTGCCTCTGGGTTTGCAGGGAGATTAAATAGAGGCTGCTGAGGGGGAATCTCTACAAGAATATCTCTGCCAAGTTGGACCTGGACTCCTCCATGCCCTTTAACAGTGACAAGAGACTGACTGACAGGCCAGCCTATGCACCCAGCATTTTGGTGTGCATGCCCATCAGTGTTCTCCTGCATGTCACCACATTGATATCTTCATCTGAGTCCCCTGCAGTAGAGCTCCCCTGTTACCCTGCTCTCCAGGCAATGGACACTTGAACCGTCCTTTCCCCTGGCCTGACTGCAGTCCACTCATACCCCATGACTCAACGAATGCAGATCCCAACTCTATAACTCCCTCTGCGAGTGTTAGATCAAGTGACAGGGTCTCTTCATCAATGGTCTGCTCTCTCTCCTCCTCTTGAGGCTGCTGTGGCTGGCCAGGAAGTAGTTCTTGGGTGTCTGAAAGCAAAATATTGGAACGGGAAGATTATGGGGGAGGGAAGTGAGGTGGGTGGAATAGGTCTGTGGTGACATCATCTACAGCTTGCTCATCATGGCAGATAGCAGGATGAGGGTGAGTTGAGAATTGAGAGGGGCATAGGGAAGGAACATGCAATCATCCTCAATTTTCTCAGCAATGCCAGATGCCATGAGCTCTGTCACAGCCAGCCCCCGGGTGCGGAGAACCATCCTCCGCAGAGCTCAGGGGATGCAGGTGCTCTTGTTCCCTGTCAGCACGACTCTGCTCCCTCCCATTGTGTACAGGCTTGTCCTGAAAAAAAGAGCAAAGAATTTCAGTGATTACGTTGCAGTGTATTTGGGTGACATGCCTTCCATAGCTGATTAGCTGGATGTATGTGGAGACAGTGAGAAGTGGGTATGAGGCTAGCAGCATTGGTAGTAATGTGAGGGTGAGGTGGCATATCTGGATGTTATGTGTGAGCCCTGAGTATCAGAGAATGTTGCTGGGTGAGTGATGAGAGTGTGGTGCATTAAACAGCATGAGAGGTTGGTGGAGTGGTGGATTGGTGATGTTATGTGAAGATGCATTCACTGATGTTGACCACATGATATCACTGGACATCTTGTGACACTGCTGACACCAATTGAGCTATGTAAATGAACATTGTGGAATTGACCACAGAGATAAGAGAGCCTGAGCTGTCAATTAAACAATGTTTACACTGGGGAGCAGATGTTCTGTTATCCTAATAATGTCTGGACTCTCAGCCAAGCCTCATTATGTAAGCTTTGGCTGAGAGCCCAGACATCTGTTTGAATAATAGAACACTTGTTCCCTAATGGAAACATTGTTTGATTGACAGCTCAGACTCTCTGACCTCTGTGGTCAATCTCACAATGTTTGTTGACATGTTAAGTGAATTCAAGTGCTTATGGTTTGTGGCTTTTGAAACTTCAAAGGGCCTGGATGATTATCACTTCTATTAGCTTTCAGTTCAGACCTTATCTTCATAGGAGAAATTTACCAATGGAGTACATTATTTCAAAGCTTTTTTTAACACTTCCCACTTTACACTGTGATGTTCAATTGTTCCAGAAAGTGAACATTGTCAATGGGCATGGCAGTGCCAGAGCTTGGCATGGGGGCATGAGGGGACATAGGTGGTGTATCAGGGCAGAGCTGAGCATGAGGGGATGTAGAGGGTGGGTGGAAGGGCAGAGCCTGGCCTAAGGGGCATGAGAGGCCTGAGGGGATGGATGGAGGACATGAGGTAGCATGGATGGAGCATGGGGATTGTTTGAAGGGTGAAGGGGTGTGGGGGGTGAGGACTGGAACTTCTTTGTGTTACTTTTTCCACTGCGATGAAGCCCCATGGCCCTGTGGCTGCCTCCGCACTTCCTCCGGGTCGGCTGGCCCAACTCCAGCCCACACCCGGCCCCCAACAATGGAGACCCCCGCCTTGGTGGACACTTTCTCCCGAGGTCGTCGAGCCGACCTGGGAATTTTCCCAACTCCCTCTGCCCGCTCAAGGCCAGTGTTTCAGGAGGTGATCATCCAGCAGCTACAGAAAGTTCAAGAGGGGAGGGAAGGGATGGCCACCAGGCAGGATAGAAAGATCAGGCAGGCTGTACAGGAATCTCCTGAGAATGTGGCACCACAAACTTCTTTCAGTATTGAATATCAGTAAGGGTAATGACACCTCAGGGAATGCAGTCAGAGGCAAATCTATGGGAGACATGGCTGCAAAGGCAGACATAAGAAAGTGTAGAGATGCAGTTGTTATGGGGAATTCATTAGTTAAGGAACAGGCATTCATTTTTGCAACCACAGGTGTGATTCCTGAATGGTGTGTTTCCTTCCTGGTGCCAGGGTAAAGAAGATCAACTGAATCAATGCAGAACATTCTGCAAGAGAAGGGGGGAGCAGCTGGAAGTTGTGATCCACGTTGGAACCATTGACATAGCTGGGAAAAGGGTTGAGGTCCTACTGGTGCTAGGAAAACGATTAAGGAACAGGACATCAAAGGTGATAATATCTGGAATACTCTCAGTGCCATATGCTGAAGAGTATGAAAGCAGGAAGGCAGTGCAGGGTAATGAATGGCTGGAGAAGTGGTGCAGGAGGGAGGGCTTCAGATTCCTGGGGCATGGGACCAGTTCTGGGGCAGGAGCGATATGTACAAGCTGAACAGGTAGCAGCACCTTGTAAGGACTGGAACCAGTATCCTCATGGGAAGATTAACTCATGCTGTGGGGAAAGTTTAAACTAATTTCGCAGGGGGTGGTGGATGAGGATGCTGCAGCAAAGAGGTGACTTTGAGGCAAATGGACAACTAGGCATGACAAACAGCATCACAATAAAGAATTTTTCAGAATGAGCAGGAATTCGATGGCGGATGAAAGCAAAGCCAACTGGTATTATATTGGAATGCATAGTGGGGAACGCAGAAATGGCAGAGACACTTAATCAATATTTTGCCTCAGTTTTCACAGTGGAGGACACTAGTACCACCCCAATAGTAACAGGTAGTGCAGAGGATACAGAGAAGGAGAAACTTAGAACGATCACCGTCACTAGAGAAAAAGCACTGAGCAAACTAATGGGATTAAAGGGTGACAAGTCCCCAGCATCTGATGGCCTACCTCCCAGGGTCTTAAAGGAAGTGGCAGCGGAGATAGTGGATGCATTAGCTATAATATTCCAAAATTCCCTGGATTCTGGAAAGGTTCCAGTGGATTGGAAAAATGCTAATATAACACCCTTATTCAAAAAGGGAGGAGGCAGAAAGTAGGAAACTATAGACCAGTTAGTTTAACATCTGTCGTTGGGAAATTGTTGGAATCCATTGTTAAGGAAGTAGTAATGGGGCATTTGGAAAGTCAAAGTGCAATCCATCAGAGTCAGCATGGTTTTATGAAGAGTAAATTGTGTTTGACTAATTTGCTAGAGTTCTTTGAAGATGTGACAAGCAAAGTGGTTAATGGGGACCCTGTAGATGTAATAGATCTGGACTTCCAGAAGGCCTTTGATAAGGTGCCGTACAAAAGATAAGATCACATGGAGTTAGGGGTAATATATTAGCTTGGATAGAGGATTGGCTAACCAACAGGAAGCAGAGAGTTGGGATAAATGGGTCTTTTTTCTGGATGGCAAGCTGTAACTAGTGGGGTGTCACAGGGTTTGGTCCTTGGGCCCCAACTATTTACAATCTATAATAATGACTTGGATTCAGGGATAGAAGGCACTATAGCTAAATTTGCAGATGACACCAAAATAGGTGGGAAAGTAAGTTGCAATGAAGAAATAAGAAATTTACAAATGGATACGGGCAGGTTAGGTGAATGGGCCAAAATTTGGCAGATGGAGTTTAACGTGGATAAGTGTGAGGTTATCCATTTTGGTTGGAAGAATAAAAAGGCGACTTATTATTTAAATGGAGAGAAACTTCAGATTGCTTCAGTGCAGAGGGATCTGGGAGTCCTCGTGCATGAATTGCTGAAAGCTAGTATGCAGGTACAGCAGGTAATAAGGAAGGCAAATGGAATTTTGGCATTTATTGCTAAAGGAATAGAATATAAAAATAGGGAAGTGTTGTTGCAACTGTACAAGGCATTGGTGAGGCACCTGGAGTACTGTGCACAGTTTTGGTCCCCTTACTTGAGGAAGGATGTAGTTGCATTGGAGGCAGTTCAAAGGAGGTTCACTAGATTGATTCCAGAGATGCGGGGCTTGTCTTATGAGGAGAGATTGAGCAGTTTAGGCCTATACTCGCTGGAGTTTAGAAGGATGAGAGGAGAACTAATTGAGGTATATAAGATGCTAAAGGGAATAGATAAAGCAGACGTGGAGCGGATGTTTCCCCTTGTGGGGCATTCTGGAATGAGAGGCCATAGTTTTAGGCTAAGGGATGGTAGATTTAAATCAGAGATGAGGAGGAATTACTTTTCTCAAAGGGTCGTGAATCTGTGGAATTCACTACCTCAGAGTGCAATGGATGCCGGGACGCTGAATAAATTTAAGGAGGAGATAGACAGATTTTTAATTAGTAATTGGTTGAAAGATTATGGGGAGAGGGCGGGAAATTGGAGTTGAGGCCAAAATGAGATCAGCCATGATCGTATTGAATGGCAGGGCAGGCTTGAGGGGCTGAATTGCCAACTCCTGCTCCTAGTTCTTATGTTCTTATGTGTGATTGTGTGGAGAGAATTACAAATAAGGCTGATGAGCTACAGACAGAGTTGCCACATGGGGCTATTATCAAATGGCTAGAAGAGAGACCTGGCTTAAACATGGGCAAGAATAAGAACTAAATCCAATGTACGCAGGATGGATAGGAGAGGAAGAATTACAAGAGGAGTTGGCTGTATTGGTCAAGGTTAATGCCATGGTTCCATTGCTTTGACAATATACTAGAAGATTGACTGAACCTATTTGGTTAGAATTAAGGGTCAGTAAAGGAACTGTTATACTGTTGGTGTTTACTATAGATCCCCAAATAGTGAGGAGGCAATAGGGGAGCAAATCTGTAGACAAACTTTGAGAAAAATAATGCAGTAATTATTGTAATGGGCTTCAATTACCCTAATATATAAAAACAGAAAGTGCTGGAAACACTCAGCAGGTCTGGCAGCATCTGTGTAGAGAGGAACAGAGTTAACCTTTCGAGTTGAATATGATTCTTCTTCAGAACTGAAGGAGGGTAGACATGTGATGGGTTGTATGGCATTGAAAGAGGTGACGGGGAGAAAGAACAAAAGCAAAGGTTTAGGGTGAGGTAAAGGGTGGGAGAGATCAAATGATAAAGATGTCATGGAACAAAAGGTTAAGGGAGTGGTAATGTTTTAGTTAAAAAAAAACAAAGCATTTGTCCAGAGTGAGTGTAAATTCAAGAATAATGGGCGGGATTTTCCGCACCCGCCCACTGCTGGGATCATCCTGTTCTGCTGCAAATCAATGGACTTCTGGCCGGGGCGCCGTCTCGCCCACAGTGCCCGCAACGGGGCCAGAAAATCCTGGCCAATGAATAGAACTGTCTGTAATCAAAGACATAAAAAACAGATTCAAACCGGGACTTTCCAGCATCTGCAGTATTTTAATTTTATTCAATTTCCCTATTGAGGAAAAAAAATAAAGGAAAGAAGAATGAAGAATTCCTAAAATGTGTACAAGGTAGCTTCTTTGATCAGGACGTTTCTAGCCCAATAAGGCTGGAAACAGTGCTAGATCTAGTTCTGGAAAATGAAGCAGCACAAATGGAGGGTATTGCAGTGGCAGAACATCTGGGCAATAGTGATCATAATATAATTAGGGTTAAAACAATTATGGAAAAGGGCAAAGAAAAATCAACAATGAAAAATACAACTGGAGGAGAGTCAATTTCAATTGGAATGGCATATGGCACACACGGACTGGAAACAAAAATTGGCCAGGAAAACTGTAAATGAACAATGACAGGCATTCAATGTAGAGGTACTATGAATACAAGCTAAACATAGAATCATAGAATGGTTGCAACACAGAAGGAAGCCATTCAGCCCATATTATCTGTACTGGCTCTCAGCAAGAGCAATTCACCTAGTGCCACTCCACTGCCTTTTCCCCGTAGACCAATTTTTTCCTCTTCAGACAACGATCCAATTCTCTTTTGAACATGTTTCCATAAGGAAGAGTAATGAGGCATCCAAAGCTAGAGCTCCCTTGATGGCAAAGGAAATAGAAGTTAAAATAAAACAGAAAAAGGAAGATTATGACAAATATAATATGTAGAATATAGCCAAAAATCAGACAAAATACAGAGATTATAAAGGAGATTATAAAAGAAATAAGCACGGCAAAGAAAAACACTGAGAAAGGATCAGTGGGAAAGTAAAAGCGAGCTCAAAAATCTTGAATAAACATATAAAGAATAAAAGAGTAGTTAAACGAATGTCGGTGCTCATCAAGGACAAAACAGGCAATCTTCTTATGAAGCAATAACTAAGATACTGAATTAATATTTTGCATCTGTCTTCACAAAAGAGGATGAAGTGAATATTGCAGCAGCAGAAGGGGGGTAGAGATATTCGATAGGATTAAAATAAATAGAAAAATGTGGTAAATAGTTTGGCATCACTCAAAGTTGACGAGTCACCTGGTCTAAATGGATGCATCCTTGGCTGAGGAAGTCTGGGTGGATATAGCAGTAGCTCTGAACACCTTGGACACAAAAGTCCCGGAGGACTGGACGATTGGAAATTTGCAAGCCTGTTCAGAAAAAGAGAGGGGGGATAAACCTGATAACTGTTGAATCTAACATTGGTGGCAGGAAAGCCACTAGAGAGCAATGTCAAGGGCAAAATTAATTCTCACTTGAAGAAGCATGGGTTAATAAGAGACAGCCAAGGCAAATTGTGACTGACTAACCAGATTGAGTTCTTTAATAAAATAGCAGAGAAGATTTGTGAAGGTACTGCAGTAGAAGTCATACATTTGGACTTTCAAAAGATATTTGATAGAATACACAGGTCAGATTTACTCAGAAAATGGAGAACATGCAATTAAAGGTATGGTGATAACTTGAGTTTATAATTGGCTAAAGGATAAAAATCAGATTAATAGTGAAGGAATGTTCTTCTAACTAGAGGGAAGTAAGGAGAGAGATGCCAACTCCCCAGTTGGCGTTCGGACCATTATTTATCTTGTTATATGTAAATAACCTGACCTTGGAACTTAGAAAAGAAAAGCTCTGAAGAAGAGTCATATGAACTCGAAACGTTGACTCTATTTCTCTTTCCACAGACGCTGCCAGACTTGCTGAGTTTGTCCAGCATTTTCTGTTTTTATTTTGGATGTAGGGAGTATATTTTAGATGTATGCAAATAAAACAGAATGTGAAAGTGTGGTAAATAATGAGCTGGATTGTGACATACTTCAGGAGAGCAGATAAACTGGTGGGCTGGTCAGAAACATGACAAAGCAAGTTAATATGGATATGTGTGCACTTTGAGAGACATTGAAATGGTACTATTTTGAGGTCGGGGGGATGAAAGAACAAAGGGAACTTGGGAAGCATAATCACAAATCTTTGAAGCTGGCAGGGTTATTTTGAAAGGCAATTAATAAAGCATATAGTATTCCTGGCTTTTAAAATAGGGCCATTGAATATGAAAACAATGAGGTCATGCTAAACATTTACAAGCCCATGATTAGGGCTCAGCTCAAGTATTGCATACAATCATGGACTCCACTCTTCAGGAGTGATGCCAAGACTTTGGAGAAAGTAAATATGAGATTTACTAATGTGATATAAGGGATGAAGGTCTTCATAAGAAGCAGAGAAGGTTAAGGGGTGGCCTAATAGAGCTATTCAACAATATGAGGGATTTTGATAGGCCAAGTAGAGATAAACAGTTTGCTTTTTTAAGTGGGTCATTAATCAAAGGTCAAAGATTTAAAATAACTGGCAAAACAGCCAGAGGTGAAATGAGAAGATACTTATCACTCAGAAAGAAAATTAAACTTGCATTTATTTGGCATATTTCATCACACCAGGATGTCCCAAAGTACTTTACAGTCTATGAAGTGTTTTTCTTAAGTATAGTCACTGTAGGAAATGTGACAGTCAATTTGCACACAGTAAGCTCCCAAAAACATCATTTTTTTTAATGCTGATGCCTAAGGGATAAACACTGGCAGAACAGCAAGGATAATTCCTCTGCTCTTTTCCAATCTAGTATCATGAGATATTTTACATCCAAATGAGAGAGCACACAGGGCTTGGTTTAACACTTCCCCAACACCTTCCTGGCACAACCTTAATACTGCACTGGTGTATCAGCCTAGATTTCTATGCTCAAGTCTCTGGAGTGGGACTTGAACCCACAACTTTCAGAGGTAAAATGTTACCTTCTGAGCTATGGCTGACAGAAAACTGTTAGGATCTGTCACACACTATCTGAAAGGGTGTTAAAATCATATTCCTTAGGAACTTTCAAAAGGCAATTGGATATGTACTTTAAGAGGAATAATTTGCAGCGTTATGTGAAAAAGTTGGGGTACTCCTTTCCAAGAGTCAGCACAAGTTCAAATGGGTTGAATGCCGCCCCCCTTCCCCACCCCCCCCACTTCCTGTGCTGTACGATTCTGTGGGGATTCTCTTCAATGATTCAGTTTGATATGTGGAATAGGGAGTAAAACTATTTATAATCAGAAAAAAACAGAGTTACATGCAGTTTGCACACTGTAAGAAAGAAAAGAAAATCCAGACAGAACTTTTATGTTCTGAGCATTAGCTATTACAATGACTCGTGGAAATAGGTTGATTTGGTATACAACCAGTAGTTATACAGCTCATTGTTTCTGATGGATGGCATAATTTGTGCTGCCATTTGTTTAAATCCCTCAGTTTATTTATTGTACTTAAAAAATGATGGAAGGCAACACGTTAAAAGTATAATTCTAACAGTGAATCTATGTGCAGCTTTTGCCTCTGTGTGGTAGTTTGGAGCTATTACATTTTGCATAAAGATTGTCTGGAATAGTTAAACAGGAGATAAATGTGTAATCACCAATTGGTGTAACTTACCTTTGTTTCCTCCAGCTTTCTCCATTTTACATATTTCCTCTTGTGAGATATTGGTCTAGAAGTGTGGGCAGTTTTCTTGTAACTCAAATAGATAGCCATTCTTCATATGTCACCCTACATGCTATGTTGCAAATCTGTTTTCACAAATAGACTACATGATAAATAGCAGAAGATGGATCTGAATAAGATTTAACTTTAACTCCAAAAAACAGGTGGGATTCGTATGGGTGGGAAATTACAATTTAAAAAATTAAAAAATCACCTCAAACGCATTCACTTCCAACTTCAAAGGAGATGGGATGGGGGGAATAGACGATCAATCTGGAAGTGGGGGTGAGGGTGTCCAGGGTGGCGCAGGTAGCCATTGAAACCTCTTAAAGATGTTTAAGCATTTTAACAAGGTTTGTATTTTAATCCATGTGTTTCCTAAGCCTTAAGAAAGCTGGCAGGTAAAAGCAGATGAGAAAGGGATGGATCATAAGGTAAGTGCCATTACATCCTTGCATTTGGGTCAGTGAAAGCTGGACTGTTTTCTCAGGCCCAACAAGCTAACCCTATAACCTCTCCCATCTCTTTGATCTCACCCAACGCACTTACCCACAATCACTGACTCCCAAGTCCCAACTCAACTCCTCCTGTCAGCTTCCCAGCCACACAGCAATGTCCTCTTGCAACCTATTATTTCCCACCCCTGCACCCCCATTGTGACCCCACATCCCGCCACCACCACTGAAATTACCTGCTCCTCGGTCTTATACCACAGCCTTCCCTGCCCGACAGGTTGCATGCCTACCAATCAAGTGGCTGTCAGGCAGAAAGTCTGGGGAAAATATACAAACATTAATTGTAGTTAAAACTACAGGTGGTCAGGCAAAACTGTACTTCTGGATTTCTTGTCCATATAACAACTCACGACTCTCCCCCTCCCCACATCATCCCTTCCTCCAAAAGCACACCTGGTAAACATTTGGGCCATAGTTTTCACACCAAAATTTATCATGTTTTCTTTTGAAACAAGAATTGTGTCTACTTCTATGTAGTAGCCCATTGTTATTTGTCATGCCACTCAACAGAATCTTGGGGCATTAAGAATTTTTGTGTGCTAACAATTACTAAAATGTGTTATTACAGACTATTCAAATTCTCTGAAATGTCATCTAGCACTAGATGAGAGCATTTAGTTTGTCTGTGTGCCACAAATCACTTAAGGTATTTGGTCTAGGTACTACAGTGTTGTAGTTATTCTTGGCATTGACAGGACTGAAACACAGTCACTCGCCCAAGCCGACATGGTTATAATAACTTGTGGCAATTTGCACTGCAACTCACACACACACATTCTTAAAGTCACATAGGAAAAATATCATTTTGCAGAAAACTGAAAAGCCCAGTGTGTCTGGTTGCTATATTGGACATATTCAGTTTAATCATTTATTGACTTATATCTAGAGCCCCAAGGAGAGTCAGTTATTCACCCTGGTAAGTAGAAAGATTGGACTTTAACTTTCAAAGTAAATCAGGTGCAGCGAAAAACTACTGGGACTTTCTTATGCTGTTTAATTTCTGGTACAAATATTGTTAGCTCAGTTTGAGATTGTATGAATTAATTTATTGGGAAAGAAATTATGGGCTTGAAATTCAGGTCTGCAGTGCTACTTGAGCAACCCTTTGCAATTCAGTTCAGTTTCTCTTTAAAAGGGACAGACTGCCGTTAAGAACAGAAGACTGGCTGCACCACATGCTCAGTCTCTTGCTAAGTACAGAGGCAGGCAGCAGCATGGCAGCTGCACGGCCCTAGGTTAAAATTAGGCAAATGAGCTGGCAAAAATGAAATTTGCATGCTCCCTACCTCTACCAAATGCAACCTGGGCTAATTGCAAATTGTGACCACACGCCCGATTAATGGTGCAGACCAACTACTAGCTCTACATTTCCTCCTGTGAATACCTGAGAAAATGGAATTTGAAGTTAGAAAAATACTTTTTTCTGCTGAAGATCTCTACAGCGATGGAACTGCCAGTTTGGTTTCATCCAATATGACAGGAGCCACTTTCCAGGTTCAACTACATCAGACGTTGACTGATGCCAAAGAGACCATGGCCGGGGTTTACCTTTGGTAGGCGCACCCGATCGGAGGGCCCAGGAGCCGTCGGGAAACAGACCGCAGGCTGCGGTTGGCCCCCGACAGCCAGGGTAAAACGCACGCTAAAATGCTCAGCACTGCCAGGGTGGGGGTGGGAAGAGGGCGGGCGATGACATCACCATGGGCGCGGGTGAGCGCTGCGAGAAAGCTCCCTGAAGGCAGACAGCTGCCTCAGGGAGCTGCAGGCCTGAAAATTATCAAATAAAGATTTTAAAAGCTGAAAAAAATGCCCAAGCATCACAATCAATCACCTGAAAATATAGCTGATAAAAATGATGACCACAGATATTTATTTTATTTTGTTTCATAGCGGAAATTTCATCCCGCCCTTGGGTGAGGTTTGATGAAAAATGCAAAGTCTGCCTGGGCGATTCGCCCATCCGCCAACCATAAGGTTGGACAGGCCATGGAAGATCAGAGACAATTGCACCATTAATAGGCTTAATTGCCCCCTTAATTGTCGGCAGGCACACTTCCGACTTCTGTGCATGCCCGCCGAGCGAAATATCGCGTGAGCGCATGATGACGTTGAGATGCTCGCCCAACGTCTTCTCATGCGATTTTACACCTGATCGGGTTGGGCGCGCGCCCGCTTGTGGGACATAAAACTCTGCCCCATCTTTTGAATAGAACTAATATTTAAAGAAGGCGCTATTCTTTCTCTCTCTTCCTATTCCAAATAATGATGATTAGCTCCATCTGAATGGGACTAAGTAACTTTTTTTCTGAAAGTACGCACAATTTAGATGCAGAATTAAAAGTAGAAAAATGTCTATATTATTTTCATAAGAATGAATAAACAATCTTTTTCTGCCATATCTCAGGATAATATAACTTTGTGATTTCTTTTAGATTTGTCAGTTTTGGGTAATGAACTACATTTCTTCAGGAGCATCTTAGGTACTTTTAGGGCAGATACAAAGGGCAGAATTGTCCCAGATTTGCACTAAGCGCAGTAGCGGCCGGGAAAAAGGACGTTTTACCTGCTGCCACAATGGCGGCTTTTCACTCCGTATCATCCACTTCCCGCCTCATTAGTTATGCAGCCACAGGAAACACGCCATCTGACTGGCGGGTGGTCTCTGAATCGCCCGCCATGCCGTACCATGCCATTTCCTCACTCTGGGTGCCATATCTAAACTTCAGCCACACAAACAGTCCTCAATGCTAGCAGCGTAGAATGGCTCCAATGAACATGTGGACCCGAAAGCCAGGAGAAGTTCAGTGACCCACCTTTACAGTGCCTTTTTGAGGCCCACTGTCATGTCCTCCACTCCCGCTCTGGCCACAGGAGATCCAGTAATCTCGCCACTCTGGCTTGGTAGGCAATGGCAGTGGTGGTCAGTGCCAACTCTGCACAGAAGAGGCTGGCCATCCAGTACTGAAAGAGGATGAATGATATCATCTGTGCTGCCAGGGTAAGGCAACCAACTCATCACTCTAAACTCACACACTCAAGCCTATCACACATTTACTGGCACCTCACTTACTGCCAGCTCAAGGGATATCACCACTCACTCTCTCACACACACCCTCACATCTCCACCTGGCCTCAGCTCCTCTAGAGGCTGCCTCACCTTCTTGAAGCCACTTGCACAGATCAATATGTGCCCTCACATAGACCCTGGGATACTTCGCTTCCCCAGAATAGCCCTCTAACCGGTAGCCTCTTCCCTTGCCTGAGGCATCTTCTTCTCCCTTCCCCAAACAAGCCCTAGCCCTCTAGCCATTGAAAAGCCACCCCCACCTTATGGCTGGTCTGGTAGGTAGAGACCTGCCCGTGAGCCCCCCCTAAAAGTGATGTGGTGCTGCCTGTGAAGCCTGGTGCTGATGACTATGAGTGCTGACCGAAGCAAGGTAGGCAAACAAACCTCGAAATCCCGAGTGAAGTGCAGCTCCCTAGGTACACGTCGCTTATGTACAATTGTGAAACACATAGGCATGCCGGATGATCCAGAGTGGGTGGATGATTCCGGTGGACAGGGATTATAATTATATGCAGATGTATTAAAGTGACATTACCAGTGTCCAGTGGTGGGAAACGTGGTCCCCCATTGACAAGTGGAGTGGATGATCACAACCTGGTTTTGCAGCATGGTGAAACCAATTTTTGGCCTTCCTACCATATAACCCTCTTGTGCCTGACATGACGCCTGGTGCCAATGGGGATGGAAAATTCCAGCCAAAGTGAAGATAATTTTACTTAGTCTTTATATTGTACCATAATGCTAACTATGTTCAGCATTACAACAATGAGACATAGCCAACCCCAAACTACTTGTTCTTTTGCCTTCACGCTTAAGATTGCAAACTTACCGTTATGTCAATTTCTGCTATTGACCCACACGTACCAGGATACAGGACTGACATTGTTCAATATATTGCCCTCAATTGCACCATGTCTAAAGTAATGCTAGGTCAGAATTCTCATCTGTTTGACAAATTTAATAAATAGCAATGTGTTTCCTCTATGCTGCATCTTTTGAATATATTGTACTTTATTGTATTATAGTTGATCAGCATATAATAGAACAGAGAATGTGGCAAAGCAGTGAATAATCCCGAATATTTAGTAGGAGCTGTGGACAAAAGAATTATAAAAATTAGGAAAATCTCAATAACTCACACATGATTTATCAAAACTGCCTTCACAATTGGAACAAATTCAGTATTCCACAATTCTCCACCAATTATTTAGTTTCTACCAATTAAAAATGGAGATGGCACTTTAAACTCTGTCATAGATAACATGACTTGTTTCCTGTCTCTGTCCAGAAATCAATGTGTATCTTTTTGAAAATCTCCAAGGTAAAGTAAAAATAAGCTTAAAGGTCATTGTGATATAACATAGAAAATTTTACTGGAACAAAACACAGAAATAAGATCAAATGAAGTGATAATAATGTGTTTTCATCCTGTGCTTCATCAAACTCATGTATTTCATTAGTATGTGCCTTTATATAGGGTACAGAACTAAAACCCCAGTTAATCTGCTTGATTTCGAAAGAATACTTATTTTGGGCAGAGATAGCCCTGTGAATTTCTGCTATAGCTGTTATCGGAAGTTAATATAGATATATTTCTGATTGTTTCATCAATTCTTTTATTTGTCTCAAATTTCCTATTCAACAGGTGCAATATCACAAAAGTTTGGTCCATATTTTCATTGAAAGGGCAAGGTGCATAAAAATGCTACGAGGATGGATTTAAATGTGTTTGTTTCTATGAAGCACAAAGTAAATATGTTCATTATTTAAAAGTCAAAACCATTATGTCGAGTTTAAATTCCTCTATTCACTAATTTTAAAGAAAGAATAAATTTGGGTAAAAAGTGCAGTGTGCCGGTAGTCATCCAATGTTGCTGTGAAAATTCAAACACCTACAAATAGTGGCTGCAAAATGTGGATCTATAGCGTCTGTATTTTCAGTACTGTGAGTGCAGGTGATTTTGCCAGGATAACAGGCTTCCCATGGTGCAGGGTGTTATTGACTGCACACAAGTTGCTTTGTGGGCACCACATCTAAATTCAGAAACCACAAAGGCTTCCACTTCCTCAATATGCAGTTGGCATGTGACATGCTCAGCATGTTATCAATGCCCGATATCCTGGCAACACCCATAATCTTTTCATTCTGTACCAGTTTGTTGTACCATCCACAGTACCATGAGGGAGCAGAGGGCGGCTACTGAGGAACAAGAGCCACTTCTGACCACTTGGCTCATGGTTTGGATATGCAATCTATGCCACATGGGCAGCATGCATTTATCGAGAGCCATTCTGCCACATGACCATTGAAACAATTAAACAATGCTTCTGCTGCCCGTACTATTCTGGAGGAGGCCTGCAGTTCTCTCCAGAGCATGTGTCATGATTAGTCATGGCCTACTGCTTCCTGCATAACCGTATGATCATGAGGGCACACCCCTTGCTACCAGGCGAGTAGCTGAGGAGGAGGAGGGGGGAGACAAGGAGGTCGGTGAGGAAAGGAGGAGGCAACCAACACATTTTTATTCTAGTTGGGTTGTCTGTGATCGGTTCATTTGTCTGCAATACCCGTGTACGCAACCCAAATTCTCCACTTAACAGCAGCCCCACATCTTACCAATCCTCTGCTACTGACCATCACAGTATCCATTTTCCCACAATGCTGAAATAAAAAAAACAAAAAATCCAATCAGCCCTATAAAAAAATAATCCAATATTCCATACAAAAATCAACCAATCAAC
This sequence comes from Cetorhinus maximus, assembly GCF_964194155.1. NCBI lineage: Eukaryota > Metazoa > Chordata > Chondrichthyes > Lamniformes > Cetorhinidae > Cetorhinus > Cetorhinus maximus. The sequence goes on from NC_135885.1 coordinate 87,377,477, forward strand.
CCTGTGCAATCTGTTAGTGTATATCTTCCATGTATCTGCTTGGCCTGGTGCTCCAATGCAGTGCTACCCTCGTGGCTGCAATATGGTTGCTGGGAGGCTGCTGAATTTCAGTGGGGAAGACAGCAGATGGCCTTGCAGGATGACCTTGTGCAGGCCTGACCCTAGAAGGCTCAGCTTTAGACTGCACCAGTCTGGGCTAACTGACGGACATCTCATCCTGAGAGAGGACAGCAGATTTGTGCTCCATGGAGTCACTGACACTCACCCAGGGCAGTGCCTCAGCAATCCTGGTAATCTCCTTGAACACAGATTTATGGACTCCTGTAAAAGAGACCATTGTAAAACCCATTGAGCACTGGCATCCATAGCCATGATGGCAGCAGTTCATTCTGGCATGACAACCAGCTGAGCTTGCAGTACTTCAGCCTGAACTTCCACTGCAGCACCGAGAAGTTGCATGGCTTCTTTTTGTGCTGCCATGGAAGCTAAGACAATACCACCAGATGCTAGATCTTTGCTGGGTTCACAAGTGTTCTTATGGAGTTGGTCACCACCTCCAGGCTAGAAAGGAGTTTTTAAAGCACTGTGCAAAGTCCTGTGCAAGGTTGATACTGGTCTCCAACGTGCTCCTTGACAGTGACTGCAGGCTTTTTGGCTGGTCTGTCAATGCACCAAGCATTTCTGTTTGCCTATCCATCTGCCTTTTTCTACACCACCTCATCAAAGGCCCAGATTTTGGTCTCCGGGTCAGGTTCGCAGATTCAGGAGATTTCCTGTCAGGCTGTTCACTAATGTCCATTGAGTGCTCATATTGATCAGGCCTGAACCAGAAAATGGTTTGAGCCTCTCAACATTGGCTTTAGGCAGGTAGTGTGGCTGCTCCATGAACTTCGTGCCCGCTTTGAGCAGAAGTTAAAAACCCCCCCCCAATATGTTTTCACAATTGACTTTGGAACCATCTCTGTGAGCCGTATCAACTTCTGTACTGTAAAAATATTTTGAGGCTAGTTCAACATTTTCAATAAGATCGATTGATGCCATTTCTGATAGTAGCTCTTTACTGCCTTTTCTGGCATTAACATTTTCAATGTCTGTTTATCCAATTAGTATTAGCTGCAGTATTCAATGCAAATATTTTTGAAAAAGGGCTCTGTCAATCCTGATCAGGTATATTTTTTCGTTACTGAGCTTGATTATGTGTAAGATTTAAGAGCACAAAATAAATATTATTTCTTCTGATGGGTGGATTTTGAAGCCGGTCGTGATCTAAGTACTAAAGGTAGCAGAGCCTGCCATGTAATATTATAGCTGGTAGGTAGAAGCAGAAACCTGAGGTTCACTTACTTTCCATGTTAATACCGTTTCCCTGTATTGTAAACAAAAAACTGTTACCAACACATATCCCAAACATGTACTGAATGCCTCAGGAGTGAATAAGTTAGATACAGCCACATTGCCTTTGCTTCCTACATGTGCCAAGAGATTCACAAATATGGAAAATATATACAGATGGTGGAAGCTTCTGATACACTAATCATGCAGCCTCCCTTTTCATATAATTTCTTCTAGTTCAAAAACTAGACTGGTCAAGTGGGCAGAAAAATGACAAATGGAATTCAACCCAGAGAAGTGTGAGGTGATGCATTTGAGGAGGTCAAACAAGGCAAGGGATTACACAATTAATTGGAGGATACTGAGAGGTGTAGAGGACGCAAGAGACCTTGGAGTGAGTGTTCACAGGTCCCTGAAGGTAGCAGGACAGGTTGAAAAGGTTGCTAAGAAGGCATATGGAATCCCTTCATTTATTAGCCGAGGCATAGAATATAAGAGCAGGGAAGTTATGCTGGAACTTTAGAAAACATTTGTTAGGTCACAACTTGAGCACTCTGTGCATTTCTGGTCACCTCAATACAGGAAGGATGTAATTGCATCAGAGAGGGTACAGAGGAGATTTACAACGATTACCAGGACTGGAAAATTGCAGCTATGGGGAAAGATTGGATAGGCTGGAGATGTTCTCCTTGGAACAGAGGAGGCTGAGGGGAGATTTGATTGAGATGTATAAAATTGTGAGGAGCCTGGATAGAGTGGATGGGAAGGGCCTTTTCACTTTAGCAGAGAGGTCAGTGACTATGGGGCATAGATTTAACATGATTGGTAAAAAGATTAGAGGGGAGATGAGGAAAAAAAATCACCCAGAGGGTTGTGGAGGTCTGGAACTCACTGCCTGAAAGGGTAGTAGAGGCAGGAACCCTCAGCTCATTTAAAAGATGTCTGGATATGTACCTGAAGTGCCGTAAACTGCGGACCAAAGTCTTGAAATTGGGGTGGGCTGGGTGGCTGGTTTTTTGGCGGGTCCATACATGATGGGCCAGGTGGCCTCTTTCCATGCTGCAAACTTTGTGTGATTCTGTGATTCTGAACTTTGGACAATTTAAAAATGGTCAACATTTTGAAGGCTGATCTCCAGATGATGGCATCTGATACACAGGTGGTAGAATTTTACACCTGACAAGATCCTGTCAACCCATTGAACAAGCGGCAAAATAAAGTTATTTATTTCTTATAAGTTTCTCTGTTTTCTGTGTCAGCAAAATAGTTTTTTTTAACCGCTAATAATTGTGGCATTAAGTCCTAAAGTTACTATTATTAATTCTAGCAGATGCACGTCAATATTATATTTTGTAATTCTGTTACTGTGGAAAATAAAAATATGCAAAAAAAAATTCCAAAAGCTAAGTAGTACACTGAAACCAACATTATTCAACTCCAATTATCTACCTTCATGATTATCTGCCAAGCTTTTCACAGGGCTAAGCGATGAATTTTGGAAAGAAGAACGAGGAGAAGCAATATAAACTAAATGGTCGAATTTTAAAAGTGGTGCAGGAACAGAGCAACCTAGGGTTTCACATATTTAAATCTTTGAACATGGCAGGGCAATTTCATAGGGCTGTTAAGAAAGCAGATGGCACCTTTGCCTTTATAAACAGGGAAAGAGGGCACAAAAACGAGGAAGCAATGTTAAGTCTTTATAAATCAATAGTTAGGCTTCAGCTGGAGAATTATCCAATTCTGGTTACCACGGGCAGAATTCTTAGGTCGGTGGGCAGGCACGATCGGCGAGTCTGGGATCGGCTGGGGAACGGACTGCCGACCACGATCAGCCCCCGACCGCGATTTCATGCTGGCTGGCCAATTAACGGCCAGGCAGCGTGAAGTGCCCATTGAAAAGCTCAGCGCTGCTGGGGTAGGGGTGGGAGGAGGGCAGGCGCTGACATAAGCGCGGGCGCGGGCGAGCGCTGAATGAAAGCTCCCTGAAGGCAGAGAGCTGCCTCAGGGGGCTAAAGACTTGAAAACAATTAATAAAGTTTTTAAAATCAGGAGGAAAATGTCCAAGCATCACAATCAGTCACCAGAAAAAAATGATAAAAATGCTGTCCATAGATTTTAATTTTTTAATTTAATGACGGAAACCTCAACCTGTCCTTGGATGAAGTTTCATGAAAAATGCGAAGTCCACCTGGTCGATTCACCCGTCCGCCAGCCGTAAGTTTGGACGGGCCAAATCGGAAACAATCACAACTTTAATTATACTAATTGGCCTCTTAATTGTTGGCAGGCACGCTTCCAACTTTTGCATGGGCCCGCCAACCGAAATATCCCGCGAGCGCAGGATGACTTTGGGATACTTGCCCGACGTCATCTCATGAGTTCGCTTCTGATTGGGTCGGGCGCGTGCCCGCCCGCTGACTAAAATTTCTGCCCCACATTTTAGGAAGGATGTAAGGGCCTTGGAATGAGTGCAGAGGAGAGTTATTAGATTGTACCAGTAAAGAGGGACTTCAGTTATATGAAGAGACTAGATAAACTTGGGTCTTTCTCATTAGAGCAGTGAAGGTTGTCACAAATATGTAATTATGAAATCATAGATTTTTAAGGTCAACTGGTTTAAAGGTACGTTTTTTACTTTTCAAACCTTTAAATTGAGTTATAAGTCCTTTTCAAATGGAGATATGGACAGATATCTTGGCACCTTTCTCTGTTTGCTCAGATCATGTCAGACTCTGTTATCTCCAGAACAGATCACAGAGTCATTAAAATGAAAGACCCCTTCAGGGCTGTCCATTGAACCTGCAAACAGTGTGAAGACTCCTTAGCTTCTGAGAGAATAGGAGACAGGAAGATACTTCAAAGGAACTCCAACATCATTAACTTCTTTGTCTGGTGGTACAATGGCTCATTTGAAATTAATATAGCAGCCATTTTGCTTTGGGTATGATAAAGACAGGCAGCGAAATCCATGTGTGCAGAACCCCAGGAAGAACTGGGAGAGACATCATCTGAGAGGGTCTTGGCCAAGGGAGAGCAAAGAGGAAGGTATCCAGAAATCAGATGCTGTTTTGTTGAAAGTTTTGTCCAGGCAATCTGCAAGTGCCACTGAACTAGTGAGAAACAAGAAGCTTTCTCTCTCACCCAGGCAGCCTCCAACTATTCGACTACAGACACCATTGCAGCTGCTGAACACAACTCTTCAACTTCAACCCTTCACTCCAGACAACCAACATTTCAGTTGCAAGCTATGGACCTGCAACAATATCTTAAAGGGCTGAACTGAATTTTATCTTTATATCCTTACTTGCATTTAATTTTTGTAGGTATTTAGTTAGTAACTGTATTGCTTTTACTTAAGTAACTTAAAGCAGTGTTTTGTAATAAACTAACCTTTATGTTGTTTAAGACTAAAACTTTGCTGCTGGATATTTTTTAAATTGAACAACTCGCAAGTTGAAAGAGGGCTACATACAAACACACAAAAATTCGTAGCTCAGTGATCACTTTGACAAATCGCCTTTAATGTGGTCGTGACAAGGTTAAGTGGAGATTTAATAAAGGTGTGCAAAATTATGAGGGTTTTAACAGAGTTGATAGGGATAGTGGCATCATTCAGAGATAGGTGTTGAAATAATATTTACTTTTCTCAACATATATAAATGATCTGGACTATGTTATTGGAACATAATATCAATATTTGCATAACGCACAAATACAGGGAGGGTGGTTAATTGTGAAAAATGTTGTGACTAACTTCAGGAACACATAGAAATGTACAAAAGAAAAGCAAGTATTAAATAATTTAAGACCTCAAAATTTTGTTTAAGCCATTTTCACATGCCATATATGCACATGGAGGAATCCTGTGCCTGAAGACAGAGGCCCAAGGATCTTTTCTTTTAATTCTTTCATGTAAAGTTGGTGTTGTTGGCAAGGCCAACAATTACCATCCATTGCTAATTGCCCTTGAGAAGATGCTGGTGAGCCGCTATCTTGAATTGCTGCTGTCCATGTGGTGTAGCATCCACTGTGCTGTTTGGAGGGAGTTCCAGGATTTTGATCCAGTGACAGTAAAGAAACAGTGATATAGTTCCAAGTCAGGATGACAAAAGGCTTGGAGGGGAACTTGAAAGCAGTGGTGTTCCCACGTATCTGCTGCACTTGTCCTTTTAGATGGTAGGGGTCACAGGTTTGGAAGGTGCTGCTGAAGGAGTCTCGGCGAGATGCTGCAGCGCATCTTGTAGGTGGTGCACACTGCTGCCACTGTACATCAGTGGTGGAGGAAGTGAATGTTTAAGGTGGTAGATAGGGTGCCAATCAAGGGACCTGCTTTGTCCTAGATGATGTCAAACTTCTTGAGTGTTGTTGGTGCCGCACTCATCCAGGCAAGTGGAGATTATTCCATCACACTCCTGACTTGTGCCTTGTAGATGGTGGACAGGCTTTGCAGAACCAGGAGGTGAGTTACCTGCTGCAGAATTCCAAGTCTCTGACCTGTTCTTGTAGCCACAGCATTTAAAGCACTGGCCCAGTTCAGGTTCTGGTCAATGGTAACCCCCAGGATGTTGATAGTGGGGGATTCAGCGATGGCAATGCTATTGAATGTCAAGGCGAGATGGTTAGATTCTCTCTTGTTGGAGATGGTCATTGCCTGACACTTATGTGGCAGGAATGTTACTTGTTACTTATCAATTCAAACCTGAATGTTGTCCAGGTCCTGCTGCATATGGGCATGGAGTGCTTCAGTATTTGAGGATTTGTGAATGGTGCTGAACATTGTGCAATCATCAGTGAACATCCCCACTTCTGACATTATGATGGAGGGAGGGTCATTGATGGAATAACTCAAGATGGTTGGGCTTAGGGCACTAACCTAAGGAACTCCTACAGTGATATCTGGGACTGAGATGATCAATCTTCAAAAAACATAACCATCTTCCTTTGTACTAGGTATGACTCCAACCAGTGAAGAGTTTCCCCCCTGATTCCTGGTTTTGCTAGTGTTCCTTGATGCCACATGCTCCTTGAAAAGTTATGAGAAATTGTTCCTTAAGCATTATTTAAATGATTACAGGACCTTCTGGTGCCTTTCATGCCAACAGGTAACTTCCCTGTCTGAACAAGCAAATTCCAGGCCACCTGCCGCATAGGTGGCAATTGGCAGCAGCTCAGAAAAGTTTACCTCCTGGCTCCACATCACTTAAGAAAAGAATTGCATTAAATTACAGGCACTGCATATAATATACTGATTTGATATGAGGCTTCTCACACCTTGCTTGACTTGTTAAGGTCAAGGAATTCTTTGCTTCATTGAATTCACTTGTGCAGTTTTGTGGGAGTGGCAGCTACAATGGAGGAACTCTCTTTCCATTCCCCCATTCCCTGGACCATTCTTCTTTGAGACAGCGTGTGGTATGTGCTGAACTTCCTGACTCACTTCTTCAATTGGCACTTTTGCTGTCCTGGAGAATCAGGCCATTCCTTCCAGACAATTTTTATGTTGAGCAAGCTTGCTGCTTTGCAGTTTTAAATGACAGTTGTCTTGCCCTTTAAACTGCCGTTGGCCTTTAAATCCTGAAGCAGCATGTGATTACCTGCCTGTTGTAGTGTAGCCTAGTCGCCTATTTGTAATAGAGTTGATCTGCAGACAACTTTCTAAGTGGAAACTTTAGGTTTATTTCAATACAGCCAGCAGCAACTACACATGTGCTTTCAACTCCATCTCTATCTCTACGCTGACCTTGGAGATTGTCCACACTGCTAATACATTGGTTTATACAGATCATGTGATCTTACATCATAGGACTATCCTTAAAGGTACAGTCTAACATTTAACAAAACCATAATTACTACATTCCTCCCACTTTAACTTTGCTGTACATATTGTATTTACAAGTATATTTATCTCATGACATTATAATATTTACACAGGTCATAAACTTTACAAGTTCAGTCTTTCAGGTGGTTTCCTGATTCGTGTGGACCGTTGCAGCTCCACGACTTCAGATTCTTTTTTGGGAACCACATTCTCTGGAACTGCATGAACATCAGGTACCTCGGTGGGCACTGGCAGTTCTGCTCTGATAGAGGCATCAGACATGTCAGTCCTTGGTTGAGCATCTTCAATGGGAAAGACTGGTTCAGTAATGGTTACAGGTGGAACCATATCTTGTTGTGGTATCTCTCTTTTTTCTTAAATGGTCCACATGCTTACAGGTGATCTGGTCTTTGACTTCCACATGGTATGATAATGGTCCAGTCACTGAATTTACTTTACCCAATAACCACTTTTATCCTCCACCGAAATTCCTTACAATATATGGCCACTCTAACAGTAAATTGTCTCTCATGACTGTGCAAGTCATGCGTAGCTTTTTGGTTTCCTTGACTCTTCTCCACCTTCTCCTCCAAATTTAGAAATATTAGGCTCAGTCTTGTCCTAAGACAGTACCTCATCGACAATTCTGCTGGTGTTGCTCCTGTCATTCATGCTGCGGGCGGGGGGGGTGGGGGGAAGGGGGTTGTTGTCCTGTAGCAAAAAGAAAAGCGTGCCAGCTTGGCCTCCAACGAGTCACCTGTTAATTTCTTCATGCCCACCTTAAAAGTTTGAACTGCCCTTCCCACCAGTCCTTTTGATAACGGATGGTATGGTGCAGTCTTCACAAAGGTGATACCATTGAGGCTGATAAATCGATGGAACTCAGCACTCGTGAATGCAGTGCTGTTATCGGATATGACTACCTCTGGTAGTCCATGGATGGCGAAGCTCTGGCGTAGTTTCTCTATTGTAGCACCCGACGTTGGTGACTTCACCTCATAAACATCTAACCACTATAATCAGTAGAAGCATGGCTCCAAGGAAGGTCCAATATAGTCAATGTGTAACCGCACTCGGGGTCTACCAAGCCACTCCCATGGGTGCAATGGAGCTTCCACCGGCCACCTTTGCAGCTGTTGACATTGCACACAGTGCTTTATCACATTTTCAATATCGCCATTCATCCCGGGCCACCTTAGGTAGCTGCGCGCTATGGTCTTCATTCGGGAAATCCCTGAATGGGCACTGTGTAGTTCGACTTAAAGTGGCTCCCTGCCCTGCGGAGGAACTATTACCCGTGCACCCCACAGTAGAATGCCATCTTGACTGTTCATCTCGTGTCTTCAGTTGAAGAATGGTTTCACTTCATTGTAACACATGGTCTCGCACTTGAGATAGGACTGGGTCCCAACTCATCCAGTTTTGGATCTGGCTGGCACATACTGGCAATAAATCTAGAAAATTTAAGAGTAGAACAAGTTCCTGTGGATCTGGGATGTGTTCATCATTCTCTTGTAAGGGCAGGCAGCTGAGGGCATCGACATTTGCGATGTGAATGCCAGGCCTATATACAAATGTGTATTCATAAGCTGCCAATGTTAGGGCCCATCGTTGTATTCTTGCTGAGGCTATGGGTGGTACAGCCTTTTCCTTGCTAAACAAACCCAACAGTGGTTGGATACAATTGTGAAATGCCGCCCATGCACGTGTTGGTGAAATTTTTTACACCAAAAATGATCAACAGATCTTTTCAGTCTGGGAATATCCTTTTTCAGCTGTGATAAGTGTCCTGGATACAAAGCCAATTGGTTGCTCTGTGCCGTAGTCCATTCTATGAGATGGTACCACTGCCACTCCATAGGGAAGTGCATCGCATTTTAGCACCAAATCTTTCGTCTGATCAGAATGCATTAACAGATTGGATGAGTGTAACAGCTGTTTCACTTTCACAAAAGCTTCTTTTTGGGGTTCCTCCCAAGACCAATGTTTGTTCTTTCTTAGCAGTGAATGCAGAGGGGCCAGAACTGTAAATAAATTGGTTAAAGTTGCCCATAATAATTTATGATTCCTAAAAATGATTTAAGTTCAGGGGCGTTCTTGGGTGCAATTGCGTCTCTTTAGCTTTAAACTTCTCTTCAACCAGGTGTAACACCTGAGAATCTACCCAGTGGCCTAAATAGATCACTTCCTTTGCTTGAAAAATGCATTTTTCCTCTCTGAGTCACACTCCTGCTTGTAAAAATTATTTTAGGACTTCCTCTAGGTTAGCCAAGTGTTCCTTTTCAGTGAATCCAGTTATCAGCACATCGTAGGCTACAACATGGGGTAGTCCCTGCGTGACCTTTCCATTGTTCTCTGAAAGATGGCACAGGCTGAGGAAACACTGAAAGGCAAGCGTGTATATTGGTACAACCTTTTGTGGGCATTAATTGTAACAAATTCCTGGGAGGCATCATCCAACTCTAATAGCTGATATGCGTGACTCATGTAAAGCTTTGTGTACGTTGTCCCTCCTGCTAGCTTGGCATATAGGTCTTCAATTTTTGGAATGGAATACCTGTCCAGTTTGGCTGCTCTGTTGACCGTTAGTTTACAGTCCCCACAAATTTGGATGCTTTGGTCTGGTTTAAAGACAGGGACTATGGGTGCTGCCCATTCTGAGAACTGAACCACTTTAATGACACCCAACTTCTCTAGCCAGTTCAGTTCAGCGTCAACCATCTCTCTCAGGGCGTATGGCACTGGCCTTGCTTTCATGAAGCGAGGGGTTGTTTCTGGATCCACGTAAATTTTGGCCTGTAGGCCTTGGATTTTTCCCATCTCATCCTTGAAGATGGTGGCGTACATTTTAAGCAACTCTGGTAGCCCACTGTAAGAAATATTGGCTCTGTCTTCCCAACTTTCATGTTAAACAATGAATAAATGTCAAAATTTGTTGTTTCAGGCTCTTCTGCACTTCATTGGGCTTCTTCTGTTGTTTGCAAGGCTGTTTAAATCTCTCTTTGCATTGTCTCATTATATGTCCACCTCTGTGACAAAAGTAACATTCTACTTTTTTAAATTGCCAATCTTTGAAAGACTGATCGTTTCCACATCGATTAAAGTTCTTCGATTTAGCTGCTAAATTATTTCTTCTTATTTTTTGGTTAGCGGGGGGCTGTTTCCCACTTTGTGGTGGCACTTTTTTGTGCCACTTTCGGCTCACTGTTCCTGCCGTTTTGGAGTATGGCGCCATTTTGCGCCCCTTGTATTGCTTGTGAATCTCTTGCAGCGCTTTCCATGGCCGGCACTGTTTCTAACGTCTTCTTAAAATCCAAATTCACTTCAGCCAGCAATCTTCTCTGAATAGTGTCTTCTTTAACCTTAACCTTAACCTTGTCCTCTGTCACCGTAAAGGGAGCAGCTGGCCAACAAGTGATTCCACTGCCCTCCGTGACATCCTTTGATGATGTCCAGGTGAACGTGCACATTCCCTTCCTTCCCCATCCATCCACATTCACCTCCCTGACCACCTCCTTCCTGCCCCCAGGGTCCGTGTCTGCCTCTGAGTCTCCACCAACCACGTACACTGTCCCTTCTACCGATACCTTCGAACCTCACCCTCCCATTTGCCTCACTCTGCTCTCGGTGATTCTCACCATTCCCTCGTACCAAGCCCACCCTCAGTTCGCTCCCCAGGAGGGAGTCATGGACTCATCAGAGTTCTCCCCTTGCACATTCACCTGGACATTGCCCCTTCCCTCCTCCGGACCCCTTCCCACCCCAGACTCCACCCATTTGATGCTTCCCCCCTCCCTCAGGATTCCACCCCTGCTTAGACCTTCCCCCTTCCTGACACCTTCAGACACCCTTACTTCTTTCTCCAGCCTTACCCCCACCCCTGTCCGTACTCCTTTCTCCCCTCGAACTCCCTCCCCTCTCTGCAATCCTTCCACCCCCTCTCCGGATTCCTTCCCCTCTCCGAACTCCTTCCCTTCCACCTCCCACACCTATTACACCTACGTCCCCAGTTGCCGTCGTCTCCCCTGTTACCCCCTCCTCCCCCGTATCCCCTTCCCTCTCCCAACTTCTCCCCCCAAACCTTCATTTCCGCAATCCCAACCTTACCCCAACCTAACACCTTCATTCTACCCCTCCCAGCCTCACCCCATCCTGACACTTTCATTCCCCATCTCCCACCCCATGGTACACTTTCCTTTCCCCAACCATCTTTCTCTCCACCCACCTTGACCTCATCCATTGTGAGCAGACACTCAACGGTGACTTTCCAATTTCTGCGTGCTGCTTCGCAGCAGAGCCGTGGACATTTTTCCAGCGTGACATTGCTGTCAGGCTCCAGCATCTTCCACTCCTCGATGTCCGTGATGTGAACAAGGCTCTGGCAGTAAGTTCCGCCTTCTGCACGTCACAATTGTCAAAACATGTCCTGCACATGGATGGATAATTCAGTACGAGGCGAGGGGGAATGATTCCGGCAGGCTGGCCTTGTAATGATATGCAGATGTATTACAATGAGGTTACTGATGTCCAATGGTGGGGAACGTGGCCGGCCATTAATCAGCTGAGTGGACGATCACAAACTGGTTTCACGATGTCGTGAAACTGATTTCTGGCCTTCTAGCCATATTGTCCGCGCATGCCACCAAATATGGCTGACACCAGCAGGCACGGAAAATTCCGCTTACTAACTTCCATTGGGCTTACACCCAATTGGAAGCTCTTAGCCCCAGTGGGGTGGGTCGCTAGATCTTAACTTGGATCAGTTGTAGATCCTCACCACCAGCATAGCTACAATCAGCTAATTCAGTTCTAATTAGAAACTGGCTGCTGGACCATAAGCCTTGCTATAACCCAGTCATACAAAGTCCAGTGTTCACTAGTTATGTACTTTGTGTGGTTTAATTTTGAACATGTGAATGGAACACCATTTTATTCAGCACCTAATGCTGACACCAGATTAGGTAGGCCGCCAGCCAGGTGCAATTTAAAACTTGGTTTGTATTAATCAAAGTACTCAAACATTCCCAAATATGATTATTTTCCATTTCTCATTTACTATTTTTACAGCTTCTGACCAGGAAATTAGATACAATTATGCAGAGTTTGGGGATGTTTTTGTGCACAGGAGCCTGATTTGCTAGTCCCCAGCTCATCACTTTGGATGCCTAATAGCTATTGCAGAAAGGAAACCACTGTCTTGTCCCGCTAAATATTTTCCTTCCTTAAAAACAGAGCAGTGTTTGCAAGGAAAGATTCTTATAGTCTATTAATTCTCTTTGGAAAATTTGGAAATATTCTGTAAAGCCTTCTTTTGTGTTGCGATCTTTTTCAAATGCATTGCTCAGATGAAACAAACAGTTTTGTTTTCAGATCACCTTTTATCCGACTTCATTTCAAAAGAAGCATGCATCCATCTGGAAATGGTTCTATAAGATGTGATGTAGCTCTGAAATCATTTTGAGTCATTTGAATTCCATTATTTTGAGGCAAATGAAACAAATTAACAGAGAGGGGCTTTACTTTATCCAGTTTCCTCCAATGGATACTCTAATCCAATTTGGTATTCCTAATTCTCTGAAATTACCTTCCATATTATTGATCCAATTGGTGACCCTCCAGAAGTTTTGTACTCCCTGAAGCCATGGGATGTTTCCCAAACTGTGCTACATGATGGATGAAGGCCACCGTGCTTACAGAGTAAAGAACATTTGTAAGTTCCCATTACCTCATGGTCAATTGACAGAAAATTTATCAGAATTGCATAAACCAGAGCCTGAAATACTGGGGAAAGAGGGTGGTGGAGAAGAGAAAAAGAAATTGTTTGTGGATAATCTTGTTTCCTTACCTCATGCATTCACTTTCTGTATACACCAGGATTATGTTACAACAGTGCCAGAAAATGAGTATAGTTTCTCCATAACTTAACATTTAATGTTAAGGTCTGCCCTTAAAAACTACTTTTACTATATTATTCATGCTTTGTAAAAATATGGAAGTTCTTGGTGGAACACTCAGAAGTAACTTCTTGATTTTGGCTCACAAGATGGTCACACAGATGTAAAATGGACTGCTGACTCACTATCATCCATTTTACATGGTTGAACAAAGTTATGATCTGCCCCAAGGACTATTACAGCACTTTTATGAGTGAGTCTCATATCACTTTACATTGGTCATTATATAACAGCAACCAAACTGAAGTTTTAAAAGCTTTATGGACCACTTGATCTCTCCATAAAACCTATTTTATAATATTTTTGAGTGTAAACCAGGACCATTACATGGAAACGTAATGGGCCGTAACTTCCAACTAGCATCGGAAAGTACTGGCCCACAGGAATTAGAAGAAATAAATGCATACTTACTTGGTCTTGAAAATTACGTTGATCTTTCCATTCACTGGAGCTGCTTGGGGCCTGCAAGAAAAGATTCCTCACAGGCCCCAGAGAAGTGCATCTCCAGCGAGTTGCCATAAAGCAGGTAAGTTTAAAGGATCAAGGAAATTCACAAGCCAGGGAGAAGGTAAGTGTCTAAGGTAAGTGGATAGGATTTGGGAGGTGGGGGGGTGGCTACAGAGGGGTGGGGGTGAGGAGGGGGGGTCAGTTGGAGGTGTGAGGTGTGCGGGGGGTGTTGGTTGGAGGTCTGGTGAGGGGGTGGTTATCGGGGGTCAGAGGGTGGGGGGGGTCGGAAGTCAGGGGGTGGGGGGGTTGGAGGTCAGGGGGCTGGGGGGGATCGGAGATCGGGGGTGGGGGATGGGTCTTCTAACTTCTACTGATTAGCTATTGGTGTAACCCTGGTGGAACCATCCGAAGTTTGCGATTTAAACTGTATTTTCCGATGGTTCCCAGTGCAGGGCAATTGGCCAAAGAGGAAGTCTGCACTTCTGGGCAATTGCCATGCAAACCCTAGCCTGGGAACTTCCGAGAGGGATTCCACAGCACATCTTTGGGGTACCCTCCAAATCCGACACTGGGAAGCTCGGAGGTTACAGCCCAATGTGAATTGGAAAAAATGTCCTTACATTGCTTTTCTCTCGCTTCCCCTTTCCTCTCCTGGAGATGCTGACTCAGGTCCCTGGTTAGCGAATGGAACTGGGTTGACAGTGCAACTTGGATCTGCTGCTTTGCATAATTCTCAGCACTTCTGGTTTCAAAACAGTTCCAACAGTGCAGAAATGCCCGACTTAATTAAAGGTAGCATCATAATATATCTTTCTCATCAAAATATAAGATAGCATAAAGAAGGTGCAAAGCAATCCAACTTCAAGCATTGTTATGAGATCCCCTTTATTGCAAGAAAACATATATTTTACACAAGTTTTCATTATATATAAACATTTTAATATAATGTGTACCTCAGTGTTTCCTGATAATATGATAAAACAGTACCTGATATTATACAAATTACTGTAGAACTACTGATTTGATTACGTACTCAATTCTTAGTGGAATGTTTGTGTCTAAAATTGCTTTTGGCATTATTGTAATAAACATGCAAAATCCATTGTTATAGTTAGCGATTTGGTAAGAGGTGTTGAAGATACTATGTCACTATGCTACGTTAGCCTTCTTATTGGATTATGCTCCCAATTTTTCTCCAAGTTTTCTGATTAATTCAGCAAGATCTTCTGTGTTTTGTGATTTCTCTTCAAGGAGTTCATATCGGAGACTGGATATATCTTGTTTGATTTCCTTGAGTTCACCTTGAAAATAATGAAGCAAACGAGTGAACAAAATACATTGATAAAGAAGAAATTTTGCATCAGAAATGATTTTGAATGGAAACTTTGGAATTAAGATAATAAAAAGACAAGATAAATACAATATTGAATAAAAATAACCTCAGTTCAGGCCTAAAATTCACAAATATGCACTCCAATTCTAAAAACAATACATTGATAACAGTTGTTCAATAAACTAACTGTACCCTGGTAACATAAAATAAGAGCAATTATAATAATATACAATCTGCTCAACCACCCTTTTAGACTAATCTATTAATTATTTTACCAGCTTGTCCTTTTTACTACTGTAAATACAATAAAATCAAGTCTAGCACCTATCAACTTTCCTCCTCCCAAAGGATATTGAAGTGGATATTGGTATTTACATTTTCTGCCATTTCTTTAAATATTTGATCAAGAATAAAGGAGATTTCTCCTCTCAAACTACTTGATGTGAAGAGTTCTGTTTTGTTTAATTTTTCAGCATCAATTTATTTCACTTAAAGTTTTGGGCAAATTTTATCCTCATCAAAGTGAAATATATTAGTGCTACATGGGGAATGAGATATTTTTCTTCACCAAGTATTGGCATTAAGTATTCCCAGGTCAGGAATAACACTATTATATGCAGAAAAACATCTCCCTATACTCTTCCCCATGTGTTCCTAAGTCCCAAACTACAAATAACACTCTTATCTACACCATTATGATGCTTTTCTACTTCTTTCACCAGCCATCCTTTTGACTTCCCTGGTGACTATTTTCTGTGGGCATTTCCACTTCTGAGTCAGAGGGGGAAAAGTTCAACCCTCACTCAGACAGCCCCGTACGTGGACTCTGGTAATCTTTAAATGTAGGGTTGGCTTCCAGCAGGGTGCTTGCATCAGGATAGAGTGACCACTTTCTCAGTGACAGTGTTCATGCTCTGAGTCAGTGTGGTTGGTCTGGGCCCCACTCCAGAGAGCCAGAGCACCAGCTCTGAACACTGGAACATCTTCCACTGTGGGTAGCTGCATCTGATACATGTGGGTGATGCCACCCCTCACCCAACACCACCCCCCACTGCCCCCCACCCCTCTGGATCATTGCATAAAGTAGATGGGGCTCTTTAGACTTGGATGCAGCTCACAAGTGAAAGTACCCCATATATTAAAGTCAACAAGGAAACCAACAGGAAGCTGCCTCAAGTATTCTTTCCTACTGAGAGACTCAACAATGTCATGTATGCAAACTTGAGTTAGGACCTTAGGAAGAACAGGGGGGATGAATAATAGACTGTTTAATTTATCTGCATCAGTAAATAGACTTCTCTTCCCAAGCTTTAGCTGGCCATTTCCTCAGATCTGCTCCTTCTCCACTGCTGTAACTTCATTTCATATGGTGGAAACCCCGTTTAAATGAACAATCTCAGTTTCTGTTGCACATTAGCTATGGCAACAAAACAAAATAAGCTCTGGGGAAATTTTCAGTCTTTGTCTTTTTTAGCAACAATACAAAGTGGGGAGGGGGGGGCAAAATTACGTTTCCAACTCAGCTAATCCAAATGTTGTGGAGTGGAAAAATATCAATTGGAGTGTCCTGAGGTTGGGGCTGAGTCAAATTGTTGACTTGGGCAACGATTCCTTAAAGTCTCTCCTGAAAGCCTACTACTTTGATCAAGCCTTTGGTCACCTTTCCTAATATCCCTTTAAGAGGCCCAGTGTAAAATGTTGCATCTTTACACTCCTTTGAAGGGCCTTGGGGTGGTTCACTATATTAAAGATGCTGTATAAATATAGGTAGTTGTTGTTGAGGAAACAGAGATTCCTACCTGTGCTATATTTGACTGGATAGCGTTTGATGGTAAAGTGAGGAGTTTTTTTTATATTCCATACCAAAATAGAATGCTTTTAGAAAATGGGGGTAGGATTTTGGATTTTGGCCAACATTGTGGTCTTGACATTGGGGTCAAATGGGGGTCACAGCCCCACACTGTGGGAGAAACAAACACTCAGCAGTGATTTTCCCCAAATTGGTCAATTAATGGCAAAATGGTGGGTTCACTAACCAATTAATTTAGAACGCTGTCTGGCTCTGAAGCAGGAGAGCCAATGGAGGCTCTCCAGCTTGGGAGGAGAAGCAGCTTGTAGTTCAGTTAAGAAACAGAGAGGGTGCCTCCACCTGAAGCTCCCTCTCTGAAACTTTAAAAAATTTTAAATTAAAAAAATGGTCTCAACTGCTAAGCTACCAGAATGGAGGAAGAAATGTGTCCTGAGGCCGCAGCTGTGGCCAGAGAGGTAAGGCCTGAAAGGCTGCCTGGAGCTCTGGCCCCTGGTCTGCCACCAAGAGGCTGTCACCAGGCAGCTGGTCTGTTCCCAGTGCCTTGACGGGGGACTGGAAAATTCTAGTCGGCTTCTGTTAATTGGCCCTACGTAGCCATTTCCCTACCTCAATTGGCTACAAGCCACTTGTGGGCAGGTAGCCCTTCTGTTGCTGATGCCAGCACTGGCAAAGTGGTCCATGGGCGGGTACAGTGCCAGCAAACCGGCATGCCAGCTGGCGGCATGAACTTTCACGCCCACCTGCCTCCATACCCAACTCCATCTGGGAGTGAAATTTGGCCCTGGGTCATGTAACGGGATAGCGTACTGTCCTTTCACTTCCAGGGCCTTGGTTTAATTTGAGCTTAGGCTAATGAACATTTGAACATACAAACAAGGAGCAGGAGTAGGCCATTCAGCCCCTCAAGACTGCTTCGCCATTTAATAAGATCATGGCTGATCTGATAGTAACTTCAAATCTGCATCCACCTACCGCCGATAACCTATCAACCCCTTGCTTACCAAGAATCTATCCATCTCTGCTTTAAAAATATTCAAAGACTCTGCTTCCACCACCTTTTCAGAAAGAGAGTTCCAGAGGCTCATGACCCTCTGAGTGAAAAAATTCACCACATCTCTGTTTTAAATGGGTGGCCCCTTATTTTTAAACAGCGACCCCACGTTCTGGATATTTCCACAAGAGGAAACATCCTCTCCACATTCACCGTGTCAAGACTCCTCAGGTCTTCTCACCCTGCTAATTCTAAAGGTCATGCACAAAATGAATTTGTGCAGCCTCACCCAGTGGGAGCAGATCGACAGCAGAGAATATCTCTTAATTCTGCTCTGACTCAGTCAACCAGCCTTCATCACTCAGGTAATTGATTTGGGAAATATAAAAGTCCTGCTGGTGCAGCAATTCTGTAATGTACAAGGTTTGTTATGGCAAAGCAATGGGAGCCTTGCTCTACATCTACTCATGCTGCACTTTACCTGACAATGCTTAATGCTGGTATTGTCTGTGGAAAAGTACTCCATTCTTTATTCAAAGATATCAAATAAGTACAAAACAAGACTGCAAAGAATTTTAGTATTAAATAGTGATAGAATGAACCCAGTTGAATCTTTGTCCTGCTTCCAATTGTCTACATTACTTTATTTTGGATAAATTAAGCCTGTGCTATTTCACCAGATGAGGGATGATGGGTTTCAGCAATGTTTCATGACTTAACTATAACAAGACATTTCCAAGCAAAAAAGGCACGAAGTGGGGCATGTTACTCAGAATGTCAAGTTTGTAAGACTTCTTTTTAGACTAACAGATCATAGGCTGCTATTGTGCAACAAGGTACTCTGGTTCATGTGTCCCACTTGGAATTTTTCACTTGGAAGATAATTGTTGAGTACAATACTAAAGAATTGTTGTTGCTATTTTAGTGAAAAACTGGAATGTTTTGAGCTGAATCTTTCCAGAATATAACAGCTTGCATTGAGAGGGATGTGTTGCCAAGATAAGCAGGAACTTTTAATGTATATGTATTAGGAACATATTATCCATTCCCATTATATGGTCATGCCTTTGACTTACCTTCATTGACTTCATCATTTTCCCTATCCATTTGTGCTTTCAATACATATCTCTTGATGAGACGTTTCATTATTTTCTGCAGATGACAATTAAGGAGCCCGTTACTAAACTGAACTGCTGCCACATACTACAAAAGATAAACTAATAGCATAGCATCAAAATCTTGCAGTTCATTGTTGTTAACAGACAAATACTCCAAATCAGATTCTAAATATTATATTTATAGTTTAGAAATTATATAAGTCAGTTTTTCTTCAGCAATCATATTTGTTACATCTGCTTTGGAGAACTAATAAAAAGAGATTGTATAATTCCAACTGCAGCTCCAGGTATGGTGAAAACCATCCCATGTATACCACAATCCAACGACTTTTCTAATTCAGGCAAACGGTGCAGGTATTAAAGGTTCATAGGGCCATATTTTCACTACTGAAGCACATAGCTCGAGTCAGGAAATTTCCTGACTTGGCAGACCCGCCTCCATTTAAAGGTCCCCGTTACACCCAATTTTCGTTCCTGGGAGGTGGGGGCAGGAAAGAGTCAGGCCCGCTGACACTGGAAGCAAATCGTAGGTGGCCACTGGGGTGGGTTAGTGCTGAAGCGAGCTGGTTAGAAGACCTGCCTTGGTTCTCTGGAACTTTGTCCCAGTTGTTTTAGAAGCTGTTAGGCCCTCCAGCCCTCATGCCCACTCACCACCCACCCTCTTCCCATGTCTCATCCATGCCCTTCATGTCTCCTCCATGGCACTTCATACCCCAATGCCACCTCCATAGCCACCCACACTGTATCCACTATGGGCAGACTTCAGGAGCTGCAAGGAGATGAAAAAAAATTCTAACAATCTAAAAGAACTCTCACTCATATGCACTTGAAACTGAAAAAACCCTCCCATTCATGAAACCCATTCAAAGGTTTTAAATCCCTTCAAGTGTTCAATCTGTTATAAAAACAAATAAAGTTTGATACAGTAACCACATTGTAGATACATTAAAAATCCTGTAATAGCCACTTTAAGCTGTCAATCAAAATGTGAACTCAGGCTAGGTATATTCCAACAAGGAGAAAAGGCAAGTGATCCAAAGCCAGGGCTCCCTGGATGATGAAGGGGATAGAGAATATGGTGAAACAAAAAATATGGCATATGATTCATGTCAGGTGAATTCTACAAGCGGGAAGGAGGCCAAATACAATAACTTGAGGGGGGTGTAAGACTGTCAAGGATAAAATGAGAATAGAAAGTCACTTATATAAAAGGGAACACAAAAATCTTCTAGCGGCATGTAAATAGTAAACGGGTAATAAGAGATGGAGTGGGTCCTATTAAGGACAAAGAGGGTGATACACATTTAGAGGTGCAAGGCAAGGCTAGAATACTTCATGATTTCTATGTATTGGTTTTATTAAGGAAGAGGTTGTTGACAAAATATCAGTAGAAGCAGAGATGGTAGAGGTAATAAATGGGGTGAAAACTGATAAACAGGATGTACTGAAAAGACTGGCTATACTTAGATTGGTAAGTCATCTGGTATGTTTTGAATCCCAGGTTGCTAAGGAATGTGGCTTTGGAGATAGCAGAAGAGCTTTCTGTAATCTTCCACACTTCCCTAGATACCAAGTTACCAGAGGATTGGAAAGTGGCGAATGTGACACCCTGATTCAAGAAAGGATGCAAGGACATTCCTAGAAACAACATACTAGGCAGCTTAAGATCAGTGGTGGTAAGGTTTTAGAAACAATAATCAAGGAAAGAATTAACAGCATTTGGAGAGGTTATTTAAGAACAGACAGCATAGATGTGTAAAATCACTTTTGATTAATTGAACTTTGATGAAGAAGCAACAGAGAAGGCTGATGAGGGGAATGTTGGCTATATAGATTTTAAGAATGTGTTTGACAAAATATCATACAAAAGGCTGCTTAACAAAATTGACGCTCTTTGAATAGGAGGGTCAATGTCAGCTTGGATAAAAAAACTACTTAAGGACAAAATAATAGGTGGAATTTCCATGCCCGCAGGCACTGGGCATGTTTGGTGGCATGAATGGGCAATACGAGGAGAAGGCCACGTGAAACCAGTTTGCAATTGTCCGCTCTGCCAGTCAACTGAGGGCCGCATTTCCCGACGTTGGGAACTTCATTGAAATATAACTGCATATCATAAGTCCAGCTCGCCGGAATTATCCCCCCATACTGGATCATCCGAGAACCATACCGACATGTTTCACAACTGAACATAAGCGGCGTGCACCTGGCGAGCTGTGCTTCACTTGAGGCTTTGAGGTTGTTTGCTTAGCTTGCTTTGGGCAGCACTCACGGTCATCAGCGCCAGGCTTCACAGGCAGCACCACATCACTTTTAAGGGGACTCACAAGCAGGTCTCTACTTACGAGACCAGCTGTAAGGCAGGGGTGGCTTTTCAATGGCTACAAGGCTAGGGCTTGCTTGGGGAAGGGGGAGAAGTGGCCTCAAGCAAGGGAAGAAGCTGCAGGGCTAGGGCATTACTGGGGAAGAGGGCTGCCCCAGGATGTGTGTGTGGGGACACATGTTGATCTGTGCAAGTGGCCTAAAGATAGCGCGGGCTGAGGATGCAGTCTCCAGAGGAGATGAGGCCAGATGGAGATGTGAGGGTGTGTGCATGAGAGACTGAGTGGTGATGTCCCTTGAGCTGGCAGTGAGTGAGATGCCAGTAAATGTGTGATGAGCTTGTGAGTGTGTGAGTTTAGAGTCATGAGACAGTTGCCTTACCCTGGTGATGCAGATGAGATAATTTATCCTCTTTCTGTATCGGATGGCGAACCTCTTCTGTGCAGCATTGACACTGACCACCTCTGCCACTGTCTCCCAAGCCGGAGTGGTGACACTGATGGGCCTCCTGCGGGCAGAGGTGGGGTAGAGGACATCGCAGTGGGCTCCAACAGTGTCCAGAGGTGTCCCAGGGATGCGTCATTGAATCGGAGCGCTGCAGTCTTCTTGGTTTTTGGGGCCATGTCTTCACCGGTGTCCTCCTGGGCTGGGAGTACTGAGAGGTGTGCATGCAGTTGCACTTTAAATATGTCGTGAGGAAACGGCGAGGTGACAGTGTGGCGGGCGAATCGGAGGCCAGCGAAATGGCATGTTTCCCGGGAATGCATGACTATTGAGGCAGGATTGGAATGATACGACATGAAAACCTGCCATTGCAGCCAGCGGGTGAAATGTCCTTTTTCCTACCCGCTACTGCACTTAGTGCAAATCTGGGATGATTCTGCCCAATGAATCATTGTAAATGGTTGTTATTCAGACTGGAGGATGGTAGACAGTAGTCTTCCCCAAAAATCAGTGCTAGAACGCTGCTTTTTTGATGTAGATATAAATGCCTTAGATATTGGAATACAGAGTAAAATTCCAAAATTTGCCAATGATATCAAACTTGGAGGTACGGAAAACAGTGAGGATGATAACGATTGACTGCATTAGAAGACGGATAGGCTAACATAAGTGACTGAGAAGTGTGAGGTAATGCATTATGGCAGAAAGCATAAGAAATATAGACTTAATGGTACAGTTCTAAAGAGTCTGCAGGGACCTGGGATTCATGAGCATAGAGCTTTGAAGATAGCAGAACATATTGAGAGAGTAGTTAGTAAAGCATAAGGGATTTAGGGTTTCAAAAATAGAGGTGTTGGGTGCTAAAGCAGAGTGGTTATGCTGAAATAAAAACAAAAAATGTGGGAAAAACTCAGCAAGTCTGGGAGTATCTGTGGATGAGTCCAATATGATTCTTCTTTGGAACTGAAGAGAGGTAGAAATGTGATTAGTTTTAAGGTGTTGAAATGGTGGGGGGGTGGGGGGTGGGCAGGGTTCAGGCTAAACAAAAGGGAAGGCCAAGGATAGGCTGGAGGGTGGGTGCAATTAAATACCAGAGATATAGAACTAAAGGCAAAGGAATTGGCAATGGTTGTAGTAAAGAAACAAAGCATAGGCCCAGAGTAGATGTTAATTGGAGAATAAAGGTCACCTCTATCTGAAAGCAAAAGCATGAAAATAAGATACAAACTGGCACTTGGGGGGAAAATAATTCAAAATGGAGGACAGAGTTCATGGTCTGAAGCTGTTGAATGTCAATGTTGAGTCTAGAAGGATGTAAAGTGCCTAACCGGAAGATGAGGTGCTGTTCCTCCAGCTTGCATGGGCATCACCGGAACATTGTAGCAGACAGAGTACAGAAATGTGAGCATGAGAGCAGGATGGTGAATTGAAATAGATAGCAACAGGAATGTCAGGGTCATGCTTGTGGACTGAGCAGAGGCATTCCACAAAGTGGTCACTCAGTCTGTGTTTGGTCTACCCAGTGCATGGGGAGACTGCATTGTGAGCAGTGAATACAGTAGACTAAACTGAAAGAAATATAAGTAAATCGCTGCTTCACCTGGAAAGAGTGTTTTGGAGTTTTACTCTGTTTGAAAGAGCTTGGACGGTGAGGAGGAAGGGGATAAAGGTGCAGGTGTTACACCTCCTGCAATTGCATGGGAAGGTGCCATGGGAAGTGGATGAGGTATTGAGAGTGATAGAGGAGTGGACCAGGGTATCACAGAGGGAACGGTCCTTTTAGAATGGTGACAGGCGAGAGAGGGAAAAATGTGTTTGGTGGTGATATTATGCTGGAGGTGGCTGAAATGGCAGAGATGACCCTTTGAATATGGAGGCTGGTGGGATAGAAAGTGAAGACAAGGGGGACCCTTTTGTGGTTCTGAGTGGGAGGGGAAGAGGTGAGGGCAGAATGGGTCAGACACGGTTGAGGGCCTTGTTAACCACAGTGGGCAGGAATCCTCCGTTCAGGAGGATGTTGGAAGCACCAATTCGGAAGAAACCGGGAGAATGGAATGGAGCTCTTCCAGGAAACAGGGTTGAGGAAAGTTATGCTGAACCTTTATAAAGCTCTGGTTAGGAAGGATAAGAGGATCTTTGAGAGGATGCAGAGGTGATTTACCAGATTGATTCCAGGGATGAGGGATTTAGCTACAAGGAGAAGCTGCGGTTGTTCTCCTAGCTTGGAACAAAGGAAGTTGAGGGAGATTTGACAGAGCTGTACAAGATTTAGACAAGTTTTAATAAGGTAGACAAAGAAAAGTTGTTCCCATTAGCTGATGGACAAGGACTAGGGGAGGCCGGTTTAAGATTTTGGGCAGGAGACACAGGGAGGGTGTGAGGAAAAACCCTTTTTATGCAGCAAGTGGTAATGACCCTTAACTCACTGCCTACGAGGGTGATGGAAATGGGGTTAATGAATGATTTCAAAAGGAAATTGGATGGTCACTTGAGGGAAATAAACTTGCAGGGTTACAATGATAGAATGGGAGAATGGGGTTGACTGGATTGCTCTTCAGGGAGTTGGCATGGACTTGATGGGCCAAATAGCCCTTCTGTGCCATTATGACTCTGACTCCATGACTCTATTCCAACTTTACCCATGAACAGCTGGGGATTTTTTTAAATAGCTTTTGAAATGCCAGTCTTGTACCAGCCATGGTTGGTGAGTATGGAAGTGGGAAGTGCCATTCGTTCGATGATGAGATGATAAAATGATGTCAGCATCATAATGACATCACTGGAGCTTGTTCAGGAGGTGCCCACCTGTTTTAGATGAGAGCCGCAGCCACCAGGATTAGTGTTCCCTGTAAAATCAGGCTGGCTGTAAAAGGAGCAATCAGTGAGCTCATCTTTAATTTTTTGCCACCCTTTATACAGCACTTTTGGGGAGGGGTTGGGTGTCGGGGATTATAAAATGATGAAAATTGCCCCAGTATCTTTTATCTCAGGTTTGTTTCCACCTACCTGCCTCGAAACACCAGACAGTCTAAAATCCCTGCTGCTGCGAGTGGCAAAGAAACCAACATGATGATGGACTCTGCTTATCACCTAAAGAAGTGGCATTAACCTGTCTCTCCAATGGCTGTGCTGCCTTTCAGGGAAGATTACTTGCCACTAAAGGCAACTAAGTTTTCTTGCTCAGGCAGAAGAAGTATCTGAAAAGCTGTACGGGTCTGCAAAGTGGTTTTCCGGTCACAAACCTGCACAACTTTTCCTGGCCACTGTTGGAAGTAGTGACCCCCAGTAAAAAGTCATTGTACCTTAATTTTCTGGGAAAAGCACCCCAGAAGCATCATTCCCAGCAATAAACGCAGTTGGAAAGCTTAGAAACCTGTGATGCCTGAAGATATTTGGGACTACCCTCAAGGGGATACAGGGCAAAATCATCCCAGATTTGCACTAAGGGCAATAGCGGGCGGGTAAAATGACGTTTTACTCATCGGCCGCAATGATGGCTTCTCACACCGTATCGTCCCAAACACGCCACATTGATTATGCATTCCCAGGAAACACGCTGTTTCCATGGCGGCGGGCTCTCATGCGCCGGCCACACCATCACCTCACCGCTTCATCACGCCGGGTGCCATATTTAAAGTCCAGCCACGCGTATACCTCTCAGTGCTTCCAGCCCACGCCTGTCGCAAAGAAGACATGGCCTTGAAAGGCATAAAGACTGCAGCTCCCAGGTTCAATGACCTGTCGTCTCTCAAGTGCCTTTTGGACACAGTGGAGTCTCGCCATGATGTCCTCTACCCCAGCTCTGGCTGCCGGGTGGGCAGCAACCTCACTAATCCAGCTGGGGGGTGGTGGCAGCGGGGGTCAGTGCCAATGCCCTGTAAAGGAAGACAGCCACCTAGTGCCGCTACAGGATGAATGGTCTCATCCATTCCACCAGGGTAACTCACTCTTCTCATCGCTCTCAACTCACACACTCACAAACCCATCACACATCCACAGGGATCTCATACCTTAAGGGACAATGCCACTAACTCTCACACATACACTCTAACATCTCCATCAGGCTCATACTCCCTCAAGTTCGTGTCCTCATCCTGTCCATGGCTCCGCTCAGCACACAAACATTCCATGCAGTGCCATGTGTCCTGCTCACACTCTCTCCATCTGTTTCCCTGTAGGGGAAGCTGGCTCAGATCAGCAGGAAGAGGTCCCAGGCTGGGGTTGGAGTGGCCCACATTAGGCCCCTCACTCACTTTGAGGAGCGTGCCATCACACTGACTGGTGGGGATGTGGGCCATTCCCGTGGTGACATTGAGGTCAGTGGCGAACACTCTCATGAGGATCTTGCACCACATCATCCCTCTCTCTCCTGTTTTTGACTCTGCTGTCATGCACTAATTATCTATACTTCAGTTCACAGGGAGCTCTACCAATCAACTGAAACCCTCAGCCAGCCAGTCCCTCAGCTCCATCCAGGTCCTCACCTCCAGCCAAGAGGACACCTCCTCCATGGAAGAGCTGGAAATAAGCAGCTTGGAAGGCCTGTCACAGTGTTTACCCACATCCTCCATCAGCGCAGAGACACACTCCTCAGTGGGGTCTAGATCTAGAGCAGGCTCGGGTTCACAATCAGGTGGTCACCGCACGGACACATGTCCACAGCAGCAGGAGGAGGCAGGTTTAGTTAAGCTCCCTGGCACTCGGAGGACTGGTGGGTATCAGGTATCTGTGAGATCTGAGTCAGATGACAAACCTCTAGATTTGGCCTTCCAATTCATCCTGGAGAATCAGCAGGAGGCAGGGGAACATCACACAGAGCTGTTGGAAGCCTTCAGCAGAATGGCACACGAGTTGGAGGAGTGCATCTGCCTGCTCTCTGATGAAATGGTGCCCACATGTGCGCGTATGGAGGTCTCCATGGGGAGGATGGTGGACGCTATGGAGACCCTGATGCAGCAGAACGCAGAGATGTGCGCAGACCTGCACTCCATTGCGGGAGCCATGGGTGAGCTCCTGCAGTGACAACGCGAGAGGGAAACGGGGCACCTCGACATCCCTCCAGGTGCTCCTTCCCATCAAGGAGTCAGAGAGGAGGAGTGGCAACTGGACACCCCTGGGTTATCCACTCAGGAATCTAATAGGCTGTCTGCTCCCTCCGAGTCCCCTTTGTCTGTGAGCCCCTCAACCTTGTCCTCTGTCACTGCAGAGGGAGCAGCTGGCCAACGAGTGATCCTGGAGGGAGAAGAGTGTGTGACAGGGCCTTTCGGAGCCTCGTGCAAGCACTCTCTCACACACGCGGAGCCTTCACATTTCACACTCATCTTAATGTCCTGAGCATTTTCAATGCTGCCAGCTGGGGTTTGCTTTTAGTTGTCCATCTGAGCTGACCTGCATCTCCACCCACCCACTGATCACACTCCCATGCAGCACCTGATCTCACCCACCACGACTGTCATTTCACTTTCAATTTGGACAGCATGGTCTGGATTCACTTTGCATGCGCAACTCCATCTTTTCCCCTCCCCAGTCACCCATTTCTTTTCCCCATCACAGTTGACCCCCTGGCATTACCTTCCACCTCTCCTCTGTGACCTACCAGCCACAAACATTTTCCTTTGGGGATGTCCAGGTGAACGTGCACGTTCCCTTCCTTCCCAAAAATCCCACCGCCATCCACATTCACCTCCCCGATGTCCTCCTTCCCACCTCAAGGGTCCATGTCTGCCTCCAAGTCCCCATCAACCACTCTTGCCGGCCCCTCTACCATCACCGTCGAGCCTTCACCCCACCGCCTCACTCTGCCCTCGGTCATTCTCACCATTCCCTCGTTCTACACCGACCCTCAGTTCACTCTCTAGGAGGGGGTCATGGACCAATCAGACCCCTCCCTTACACATTTACCTGGACATTCCCCTCTCCGGACCTCTTCACCTCCCAGAATCCCTTCCTCCCTCTGGAACCCTTCCCCCTCCCCCCCCAGAACCCTTCCTCACTATGGACCCCTTTCCCTCCACAACCACTTACCCCCTCTGGACTCCTTCCCCTCTGTTAGTCCTCCCACCCCTTGGACTCCCCCCTGCTTAGTTCTTCCCCTTCCTGACTCCCACAGACACCCTTACTTCTTCCACCACCCTTAGTCCTTCTCCCCTCCGACTCCTCCTCCAATCTTACCTCTTCCTCCAGCCTCACTTCTTCCCTCCAGCCTTACTCCTTCCCCTTCCCGACTCCTTCCTCCACCTTTACTCGCTCCCTTCTTTGTACTCCTTCCTCCTCCTGGACTCTGTCCTCTCTCCGTACTCCTTCCACCCCCCCTTACATCTACCTCCCCGGTTGCCATCTTCTCCCCCAATCACCCCCTTCTCCCCCTACTCCTTCCTCCCCTCCCAACATCACCCCCCCAGCACATTCATTCCCCCTACCAACCTCACCGCCCGACATCTCTTCCTCTCCCAGTTGATCCTGGACCTTCCTCTCCCACCCCCTCGACCATCATGCATTGTGTGCATCAACAGTGACTTTCCGACTTCTGTGAGCTGCTTCACAGCTGAGCCATGTCCATGAGAATC
Organism: Cetorhinus maximus; assembly: GCF_964194155.1. Classification (NCBI taxonomy): domain Eukaryota; kingdom Metazoa; phylum Chordata; class Chondrichthyes; order Lamniformes; family Cetorhinidae; genus Cetorhinus; species Cetorhinus maximus. The sequence goes on from NC_135885.1 coordinate 87,405,615, forward strand.
CATCCAGCATGCCATGGACATTCCTCCAGGATTCCGTTGCTGTCAGGACCAGCATTTTCTGCTCCTTGGATGTCTGTGAAGTGAGCAAGGCCCTGGTGCACATCACACTTGTCAAAACGTGTTCTGCACCGGTGTGTTTTCCCATCGGCATGGGCGGATGATCCATCGGATGGTGGGGGGGATCGAGTCCGGCAGGCTGGCCTTATGATGATAAGCTGATGTATTACAATGAGGTTCCCAGCGTCTGATGGCGGGGAACGCGGCCAGCCATTGGCGGACTGAGCGAACGATTGCAAACCGATATCATGACGTCGTGAAACCGATTCTTGGACTTCTCCCCATATTGTCCGCACATGTCACTGAACACGCCCGATACCAGCAGGCACAGAAAATCCCGGCCATAGACTGCCTCTACTTGCCGGATGAGATGCACCCAAGGATACATAGGAAAGTGAGAGCGGAAATTGCGGAGGCACTAGTGATAATCTTCCAGTCTTCCTTAGACACAGGGGAGGTGCCTGGGGACTAGAGAATTGCAAATGTTACGCCCTTGTTCAAAAAGGGGTGCAAGGATAATACCGGCAACTAGAGACCAGTCATTTTGACCTCAGTGGTAGTGAAATATCTGGAAACTATAATATGGGATAAAATCAATAGTCACCTAAACAAGTGCAGGATAATTAAGGAAAGTCAGCATGGATTCATTAAGGGAAAATCTTGTTTAACTAACTTGCTGGAGTTTTTTGAGGAAGTAACAGAGAAGGTTGATAAGGGAAATGCTGTTGATGTGGTATATTTGGATTTTCAAAAGGCATTTGATACGTGCCACACAACAGACTTGTGTGTAAAATTCTGGGTCATGGAATAAAAGGGAAAGTAGACACTTGGATAAGAAATTGGCTGAGTGACAGGACACTGAGAGTAGTGGTAAATGGTTGTTTTTCAGAGTGGAGGAAGGTTTGTAGTGGAGTTCCCCAGGGCTCAGTGTTAGGACCCTTGCTCTTCCTGATATATGTTAATGACCTAGACTGTGATGTGAGTTTCAAAATTTGCTGATGATACAAAGATTAGAAATGTTGTCAACTATGGTGGGGATAGTCTTGAATTTCAAAAGGACATAGGCATGTTGGTGGATTGGGCAGACAAGTGGCAGATGAAGTTCAATGCAGAGAAGTGTGAGGTGATTCATTTTGGAAGGAAAACTATGGTGAGGCAGTATTGAAAAAAAGAGAGCCTCTAAAGGAGGTGAAGGAACAGAGGGGCCTTGGTGTATACATACATAGGTCATTGAAGATGGCAGGGCATGTTGAGAGAGCAGCTAATAAATTATATAGTATCGTAGGCTTTATTAATAGGAGCATTGAGTACAAGAGTAAGGAGGTCATGTTGAACTTGTATAAGACACTGGTTAGGCCTCATCTGGAGTATTGCACCCAGTTTTGGGCACCATACTTGAGGAAGGATGTGAAGGCATTGGAGAAAGTACAGGAGGAGATTCACAAAAATGATTCCAGGGATAAAGAACTATAGCTACGGGGATAGATTGGAGAAGTTGGGACTGTTTTCCTTGGACATAAGAAGACTGAGAGGAGCCTTGATAGAAGTATTCAAGATCCTGAGGGGTAAATAGTGAGAAACTGTTGCCACTCAAGATTACATCAAGAACTAGAGGGCACAGATTCAAAATAATTGGCAAAAGGAGTAAATGTGATGTGAGGAAATATTTTTCACTCAGAGGGTGCTTGGGGTCTGGAACAAACTTCCTGAAAGGGTGGTGGAATGAGGGTTGATTGAGGTATTGAAAAGGGAATTGGATTGTTACCTGAAAAGAAATAATGTGCAAGGTTACAGGGGTAAGGCAGGGGAGTGAGACTAGGAGGAATGCTCTTTCAGAGAGCCAGTGCAGACTTGATGGGCTGAATGGCCTCTTTCTGCACTGTAAAGATACTGTGATACTATGATATTTGCAGTAGTTGCAGGTGTAGGGCACTAATTTAAATGATATGGAGGGGCTGGGGGGAGGATGTTCCTGGACCTCCTTCAACATTTTGCTCTTTGCGTGTTGTTGAAAATTAATTCTGAGGGACAGAAGTAGCCAAAAGGCCGCACACAGAGCAGGCACTGCTGCTGCTCTAGGCCTGGACTAGCAGCCAACATTCCTGGCCTCCTTTCAAATGCTGGGCCCTGCAATGGCTATTCAAATAACCTGAATTGTCATATTTGGGCACACTGAGGCCTGAACAGGTACAGGTCCAGTGGCCAGAGAGACACCACCAGGAATATTAGCCCATTGTTGCATTAGACCAAATGTGCACATTTTAATATAGGATTGGTATTGTAAAAACCACTTTACTATTTAAGAGAACCATCTCTACTGTTTGCAGAGTTATGATAGGTTTTGCATAACTGTTTTCTGAAGGAGGTCTGCAACATAAACGCACTATGACCACTCAACTAATTGCTCTTCCTTCATTTGAAACTGGTCAACAAAAATAGCCAATTCACATTTTAAAACCCAATAAAGTGAGCATTTTTGTTGCAATTTCTCAAGATAATATTATATAATAAAAGGTAACAACTTATTGGACAAGATTCAGCTTCAAAGTGAATAAAAGGGGAGAGCACAGGGAGGGTAACGCTTTCCTAAAAATGCATTTTATCCAGCGTTAAATAATAGATTTAAAAGGCTTTGAAGCTAACTACACTATAATTTTACAACATTCTGACGCAGTCTCAAAATCACATAATTGAAAAAAAATTTACAGCCTCTCTCATTTATTTTTCAATTCACACTTTAGAGGAAAGCCATGTCCACCTGGTTGGACAATTATAATTAAGATCATGGTAACCTAGCATGGTCACTTTGGAAAAAGGATTTGACAGACTTCTTATTACAGAGTGTGTTCTAATAGAATCAGTTGCACAATGTCCAGGACCTGTAATGTTCTGGAGCTCATGCTATTGATTTTGCAGATTAGATTGCACAACAGCGGTGGCCACAGAGAAAAAAACTGTGTTTGTTGAAAGTCGTGACTTTCATTTCTGGCTGCAGAACTTACCCAATGTCTGTAAAAGTGTGTAAAAGCCCAATGTATGCCAAACTGCACTATTGGCCTAGCAGGCAAGCTAAACGCTTACTCTGCTTCCAGTTACAAATGGTTCAAGGCCTCTATAATGGAAATGCTTACTGTTGGGATATTGTCCGACTACTCCAGAGGCAACAAACATCCCTCCTTTGTATTACAGTTCTAGCATCAAGAGCAAGGAGACACTTGATGTGATACTGTCTCAAATGTTCATGTACTAAATATTGTGGTTTTTGTGATTCAAATGAACATGGAAAGATGCATCTCACATCTTCCCAGAGGTGAGAACCAGAAGTATGGTTTTCCGACCATCCTCTGGACTAAGTTTAAAAAAATCTCTCCAGGTTTCCTAGCCAACAGCCTACATAGGAACATAGGAGCAGGAGTAGGCCATTCAGCCCATCAAGCCTGCTCCGCCATTCGATGTGATCATGGCTGATCATCCACTTCAATGCTTTTTCCTCACACTATCCCCATATCCCTTTATGTCATTGGTATTCAGAAATCTGTGAATCTCTGCTTTAAACATACTTAATGACTGAGCTTCCACAGCCCTCTTGGGTAGAGAATTCTAAACATGCACAACCCTCTGAGTAAAAAAATTCTCCTCATCTCAGTCCTAAGTGGCTTCCCCATTATTTTGAAATTGTGTCCCCTGGTTCTAGACTCCCCAAACAGGGGAAACATCTTACCTGCATCTACCCTGTCTATCCCTTTAAGCATTTTGTAGGTTTCAATGGGATCACCTCTTATTCTTCGAAACTCTAGAAAATACAGGCTCAGTTTCCCCAATCTCTCTTCATAGGTCAGTCCCGCCATCCCCGGTACAAGTCTGGTGAACCTTCATGCTGCTCCCTCTATGGCAATAATATCCTTCCTAAGGTAAGGGGATCTAAACTGCACACAGTACTCCAGGTGCGATCTAACAAGGTTTTATACAATTGAAGCAAGACTTCGCTACTCCTTTACTCAAATCCTCTTGCGATAAAGGCTAACATACCATTAGCCTTCCGAATTGCTTGCTGCACCTGCATGTTAGCTTTCAGTAACTTATTGACGAGGAGACCCATGTACCTTAGTACATCTACACTTTCTAATCACTTACCATTTAAGAAATGCCCTGCATATCTGTTTCTCTTACCAAAGCAGATAGCCTCACATTTTTTCACATTATATTCCAGCTGCCATGTTCTTGCTCACTTACTGAGTCTGTCCAAATCTCCTTCAAGCTGCTTTGCATCTTCCATACAACACACATGCCAACACAAGAATGGCCCGTTTATTCCTGCTCTCTGTTTTCTGTCTGTTAACCAATCCTTAATCCATGTCAGTATATTACCGCCTATCCTATATGCTTTAATTTTGCTAACCAACCTCCTGTGTAGGAGTTTATCAAGTGCCTTCTGAAAATCTAAGTACACTATGTCCACCAACTCCCCTTTATCAATTCCATTAGTAACATCCTCAAAAAACTCCAACAGGTTCGTCAAACATGATTTATAAATCCATGTTGACTATGCCCAATCAAATCATTATTATCCAAGTGTCCATTTATCACATCCTTTTGAATAGATTCTAGCATTTTCCCTACTACTGAAGTAAGGCTAATAGGTCTGTAGTTCCCTGTTTTCTCTCTCCCTCCCTTCTCAAACAGTGGGGTGACATTTGCTACCTTCCAATCTGCAGGAACCATTCCAGAATCTATAGAATTTTGGAAGATGATGACCAATGCATCCGCTTTCTCCAAAGTTACCTCTTTCAACACTCTGGGATGTAGAATATCAGCTCCAGAGGACTTATCAACCAGTAATTTCTCCAATACAACTTTCGTCCTAATACCAATATCCTTCAATTCCTTGTACTCCCTAGTCCCTCAGATTTCTAATTCTGGGAGATTTCCTGTATCTCCCTCAGTGAAGACAGACATAAAGTAATCACTCAGTTGTTCTGCCACTTCTCTATTCCCCATTTTAAATTCTCCTGATTCTGCCTGTAATGGACCCACATTTGTCTTAGCCAAATGTTTTCTTTCTGTGTACCTATAGAAGCTTTGACAGTCCATTTTTATGTTTTTTGCTAGTTTACATTCATATCTATTCTTCCTTTCTTTATCAGCTTCTTGGTGCCCCTTTGCTGTATTCTAAAATCCTCCCAATCCTCAGGTTTACTACTACTTCTGGCAACTTCTAATCTTATACAATCCTTAACCTCTTCTGTTGGCCTGCAGCACAAGCATATGACAGAGGAGCTGGTAAGCCCAGTGGTTGGGGGGAGAGAGGGGAAAGATCATGGACGAGGCAGTGAAGGGAAGGGATCACAGGGTGGGTAGAGTGCAGTCAGAAGGTGAGATGGTAGTTGCAGGGATGGAGGCAGGGGAACGATACCACATAGGATAGCGGAGGTCAATGGCAGTTGGCGATCAGAGAGAAATCGAGTGAGGGGTGTTCAGTGTTTACGAGGGGTCATGGGGGGAGATCATAAGTTTGGTATCATGGAGGTGGTGAGTTGGACAGACTTCAAGTGTTTTACAGTGTGGTTTCTTCGGCCAGGAGAAATATTCCCACTTGTCCTGGTTCACGAGCAGTTCTGTAAATGCACTTTATGCTTCCAACCATTCTTGCCTCCTTTTACCCAACAGCTGGGGGCAGGCTGTGGCATAGTGGTATTGTCATTGGACTGGTATTCCAGAGACCCAGGGTTGCTCTGGGGCACCTGGGTTCAAATCCCACCACAGCAGAATTCAATAAAAATCTGGAATTAAAAGTCTGATGATGACCATGAAACCATTGTCAATTGTTGCAAAAACCCATCTGGTTCACTAATGTCCTTTAGGGAAGGAAATCTGTCATCCTGACCTAGCCTACATGTGACTCCAAGCCTACAGCATCCACACCTGGATCATCTGGGCACAACAGCATGTATAAGGCATGTACTTGGCACACTGCACTTCAAGGGAAACTCAGAGATGAGTGCACACTAACATTGTGCAGCACTTGCAAGGGTCACCTGTTGGACCTCAAGGTTGAGGCACTGCACGTTCAGGCAAGTTGCTTTTTCCCGGCTGGCTGACAGTGCAGTGCCAGGGCAAGGGCTGCACTGCGGTTGTGGTGAGTTGGGGAGGGGGGTGTGGGGGCAGGGTGGAAGGAAGTAGCCATGCATTAGGGAAACCTTGTATAAAATGACCATTCCTCTTGGAGTTCAGTCTCTAGCTTATCTGCTCACTCAAGAACGCAGAGGCAGGAAAGTACTCCAGGGCTTTTCACCCCTCGGGCACAAACTAATGAGCATTTTAATGAACTGCAGAACAGTTGGATGACTGGGCATGTTGTACGATCTCCTTGCTAAAGCTGGCCATAGAGCAGCCACTGCTGGAGATGCTCACAGCCCCTTGCAAAGTCATCATCCCGATTTGGACCAGTCTCCCCCATGGTTGAAGCTAACAGTGCAGCCTTGCTGCAGAGCGGGTTAGGAGAATGCCTGCGCCTGAGCTAAGGGCACAGCATGGAGTCAATTGATGACGTGGAGTGGGACGGATTTGGTTGGGGTCTTGGGCAGCCATGCAGCGCACTAAACTCTGGCCATCCAAGAGGTGGCCTGCACTCTCTAAGGTGCATTAAGGGGCCTTCAGACTTAGAACACCCATGTGTCTCTCTCTTTCATCCTGCGGGAGGAGTACATCAAGAGCATGGAGCCTTGTGATCTAGCTGTATGCCTCGTGGCTTACAGAGAGCAGAGACGAAGAAGAGAGTGATGGAGGTGCCTGGCTGGGCAGAGGGAGGAGCAGCACCCTCAGGAAGAAGGGACGGCTGGGGTTCCTGCACATACTGAAAAGGAGCAGTGAGCCATCACTGGTTGGCATCTAGCTAGACCCAAGGTCTATAGACGCCGCCTTTCATTCCTGCAGATAACCAAGAACCAGTGTTGCCGAAGACTGTGTATGCCTAGGGAACTGGTTGGTCACACCTGCCGCCTGCTGCAGGGATTTGATGCCATGGGGACATGGAGGGCATCCACTGCCAGTGGCCAAGATAGTTACCTTGGCATTCAATTTCTTGGCCAGTGGCTCCATTTAAGGGCTCTATAGGTGACCTCTGTGGGGTATCGCAAGCCTCCAACCACAAATGCACCCATGAGTTCACGGATGCCATCTTCGTTGAGGCACACAACTTTATGCATTTCGCCCAGGGCCAGGAAAGCCAGTATGCAAGACCGCTTGGGATTTGCCCAGATCTCAGGTTTCCGACAGATGCAAGGTGCCATCGACTACACTCGCATTGGCACTCATATCTCCATGGCAACAAGCGGTCAACTACGTAAACCACAAGAGCTTCCACTCACTAAATATTCAGCTGGTGTGCGACCACCACAAACGCATCCTGCAGGATTGCACATGATTCCCAGGGAGTGTCCATGACTCCTACATTCTCAGTCAGTCTCAGATCCTTGACGTCTTCCAGGGTCCACAGAAGCTGCAGGGTTGGCTTTTCAGGGACAAGGGCTACCCGCAGAGGACGTGGCTGACGACACCCGTACGGCCGCCTCAGACTGCAGCAGAGAGAAGGTTTAACGAGATTCATGCTGCAACTCGCAACTTGGTGGAGCAAACTATCAGGATGCTGAAAGTGAGGTTCCGGTGTCTGGATCGGTGTGGTAGAGCCCTGCAATATAGTCCACAGAGGGTGTCATGTATCATCGTCACCTGCTGTGCCTTTTACAACTTGGCGCTACAATGGAGAAAGGAGCTGGCTGAGGAGGAGATGGGCTGCAGGTCACCTCTGATGAGGAGGACGTCAATGGGGATGAGGTCCTTGAAGGGGAGGATGATGGTGATGAGGCCCTTGCACTGGTCAGACAAGACAGGTGCGCTCAGGAGGCCCTCATAACTGCTAGATTCGTGGGGGATGATGACAACATATGGTGAGGAGACCCCATAGACCCTCACATTACATCTGTGAATGTTTGACTCCAGTCTGGCTGATGGCGGCGCACATACACTCTGTGATAAGCTCCTATCATGGAGACACAGTGGAGGCCCTAATAGTTGCTTGATTCCAGGAGGATGATGAGGACATGCACTGAGGACACTCCATAGAGCACATAGCCCCGGAGAATGTTTGATTCCTGTCTAGCTGAGGGCAGCTCGCTTGTGCTCTGTGATCAGTGTCATATCATGGAGACACAGCCATGAAACTTTAAATGCACCTGATCCTTTGTCAGCCTTCAGCACCTGAGCACTTCAGGAGCACAGTGTCACTGGTCACAGATACTGAAGAGATGGGAGCCAGCCCCACCTTAAAGGTGCTGAGAGCATATAGAGAGAATGATGGAACTCTGTGACGCCTGCCCACGACATTCTGACAGCAATGACCAGCACCGTCGAAGTGCAGGCATCAGTAATGTTTCCAGTGAGCATGAAGCTGGACCATCACTTTGGTGTGAAGGCTGCACAAAGCACAGGGAAGAGGCCCTGGACTGTGACACCTGCCTTTATCTTGTGTAGGAACCAAGGTTTCACATCTGAGTGACACAAAGACTGTTCACCAGAACAAGGAGCCATAGACAAGGAGACATTATTGGGAGTTTATTTACAATGGTGAACATTATGTACAAGTGATTAACATCCATTCCAAGGCTGTGCACCTACATTTTCTTAACCTTTGTGGTTCCTTGCAGGCATTGCCCATCTTTTACCAGGACCTGATCAAAGTCTGGAACATGGTCGCATTGCGACACAGCTCTCCCCTGTCAGGAGTAGCGGCTATCATCAGCGAGCCGCCAGTCATGAATCCGCCCCTCCCCCCTTTTCAGTGGCTGGCGGAGAGGAGAGCTGTGGCTGCTGGGGTGACCTGGATTGGGGACGTGCTGGGTGGCAAAGGAGTGGGCTGGATGCTTCCACAGGAGTTGGTGCATCGCATGCCCGTGGACATCCGGCTCATGGCCAATGCCATTCAAGACCTGAGGACGGTCATGCTCGGACCCAAAGTCATACTGGGCCTCGAGGTGGCGCAGGTGCGTGGTGGTCTTCCGTCTGAGCGTAGCCCTGTTCGGATGGAATTCCACATTGGCCACAAGCCCCGAACCCTCCCTCGGGTGCCGGCGCTCCGCAATATGAGTCGCCTCGCGGAAATGTCCTCCGTGTTATTTAGCACCGCGCAGAGGAGTTTTCTATACGGGCTGCTGCTGCACACCCTTCACTCCCTTGCCCTCGCTCGCCGCCTGGACACGCCCTGGCGTGCCTTGTTGCCTCTGGTGGCGGAGGTCCCCGTTGGGGGGCCCTCTACTGAGGTGTCCTCCCGCTTTCCATTGGGGACCTAGGGTGGAGGGTGTTGTATGCAGCAGTCCCCTATAATCATTGAATGTATCGGTTCACGGACTCCCAAGATACCTGCCCTTTTTGCAGTCTTGTGGAGTACATGGACCACGTTTATGTTAATTGTTGCAGGCTGCACTACCTTTTCAGTTATTTAAAGAACCTTTTATTACTGTTTTGTTTGCACTTCAGTCCCACGCTCCTGATCTACGGACACCCAGTGCGGAGGGGGGCCGGGGGGGAGGAGGACCTCCTTGTTAACCTGCTCCTGGGTCTGGCCAAGTTGGCCATTAACAGGTCCAGGCAGCAGACGATTGAGGGCGCTGTCCGACCCGACTGTGTACCCCTTTTCCGCGGCTACGTTCGTGGCCGGGTGTCCCTGGAGAGGGAGCACACGGTGTCTGCCGGCACTGTCGGGCCTTCCATGCCCGATGGGCACCATGGAGGCTGGGGTGCTTTATCGACCCTCTTAATCACATTGTTGTTTGTAGGTTTTCTTTAAACTTTGCCTTTGGTTTTTTCAGCTACCCTAATTTAGGGGCTACGTTTATTTTGTCCTTCATTTTGTTATTTTAGTTTATTTGGTTGACTCCAAAAGAGCTCCATCTTCCTAATCATCCTAACCCTGCCGCTACATCTTGATGCTCCCCGGACATCCACAGTGGAGGTGGAGACAGCCAGCTGACTGCTACACCCTGGCAGTAATGAGCTTGATGGGCGTCCTATGAGGGTTGAGACCTGGAGGGCCCCGGCCTACTTCTGGAGTCCTGCTGTGTAACAGTGGCTCCCTCCATGGCCTGCAGAGCTGGAGCTGCTGGGGTCATGGGAAGAGGAGATTCAGATGGGCCGGACACTCCCGGAGTCACCTGGGCAGATGGCCCTGGGGTGTGCACCTGCTGATCCTCCTCTCTACGGGTGCCCGAGGGTCCCTGGCTGATTCTTTGAGGAGAAGGGGTAGCTGGAGTAAAATCAAACTGCCTCACACCACTCTCGTGTTAACACTGTTGGAGGCCAGCTATGACATCAGCGATGGGGTTGAGCCCACGCAGGCAATGCAGGACCGCTGTCCTGGACCAAGGTCTCCATGGCGGCTGCCATTCTACTGGTGTTGACCTCGGTGCGTTGACATGCCGGCATTATCACCTCAGACTGAAGGCAGACAGACTCCTCCATCGTGCCTTGAAATCTGAGGAGTGCAGTGGACATCCTTTCCTGATGTTTCCAAGCTTGCCTTTGCAGCTCCAGCAACTGCTTTATGATTGAGTCTAGAGGCTCGTCATCTGACTTGGATACAGCAGATTTCTGGCATCTAGCAGTCTCCAAGTGCCGGAAATCTTGGAAGTCCCTGTCTCTGCCTGATGTGGATCAGACAGTATGATGTACTCACCAGATTGTGACCCCAAGGCTACTCTAGAACTAGGTCCCACCGAAGTGTGTGTCTCTCTGTGCTGGTGGAGGGTGTGGGTGAGCGCTGTGACAAGTCTTCAATGAAGGTGTCTTCAGATTGTTTGTCCGAGGTATTTTCGTGGCATGACTGGAGGCCCTGGGTGTTGGACTCCCTCGGCTGTTCCCCAAATGTGCCTGCGAAAGCAAGGGGAGATAATTAGTGCATGGCAGTGGCCTGTGAAACTGGACACATCACTCACAGCACGGTTGTCTGATGGATGTTACACTGCTGGATCTTCACTTGGTAGAGCAGCGCTGGCCTCACCATCAGCACAGAAGCATAGAATGGTCCAGATCCTCGCTGGCCAGCTGGATGACTCTACTTTCAAAGTCCATGAGGACCTTGATTTCAGGCTTTCCTCCACTGGTCTGTGACCTCTCCCTATTGTTGTGTGCCAGCTTGACCTTCATGAACACAGATGGAGAGAGTATAAGCAGGATGCCTACCAGTCCAGATGATAAGTATGCCTGGCATGTGTGGGTGGTGAGTGGTCCCATGAATGGGATGAGGACAATGAAGGTGGGTGTGAGAGAGACTCAATGGTGATGTTCCATGAACCAGCAGTGAGTGCAATCCCTGGGGTGTGTGATGGGTTTGTGAATGTGTGAGCTGAATGTAATGACTTACTCTGGCAGATTGGATGAGATCGTTCATCCTCTTTTGGTACTGGGTAGTTGTCCTCTTTTGCAGGGCGTTGGCACTGACCACCGCTGCCACTGCCTCCCAAGCAGCTGGATTGATGATGTTGCTGCCCCCCCCACCACCGCCCCCACCCCCCTCCCCCTCCCCCCACAGCCAGAGCGGAGGTAGAGGACATCTTGGTGGGCCTCCATAGTGTCCAAAAGGCATTCCAGGGATGCATCACTAAATTGGGGAGGGGCTGCAGTCTTCTTGCCTTTCAGGGCCATGTCTTCTGTGCAGGAATCCTGGGCTGGAAGTACTGAGAGGTATGCGCGTGGCTGCATTTTAAATATAGCGCCTTGCGTGAGGAAGCAGCGAGGTGACGGCATGGTGGGTGGATCGGAAGCCGCCCGCCATTGAAATAGTGTGTTTCCTGGGAATTCATGATTAATAAGGTGGGATTGGAACAATATGACACGAAAAGCCACCATTGTGGCCAGCGGGTAAAACATTCTTTTTCCTGTGCGCTACCACACTCAGTGAAAATCTGGGACGATTCCACCCTATGATTACAATAATGACTAAACTTCAAAATAAACAAATTGGCTGTAAAGCAATTTGCGATATCCTGATGTCTTGTGAGGTGCTATATGAATGCAAATTCTCTCTTCTTTCTTCTTCCCTTCTTTCTCTTCAGACAGGCTGAATTAATTCCTCTTGTAGTAGGGTTGAATTGGATTATAAAGAAAATGCATATTTTTATTTGTGTATATAAAAATGAATAAACAAATCTATAAAAAAATATAATCAAAAAGAAGTTTGGGAATGTTATGTCTCAAATGTAAGGACAATGCTTAGCACAGCTCCCTTGCTATTAAATATGCAAATATTTATCTGGAAGGCAATGGCGTAGTGGTATTGTTGCTGGACTAGTAATCCAGAGATCCAGGACCCAGGAGAATGCTCTGGGGACTTGGGTTTGTATCCTGCCATGGTGGATAGTAGAATTTGAGTTCAATAAAAATCTGGAATTAAAAGTCTTATGATGACCATGAAGCCATTGCTGATTGTTGTAAAAACCCATCTGGTTCTCTAATGTCCTTTAGGGAAGGAAATCTGTTGTCCTTACCTGGTCTGGCCTACATGTGACTCCAGACCCACAGCAATGTGGTTGACTCTTAAATACCCTCTGAACAAGGGCATTTAGGGATGGGCAATAAATGCTTGCCTAGCCAGTGAACCCCACATCCCATGAACAAATTTTAAAAAATAGTTTTAATGAATATATACCTTTGATTCTATCAGACAAAAGATGGCACTATCTGCACCAAGTGTTCGGAGAATGATCATACAATTGTAAATTGTAAAGAATAAGACCATTTAAATATTTATAAAACAGCTTACATAAAATTAAGAGAGTAAGTTAGACAAGGGATGGTCTTGGTCTGCACCTCATGCAGACAAATTTCCAATTTGAATAGTAGGAATGTGCTCTTCCAAGGGGTGGTTAATTGAGACAATTATTTTAGAAGAGGTGCTGACTATAAGCATTGTTGTGATTTAAGTTGTTTTTTAGTAACATAACCAGTCAGGAAATGCTGCCACTTGTCGATGATGCGCTGATTTTTTTTAAAGTGCCGAAAAATACAGGGAGAGATCCTGATTTTTTTTCACAGCACGCAATGTGGGCCTGAATTTTCCGCTTGTCAGGCCCGCGCGATCGGTGAACCTGGGAGCAGAGGGGAAAGAGGCTCCAACCCCGATCGGCCCCCTACCATGATTTCACGCTGACTGGCCAATTAATGATCAGCCAGCGTGAAACGCGCGCTGAGAAAGGCTCAGCACAGCCGGTGGGGGCGGGATGAGGGCAAGCGCCGACGTCATCACGAGTGCTGGTGAGCACTTCCAGTGAGCTCCCTGAAGGCAGACAGCTACCTCAGGGAGCTGTAGACCACCACAGAATAAAGGAAATAGCAAAAATGTTGCAAATATGTCCATGCGGCACAATCAAGCACCGGAAAGCATACCTCATAAAAAAAGTCCCCAGTTTTCTCTTTTTACTTTATTTCACCACGGAGATTTCATCCCGCCTTGGATCAAGGTTTGAGCAAAAATGTAAAGGCTGATTCACAACAAGTTATCCCCATCTCTGAAGTGCACATGCAATATTGCTAAGGTGCAAAATGAAAAAAACTCTGCTGTGATGGGCATGTAATGAAACAAATAATACATTCTCACCTGTGTTTCCCTATTTCCTCTCTTTAGCCGAAAATCTTTAACAGCCGGGAGCAAACATATGCTTTATCCAGCTGCCCCCTCCAACCCTTAAAGGCATGTTTCTGAAAACTCTGTCAGATACAGCATTTTATGGCCAGCAATGAGAACTGCATGAAGCAAGTGTATTTGTTATACAAGGGTCACAATACCATATTCAAATGGAATCAAGCCATAAGTGACTGATTACTGTGTGGTAATATATGATCACTATGTGAATATGGGGACCCCTTAAGGGAACAGAAGCCAAGAAGATTGGATCCAATGCAGTTTTTTTCCAGACTGACCTGTTACTACTCCCTTTCCTAACAGAGCAGCAAGGCATTCCTCTGAAATCCACCACAAGGTTGATGCTCTAGTAAATGCTAATATTGTTGTGGCCACCTTCTCCAATATTTAAATAACTTCCATCCCAGGATTTGATGCTGCTGGAATTTCTGGATTTAAGTATGTCTGTAAGGTTATAGACCTTAAGGTTTTAACACTCACAAGGGCACCCCTATTTACTGAAATTTACCTACCTGGTACCTTGTTGGTGGATTCCTGATGTTTTGTAAACTATGATCTTCAGTACTTCGTATACTCGAATGTTTGCTGTACCTGAGCTGAAGGGAAAAATTAAACAGATTGAAAATGGCAGAATATAGTTCTGAGGTTTCACTATTTCAGTTTGCTCAACAAATCTATTGTGGGCCCTGGAATACCCATCACGTGATAATTCAACCTGGATGAAGATGTCGGCTCTCCCAACATTTTCACCTGCCATTTTACAGGTTCTCCCACCTCTCAACCCATCTCCAGAGGCTGGTAAAATCCAGCCCTTTGTTTTTGCAAGGTCTCTGCCATGGTCATTCCTACAAATATTATCAAGGATAGACATATCTGTGAAAGGTAGGTTGGTGAGGCTGAGGTCAAGTGTTTTTTCCCTTACCACCTGACACAAGCCCAGTCTGGTGCCCTTATGGTAAAAACAATCTGGAGTGAAATGTTCCTCCTTAGCTTGTGATTAAATTCATGACATGTTCATTTCATTATGCAATTACACATTTCATCTTAATATATCATCTTTTGGCTGTTCCTGTTTCACTTTATGTTCAATATTTGGAACTGCTACATGGCCAGGATTTTATGGTCCCACTGCGACCTGTCTCCCCCCGATGGATGTGGCGAGCCTTTTAAATCTCCATTCAGTTCGGCAGGACTGCGATATCCTGCCGGGAGGGTGGGGTTGTAAAATCCTGCCCCATACTTATTTTTGTTTATTGTTTGACATGTGACTGATAGATTACCCATTTCACTTTTATTATGCTATATTCAAAAACTCTTCACAGTAAAAGATCTACTGGGTAAGTTAATTATTAAAACTTTACCTTTTCCATTTCTGCATTTTCCTGATACTGTCCTTTTCTGCATCTCAAAAGGCTGGTCAGTGATTTTTTAATTCTCATTAGGAGATAGAAGAAGGACTTTGGGCTGGGCACCAAGTTAAATGGCACTGCAAGTGTCCGTCCTTCTTCAAAATAGGAAATCCATAGTTTGGCTCTGGCAAACTTCCATTCCACATCAGCATCACTCTACAAAATAAGGAATACATGAGGTTTAAAATAAAGAAATAGAAAAACATTAACATCTAGCTGTGTGATGTGTTTGGATACATGTCTCATTGACAGTTTAAATGCAGAGACCTGAGTTAAGAAGTTTGCATTGAGCAATTAACATTTTTATAAAGTTACCAGCCTACAGAAATGGACTTTATTGTTGCTATTAAGTCATTTCCTATGTGCAAAGTTGGCAATAATGTAACATCCACAGTTACCATGACTGGAGTCTCAAAAGACACGCAAGACATATCAAAAGCAATATATGAATTTACTATTAGTTATAGTCATATAGTCAGAATAGCAAATCTCCTGCTGTGTTCCTTGGGCATGTCCTCTGGCCCTCTAATTTTGTGTACCTTCAATCTTCCTCACTTCTCTACCCAAAGGTAGGTCCAACTCACAGCGCCATGACCTCCACAACAGTTAGGACAAGGAGGCAGGTCCCAAATCCACCCCCAGCTAGAACAGGAATTGAATCCTTGCTGTTGGCACCAATAAGATACACAGCAGATGTCCAGCCAACTGCCCCTCCAAGAAGTCGGAGTTTGCTGTGGCCACATACATATTTACATGCATTTTGTAACCTGGAGCTATGGATAGTAATGATAGGGGCTGCAGTTTCTTTCCAAAACATGACAGACCATGAAGCTCTCCCACTCTTACCACTTGCCATTGGTGCATGTTGGAAGGATTTGCAAGTTAATACTCTACCTGTTTGGTCACGTTATGAACACACCTCCCTTGGCCATCAAGCCCTGGGGGTGGAACTTGAGCCCAAAGCTTCTGGCTCAGAGGCAGGGGCACCACCCACTGCACAACTAGACCTCCTGCATCTTTGATACTGTCCTTCTAATCTTTGTGTTCATTTATGATGCCTTCTCCTTATCTCTGTTTTTTTGCAACTTGTGATCCTACAACACCTCTATTGGCATCAAATTTCTGTCATCATCTTCATTCTCCTATCTCTGCTGATGTGGTTTGTCTAATCTCTATCCTTCTTCTCTTGACCTTTTGCTCAAAATGTCAGCTCTTCATAACATGTAAACCATTTGTTCCTTGAAGCCTTGACATCTGTTGGTCAAATGACTGAAATTACTGAATTTCTGAAGTACTGATGATAAAACTAGGGCATGACTATTACTGCAAAAATAAATCTATTTTATTTGGCCTTTAAGTCAAAGAAAAATAATCAAACATTTTTCCATCCCTGAGTGAGAGATAGAACACTGTAGTGGGGATCCATGAATAGTCAGCAAGAAAGAAAGACTCGCATTTATATTGCACTTTTCAAACTACCAGATTCCCAAAACACTTTGCAGCTAATTAAGTAGTTCTGAAGTGTAGTCACTGTTTTACTGTAGGAAACACTGCAATTTGCACACAGCAAGCTCCCACAAAGAGCAATGTGATAATGATCACATAATCTGTTTTTGTGATGTTGAGGGATAAAGGTTGACCAGGACATTGGGGACAACTCCCCTCCTCTTCTGCAAAATAGTGCCATGGGATCTTTTACATACACCTGAGAAAGCAGAGGAGGCCCCGGTTTAGCATCTTATCCAAAAGACAGCACAGCACTCCCTCAGTACTGCACTGAAGTATCAGCTCTGATTTCTTTGCTCAGGTCCTGGAATGGTATTCAAACCTGGAACCTTGTAATTAAGAGGCAAGAATGCTACCAACTGAGCTACAGTTGACACAATAGAAAAGGTCAGTCTGTGGCCAGGTACCTGGGGCGAATGCTGCTGTCCAGCAGCTCAGTTACCAGAGTTTCAACATAGCCAACAGTCTTCAGAGAAAAGGGGTCATATTTAGGAGAGGGGGAGAAAGCAGAATGGGCAAGAGCCTAGGAAGGAAGTTAGTTGGGGTAGGAATAAACAACACAATAAAGGCATTTTGGAAAACACAGAGGATGGCCTGCAACCCAGAAAAAAAGCCAAATTGGACAAAAAACAAAAGCATGTGGGCCCATTTCGGAGAATATAGGGTATTAGGTGATAGAGATGGTGACACATGGGAGATGGGAGCTTGAGAAAAGAAGAAGAGGATAGGCCAGTAATGAAGATGGAGGAGAGAATTATAGTATCTTGGAATAGTTAGAGCACAGAAAGAGGCCATTCAGCCCATCATATCCACATGAGAGGCTGGTATTTTTTTTCCATCCTGTTTAGTTCCTAATGTGGATTTTATACTTTTCGTTTGGGTGTCCCTGTCCTGTAGTGTGACCCTTACAAAGTCGCTGAATAACGTGATATCTTTGCGTTGAATCCACTCACCCATGTTTAATATATAATAGATATTGGACTGATTTCAATGTGTTATTCTTAGTTTGGAGATCAGAGAACAGTTATTAGCTGTTCAAGCTTTACAAGTGAGCGCATAGAAAGTTACCTGGGGAAGTAGCACGGATACTGGCCGGTACAGGTGCTGCCCTATCAGATGGAGCATATAACATTTGAAAAAGCCGGTTTCGCACAACCGTCTAAGACAAATTTCTACCTCATGATATTTTTGAACAGTTTATTGTGCTGTGACCTGTGCTGAGTATCTATCTAAATAACTTCAACCTGTGTCAAATTAACTAATTTCAAATGGAATAGCAGTAAGGGTGCTAAAGGATGCTTCAGTGTCCAAAGTTAGGAAGGGAGAATCAGATGGTGGTCCTCCTCTTGCTTCCCCCAGCCTTGCTGGATTTGCATCTGTGCAGACAGTCTTCAGTTGTAGCTGTTACACCTCTCCATGTCAGGACCCACACATTGATACAGGCCTTTAAATGAGTTCCCCAAAGATAAGTCATTGACCATGGAATTGTACCTACCGAGGAGGTAGTACTTTTGGGAGTGGAAGCAAAGGGAAAAATATCAAGTAAAAATATATTTTTCATAGTAATCCCTGGTAATTATCTGCTAAGCTGTTCTCAATAAACATGCAATACTAATTTAAAAATAATTAATTTAGCAAGGTGCATATTTCCATACGCCAGTGATATATGGAATGCGCCATTGGTTGCTGCCATTGCAAAAAAAAGAGCTGGAAAGTGGGTAAACCCACTACCAAAGTAAAAGATTATAAAATTGATTAAGTTAACGACAACAACTAGTTCTGCACAACTAACCTAACCTTTATAAACTCACTGCTGTTACTTTTTTATATGTAAAAAAAATTGTACTCCAATCCCAACCGAGTCTAAATGAAAAATATCTGCTTTGTGTTCTTGGTCTCAGTTTCCTTCCTATCTTTCTTCAGAACAGGCTGCCTTACACTCTGTGAAGCTTCAGTGAATGAGGCTTTTTTTCATTTTGCTGCAAAAGTCAGCCGATTACTCACTGAAAAAAACAAACAAATCAAGTGAGAGATGTTTTTGATAATTAAACAGTAAGTAATCAGCTTCAGTCAATTGTGCTGCAAAGCTTTTTAAAATCAATGCAAGGTCCTGTTTACCTACAAATATTTTGTAGATGAAAGGATATGGTAATTAGGGAACACTGCTACATTTGTAGGGTATACAAATGCATGTATATATTTTCTATGATGTTTCCGAGACACAAACACAACAGTAGTGCTCTTTATTGATGGAACTCAGACTACCAAATCCCATTTCTATTCACAGGTCTTGATTCTGCAGTCTCTGTCCATATAAAATGTCACATTTAGTTGCTATTGCCTTCTAATCAATAGAAATCACCGATTTGGAGCCAAATGGTTGCAGACAAATATATTAACACTGAGAACTGTATTGTTCACTTGTACTTTACTCCTGCTACTTCACTATATTGATTTGCATTGGTACCGGTAATTGTTTTGTGGGACATAAAGAGGTTTCTTGTCGGCACAATGCACCATGCTGGGTTCTTTTTTGTGGGGAAATAAAAATAATATCCCTAAGTTAACTTATTCTCAGCAGAGGTAGAGTTGGAGTCCTATAGCGGGCCTCAACACTCCTGAATTAGGGAGAAGAATATTAGTCAGTGTTCCTTCAGCAGTTTATTATCTAGTGACGCCTACTAGAAAGTATGTTTCATACATACCAACCTGAACTACAAGCAAAAATTGGTCAACAACTTCACAACAGCAACTCACCAAGGCTCCCTTGACAGCACCTTCCAAACCCACGGCCTCTACCACCTAGAAGGACAAAGGCAGCAGATGCATGGGAACACCACCACCTGCAAGCTCCTCTCCAAGCAACACACCATCCTGACTTAGAATTATATCACCGTTCCCTCACTGTCACTGAGTCAAAATCCTGAAACTCCCTTCCTAACAGCACCGTGGGTGTACCTACATTATATGGACCTCAGCGGTTCAAGGCAGCGGTGCACTACCACCTTTTCAAGGGCAATTAGGAATCAGCAACACAAATGCTGGCCTAGCCAAGGATGCACACATTCCATGAAAGAATGAAAAGAACCCCACAAAAAATTGCTAACGTTAAAATCAACTCAAATAATAGCCTCATGATATATGGAGACAAGGGGTTGCACTGAAAGCTGAATGGCTGGGGCAGGGAATAATTTAAGTTGCAGCTGAGTCAGGCCTGAATTTTCGCTCCCAAGTTGGGAGTGTAGAGTTGGGACAATTCCAGAAAAAGTGCCCCAGAACTTCGGATTTTCAATCTGGGGCGGGGAAGGTAGGTGAAAATGGAAGTCATGGCAGGTGACTCCTGAAACAATGTGGAGGCTGCTGGGTGTGGAGGCCAGCTGGGCAGAAGGACTGCCTTGGTGCTCTGGCACTTTGTCCAAGATTTGAAAAAAAGCAATAAAATGAAAAACAGCCCTCACACCTCAAACACTCCCCATGCCGCATCCATGCTAACCCATGCCAACCTATGCTCCTCTACCCACCTCCCATGGCTCCTCATACCCTCCATGCCAACCTATGCCCCTCTACCCACCACCATGGCCCTTTACAGCTCATTTACTAACTTAGTGCCAACTCAGTGCCAGCCCCTGTCCCCAAAACCCTTTGCCCCAAACTCTCCATGCCAACTCACTCAGTATCCATCATGGGCAGACCTCAGGACCCATGCTGAGATTAAATAAAATAAAGTTCTAAGTCTCATTCATAAAAACACATTCACTATATTTACATTTCTTCAATTAAATAATCCTTATGAAAACAAACATTTAATTAAAGTGCCTAATCCCTTATAAAAGCAAACATTGGAATTCATTGTCCCACTTCAAAGAGTGCATAACCACCTGGAGCTGTCGATCAAACTGAAATGGCAGGTGCCTACTGTGATAATGGAAGGTTGTGAAATCAGCCATGCAGCACTAATCCATTAAGTGGCTTATGGTGACAGACAGCGTGAAATAGTAAACAATGCATTTTTGACCCTCCCACACAGAATTTCTTTCAAAGATTTAAATGGAAGGAGTTTTCAATGCTTTGACAACTTGACTATTGCTATTGGCGTTGCTTCTAACATTTCATATTGACATTTTTGACAGTTGTTTTTGATAATTGTTTTTAACAATTGATTTTAACAACTCTCTTGACAGTTCCAATGAGTTTATGCACTTTTCCCACACATTCACGTGCGCTTTTAACAATCCTGAAGGACACCTAATCTCTTCCAAAGGGCAACTTACATCCCCCAAAGGTGTCTCAAGAACATATCCAAAGGGGTATGCTATATTTCCAAAAGGGTACCCCACCTCTCCAAAGGACCCTGCAAAATTGATATCTGCTTTGACCAGGTTTTCCACTCCTGGTTAATGAAACTCAGACATGAACAGCAGCTGCTGATTTATATGGGCAGCTGCCTCTGTGAAACACACTTGTGCAAATCCTGACCCAGCCCCATTGCCACCCCCATGAAAATGGTAGGTGCTGTGTTTAGGGCCGGACATCAGGATTTCGACCTCTTCAGCCATTTTCACAATGATGCTCTTTATCATTGCGAAAATCCAGGCCTCCTGACATACACAAAGGAGTAGCTTGCCACAATGGCAGAAGTAGAAAATACTAAAAGGGGCATGAGTGCTTAAGGGGTGGCATTTATTTTCTTGGGGTAAGGGGGGAGGTAGATCTGGGAGCACTTTCCCTCACGAAGTTATGATTTTTGAATATTTAATTTGTATATTTACCAGCTTATTAGAGCTGACTTTAATCCTGCTTTTCAAGCCAAAAATCATTTTTCTGGTATTGTTACAGGTACTTTATATTTTAAAAATCATTTTATGGATCTTAATAGAACTTCATAGTGTGACATCAAAATAAAATGGTTTAATGCCCTACATTAAAGATAGCACACAGAGGAGTTTAAAGAAAAATCTATTAAAATTTCATCCACTATTACTGTAGACAGTAGTCTGGACTATATTGTTATTTTGACCCATCAAAATATTATTTTCTTGCACTATACCTAACACAATTATTAAAAAACTATAGCGCTTAGAAGTTTCCAGGAACTAACACTGCGAGCTGAATTTTATGCTCTTCCAATAATTGGTTGACTACAGCCTGCAGGTGGCTATTATATTTTTACAGATTATTAATGCCACTCAAGTGGTGTGGACTCTTCCCTGTTACTCCAACCATATATGCAAAACTTAGTTGAAAACCACTAAAACTGCAGTTTGCACACAAACAAGGCAAATGTCTGCTGCACCTACAAGAGTGCCCTCAAGATCATGATGAAGCAGACCTGGACAAAGTTGACTGACAGGGTCAGTGCCAACAGCACCATCCCCAAAATCTGGTTTAATGTAGGATGAGCTTCAATGGCCTCACAAGAGCACCAGCAGTGAGTAGAGATTTTCACCTTCCCATCTCTCCCAATACTGACAATGCCCTTTTCATCTCGTCATTCAGCACTCTCAACAGTTCCCTCCCCTCCATCACATCCTTCAGCACAAAAAAACACAGGGGTCACTGCAGCGCCTCGCTTTCTCATTACAAAACACCTTCTTTGCTCCAGTTGTACAACACTGGGCAGATGTATAAATATGGTGCCAATCTGGTGAAGCTACAACATATGACTACATGCATGTTAAAGAGTGACAGCAGCATGCAATAGGCAGAGCTAAGAGATCACACAAACAATGGGTCAGATCAAAGCTCTACAGGCCTGAAACATCCAGTTGTAAATGGTGAGACCTAATTAAGCAATTAACCTGAGGAGGAGGATTCAAAAACATCCCCATCCTCAATGATGAAGGAGCCCAATATGTCAGTGCAAAGGACATGCCTGAAACATTTGCAGCCATCTGCAGCCAGAAGTGACAAGTGGATGATTCATGTCTGCTTCCTCCTCAGGTCCCCAGCATCACAGGTGGCCGTTTTCAGCCAATTAAATTCACTCCACGTGATATCAAGAAAAGACTGTAGACTCTGAATATAGCAAAGGCTATGGGCCCTGACAGCATTCTGGCAAGAGTACTGAAGACTTGTGCTCCAGAACTAGCCATGCCCCTCGCCAAGTTCTAGTATAGCTAACAATACTGGCAACAAACCAACAATGTGGAAAATTGTCCTGTCATATCCTGTCCACAAAAAACAGGAAAAGTTCAATCTAGCCAATTACAGCACCAGTCTGCTCTTGTCAGGAGCAAAGTGATGGAAGGTGTCATTGACTGTACTTCCTTGATGTCCTACAGGTGATCCTCACGAGAGCTGTGCAAGGTTATGTGCTTACCGATGGTTTGGGTTCCACCAGGATCACTCAGCTCCTGGCCTCACTAAAACCTTGGTCCAAATTATTATAATGACCTCATAGTAAAGGATCCCCTTGGTAAGAATGATCATAACATGATAGAATTTCACATTCAGTTTGAAGGTGAGAAATCTGGGTCTGAAACTAGTGCCTCAAACCTAAGTAAAGGCAATGACAAGGGTATGAAGACAGAGTTCACTAAACTTGGTTTACTTGGAAATAGGTTGAAAGGTAAGAGAGTAGAGAAGCAGTGGCAGATTTAAAGGAGATATTTCATAACTCTCAACGAAAATATATTCCATTGTGAAAGAAAGACTCTATGAGAAGGATAAACCATCCATGGCTAACTAAGGAAATTAAGGGCGGTTCAAATTAAAAGAAAAGATGTACAATGCTGCAAAGATTAGTGTTAGGCCAGAAGATTGGGAAAAGTTTAGAAACCAGCAAAGGATGACTAAAAAAAATTATAAAGAGGTAGAAGCTGGACTAAGAGAGAAAATTAATAAGAAATATAAAACCAGACAGTAAAAGTTTTCACAAGTATATAAAAAGGAAAAGAGTAGTGACAGTGAGTGTTGAACCCTTAAATGGTGAAACTGGGGAATTAATAACAGGAAGCAAGGAAACTGCAGAGACTTTGAACAAGCATTTTGTATCTGTTTTCACAGTAGAAGACATAAACAGCATCTCAAGAACAATTTGAAAAAAACCAATCATGATCACTAAAGAAAAGGTACTAGGAAAACTAATGGGACTAAAGGCTGATAAGCCCCCTGGACCTGATGGCCTACATCCTAGGGTCTTAAAGGGAGTGACTGCAGAGATAGTGAATGCATTGGTTGTAATCTTTCAAAATTCCATTGATTCTGGAAAGGTGCCAGCGGACTGGGAAACTGCAAATGTAACACAATTGTTCAAGAAAGGAGGGAGACAGAAAGCAGGGGACTGTAAGCCAGTTAGTCTAACCTCTGTCATTGGGAAAATACTAAAATCCATTATAAAGGACATTTAGAAAATCATAATGCAATCAGGCAGTCAACATAGTTTTGTGAAAGGGAAATACTGTTTCATAAATTTATTAGAGTTCTTTGAGAATGTAAAAAGCAGGGTGGATAAAGGGGAACCAGTAGATGTAGTGTATTTGGATTTCCAAAAGGCATTCAATAAGAGGCCACATAAAAGGTTACTGCACAAGAGCACATGGTTTTGGGGGTGATGTATTAGTATGGATAGAGGACTTGCTAACTAACAGGAAACAGAGAAGACGGAATTTTCCATTACCATTTGCAGCAGGCGTGTTTGGTGGCATGAGTGGAAAATATTGTGAGATGGCCCCTGTTACTTTTCCCAGTGATGTGAATGCAGGATGTGATTAACCCCTGCCCCAGCAGACTGCGTTTCCTGTCGTCTAACACCGGGGACTTAATTTTACTGCATTTGCATCTCATTATTGTGCCCACATGCCGGGATCAGCCCCCACATCAAATTTAATTCCCAAGTTGGCATGATTTCAGAATGGCACGATTTATGACTGCCTTTAAAAGGCGTGCATCTGGCAAGCTGCATTTCAAGGGAAACTCTGAGGAGAGTGCACATAGTCTTGTGTAGCACTCACAAGGGTTGCTGTAGGACATGTAGAGGAGCTGTGCGTTTGCTGGGCAGGGGGGGCGGTGGGCACAGGCAAGTCACTTTTTCCCAGCTGGCTTTCAGTGTGGTATGAGGGCAAGGGCTCCAGTGCGGGTGGGGCCGGGGCAGGGGCAGGGCAAAGCAGCACAGGCTGATGGAAGTTCACCAGCACATTCCAGGGGTGGGTGAGGGTGAGGGAAGTGGCCATGCACTTGGAAAAGCTTGCCAAAAGTGAGCATTCTTCTGCAGCTGAGACCGTTCATCAGCAGCTCCATTGACATGCTTGTAGTTGGCCCGCTCAAGCAATGCAAAAACATGAAAGTGCCACCAAATGCTCCAGAACTTTTCACCCCTCAGGTATAGATTGCAAATTAATATGAGTTTTAGGGGACTGGGGAACAATTGGATTAGTGGGAAAGTTATAGAATCCTCTGGCAAAAGGTAGGCATGGAGCAATCACTGATGGAGGTGCTCAGAGTCCTTTGCAATGTACTTATTCAGGTTCGATCCCGTAAACCTCATGGTCCAAGCTAACAGCGCAGCCTTGCAGTGCAGATTAGGATAATGCATGTGCCTGAGCTGAGAGCACAGCATATAGTTGAGTGGCCAAAGCTGCCACCAATTGGTCAAGTGGAGTGGGGGGGAGGTGGGTGGGGTTTTGGACAGCCATGAAATGCACCAAACACTGGCCATCCCAGTGGTGGCACTCTCCGGAATGTGTGAAGGGGACTTGAGATGCAGCTGGAGCTGGAGACTTAACCAAGAGAGGTCTTTAGGGGACATATGCTAACCCTCAAGTTTCTCTCTTTGATACTGCAGGATGAGAACATCAAGATCATGGTGCCTGGTGATCTAGCTGTATGCTTAAGTATCAGAGAAGAAGGAGAAGGTTGTGACAGAGGCCCCTGGCTCAGCAAAGGGAGGAGCAGCACTCGCAAGGTGAAGGGGCAGCAGGGCCTCCTCCCAACACAGTTAAAGATCCACAGCAAGCCATCACCTATAGGTGCTTCACTAAACCCAGGGTCTATAGACACCATTCCTGCAGGTGAGCGAGAACCAGTGTGGCTGAAGGCTGTGCATGACTCAGCTTCTGCAGGATTTGGCACCAAGGAGACGCATAGGGTATCCACTTCTAGTGGCTGTGAAAATGACCACGGCACTCAATTTTTATGCCAATGGCTCCTTCCAGGGCTCCACAGGTGACCTGTCCAGGATCTCACAAGCCTCCACCCGCAGTGCATCTAAGGAGTCAGAGACGCCATCTTCACGAAGGCACAGAACCTTGAGCATTTCCACCGGGATCAGGCAAGCCAGGAAGCAAGAGCACTGGAATTTGCGGAGATCTCTGGTTTTCCACAGGTGCAGGGTGCCATTGACTGCACTCATGTGGTGCTTAGATCTCCATGGCAACAAGAAGTCCAGTACGTCAACTGGAAGGGCTTCCACTTGCTGAATGTTCAGCTGGTCTGCGACCATAATAAATGCATTATGCAGGACTGTGCACGATACACCAGAAGCGTCCATGGCTCCTACGTCCTCAGCAGGTCACAGATCTCTGACATTTTCCAGGGTCCATAGAGGCTGCAGGGTTGGCTCCTCAGGGACAAGGGCTACCCACTGATGACATAGCTGATGACATCTGTGCAGCGGCCTCAGACTGCAGCAGAGTGACGCTATAATGAGGCTCATGCCGCGACCCAGAATTTGGTGGAGCTAATGATTGGCATCTTGAAAATGAGGTTTCCGTGCCTCAACAGACTTGGTGGAGAACTCCGGTGCAGCCCCTAGTGGGAGTCACGTATCATCGTGGCTTGCTGCGCGCTACACAACCTGGCGCTGCAACAGGGGGAGGACCTGGCTGAGTAGTAGATGCGGAGGATGTCGAAGGAGATGAGGGTGATGAAGTCCTGGAAGGCGAGGATGCTGGCAATAAGGGCATCGCACTGGACAGATGAGGCAGGTGTGCTCGTGAGGCCCTAATAGCCGCAAGCTTCGTGGAGGGTGATGGAGACCTGCAGTGAGGACTCTCCTGACATCCTCACATTGCATCTGTGAACATCTGACACTGATCTGGCTGAGGGCAGCTCGCTTGCACTCTGAACAGGGTCATACCATGGAGATGCAGCAGGGTACTTCAACAGCACCTGACCCTTTGGCATCCTTCATCACTTGATCCCCTCAGGACCACATTGTCGCTGGACACATATGCTGAAGATGGGGGCCAGCTCCACCTCAAAGGTGCTGAGAGCACACAAAGAAAATCACGGAACTCTGACTCCTGCCTGCCTGACTCCACAACATTCTGGCAGCAATGACAAGCCACATCAAGGTGCAGGCATCGCTGATGTGTGGAGTGACTGTGAAGCTGGACAATCACTTTGCTCTGAAGGTTACACACTTCACAGGGAAGAGGCCCTGGACTGAGACACTTGCCTTCATCGTGTGCAGGAACCAAGGTTTCACATCTGAGTGACACAAACACTGCTCATCAGAACAAGGAGCCTTAGACAAGTAGACAATCTTGGGAGTTTATTTACATTACTGAACATTATGTACAAGTGATTAACACCTGTGTCCACATGGCGCAACTACATCTTCTTAACCTTCCTGACCCTGCCACTATGTCTTGGTGCTCCCCGACAACCACAGTGGAGGTGGAGGCAGCCTGCTGACTGCTATGCCCTGTCTGTGATGATTTTGGTGGGCGTCCTCTTCAGGGCTGAGACCTGGAGGACCTGGACTGCTTTCAGCGAACTGTGGTGTGGCAGTGGCTCCTTCCTCAGCCTGTGGAGCTAGAGATGCGGAGGTCACAGGAAGAGGGGATTCAGATGGGCCGGACACTCCCTGAGTTACCTGGATGGATGGCCCCAGGGTGTGCACCTGCTGATCCTCCTTCCTATGGGTGCCCGAGGGCTCCTACCTGACTCCTTGAGAAGAATGGGCAGCTGGAATGAATTTGAAATGCCGCACCTCCCTTGCATTGACACTAATGGATGGCAGCAAGTGCCTGCAGCAGTGCAGGACCAATGTCCAGGACCAAGGTCTCCATGGCGGCCATCCTACCAGTGTTGACCTCTGTGCATTGGCATGCTGGTGCTATCGCCTCAGACTGAAAGCAGACGGACTCCTCCATCGTGCCTTGTAATCTGAGGAGTGTAGCAGACATCCCTTCCTGATGTTCCCAAGCTTGCCTTTGTAGCTCCAGCAACTGAGGTAGAACTGAGTCCAGAGGCTCATCACCTGACTTGGACTCAGCAGGTTCCTGGCCTCCAGCTGTCCTCCAAGTGCTGGCAGCCTTGGATTCCCATGCCTCTGCTTGCTGTGGATCGGACAGTGCGATGTGCACACCAGATTGTAACCCCGAGGCTAATCTAGAACTAGGTCCCACTGAGGTGTGTGTCCCTGCGCTGGTGGAGGGTGTGGGTGACGCTGTGACGGGTCTTCAATGTTGGTGTCTGCGGATTCCTCTTACGAGGTGTCCTTGGGGCTGGAGTCGGGGACCTGGCTTGTGGTCACCTTGAGCTGCTTCCCAGATGTGTCTGCGAGAAAAAAGAGAGATAATTAGTGCATGGCAAGGGACCGTGAAACAGGACACATCACTCACAGTGTGGTTGTCTGATGAATGTTGCACTGCTGGATCCTCACTTGGTTGAACGCTGCTGACCTCACTGTGCAGGAACGGTCCAGATCCTCACCAGCCAGCTGGATGGCTCCGTTTTCAAAGGCCATGAGGACCTTCAGCTCTGACATACCTGGGATGTCTCCCTCTTGTTGTGGGCTTATCCTGCATAGAGACAGATGGAGAGAGAGGGAGAGTGTAAGCGAGATGTCAGCCAGGCCTGATGAGAAGGATGCCTGGCATGCGTGGAGTGTGAATGGTGCCATGGATATCATGAGGACATGATGGGCAGTGAAGATAACGGCGTTTGTGAGAGAGTGCGTGAAAATATTCCTTGACCTGGCAGTGAGTGTGGACCCTTTGGATGTGTGATGGGTTTGGGAGTGTGTGAGTTGAGAGTGATGAGAAGAATAACTTACCCTGGAGGAACGGAGATCATTCATCCTCTTGCAGCCCTGGGTGGCTGTCCTGTTTTGGAGGGCGTTAGCGCTCACCACCACAGCCACTGCCTCCCATGCTGGATTGGTGAGCTTGGTGGCTGGTCTTTGCCCAGGGCGGGGGTAGAGGAATTCGCGGCAGGCTTCCATTACGTCCAACAGGCCTTCTTTGCTTTTGGGGAAATCTGTCGCCTGGAACAGTCCTGGTCCGTAGGCATGAAGTAGGCTGCGCTCTGGTAAGCTTTAAACATGACATACACAGCAAGGACGCACTGAGGTCATGACATGGTGGGCAAATCCGAGCCCACCCGCCAGTGATTCAGCATGTTTCCCATGCATGTATTATTAATGTGGTGGGATGCGTCGGGAATGGCACAACAACCCGCCATTGTGGTCAGCGGGAAAAATGTCTTTTTTCACCCCTGCCACTAAACATAGTGCAATTCAGGGAAAATTTTCCATAGATATATGGGTCATTTTCAGGTTGTTGTAGCTGTAGGGATCAGAGCAAGGGGGCACAGTTGCAAAATAAGGTGTCTCCCATTGAAGACAGAGATGAGGAGGAATTTCTTCTCTCAGAGGTTCATTCGTCTTTGGAATTCTCTTCCACAGAGAGCAGTGGAGGCTGGGTCATTAAAAATGTTCAAGGCCAAGTTAGACAAGTTTTTCATCAAGAGAGTCAAGGGTTATGAGGGCCAGGCGGGAAAGTAGAGTTAAGACCACAATCAGATCAGTCATGATCTTGTTGAATGCTGGAACAGGTTCAATGGGCTGAATAGCCTACTGCTGCTCCTATATTTTTATGACCTTATGATCAAACATAGACAAAACAGATGAATTCAAGAGGTGAGGCGAGTGTGACTATTCTTGACATCAAGGCAGCATCTGACCAACTGTGGTATCAAAGAACCCAAATAAAACTGAAGTCAATAGGAACCAGGGGAAAGAAAATACTGCTGAAAACACTTCTGTGTCTCACCTGTTGCCGCCCCTCCTCAGTCAGTACCAGATATGCTTCCTCATCGGCTGAGGACTGGGTTTGCCCCTGCACAGGTACAGCTGGAGAAGTGTTTGGTGGGAGCCTAAGAAGTCTCAAAACCCAGAAGATGCAGCCAAGAGCAACTGGACAGTGAGTGCAGGGATATGGGTCCCTGGCCTCTACCTCTGCCGAAATCACAGATGTTACACTATGCAGAAATGGTCAGAATAAGGAAGATTAAAAATTTGCCATTGTGTAACGATATGTACGTGGGTGCCTTACACATTTCATACTGTTAAACGTCGTGTGTTAATTTGATGCATATAATTATTGTTATTTTGCACCACTTTCCCTTCTTATCCACCCTTTGTTGCTGATTGGCATGTGGCCTATTCAGTTGTTTTAATGATGAATGCAAAGGCTTGACTGGATAGCGACCAATGAGGGAATGCGATAGGGTTGCTTGGTTGTTTGCAGGACTGTTTGTCTTAGTGGCACTGGATGAAATCTAAGTGAAGCTCACAATAATGAGGGCATCACGGGCAGCAACGTATGTTCAGGTGGCCCATTCCTCTCATTACCTTCCATTTCCTTGTCTTCCTCTTCCTCCTCCATCCCCTCCTCTGAATTGCCCGAAGAGGCTTTGTGTTCGGTGCCTTGGTCCTCCTGCAAGTTCAAATATCACTACTGGGCAATGCTGTGCAGAATGGAACACACTCCAACCATTTTGGAGGCTGATGTCTAGTGAAGAGCATGCCCAAATCTGTCCAGGCACCTGATATGAATTCTCAGCAGGCTGCCAGCTTGTTTGATGATACATCTGGTGGTCACATGGTATTGATTGTAGCATTCTTGAATTTCAGTCCTCAGGTTTCTGAGAAGTGTAATCAGCTCATCAACCGGATGAAAGCATCATGCAGCTCCCTAGGAATCTTGTGCACACCTGCATAAAGATTTGTTTTGAGGATGCACATTAGCTGTGCATTGGTGGAGTGGAAGCCTTTGTATTTGACAAACAATGCTAGGTGATCTGTGGATACCTCAATTGCCACATGTGTGTAGTCAATGGTGCCCTGCACCTGTGGAAAGCCAGCTGGAGTCGCAAACTAGAACGCCCGCTCATCATCACAGGCAAAGTTAACATAATTGGCAGTCCAGTAAAGTATGCCGTCTGTATTGGAGAAACTTATGGGAATAAGATCTGCCAAAACCCCGGGACCTGATGGCCTACACCCTAGGGTTCCAAAAGAGGTAGCTGCAGAGAGACTGGATGGACTGGCTATGATTTTCCAAACTTCCTTAGATTCTGGAATGGTCCTACTGGATTGGAATTTGGCAAATGTTTCACCACTTTTCAAGAAAGAAGGGAGAGAGAAAGCCATGAACTACAGGCAGGTTAGCCTAACATCAGTTATTGGGAAAATGCTGGGATTTATTATTAAGGCACTCTTAACAATTGTCATGAAGAGGTATTAATGTTTATAATGTTATTGGATGTTATTTTTAAATTGGAGATGTAGTAGGGTCTGTGTCTATGGCCAGAACCTTCCGTTTCGTGTGCGGCGCCCCGCACGCTGACGCATAAAATGACATGCGGTGACATCGGGCGTGCGTCCTGATGTCCCTTGCGTCATTCCGACCTTCAGTTCGCAGACACGCACCGGAGTCGGCTGCACACCCGCCCAACTGTCAAAGGCCTGTTAAGGCCATTAATTAACTAATTAAAGTGATTGCCAGGGCTGCCCGTCCAACCTTAAGGTTGGCAGGCAGGCAAAGAGCCCAGGTGGCCTTCACGTTTTCATGAAATCTCATCCATGGGCGGGATGAGGTTTCATGAAGTGTTTATTAATTAAATAAAATGTCTTATGAAAATTCATAAACATGTCCTAGCTCATGTGACAATGTCACATGAAGGGACATGTCTCAGTAATTTTATTTTTTATTTTTTCCAGTGTTTTATTACTAAATTAATCTCCCTGAGGCATGCGTGAAAGAGCGCAGGCCACAACTCTCCCTCCTCCCCCCACCCGCACAGGTAGCGCTGAGTGCTTCCGGGTGTGCGTCATGCTGGGCGGGCCTTAATTGGCTGGCCCACGTAAAATGGCGGTGCACAGTCAATCGCGAGTGGTGATTGGCTCTGCGCCCGCTCCCGACTGGCCCGCCCAACGGGGAGAAAATTCTCCCCTATGTGTGTGTCTGTGTGTGGCTTAATTGGGCTTAAAGCCAGCTAGTCTGGGTGCCTTGATATATAGTAGTTTTGAGATGTTAATTAGATAAATGTAAGGAGGAGAAGGTAAAGTGTAAATTTGCACTTGTTGAATAAACCATTCAAAAGAATGGGTAAAATATTGCATCTAGCTAGGAGATGCCAAACAATGTGTTTATATTATTAATAAAATTGGTGGAATGAAAGGGTTTATTGTTAGAAGAGGGAAATTTTTTTAAAAACCTAGTAATACAATGGAAAATTTACATTCAAAGTGGAAGCTAGGTATAAACAGAAAGGAGTTTGTGTCAGAGGCATTTAAGATCTAATCAGCCTGTAAGCCCACAACTGTCTCTGCAAAGGAAACAAATTGAAAGGAACCTCATTTTTGAATTTGTAAGATCAAATGTGCTTTGCCTGGTGTCTGTTTAAAGTCTATGGGTCACTGTTGCCTTGGTGAAGATTTACCTGGGAGTGGTTAATTTGAGGATTTGTTTAAAAGTTACTATGGTAGTAATCTGTAGACATGTGTATATGTTTAATTTGTTGTTAAATTAATAAATTTTTAATTTAGTTTTATATAAAAAAAACCTTTCGAGTCTCGGTGGTCTTATTCCTGAATTCAGAGCTGCATCTCAAATGCACCAATTGAAAATATAGGTTATGACAGTTGTTCAGGTTTCCTGCTGGGATTTAAACAACTCAGCCTTTATTAACTGCTGTGTCAAGACACTTAGAAAAACAAAGTACGATTAGAACAAGTCAACATGGTTTTCCTAAAGGGAAATCCTGTTTGACAAAATTGTTAGCGTTTTTAAAGGATGTAATGAGTAGGGTCATTAAAGGGGAACCAGTAGATGTAGTATACATTTTGGATTTCCAAAAGGCATTCGATAAGGTGCTGCACCAAAGGCTAAGAGGCAAGATAATGGTTCATGGAGTTAGGGGTAATTTATTAGCATGGATAGAGGATTGGTTAATAGATAGAAAACAGAGAGTGGGCTTAAATGGAGCTGTTTCAAGTTGGCAATGCCACAAGGATCAGTGCTGGGGCCTCAGCTATCTGTATTCTATATTAATGACTTAGATGAAGAGAATAATGTATCTAGGCTTGCTGACGATACCAAACTAGATGGAAAGATAAAAGCAAAATACTGTGGATGCTGGAAGTCTGAAATGAAAACAGAAAATTCTGGAAAAGCTCAGCAGGTCAGGCATCACTTGTGGAGAGAGAAAGTGAGTTAACGTTTTGAGTCCATAAGACCCTTCTTCAGAGCTAAACAGAAATAGAAATGTGATGGATTGTATTCTGTTTAAGAGGGGGTGGAGCAGGCAGAGCAAAATGGAAGGTCCGGGATAGGCGGGAGCTAAGGAGAGATTGACAAAGATGTCATGGACAGAAGACAAAGGGAGTGTTAATGGTAGTGAAAAAGGCTAGAGAAAGTGCTGAGAGTGGCATAAAGGTAAGATAGCAGAATGTGTTAATAGCAGAACAAGGGTCAGCGCTCTATGAAAGCACAACATAGAAAAAAAGTGACAGATGGCTCTGAAAATGGATAAAAAAGATAAATAAATAGATTTTAAAAATCAATAAATTAACAATAAATAAATAAATAATAAATAAATAAAATAAAATAAAAATTAAAAATAGGATTAAAAAAGGGGTGAAGATGGAGGAGAGAGTTCACAGCCTGAAGTTGTTGAACTCAATGTTAAGCCCAGAAGGCTGTAAAGTGCCTAATCGGAAGATGAAGTGCTGTTCCTCCAGTTTGCATTGGGCTTCACTGGAACATTGGAAGGTAAGCTGTGGGAAGAATACAGAGAGGTTGCAAAGAGATATAGCTAAGTTAAGTAAGTGGGTAACAAGATGGAGGATGGAGTATAATGTAGGGAAACGTGAAGTTATTCTCTTCGGTTGTAAGAATAAAAAAGCAGAACAGTTTTTAAAAAGGTGAGAAATTGTAAGTACTGACGTTCAAAGAGACTTGGGGGTCCTGGTACAAGGAGCGCAGAAAGTTAGCATGCAGGTGCAACAAGCAAATGGCATGTTAGTCTTTATTGCAAGGGGATTGGAGTGCAAGAACAAAGAGGTCTTACTACAGCTTTAGAAATTTTTGGTGAGACCACATCTGTAGTATTGTGTACAGTTTTGGTCTCCACATTTAAGAATGGGTTTACTTGCATTGGAGTCAGTACAGCAAAGGTTCACTAAGTTGGTCCCTGGGATGAGGGGATTGTCCTATGATGAGAGATTAAGTAAATTGGGCTTATATTCTCTGAGTTTAGAAAAATGAGAGGCGATCTCATTGAAACCTACAAAATTCTGAAGGGGTTTGATAGGTTGGACACTGAGAGATTGTTTCCATTGGTCGGGGAACCTAAAACACAGGGACAGTCTCAGGATAAGGGGCCAATCATTCAGGACTGAGATGATGAGAAATTTCTTCACTCAAAGGGTTGTGAATCTTTGGAACTCTTGACCCTAAAAGGTTGCAGATGCTCCATTGTTGAATACATTTAAGGCTGGGATAGACAGATTTTTGGTCTCCCAGGGAATCAGAGGATATGGGGACTGCCTGAAGAAATAGAGCTGAAGTCCAAGATCAGCCAGGAACATATTGAATGGCCGAGCAGGCTTGATGGGTCATGTAGTCTGCCCCTGCTCCTATTTCTTACATTCTTAGGTTCTTATGCTTTCCACTATCCTCTGTGTGAGGAATTGCTTACTGTCATTACACCTGAATGGCCAAGCTCCAGTTTTAAGCTTACACTCCATTGCTCTGGGCTTCCCCATGCTTCTGAAAAATTCTGATGATTTTTCACCATTTTACCACTAGCATCCATTCATGGTATCTCCATGATTGACGCTGGAAATTTCCCTAATGCTGAAATTTGTTGATAAGGATCCAGTGAATTATAGACTGGATATTGGCATACAGCATTATTATTTAGAAGAATGTGAATCTGCTGCTTTCTTTTTCATAGTACAAGCCCCAATAATGCATTGCTGAATTGTTTATCCATTGCTCCACACTTGCCATACTTCCATCCACAAGAAACAAAGCAGCCTACTACTGTCAGTAAAGAACCAAGTTAATTTTTAAAAAGAAATTGTTCATCTGAACTCTTAACCTATACCTTTCACCACACATTAGTTTCAAAGAGTGAAAAAAAGACTTAAGTAAAACTAATAAGTGGGAATGAGTAAATAGAATGTGGAAGGATCAGAATGATGTGTGCTCCCTATATGATGTGAACCTGCCTGGACTCACATGCTATGCAGGGGCAGGATATATGTATGGAGTGTATAAGGACAGACCTTGAGAGTCAACTGGACAGACTCTGCAGCATTCATGAAGAAGAAAGTATTCTGGAGCAGACATTCCAGCAGGTGATCTTCCCCTAGGTTGCTCAGAGTAGAGAAGTTGCTGGGTGACCTGACAGATGGGAAGATGCAGGTGGGAGTAGGCAGGAGGTTATCTGTGCTGCTGGGTTTGTTTAGTAGGCATGTTTGCTAGGTACCAGTGAAATGGATGAAAGAGTAGACACTGAAGAGGGTAACCATGAGCACTGAGAGGCAAGCGGCCATCTTTGGAGAAAACGGCACAGTTAGTAAGAATAGGTGAGCAGTAATTGTGGGGGATTTTAAAATCAGAAGAGTACATAGTTTCTTTGTAGATGAGATTCAGAGCCTTGCATGATATATTGCTTCCTAGATGCCAAAGTTCATGTCACCATGGAGCAAATGCACAAAGTCCTGAGCAGACATCAGAGCAGTGACAATAGGTCATCTTTCATGTGGGAGCCAATGGCACTGATAAGAATAGGTCTGAGGTTCTGCAAGGGGTCTCAAAGAGTTAAATTCTAGATTAAGAAGCAGAATCTCCAAGGTAGTAATGTCTGGATTACCATGTGGGGAAAGGAAGATTAGGATTCTCAACATATGGCTAGAGCAATGGTGTAGAAGGGAAGTTTTCAAATTCCTGGGAAACTGGGATCACTTCTAAAGTCTGAAAAAGCTGTACAAACAAGATAGTCTTCATGTAAACCAGAGATACATCTGTGCCTTTGCAGAAAGGGTAAATAGACCAGCGTGGAAAGATTTTAACGCGTTGGGGAGTGGGGGTTGGGAAGTGGGTGCAGAAATCCACACAGTAAACCAAGAAATGATAGAAAAAAAGACCAATGGGATATATAAACAGGTCAGGGACAGTTACCCTGAAAAGAGTTCTGTAAACAAATGCATGTAGTGTAAGAAAAAAAGGAAGTTAGCTAGAAGCACAAATTCAGCTTTAAGGATACGATGTATTAGCCTTAGAGAATCCTGGCTACAACCTGACCATGATTGGAAGCTAAATATTCTGGGCTATATGACCTTTAGTAAAGACACACTTTGAAAGGAGGAGTGGTAGCAATATAAATAAAAGGCAGAATGTAGGTTGATCAGGTAATGGGAAGTATATTGCCAGCATTAAAGAGCAGCAAGGGTGTAAGGGTCTGCTTAAAGTTGTATACCTACCTGACAATAGTGATGTATTGAGGGGATGTGTTAATACAGAGATCAGAGAAGCATGCAACAAAAACAATTGGTTAAAATGGGAGGTCTTAGTTTTCACATAGACTGGGTCAGGGTTGAACAGCTCAAGTAAGAAGGCAGTGGACACCAAGAAATATTTCAGGACTGCTTTCTAGGACAATCTGCTTCAGGACTGACAAGCGAACAGGTCATTCTAGAATTAGTGGTAATTAGTGAACCAGAATTAGTTAACAGACTAATGGCGAGGGATCACTTTGCAAGGAGTGACTGTAATACAATTGGATTTGATATTTGACTTGAGAGGGAGAAGGCAAAGTCGCAAGCCAAGATTTTAAATTTAAGTAAGGCAAATTTTGAAGGAGTGAGAACACATTAAGTGTGTTAAAATAAATGGCCTAACACCACTAAGTAAAGCATTTTGATTACATTACATTAAGCATTTCAATCATAACATTTAGACTACAGAAGGGGATTATTCTGTTCCATCATGCCCGTGCCAGTGGTAACCCTTTAAAGCTGTTTTTGGTTGATAAGCTAGCAGTGAATTTCCATATTAAATCTTAATTTCAGAACTATTATCTTTTGATTTTTCACAGTAGCATCAAACAATGACCTGTTTATATCATAAAACTTAAAGCAATTAAAAAAAAACTAGAACTTCACCTCAATCTCTTGAAAAGAGCTATTAATCATCGCAATCAGCATATTTAAGAGGACAATGACCATTGTCACATGGTATACGCCATACAAAACGTAGCCAATGTTCTCAATAAATTTGTGACTATAATTGATGACCACAGACTTGACTTCTGATAATCCAAATATAGCCCAAAATAAAGTTTTAAAGCTTTCTTCAACACTGAAAAACAGCAAGAGAAATAAAAGAACATAATTGGAACCATTTTGCATATCAATTCAATACACATTCAAAGCTCAAACAAAAATTACATATATAATACTGCAGATACAATATTATTTACAAAAGCAAAATATTGCAGATACTGAAAATCTGAAATAAAAGCGGAAATGCTTGACATACGTAGCAGGTCTGGCAGCATCTGTGGGGAGAGAAACAGAGTTAACCTTTAAGTTTGATGACCTTTTGCAAGAATTGGAAAAAGTTAGACTTTTAGGTCTTAAGCATGAATGGAGCAAGTGAGATTGGCTAGGAGGGAGATTGGAGAGAAGGAAAGAATATGAGGGAAGGTCTATGATAGGGTGGAGGGAAAGAGTTTAAATGACAAAATTGATGATGGTGCAAGACAAAAGGAGAAGGTGATGGGCCAGGTAATGAAACAAAAGATGAGACAAGAGAATATTTAAATGGGAATAGAGGAATCATTACCAACAGTTGCTGTCTGAAAAGATGGGAGCAGTGATATAATCTGAAATTGTTAAACTCAATGTTGAGTTCAGAAAGCTGTAAAATGCCTAATTGAAAGACGAAGGCCGGGATTTTCCAGCCCCTTTGCGGGCGGGACCCGCCACAGGCGAGGCGGCACCCCAGCCAAAAGTCCATTGACTTGTGGCGGGACCGGGAGATCATGGCGACAGGTGGGTGTGGAAAATCCCGCCGGAAGTTCTGTCCCTCGAGCTTATATTAACTTTCATTGGAGGAGAGGTTAACATAGTTCATTACGATAAGGGGTGGATAGAATCACAGAATTTTAACGGCACAGAAGGAGGCCGTTTGGCCCATTGTGACCGTACTGGCTTTCCAAATGAGTATTATGACCTAGTGCCATTGCTCTGCCTTTTCTCCATACCCCTGAACATTGCTTCTATTCAAATTATCATCTAATGCCCTCCTGAATGCCTCGATTGAACCAGCCTCCACCACACTTCCAGGCAGTGTATTCCAGACTCGAATCACTCATTGTGTGAAATTTTTTCTCATGTCACATTTGCTTCTTTTGCAAATTACTTTACATCGGTGCCTTCTCATTTTGATCCTTTTATGAGTGGGGACAGCTTCTCCCTATCTACTCTGTCCAGCCCCCTCACGATTTTGAACCGCTCTATCAAATCTCCTCTTAACCTTCTTCTCTCGAATGAGAACAGTCCCAACCTCTCCAATCTATCTTCGTAACTGAAGTTTCTCATCCCGGAACCATTCTTGTAAACCTCTTCTGCACTCTCTCCAATGTGTCCACATCCTTCTTATAATGTGGCACCCAGGACTGTACACAATACTCCAGCTGAGGTCCAACGAGTGTCTTATATCAATTCAGCATAATCTCCTTGCTCTTGTACTCTATGTTCCTATTCATAAAGCCCAGGATACTATATGCTTTATTAACTACTCTCTCCACCTGCCCTGCTACCTTCAATGATCTATGCACATATACACCCAGGTCTTTCTGCTCCTGCACCCCCTTCAAAATTTCACCCCTAATTTTATATTGTTTGTGCATGTTCTTTCTACCAAAATGCATCACCTCACACTTCTCCACATTGAGCTTCATCTGCCACCTATCTGCCCACTCCACCAACTTGTCTATGCCCTTTTGAAGTTCTACACTGTCCTCCTCACAGTGAGGGGCTATTGATCCAGAGAGGACTTTGATCAAAGATCAACCTCCTTTTTGCTACTGAGGCATTAGCTAGGACCCATCTGACAAACAAGGTGCGAGTTGCCTCACATCCTTTGAACCCCGCCACCAAGTTTCATTGGAACAGAGTAGGAAGCTGAGGACAGAGAGGTCAGAGTGAGAGTGGGATGAAGAATTAAAATGGCAGACAACTGAAAGCTCAGGGTTACTGCTTTGATCTCCCTAGAGCAAAAGAGATCACATTGTGAACAGCGAATACACTACACTAAACTGAAAGAAAAATTAAATCGCTATTTCACATGGAAGGAGCATTTGCCCTGGAGAAAGAAAAGGTGTTACATCTACTGTTCTTGCACAGGAAGGTGTCAAGGGAAGGGAAAGGGCTATTTGGGGAGATTGAGGAGTGGACCAAGTTGTTGCCGAGGGAACAGTTCCTTCGGAATGCTGAAAGGGAGGGGAAGATATATTTGGCAGGGGCATCATGCTGGAGGTGGCGGAAATGGCAGAGGATAATCCATAGAATATGGAGGCTGGTGGGAAGGAGGGGAGGAGATTGGAAGTAAAAGTGTAGAAAATGTTTTGGACACGTTTGAGTGCACTTATAACCATCATGAAGGGGGAGTGCTTGGTTGAGGAAAAGGAAAGAAATATAGGAAGTGCTAATATTGAAGGCGACATATTGAGAACAGGTGTGACGGGGGTAGAGAAACTGGGAGTTTGGAATGAAGTCCTTATAGGAGGAAGAATGGAAGTAAGTAAAGTCAAGGAAGCTGAAAGCAAGAAATAACAATGCAGTCATCAATTTACCAGAAAAAAAGAGGTGATGGAGGGAACCCGAGTAGGACTGGAACAAAGAATGTTCCATAAATCACACAAAAAGTCAGCAATAGTTAGGACCAATATGGAATCCAAATATCCTTTGTTTGTAGTAAATGAGTAGAGTCAAAAGAAAATAGTTCGATATAGGAACACAGGAATATGAGAAGTTCACCTTGGCAGAGGAGGCCGGTGGATGGGGAGTGGTTGGGTCTCCATTCCAAGATGAAGTGGAGACCCCTCAGGCTATCCAGATGGGGGATGGATGTGGAGAAGGAATAGGTGTTCATGGTGAAAAGGAGAAGTTTAGGAGTAGAATATTGTAAACTTAAAATGACGAAGGGCATCAGAAGAGTTATGGCCAGAGGTGGAAAAAAACTAGACACGGGGTGAAAAATAGAATAGCTTTGAACTTTTTATACCGTAAAAAACCCAATTACATCTCATTAACCCAATTTAACTTTTTCAACAATTTTATATAGTGAGACTAATGGGATAAAAGGGTAAATTCTTGTCAGTTCGGTGATTTCTATTTGACTGCAGTCTGTGCGGACTTCAACAGTGCACTATGTGGAGAAGCATAGAATATCTGACAGCAACTCCTGGATTTCCACATTTAACTAAGCATGTGCAGACTCCAAAAGTTGCTGTCAATTTTCGAGGAGGAATGACAGTGATGCTAGCAGTTTGTCCTTATTACTTTTGCAAAATCCAAGCCTATTTCTTTCAATGAGATCACTTCTGGATTCTTCTAAACTCTAGGCAACATAGGCCGCGTCTACTCAATCTCTCCGCATAGGACAATTCCCTCGTCTCAGGAATGGTTCTAGTAAACCTCCAATATTCTCCGAATAATGCCAGTATATCCTTCCTTCAGGAAGGAGACCAAAACCGTGCACAGTACTTCAGGTATGGCGTAGGATGAAATGGAACTATCGACAAGGGCAGCTTTCAGATAGTGAGTCGGTGCTGCTGAAGAGAGAGATCGAGCGTGTGCATTTGGCAGTGCATGGCATTGAGTGTGGATTTCAGAAAGCTGCAAGAGCAGTGGTTTGAGGAATGCTGAATATCTTAGAAACATCTGTAATCAAGGGCGGATCTGAAACATGAAGGGTGGAATTTCAGTTGGAATCCACATGGGATAAGTCAGAGTCTGATACAGTTGTTGAGAAAAGGGGTGTGGCTGTGAAAGGGAATGTTAGAAGATATGTGACCAAACATGAGAAGGGAAACATGAAAGCAATGAAGATGAACAAGGGAAAAGAGGCAAAGGGAAATCCTGTCGGGAAGAAGAGCAGAACGTCTACAAGATGGGCATTCCTAGAAGAGAAGTGCCAGCGACCTAAGCATTATCAACAAAACAAAATGCTGCAAATCTGATATAAAAACAAAAAAATTTAAATACTCAGGTCAGAATCATATAGATAAAAACCATCTGTTAATTTCCATTAGTACACAGCTTCAAATTTAATACCTGAATTGAGAATTTCCTTTTATTCTTTCATGGGACGTGGGCATCACTGGCTGGGCCAGCATTTATTGCCCATCCCTAGTTGCCCTTGAGAAGGTGGTGGTGAGCCACCTTCTTGAACTGCTGCAGCCCATGTGCTGTAGGTGCATCCACAGTGCTATGGCTGGCCTCTCGAACATCCTTTCATAGTCTAACTGGGATGATTTTCTGATAGCATACAGCGTTTTTCTCCAATTTAAAAAAAATGCTCTATGGAAACTCAAACTTATTGATTACCTGTTTGTATTTGATCTGTGCTTTTTTTATACCTGTTGCCCCTCGCCTGCCCTTTTCTTCTTTGTATTGGTTAGTCCTACAGGCTCACTTCATTAAATACTAATGAAAGGTTTCTATCTGGAACTCATGTTTTCAGATGCTGACAAGACTCACTGTTGCTTTCCAGCACTTTCTATTTGTATTTCAAATTTACAGGATGTGCTGTTTTTCTTTAAATCCTTGGCTTTAATAGAGCAATACCCTTTTAACTTGTACTTCTAAGGATTTGTAGGGTAGATAGAAAGAAACCATTTCCTCTGTGAGAAGTCCAAAACAAAGAGCAATATCCTTAAAATTGAAGTTAGGTCATTCAAGGGTGATGTCAGGAAGCACTTCTTCACACAAAACAGGCAATATCCTGGACTCACAAAGTCATATGGCTACACCAACTGAGTGTTAAAAGGTTGAGGATAAGATTGTCAAACAAAATAGCTTCCGACACCAAGGGGGATATAGACAGATTGCAGAAAGTGTGTTAATTTTTGTATTTCTATGTTTGCTTAATACAAATTTAACAATCTCACACAGGATTGGTAAACTAAATGTAGGTTCAGTTTATTTGAAGATGTAGTCCAGGATTTCTCAACAGACACATTTACAATAAAGATTCAATTACTATGATTAATAGGAAAGTACAGTTGCAACTCCTTCACACCACTTGCTGCTAGCTAAACTGAAAGCAACTCTGAACAATGTCTGATGGTCACATGGTTTACATCCTAGCTACTTACTAGCATATTCTCTCTTAAAGTGATATCATTACATTAATAACCAAATATGTGTGGAATGAGAGATACTAGCCCTTTGTAACGTGTCGTGAAACAATGCTTTCTGTTTAGTCATGCCATTCTAAAAATGACTTTCCTTGGTGTTAATAAAGTAAATTGCATAGTTACATACAATGAGAGGAAGAAATCACACCACACCATCCTGTGACTTGTCTATGTTTTGCACAACTTTGGTATCCCTTTAACCCTTGTTGTCCCAAGCTATTGCCTGGCAATGGTATAACTCCAATGATGGTCTTTAACATGAAAAAAATCAGCACCATAGACCATGAACATAAAGCCATCTCAATCTACTTTTTAAAATTTTGATACTGAGTTTAGCACTTGACAGATTCAAGTGTAATATAATCCAGCACTCATCAATAAAGAATGCAGCCTTGAAATAATTTAAACATGGCAGTAAAGATTGAGGATGAATGAAATTTCTCAATGCTAATCAACCAATACCTGTTAATATGATGAGCAATTGATGAGACTGGATAAGTTCACAAAATAGGAATATTAGATAATTAAGTGTTAGCCACTTAATCATGAACACAGATATGTTGCTACATCTGGGTTCAACATGTACTATATCAGAAATCCCCTTGTCACGGTAAAGGTAATAGGTATTTCAGTCCAAGTTCTGACATACTTAAACAAGGATGTCAATTTCCAACTTAAGTTGCTGCTCTAGAATGCTCTTCTCTGCAGCGCAAAATCCATAGAGGTATACATTTGTCTTGGTTAACATCTAACATATAATTATAACAGCAATCCTACAAATAATCCGAAAGCCTTTATGAAGTGCCATCAATAAAACATGACCATCTCCAAAGAAAATGGAGGCATGTGGCCCAGATTCTTTCATCTTCCTGCCTCTGTACCA
Organism: Cetorhinus maximus; assembly: GCF_964194155.1. Lineage (NCBI taxonomy): Eukaryota > Metazoa > Chordata > Chondrichthyes > Lamniformes > Cetorhinidae > Cetorhinus > Cetorhinus maximus. The sequence continues at coordinate 87,448,828 of NC_135885.1, forward strand.
ATTAATGGAGTAGTTTGTATTCCTGTGGACCATAATGGCATCTGAAAAACAGCTGCACACCACTGCATCTCGTTATTCACTGCTGCCCTCTTTGCCAGAACTGGACAGCATGTTAATTTAACCATAGACACAACCTTGCAAGGAGAGTAGACACGGGGTCTCGCCTCCATTGGTGAACTCCCCCAGGTGCAGGGCACCATCGATTGAATCTACCTAGGTATCCAGCAGGTGGCCAATGTGATCCATCAACAGGAAGGGTTCCCATTCCTCAACGTCCAACTAGTCTGTGGCCACAACAAGAGCTCCCTCCATGTTGGCACTAGCTTTCCTGGCAGCTGCCATTATTCCTGCATCTTCTGCCAGTCCAGACTGTCTCAGATCTTGACTCAAACCCCCAAAGTGTGTACATGGATCATTGAGGACATGGAAAATCCTTTGAAGACAAAGCTACTGACCCCTCCACAGGAGCTCCAGACAGAGGCACCAGTATAGATCTTGAAGACGGTGAGGCCCTGGAAGGAGACAGCTTATCAGGGAAGGAGGAGGTAAGAGAGGAAGAATTAGAGGTTGAGGGAGATGACACCGAACAGAGAGGTATCCTTGCTGCATGATGAGGTAGCCTCCTCCTTCCTCCCTCCAGGAAAAGAATCTCCCGCATTTCTTTCGCAGCCTCTAGCATTAGATCCAGGTCAGCACTGATGAAGCAAGGATCTTTGCTGCCCCAGGTGCCAGGCCTCGGGCTCCTGTGTGACATCTTCCTTCCCTCTGGTGCTGTGCAAGGCTTTGGCACAAATGTTAGATCTCTCCCCTAGGACAACCAGCTGCCTCAGTGAGGCGGGGTTCTAAATGAGTCACACATTTCACTGACCCACCTCACTGCCGCTTCATTAGCTTGAAGTGGATAGGAAACCCATCACCATATCAATTAGGGGCTCATTCCATGAAAATCTGAACTTTAATCAGTTTCTCATCAGAAGCAGATTTCTGACCACAAAACAGACTCAGGGCGAAATCATCCCAGATTTGCACAAAGCGCAGTAGCGGGCAGGAAAAACCCACAATGCTGGTTTTGGCGTCGTATGGTCCCATTCCCGGTACGTCCCGACTGATTGATAATGTATTCCCGGGAAACACGCTGGGCCGCTGGTGGGGCAGCCCCTGATTCACCCGCCCTGCCGTCACCTCAGGCCTTCAGGAATCCGGGTGCCATATTTTAAAGGCGCCCCCTGCACAAAGCTAGCACTCTCTAAGACATTGGAAGCTGCTGCAAAGTCATGGCTGCCAAAGGGAGCAAACATGTTGCCCCCAGATTTAGCTACGCCTCCCTCGAGCACCTATTGGACACAATGGAGGCTCGGCATGAAGTCCTCTAACTCCGCTCTGGGTGAAGACCAGCAAGCAAGGTCACCAATCCAGCATGGGTGGTGGTGGGAGCGCCAATGCCCTGCAAAAGAGGACAGCCACCCATTGCCGAAAGAATAAGCCACCAGAGTAAGTCACTCTTCTCATCACTCTCAACTCTCACACTCACAAACCTATCACACATCCACAGGGATCTCATTCACTGCCAGTTCATGGGACACCACCATTCACTGTCTCACACACACCTTCATCTGCCCTGTGGACTGTGTCCTCATCCCACCCATGGCACCACTCAGCACCCATACATGCCAGGCATCCTTATTATCTGGTTAGGCCGGCATCCTGCTTATACTCGCTACATCTGTATTCATGCAGGACAAGCTGGCACACAACAAGAGGGAGATATCGCAGACTGGTAGAGGAATGCCTGACATCAAGGTCCTCACAGACTTTGAAAACAGAGCCATCCAGCTGGCTGGCAACAATCTAGACTGTTCCTGTGGGAGGTCAGATGAGCTCAACCAAGCGAGAATCCAGCAGCGCTTTGTCCATCAGACAACCATGCTGTGAGTCAGTTCCCTTGTTCCACAGTCCACTGCAATGCACTAATTATCTCTCCTTGCTTTCACAGGCACTTCTGGGAAGCAGCCGAGGGTGTCCCTGAGCCAAGTCCTTGATTGAATCCCTGACAACACCTCAGAAGAAGAATCTGATGACACCCTAATTGAAGACCTGTCACAGTGCTCACCCCCACCGTCCACCAGCGCAGAGACGCACACCTTGGTGGGACCTGGTTCTGGAGTAGCCTTGGGGTCATGATCTGGTGAACACATCAGATTGTCTGATCCACAGCAGGCAGCGGCAGGGTCTTCCCAGGTTTCTGGCACTTGGAGGACTGCTGGAGGCTAGAAACCTGCTGAGTCCGAGTCAGATGACGATCATACCTCAGTTGCTGAAGCTGGAAAGGCAAGCTCGGAAACATCAGGAAGGGATGTCCGCTGCACTCGTCAGATTGCAAGGCATGGTGGAGGAGTTCTTCTGCCTTCAGTCCGAGGTGATAGCACCGGCATGCCAACGCACCGAGGTCACACTGGTAGGATGGCGGCCATCATGGAGACCTTGGTCCAGGACATTGGTGCTGCCCTGCTGCGCGGGCTCAACTCCATCGCTGCCGCCATAGTTGGCGTCCAAGTGCCAATGTGAGAGGGGTGCAGGCCAGCTCGATCTCACTCCAGCTTCCCCTTCTTCTCAAGGAATCAGCCAGAGGCCCTCAGACACCCATAGGGAGGAGGATCAGCAGGTGCACAACCCAGGGCCATCCATCCAGGTGACTCCAGGAGTGTCCGGCCCATCTGAATCCCCACTCTTTAAGACTCCAGAAGCTCCAGTCCTACAGGCTGCGGAGGGAGCCACTGCCACACAGCAGGACCCCGAAAGCAGGCTGGGGCCCTTCAGATCTCGGCCCTCCAAGGAAACCCACCAAGGTCATCAGTGACAGGGCGTAGCAGTCAGCAGGCTGCCTTCACCTCCGCTGTGGAAGTCGGGGGAGCACAAGACGTAGCAGCAGGGTTAGGAAGGTTTAGAAGATGCAGTTGCACAGCCTGGGCACGGGTGTTAATCACATGTACATAATGATCATTATTGTAAATAAACTCCCAAAAATGTCTCCTTGCCTATGGTTCCTTGTTCTGATAAGCAGTGTTTATGTCACTCAGGTGTAAAACCTTGGTTCAGGGCCTCTTCCTTGTGCAGTATGTAACTTTCAGACCAAAGTGATGGTCTGGCTTTACACTCACTGGATACATTACTGATGCCTGCACCTCGATGCATTGCTGCCTCACAGAGTTCCGTCATTCTCTCTGTGTGCACTCAGCACTTCTGAGATGGGGCTGGCCCTCCATCTCTTCAGCATCTGTGACCAGTGACGCTGTGCTCCTGAAGGGGTCAAGTGCTGAAGGCTGACCACGGAACAGGTGCACTTAAAGTTTCACAACTGCGTGTCCATGATATGACCCTAATCACAGAGCGCAAGCTTGCTGCCCTCAGCCAGAAAGGAGTCAGCCATTCACAGAGGCTATGTGAAGACCTATGGAGTGTTCTCACTGAATAATATCATCACCCTCCTGGAATCTAGCGACTATTCAGGCCTCCACTGTGTCTCCATAACATGAGCTTAAGCACTGAGGGTGTGTGCGCTGCCATCAGCCACACAGGAGTTAAACGTTCACAATTGCAAGGTGAGGACATCAGGACTGTCCTCGCTGCATCTCGTCATCATCCTCCACGAATCTAGCAGCTATGAGGGCCTGCCTTGCCTGACCAGTGTGATGACCTCTTCGTCGGCATCCTCCCTTTCGAGGACCTCATCACCATTATCTCCTTTGACGTCCTCCTCATCAGATGATACGTGCGGCTCTTCCATCTTCTCCTCAGCCAGGTGCTCCAGCATTTGCAGCGCCAGGTTGTGGAGCACACAGTAAGCGACGTTGATGCACGACACCCTCTGGCGCCGAGCCAGGCGCCTCCACTGCTCTCTTCTTCTTCTTCTCTGGTCTCTGTAAGCCATGAGGCATACCGCTAAATCACCAGGCTCCATGATCCTGATGTTCTCCTCCTGCAGGATCTGTATTGCAGTGCTCCACCGGACCTGTCGGGGCACCGGAACCTCATTTTCAAAGTGCTTATAGTTTGCTCCACCAAAGTCTGGGACGCGACATGAGTCCCATTGTACCATCGCACAGGCGTCATCAGCTGCATCCTCTGCTGGTAGCCCTTGCCCCCAAGGAGCCAGCCCTGCAGCCTCTCTGGACCCTGGAAGACATCAGAGATCTGAGACCTGCTACGGAGGTAGGAATCATGGAGGCTCCCTGGGGATTGTGCGCAGACCTGCAGGATGTGTTTGTGGTGGTCGCACACCAGCTGAACATTCAGTGAGTGGAAGCCCTTGCGGTTGACATAGTTGACTGCTTGTTGCCATGGAGATCTAAGTGCCACATGAGTGTAATCGATGGCACCCTGCACCTGTGGAAAACCAGAGATCTATCCAAATCCCAGCATTCTTGCTTCCTGGCTTTCCTGATCCCGGGTGAAATCGCAAAGTTCTGTGCCTTTGAGAAGATGGCGTCTGTGACCTCCTGGGTACACTTTTGCTTGTAGGCTTGTGAAATCCTGCACAGGTCACCTGTGGAGCCTGGAAGGAGCCACTGGTGTAGAAATTGAGTGCCCTGGTCAGTTTTGTGGCCACTGGCAGTGGATGCCCTCCAAGTCCCTATGGTGCCAAATCCTGCAGAAGGTGTCATATATGACCAACCAGTTCCTAGAAATGCACAGTCTTCGGCGACACTGGTTCTCAGTCTTCTGCAGGAATGACAAGTGCCGTCTATAGACCCTGGGCCTAGCCTACAAGCGACGGTTCGCTGTTGATCTTCAGCTACATGCGCAGCAGGCCCTTCCGCCCCTTCATCTTGAGGAAGATGCTGCTCCTTTTGCCGAGCCAGGTGCCTATGCCGCTCTCTTCTTCTTTTTCTCTGGTCTCTGTAAGCCATGAGGCATTCCGCTAAATCACCAGGCTCCATGATCCTGATATTCTCCTCCTACAGGATCAAAGAGAGAGACGCGTGGGTTAGCATATGTGCCCTAAGACCTCTCTTGGTTCAGTCTGAAGGCCCCTTCACGCAAGCACGAGAGTGCTAATTACCACTTGGATGGTCAGTGTGTAGTGCGCTCATTGACTGTCTGAAATCCCAACACCTCCGCCCCACTCCACTTGATCGATTGGTGGCAGCTTCGACCACTGGACTGCATGTTGTGCTCTCAGCTCAGGTGCAGGCATTCTCCTAACCCGCACTGCAAGGCTGCACTGTTAGCTTGAACCATGATGGATACGGGTCCAAACCTAAATAAAGACATTGCAAGGGGCTGTGAGCACCTCCACCAGTGACTGCGCCATGGCCAATTTTCACAAGGGGAATGTACAATGTGCCCATTCAGCCAATTGTTCTGCTGCCCCCTAATACGCACATTAATTTACAGCCTGCGCCCAAGGGGTAAAAAGTTCTGGAGCGTTTGGTGGCACATTAAAGCTTTTACATTGCTTGAGTGGGTTGAAAAGCTTCAAGAGGCCCAACTCCAATCATGTCAATGGAGCTGCTGCTGAACAGTCTTAGCTGCAGAAGAATGCTCACTTTTGACAAGCTTTTCCAAGTGCGTGGCAGCTTCCTTCACCACCCTCCCATCCCCCCATTGGCATGTGCTTGAATATTTCCTTCAGTCTGTCTGTGCTGCCTTGCCTCCCAACAATCCCCCCGCTGCCACTATGTGCTTGTGTACTTCCTTCAGTCTCTGCTGTCTAGACCTCCAGCTCTCCAGCCCCACCCACACTGGAGCCCTTGCCCTGGCACCACAATGAAAGCCAGCCGGGAAAAAGCCTATGCCACCACCACCTCCCCAACCCCCCACCCCCCCGCCCGCCCCCCGAAAATGCACAGCGTCTCTTCCTTGATATCCTATGGGCGATGCTCATGAGCACTGTGCAAGGTTGTGCGCACTCAGCTCTGAGTTCCCCTCAAAGTTCAGGTCACCACCTTTTAAAGGCAGCTGTGAAGCACGCCGTTCTGAGGTCACACCGATGTGGGTGGTAAATTTGACGTGGGGGGATGATTCCCGCGAGCAGGTCTTTTAATTAGATGCAAATGTATCAAATGACGTTCCAGATGCAGCCCACCATTGACGGGGTGGAGCAGATGATTGCAAACTGGTTTCACAACGGCATAAAACCGATTTTTGCCCTTCTCCCCATATTCCACACCCTGCCCCTGCCCTGCCATGACACCCGATGCCAATGGGGCCAGAAAATTCCAACCCCAGTTCATGTTTCCCTTTTTCCTATATGTTTCTCCTAACTTGTGCAGTGTGACCTATCTCTTACTTTTCTCAACCTCACTGTCTAAGTTCTCTGGTGCTTGGGGCAGGTGGTGGTTCTGGCATATGCTGCCAGAATGTGGGTTTTCATGGTGACACCGGCTGTACCCTTATTCCTTTTCGTTCTGCATTCCTAGAAAAAGACAGAAGGACGACATTGTGAAAATCCTCAGCACGCCAAATTGAAGCAATATTTTCATTGTGTGGCATCCTCCAAGGTGCAAATCAAGTTGAGTGCATGTCTCTGTGACTGTAACTCTGTTAAAAATTATTATAGGACATGAATATTATTGTACCAACTGTGAGACTGGAGGAGCTTCCAACTTCACAGTTTCTCCACTCCCAATAATCAACAGAATGGTTTCATTAAATTGGCCACGAGCTTATTTTCTTTTTCCACCTGTGTGGCACTGCACCTGCTAATTAAAGACCATCTCATCCTGCAAGTTTTAAAATAATAGTGAACGAAAGAAAGTTGATAAATCAGTAACAATGTCATGGGCTGTGCACTTTCAGTGGCAGACTGCATGTGTCCATTTAATCATCTCTGGATTGTTACCTGAGCCAAGTGCCAATTGGCATAGGATCAAGCAGATTAGAGAATTAAATGATAAAAACAAAAAACTACTGCGGATGCTGGAAATCCAAAACAAAAACAGAATTACCTGGAAAACTCAGCAGGTCTGGCAGCATCGGCGGAGAAGAAAAGAGTTGACGTTTCGAGTCCTCATGACCCTTCAGCAGAACTGAGTAAAGTTAGGAGAGGGGTGAAATATAAGCTGGTTTAAGGTGGGGGGAGAGAAGTTGGAGGGGTGGGGGGTGCTGGTAGTAGGGACAAGCAAGCAGTGATAGGAGCAGATAATCAAAAGATGTCACAGATAAAGGAACAAAGACGTGTTAAAGGTGGTGATATTATCTAAGAGAATGTGCTAATTAAGAATGGATGGCAGGACACTCAAGGTACAGCTCTAGTGGGGGTGGGATGGAAAGACAGACAGGGCATTACAGTTATAGATTTAAAAATAATGGAAATAGGTGGGAAAAGAAAAATCTATATAAATTATTGGAAAAAACAAAAGGGAGGGGGAAGAAATGGAAAGGGGGTGGGGATGGGGGGAGGGAGTTCAAGATCTAAAGTTGTTGAATTCAATATTCAGTCCGGAAGGCTGTAAAGTGCCTAGTCGGAAGATGAGGTGCTGTTCCTCCAGTTTGTGTTGGGCTTCACTGGAACAATGCAGCAAGCCAAGGACAGACATGTGGGCAAGGGAGCAGGGTGGAGTGTTAAAATGGCAAGCGACAGGGAGGTTTGGGTCTTTCTTGCAGACAGACCGCAGGTGTTCTGCAAAGCGGTCGCCCAGTATACGTTTGGTCTCTCCAATGTAGAGGAGACCACATTGGGAGCAACGAATGCAGTAGACTAAGTTAGGGGAAATGCAAGTGAAATGCTGCTTCACTTGAAAGGAGTGTTTGGGCCCTTGGACGGTGAGGAGAGAGGAAGTGAAGGGGCAGGTGTTGCATCTTCTGCGTGGGCATGGGGAGGTGCCATAGGTGGGGGTTTTGGAGTAGGGGGTGATGAAGGAGTGGACCAGGGTGTCCCGGAGAGAACGATCTCTACGGAATACCGCTAGGGGGGGTGAAGGGAAGATGTGTTTGGTGGTGGCATCATGCTGGAGTTGGCGGAAATGGCGGAGGATGATCCTTTGAATGCGGAGGCTGGTGGGGTGATAAGTGAGGACAAGGGGGACCCTATCATGTTTCTGGGAGGGAGGAGAAGGCGTGAGGGCAGATGCGCGGGAGATGGGCTGGACATGGTTGAGGGCCCTGTCAACGACCATGGGTGGAAAACCTAAGTTGAGGAAGAAGGAAGACATGTCAGAGGAACTGTTTTTGAAGGTAGCAACGTCAGAACAGATGCGACGGAGGCGAAGGAACTGAGAGAAAGGGATGGAGTCCTTACAGGAAGCGGGGTGTGAGGAGCTGTAGTCGAGGTAGCTGTGGGAGTTGGTAGGCTTGTAATGGATTAAATGCAGAATGAGAATGAGAATTAAATGCATGGCTCAAATATTGGTCTGAGAAATAGGCATTTAGATTCATGGGGTAGTGGCATCAGTGCTCAGGGAAGAGGGAGCTATTCTGTTGGGATGGGCTCCACTTAAACCATTATCTCCAACGAGTGTCCTGGCCAATCATCTAACTAGGGCTATGGTCGGGGCTTTAAACTAACCACGGGGGTGGGGGGGAGGGGTGGAGAGAGGGTTTGGGCAAAATGAGTGAATGGAGAATTAGAAATCCAAAGAGAAAAGTCAAGGCAATGGAGCAATGTAGCAATGTGGGTAAAGAAAAGCAGAGTGGGACAAGAAGGGACAGGGAGTTTAACAGTCATTATGCATCATAGAGTGAGGTCCATGCAGGGAATAGTAGTAAAAAAATTGAAATAAAGGCTTTTTACTAGAATGAGCGAAGCATCTCAAAAAGATAGATGAACTAAGGCACAAATTCAGGTAAATCGTTTAGTTTAATCATCATTACAGAGACATAGTTACAAGGTGACAAGTTTGGGAAATAAATATTCTGAGGAGCACAATATTTTGGAAAGGCAAATAGAATGGCAAAGGAGGAGGGATAGCACTGATAGTAAAGGATGAAATAAAGATATTAGTGAGAAAAGATCTGGCCTCAGAAGATCATGAAGTAGAAGAAGTGTGGGTGGATATTAGGAATAGCAAGAGTCAGGAAACACTGGTCGGAATAGTTTCTAGGCCCCCGAACATTGGTTATACCATTGGACAGTGTGTTAAACAATAAATTATTGGAGCTTGCAGCAAAGGAAATGTACTAATTGTGGAGCACTTTAATGTTCATATAGGCTGGGAAGGGTGACCTAGAAGACCAGTTTGTAGAATGTTTTTGTGACAGCTTCCAGGAGCAAAACATTGTGGAACTGACTAGGGGAAAACTAGTTTAGATCTAGTATTATGTAATGGGGCAGGGGTTAATTTGTAATGTCAGAGCAAAAGATCCACAGGGAAATAGTGATCACAATAAAACTGAATTTCATGCTAAGTTTGGAAGTAACATACTCCAATCACAAAGAAGAATCTAAAATTAAACAAAGCCAATTACATATGTATGAGAGGAGAACTGGCTAACATTGATTGGATAAATAGACTAAAAGGTATGGAGGCAAATAAACTATGAGAACCATTTATCAAAATTCAACTGGGGGAAAATCTGTAATTTAAGATAGCCTCAGTAATGGTAACGATGAAACTATCATTGATTGTCATAAAACCCCATCTGGTTCTGGCCTTCCTTGTCTGCTCTGGCCTACATGTGACTCCAGACCCACAGCAATGTGGTAGACTCTTAACTGCTTTCAAGGGCAATTAGAGCAGGCAACAAATGCTAGCCTTGCCAGTGATCCACATCCCACAAATGAATTAAAAAAGTAGCAAATCTGAGGATTGGGAGTATTTTAGAAACCAACAAAGGGCCACCAAAAAGTTGATAAAAAGGGAAAAAATAGAATATGAGAGTAAATTAGCCAAGAACATAAAACAGATTGTAAGATCTTTTACAGGTATATAAAAGGAATAGAGTTGCTAAAGTAAATGTTGGTCCATTAGAAGCAGGGAGTAGAAAAATGACCATGGGGAATGAGGAAATGACAGTGACATTGAACAAATATTTCATGTTTGTCTTCAAAGGAGAAGACACAAGTTGCATACCAGAAATAAAGGATAACCTAAGAGCTAATAACAGTGAGGACATTCAGGTAATTAATATCAGCAGGAAAAAAGTATTCGAGAATCTTAAGGAATTAAAATCCAATGCATCCCCAGGACTAATGGCCTACATCCTAGGGTTTGAAAAGAGGTACTGTAGAAATAGTGGCTGTTCTGGCTATTATTTTCCAAAATTATTTAGGTTCAGGAATGTTCCCAGTATATTGGAAGTTGGCAAATGTAACACTGATTTTCAAGAAGGAAGGGAAAGGGAAAACAGGGAACTACAGGTCAGTTAGCCCAGCATCAGGCATTGGGAAAATGCGGGACTCTATTATTAAGGAAGTCTTACCAATGCACTTTGAGAAGTATAGTATGATTATAACAAGTCAACATGGTTTTACAAAAGGGGAATCCAATTTGACAAATTTATTAGTTTTTTGAGGATGTAACTAAAAGGATAGATAAAGAGGAACCAGCAGATGTAGTATATCTGGATTTCCAAAAAGCATTCAGTAAGGTGCCACACAAAAGATTAATAGACAAGATAAGGGTTCATAGAATTGGGGGTAATATATTAGTATGGACAGGGGATTGGTTAATGAACAGGAAGTGCAGAGTAGCCATAAACAGGGCATTTTCAAGTTGGAAGGTTGTGACTAATGGAGTGTTGCAAGGATAGTGTCGGGGCCTCAGCTGTTTACAATCTATTTTAATGACTTAGATGAAGAAATAGAGAGTAATACATTTAAGTTTGCTGACAATATGAAGATAGGTGGAAATTTAAGCTGTGAGGAGGTCACAGAGAGGCTGCAAAGAAATACACACATGCAAGTGGGCAACAAGATGGCAGATGGAGCGTAATGCAGGGGAGTGTGAAATTATTCACTTTGGTCGTAAGAATAGAAAAGCAGAATATTTTCTGAAAGGTTTGAAACTTATAAGTGTTGATGTTCAGAGAGACTTTGGTATGTTTGTAGAAGGTACACCAAAGGTTAGCATGCAGGTACAGCAAGCAATTAGGAGTGCAAATGGCATGTTAGCCTTTACTGTAAGAAGGCTGATGTACAGAAATAAAGAAGTCTTGCTACAATTGCACAGGACTTTGGTGAGAACACATCTGGAATAGATGTGCAGCTTTGGTCTCCATATTTAAGGAAAGGTATACTTGCAGTGGAGGCAGTACAACAAAGGTACATATACTAATCCCTGGAAGTGAGAAGGTTGTCCAGGATAAAATTAGTAAATTAGGCCTATATTCTGTGGAGTTTAGAAGAATGAGAGGTGATCTCATTTAAACATACAAGATTATGAAGTGGCTTGATAGGGTGGAAGCTGAGAGATAGTTTTCATTGGTCAAGGGATCTAACACAAGAAGGCACAGTCTCAGGATAAGGGATCTATCATTTCAGACTGAGATGAGGAGAAATCACTTCACTCAAAGGGTTGTGAATCTTTGGAATTCTCTACCCCAGAGGATTGTGGATGCTCCATCATTGTATACGTTTAAGGCTGGCCTAGACAGATTTTTGGTCTCTTAGGAAATCAAGGGATATGGGGATTGGGCGGGAAAATTGAGTTGAAGCCCAAGGTCAGCCATGATTATATTGAATGGTGGAGCACGCTCAACGTGCATAGAGTCTAATTCTGCTCCTATTTCTCATGTTCTAGTGTTCTTGTATTTAATTGGCATTGCCCTGTTAAGCTGGCATACCAGCAATAATTGTCTTGTCAACCCTTTGAATTTTAAAGTCTCATCCTTGGTTCAAATCGTTTCATGGCATCAACCCTCCCTATCTCTCTATTCACCTCCAGCCCTACAACTATTCAAAAATCTGCACTCCTCCAATTCTGGATTTTTGTGCACCCATGATCTCCATCAACTACATCATTGGAAGCCTAGGCCCCAAGTTCTGGAATTTCCTCCCTAAGCCTCTCCAGACCTCTATCTCTTCTTTTAATCTGCTGCTTAAACCATAACTTCTTGACCCAACTTTTGGTCACCTATCCTAATATCTCTTTATGTGGCTCAGTGTCTATTTTGTTCGATAACGCTCCTGTGAAGCATCTTAGATTGTTCCACTACATGTAAATGTAAGTTTTTACTTTTGAACCCGTTTTAAGAATGGTATTTGAATTATCCAATCGTACAAATTTACAGCATAGTAGGAGGCTATTTGGCTCATTAGGGAGGAAATTCCAGAACTTGGGGCCTAGGCTTCCAATGATGTAGTTGATGGAAATCATGGATGCACAAAAGTCCAGAATTGGAGGAGTGCAGATTTTTGAATAGTTGCAGGGCTGGATGTGAATAGAGAGATAGTGGGGGGTGATGCCATGAAACGATTTGAACCAAGGATGAGACTTTAAAATTCAAAGGGTTGACAGACAATTATTGCTGGTATGCCAGCTTAACAGGGCAATGCCAATTAAATACAAGCACACTAGAACATGAGAAATAGGAGCAGAATTAGACTCTATGCACGTTGAGCGTGCTCCACCATTCAATATAATCATGGCTGACCTTGGGCTTCAACTCAATTTTCCCGCCCAATCCCCATATTTGGCCCATTTGTGTTCACACCAGCCAACAAATAGTCATCCAACCTAATCCCACTTTCCCGTCCATGGCCTTGTCAGTCGTGGCACTGCAAGTGCATATCCAAGTAATTTTTAAATGTTATAGAGATTTCTGCCTCTACTACCCTTTCAGTCAGTGAGTTCCAGATGCCCACCATCCCTTCGCTGAAAAACTATCCCCTTTAATCCCCTCTAAACCTCCTTCCTTTTACCATAAATCTATGCCCTCAGGTTATGGATCCCTCAACTAAGGTTAATAGGCCTTCCTGTCCACTTTATACAGACCCATCATAATTTTATACACTCCAATTAGTTCTCCTCTCAGCCTCCTCAATTCCAAAGGAATCAAGCCTAGCCTATCCAATCTTTCCTAATAACTAAAATTCTTCAGTCCAGGCAAAATCCTTGTAATTCTCTCGGTATCATCTCTCTTGGAATCGTATCTTTCCTAGAGAGTGGTGACCAGAACTGCAAGCAGTACTCCAGCTGTGGCCTAGCTAGTGCTTTATGCAGTTCTAGCATAACCTCTCAGCTCTTATATTCTATACAATAACAGAAAATTCTGGAAAAACTCAGCAGGTCTAGCAGCATCTGTGGAGAGAGAAACAGTGTTAACGTTTGATTCCTTATGACCCTTCTTCAGAGCTGAAGAAAAGTGGAAATGTGGTGAAATTTATACTGTTTAAGTGGGGTGGGGCAGGTGAAGCTGGATAGATGGACAGTGATAGGTGGGGACAAAGGAGAGATTGACAAAGATGTCATGAACTAAAGGACAAATGGAGTGTTAATGGTAGTGGTAAGGGCTAAAAAAGATGCTGATCGTGGCATAAAGGTAAGAAAGCAGAATGTGATAATAGCAGAACAAGGGAAGCATTGTGTGAAAACAACATGGAATAAGTAACAGGTGACCCTGTAGGGGATGGGGTGGGGTGAGGGGGCAGTGGTGGGGGAAAAAAGATAGAAAATGGGATAGAAGAGGGGATTAAAAAAAGTGGGATAAAACCATGGGTAAATGAATAAAATCAAAAATAAGTGAATAAAAATGAATGCATAAAAAAGGGGATTAAAAAAGAGGTGAGGTTAGAGGAGAAGGTTCATGGTCTGAAGTTGTTAAACTCAATGTTAAGACCGGAAGGTGAGGTGCTGTGCCTCCAGTTTGCGTTGGGCTTCACTGGAACACTGCAGCAGGCCAAGGATGGACATGTGGGCATGAGAGCAGGATGATGTGTTGAAATGGCAAGCAACAGGAAGGTCTAGGTCATACTTGTGGACAGATTGGAGGTGTTCCGCAAAGCAATCACCCAGTCTGCGTTTGGTCTCCCCAATGTAGAGGAGACCGCATTGGGAGCAGCGAATGCAGCAGACTATATATCCATTCTATACCTCTGATAATAAAGGCAAATATCCTTAATGCTTTACTGACCACCTTATCTACCTGTTCAGCATCTTCAGAGATCTGTGGATATGCACTCCAAGATCCCTCTGTTCCTCTACATTCCTCAGAATCTTACTATTTATTATGTACTCCCTTGAATTGTTAGATTTCACCAAATGTGTTACCTCACAATTCTCCAGATTGATCTTGTTATGATCCCAGCTATGAGAATATTGGACATGCCTGATACTTGTTAGGACCTGGCTTGATTGACCATAATCATTTAAATAATATAATGCGTGAAAGAACTAAGGGTAGGGAAATAAGCGGCAGGACTCCAAGAGTAAACTGAAGCACCAAAACAATCTTTACCATACAAACTTGAACATAACAAACACAAGCAATAATGGCTAAATATGTACACTGAGCAAATAAGATCATGATTCGAAACAGTATGTGCTTCTACCTTAAACTCAATCCAACAGATTTAGCCCAGCTTAACCTTTTTACTGTGGTTTTCACATTAGTAGGCTTTTGAACATTCTCATACTCTGGAAGACAAATTTCATTTTCTCTGTGTCTGGCTGCATTGGTCACAGCTCAGGTCTATGGTATATTCCTATCAATATGACGTCCCTGGTCCAAGTGTAGGCGTCGCTGACGGTCACACACCACAACCCACCAGACATGCGTACACACTCCCTTGGCATCTATTCTGTGGCTGGACTTCTCCTCTCTTTACAGAGTTAGTTGGTCCGATCCAATTATCTAGAATTCCCTCTTTTCCTCTCTAAGCATGCAGAACTGAGTTCTCTGGTTAAACACAACAGACTGGGTGTCTGCAGCCTTCAGGTCAGCTTCTCTTACACTTGCTTTTTCCCAAAAAGTCAAAGCCCACTAGTTTTCCTTTTGGAGCATAGTTCCACCCTCAGCAATTTTATCCATAGCAACCTCAGGGCTTCCTTGGTTCTAAAAAGCTCTCAGCTGCTCAAAAGTTCAAGCATGGTTTGTAAGTACACAGGCATACTAAACAACTGACAGTAAACAATGCCCAATTCACTTTAAACTGAAACCAAAACTCTACATTCTTAACCCTTAACATAACTGACAATAGAGACAGTTGTAACAAACTCCAATTGCCACTGTTCTGCCCATTTGACCAGTCCATTCATATCTTCTTGCAGGCTATAGTTTTCTTCTTCAGTATCAACCACACAACCCATTTTTGTATTGTACACAAACTTCTTATTCATACCCTTTACATTCAAGTCCAAATCATTGATATATACCACAAAAAGCAAGAGACCTAATACTGAGGCCTGTGGAACCCCACTGGAATCAGCCTCCCAATCACAAAAACACCCATCAACCATTACCCTTTGCTTCTAGACCCTGAGTCAGTTTTGGATCAAACTTACCACTTTGTCTTGGATTCCACGGGCTTTTACTTTTCTGAACAGTCTGTCATGTGGGACCTTATCAAAAGTCTTGCTTAAATCCATATAGACTATATTAAATGCGTCACCCTTATCAAGCCTCCTTGCCAACTCCTCTAAAACCAAATCGAGTTATTGCTGAAAAGAGAGACATGTTGCCAAAACTTTTCATCTTGCACACATCAGGGCAAGTGCAAGAATGTCAAATTTCAAACAATTGTAACAATTTACATTACAGGGGAAAAGGGATGTTGATTGGTTGACAAATCGACTCTGATTGGCTAAGGTGTTGCCATGGAGAAAGAAATGGGAAACTATAGACTACCCATGCTTTTAGGTAAATCAATAAAGATGCAGACTTGAACATATTCCTTTTCCCCAGGTATACACATAGTTGTTTGGTAGTACAGAACTTGAGTATTGCTGGAAAAAAGAAACATGTTGTTGAAGCTTTTCATCTTGCACTCATCAGGACAGATTCACAAGTATACCAAATCTCAAAGGGAACAACAATTTATACTGCATGAGAAGAGGATGCTGATTGGTTGGCAAGGGGGCTGTGATTGGTAGAGGCATTGTCATGGAAAATATCATAGCTATACCACAGACCTGTAGACTCCTATCTACTGCAAGCCCACTTTCATTGGTCAATATACACATTGGATTCCTGCAGTTTCACGTGCTATAAGATTGGCCTTATTGGCAACCTCATAAACAGGACCCAAGTCATTTCCTCGCCATGCAAGTTTGATGCCGGGTGCATTAAAGCTATCCTGTGGGATAACAGCTACCCTAATCAGATCATTGCTCGCTATATAGTGCACAAACTCATGAATAGGTCTAAAGCTGCTACTTTTGGTTCTGAAAAGTGCCAAGTCTATCTCAGATTATCCTGAAAGGATAAGGTATCTCAAAAATTTGAACAACTATGCAGTAGCAACACGGGTGGTATTCTCCAATAACAGGATGCTGCCATTAAGCCAAAAAGATAATCTGCCTTCCAAACAAATGAGTAATGTGGTACATGAATTTCAGTGCTTGTGTGATGCCAAGTATGTACACCATATGTCCCAATAACTGGGGGATCGTATCAAACAGCATGTCCCTTCTGTTGTTCACAACAGGCAAAGTACTGATCATGCTCAACCAGCCCGTGCTTGCAAAACACAAAACATAGTGTCCGACGTTAGGTATGATTCCGTGATTGGACAGCATTAGCTCACTTATATTTACACACACAAGTCCCTGTCCTTTGCAAGCAGAAGGAACATGTCCACTTTTTACAATGAAGCAAAGCTTGGGGTGCAACCATTCCCTGGTTCATTCCGCATGGCAATGCCTTGGCCAATCAGAGTTGACTTGCCTGGCTTGAATTGAAACAAAAGCTTGGCAGTTAACTGTTCCCTGGTGCATTCTCCATGGCAATGCCTCTACCAATTAGAGTCCACTTGCCAATCAATCAGCACCTCTTTGCAGTGTTGTTCCCTTTGAGAATTGGTATTCTTATGATGAGTGCAAGGCAAAAAACTTTGATAGCATGTCTCTTTTTCAGTAATATTCCTTTTGTTTGCAGAGAATGAGTCCCTGTGTATGAACATATGTCACTTCCAACTAGCATAATGAGCCATGTTACGAGCTTGACTGATTATATTAAGTTGTTTTTAGTGTAGCTATTAATGCTGTCAGGATTATTGAGCTGCCAAATTGTAGAATCACATCCAGCTAAAAATGGTTTTTTTTGGGTTTTGCAAGTGCAGTCTAATTGAGTACAATCTGTAATCTGCCTATTACTAACAGTTGGAGGAACGTGTTGTTTGATTCCATCAGCCAATTTTGGGACATACGGCCTACGTACCTGGCATTGCACCTGCACTGTGTCAGTGCGAGGCCAAGTACACAGGCCATATGTCCTGACGATTGGCTTAAGAACTCTTCTGCCTCTTCTTAGGCAACATATCTCTCTTTTCAGCAATATTCAAGTTCTGTACTATCAAACATGTTAGTCCAACATCAATACCCTTAATACTTCCTCTATCACTATGTTAAATTTCACCTAACATTTCACACTCCTTCCTCATTGCAATGTCTGTGTACAAAGGTTAGCTAATGCATTCATAATCATATTTCTTTGCAAACATCATCCATCTCAGTCAGGCCAAGCATTCATTTCTATCTTTTTCATTCTTGCACTGCACTACTTAACATCTTCAAAATGATCTCCATGGAAAAGCGGGGAAGGTTGAGAATTTTGGAAGAGCTTTTATATCTTGTGCTTATTAATAAAGTTGGCTAACCTTAGTAAAATTCTTGAGGTTTACAATCTTCTTTTTCATATCCTGTTAAGACTCGGGGGCAGAATTTTTAGGTTGGTGGGTGGGCGGGCGTCCAACCCGTTCGGACGCAAAATTGCGCGAGATGATGTCGGACAAGCGTTCCGACGTTGGAAGTGCGTCCGCCAACAACTAAGAGGTCAATTAAGATAATTAATGTCGCAATTGTCTTTAATTTTATGTTGCCCGTCCAACCTTATGGTTGGCGGATGGGCAAATCGGCCAGGCAGCCTTTGCATTTTTCTTCAAACCTCATCTACGGGCGGATGAGGTTTCACTGACAAAATAAAATATAAATAAATTTCCGTGCACAGCATTTTCAGTAGCTAAATTTTCAGGTGATTTATAACAATGCATGGATACTTTTTTTCAGCTTCTGAAACCTTTATTTTTGATTTTTCAGGTCTTCAGCTCCCTGAAGCAGTTCTCTGTCATCAGAGAGCTTTCATTCAGCGCTCGCCTGTGCTGTCACCAACACCCGCCCTCCTCCTACCCCCCACCCCAGCAGCGCTGAACATTTCAGCACGCGCTTCACGCTCGCTTTCCATTAATTGGCCAGCCAGTGTGAAATCATGGTCGGGGGCCGATCGCGTTTGGCGGCCTGTTCCCTGGCCGGTCCCGGACCTGCTGATCATGCCCGCCCACCAGCCTAAACATTCTGCCCCTGAAAATGGAATTCACCTTCTGTGAGATGCTATTTAAATGGTTCAAATTGCTGGTTGCTACTGTTAAAAGGTGCTGATCCTGACAATTGATCCTGTTGTGTGATTGTTCTGGTATGAGTTGGGAAGTTAGGAAAGCAGTAAAGTTGTGCTTTCAAGGGCAGATTTATTTTTGGTAGGAAAGCTTAAGTTATGATTACGCAACACTTAAAAATGCAGAAAAACAGCAATTTCTGGCCTTAAAAGCCATCATGAGCACAACTCCCTTCAAATCTAACCAAATCTAATCTTAGATCAGTGGTGCATATCAGTGATACACAACTTGACACAAAATGAGTAAATTTAAAATATTTACATAGACAATACTAGAGGATTGTGCTGTTCAACGTAGCAGAACAATATAAAATATTCATGTAACCATGACAAATGGATCAGAAGACTCAATTTTCTTGTAACATTCTTCCCATCTCACTTAAAGGCACTAACTCTAGGCCATGCGGTATTTCTACAGATGTAGGCAACCCTCTGTACTTCACTGAAATGGCGATCCTTTCTGTGTGAGTCTAGGGAGTATGTGTCTCCAGTCTATTGAACCACAAAAACAAATCACATGATTCCTTTTAACTGTTTTCACAAATTATCATAGCAATATGGCCCAGAGTTTTAAGAAAAAATGGTTAAATAGGAAGGCTATCTTAAAGTTTAATGCCTCAATAGGCAACATCAGTCATTTTTACAACCTGCTCTGGAGAAACATTGAGTGTTTTCTTTGGACTCTGAATAGTACAGGTCATTCTTTTTATCAATTTGATCTCAACTTGCTGTAAGAAAATAATTAAATATACACAGCATGGAAACAAATACTAATCCACATCATGAGATTAGAGTTCTAACTGGCCACATTTTTAATAATAGATTTACAGGTTACATGATAATCTTATTCTTTAACTAAAAGATTTACAAATACCAAGAGGCAAACTGTTCATTAAAAACAATTAAACCTGTGCCAGTACTTACGTTGTAAATGCATTGTTTTGCTTTGCTCCAAGGTAGTGTGAATAAAGATTAAACATTCCAATCATGAAGGCTACAAAAACCATGATGAAAATGACCATGAATTTGAATATGTCTTTCACAGTTCTTCCTAGAGATATTTGTAAAGGCCCAAAGCTTTCATTAGCTGGAAGAATGTATGCAATTCTAGAGAAGCTCAGCACAACTGCTATTGCATAAAGGCCTTCTGATATAAGTTGGGGATCAGATGGAAACCATTTACTTCGAGCTGGAAGAAATATTTAAAATACAGAACATTAATTCTGCTATATGTCACTGATAAAAAAGCAGATTCAAATACGTCCTAGAACCCCACTTTTGTCATTGTTTCTTATAAATTCAAGTCAACACCTGAATTTAATTCAAGTTTTTGATTTTTGGTGAGTTTGCAAATCTATTTTATTTTTCAAACCGAAGCTTGACACACATTATATCTAAATTATATTTGAACCTTTGTCACACTGATACAATAAATCTTTCCACCATAGCTGCCTGATGCATATTCAGTTATTAGCAATGGCCATATGTTTGATGCTCTTGGGTAAGTTGTGGAAAGTTGTGTTCAAGAGGAGCGTGGGTAAAGGTAAGGCTACAACACTAGCACATCGATTCATAAAATTGCTCTCCTTTGAGCACAGCTCCCATTAGAAGCACAAAATCAGTTCCTTAAATTTGTAGCCGAAGACTACTTCTCTGTTTTTATAATAAGGTGGATCATAAGAAAAGAGAAAAATTCCTATTTGGATGACAGTCTAGAAATGACATGCTATTGGCTACCTTTGAGGAAACCACTCTAGATGTTCTTAGCTAGGAAAGTGTTTTGAGACAAAAACAAAAATTTCTGGAAAAACTCAACAGGTCTGACAGCATCTGTGGAGGGAAAGACAGAGTTAATGTTTCGAGTCAGTCATATGGACTCGAAACGTTAACTCTGTATTCCTCTCCACAGATGCTGGCAGACCTGCTGAGTTTTTCCAGCTATTTTTGTTTTTGTTTCAGATTTTCAGCATCCGCAGTATTTTGTTTTTATAAAGTATTTTGAGAGTTGGGGATGAAACTGGAAGCCTTGTCCAAGCTCATAGAATTGTACAGCAGTGTATAAGGCCATTTGGCCCATTGTGTCTGTGCCAGCTGTTGGAAAAAGCTGCACTTAGTCCCACTCCCCTGCTCTATGTCCATATCCTTCTAAATTTTACCCCTCATATATTCATCTCATTTCACTTTGATTCAATACTTCAGATGACTTTTCACTAAAAATGGTTTTCAACAAACAATTACAATTCTAACAAACTGGAGGGGAAATGGAATTTTCACTTCTCCCAATTGTGGGGAGTTGAACCTAAAAGGCAAGACCCAAAAGAAGACGTGGACAAATTTAGTCTCTGAAGCAGCAGTATTTTTGGGTGCTACAAGGCCTCTAAAACTACCAAATTTATGTCCATCACATGCACGCACACCTCCAATAGGAAGTGTGATGAACGCCACATTTGTAAAGGGGATTGCGCGTATGCCTTTAATGATCGCCAGCAACATGTACAGCAGGTAGATCATGATATCTATCAGATGCAATTCTTAACCTATGTCAGCACTGCCATTTTGGAGCTCCATGCTCTAGCCTACAGTCTCCCCTTACTTCGTACAGCTGAATACGCATTCCCCACTATGAAGGAGCCCACCACCAGCACTTTTTAAAGTAATTATCAATTTTTGCTGGTACAGTGCTGGATTATTTCTTCTATCTGTTGCTGCAATTCTGCACATGTTGTGTGCTTTTCCATGGTTGCTTAATGTTTCAATAGTCTATAGGGAGTTTGTTTAGTGACTTAAAGGTTTGTGAACAAACCAGTTGCTTCCAGACATAGATTTTCTGGTAGGGCTTCCATTTGGCATTGAGCATGAGTGGGAGAAAGGCAGAGGCCGCACAGAGCAGGACAAGCTCCTAGAAGAGGGAGGAGGAGAAAGGGTCTCAACAATGCCACTTCCCAGCAAGGACCATCACCGTGTCCCCTATGCAGGGGCTTCTCTCCTTCTGGTTAATTTCTGCTGATTGTTGTTTAGCACCACCTTCTCCTGCAAGAGAAAGGGAGGTGTGTCAGTGATTGTCTTGCATTATCTTTGAGTGATGTGGCAGTCATGGTTGAATAATTGCAACCTCTGAGATGTGGGTTTGAAGCTTGTAGCAGTGTTCGGTGTGAGAGTGAGGTGAAACATATGAATGTCAGGTATGAGATCTGATTGGTAGAAATTGTTGGTAGGTGCGTGATGGGGGTGTGGTGATTTGAGCATTGGATGAGGTTAGCAGTGCAGCTGGTGAGATATGACAGTTGAAGAGGCAGTCATTGACCTTGGTAACTTGTGTGAGAATGTAAATTTCTTCCTGCACCAGGTCCTTAGGGCTAAATTCCTGGCATTGACCTCCTCCGCCATCATTTCCATTGCTTTCTGACCATGTGTCGGGAGGCCTCTTGGCTCCCTGTGGATATTGGATCTTTCTCCTAGCTTCCATCTCCTCCACTAAGGCCTCTAGTTCAGCATCTGAAAACCTTGGAATCTGCTCTCCCCCATGTTGTGCCATTCCTCAAGGTTTCCCAAGTCAGACTCACTTCCTGCATGACTGCCAGCACCTGCTTGAGTCACAATTTACTTCCATCTTATAAAGTTCAGGCTAACTTTAACTGGTGCTAACTGCGCACGATATTGGTCCCCTGCTCAGGTGCCCAATTAATCAACTGCACAGTTAGCACTGGCTGATGCTGAAAAATACCAAGCAACATAAAGTTGGCATGCTGCCTGTATTGTAGCAAACAGGAACGGGCTAATCATGCATCGCAATCCCAATATCTGTTTTCAAGGGATATTGAGTGTAGCCCCCAAAATGTTTCCCTTTTTCCAGATGTCTTTCAACAAGACCTCTACTACATTTTCAGAAAACCTGGCAGAACACTCGCTCACATGTTCAGACATCTTTCAATCTTTACAGCACAGATTCAGTCTGAAACAACTTGCACCATTTGTTGCAGCCACAATGCACCTCCCCTTTAAGAGGTGCAGGCCACGTTTAGGTAGCACTACCCACCTGCGATATTGGGCCTACTGCTGAAACATGCAGCCAATAGACAGACAGAGAGCACTGACTGCATACAGCAAACATGTAAAAGAGCAGACAGCACCAATTTAACCTGCTGCTTGCAATGCAATGAAACGGTGAAGGTGAATTGCATGTTATGATCCCCATGCCTGTTCTCAGGGGATATCCAATTTAACCCCATCATATCAATTTGTAAACTGAAACCATACAAACCTGCAATAATGCCAAAATTCAGTACAATCTACGTTTACCAAGGCGTAAAATGCTGGAAATACTCAGCAGGTTATGGCAGCACCTGCGGAGAGAAACAGAGCTAATGGCTGGAATTTTCTGGCCCCATTGGCGTCGGGCATCATGGCGGATGGAGGGAGGGACAGAAGATGGCGAGGAGGCTAAAAATCAATTTTACACCGTCATGAAACCAGTTTGCGATCGTCTGCTCCACGCGTCAATGACGGGCCGCGTTTCCCACCATTGCACGTCGGGAACCTAACTTCAATACTTTAGCATCTTATTATAAGTCTTGCTCGCTGGAATCATTCCCCCACACAGCGCACGTTGGTGTGATTGCACGTTGAAGTGATTCACAATTGTACATAAGTGCCGTGCACCCAGCCAGCTGCACTTTGCTCGGGACTTCGAGGTTTGTTTGCCTATCTTGCTTCAGGCAGCACTTGTGGTCATCAGCGCCAGGCTTTGCAGGCAGCACCACATCATTTTTAGGGGGGGTTCATAGGCAGGTCTCTACCTACCAGACCGGCTGTAAGGTGGGGATAGCTTTTCAATGGCTGCAGGGCTAGGGGAAGGGGGAGAAATGGCTTCAGGCAAGCGAGGGCTGGACTGCGGAATTGGGGGGCTGCACTCTTCTTGGCTTTTGGGGCCACGGGAAGAATTTTCCAGTCGGCGAGCGGGGGTGGGGCCCGCTCGCCGACAAGGAAAATGGTGCGTGGTGACATCGGGCGTGCATCCCGACGTCACTGTGCGTCATTTAGATTTTCAGTTTGGTGGGCTCGTAGCCAACTCGGCTGCGCGCCCGCCGATCTGTCAAAGGCCTATTAAAAACTAATTAAAACAATTAAATGAGCTGCCTGTCCAACATTAAGGTTGGCGGGCAGGAGAAGAGCCCAGACGGCCTTCACATTTTTCATGAAACCTCATCCATGGACGGGATGAGATTTCATGAAGTGTTTTAAAATTCAATAAAACTTATTTTAAAAACTCATCGATGTGTCCCAGCTCATGTGACACTGTCATATGAGGGGGCATGTTTTAAAAGTTTTTTTTCCCTTTATTTAAATTTTAAAACCTTAAACTGATCTCCCTGAAGTACCTCTGTGCCTCAGGGAGATTTCTGCTCTCTTTTGCGCGCATGCTGGGGGGGGCCTTAATTGGTCCGCCCACATAAAATGGCGGCGCAGACACAATTGGGGGCGCCGATCGGGTTCACGCTCGCTCCCGCCTGCCCCCACTCAAGGCCCCCCCCACAACGGGAGGAAAATTCAGTCCCATGTCTTCACTGGAGCAATCCTGGGCTACAAGCATTGAGAGGTGTGCGTGCGGCTGCAGTTTAAATATGATGTCATGTGTGAGGAAGCAGCGAAGTAATGGTGTGGCGGGCAAATCGGAGGCCACCCACCAGTGAGATGGCATGTTTCCTGTGGCTGCATGAGTAATGAGATGGGAATGGGGCGATAGGGTACAAAAACCCGCCACTGAAGCCGGTGGGTAAAACGACTTTTTTCCTGCCAGCTACCGCACTTTGTGCAAACCTGGGATGATTCCAACATATCAGGCCTGTGACCTTTCATCAAAACTGGGAAAAGTTAAAAATGTAATAGGTTTTGAACAAGGGATGGGTGAACAAGGTCAGAAGGAAAGTCTGTGATAGACTGAAAGACAGGGGAGATTGAATGACAGAATAGTTAATCTTCCAGGGCCAGAGAGAATGGTGACGGGGCAAGAAAAGAAACAGAGAAACAGAAATGTGCCTAGAGCAGGTGTCCAATCTCTCTCCATCTCCATCCCTCACCAAGATGGTCTGAGGGCTCTTTGCTTCTTTCTTGAACAGAGGTTCAACTAGTTTCCATCAACCACTACCCTCCTCTGCTGAATGAACCTGTTCTCTCATTTGACAATTTCTCCTTTAACTCATCTCACTTCCTTGAAATGAAAGATGTTTCTATGAGTACATGCATGGGTCCTATCAATGCCTGCCTTTTTGTAGGGTGTGTCGAACATTTTTTGTGGGGGCCTACTCAGGCCCCCTCCCTCAATTCTTTTTCCTGTATATTGATGACTTGTATCAGTGCCGTGTCCTGTTCTCACCCTGAATTGGAAAACTGCATTAACTTTGCTTCCAATTTCCACCCTTCTCTCCGTTTCACATAGTCCATCTCCGACTCTTCCCTTTCCTTCCTTGGCTTCTCTGTGTCCATTTCTGGTGATAGACTATCAACTAATACTCTTTATAAACCCTTACTCATAGCTACCTCAATTACACTTTCTCATACTCGACACCCTGTAAGGATTCCATTCCAGTCTCCCAGTGTGTCTGTGCCTGTCTCATCTGTTCTAATGATGCAGCTTTCCACAATAGCAGTTCTGAGGTGTCCTCTTTTATCCTTCAACTGAGGATTTCCCCCACTGCAGTTGACAGGGCCCTCGACCATGTTCGCCACATTTCCGGCACTTCTGCTCTCACCCTTCCCCACCCTCCAGTAACCATGATGGGGTTCCTCTTGTCTTCACCCGACACCCCTCCAGCCTCTGTACTCAACGGATCGTTTTCTGCCATTTCTGCCACCTCCAGCATTAAGCTACCACCAAACACATCTTCCTCTCCCTTTCACTTTCAGCATTCTGAAAGGAGTGCTCTCTCTATGATATCCTGGTCCTTTCCTCAGTCACCCCCAACAACCTGTCACCTTCCCATTGCACCCTTCCATGTAAACACAGGAGGTGTAACACTTGCCTTTTTACCTCCTCTCTCCTCACTGTCCAAGGCCTTCCAGGTGAAGCAGCAATTTATATGTATTCCTTTCAATCTAGCCTGGTGTATTCGCCGCTCACATTGTGGTCTCCTCTGCATCGGGGAGACCAAACGTAGGTTGGGTGACCGCTTTGTGGAGCACCTCTGCTGTTTCCACATGCATGAGCCCGAGCCTCCAGTAGCCTGTCATTTTAATTCTCCACCTAGCTCTCACTCTGACATTTCTGTCCTTGGCCTGCTATAATGTTGTGGTGAAGCTCAAGCTCGAGGAACAGCGCCACATCTTTTGATCAGGCACTTTACAGCCATCAGGACTCAACATTGAGTTCAACAATTTCAGAACATAACCTCGATGCCTATTTTGTTTCCTTTGCACGTTTTGGTTTTTCTCTTATTTTTGTTTGTAGTATGCAGCACACCTGTTTAGGCACATCTTTTATTTCTTTGTTTCTTTTCTTGCTCCATCACCATTCTCTCTGGCTCTGGTAATACAACTCTTCTGTCATTCAATCTCTCTTGTCTTCAACCCTATCACAGACCTTCCTTCTGTCCTTGTCACACCCACTTCTTGTTCAAAACCTACAACATTTCTAACGTTTCCCAGTTCTGATGAAAGGTCACAGAAGCTGCCATAACCTATTGAGTGTCTCTAGCAATTTTTGTTTTTATTTCAGATTTCCTGCATCTGCAATGTTCTGCTTTTCAGAAAATAAATAATGGGCAGGATTTCCCGATCAGCAAGCAGGGGGCGGGGCTCAGGGTGGAACTCCCGACGTCACCCCACCCCATTTCAATTTTCAGGTCGGCGGGGACTCAGCTGAATCAGCTGTGCGGCCGCCGACCTGTCAATGGCCTATTGAGGCCATTGACAAAATAATTGAGCTAGTTAAAGGGCCTGCCCATCCAACCTTAAGGTTGGTGGGCAGGCCGGGAGCCCTGGCTAGCTTCAGAGAAAGCATGAAATCTCATCCACGGGCAGGATGAGGTTTCATGTAGGTTTTTAAAAATTTAATGAAAGTTCAAGTAAAAGTGATGGACATGTTCCAACTCATGTGACAGTGTCATGGACGTCACGCTGGGCAGGCCTTAATTGACCCGCCCATGTAAAATGGCGGCACGCCCCCAATCGGGGGCACCGATCGGAGGCGCACCTCCACGCGCCCACTCCTGAACTTCCCCCCCCCCGACGGGGAGAAAATTCTGCCCAATCTGCCTTTCACCTTTGTTCAAGTCCCAATATCAAGGCACGCCAGAGACAGGTAGGAGATTATCTGAAATGAGGTAATATTGATTTAACTATTTTAAACAAACATCATTTATTTTTAGTAGAGAGATAAGACTGAGTTAATGTCCAAAGATTGGTACACTGTGCAGATAGCCAAATAGCTCACCTGGCTAAAAATTCGATAAGACCCATTTGTGGGCATGGGGATCACAGTGCAAGATTACCAGTGCTCAATCGAGGTAACACAGGCAGCACACAAACTTCATGCTGCCTGTTCATCACCACGATTGTGGCATACTGCTCAGCAGGAAACATGCTGCCAACTGGCTGCACACTTAGGAGGTGGCCCACCTGCATATGGGGCTGACACCACTCACAGCTCACCGGCATTTCTTAAGGGCAGCGTTTACCTCTTAAATGGAGGGGGCTTTCAGGCTGCAGCAGCTGGTGGAAGTGTTTGTGAAAGTCTTTAAGGGAAGGAAGAAGACTACAAACGGAGCGACAGGCTTGAGAAAGGACTCCCAGATTCTTTGATATGGTGCTAGAGAGCTTAGTCCAGAAAGTTGCTGTGAAAAGAATGGAAGCAGGTGGCCAGGGGGGGCAGATTCCAAGACTCAAGCCCTGAAGGCCTGGCTGCAGTGCTGCATAAAGTTCAATGACCTCACATGCATGGTCAAGGTCAGCGAATATATCTTCAAAGCGCATCTAGTACCCACTGCATCACTAATCTCATACACTGCTCAATGCATCACAACTCCATCACTTGTCCATCAGCAATGTCGAGCAATCAGGACTCATGCCAGGATTCAGATGCATTGCCTCACTTCCGCACACTTAACAATGTTGCAAGGGTCAGACCCACGGCTCACAGCTTCCACATAATTCCAGATATTCAGCTGTGGCAGGGGCATCACCCAATCACAGTACAACACATTCACTCACGCTTTTCCCTCTCTCTTGAAGGACAAGGTGGCACTTAACAGGAGTGAGCAGCAGACAACCAGCAGGGAAGGGCACCCGTGCATCTCCCGAGCCCCCAGGAGGAGATGGTGCTGCGAATTAATGATGTCACAGTGAGTGAGACCATTGCATTTAACGTCACTGAGAACTGAAGATGACAGTATATGCCTGGTTTACGTACCTTCTAAAATCCTACTTCATCCTCATCCTGCTATCCGGCCTGAAGGGCAAGCTGCCAATGGTGTGACCATGGACTTCCTGCTTTCCACAAAAGCCCCAATTCCGTCACCCCGAACCTCCCTTTCTGCAATTTTTCTTTCAGATACCCAAGAATAGCCATCTGGCCAGCTGCCTCACGCCGAATGGCCCAATTCAGAGCAGGCATCTGAGGAAGAAGCTCTGTCACTTGCTCTGACACACTCAAGCAGCAGTTCAACTATAGAATTGTGACTGCAGACTTCAGAGGGTAGTATAGGGGAGGCATCTTTACACGCTGAATCACTAGGCATGAGACAGCTGCAGCAAGGCATCAGGGACGGGCACTTATATCACATGGGCTGCAGCGGTTCAAGAAGGCAGGTCACCACCATCTTCTCAAGGGTAATTAGGGATGGGCAATAAATACAGGCCTAGCCAGCGATGTCCACATCCCATGAATGAATAAAAAAGGAGGACAGCATGTGTAGCTCTACTACAGAGGATTTCACATTTTGGCTGCAGATTCCATTTGAAACAATAAAGACTAGCACAGGCTTGTCCAACCTTTTTTTGTGGGGTGCCACATTTCAAGCTTTTTCTCTCTCATGGACTGATGAGCAAATTTCAGAAAGATAAGGTTTGGCACAACATTAAACCAGAATTTCAAAAAAATACCTGAGATATGAAAAGAAACAACTTGCTAAGCAAAAAAAAAATGTCATAGCAATAAATTGAGAATTTTAAAAATATGAGTAATAAATAAAGATGAGCATTAGAGGGTGAGCGTGTGTGTGTGTGTGTGTGTGTATCCGGCTCACTCCCAGTCTCGGGTTGCTCACTCACTCACCATCCTCCACTGCGTGTTGGTGTGTGTGAGGAGGTGGGTGCTGAGGGTGAATGAGAACCCTGAGACTGGGAGTGAGTCAGACTTTCTCACACACACACACACACTCCCTCACTCCAGCGGTCCCTGTTCTGCCCTGCCCACCCCACCCACCCACCACATTTCTCCAGCCTCTGATAGGTCCAGCTTCGTGCTCCGGGCCACCCTCCCACTCTAGGCCCCACTCACAGTCCCATTCTGGGCCCTGCTCCTCCTCCTACTCTGGGCTGCGCCCCAGCTCTGGACCCCACTTCCACTCCAGGCCCTGATCCCGCTCTGGATCCTGCTCCACTCAGGACTCCGGCCCTGCTCCTGAATCAGGCCCATTCCTGGGCTGGATACAGAGGTGTGGCAGGCAGGATTCTGGCTGGACAAGCTTGTGCTAGCCTATTGTAACCGAACAAAAATTGATCAACAGCTTAAAAAAAACATTGCCACAAAAAATCTCACATTTAAATCATGAATATAGACACAGGGGGAAAAATTGTCTCCCCATCGGGGTGGGGGGGGGAAGTGCGGGAGTGGATGTGGGTGGGTGCGTCTCTGATTGGTGCCCCCAATCAGGGGCGCGCTGCCATTTTACATGGGCAGGCCAATTAAGACCCGTCCCGCGTGACATCTGCTCGGAAGCGATATGCGCTCCCTGTGCGGAGAGGGGGTGGATTCTCTCAGCCGGGAGTGCGCTCTTTCGCGCATGCGCATGAAAGAGTGCACTCATCTCCCTGAGGCTAAGTGCTGCCTCAGGGAGATCGGCTCAGATTTAAAACTTTAAATAAAGAGGTTTAAAAAATTTCCCTGCCATGTCCCCTCGTGTGACACTGTCGCATGAGTTGGGACATGTCCATAACTTTTATTGAAAGGTGTGATAAAAAATTTAAAGACCCTTGTGAAACCTCATCCCGCCCGTGGATAAGGTTTCATGCTTTTTCTGAAGCCCGCCACGGCTCCAGGCCTGCCCACCAACCTTAAGGTTGGACGGGCAGGTCCATTAATGACCTTAATTACTTTTTCAATGGCCTCAATTGGCCGTTGACAGGTTGGCGGGTGCACAGCTGATTCAGCTGCACCCCTGCCGACCTGAAAATGGAAATAACACGGGGTGATGTCGGGAGTTCTGCCCAATGTCATCCCGCGTCATTTAACGCATCGGTGAGCGGGCCCCTCCCCCGTTAACCGACTGGAAGATCCTGCCCATGAGGATTAGCAGTTACACTGAAGCTGCAGTTGGACTTGATTGGAAAGCAAAAAGACACAAAGATAAGGTTGCACTGACGGGAGGGGGAAAGCAAGAGGTGCATGTCTACACCATCTACGGCCAGCAAATCAGAAGAGAGAGTGGGATGTCGGGGAAGTGAGATGTGAGGGGTTGGATTAGATATGAGGTACTATCATGTTTGATGTTCCAGTGCTGCTCCTGGCCATAGCACCAAAAATAGGCATTCTAATAACGGCCAACACTATTGTCTCTATGGGGGCTTGGATATGTAGGCAGGCCTATTTCCTCCAGCTAACTCCTGCTGTCTCCTTGTGCATCATCTTGTCCTGTAAGAGAGAGGGAAGTGTGTCAGTGAGTGTTGTGCAATGTTTGGCTGATGTGGCTGTCATGGATGAATAGCTCTCCGTTTGCGTAACCTTTGGCATACGGGTGTGAAGTTTGCAGCAGTGTTAAGTGTGTGAGGTTGAGGTGAAGCATATGAATATTAAGCATAAGTCTTAACAGATAGAGACCTTAACAGATAACACCTTATCTAGTTGTACATAAATCCCTGAAGATAGCAGCACAGGTAGATAAGGTGGTTAAGAAGGCATACGGGATACTTGACTTTATTAGCCGACGCATAGAATATAAGAGCAGGAAGGTTATGGAGGAGCTGTATAAAATGCTAGTTAGGCCACAGCTGGAGTATTGTGTGCAGTTCTGGTCGTCACAATATAGGAAGGATGTGATTGCACTGGAGAGGGTGCAGAGGAGATTCACCAGGATGTTGCCTGGGTTGGAGCGTTTCAGCTATGAAGAGAGACTGAATAGGCTAGGGTTGTTTTCCTTAGAGCAGAGAAGGCTGAGGGGGGACCTGACTGAGGTGTACAAAATTATCAGGGGTATAGATAGGGTAGATAGGAAGAAACTTTTCCCCTTAGTGGAGGTGTCAATAACCAGGGGCACAGATTTAAGGTAAGGGGCAGGAGGTTTAGGGAGGATTTGAGGAAAGTCTTTTTCACCCAGAGGGTGGTTGGAATCTGGAACACACTGCCTGAGGGGTTGTTGAGGCAGAAACCCTCACAACATTTAAGAAGTATTTAGATGAGCAATTGAAATGCCATAGCGTACAGGTCTACGGGCCAAGTGCTGGAAAATGGGATTAGAATAGATAGGTACTCGATTGCCGGCACGGACACGATAGGCCGAAGGGCCTGTTTCTGTGCTGTATAACTCTGACTCTATGGGCAGGATTTTCCCCCTGTCGGGGGTGAAGTTGAAGTGCGGGCGCACGGAGGCGGGCCTCCGATCGGCGTCCCCAATCGGGGGCACACCGCCATTTTATGTGGGCGGGCCAATTAAGGCCCGCCCAGCTTGACGTCCGCACAGAAGCGCTATGCGATCCCTGTGCGGGCGGGGGGGGAGTTCCCTGAGCCGAGAGTGCGTTCTTTCGCAGACGTGCACGAAAGAACGCACTCATCTCCCTGAGTCTAAGTGCTGCCTCAGGGAGATCAGCTCTCCAGAAAAAATATTAAAAATAGAGAAACAAAATTCCCTGACATGTCCCCTCATGTGACACTGTCACATGAGTTGGGACATATCCATAACTTTTTAAAAAACTTTTATTAAATTTTTAAAAACCTACATGAAACTTCATCCCACTCGTGAATGAGGTTTCATGCTTTTTCTAATTCCCGCCAGGGCTCCTGGCCTGCTTGCCAACCTTGGACGGGCAGGTCTATTAATTAGTTTAATGACTCTGTTAATGGCCTCAATTGGCCATTGACAGGTCGACGGGTGCACAGCTGATTTTGCTGCGGCCCTGCCTACCTGAAAGTCTAATGTCGGGAGTTCCACCCGATGTCACCGTGTGTCATTTTACGCATCGGCAAGCAGGCCCTGCCCCCCGATCGCCGACGGGAAAATCCTGCCCAATGAGATTGTTGGTAGGTGAGTGGTGGGGTGTGGAGAATTGAGCAGTGGCTGAGGCTAGTGGTGCAGTTGGTAGGATAGGGCATTTGATGATGCACTGACCTTGACCACTTGTGTGAGGCCATTGAATTTCACGTGGGACTGCATTCAGGGGTTTGCCATCTGGCGTTGACCTCCACAGATATCTGCTCCCATTGTATGTCTGAAGGGTCTTGTGCTCCTCTGAGGATAAAGGACATCTCTTCTTCTGTATACTCTTGTGCCAAGACCTCCAGTGCAATGTCTGAAAAACATTGGCACACTCTCTTCTGTGGTCAGCCATTGTTGAATCTTTCACAATACAATGTTCAAAATTGTTGCAATATGCCTTTAAGTGATATCAGCATGACATCACTAGAAGGGAAATATGTCATGTGATCCAAGCTTAGTTTCACTTTTAATTTGAGGAGAGCACATATACACAGCTCTGATGTCTTCAAGCTTTATGCCTATTGTGATGGAACAGAACCTAACACTGCACAATTTTATAAAAATATATCCTCATGGCTACATCTTAATTTTATACTGGGCCTTTTGGCTGAACAAAGACCATTAAGATGGCTGACCATCTGTCTGTGAGTTATTGCTTGTGAGTCCCCAGTACAAAAAAAGCCTCTTCTCAGTTTCGGAAATGTCACACCTCGTTATTTCTGAGGAGCTACTAACAGACCACTTGCGGACTACATGGCCCAACTTCAAAGGGAGCTACATGAAGGCCATTTGGATTTGATGAATCAGGCCTGCCAGATGAGTCAGAGATTCCACGGAGACAATGACTTCCCAAACACCAGGCCCTCAACAAATAGCATCTCTTTCAACTCATAATGGCTAAGACGATATCAGCCTGGAACACAAGCCAATTTCCAAACACTGGATAAACATCCTTCTGTTGACGATCTCGTGGAGAGTTAAGGTCACATGACCTAAGACTCTGTCTTGTTGAACAAGTTAGTATTGCCTTCTTGGGTTGCAAGCCCAGTCTACTTATTTAACAACTAACTAGCAGGCCACACAAAAGCCAGGCTGGACAACTGGCCCCATCTCCCCTGCCTCTGCTGAAAGTTCTGTACCATCGCCTACAAACTGATTCATCTTTGCGTGCCTATTTCATCCTGTAAAGTCAACATCACAGGAAAAGTGAATCTTACACCATCGTTTTTCAGCCTGCCAACCTCCATGGAGGACTTCCTCATTGGACTTTGATTCTGGACTCTGAATCTCACGTGAACCACTATTTTCTCTGTGGCCTCCGTACTGTAAAATCTTATTTTCTCTCTTTACTGTATGTGTGTGGACTCTCCTTTTCACGGTTTTTGAATGTGTGAATAAACTAACCTTTTGAATTCATCCTACCTCGAGTTTGCTGTGGGTTTATTAGTAGGCATTGGATCAAAAACCGAGGGGTTGGGAAATATGCCACCATTTATTAAAAAGGAAACAAATTAAACACCTTTCTGTTTACAGGCAGGTGGTGAGGGGAAAAATTAGTGCTGATTGAACACAGCCCCCCTCCTGTCCATAACATTATGTATAACTGTTCCCATGTGCCTAGTCTTAATAACTGAACCCACAACATGTTCGCCCAATACCTTATGAGAGATTGGTGCCTTGAGTCTTGTACAGTAAATAAGCTCGAGATATTATATCATTATAACAACATGACAAGAACAATTTCAACATCATCAGCAGCCATAGTGCACCTCCCTATTTAAGATGTATAGGCCGCTTTAAGTAATGTCAGCCACTCATGATATTGGGCCTCCTGATAATTCTTGCAGCCAAAGAACAGTATGAGGAATCAGTGCGACTGGAAATGGGTGGGTAACACAAAATTGGCTTCCTGCCTGCAGTGAAATCAACAGGCATGCATTTATCCCCGAGTCCAGTTGGGTTATCCAATTGAACCCTCAGAGAGTTTGTGTTTGAAAGTTGTCTGGAAGTTGAAGCCTGTGCTATCAAATGCTTACATTGGTGTCCAAACTGCAGTGTGTGCCTCTCCACTGCCTTAGGGACAGAATGGGAGGACTTACCCACCCTTAGGGACAGGCTGTGAGGATTTACCCCCCTTAGAGACAGGCTGGGAGGCAGGGGTTGGGGGACTGGGGGGAAAGGCTTGTAAAATGATGAAGGAAGGTGGGGGTGGAGTGTGTTTGTTTTCCCACTACCATTGCATTTTACCAGTGGCAGGGAAGATGGAAGACAGCCTTCCCACCCAGGGGCCAATTGGGTTTCTTCCCACTGTTTTTGGCATTTACCAGCAGCGGGTGTGCCTTCTGCCATGTAGGGAGGCTGCCTGGTAAACCTCGGTGGCCTCCATGCAGGCTCGGGGAGGGGCCCCTCCTATTTGGATCACTGTGGCTCACAGAGCGGCCCTTGGCAGCAATGGTTGTCCCCATGGCAGCCCACCCGCCAGCACCTTTCCAGGGCCTGCCTGACTGGCCCTAGCACCCCAAGCCTCACTTACGTGATTGGGAGTGCTCGGCATCCTCTTCTTCCAGATACAGTCCCAGCAGTAGCCACTGCTCCCCAAGGTGCTGCTGAAACTGCTGAACTGCCAGTCCTCCAATTGACTGGTAGCTCCTGGGGGTGGGCAGCCATCCTTTAAAGGGACAGCAGCCCTAATGGCAACTAATTAGTTGCCTGACCCCGTATAATGTGGCCAGGGGTCCTGCAAATGGCTGAGGAGGAGTTGTCCCTGGCTTTCTGACCCATTGTCAGCGCTCCTGCCATCATCATCATGTGTGCTCTGCCCACAGGCAGGTCCTTGGTCTTTCGATGCCTCCCTATCCTGTGCCATTATTTTAATTTGCCAATAACATCCTTCAAATTTCAAGCTATCCAACTTTGATAATCTCTTCCTTGCTCTTCCTCCTTGAAATCTTCCCTCCATAACCTCTCTTACGAGTCTGTTTCTTCTTAAGATGTGTCCTACCCAGTTTCTCTGCCTTTCCCTCAATTATGTTCAACAAGCTTCTTTGCTCATCCACTCTCCTCAGCATTTCACCATTTGTTACCTTTTCTGTGCAGCTGATCCTTTCCATACCCACATTTCAAAGCTGTTTTAGTGAGTTGATCTCCTTCTTATGTAAGGCCTATGTCTCACATCATACAAAACAACACTCCAAATCAAGTTCTTCACAAGTCACCTCTAGAGCTGTTTATTCAGCTTTCTGGTTAGCAACAGATCCTTCTTACCAAATGTGGCCTTTCCCATTACTATCATTGTTCTTATTTCTTTGTTGCATCTTCCACCTTCAGGTATTATGCTTCCTAAATACTTGAATTCTTATATTCGTTTTGGTTCTCTTCCTGATATGAATATGTTAATATATAAAGGACGCCTGCCACCAGAGTAAAATTCAGCCCATGGCGGGTAGACTTTTACCTGGACCACTCTCTGCAGGTGGGGTGAGGGGAAACCTGGATGTAAATGCAGCATGCCTGTCAGTGGCTTTTTAACCCAGCTGCTGCACTTACATCTGACTTCCAGGTTTCTTAACAAATTAGGTTGAGTGGGTGTGATGGCAAATCACATGGTGATTTCCACTTCAGCAATGAATGACACATTGGAAAGTAGTGAAAGTTACCTTCAAATCTGGGAAAGTGGCCTCTCAGAGCAGGTACTACAAGCAACAGCCTTTCACACGATTGAGCCAGAAAGCAGTTGGGAGGTTTCAGTGCTTATGGTAATTTTTGCCCGCCATTTCTTAAACCCCTTTAATTGCCACCTTTTTCTCACCTTGCTTTCACTAGTGAGAAGTTCCAGGGAGCCGGGTGCACTCACAGTTAAATCCCAAACCCCATGTTTATATCATTCTTAATGAGCTATTGACATATGGAAATTAACAACCCATTTCTCCCAAGGGGGTGCAGTTGCTCACACATGGCCTAACACACTGCAGTTAGATGTGGAAGGCAGCGGTTTGCAGCTGATTCCCAATGCACTGTCAGCTTCAACACTTTAAACACCAACCCAGCCATCTGCTCCCAAACCCACTCACTCCTGCAAGTGAAAAATTCCCACGTAATGTCTAAAAATTCAAGTTGTTATTTTTCCAATGCACAATTATCATGAAGTGACAGGCATTGCAACTTTCTACAAAAGCAAAATACTGCCGATGCTGTAAATCAGAAATGAAAACAGAAAATGCTGGAAATCCTCAGCAGATCAGGCAACATCTGTGAAGTTAACACTTCAGGTCGATGATCTCCACAGATGCTGCTGTACCTGCTGAGTATTTCCAGTATTTTCTGCTTAAATGCAACTTTCTAACCGTGCTTGATGCCTTTAAAAGACATATATTTATTTTATATTTTATTCCTTTTTTTGCATTTTAGATCCTCTGCCTTGTTTACCCAACCCTGACAAGAGAACACATGACAATAAAGATAAGAACTGATGAAGTCGTTAGAAAGTTCAGAGGAAGGCAAGGTTACTTAGGTAGGTGTCTTGCAATATGTACCCAGCACCATCATGGATAACATTTTGTGTGTTATCCAAGAAAGGACTGATAGCAGATGTCCTAGAAGATGCCATAAGTCTGAAGGTAATGCAGTGGATACTGAAGATCCAGCATATGAAGAACAGGATGCAGATGCTGTGAAAACAGCTACTAGACACCTGAGAGACAGTCTCATCTGGCATATCTTTACAGATAAACAGAACATGGTCTCAGCCCATAAAATATGTGCTTCCCCTCATCAAGCTCGCTATGTTCTAAGTGAAATCTTACTTCCTCAAGGCTAACTATCACATCCTTATCTTGAGTCCCGACATCAGCGCATTTCCTATTTTCCATTGGCTTACAAGAGAACTAAACAACAAGTAGGCCTTAGATTAAATATTCCAGTGATTTATTATTACTGTTTCCAAATTGCTTAATTTTATCACCATGCACACCCATTGTGATCATGCTAGCTTCTCTCTGCTCAATTCTGGCATTTTGTTCTATGTGAAACCTGAGGGTGTGCAGTCTCAAATGCAGACAGTTATTACAAAATGTTATAATCCTTTTGGGATGGAGGTTGGCCTTCTCTGAGGGATGCTAACTCCTGGGATGGACATAGGTCAGGCTGACTCTGCAACAAGGACTCCCTAATAATGTAAGACATCTTCAGAAACTGATGGAGTACTCCTCTGTGTTGGTGCAATGAAGTCTCTGAGAGTATGCATCAGCTTCACCACTGGCTTCTGGGAACAGGATTCTGGTGGCCAGTGATCAGTGGGAGAAAAGGCCTCACTGAATCAGAAATGTTCTTCAATCAATGAGAATGGGTCAACTAAATATCCTTCAATCCATCTGAAATGTTTCCATATATACTTTTTGACCTAGTTAAAATAGATCTCCAGAACCAAGGATATGAATTTTTAATGTGCTAGTATGCATTGTAGGGTGTGAGACAATTTACAAAACTGGCACCTGGTGACATTTTCTCTAGGACAAGGCACATGGTATCAAAAGATACTTTAAAGGGAAATGCTTGACTATTTTCTGGGGGAATACCCATGTTGCTTTTTATTTGAATAGCTGGGAAAATAGTTATAGTTTAATGTTGAGGTTAGCGATCCATTCAACGGCTTCAGATGCAGTGTGAATGGTTGTGATGTCACCAGGAATGGATCTCTCAGGGCAGAGGTTCAGCATGTGGGTGATGGTCTGACTTGGATGGCCACAGTCACAATTTGAGCTGTTTCTCATGTTCCACTTGTGGAGCAAGTGGCCACATCTTCCCTGGGACGACCTCAAGCGGCAGAGGCTTGTCTGGATTTTCCATGGAAAGTTGGGCTCACTGCTCGGGTTAGTTACCAATTTTGGCAGCCACCAAATTTGTTCCCTTGGACTTCAGAAAAACTTTCAACCCCTGTTGGAGCCCGCAAAGTGAATGTCTCCTGGAAGAATACAGGAAAAACAAAGACCTTGATGTGGTTACAACGCTCTTTGAATCCGTTGATAAAGGACACCTCATAAGATAGCAGGGATAATTGACTTCACACACTCCAGCCAAAAAGCATGGTGGAAACTCCCATACCACCTGGGAACAGCAGCCACACCAGCAACCCAGAATAAACACTGATGTCATTGCTTCACAGCTCCTAATAAAATCAAAGATACTGGTGAGAAGGGAAGAAAAATACCCTTGGTCTTCTCTGAGATTCTGATATCTATCCTATCATGAATCTGAAAACATTGGGTTTGAACTTCCATGGAGTGGCAGAGTCAGATTTCCACTCTGCTCCAGTTTCTTACCTGGAATTTCAGCTGTTCCTTCTTCGCTCAACCTTTTAGCTAAGGCTGGGTGATAACTGTGCAGTGCAATGTGCTGTTGAGGCCTTCAGCTGAGGGTTGGGGAGTCGGAAGTAAGGAAGCCACACCTCCCTTTTTGCAGCACCAGTTGGCATAAAGCAGGTAAGTTTAAAGGTCCAGCTAATTTCAGAAGCCAGGGAGAAGGTAAGTTTGTAAGGTAAATGGATAAGATTGGGGGGTGGGTCAGGGGATTCGGGTGGTCAGTGGGGGTGGAGGTAGGGGCTGGGTGGTCAGTTGGGGGGTCAGTCAGGGGGGTTGGTCTAGGGGTGTCGGGGTTAGGTGGTCAGGGGTCGGTTGGTCAGGGGGCTGGGGGTGAGTTGATGAGTGGAGGGGTTTGTGTGGTCAGGGGACAACGAGTGGGTGTTCAGGGGGGGGACAGTGGGGTGGTGAGGGTCAGGTGGTCAGTGGAGAGGGGGTTGGTCGGGTGGGGGGTTTGGTGATCAGCGGGCGGATGAGGACTGGGTAGTCGGTAGGGGGGTAGTCAGTGGGGGGGGTCAGGTGGTTAGGGGGTCCTGTGAGGGGTGTCCCATGGGGGGAGGTCTGGGTGGGGTGGGGAGGTCAGTGCATCTTTGGGGTACCCCCGCCGCCCGTTACGATGCCCAGAGCCCGGAAGTTACGGGACATTATTATCTTACCTAGTTAAGGCAATAAATTAATTTTGCCACACAAAACGGTCCCACTCAGAGCCATGCCAACTCCTTCCATTGTTCCTCTGTACAATGGCTCCTTCCGTCACACTCCAATAGTTTCATGCACCTTTTTCTCTAATTTAGGGCAGCAGCATTTTCACATCAGCTCTGAGAAGTAGATGCATGGCATTTTTCTCCTTTAGTTGAAGCCCTTTCAGTACTTCTTCCAAGACCCTGCAGAACCCTGGAGTTATAAAGCCCACTTTAAAGATTCAAGTTGCACCCTTGTTCCACTCTTGCCCGAACTTTCCAGGCAGCCCCAGCAGATTTGACCTCCTACTGGCATGGTCCCTATTCTTATCCTGCCAGCATTATGTAAATGAGCTGACCCCAAATTTTTTGACAGGATTGGCCTAATATAATTTAACCAGGCATAAAGTGCCTCTCCATTGCATTTGCACTGTCATGAATTCCCAGACAAGAATATCTTCATAACTTCTATAAAATCTTTATAACTAGAATCAACATCACATATTTGTGTTGGCACACAAATAGTCTCTACTTTAACTTCATACAAGTAGCAAGCATTCATTGAAATTATTCATTTTGACATATCAAAGTATTGATAAAATACTTGTAGCAATTTCTTTCTTGGCCAACTTAGTATTCAAATAGCAGAATGATAATGGAACAGTAAAGCAGTAAAAAGCATGGGATTTGGTGTTGAATCAATCACAATTAACATGACAGTACAGCTCGGTGTATCATAGATTTACCCTTAGTTAAAGAAACAGTTTATTGTAACAATATTGAGAAGCTATTTTTTATATTGAGATTGCAAACTCACCATCTGAGGAACTGCACATTCTGCCATTCTGAGAAACCACAATTAATGGTTTTAGCATATACGATGCACATTGCACATTATTTCATTAGGAAATTTGAACCTATATGTGTTTCATCATTATAGCGATTTTGATTTTCAATTAGTAGGATTCGATTATGTAGTAAAAGGCCTAAATACTTGGTTTTTATAGCTACTGAGCAAATTAATCAGCATAATAAAGACTGATAGCAAAATGCATCAAACTGACCAAAGGTGTAGTACTCTATTTCTGTTGGAAGAGTCACATTTGCTAAATCCATTTTGATTTTTTCATCCACAAAACTCTGTGCCTTGGAGGCATGCCAAAATGCCATAAATCGTGCTATGAATGATGCTGCAAAGATGGCTAGCATTCCAAAGTCTAATAAGTTCCAAAGTTCCAGCAAATATTCCCTCGGGCCTTGCGACCACATTTTTTTACATTCTGACCAGATCATCCCTATGGAAAGGAAAAACAAAAGATTAACTTTGCTCATTTGCACATGATAAAATATCAGATTGTGTTAGGTGATGAATGTATAATATTGTGGATTAAATTTGAAGAAGACCAATGCACTATTGCTGACAGTTATACAGTTCACATGTGAATGGAGACTGTCAATAACTGTTGAAAACACTCGTGGCAACATACAGAAAATTATCCACCAGCAACGTATGTCATTTCATCTTAGATATTTTGAACTTTTGA
Organism: Cetorhinus maximus; assembly: GCF_964194155.1. Taxonomy (NCBI): domain Eukaryota; kingdom Metazoa; phylum Chordata; class Chondrichthyes; order Lamniformes; family Cetorhinidae; genus Cetorhinus; species Cetorhinus maximus. Next base: position 87,489,291 of record NC_135885.1, read on the forward strand.
GTAATTTTAGTAACTCTTCATATATTTAGGTAGCTGCTGTTCCTAAGTCACCCTCTAAATTATTTGAGTTCATAGGCAATTTTTGGAACAGCCTAATGACATGAGGTTATGTTCAGTAGTGACAAAATGTAAATGGTATTTTCTCCAGCACTAACAGCACTCCTTGCCTTATATGAAAGTCCACATGGCAGGTATGCTCAGTAATACTCCGTGTTGGTGTTGGCATGCTTCACTTTGAGTGTGATTCATTCTCTTACCTTGCTAGGAAAATGCAACTAAGAATGGTCAACAGAATTCTGCTTGTGCATTACCCTCCAACTCAAAATGGGCTGGCTTTAAGAAAACACAAAAGTTATATTATGAAATAATAGTGAATAATTAAAGCGATATACTTTGTGTTGCAGGGTGTTGGTTACAGTTTGGTAGGTCTGAAGAGATTTTCGTAGTCGTGCGTAGATTAACTGTAAATGAATTGACTCTTAGAACTATTTAAAAATATACAGTAAAGGATACAAGCCAGGAACTGCCTCCATGCTTGCTGGTACACTCGGCTTGGTCCAACATCAGACTGACCCTGGGTGCAGGTCATGTGCTCTCTGATATCACTGTGTGGGTGATACTGTACTCAGTTCCACATTAACCAGATGTGTGCCAGGCCCTTATGCTGCACCTCCCCCAAACCTTTATCCAATGTATTTTAAGTGATTATAGTTTACCTTATATCTTACATTGTTATTACTATCATACATTTACATTGTCATTACTACATTATCACTACCCCATCTTCCCCCTTCAAGTCCTTGAATTCAAATGTTCAGGTGGTTTGGAGGCCTTAAAACCCTTCCACATCTCGTTCGCACTACAGTCAGAACAGTGGTAGACTCTGTCATTTCTAGTTCTTCCTGTAGGTTTGGGGGTTGTTCTGACATCTGGTTACGTTTTCATCTTTTACATCTATTCTTTCATGTTGAACTGCACTTGGTCGGTTTCACTGTCGTGCTCGTTATTTGTTGCTACCCTAACTTGTCTCTTGTGGGGTGGACAAACATTGTATTCGTTCCCTTGTCATTTCTTTCACGTCTTCCTTTGTCATGTGGGTCATGGCAATGTCCTCTGTGCCTCTGCATCTGGATCTTCTTTTCAGGTCTGGTTGCTTTGCGGAATTTTTTCTCAGTCTTCCAGCATTTCAGTTTTTCTCTGCCTTCCTGCGAGGTTTGAGTTTTTCCACAAGCTGCCACCATGTTGCAGGGTGTTGGTTACAGCTCGGTAGGTCTGAAGATGTCTTCATAGTCTTACGTAGGTTAACTGTAAGTCTTAATTGATTCTTTGAACTACAGTAAAGTCCCACCATTTGTGGCTTTGTTTGTGTTTTCACTTACCCGCGCTTTATACTTTGTACACAGCATCGCCCATTGTGTGAGCAATGTTCGTTTATCCACAGTTTCTTCTCTCTCTCTCTTCTTTCCCCAGGGAGACGGCTGCCATGACGGAGCAGAGACTGGAATGGTTTCAGCTGAAGTGCAGCCGAACAGAGGGATTAGCCTGGAAATGTCTGAATTGCTTTGTCCAGGGCTTCAATAACGACTCGATTCAATTTTAACTCTTCACTGATGTATTGCTCAGAGGCTCCCCCATCTGTCCTATACAGGTACTGCCACAGTTTTGGTGGAGAGTCCAGTACTGCCCTCACAAAATAGATTTTTCTTTTCCCACCTATTTCCATTATTTTTAAATCTATACCTGTAATGCCCTGTCAGTCTTTCCACCCCACCCCGACTAGAGCTGTACCTTGAGTGTCCTGCCATCCATTCTTAATTAGCACATTCTCTTAGATAATATCACCACCTTTAGCACCTCTTTGTTCCTTTGTCTGTGACATCTTTTGATTATCTGCTCCTATCACTGCTTGCTTGTCCCTACAACCACCCCGCCCACAACTTCTCTCCCCCCACCCCCACCCCCCACCTTAAACCAGCTTATATTTCACCCCTCTCCTAATTTTACTCAGTTCTGTAAAAGGGTCATGAGGACTCGAAACATCAACTGTTTTCTTCTCCGCCGATGCTGCCAGACCTGCTGAGTTTTTCCAGGTAATTCTGTTTTTGTTTTGGATTGCCCTCACATGACTGGAACCTATTTAATTGAGTCCCATTCAAAAACATGTTCCCCATTCACAATTTCACCATTTGTCAGATTTTGTGGGAACGTAACCTCTGCGAATGGCAGGACTTTACTGAATTTACTAATATACAGTAAAGGGTACAAGCTAGGAACTGCCTCCAGGCTTGCTGGTACACACCACTCTGTCCTTCAACTAGACTGACCCTGGGTGCAGGTTATGTGGTCTCATAAGCACTGTGTGGGCAATATTGCACTCGGTCCCACATTAATCCTACATGTGCCAGACTTTGGGCATCCAAACAGACACTATTTTTACTTCACTGTCCTTCAACAGTTCCAGTACGCCAGACTGAAACCTAAGCAGGGTTTTTGGGAGAACAGTCATAGGATATAATGCAACAAAGATTATTCTGGCATTAACAAAAATTTCACCAAGTTGAAAGACAGAGAAACTGATGTGACTCACAGCAACACCTCCATGCCTCTGGTCTCAATTTCATGAGCTTCACTGGCTGTCATTTGGTGCCAGGTCAGGAAGTGCATTACTCAAATTCTCCTCATTGTCTCCCCGATACTTGCTCCAATATCAAAACTGCTTTCTTCAATAGTCTCTGCAATATTGCCAGCCTCTGCTTCCATCTCTTCTGTCATACAGCCAAAACCCTTTGTCCTTACTTTCATCACTGTGAGGCCTGATTTCTCCAATTCTCTTTTACCTGTTTCCCTCCGTCAACCTTTTGCAAGCCTGAACTCATCCAAAATACCAGCCCGCACGATCTCATCATACCATCCAATCTGCTGATTTCTGAATGCTTAGTGTAAGAAATTTGCCTTACATCTGCTTCAAAATATTGCCAGTAGGCAGATGGAATGCTGGGAAAGGAATGAACTAATGCAAATTAAAGCATTTCCTACATGCGATAGAAAACAAGCCATCTTCACAGGCCCCAAGACACCTCACTAGAGAGGTTTTAAAGAAGACTTGCCTGTCTGGACCTGTGAGTGACCCTTTGTAAAAGCATAGACCTGAGAGGCTGGGAAGTAAACAAGCAACCCGCAGGTCGAGATGCTGCTTCATTGATTACAGCAACATCAGGAATATCAACACAGTTCCGTGAAGTGATTATAAATAAAAGACTTAACTCTTCTAACATAAGTATCACTCACATTGGTCAATAGCATGGAGGAAGTTTCTTTGGAAATTAAGGATATACAAGATAGTGTTTCTAACATTTTGGTCTTCATTCCACAGTCCTTGGTTTTTAAGGGGATGAATTTCCAGACCTTTTTCTCTTGCTCATCCGTCTGAACTTCATAGAGTCATAGAGGTATGCAGCACAGAGAAAGGCCCTTCGGCCTGTCAAGGCTGCACCAGTCAAACAAGTACCTAACTATTCTAACCCCATTTTCCAGCACTAGGCCCATAGCCTTGTATGCCATGGCATCGCAAGTGCACATCCAAATACTTCTTAAATGTTAGGAGGGTTTCTGCCTCTACCACCCTTTCAGGCAGTGAGTTCCAGATTCCCACCACCCTCTGGGTGAAAAAGTTCTTCCTCACACCAGCTCTAAACCTCCTGCCCCTTACCTTAAAGCTATGCCCCCTGCTTATTGATCCCTCCACCAAGGGGAAAAGCTCCTGCCTGTCAAACTTATCCATGCCCCTCATAATTTTATACATCTCAATCACGTCCCCCCTCAATCTCCTCTGCTCCAGGGAAAATAACCCCAGCCTATCCAATCTCTCCTCATAACTAAAACTCTCCAGTCCAGGCAACATCCTACTAAATCTCCTCTGCATTCTCTCTAGTGCAATCACATCCTATAATGCGGATTCCAGAACTGCAAAGCTGCACTCTAGATGTGGCCTAACTAGCGTTTTATACAGTTCCAGCATAACATCCCTGCTCTTATATTCTATGCCTCGGCTAATAAAGGCAAGTATCCCATATGCCTCCTTAACCACCTTACCTACCTGTTCCGCTACCTTAAGGGACTGGTGGACATGTACACCAAGGTCCCTCTGATCCTCGGTACTTCCCAGGGTCTTACCATTCATCGTGTATTCCTGTGCCTTGTTTGTCCTGCCCAAGTGCATCACCTCACACTTATCCAGATTAAATTCCATTTGCCACTGATCAGCCCACCTGACCAGCCCGTCTATATCCTCCTGTAATCTAAGACTATCCTTCTCACTATTTGCCACCCCACCAAGTTTCATATCATCCGCGAGCTTACTGATCAACCCTCCTGCATTCAAGCCTAAATTGTTTATATATACCACAAACAGCAAAGGACCCAACACCAATCCCTGTGGAACCCCACTGGACACAGGCATCCAGTCACAAAAACACCCCTCGACCGTCACCCTCTGCCTCCTGCCACTCAGCCAATTCTGGATCCAATTTTCCAAATTGCCTTGGATCCCATGGCCTCTTATCTTCGTTATCAGTCTCCCATGTGGGACCTTATCAAAAGCCTTTCTGAAATCCAAGTAGGCTACGTCAAATGCATTGCCCTCATCTACACACCTGGTCACCTCTTCAAAGAATTCAATCAAATTGGTCAGATATGACCTCCCCTGAACATTTGAACAAAACCATGCTGACTGTCCTTGATTAATCCCTGCCTCTCCAAGTGTAGATTAATTCCGTCCCTCAGAATTGCTTCCAATAGTTTCCCCATCACTGAGGTTAGACTGACTGGCCTGTAGTTCCCTGGCTTATCCCTTCCTCCCTTCTTGAATAACGGTACCACATTGGCTGTCCTCTAGTCCTCTGACACCTCTCCTGCAGCCAGGGAGGTATTGAAAATTATTGCCAGCACCCCTGCTATCTCCTCCCTTGCCTCAATCAACAGCCTTGGATACATTTCATCCGGGCCTGGAGATTTATCTACTTTTAAGCCTGCCAGACCACTTAGAACCTCCTCCCTTTCTATGCTAATTTCTTTAATTATAACACAGTCCTTCTGCCTGATTTCCATACCCACGTCGTCCCTCTCACTTGTGAACACCGACACCCCTACCTATGTCTTCCGGCTCCACACACAAATTACCACTATGGTCCTTAATGGACCCTACTCTTTCCCTAGTTATCCTCTTGCTCCTAATGTACTTCAACAGAAAATCTGTAGTATCCCAGAAAAGAATGTAAAACATATTTTCCAGGATTTCTTCACAGTTAGGCAGATTTGGTTCTTAGTTTAGTTCCAGTTTCTCTTTTGGTGGTGCTTGTTGGAGTCACTCTAATACAAAATTTAGGCATTCTTTGCCAGGCATTTGCAGACAGGTCTCTATAAATTTTAGAGATATATGTCTGGCAATGAGAGAGAGAGATATGTTAAAACTGTATGGCTATACCAGCGAGATGCAGGCAAACAGAACCTCTATGGATGGAGGATCATTGCACTGACCTCTCAGAGGGCTAATACCATCTTTCTACAGGAAGTTGAGGCAGCCAGTTTACAAATATCACAAGGACGAGGTTATATAATTTCTGGAAACTTTGTTAGCTCCAAGCTATAGATCTTAATCTATTCAATAGATTGGCTACCTAATGATATTAACTTATTAGCTATCTAAAGGGTCTAATTTTAAATTACTCTCAGCAAGTTATATCAATCTCAGACACTGATCACGACTATAGATATATAATCAGCAAGCAATTAATGCTGACTTATTATAACATAAATGAACTGCCTTTTTAATCTCTGTTACTTAGTCAATTACCCTATTTATTAATTAATTGTACATGTGTAAACTTAAGTGTTACTAGGTATGATTCTAAGCTTAATAAACAGCTGCTGTTTCATGAATTTTTTGCCCAATTTCTTTTTTGATGATTGGCAAGAATTATTCCTCAGTAGCAAATCCAGATCAGAGTTTGGCAGTATAAATGCAATATAAGCCAAATTGGTGATCTAAAAGGGTTCAGCAGAATGTTTTTAGGCATTATTAAATAGGTGCTAAATCCCAGACAAGCTTCTTAATGAATAGTTAAGGTTGAGAAATCAAAGATTCATCCAATGAACTCAATGAAGTTCTATGATTATTGATCCCAATGTTCTTACATTGTCCTTGTTTTCAAATCTCTCTGTAGCTTTACCCCAGCCTACCATAGTGACTACATCTCTGAATGCAGACTCCACTGATTTAATTCAAGGTTTCTATTCAACCCTTCTGCTCCATTCTCAGTTGACATTCATGCAGACACTATGGCCCAGATTTTTCTGTCTCCGTCCTTGACGAAACAGAGGCAGGGGAGCATTAAAAATGGCAGGCGGGACCCAATTCCAAGACTCCTGTTTCCATTCTCAGCTATTTGAACTGCATGGGATAAAGGCACGGGTAGTGAGCCCGCACTCCCAGATTTGCCAACTCCATTGCGGGGATGGGCATTTCAGTCGTCCCCAGAATTTTGATGGAGTCGGGCTAGGTTTTGCAGGAGACCTAGTTCATGGCTTCTCAGAGGGACTGTGAACCTGTACAGAACCAATGAGGGTTAATTTAATTTAAGGGTTAAATTAAGGGTTAATTTCTATCTACAGTTTAGTCTTTCTTTAATTAAGCAATTAAACAAAAGTTGCTCTTTGGGCTAGGAGAAGGTGAGTTTTAGTCCAGCTTTAAAACAGGACTCATTCAGGCTCTGCTTGCAGTTGGTTAATTGGATAACTGGCTTAAACAGGTTTACAGAAGCTAGATTCAGGGAGCATAAAAGTTAGTTAAGGATGAAATCAGTGCAACAGTGAGAGAGGATATTGGCTCAGAAAATCTAGGTGTAGAATCAGTCTGGGTGGGGCTTAGAAGAAACAAGGGGTGGAAAACATTAGTGGGAGTTGTCTATAGGCCTCCAAACAGTAGTCGTAAGGTAGTGGACGGTATTAAACAGGAAATTAGAGATGCATGTAACAAGGGTGCTGCAGTAATCATGGGTGACTTTAATCTACATATAGACTGGGCAAACCAAGTTAACAGTAATACTGTGGCAGGAGAGATTGGGCTGACTAGGCCTGTATTCATTGGAGTTTAGAAGAATGAAAGGGGATCCCATTGAGACATATAAAATTCTGACAGGGTTGGACAGACTGCAGGAATGATGTTTCCTCTGACTGGGGGGGTCTAAAGCAAGGGGTCACAATCTCAGGATACAGGGTAGGCCATTTAGGAGTGAGAAGTGACACTTCTTCACTCAGAGGGTGGTGAACCTGTGGAATTCTCTACCACAGAAGGCTGTGGAGGCCAAGTCACTGAACATATTTAAGAAGGAAATAAATTTCTAGACTCTGAAGGCGTCAAGGGGTATGAGGAGAGAGCAGGAGTAAGGCATTGAGACAGAGGATCAGCCATGATCATATTGAATGTCAGAAGAGGCTCATAGGGCTGAATTACCTACTGCTGCTTCTATTTTCTATGTTTCTATGTCATTAAATAATACGGCAAAGTCTTTGAAATTCTCATTAAGTGGAAAAAAAGCCATGCAAAAATCCTTTTCAAAAACATTATCTCTCTTACATTATCATAAAACTGTCACTTAAACACAGCCAGTCTGGCCATCTGCTCAGCCTGCTTCTGTTGATACAGTTTCCAGGCATCATTATGAAAGTTTTGCTGAGCTCCAAAATTACTACTGCATTCAGCCTGGCTTGGATTTGCTTCCACAGTTGCAAAGGAGCCTACTAGGTTTGTTTCACTGGAAGCTTCATTACCTTGTAATAACTTGATCTTTCTTTAAAATGGTTTTTCAATGCCTGTGTGTTTATTTGGACAAGATTAAAGATTTCTTCAATGGGAATTTCACTGTTTGTGTTTGATTGACAGTTTTATGAAAAGATAAGAGGCACCAATGACATGACTTCGGGAAGATCAAATATGATGGTGATGAAGAGGGGCAAAGTTTTTGATAGGGGATTTTGAATGATTTTTTTTTATCATTTCGTAAGCATTTCAAAGACTTGCCAGTGTTATTAAATAGCTTATTGGTTGTGTATCTAGTGGATATTGGGTGAGTGGGCATGGATGAGGCATGACGGTATGGATAGAGCATGTGGGGCATGGACGATATGAGGGGCATGAAGAAGTCATGGGAGATATGAGGGATGGATGGAGGAGGTGAGGGATGAGGACTAGAAGGCCTAGAAACTATGTATTGAACTAGGCTAACATCCCAGAAAATGGAGGTGGACCTTCTAACCTGCTGGCCTCACCATCCGCCTCCATGATGCGTCAGGCTTGCCTCCAGAAGGAGCGGACCCTTCTTCAGCCCATGCCCGCCTCCTCACATGAAAATAGGGCAGGCAGGCTCCTCCAGGATGGAGATGTGATCGTAGAGTTGGGAAATTTCCCACCTCTGCAATCCCATGTCCTTGATGAAAATCTGGCCCTGTGTTCCTCCCATATGGAACTTTCTATCTCATTGCCTGCATCTTTCTGCCTCTCTCCAAGATTTAAAACCCTACTGAAAATGTTTCTCTCTGACTGTATTTTTGTTTTCCCAACCTAACCTTCCCATTACCCACCTTTTTCCCCATCCTTTACGTCTATCATGTCATTACCTTCTTTACTGTAAGGTGTCTTAAAATATTTCCTGTGCACGAAGGATGCTTTATAATCGGAAATTGTTGTTGTAAAATTAACAATCCCTTTGTACTTTATGACACCTATTAGCTACAATGTTGTAAAGGCATGTCTTTGAAAATTACTGCTGAAATTTGAGAAGCAGGGACATTTTTCTCTTAATACTGAGAAACTGAAGTGAAGAGTCAAGGTCTACAGTACTGAACAGTATCAAGGTCAAAAACAGCAGAAGAAACAATAAATCAAGAAGTTGTGGTTTGGTGACACCAAGATTGGGTTTTGAAATACTGTAGATTACAGAAGGAAAGGGGTTCCATGATTAACAAAAATACTAAAATTGTTATTGTGACAAGAGGGATGCTCATGGATTATAGAATTTTTGTGTATTTCTCAAGTCATATTCAATAACCTCATATTCTCTTTTTTGCCCTGTGAAATACTTGGATGTAATCATGACCCACTGCTTACCAATTTTACAAATGAAACTTGACCTAAGTAGTCATGCAGTATTATAATACTTCTTTGATGGTATTCGGGATGTCTCTTTGCAATTCAAATCCTAAGTTTATGCGTGTTAATATGTATGACATGTGGCACGTTATTTTAAATTGTTACGGTAGGATTAGTGTTTCTGGCAGGATTCCACCTAGTGTAGGTGTGGCTACAAATTGCTTTGTGGGACAAACCAGGTCCATAGATAACACAGCCATATATATTGCTGTCATGACAATCATTGAGCTTGATACATTGACATCTTTTAATTGCAAAGCTTTGAGTGCTGATTTAACTAGAAGCAATTCCTGATAACTATCTATATAATTATATCCTTTTGGATCAGTTGTTGTGTTGTAGGTTTCTGAGGTCAGAGTTCTCTTGATGGACAGTCGCACACAGATAAATGAGGCAGATTCTGACAGATAAATGAGGCAGCCTTTCCCCAATTCTTCTGGCTTCCTCGGAATGAAATGGATGCATAAAAACTCTAGCGTGTTAGGTGAAACTAAGAAATAGGTTTTATGTTGTGGTATTGGTTTGGATTTGGTAATATTGAGAGTTAACAAAATGTTACACTTTATGTTACTTCTATATTCAAGGAAGATTAAATTGATAATTCTATAATTAAGCAAAATCTGCTGTATTGACTTTATGCTACTGTTTAACCTTAAATTGCTATTGGTCTGAATTGCAGTTTACAGCTTAAGTTACATGACTTGATAGATTATCTGAAGGGAAAAAAAACTTTGGTGGGAAGTGGGGTGGGTGGGCAATGTTTGTTCCAACTTAGTGATTTAGGTACAGTGTCAAATGTTCTATTCAACACCTATGCAATGTTACACAATCAGATATAGTGCATTTAAATTGATATTTCAGTTCAATTCAGGGTGGACAAGTGGCACATGAAACTTAAGGGTGGGCAAGTGGCAAATGAAATTCAATGCTGAAAAGTGTGAAGTGATTCATTTTGGTTGGAAGAATGTGGACAGACAACATAAAATTAAGGATACAATTCCAAAGGGGGTGCAGGAGCAGAGGGACGTAGGGATATATGTGTGCAAATCATTGAAAGCGGCAGGACAGGTAGAGAGAGCAGTTCATAAAGCATGAACTTTATGGGCTTTATAAATAGGGGCATAGAGTACAAATGTAAGGAGGTTATGATAAATCATCAGTGCAGGAGTTTCTCTGGGTAGTGTCCTAGCCCAACGATCTTCAGCTATTTCATCAGTGACATTCCCTCCATCATAAATTTAAAAGTGGAGATGTTCGCTGGTGATTGCGCAATGTTCAGCACCATTCACAACTCCTCAGATACTGAAGCAGTCTGTATCCATACGCAGCAAGACCTGGACAACATTCAGGCTTGGGCTGTTAAGTGGCAAGTAACTCTTACGCTACACAAGTGCCAGGCAATGATCATCTCCAACAAGAGAGAATCTAACCATCTCCCTTTGACACTCAATGACATTACCATTGCTGAATCCCCCCATTATCAACATTCTGGGGTCACCTTTGACCAGAAACTGAACTGGACCAGTCATATAAATACTGTGGCTACAAGAGTAGATCAGAGGCTGGGAATTCTGTGATGAGTAACTCATTTCCTGACTCCCTAAAACCTGTACACCATCTACAAGGCACAAGTCAGGAGTCTGATGGAATACTCTCCACTTTCCTGGATGAGTGCAGCTCCAACAACACTCAAGAAGCTCAACAATATCCAGAACAAAGCAGCCTGCTTGATTGGTGCCCCATCCAGCACCTTAAGCATTCACTCCCTCCACCATTGATGCACACTGGCACTGCAGCAACTGACCAAGACCACTTTGACAGCACCTTCCAAACCCACAACAAGGGCAACAGGTGCATGGGAACACCACCACCTTCAAGTTCCCCTCCAAGCCACACACCACCCTGACTTGGAAGTAATCACTTTTCTTTCACCATCGCTGGGTCAAAATCCTGGAACTCCCTTCCTAACAGCACTGTGGGAGTACCTACACCACATAGTCTGCAGTGGTTCAAGAAGGTGGCTCACCACCACCTGCTCAAGGGCAACTAGGGATGGGCAATAAATGCTGGCCTTGCCAGCGACACCCACGCTCCATGAAAGATTAAGATAATTGGCAAAAGAAGCAATGATGACATGAGGAAAATCTTTATTAAGCAGCGAGTGGTTAAGATCTGGAAGACACTGCCTGAGAGTGTGGTGTAGACAGTTTTAATCCGGGCATTGAAAAGTGAATTAGACCATTATTTGAAAAGGAAAGATATGCAGGGCTACGGGAAATAGGCGGGGTAGTGACACTAGATGAATTGTTCTTGCCTAGAGCCAGCATGGACATGACGGGCTGCATGGCCTCCTCTGTGTTGTAACCATTCCATGGATAGAATTTTCCCCCCGTTGGGGGGTTGTGGGGGGGGTGGCGGGCGTGGGTGCGGACCCAATCGGCGTCCCCGATCAGGTCTGCACCACCATTTTACATGAGCGGGTCAATTAAGGCCCACCCAGCATGCATGCGAAAGAACGCAGAAATCTCTGTGCCTCAGGGAGAATACCTTTAAGTTTAACAGTTCAATGAAGTGTTGGAAAAATGTTTATGACATGTCCCCTCGTATGAAACTGTCACATGAGCTGGGACATGTGCATTAATTTCAATAAAACTTTTTGAGAAAATTTAAAATCATTCATGAAACCTCATCCCGCCCGTGGATGAGGTTCCATGAAAAATGCGAAGGCCGCCTGGGCTCTTCACTTGCCTGCCAATCTTAAGGTTGGACAGGCAGCCCTGTTAATTGTTTTAATTGTCAGTTAAATGGCCTTAACAGGCCTTTGACAGTTCGGCAGACGTGTAGCTGAGTCGGCTGCACGCCCGCCGAACCGAAAATGAAAATGATGCGCGGTGACGTCGGGACGCACGCCTGATGTCACCCTGCGTCATTTTATGCCTTGGTGAGCGGGCCCCACCCCTGCTCACCAAGCCGAAGATTCTTCCCCATGGTTATGTGAAAGGAAGCAAAAATCCTCTCATAAGTGATCTTAATGATTTAGATGAGGGAATTAAATGTCATACCTCCAAATTTGCAGATGACACAAAGCTGGGTGGGAGGGTGAACTGTGAGGAGGATGCAGAGATGCTTCAGTGTGATTTGGACAAGCTGAGTGAGTGGGAAAATGCATGGCAGATGCAGTATAATGTGGATAAACGTGAGGTTATCCACTTTGGTAGCAAAAACAGGAAGGCAGATTATTATCTGAATGGCTATAAATTGGGAGAGGGGAATGTGCAACAGGACCTGGGTGTCCTTGTACACCAGTCGCTGAAGGCAAGCATGCAGGTGCAGCAGGCAGTAAAGAAGGCAAATGGTATGTTGGCCTTCATAGCCAGAGGATTCGAGTACAGGAACAGGGATGTCTTGCTGCAATTGTACAGGGCTTTGGTGAGACCACACCTGGGATATTGTGTGCAGTTTTGGTCTCCTTATCTGAGGAAGGATGTACTTGCTATAGATAGAGTGCAGCAAAGGTTTACCCAACTGATTCCTGGGATGGCGGGACTGACATATGAGGAGAGATTGAGTCGATTAGGATTATATTTGCTGGAGTTCAAAAGAATGAGGGGGGATCTCATAGAAACCTCTAAAATTCTAACAGGACTAGACAGGGTAGATGCAGGAAGGATGTTCCCGATGGTGGGGGAGTCCAGAACCAGGGCTCACAGTCTGAGGATACTGGGTAGACCATTTAGGACTGAGATGAGGAGAAATTTCTTCACCTAGAGAGTGGTGAGCCTGTGGAATTTGTTACCACAGAAAGTAGTTGAGACCAAAACATTGTCCGCTTTCAAGAAGGAGTTAGATATAGCTCTTGGGGCGAAAGGGATCAAACGGTATGGGGAGAAAGTGGGAGCAGGCTTTAGAGTCGGATGATCAGCCATGATCATAATGAATGCGGAGCAGGCTCGAAAGGCCAAATGGCCTCCTCCTGCTCCTATTTTTTATGTTTCTAAGTTTCTATGGTGCTGCACATGAATAAAATATGTGAGCAAAGCTTTAAAATATAACAATCTCCTTGATGTATGAGCTATGGCATGCTATCTGATCAACTCAGGCTGGCAATAATAAGCCAGGTATCCTGGAAATGGTAGAATGCTTTATACTTTCAATTTACAATAACCTATAAATTATCTGTTGACTCCTCTAAAATATAGAATAACCAAGGGCAGAATTAAATGCCATGTTTTCTCCAAAAATCCGACTTTTCTAATTATGAAACGAACATTTTCATAGTAGTACTTAAAATTCTACAGTAATATTATTAATTATCAACATCTGAGAATTTACTAGTTTTGACAGAATTGACCAGCTTCTATCAAAACCTTGATTTGATATGAATTGACAGTCCCTGTAAAAGTCACCACTGAAAGTTCCACATATAGAGATAAACCAGAGTTATTTTTTAATTGCTAGACAGTTAGGCTATCTCTACATCAAACGTAGTGTTCTTCCATATTACTGCCATCTGAATCATAAGCTCATATGTGACAGTATGGGTCGTCATGGTTACTTGACTTCTGAAGCTATTATTGGTCCTCAAAGAGAATACAAGGAGCATATTTAAAAAACTGGCATACCAAAGAGAAGATTCTCATATGTTAAAACATAGAAGCCACATTTCAGGATATTGGATATCTAAAATGTAAAGTTTGGTCTAAATTTACTTGAACAATACTTGAACAAAGTCCAGCTGCTTTAAAAAGTAACCAGGCTTTGACATTTCACACAGTTCTGAGAATTTTTGGGGCCTAAATTTGGGTAGAATCTGTCCCAAAAACCATGTGCCCCAATTTATAATCTGCATGTCAAGTCCCCATTGAACCTGATTTGCAAATATTAAAGTGTGGGTCAGTGTGTCTGCAGCCCTGAACATCCAAATATTTCGCCCTCAGTACACTAAGTTAGAATGGGAAATATAAAGTGCTTCTATTGCAAGGATTAGCTGAGATTGGCATAAGTAAAGAAACACCCAGGACCAGATCTTTGCCCCGGGTCGGGTGTGTACTAGGGAGATTTCCCAGCTTGGCGAGCCCGACCTTTAGAAATGTCTGCCCACAGGTCGGCTTGTTGGTCGGTGGGGGAGGTGGGGTGGTGCTGGCTGAAAAAGGAGTCGGGGCAGGTGAACGAAAGCAGAGGCTGCTGGGTGAGGAGACAGGCTGAAAGCAAGGCCTGCCTCTATGCTCCAGCATTGTGTTTAAATAAATAAATACAAAATAAAACAAAAAACATCCCTCCAGCCCTCACCGTCCCTATGCCCAATCCATGTCAACCCATGTCACCATACCACCCCTCATGGCCCCTCACACCCCATGCCAACTTAGTGCCCCTCTACTCATCCCCATTATTCCATTACCCCCTAGGCCAACTTAATGCCCCTCTACCCACCCCCATGGCCTCCACATCCTCTATGGCAACTTAGTGCCAACTCATGGCAATCCATGACCCTGACCCACCACCCTTTAGCCCTAGCCCATCCATGCCAACTCACCTAGTATCCTTGGACAGTTCCTTGATAGCTTTGGCATCGCCTGTACAGCTTTAACAGCTTTGACAGATAGACAGCTTTCACAATTCCTTGATAAGTTGGACAGCTCTTTGACAACATGACAGTTCGAATGAGTTTGTGCATAAAAAGTGCATAATCATGTTCATTTTTAACAATACCAGAGGGTGCCTTACCTCTCCCAAAGGTGTCTAAGGACCCTATCCAAAGGGGATCTTTACCTCTCCAAGAGGGCACACTGGCTATCCAAATGCATCCACCGAGTTCAGGCCTCCTCTTACCTGTTCTAATCTACAGACCCTGGATTCCACACTCCTGTCCTTTCAAAATCCCACTTCAGTGGATGCAGTGGGTGAGTTAAATGGCCAGCTGCCTCCGCAAATCACATGTGCGAACCCCAGCCTGACTCCAGCTCTGCCCCCACGAAGACAGGAAATGCTGTTTCTGGATTGGGACTTAGAAATTCTGGCCATAAAATCCAGCTCCAATGGGAAAATCTTTGGATCCCATTATCATGGAGTAGGAGAAAGAACAGGATGTGGAAAAGAAGAAAGAAGTGACATTTGAGAAAGATTCATCCTTCAAACTATTACCTAGTCTTTTCTGAACCCCCAAGAATGTTCAGGAAAGACATTTCCGATGAACCTCTCCAGGAAATGTTTCTGACATCTGGACATATATGGCACTCCCAGGGATCTCAGTAATATCAGCCATGGTGTCATCTGGGCTTTAATTTAACCATTGACTGTTGAACATTTCTAGACAGCCGGGAAATAGCCTTATAACAAGGAAGCAATGATATATAGTTGGCCAGTTCTACTCCATTCCAAAGGTGCAACAGATGGCACCCACAATGCTTCATGAGCTCCATGGCCAACCCCCTCAAGCTCCTCAACATTAATAGCTACCTTTCACTGAATGTCCAGATCATGTGTTTGTCGCAATGAATTTATCCTTCTGAATCTGGCTCTCCCAGTAAGTGAGCAGATGGCCATGAAGTGCATGTTTGGCAGTTTCCTCTCCTGGAGTTCCAGCAGCTTCCCTCTTTGCTGAAAGCCCTCTGTCATGTTGAAATTGTTTTGTGCCCCCTTGAAATGTCCTCCTCCCTTTATTAGCAATGTCTATCAGACTGTCCAGTGAAAGACATGTGTTTAAATGGGCGCAAAACTATCCATGAGCCATCCAGTGTAACCAGCGAGTCAACTCGCTGAGCTAAGGAATCTTACAGCTACCTGCTGCTCTGCCATCTGTTGATGCAATCCTGCAGCCAGATATGGCTTTCTAAAGACTGCATCCTAATTTCCAAGCATGTCAGGCACAGTATTCCCATTCCCATTTTCCACAGAGGTTTTATTTAAACAAACTTCAAATGGATATTTAAATGGGCTGACCCCAAATTATGGCAGATCAGCTGTGCAGAGGATCAGAGGCTCTACGTCCTGCCTTTGGGGGGCAGATGTTGCACAATTTTTCACATGGAATTTCAAGGCCAAGCAGTTTATCTGAAACTTATCGTAACTAATACTTGACAAACCATGGTCCAGAAGTCAGCTTTACTCACAATAGATGCACCTTCCCTGAATAAATAAATCTGTTCAAGCAACGATTTGGCTTTGAGGTACTTTTACTTCAGAATACCCTGTGGCCTTTAATTTTCAGAGCAATTAAGCTTCACATTTTGCAAATTTAAATCCATTTCCAGCGATTAATTACATTTCACAAATTAAGTTTAATGTGAGCTTTACAACCGACCGAAGTGTCATTAAGCTGTTGCTGCTACTGCTGCTGAGAAAAGCGATTTCTAAAAGCACAGCAGTGCCACTAACAGGACTTTAGCAGTAAAACAGCCCCGGGTTTGTTTCGATAATGAACCATTATCATTTTTTCAGTGCTCAACTCTTCACCAGAAGCTACAACTGCTCCGCATAATAGCTAAATATGACTGAACAGTTGTGATTTGTCATGGAAGAATTCAACAATTTTCTCTGCCTCACCGTGCGCTGTCCACCTTCACTTCACCCTTTCCTTGAGATGCAGATTGCACGTTGCAATTCTAAGGGCCCTTGCCTCCCCCCAATCTCCAAGTATCTAATGTTCATGTATGATCTATAACACTGAGTGTTGGCAAGCTATTGAAATGCACAGAACATCAGGGGTGGAACCTCATGCTCCCCACCCTGTAGAAAAGTTTAAGTTTGATACATAGTTACAATTAGTAGTTTAGTTATGTGTAATAATCAAGCAATCAAAGTATGTTAACCCAATTTATTATGCTGAATTGTGGGACACTAGTACATCACAACTTGGGCCGGAGTTTTCCAGCCCTCTTGGCACCAGGTGTCATGGCGGGCGGGATGGGGGAATATATGGCGGGAAGGCCAAAAACCGGTTTCACACCGGTGTGAAAGTACAGCGGGATCATCCGATGGTGTCCGCCATGGCGGAACACCAATCCTGCTGGAGGCCGGCGTGAACCTGATTTGCAACCCGGTAATGGGTTGCAAAGTAAGGCCCGAACAGAATTGTCCTCCAACGCCAGAGTGACCGTTACTTGCTCAGGCCGTGGACATCCGAGGAGCAGAAAGTGCTGGACACGTGCATTGCATACTGGGTGGATTCTCATGGACATGGTTCCACCGTGAAGCAGCTCACAGAAGGTGGGAGGCCTCCGTTGATGTCACGGGTCTGCTTCGGAACATCACAGTCTTGGCCATGGGTCGCTATGGATGATCAGTGGGGGGGCGGGAGAGGAAGGTTCAGCTGTGAGTGGGAGAGGAAGGTTTACTGGGGGCAGTAAGGTTGGGAGGGTTGGGGGGGCGGGTAACAAAAATGTCAGGGGGTGGTGAGGTTGGGAGGGGGAAGAGGGAGTACGGGGGTGGAGGGTGTAATGGGGGAGAATGCGGGGAGTGGACAGGTAGGTGTAATGGGGAGGGGAAGAAGGTGCAAGGGACGGAGTTCGGAGGAGGGAAAGTGTCCAAGGGGGGTGGAGGGAGTAAGGGTGGGGGAGGGAGCAAGGGAGATGGAGGGTTTAAGGAGTGGGGGATGCCCAGGTGAATGTGCAAGGGAGGGGTCTGTGGATTCGATGACTGCGTCCTGGTGAGCCGACTGAGGGTGGGTATGATAGGAGGGAATGATGATTATGAGAGGGGGTAGAGGCAGCCAGAAGGGCGGGGGGGTAAGAGTGCTTCAGTAGAGGTGGAAGGGATGACGAGGTGGTTGGTGGGGACTCAGAGGAAGACATGGACACTGGGGGTGGGAAGGAGGAGGTTGGGGAGCTCAATGTGGATGGGGGTGGGATTCTCAGGAAGGTAGGGAACGTGCACATTCACCATGCTCATGGCAGGGAGGCAGTAGTGTAGTGGTATTGTCACTGGACCAATACTCTACAGACCCAGGATTGCTCTGCACCACAGCAGATGGTGAAATTTGAATTCAGTAAAAAATCTGGAATTGCAAGTCTAATGATGCCCATGAAACCATTGTCGATTGTTGTATAAAGACGTATCTGGTTCACTGATGTCCTTAAATGTTCACTTAAATACCGTCCTTACCCAGTCTGGCCGACATGTGACTCCAGACCCACAGCAATATGGTTGACTCTTAAATGGCCTAGCAAGCCATTTAGTTCTCAAGGGCAATTAGGGATGGGCAATAAATGTCCACATCCCATGAATGAATTAAAAAAAATACCTCGACATCCTGGGGAGACAAGGGTTTGGGTTGGTAGGTGATGCCATGGGGGCCAATAGTGATGGGGGAAAAGACATGGGTGACTGGGGGAGGGGAAAGGATGGGGGAGCTGATAAAAACTTCACTTGGACCATTGTAAGTGAGCGAAGCCTTGTGTTGGACGGGCACAGGTGCTGCATGGGAGTGTGATCAGTGGGTGGGTGGAGATGCAGGTCAGCTCAGATGGAGATCTGAAAGAGAACCCCAGCAGGCAGCATTGAAAATGCTCAGGACAGTGAGATGAGTGTGATGGAGGAAGGCTCCGCGTGTGTGGGAGAGTGCTTGCACAAGGCTCCGAAAGGCCCTGCCACACACACACACACACTTCTCCCTCCAGATTCACTCGTAGTCCAGCTGTGTGCAGCTGAACTGCTAGTGGGGGGTTGGGGTGTGCAGTGGAAGCACTCATAAAGCCTGTCAATTAAACTGAAAGACAACATTATGCAGTGAAAGTGAATGTATTTTCAGACTAGAAAGTGACAAAATGTGTCCACCTGTGCAACCACTTGTGATCAGAATTTCTTAACTTTTCTAGCCCTATCACTTCTAGGTGCTGCCCTGACATCAGCAGCAGTAGTGGAGACAGCCTGTGCAATGGTTGGCCCTGTTGCTTCTGATTACTTTGGCGTGCGTCCACTGGAGAGCCAAGCCTGGAGGGCCCCAGCTTGCTTTGGCTGCTCTCCTTTGGGCCTGCTGCTCCCTCTGCTCCCTCTAACAGAGGATGGGGTTGAGGGGGTCACAGGCAAATGGGACTCGGAAGGAGCGGACAGCCTCTGATTCCTGAGCAGATGACCCAGGGGTGTTCAGCTGCCGCTCCTCCTCCCATTTGGGTGCCGGAGGGCTCCAACCTGTCTCCTTGAGGGGAAGGAGCACTTGCAGGGTCGTCGAAGCAACCCGTTCCCCTCTCATGTTTCCACCGCAGGAACTCACCCATGGCTCCTACGATGGAGCGCAGGTCTGCACACATCTCCATATTCTGCTGGACCAGGGTCTCCATGGCATCCGCCATCCTTGCCATGGTGACTTCCATGCACACACATGTGGGCACCACTTCATCCTCCAATTCCCGAACCACTCAGTTGAGGGCTTCCAACAGCTCTGTGTGATATTCCCCTGCCTTTTGCTGACTCTCCACAATGAGTTGGAAGGCCGAATCCAGAGGATCATCATCTGACTCAGACCTCACAGATGCCTCTTCCCCAGCAGTCCTCTGAGTGCCAGGAGTTCGGTTGAACCCGCCTCCTCCTGCTGTGGATACATGTCCATGTGGTGACCACCAGATTGTGAACCTGAGCCTGCTGTAGATCTAGGTCCCACCGATGTGTGTGATTCTGCGCTGATGGAGGGTGTGGTCTTCCATGCTGCTTATTTCTGCTCTTCAATGGAAGTGGTGTCATCTTGGCTGGAGGTGAGAACCTGGATGGAGCTGAGGGCCTGGCTGGTTGAGGGTGTCGGTCGCTTGGCAGAGCACCCTGTGAACCAAAGTAGAGATAATTAGTGCATGCCAGCAGAGTCAAAAGCAGGAGAGAGAGCACTCAAAGTTGATTTGAGGAATGACGTGGTGTCGTATCCTCATGTGGATGTTCGCCGTCAACCTTGCCGCTTCCACAGGCACGGTCCACATCGTTACCAGTCACCGTGATGACACACTCCTCAAAGTGAGTGAGGGGCCTAATGTGGGCTACTCCATCCCCAGTCAGGGACTTCTCCCTGCTGTTGTAAGCCAGCTTCTCCTGTATGGAAACAGATGGAGAGAGGGAGCATGGCACTATGTGGAATGTTTGTGCGATGAACAGAGCCATGGACAAGATGAAGATTCGAGCTCGAGAGAGTATGAGCCTGATGGAGATGTGAGTGTGTATGTGAGAATTAATGGTGTTGTCCCCTGTGACGTGAGATCCCTGTGGATGTGTGATGGGTTTGTGAATGTCTGAGTTGAGTGTGATGAAGTGGTTGCCTTACCATGGTGGAACGGATGAGAGCATTCATCCTCTTCCTGCATTAGATGGCTGACCTCCTCTGTGCCCTGGTGGGGCTGACCGCCACTGTCACCGCCTCCCAGCTGGATTGTTGACTCTGGTGGATCTCTAGCAGCCAAAGCTGGGGTAGAGGACATTGTAGCAGTCTTCCACTGCATCCAGAGAGAGAGAGAGAGAGAAAGAGAGAGAGAGAGAGAGACAGTGAACTTAGCTGGGTCTCCAGATCCATGGGTCCTCACAATGGAGATTGCCTGTAGTACCAGCAGTGACCATTGCTCCCAGTGGCACTGCTGGGACTATGCCCATCCCTAATTGGCCTTGAGAAGGTAATGGTGATCCACCATATAGTGTAGGCAAACCCACCGTGCTGTTATGTTAGGGAGGGAGTTCCAGGATTTTGACTCAGCAACAGTGAAGGAACACGTCAGTTCCAAGTCTGGTTTGTGAGTGGCTTGGAGGGAAATTTGAAGGTGGTAGTATTCCTATAAATTTGTTGCCCTTGTCCTTCCAGATGGTAGATGTCATAGGTTTGGAAGGTGCTGTTGAAGGAGCCTTGGTGCGTTCCTGCAGTGCATTTTGTAGATGGTACACACTGCTGCTACTTTGCCTCGGCTGAAGATAGTTGATGGGGTGCCAATCAAGCGGGATGCTTTGTTCTAGATGGTGTCTAGTGTTGTTGGAGCTGCACTCATCCAGGCAAGTGGAGAGTATTCAATTGTACTCCTGACTTGTGTTTTGTAGATGTGGACAGGCTTTGGGGAGTCAGGAGGTGAGTTAGTCACCACAGAATCCGTAGCCTCTGACCTGGTCTTGTAGCCACAGTATTTATAATGGCTAGTCCAGTTCAGTTTCTGGTCAATGGTAACCCCCAGGATGTTTTTTTTTATTCATTCATGGGATATGGGTGTCATTGGCTAGGCCAATATTTATTGCCCATCCCTAATTGTCCTTATTCAGAGGACATTTAAGAATCAACCACATTGCTGTGGTCTGAAGTCACATGTAGGCCAAACCAGATAAGGACGGCAGATTTCCTTCCCTAAAGGATGTTAGCGAACCAAATGGGTCTTTACGGCAATTGGCAATGGTTTCATGGTCATCATCAGACTTTTAATTTCAGATTTTTCTTGAATTCAAATTCCACCATCTGCCATGGTGGGATTCGATCCCGAGAGCCCAGAGCATTAGCCTGGGTCTCTGGAAAACTAGTCCAGTGACAACTGTCTAGTGACAAACCACTATGCCTCCACCTCCCCCCAAAGTGGGGGATTCAGCGATGGTAATTTTTTTTTCTTTTTTAAAATTATTTTTAATGGGACGTGGACATCACTGGCTAGCCAGCAATTTTATTGCCCATCCCTAATTACCCTAGAGAAGGTAGCGGTGAATTGCCTTCTGGAACTGCTGCAGTCCATATGGTATGGGCAAATCCACAGTGCTACTTAGGACAGAGTGCCAGGATTTTGACCCAGCAGCAGTGACGGAACAGCGGTATATTTCCAAGTCAAGATGATGAGTGGCTTGGAGTGGAACCTGCAGGTGGTTGTGTTCACATGCATCTGTTGCCCTTGTCCTTCTAGGTGCAGAGGTCATGTGTCTGGAAGGTGCTGTTGAAGGGGCCTTGGTGAATTACTGCAGTGCATTTTGTGGATTGATGCCACTGTGCTTCTGCAGTGGAGGGAATGAAGGTTTAAGGTGGTGGGTGCTAATCAAGCGGGCTGCTTTGTCTCAGGTGATGTCGAGCATCTCGAGTGTTTTTGGAGCTGTACCCATCCAGGCAAGTGGAGAGTATTCCATCACACACCTGACTTGAGCCTCATAGATGGTGGACGGGCTTTGGGAGTCAGAAGGTGAGTTAGTCACCATAGAATTCATAGCCTCTGACTTGTTCTTGTAGCCACAGTATTTATATGGCTAGTCCAGTTCAGAATTCCCAGCCTCTAATGCCATTGAATGTCAAGGGGCGATGGTTAGATTCTCTCTTGAGTTAAGAAATAGAGATAGTTTAATGAGTTATATCGGTATTTGTAGATGTTATAAATGAGTTTTAGCTTTAAAGTTTAAGTCTGATTTGTATTTCTGTATCTGTGTGTTAAGAAAGGTCAAATTGAGTTTTAGTTTCATTTTAAAAAGGTCCCTGCATTTCTAATGAGATTTCTTACGACTGTTGCAGCCAAGGTAAACAAACAAGTGTAGAAGAATTGGGCTGTTACCTAGCAACAGGGGTCTAGAGAGGTAGGTCCCTTCCACAGATATACACACCGAAGAAGAGAAACAGCAATTTTGATTTTGGAAGCTGTTTGAGTTCAGTTGGTTTTGAAAGTAACTGTCAGGAGAGACTGGAGCAAAAGGGGACAGATAGCCATTCCCAAGCTAAAGAAAAGACCCCAAAATCCTGCGGAGTGCAACAAGGGAAAGCCCCAAGCAGACCTTCTAGTCAAAGAAAGGACAGGAACCTGGAAAAGGTCCTGTTAAGTGAAGTGAAGAGTGAGGGGCAGAGAGAAAGGCTCCAAGCTTCAGATTTAAAGAGGCAAAAGCTGCAGAAAGAAGATTTAAAGCGAGAGAAGCTTGCAAGATTCAAGAAGGTCCAAAGAGATAATTGAAGGTCTGTAACTCTTTGCTATGGGCATGTGAAGCTGTGGTACTGTTATAGGCTGAGTCAACGAGAGAGTGTGTGGAAGAAAGCTTGAATGCACATGGTGACCCAGGAGAGAGGAACATCGGAAGGAGAGTTCAAAACCCTGGAGGTGAACCATTGCGGAAGGCACCTGAGAGAAAGCGTTGGTTGGGAGAAGATTCCAAGGCAAGGTCTTGGAGAGCGGAGATTGAAAACTCTTGTGTGAAAGATGGAGTTCAGTGAGGCCAATCGGCTCCCAGTAAAACAAACATCTGGGGGAAGTTGATGAGAGATCCATAGCATCTGATTGAGGTGGCATCTGTCACTTGGTTTCAGAGTGTGGTGTGTCTGACCACAGGTCACCATAGGTTTATATAGACTGTATACTTACTGTGAACATTAATGTATAAGATAGCTTTTGTAACTTGTGTTATCCTTAAAAATCTGTATATATCTGTAAAGGTATAGTTGTGGGTGAAGGAGTATTGTAATACAGTTCATCTTTTCTTGTTAAATAAATGTTTTAATCTTTTGTTAAAAGTTCATTAGCTGACTTCTCTGACTCTGTTCAGTAGCCATTCTCCATGTATTTAAACAAACAAATAAAAGTTAGGATCTATCAAGCTGGGTTCCAGTCTGAGATCAGGCTTGTCCAGGGATAACCTCAGCTGGGACCATGACACTTGGTGGAGATGGACAATGCCTGGCACTTGTGTGGTACAGATGTAACTTGCCACTTATCAGCCCAAACCTGAATATTATCCAGGTCTTGCTACATATGGACATGGGCTGCTGAAGGGTTGCGAATGGTGCTGAACTTCGTGCAATCGTCAGTGAACATCTTTATGTCTGACCTTATCATGGGGGGATGGTCATTGATAAAGCAGCTGAAGATGGCTGAGCCTAGGACACTACCCTGATGATGATGTGATGTTCTGGAACTGAGATGATTGACCACCAACAGCCACAATCATCTTCCTTTGTACTAGGTATGACTCCAACCAGTGAAGAGTTCTCCCCCTGATTCTCATTGACTCCAGTTTTGCTAGGGGTCCTTGATACCACACTCAGTCAAATGCTGCCTTGATGTCAAGGGCAATCACATTCACCTCACCTCTTGAATTCGGCTCCTTTGTCCATGTTTGGACCAATGAGGTCTGGAGCTGAGTGGCCCTGGCAGAACACAAACCGAGCATCAGTGAGCAAGTTATTGGTGTGTAAGTGCTGCTGATAGCATTTTTCACAGCACCTCCCATTACTTTACTGCTGATCAAGAGTAGACTCATGGGTGGTAATAGGCCAAGTTGGATTTGTCCTGCTTTTTGTGGACAGGACATAAAATTTTCCACATTGCCAGGTAGATGCCAGTGTTGTAGCAGTACTGGAACAGCTTGGCTAGGGGTGCAGCTAGTTCTGGAGCACAAGTCTTCAGTACTATTGCTGGAATGTTGTCAGCCATAGCCTTTGCATTATTCACGGCCTTCAGCCATTCCTTGATTTCATGTGGAGTGAATCTAATTAGCTGAACACTAATTCGTAGGAAGTCGTAATGTTGGGGAGCTCAGGAGCAGGCCAAGATGGATCATCCACTTGGTACTTCTGGCTGATGATGGTTGCAAATGCTACAGGTTTTCCTTTTGCTGGGCTCCCCCATCATTAAGGTTGGGGATATTTGTGGAGCCTCCTCCTCCTTTTAGTTGTTTAATCATCCACCACCATTCACGACTGGATGTGGCAGGACTGCAGAGCTTAGTCCTGATCCGTTGGTTATGGGATTGCTCAGCTCTGTCTATTGCATACTGCTTTTGCTGTTTGTCATGCAAGCAGTCCTGTGTTGTAGCTTCACAAGGTTGATACCTCATTTTTGGTATGTTATTATGCTTGGTGCTGCTCCTGGCATGCCCTCCTGCACTCTTCATTGAACCAGGATTGATCCCCTGGCTTAATGGTAATGGTAGAGTGGGGAATATGCCAGGCCATGAGGTTACAGATTGTGGTTGAATACAATTCTGTTGCTGCTGATGGCTCTCAGCGCCTCATGGATGCCCAGATTTGAGCTACTGGATCTATTCAAAATCTATCCCATCTAGCACAGTGGTAGTACCACACAACATGATGGAGGGTGTCCTCAATGTGAAGATGGGACTTTGTCTCCACAAGGATTGTGTGGTGGTCACTCCTACCAATACTGTCATGGGTAGATACATCTGCAGCAGGCAGGTTGATGAGGGTGAGGTCAAGCAGAATTTTCCCTCTTGTTGGTTCCCTCACCATCTGCCACAGACCCAGTCTAGCAGCTTTGTCCTTTAGGACTCAGCTAGCTCGGTCAGTAGTGGTGCTACTGAGCCACTTTTGGCGGTGGTCATTGAAGTCCCGCACCCAGAGTACATTCTGGGCCCTTTCCACCCTCAGTGCTTCCTCCAAGTAGTGTTCAACATGGGGGAGTACTGATTCATCAGCTGTGGGACATGGGGGTGTTGGGGGGACTGTACATGATAATCAGCAGGAGGTTTCCTTGTCACTGTTTGACCTGATGCCATGCCATGTTGTCTGGAGTCAATGTTGGGGACTCCCAGGGCAACTCCCCCCCGACTGAATCCCACTGTGACACCACCTCTGCTAGGTCTGTCCTGCTGGTGGGACAAAACGTAACCAGGGATGGTGATGGTGGTGTCTGGGACATGATCCGTAATGTATGTTTGTGAATATGATTATGTCAGACTGTTGCTTAACTAGTCTGAGACAGCTCTCCCAATTTTGGCACAAGGACCCAGATGTTTGTAAGGAGCAATAAGTACTTAAAGTTTTTTTTAAATTCTTTCACAGGATATGGGAGTCATTGGTTAGGCCAGCATTTAGTTGCCAATCCCTGAGTTCCAGGATTTTGACCCATCGAAAGTGAAAGAATGGCAAGAAAGTTTTAGATCTGGACGGTGTGTGGGTTGGAGGGGGAATTGCAGGTGGTGATGTTCCCATGCATCTGCTGCCCTTGTCCTTCCAGGTGATAGAGGTCAGATACTTGAAAGCGCTGTTGAAGAAGCCTTGGTGAGTTGCTGCAGTGCATCTTATAGATGGTAAACACTGCTACCACTGTGCGTCAGTGGTTGGGGAAGTGAATGTTTGAGGTGGTAGATAGGGTGCCAATCAACTGGCCTGCTTTGCCCTAGATGGTGTTGAGCTTCTTAAGTGTTGTGGAAGCTGCACTCATCTAGGCAAGTGGACAGCATTCCATCAAACTCCTGACTTGTGCCTTGTAGATGGTGGACAGGCTTTGGGAAGTCAGATTGCTTGCTACAGAATTCCCAGTCTCTGACCTGCTCTTGTAGCCACAGTATTTATATGGCTAGTCCAGTTCAGTTTCTGGTCAATGGTAACCCCCAGGATGTTGATAGTGGGGAATTCAGTGATGGCATTGAATGTCAGGGGGCGATGGTTAGATTCTCTCTCGATGGTGATGGTCATTGCTGGCACTTGTGTGGCACAAATGTTACTTTTGACTTGTCAGCCCAAGCCTGAATGTTGTTCACGTCTTGCTGCATATACAAGGTATGCTTCAGTATCTGAGGTGTTGCAAATGGTGCTTAATATTGTGCAATCATCAGTGAATCAACATCATAGATGCCAGTGTTCAGCCAAATCAGCCATTCCTGACCTAATGACGGAGGGAAGGTTATTGACGAAGCAGCTGGGCCTAGAACAACCATTATAGTTAGGTATATTAGTTATTCCAAAATCTCCAGCCCTTTAGGAAAAAATACCACTGCTTCCCAGCATAGCTGCATTTAGATTAATGAAAAATAAACTTAAAATTAATTCAAAAGAACTTTACTTAAAGAGTAATAAATGTTGGAATAATTCGCCAGTTAGAAAAGAAACAATACATTAGGGACTTTGAAAATTCGGCTGATGTTAGGATACTGGAACTGGAAATATGGAGCAAACTCAGTACATACTACAGTGACTGTGCTTTGGTCATGAAGAGAGTGAATATTGATTCCAGGGACACCAATCAACCATATAGTGCATAGCGTTGAGTTTCATGTGTGACGTGGCTACATTCAACCAAGTGAATAACGAGTATTTAATTCACACTCCTGACCCGTGACCTGTAGTTGGTGAGGAAATTTCAAACCTGCTGTAGTAGCTATTGTTTTGGTCTGCTTGGTGCAGTTAAGTTTCCGGTCAGTAATAATCTTCCACCCACACCCCTCAATATGTGGATGGTGGAATACTCAGTAATAAAGTCAGGCTGACATTGGAATCACTTAGCTAAAGAGTAGCTATTTTTGCTGGTCAACACGACAGCTGGGATGTTATCAGGGCCAATTGCCTTTGGTGACTCCAGTGCATTAAGTTGAGTTGGTTGTACACTAGCATCTATGGTGGTGGGAGCTTCAAGGAAAGGATCATCGTGAGGTGATTTTTTTTTTGCTGAAAAGAGCCTCCAAGTTCATATCCTTTCCATCACAAAGATTGCCAACTTTGCAACAAAGCCCATCTGCACTCCTATCTCAGATCGTCTGTGGTCATGAAATACTCATTCGTGTCTTTGGCTTCTTCAGACTTACAATTCAAAAGATCTCCAGGCCCTCCTAATATCCTCCATAAACTTCAACTCATATAAACTCTGTCCATACCTGCACCACCCATCCATCATCCCTGTCCTCATTAATCTACATTGACAGACGTTCCCAGACGTTCCAAATTTGAAGCTCTTATTCTCCTAGTTAAATTTCTCTATTTTCTTATCCCTCTCCATCTCTGTGGCCACCTTCAGGCATACAACCCTCCAAGAACTCCGGGTTTCTCCAGTTGTGGCCTCCTGTTAATTGTCCAGTGGACATGGAATGGTTACAACATAGAATGAGACTATTCTGCCCATCATGTCCATTTTGGCTATATGCAAGAGCAATTCATCTAGTGCCACTCCCCCAACTTTTCCCCGTAGCCCTGCAAATTTTTCCTTTTCAGATAACGAACTAATTGCCTTTTGAATGCTATGATTGAATCTGCCTCCACCACACTCTCAGGGAGTGCATTCCAGATCCTAACCACTTACTGCGTAAAAAAAAATTTCCTCATGTCACCATTACATCTTTTGCCAATTACCTTAAATGAGTGTCCTCTAGTTCTTGATCCTTCCACCACTGGGAATGGTTTCTCCCTATCTACTGTGTCCAGTCCCCTCATGATTTTGAATACCTCTATCAAATTTTTTCTCAACCTCCTCTTCTCCAAGAAGAACACTCCCAACTTGTCCAATCTATGTAACTGAAGTTCCTCATCCCTGGAACCATTCATGTGAATCTTATCTGCACTGTCTCTAATGCCTTCACATCATTCCTAAAGTGTGGTGCCCAGAACTGGATATAATACTCCAGTCGAGGCTGAACCAGTGTTGTATACAGGTTTATCATAATGTCCTCGCTTTTATACTCTGTTTTCACCTTGGCTAGGCTATATGCTCTGTGATTTCCTCCCTCCTTGCTCTTCAGCTCTTTCTCCTCCTTTAAGACCCTACATTAAACCAGTTCTTTGAAAACCTCATCTCATTTCTTCGATGGCTTGGTATCAATTTTTGTCTGAAACAATTCCATGAAACACTGTTGGCCTTTTTCCTATTTTAAAAAACAGTATATAAGTGCAGTCATTGTTGTTAATTGTCCTCACCTGCTTTCCTACTCTTGTAAGTATTGGTGGCGTCCTACATGACAGCTGTTAACCCCTAACATAGATTTCTTAATAACAAAATAATACTTTTTGAGAGCTGAAGCCAGCTAAGCAGATACGCCTGATAATGCAGACTCTTCTGTTACAGTGAAAATGATGCCGTGAAAGCTGTTGTTCAATCTACATCACCTACATCCCCAGTAGAAAATTGCCTTGCTGGCTTACGTTGGCCAACTTGTATTGAAATTCTTTGTTAATAAAGGTTCAACGTGCTAGGTTCTGTTGCAATGTGATGAAAATCAAAACAAATCCCTACCTATTACCCAGGAAACAATTAAAAGTTCCATCCATGTGAAGCCAGTTGTTTTCATTCTGAACAGCTGTCTGGGATGATCTGTAGTTGACTCATTTGGCAGGAGCTTGGTGCCTTCAAATCTGTCAGCTGCATTCATAATTAGTAGGCCAAGAAAAACAGTGAAAGAAGCTCCATGTGCGACAAATTTCATAAATGGTGCTCGCAAGATTTTCCCCAGCTGTAACACCACAAAACAAGTTTACAGTTCACAGCATTGTTCACCTTAGTAAAAACCTTAAAAGAAAACCTGAAAATCTTAATAAAACAAATCTTGAGATTCCAAAGAAACATTTGCCATTGTGATTATGTATCATCGGGTTTAATTTTACTCACTAACCCCTGCAAAGCTTTTCATTTTTATAAGCAATTCTGTTTTTACAAGCTCTCATTTTGTGCCAGACTCACTCTCTTTTACTGACCTTCATGGGTGTCCTTGCAGAGTGACATTTTCTTTATAGTCTGACCTATATCCACTTTTCCATTTTATTGTAGCATTAATTTATAACCGTAATTTATGATTTGAATGAAGGTATGAAATAATTTGAGATATTCCCTTCCAAATACAAATTGGAGTTGAGAAAAAGCCACAGACATTAGACCCAATCAATCAAACACAGCTTGCAGCTCACAATAATTGGAAGTTATGTTTGAGCCAGCAAAACCTGAGTTGATGCCTGCTTGTACAATAGCAAAACACCGCAGGCAACAATGCAAGCTTGTTCTTTTTTCATGTACTGATGGTAGAAGACTGAATATGTGGAACAATTAAAGAAGACTAGGTAAAACCAATAAATGAGCACTGCAGTAATTGCCTCTCATTAATGTGACCAACAAGTAAAATTGAATTGCCTCCTAAGAAATACATTTGCAGATACTCGAATATTTAATAAGAAAAACACTGGTGTAAGGGAAATATTAAATTTAAGCAGCAGTGGATGCCAGCTGGAGCTATAGACAGAAAATGCGCTATTCAATCATCAGCTAGGTGGAAAGGGGATAGGATCACACTCTTGTTATACACCCACAACACAACTTATTCCATTGGCAGTAAAACTAGAATCTTTGCATTCGATTAACTGGGTTTGCCTCCATGATCTGAGAAGAGTTTTAAAAGTTGAAACCAACCAACCTTGCTGCAGGGAGCAATCCAATAACACAAGGCCAGGAACGGTAGGCCAATGGCTACAGCAAGCACTACCAGAAACTTGATTGTTATTGACTGCTGACGTAATCCTGAGAGGTTTTCATACCAGATAGATAGAAGCTGCTGTTGGCAGTTTGGATGAGCTACAAACTTAAAAAATAAATAATATAAATTATTTTAAATATGATGCATTTCTAATGCAATATTTCTCTTTTTCATCAAACAAATGAAGGTGATAAACTTATTAATGATGTAATCAAAAAATCACTAAAATTTGAGTGTTCATCATTAAAGTATTTTAATTTAAATTCAGAAGCTTGTTTAGATATTTTGAAGGTGAGTTTATTTCAAATGTACAACCTTCTTTACAATATGTTTCTGTAACTTTAACAAAAAACAAGATCAAATTTTCAAAATCTAACCACTGAACGGCTCGCAGTTCCAACGAATTCCAAACTGCTTTTGGTGAACTACTTTATATTTATATCCAAAACACAGTGACATGCCTGTGCAATTGCAGCCATAATCTGATTCAGCTCCTTCTAACCCTCCATTTCAGCCAGAAATAAGGAGATTCCTAAATACAAAGTCATAAATGATTGGCTTTCAGTCAGTCCCAGAGAGGCATGTGATAAAGAGGTTGGCGGGTCAGAAAAAAGAATGATTGATCCTTTACAGTTAATATGCTACTACTTATTCCTGCAGGTAATAGATATGGACTTGGTATAAGTGAAATGTAGAAAAATGTACAATAGACATAATCACAAACAATGCAAACAATAGCACAGCTACATTTATCATTCAATGCTGAATGTCTGTAAGCACTCTATTTGGCACACAAAATGGCAGGGAGAAACCAGAAGTCACAGCAAATGATGGCATCCCTGAGAAATTGGCCCTTCACTGACATGGAAAACTGCACTGATGTATCCTGGGCCATGACTCCAGAGTGTGTGGTCCCATCCAGATTTCACCCTCACTTCCACTCCTTCTCCCATGTGAGAAGAACAGAAAACCCAGGCCACTGCCAAAATTGATGTCAAAGCTGTACGCAGGTGGAGCTCTAAGGGTGAGTAAATCACATAACTAAACAGGAAGTAATTTTCTTCATTTCTTTAACAAATTCAGGGAGCCCAGAAGTAAGGAGTTTGGGGGCAGAGCAATAAAGCAGAGTGTAGGGAGGAGAGGTAAAAATAACTAAAAGTAACATCAGCTCATGGGAAAGTACAGATTGGTGAATAGCTGGTGTCTTTTTTATGTGTCTTTTACTTTATTTTTGTTATGTTTAATTAATCTAATAAATAGAGGAATGGCAGGACACCTCAGTGCCGTGGAGTGCACATCCAGTTCCATGTGGGAACTCTAGGATGCTTTTCATGTCTTGGACAACCATATGTGCAGGAATTGTCATCAGCTAGAGCAGCCTGAACTCTGGACTTTGGAGTTTGAGCAATAGTTGGTGTCACCCAAAGGCATTCAGGAGGCTGAAAACTAAATGGACAGCACACCTGGATATGATCACCCCACAGCTTAAGGGTGTTGCGGTAGAAAGGAAATGGATGACCATCAGGTAGTCAAGGAGGACAAGGTAAGTAGTACAGGGATCTTATGAGTGCATCTTGCTCTTGAACTGGAATATTGGTGAGAGTAATGGTTCCTCTGGAGACGGTAGCCAGAATCAACTCCATGGCACCACAGGTGACTTAGGTGTACAGGTGTACAGAAAGAAGATTGGAAAAGGCAGTGTGATAGGGGATTCTATAGCAAGGAGGAAAACAGGCATCTCTGTGGCTCCAGATATGATCTCCGGGTGGTATGTTGCCTCCCTGCTCGCAGGGTCCAGAATGGCACTGAGCAACTGCAAAAAAATCTGAGCGGAGAGGGTAAGCAGCTGACAGTTGGTACCAACAGCATAGGTAGAGAGAGGGATGAGGTTCTGCAATAGATTTTGTGGAGTTAGAAAAAAGACTAGCAAGCAGGACCTCAAAGGTAGTAAGTTCCAGACTACTCCCAGTGCCATGTGTTAGTGAGAATAGAATAGATGAATGCATGGCTGGAGAGATGGTGCAGGAAGGAGGGTTTTAGATTTCTGAGATATTGGAGCCAGTTCTAGTGAAGATGGGGCCTATACAGGCCAGATGGGTTCCACCTCCACAGGGCCTAGACCAATGTCTTCATCTGGTGGTACAGTAATGCTGTTGGGGATGGTTTAAAGTGACTTGGGAGGGGGATGGAAACAAGGGTGTGGCATTAGAAAGGATAAAAAAAATGCACAAAGGGCTGTGAGAGGCAGAGAACACTACAGTAAGAAATGGTAAGGTGTTAGGTGGCATCAGAGTAAGAGGGAACGCACTGAGGATTGAATTTGGTTTACAGCACATATATGTTAATGCACAGAGCTTGGTAAATAAGGCTGGTAAGCTGCAGGCACAGATAACCTCATGGAAATATGATGTTGTAGAGATAAGAGACTTGGCTCAAAAAGGGAAGAAATGTGTATTAAATATTCCTGGAAATGAGTTGTTCAAGAAAGTTAGGGAAGGAAAGAAAGGAGGAAGGCAGGCAATATTGATTAGAGTGAATCTAGAGTAACAGAGAGGAGCTTGAGAGAGAGTATGTTCTAGACAAGCCAAAAACAGAATCTATTTGGTTAGAGTTAAGAAACAAGAGAGACACCATTACACTACTGGGTGCATTCTCTAGGATACCAACTGGTAGGAAAGATGCAGTGGAATTTGCATGGAAATTGAGAGGTGGAAAAGCTACACAGTTGTGGTAATGGGGCACTTTAACTAACTTAACTGGGAAAGTAAAATAAAGTAAATCTAGAGGGCCGTGAGGGGAAAGTATTTTTGAAATGAGGTTCAGGAGAATGTTCTTGAGTAGTATATTTCCAGCCAAACAAGGAAGGAGACATAGGATAAAAGCAAAAAACTGTGGATGCTGGAAATCCAAAACAAAAATAAAAATACCTGGAAAAACTCAGCAGGTCAGGCAGCATCTACGGAAAGGAACACAGTTAACGTTTCGAGTACGAAATGTTAACTGTGTTCCTCTCCGCAGATGTTGCCAGACCTGCTGAGTTTTTCCAGATATTTTTATTTTTGCTAAGGAAGGAGACATTGCTGGATTTGATTCTGGGGAAAGAGATAGGTCGAGTGGATCAATTGTCAGTAGGGAAACATTTATGGAAAGAGTAATCACGGTATTATAAGATTTAAGTTGGCTATGGAATAAACAAGGAGCAATCTAGAGTAAAAATATTTATTTGGAGGAGGATAAATTTCAGTCGGGAGAGAACAGGTCTAGCCCAGGTAAATTAGAATCAAAGATGGCAGGGAAAACTGTAACAGAACAATGGGCTGCCTTTGAAGAGGAGATAGCTCAGGTACAGTCGAGGCACATTCTCATGGGAGGGAAAGGTAAACCAAACAAAGCCAGAGCTCCCTGGATGATGAAAGAGATGGGGAGTAAAGTGAAGCAGATAAAAGGTGTACATGACAGATGTTAGGTTGATAATAAATGAGAACCAGGTTGAATATAGAAAATTCAAAGGGAAAGTGAAAAGGAAAATAAGAGAGGCAAAGAGGGAACATGTGAAGAGACTGGCAGAAGTCTTCTATAGGCACAGAAATAATAAAAGGGAAGTAAGAGGAGGCATGGGCTGATTATGGACCAAAAAAGGGATCTATGTATGGAGGCAGGGGGGCATGACTGAAGTGCTAAAAGAGTACTTTGCATTTGTCTTTACCAAGGAAGAAGACGTTACAGGAGTCATAGTGAAAGCAGGTAAATGAGACACTGGATAGGCTTAAAATTGATAAAAGGGAGGTATTAGAAGGGCTGGCTGCACTTAAGAGTTATTTAGTCACCCAGACCAGATAGAATGCACTGAGGACACTGAGGGAAGCCAGCAAGGAAACTGCAGAGGTACAGGCCATAATATTCCACTCCTCCTTAGATACAGGCGTGGTGCCATAGGACTGGAGAATTGAAAACATTACACCCTTGTTCAATAAAAGGTTGTAAGGGTAAACCCAGGAACTACTGGCCAGTCAGTTTAACCTCGGTGATGGGAAAGCTTTTAGGAATGATAATCCAGGACAAAATTAACAATCACCTTGGACAAGTGTGAATCAATTAGTGAACATTAGCACAGATTTGTTAAAGGTAAATTGATTTCCACCAGGCGTTTGATAAAGTGCCACATAATAGGCTTGCTAGTGAAGTTGAAGCCCATGGAATAAAAGGAACAACGGCAACATGGATACAAAGTTGGCTGAATGATAGGAAACTGTGTATAGATGAATGGTGGTTTTCAGACTGGAGGAAGGCAAACAGTGGGATTCCGTAGGGGTTGGTACTAGGACTGTTGTTTCTCTTGATTTATATCAATGACCTAGATTGGAATTTTCCAGCCCCTCATGCCACCGGGATCTTCTGGCTGCGTCGATTTGAATGGAGATTTGAATGGCTTGCCGGCCCAGCCCTGGGGGAACCTGCTACGGGGATGCTGGACAATTCTGGCCCTAGGCTTGGGTGTACAGGGCACAATTTCAAAATTTATGGATGACACAGGCTTGCAAGTAAGAGGAGGGTAGTGACTTCAAAAGGCTGGTAGAATGGGTGGACAAGCAGCAGGTGAAATTTAATGCAGAGAAGTGTCAAGTGATATACTTTGGTAGGAAGAACGAGGAGATGCAAGATATACTAAACTGAAAAATTTAATGCTACCCCAGAGTTGGGCTGCAAGCTGTGGGGGCTGTATTATGGGAATGAAGGTCTGGGGTGGAGAGCCTGTTGCCTTCCTGACTCTTCCTGATTAAGTCCAGGGTGGGAAGGGTCGAGGATTGTCTTCCCACCTGGAGGCCAATTGAGGCCCTTAAGTGGCCACATAAGGGTCTCTTCCTGCTGCCAGTGGTGGGCAGGGGCCATGCCCTGCCGGGTATGCATTCAGCCTGGTAATTGGAGGCGCAGAGTTCCCTTCTTCTCGGGTATCCTGAGCCCAATGGAAGGAATCCAACCCCTGCCTTTGACAATGACCAGCCACCATCCCCACTCCCCACCCTGCCTTGCTGCGCCTCCCTGACTGGCTCTGAAAATTCTGCCCCGCTCACCTTGGTCCAGGGGTTCCAGCAAGGATTCTTCTACTAGGCCCTACTGCAGTACCGGCAGCGTCCACCATTCCCAGTGCTGCTGCTGGTGCTGGAGAGCTGCTGGCCTCTAATTGGCCAGCAGCTCCTGGAGATGAGATATCTGCCGCACACCGGGAAATCCAGTGCAAAATTGCCCCGAGTGGAGCTGTGAACTCCAATGGCCCATTTGAGACCTAATACCAATGGGGCTCCCAGAAATGGCTGCAGTAGGGTTGCCACTGGCTCTTGAGCCAATGGACGGGTCCATCACCGCGAAGATTAAATTCCACCTAAAGGGTGCAATTCTAAATAGGGTTCAGGAACAAAGACTTGAGAATATGGGCAGAATTTTGCCCTCGGATGGCGGGCGGGCCTCATCGGCTCGGCAGCGGGCGGGCAGCCGAACTCTGCCGCCGAAACAGGGCCCGCCGCCATTTTGAGTGGGTGGGCCAATTAAGGCCTGCCCAGCAGCCTGCCCGACAGGAAGCGCTATGCGCTTCCTGTGCAGGGGGGGGGGAGGGATTCCCCATCTATCAAAGTGCACTCTTTCATGCATGCGCGCGAAAGAGCACATTGCTCCCTGAGACCAAGTGCTGTCTCAGGTAGATCACTGACAAGTAAAAAAACTCCAAAAATAGAAAAATATTAAAATTATTAACATGTCCCCCTCATGTGACAATGCCACACGCGATAGGACATGTTAATAAGAAACACATAAACTTTATGAAACTTTTTAAAAACAGACATGAAACCTCATCCCGCCAGTGGATGAGGTTTCATGTTTTTTCAGAAGCCCGCTGGGGCTCCTGGCCTGCCCACCAGCCTTAAGGTTGGACGGGCAGGTCTTTAACAATCTTAATTAGCCTGTCAATGGCCTTAATTGGCCATTGACAGGTCAGCAGGCGGACAGCTGATTTCGTTGTCCGCCCGCCTTCCTGAAAATTTAAAGGGACCGGGATGACTTCGGGGGTTCCTCCCACATCATCCTGCATCATTTTCCCGTTGGCGAGCGGGCCCCGCCCAAAATCGCCGACTGGAAAATCCTGGCTTATATGTGCATAAATCATTGAAAATGGCCAGGCAAGCTGAGAAAGTATAAAGTATAAGGGCTCCTAGGCTTTATCAATAGGGGCATGGAGTAAAAAACAGCAAGGAAATTATGATGAACCTTTATAAAATATTGGTTTGGCCTCAACTGGAATACTGAGTACAATTCTGGGCACTGCATTTTAGGAAGGATATGAAGATTTTAGAGAGGGTGCAGAAAAGATTTATGTGAATAATTCCAGGGATGAGGGAACTTCAGTTATGTGGATCTTGGAGAAGCTGGGGTAATTCTGCTTAGAGAAGAGAAGGTTGAGAGGAGATTTGCTAGCTGTGTTTAAAATTATGAGGGAACTAGGCAGAGTAGATAAGAGAGAAATTCCCACTGGCAAGGGGTCAAAAACCATAGGACACTGATGTAAGGTGAATGGCAAACGACCAACAGCCACATAAGAAAAAACCATTTTTACACAGGGAGTGGTTAGTATCTGGAACGCACTGCCTGAGTACGTGGTGGAGGCAGATGCAATCATGGCTTTCAAAAGAGAATTGGATAAACACCAGATGAGAAAGGAAATGCAAGGCAATGGGGAAAGGGTGAGGTAATGGGTCCAGCTGAGCTACTCTTGCAGAAAACCTGTCCAAGCACAACAGGAAAAATGTTCTTGTTCTATGTTGTAACCATTCTATAACTCTATGATAAAATCTAGTCAAAGGTTTTGATCTTAGAATTGTAGGGGTTATTTTCTCCCTCTTTTTGAGTGGAATGGGTCCAGGGTGGTAGGAGTTGAAAATTTTAGGGAATCACTTATTACCCTGTTCCCTCTGATGTCCTCCTTGCTGCAATTTTGGAACAGGCCAAAATAGGTGAATATGCAAATTAGGACCCTAAGCTCTACGTAAGACCTTGATGCAATTTTGTGAGTATCGGTGGACGCAGAATGTCCCAACCAATGGTTATGCTAACAGGCAGCTTACTGGTCCAATTAAATAACGATAAATAACTTCTTAAATATTATCTGATTGATTCTTACTAATCCTATTGTTGCACTGATTTTAGAGATAACAGCAGTACAACACGACTGCACACCAAATAATGGCACAGATTTTGTAGTGTGCCAAAGGGATAATGCTTGTAGCTGACTTCAAGGAAAGTTGCCCACAAAGATTTAGCGAGCTCTATGGTGTTGATTTCCCCTATTATGATGTTAAGTTCGCTCTGCCATTATTTACAGGGAGTCTCTGGCATTCAAGAATAGTGAAGTCAACAATGAGGCTCATCAGCCAAGCAGATTTAAGAATTGAGCCAGCGCCAACATGACAGGCCGAATGACGCCTTTCTGTGTTGTAAACAATCTGGCCAGAATTTTTGCACACATGGAGAGGCTCTCCATCTTAGCGAAAATGGGGGCGGTAACCCAGATCCTGAATCCCCTGAACCCAGTCTCTGCTTTTTTCACAAGGGGAGAATGGAGGTGGGTTCTAAACTGTACGCCCGTGGCTCACGAAGGCAACTGCATGGACAGGATTTTCCCCCCATCAGGGGTGAAGTTGAATGGCGGGCACGCACAGGCGCGCCTCTGATCAGCGCCCCGATCGGGAGCGCAGCGCAGTGTTAAAATTAGACATCAATGTGCGTAAAAAGTGCATAATCTCATCTAAACTGTTAAGCTCATTGGAAGTGTCAAGAGAACTATTAAAATAACTGTCAAAAAAACTTTCAAAAGAACTGCAAGCTGTCAAAGTATTTAAATGTCCTTCGCTTTAAATATTAGAAAATAAAATGGCTGCAGTGTTAAAAAAATCAGTGCTTGCTATTTCACCATGTCTATTGACTTAAGAATGAGGGTTACTATTGCAGGACTGGTACTGCATGACCTATTTCACAAACTATTATTATCATCTCGGGTGCCTATCAGTTCATAATTTGATTGACATATCTAAGTGATTATAAACTCATTGATCTGAGACTGAGTACCAATGCTTGTTTTCATAAGGGATTTAAGAAAGTTAAATGCAGTGAATGGGTTTTTATCAATGAGAGTTTTTTTTAAAAATAGGAAATTCATCAATAGACACTTAAGAACTTCATTAATCTCAGCAGGGTCCTGAGGTCTGCCCTTGACAGATACTGGGTGAGTTGGCATGGTAGGTGTAAGAGCAAAGGGTGGTGGGTTGAGATGCATGGGTTGGCTTGACTTGGCATTAAGATGGCATAGGGGCTCTAAAGGGCCCTGGGGTGGGCAGAGGGCATAAGTTGGTTTAGGGGCTAAAAAGGGCCATTGGGAGTGGTTGGGGGCATAGATTAGTATGCAGGGTATGAAGGGCCATGGTGGGTGGCTGGAGGGGCATATGTTCGTATGGAGGGTATAAGCGGCCATGGGGTAGTGGGTGGGGTGTGTGAGGTGGCATTGGTTAGCAAGGATGGGGCATAAGGAGCATGTTGGGGGGTGAGGGGTGTGATGGATGAAGGCTGGAAGGTTGTTTTTTGTTTTATTCATTTCTTGATATCTTTAATAAAGTCCCAGAGCACTGAGGCAGGATTTCCGCCCAGCCCGCCTCCACACCCGGCAGCCCCTGTGCTGCCTCCACACTGTTCCCAGGGTCGCCCACCACAGCTCCAACTTTCTCCCCCGACCCATGGACCAAAAATCGCAACTTGTGGGACACATTTTCCTGGGTCGGGTTTGTGGAGCCGGGAATTGTCCCAACTCTGTGCTTCCAACCTGGGAGCAAAAATTCAGTCCTCTGTGATTCTAACAGTTAGCAAACCAGGAAGTAAAAAGCTCTGATTGTAATTCTCTTTATTTCACTCTTTGTAAAATGATTGGGACATCTACATAGGATTAAAGTGATATCACAAACAAAATAATAATTTCTACTATTTTAAACATCTATGGAAATTTTTACATCTATGGAAATCAAGAAATGAAGGGGATGACACTGAGGACTTTTAAAATTAGTTTTATTCAGGATCAGAAGATTGATCTTCAGTAATTATGACCTAATTTACACCATTAAAAACTCAACTACATCTCATTCATCAAGGCTTAACTTTTTATCATGAGAATATTGTGTAAAAAATTGAAGTTCACAATAAATTCTTGATTCTGTGCTGATTGTGTGTGTGAACACTGCAACAACACACCCTATGGAGGATCCGGGTATCACTGACAGCAACTTCTGGATCTCCACATTTAACTATGCATGTGCAGGAGCCAGGATTTGCTGTCAGATTTACGCAGCGATGACAGCACAGCTGCTCACAGTTTCTCTGCCATCACAGATGCAAATTCTGGTCTAATAATACATTTAAAGCTGCATTAAATTTTTATATTATTCTTTGATTAACAAGTTGCACTATCTAAACATAAAAACATAAAATACAGTGTGTCACCTAAAGTACCATGTGTTGGCATCTCAAGTTATTGCACATGAGCTTATTCAATAATTTTGCTCTCCTGCATCCGCAGCTGATAATAATCTTCATCTATTACACGCATGTAGTAGAACATTTTACAGCATGTGTTTGGTGTACATTTGTTAAAGTTCCACTATAGGACAAAACAATTAGTAAACTAGTTTCAACAGATGAAACAAAAATGTAACATTAACCTTAAAAAAGTACTAGTAAAAGTAAAAGTACTAGTACTTTTAGTACTAGTACTAGTACTTTAAGCTTTAAAATGTTGAAGCTTTATAGGTTCATTTATATTTCCCAGTCTTTGGCTGGGGCTAGTGGCCCACAGTGTTCTTGCTTCACCATTGAAAAGAGCCTATTCAAAATTATTATTCAAAACCTTATCATTCTGCTGGAAAAGGTAGATAAGGTTAAATTAAATTCACAATTTTACAGAAAATGTGATTAATTAGGAATTTATATTTTAGAAGCATAATAAATTACAATTTTACAATGCTTCATACCTTTTTGACCTCACATTTAATGGCCAATCTTAGTCGACTAAGGCTCGGTCGAAAGTGTTGGTTGCTGCTAGAATTGGTTTCCACAGTCCCATTCAAAATGGCTTCCACTTCTTCGGTAATCCGGCACAAGTCTAGAAGTCCAACAACAAAATCTTTGCATTGCATAGATAATTTTTTGTAATCGTTCTGGAAAAACAAATTTGAAGCAATTAAACAGATAGGAGTCTTGACTTGAATACTCAAGTACATGTACACTTCCACTAATGCAACGGGTGGAATATTACAGCAGCGGGATTTTACGTTCCTGCCAAAGTCAGTGGAGTTTAGGATGGCTTGCCACATTTTATGGCCCTATCCCCGCCCCAACGGGGCCATAAAATTCCAGCCAATGGTAGAGTTAAAGGTTCTGAAATTCCTCAGCACACGATCCCACAGGCTATGCAGGAAATTGTACTTGCTGGTACCCTCTAGTCCTGATCTGGCTGAAGTTTACAAGGGCCTGAATATTACGCTTGACGCGGGAGCACGATCGGCAGGACTGGAAGAGGATGTGAAATCCGCTCTCGCCCTCCGTCGGCTCCCGACAGTGATTTCAAGCTGGTTGGCCCACTAACTGCCGGCTAGCGTGAAAAGTGCTCAGCAGTGGGGGAGGAGGAAGGGTGGGCACCGAGACAAGTGAGGATGGGGGCGGGCGGTATCACACAAGCTCCCTGAAGACTGACAACTGCTCAGGAGCTGCAGAATTGTTAGAGGGATATCAGCACACAAAAAGTGCCCCATTCTATCTATAATGACACAATGAACAACTGACAGCAATACTCATGAATCATCAAACTTCAAACATATTCGAGCCTTTAATCCCACCCTTGTTCATGAGTCACTGAAAGCTAACATGCAGGTGCAGCAAGCAATTAGGAAGGCAAATGGCATGTTGGTCTTTATTGCAAGAGGATTTCAGTACAGAGGTAAAGAAGTCTTGCTGCAGTTGTATGGAGCCTTGGTTAGACTGCACCTGGAGTATTGTGTACAGTTTTGCTCTCCTACCTAAGGAAGGATATACTTGCCATAGAGGGATTGCAAGGAAGGTTCACCAGACTAATCCCTAGGATGGTGGCATTGTCCTATGAGGAGAAATTGAGGAGGCTGGGCCTGTATTCTATAGAATAATGTGGGGTGATCTCATTGAAGCATACAAAATTCTTACAGGGCTCAACAGGATAAATGCAGGAAGGATGTTTAGCTGGGCTGAGGGATCCAGAACCAGGGGACACAGTCTCAAAATAAGGGGTAGGCCATTTAGGACTGAGATGAGGAGGAATTTCTTCACTTAGAAGGCAGCGAATCTTTGGAATTCTCTACCCCAGAGGGCTGCAGAGGTTCAGTCATTATGTATATTCAAGACAGAATTCAATAAATTTCTAGATATTAAAGATGTCAAGGGATATGCGGATAATGCGGGAAAATGGCATTGAGGTAAAAGACCAGCCATGATGTAGTTGAATGGCGAAGCAGGCTTGAGGGGCCGAATGGCCTACTCCTGGCCCTATTTCCTATGTTCCTATCAGATCCCACTCCCACCATCATCTGCTCCCCCCGATCACCAACTGCTCCCCCCAACTGCCAACTGCTTTCCTTGACCACTAACTGCTCCTCACTCTGATCACCACCAAACCCCACTGAATGCTATTGGACCCCATCAACCATAATTGGAAACCATCACTGCCCCACCCCTGGATCACCATCTGACACCCCATCCCAGGATCCAGATACCACCCACCCCCCATCATCTAGATACCCCCTACCATTGGTAAAACTCCCCAATGAGATAAGGACCCCCCCACCCCCAGCAATCTCTTTCACTCCCCAAATACACCCACCAGCTCTCGCAGGTGCAAGTGGCCTGTAAAGTTGGCTTCTGACATTCAGGAAACACAATCTTCAAGGTTTCCTGACCACATCACAGTTCTGCCCCCAACCGCCCACCTTACGTGGAATTCACCTCCAGGTTAAAATCTAGACCAACACTTTAGATCAATGACTTTTCATCAGTACTGGAAAATGTCAGAGATGTAACAGGTTTTGGGAAGTACAGAGGCAGGGAAAGGGGAGAGAGGGAAGGAAAGAACAAAAGGGATAAGGTCTATGAAGGAGAGTGGAAGGCAGCAGAAATTAAATTATGAAAGGGATGATGTGCAAGGCAAAAGAAGATGGTATTGAGACAGGCGAAGAAGAATGAAATGGGTTGAGAGGAGGTGTAAGTGGGAAAAACAGCAGCATTACCAAAAGCCACCTAGTGCTCCTAATATGTCTTCCTTTTCCCTCAACTCAGGAATCCCCACACCCACTATGGTTGACAGGATCCTTGTCTACATCCATTGCATTTCCCACACTTCTCACCTCATCACTTCCCCCCCATCCCTGAATCATGATGCGGTTCCACTTGTCCTCACCTTGTACCCCACCAGCCTCTACATTCAACAAACCATTCACTCCGATTTTTGCTACATTCAGAGTGGTGTCACCACCAAACGCATCTTCCCCTCCCCTTTCAGCATTCTGAAGAGATCGTTCCCTTTGCGAGACCCTGGTCCACTCCTCAATCACTCCAAATACCCCAACAGCACCACAAATCCCACAGCACCTTCCCATGCAAGCACAGGAGATGCAAATCTGTCCTTTTACCTCTTCCCGTTCCATCCAAGGTTCCAAACACTCCTTCCAAGTAAAACAGCGACTTACTTGTACTTCTTTCAATGTAGTCTACTGTATTTGCTGCTCACAATGTGGCTTCCTCTGCACTGGAGAAAGCATAGGCAGATTGGGTGACCGTTTTGCAGAACGCTGCCTTCAGTTTTCAAGCATGACTGCATATTCATGTATTTGTCAAGCTGCCTCTTAAACACCACTATCGTACCTGCTTTCACCACCTCCTCTGGCAGCGAATTCCAGACACTCACTACCCTCTGCGTAAAAAACTTGCCCCGTACATCACCTCTAAAGTTTTCTCCTCTCACCTTAAATCCATGTCCCCTAGTAATTGACTCTTCCACCCTGGGAAAAAGCTTCTGACTATCTACTCTGTCCATGCCACTCATAATTTTGTAAACATCTATCAAGTCGCCCCTCAATCTCCGTCGCTCTAGTGAGAACAATCCAAGTTTCTCCAACCTCTCCTCATAGTTAATAACCTCCAGACCAGGCAGCATCCTGGTAAACCTCCTCAGCACCCTCTCCAATGCCTCCATATCCTTCTGGTAATATGGCGACCAGAATTGCACGCAATATTCTAAGTGTGGCCTAACCAAGGTTCTATACAGCAGCAGAATGACTTCCCAGCGATGAAGGCAATCATGCCATATGCCTTCCTGACTACCTTATCCACCTGCATTGCCACTTTCAGTGACCTGTGGACCTGTACACCCAGATCCCTCTGCCCGTCGATGCACTTAATGTGTTCTGCTATTTACTGTATAATTCCTACCTGTAGTAGACCTTCCAAAATGCATTACCTCGCATTTGTCCAGATTAAACTCCATCTGCCATTTCTCCGTCCAAGTCTCCAACCAATCTATATCCCGTTGTATTCTTTGACAATCCTCTTCACTATCTGCAACTCCTCCAACCTTAGTGTCGTCTGCAAACTTACTAATTAGCCCAGTTACATTTTCCTCCAAATCATTTACATATACTACAAACAGCAAAGGTCCCAGCACTGATCCCTGCGGAACTCCACTAGTCACAGCTCTGCAGTCAGAAAAGCACCCTTCCACTGCTACCCTCTGTCTTCTATGACCAAGCCAATTCTGTATCCATCTTGCCAGCTCACCTCTGATCCCGTGCGACTTTACCTTCTGTACCAGTCTGCCATGAGGGACCTTGTCAAAGGCCTTACTGAAATCCGTGTAGAAAACATCCACTGCCCTTCCATCATCGATCATCTTTGTCACTTCCTCGAAAAACTCAATCAAGTTAGTGAGACACGACCTCCCCTTCACAAAACCATGCTGCCTCTCACTAATATGCCCATTTGCTTCCAAATGGTAGTAAATCCTGTCACGAAGAATCTTCTCCAATGATTTCCCTACCACTGACGTAAGGCTCATCGGCCTGTAATTTCCTGGAATATCCCTGCTACCCTTCTTAAACAATGGAGCAACATTGGCCATTCTCCAGTCCTCTGGCATCTCACCCATAGTGAGTGAGGATACAAAGATTTCTGTCAAGGCCCCAGCAATCTCCTCCCTTGCCTCCCTCAGTACTCTGGGGTAGATCCCATCTGGCCCTGGGGACTTATCCACCTTAATATTCTTCAAGACACCTAACATCTCCTCTTTTTTGATCTCAACATGATCCAGGCTATCTACACACTCTTCCCTAGACAAATCGACCGCTAAGTCCTTCTCTTTGGTGAATACTGATGAGAAGTATTCATTTAGTATCTCTCCCATTTCTTCTGGCTCCACACACAGATTCCCACCTCTGTCCCTGAGTGGGCCTACCCTTTCCCTGGCTACCCTCTTGCTTTTTACATATGTATAAAAGGCCTTGGGATTTTCCTTAATCCTGGTTGCCAATGACTTTTCTAAATCCCTTTTAGTCCTCCTGACT
Organism: Cetorhinus maximus; assembly: GCF_964194155.1. Classification (NCBI taxonomy): domain Eukaryota; kingdom Metazoa; phylum Chordata; class Chondrichthyes; order Lamniformes; family Cetorhinidae; genus Cetorhinus; species Cetorhinus maximus. The sequence continues at coordinate 87,534,249 of NC_135885.1, forward strand.
CCTTGCTTAAGTTTCTTCCTACTTTCTTTATATTCTCCACGGGCTTCATCTGTTCCCAGCCTTCTAGCCCTTACGAATGCTTCCCTTTTCTTATTGACTAATCTAAATAACATCTGCTGTTATTCTTTTTTCTGGACAGTAGTTGAAACATTAAATTTTATGTACCCCCACCTCCTCCTTGGGAGTGGCATGGCAGGATCTACAGGGAAGTAAAATTGGGTGGGACAGTCAGGATCGTCATGTCTGTCACCTTCTTATCTCTGCAGTAATCTTACCAATGGTGCAGGAGGTCAGATAGCCACTTAAAGGCAACTGTTGGTATACCCTGGTGGCCTGGCTGTGGGAGCAGGTCGGGGTCCCTCCTGTTCGAGCAGCCTGTGGCCTATGGAGGGCCCCCCAGTGGAAAGGTGCATCCCCTCTTGATTACCCCCCTGGCCATTCCATTGACAACCCCCATCCCTCACTGGGCCTGCCTGACTGGCCCCAATAAATGCGCCACACTTATCTGCTTCTCCAGCCTCCATCTTTTCTCCTGACCGGGGACTGGCTCATCCCAGCAGTGACCCCCGCTCTCTTGGAAGTGGGACATCCTATCTCAGGGGGCCAGGAGACATAACTTCGGGCAAGGATTGGTCTGAGTCACACAAAATTGCGCTGTGGCTTCCAGGGCTGGTGAAGGAGGATTAGTCCACGACTTTCCAGCCGATGGGTGGGACCACTGTCTCTGCGTTAAATCCCAGCCATTAACTCAGGTTTCTCTCTCCCCTAATGCTGCCAGTCCTGCTCAGTATTTCCAACATTTTCTGTTTTAATTCAGTTACTCTCTCATATTGCTCTTTCCTAACCTCTCCAAACCAGTTGTTAAGTGTGGGCAGTGATTGCAAAGTAAACTCATCAGGCCCAAAATTGAAGGCTGGGCTACTTTAACTCTTGGGCCTCATCGGCGTGCTGCAGTGAACTGTCCACCTAAAACAAGGCAGGTAGTGGCAGGTTACCAGAGTTTGCAGCAGTAGTTCAAGTGGCTAAGGCTCCATGGCCAGCACCAAATGAAGTCTTAACTGCGAACAGCTAGGTCAAGGAGAGAAAGTTCTGGGAAGGTTTCACAGAAAATTGGTGGGAGGAGGGGGCAGATGGTGAGGAAGAACTGGACAGGGGAGATGACAGCATTCCTTTTGTGGGGTACAATCCACACCTTGTGGATTTTGACTTCCCTGCTGACCTGGTGTGGTTTCTTCACATAGGTTCTCGGTTAAAATCCAATCAGGGTTCCATGGGACATTAATTTGAATAAATTTACATGGCTCGCATGCTTCCAGCAGGCAGCTATAGCAGTTAAAATAGTGGACACTGGGATTTCAGCAGGGACGGGGTGGTAAATCTCTATCCTCCATTTTAAAGTACTGTTGCCTAACATGTCAGCCACATCTCAGACGTGATGAATCAGGATCCAGATGTGGAGAATTCCATTTCTGATTTGTATATAAAAATAAGTAATCGACACAATACTCAGATTCTTATGGCATATATATGTGAACTTTAACCTTTCTGTGCATTTGTTTGTAAAATGGTAAGACAATAAGTAGTGTTTCAATGTTTTTTTGATTGATGGGCTTCATTTCTTTGATTATTGAATCGGCTGAAGGGCCTGTTTCTGTGCTGTATAACTCTCTGGCAGTAGATATTTACAATTGATTATGTACATGTGAAGTGCATCTATCTGCATTGTGTGAGTGCATCTAAGTTGTTTTTTACTTAATTTAATGCATTTGGCAAAAAACTTTGCCCCCTCTACCACACCTATGGCTAGTCAATGATTTCTATTGGACAACATTGTTTTAACAACACCTCTGCTCCATTCCTGCCAGGTGAGTTGAGTTAAAAATTCCAACCCTCCCCTACAACCACCCCACCAAAGTTTTATTTAAAATAAAGTATTTCATCCTGTAGCTAGAAACATGGAAGAGGATAATTTATTAAAAGTCAGCCTTTTTATTTGTATGCTTGGCTTTAGTCAGGCAGCTCAGAGAAGCTCAATTTACAGTGTGTACAGAAGTAACAAATAAACTTTACAATCTGCATTTAAAATGTTAAGTTTTTGGGAGCACAATGGGTAGAAACTTGTGCCCTCTCTTGTGGCAAGTTGAATAGGAGGGAGATAGGGGGTTACATTTAATCAGGTGAGAGCGTAATGAGTGGTGACTCCGCTGCCTTCCCACCTCCAACCCCGGTTAGGTCTGTGGCGAGAAGGTCCATGGACAGCATTCCCGCCCTGCCGTCAAGTGAGGCCCTTAAGTGGGCATTAATTGCCCAGGGCCTCATTCCACCACTGCTAGTATTAACCCAGCAGCAGGTGGGGTCTCGCCATGCGAGGAGCACGATAAGCAAATGCATTCGGAGTTGCTTGCTGGCTCCCGATGGGGGTGGCATCCCTTGTTGAAAGGCACTCAGTGCCTGATCGAGGGACCTGGTATCAGGAATGGGGGAGCCACTGAGAGCTACCCTCTGCCCTTGCTGCTGAACCCCTGCCCCGTGACCCCTTCCCACCATCACTCACATCTGGCTTGGGGTCCAGTGACGATACTAGGCCTTGAATGGGTGCCGAGTGGTAGCAGTCATCACCTCCCCAGTGGCGCTGTCATTCAACAGAGCTGCCATCTTGTCCCTGGATCCTTGATTCCAGAAGGCACACCACTGGCTTGTCAAGTGTCTGAGTGGAAGAAGATGTGGCAGGCCTTCCTGAAAAGAGGTGACGGGGGACTCTCTTTGGCTCTCCAGCCAGTGGCAGAGATCCCAGTTGCCTCCAACAAGTTCTGCCGATGTGTGTGTGAAAGATATGATTAATTTTATGGTGTTAGTTTAAACTGTCCATCTGGGAAGTTTACTGTTTTCCATGAAAACTTTAATAGTTTAAGTAAGACATTTATGGTACAGTTTAGCACTAAGTAGAATCAGTTTTTATTAACAAAATTAATTTGAAATAACATATAGGGCAGAAATGGGAAAGGAAAATTGGATGGGGTCTATAATGAGCGGGGGAGGGGAGAATGCAGTGCTGACAAGGCAGGAGGGTGAGGGAGGTACATGTCAGGCCCTTTGAAACATATACTTTACTTGCAGTCTGCCTCCATGACCCTGTCAACTCTGCACACTGTTCCCCAACTACATAAAAACTCGGACACCTCTTCCCAACAACCCCTTCCCCCCACGCACTGCCTCCAGAGCCCTTCCTTCGCAATCCCCACACCCCATAGGGCTGCTGCTGGATCCCCGCCTGAGGCTGGGGACCGACTGACCAGCCCCCCACCAGCCTGAGACTCAGGGCTGACAGACCCCCCCAGCTCGAGACTTGGGCTGTGCCGTTACCCCCCCAGCACACCAACTGCAACCCCCCACCCCACCCCACCCCATTAAACTGTCCTCAAGCACCAAAGGTACTTAGACAGCAAAAAGAGGAGACTGCCCAGCAATCTTCTAATCACTGCCACAGAAATATGGGACAAGTGGGTCCTGGGAGGAGACAGCACCGGACGTGGGACAATCGACTGAATTATAGGATGATCCCATAAAATATGGGGTAGTTGGTAACTCTGAAAGTTGCAGTCCAATTTCCTTCATAATAATGGTGAACACTGATAACTTCACGGTTACTCCTGCTATAAGATCCGGGCTTCGGCCTTTAGAAGGCTAGTGTTCAATTCCTCTTCTTTCCACCAGCACCAGATCCCTTCATAATCACAATGAATCAAGGGTTTCATAAGAATAATATAAATATCCAAATATTCGAACTTCTTCATAAGGTCCACGGATACAGATTCCATGAATTCCAACGCTTCAGCCGAGAGTTTACCAGAATAAGGCGATTGATCTCCCGAGTTGTGTTTCTGGTCACCCAGGAGAAACTGTCCCTGTTTGTGTTGTTGCACATGTGGGCTATAAATTGTATGAGGACTTTGGTTAGATGATGTTTTTGTTGAACTGGTGCTATATACTAGGTGTTTCTCATTGAGGTCAATGCCGTACAAACATCACCAAAGTAGTCATTATTTAAATCTTTTTTGTGTTCTTTCTTTGATTCATATATTGTGTTATTAATCTCATTTAAAAGAGATTTCCGGCCCCGTTGTGGCAGGACCTGCATGTGGCAGGTTGCAGTGGCCCAGCCAGAAGTCCTCTAACTTTCGGCAGGCCTGGACGGCTCCGGCAGTGGGCCACGCCAGAAAATCCCACCCTAAGTTAAATGTAGTAACGTTGACAAACAGTGGACACATGTCATGTGAGCAAACGTCAGGTGATTAAATATATAGATATAAGTGGTACCAATAGCCATGTGATCTACTGTCACATGTTCAAATCTCCAGGAATATGTCCAACCACTGTTGGCAGCCCTAACTCTCATACATTTAGGTCTGCTGATTTTAGTTTATATTTCACATTGCTCTGTTTATATAAAATAATCTATAATAACACAACAAAATATGCCATAAAACTACTCTGCCATTTCTGAGTTAAAATTCATGTAAATCTCTTTTTTTCTCCTACAGCTGTTTAATATCTAATGACAACTAAAGTACAAATAAAGAAGCCACAGGAACCACTCAATGCATCAGTCAGCATCTGTGGAGAGAACAGACAAGTTAATATTTTAGCTCTGGCCCTTCACTGGCACCAAACCAAGTTCTGATGACAAAAGATCCATATCTAAAACATTGACTTGTATTCTCACCACAAATGCTGAATTTTCAGAACAAAAGACAGCCTCTCCATCATTGTGAAAATGGCAGGAGAGCCCGAATACAGAAGTCCCACCCCTGAATACAGCACCTACCATTTTCGCGGCGACGGTAATGGGCCTAGGTCGGGATTTGTATATGTGCATTTCATGGAGGCCGTTACCCATATAATGCATCAGCTGCCTCCAGTCATGTCTGATTTTTGTTAGCCAGGAGTGGGAAATACAACATGTATAGAGTAGCCATGGTAGGAGCAGGTCTAACCTTAATGGCTTCCTTTGGAGAGGTGGGGTACTCTTATGGAGACATAGGGTACCTCTTTGGATATGGTCCCGGGACACCTTTGGAAGCGATAAGATGCCCTTTAGGAGAGGTAAGGTGCCTCATTGTTAAAAGTGGATTTAAATGTGCGTAAAAAGTGGATAAACTTATTGGAACTGTCAAGGGGAACTATCAAGAGGAACTGTCAAAACCGTCAGAAGTGTCAAAAGCAACTGTTAAGCTGTCAAAACATTTAAAACTCCTGCCTTTGAAAAAAACTGTGTGGAGCTTTAAAAAAGAATCATTGCTTGCTATTTCACTCTGTTGACATAAGCCTGAGGGCTTTCATTACTAGTGCTGTATGACTGATTCCACAATCTTCCATTATCACAGGAGAGTGCCTTCCAATTCACAGTTTGATTGACAGCTGCAAGTGGTTACAGACTCTTTGCAATGGGACTATGAACTCCAAAGCTTGTTTTTATAAGGAATTAAGAACTTGAAATTAGATGTTTGTTTTTATAAGGTATTATGTAGTTGAAGGAATGTAAATGTAGTGAATGAGTTTTTATAAATAAGAGTGGTTGTTTTAAATAAAGTCTGCAATAGATACTAAGGCCTGAATTTGACCTTTGGCGGGCACACGCGATCGGCGAGCCTGGGCACGGCCTGCAAATGGGCCTCCAACCACAATTTCACGCTGGCTGACCAATTAATGGCCAGCCAATGTGAAACGCGTGCTGAAAAGCTCAGCACTGCCGGGGTGGGGGTGGGAAGAGGGTAAGGCAATGATGTTTCCGGGGGTGAGCACTGTGGGAAAGCTCCCTCAAGGCAGACAGCTGCCTCAGGGAGCTGCAGACCTGAAAATGCTAAAAATAAAAGTTTAAAGAGCTGCAAAAAAAAATGTCCATGCATCTTAATCAATCACCTGAAAATATAGCTGATAAAAATTCTGTCCGCAGATATTTATTTTTATTTTATTTCATAACGGAAATTTCATCCCGCCCTTGGATGAGGCTTGATGAAAACGGCAAAGACCGCCTGGCCAATTCGTTCACCCGTCAACCGTAACGTTGGTCGGGCCATGAAAAATCGGAGACAATTACGCCGTCAATGGGCCTAATTGCCCTCTTAATTGTCGACAGGCACGCTACTGACTTCTGCGTGTGCTCGCCAAGCGAAATATCGTGCAAGTGCGCAATGACATCGGGACGCTCGCCCGACATCTTCTCGCGCAATTTTATGCCCGATCGCGCCCACCCGCGAGACGCAAAATTCAGCCCTTAGAACCTTATTTAATCTCATTGTGGCTCCTGATGTCTGCCCATGGTGGATACTAGGTGAGTTGGCATGGTAGGTGTAAGGGCAAAGGATGGCGTGTGGGGGCCATGAGTTGGCATCAAGTTGGCACTACATTGGCCGAGGGGCTATAAAAGGCTATGGGAGTGGGTATAGGGGAATAGGTTGGCACGGAGGGTATGAGGGATTATGGTTGGGTGGAGGGCCATAGGTTTGCATGGAAAGAATGAGGAGTTATGAGGGGTGGGTTGAGGTGTGGGTGAAGGGGCATAGATTGGCATGGGGGTATGAAGGGTTATAGGGGTGGGTGGGGGGGCATATTTTGGCATGGAGGGTATGGGGAGTGCATAAGAGGATGAAGGGGGTGAGGTCTGGAGGGCTGTTTATTGTTTCAATGCTTTTTTAAAAAGCTTTCACAAAGTGCCAGTGTACCGAGACAGGCCTTCACACCCAGCAGCCTCCCCACTCATTATGTGGGACTCCCAGAGAATCCCACTACCCTGGAATGAAAATCCCAACTTCCAGGGCACTTTCTTCCGGGTCAGGTTTGCAGATTCTGCACTCCCGTCCTGGGAACAAATTTCAGGCCAGTGTTTCGACTGTCTTCTCTTTTTGTTTCAGTTTTCCTGTGTCTGCATTTTTTGCTTCTTGCCAATTGTGACAGATTAGAGTGAGAAAAGCAGAGCAGGCCTGCATTAATGAGAAAAGGGAGTATTGCAGGAGACAGAATGGGGCAGATAAAGAAAGAAAAGATGCAGAATGGTCGGGTGAGCAGGGCAAAGGGTGACGGGATTGTAATATAGCCTGCAGAATGAAGAAAGCATCTCAGCATTGGAGGCAAAAATAGTTCCTTTACTCTAAAGTGTCAGGGATAGTGATTACTAGACTGCTGTTGGATGTAATCACCATTATTTTATCACCAGTGGCAATCTTATTATTTAAGAAGTTGCTCCTTGTGTAAGATCTAGGTTGAAAATTCTTCTCAAGCCATGAAGCCATATCTTAACACTCAACAGCAGAGTGCACTGCAGCACCAATGTGCTAGACTTCTGTGTTACCTCCACATATTACCGATTGAACTATTTTATAATCTTTATCATTAATTACATTAATGTATATAAACAAAGGGAAAAATGAATATCACTAACTTGAGTTTCCCTTTTACAGAATCTTCTTCATTTTGCAAGGTTAAATGTGTTTAAATACAAAATGGCATTTTATACTTCACTTCTGAAATATCTTTTATTGGGAGTGATATGCAACAATGCTGCTTGGGCAGTAATATGGCGCAGCAGATCGACCAGAAGTTATAGCAGATCACTCAATTATTATGGAAGATAGTACCAGATGTTATGGAAGAACATCCAGCTGTCATAGAAGGTCATCCAGTTATTATGGCAGATCATACAACTGCTGCATCTGATCAGCCAGCTGTTAGAGAAGCTCCTCTAGCTTTGTTAAAAAATTCTGATCACAAATGGTTGTGCAGGTGAACAAGTTTTGCCACTTTATAATCAGAAAATATATTCACTTTCACTGAATAATGTGTAATATTGTCTTTCAGTATCATGTACAAGCTCTCCACCTGCATCCCGCACCTCCACCCACCCACCCCCCCCACCCCCTCCCCCCCCTCCCCACCCCCACTAGCAGTTCAACTGGTTTTGGGGGTGGGCAAAGTGTGTGTGTGGCATGGCCTTTTGGAGGCTCATGCAAGCACTCTCCCACACACCCGGATCCTTCCTCCATCACGCTCATCTCGCTGTCCCAAACATTTTCAATGCTGCCTGCTGGGATTCTCTTTCAGTTCTCCATCTGAGCCGACCTGCATCTCCACCCACCCACTGATTGCACTCCCATACAGCACCTGTGCCCGTCCAACACGAGGCTCTGCTCACTTTCGATTTGTGCAAAAATGGTTGTACCAAAGTTTCTGATAAGCTCCTCCATCCTTTCCCCTTCCCCGTCACCCATGTCCTTTCCCCAACCACAGTCCAGTCCCATGGCATCACCTTCGACCTCCCGACCAATGCCTTACAGCCCGAACGCTTCTCCTTCACGAACGTCCAGGTGAATGTGCACATTCCTTACTTTCCTGAAAATCGCACCCCCATCCACGCTGACCTCCCAGACGTCCTCCTTCTCACTCCTAGGGTCCGTGTTTGCTTCCCTGTTCCCACCAACCACTCTCGTTGTCCCTTCTACTGATACTGTCGAACCCTCACCGTCCGACCCTACTTGCTCCCTCTGCCCCCATCACACTCAGCATTCCATCTTACCACGCCCATCCTGAGTTTGCTCCCCAGAGACAGTCATTGACACCACAGACTCCTCCCTTGCACATTAATGTGGACATTCCACCCACCCCCCAACACCTTACTTCTTCCTCCACCCTTACTCTTTCCCCCATCCGAACGCCCTCCTCCCCCCAGACACCTTCTCCCCTTGGAACTCCTTCTTGCCCCCGTACTTCCTCCCCCCGCCTCCATACCCCCTCCTCCCCCCGGATACCCTCCTTCCCCTCCCAACGTCACCCCCCCAACACCTTCACCTCACCCATTCCAACCTCAACCCCCTGACACCTTCAGCCCCCCCTTCCAACCTCAACACCCCCCACCTACAGTACACTTTCCTCTCCCACTCACACCGAGACCTTCCTTTCCCCAACCTCACCTTTGCTGAACATCCACACCAGCCCATAGCGAAGTCTGAATTTCCGAAGCAGGTCCAAAGCATCAAGGGAGACCATAGAAGATGTTGCAAGCTCATGGCGAAATCCGTGAAATTCTGAAGCCTCAGCGAAGTCGAAGCTGCTGCATGGAGAGACCACCTACATTCTGAGGCCTGCTTCGCAGCGGAGCCATGTGCATGAGAATCCACCCAGCATGCGATGCACGTGTTCCTCCAGGTCTGGTCGCTGTAGGGTACCAGCATCTTCTTCTCAGATGTATGTGTTCTGAGCAAGGACCTAACTGCAAGTCCCGACCTCTGTGTGTCACACTTGCCTGGACATGTCTTGGCCGGTGTGGTTTCCTGCCAGCATAATGGTAAATCAGGCATAGGGGGACGATTCCGGTGGGCCTTACTTTGCATCCTGTTAACGGGATGCAATTTGGGTTCACGCCGGCTTCCAGTGGGATTCACGATCCGCCATGGCGGACACCATCACATGATGGGGGAAAATGGGATTTGAACATGATGGGCCGAATGGCCTCCTTCTGTGCTGTAAACGTCTATGAGTCTATGGCCAGGATTTTCCAGTGGTTGGGCAGGCTCGGCGAGTGGGCCCGGGAGCGGTTGGGAAGCTGACCGCCGCCCGCAATCGTGCTCTGGCCGTGATTTCACGCTGGCTGGCCAATTAATGGCTGGCCAGCGTGAAACCCACACTGCAGCGCTGCCGGGGTGGGGCAGGAGGAGCGCGAGCACTGAAGTTCATGCATGTGTGCGGGTGTGTGTAGTAAAAGCTCTCTGAGGCACAGAGCCTCCAATAGGGAGTTACCTAAGGGCTGCATCAGCCCGATCTGTGAAGTTATTCTCCATGAGCTCCCTGAAGCTGCCCATGAGGTGTCCGCAGCTCATTGCTTTGATAGTTCTTTTCCCCATTCAGTCAAGTTAGCTAATAGCCAGCTGAGAGAGCAAAGTTCTCTCCTTGATTTACCTCCCCTTGACTGATGCTGAAATCATTTTTTTTAAAATAATACACAGGATGTGGGTAACACTGGCAAGGCTATCCCTAATTAATCTTCAGAAGTGGCAGTGGGCTTGCTGGGGCATTTAAGAGTCAATCACATTGCTGTGGGTCTGCAGTCACATAGAGACCAGACCAGGTAACAGCTACCTTCCCTAGCAGGCATTAGTGAACTAAGTAAGCTGAACAGCAATCCAGTAATTATATTAGCTTTTTATTCCAGATTTATTTAATTAATTGACTTGAAATTCACTCGTTGCCATGGTGGGATTTAAACTAAGGTCTCTAGATCGCCAATCCAATAACATAACCACTACGCTATTGTACCCCGAATCACAAATAAGAACTGGCCTTTTGAAGTAAAAACAGAAAGTGCTGGAAATACTCAGCAGGCCTGGCAGTGCCTGTGGAGAGAGAAGCAAAGCTAACAAGCCAAATATGACTCTCCTTCAGAAATGAAGAAGTTCTTCAGTTCTCTTTTGTTTTTACTCTGGCTTTTGCACCCTAATTTCTACATACCCCAACACATTACTTTTATTTGACACAGGTTTTCTACCACTGCCACTAGCCCAAAGGACATGCAAATGAACTGACCCAGGAAATTCTTATGTAAATGGCCATCCAGACCATAACTCATCTTTATTGGTATTAAGCAATGCAACTCACCATATGGAATTTCTAAATCTAATAATCTTGTACATGTCTAAGAAATGCTGTCAAAACTTGTTTTATTGCATTCAGCAACATTTGTATACTTGCTTTCGTCATGCTATATTATAGTTTAGATGACCTGGCATTTCCATGTTTATCAAGCATTTAAAAAGCTCAACACAGTTCTGTACATTATGGTAGCATTACATATTGAGAACTGACAGTTCCAGGCCACACCTTTATCATTGAGTTTAGGTTGAGCAGAGAGATGTATTGAGACTGCCTTGGTCACTTGTTATTACTTCACTGGCCCAGCCAACGAAGCCCACATCCCGTGAATGAATTTTTAAAAAAAATTATTTTTAACAGTGACCCCTAGTTCTAGCTTCTCCTGCAGGAGGAAAATTCCTCTCCACATCCACCCTGTCAAGACCCCTCAGGAACTTATCAAGTGGCTTCTTACTCTTCTAAACTCCAGTGGGTACAAGCCTAACCTGTCCAGCCTTTCCTCATAAAACAACCCACCCATTCTTGGAACAAAAGCAAAAAATGCTGGAAAAACTCAGCAGGTCTGACAGCATCGGTGGAGAGAAAGACAGAGTTAACATTTCGAGGCCGTATGACTCTTCTTCAGGGCGGCCCATTCCTGATATTAGTCTGGTAAACCTACTCTAAACTGCTTCTAAAGCATTTACATCTTTCCTTAAATAAGACCAGTACTCTACACAATACTCCACATGTGTCCTCACCAGTGCCCTGTACAACTAAAGCATAACCTCCCTACTTTTGTAATTAATTCCCCTTACAATAAACAATAACGTTCTATTGGCTTTCCTAATACTTGCTGTACCTGCATACTAGCCTTTTGTGATTCATGCACCAAAATACCCAGATCCCTCTGAATCTCAGAGCTCTGCAATCTCTCACCATTCAGATAAGCTTTTTTATTCTTCCGGCCAACATGGATGATTTCACATTTGCTCACATTATACTCCATTTGCCAGATCTTTGTCCACTCATTTGACCTACCTATGTTCCTTTGTAGCCTCCTTATGTCCTCTTCACAATTTACTTTCCTACCTATCTTTGTGTCATCAGCAAATTCAGTCCCTTCATCCAAGTCATTTATATAAATTGTAAAAAGTTGAGGCCTCAGCATTGATCCCTATAGCGCTCCACTCGTCACATCCTGCCAACCCGAAAAAGACCCATTTATGCCAACTCTCTGCTTCCTGTTAGCTAGCCAATCTTCTACCCATGCCAATATATTATCCCCTACACCATGAGCTTCTATTTTCCGCAGTAACCTTTGGTGTGGCACTTTATCAAATGACTTTTGGAAATCTAAGTACAGTACACCCACCAATTCCCCTTTGTCCACAGCATATCTTACTTCTTCAAAGATAATAATAAAGAATATATTGGTTAAATATGATTTCCCTTTCACAAAACCATGTTGACTCTGCCTGATTGCCTTGAATTTTTCCAAGTGTCCTGCTATAACATCTTTAATAATAGCTTCTAACATTTCCCTATGACAGATGTTAGGCTAACTTGCCTAGTTTCCTGCTTTCTGTCTCCCTCCCTTTTTGAATAAAGGAGTTATATTTGCTATTCTCAAATTTAATGGAACCTTCCCACGATCTAGGGAATTGTGGAAAATTAAAACCAATGCACCAACTATCTCACTAGCCACTTCTTTCAAGACCTTAGTGTGAAGTCCATTCAGACCTGGGGATTTGTCAGCCTGCAGCCCCAACAATTTGCTCAATACCACTTCCCTGATGATTGTAATTTTCCCGAGTTCCTCCCTCCACTCCATTTCCTGATTTACAGTTATTTCTGGGATGTTACTTATGTCTTCCATAGCGAAGACCAAAGCAAAATACCTGTTTAATTCATCCGCCATCTGTCTATTTTCCATTATCAATTCTCCAGATGCACTTTCTATAGGACCAACACTCACTTTGTTAACTCGTTTCTTATTTAAATATCTATAGAAACTCTTACTATCTGTCTTTATATTACTAGCTAGCTTTCTCTCATACTCTAATTTTTTCCTCCTTATGAATCTTTATGTCATTCTTTGCTATTCTTTATATTCTTTCCAATCTTCTGACCTGCAATTGTACAATTATATGCTTTTTCATTAAGTTTGACACTGCCTTTAACTTTTTTAGTTAACCAAGGGCCCTCCCCTTGAAATTTTTCTTTCTCATCGGAATGTATCTATTCTGTGTATTTTGAAACATCCCTTTAAATGTCTGCCGCTGAACCTCTATTGACTTATCGCTTAACCTCATTTGCCAGTCCACTTTAGCTAGCTCTACTTTCATGCCCTAACAGTTGCCCTTATTTAAGTTTAAAATACTAGTCTTGGACACACTCCTCTCTTTCTGTAAATGTAAAATTCAATCATATTATGATCGCTGCTACCTAGGGGTGCCTTCACTATGAGGTTATCAATTAATCCTATCTTATTGCTCAATGCCAGGTCTAGTATAGCCTGCTCTCTGGTTGGCTCCAGATTGTGCTGTTCTAAGAAACTATCCTGGAAACACTTAAGACAGAGATGAGGAGATTTTTTTTTTCTCAGAGGGCTGTGAGTCTTTGGAACTCTGTTCCTCAAAAGGCAGTGGAAGGAGAGTCTATAAACATTTCTAAAGCAGAGCTAGATAGATTCTTGATTAACAAGGGGGCGAAAGGTTATCAGGGGTAGGCAGGAATGTGGGGTTGAGGTTGCAGTCAGATCAACCATGATCAAATTGAATGGCAGAGCAGACTCGAGGGGCCGAGTGGCCTTCTCACATTCCTAATTCGTATTTTCATATATGTTTGTATGTATTCACTATGGGTCAGGTTTTGGCAACTTGTCAACTAGGTAATTTATAGGGATAGAGGTGGTCTAGGGCATCCCTGGTCAATCAGGTTCACAGAGATCATGAAGGAGTGGAACAAGTTTTAGAATGGAGCCCACATTGCTCCTGCTGCTTCAATCAGCTACAAACCCAGCCTGCCTGTCATAGATTTAACAGTACCTATGTGGCCTGATTCCAGTAGAGCACATGTGCCTCGCTGTTCAAAGACTTGCTTAGTTCTAGCGGTTAGAAGTGCACCTGTAGATTTGGTGTAACCTTGGATAACTCACAACAAATAAAGCACCCATGGACAAATTATGTATGGAAAAATTGTCTATTTGAATATGGAGCTTTAAAACATGTAAATGGAAAGCTACCAGATTAACAGCTTTGTGTGCATTAAGACTCAAGGCAATGCTGTACTCACATATGATATGTACCTAGCAACAATGCTTTCTACGTTGTATTAGAAATACACTAAATATATTGATAGGCCAAAGGTACTAAAACTCACTCAGTGATATTGCAATTGTAACCTCACTATTTCAAAATTTATCAATTTACTGTATAAAAGTCTGTAGAATTAAGGTATGTGTAACTCAAGTGATGGCAGTAATTATATAAGCAGCTGTGAGAATTGAAGTATAGAATATGTTCTTATGACATTGTTTAGGTTCTTGTGTACATTGCAGAATTATTGGTTAAATCTTTAAAACTTTAGGGTTCTACCCATATAGATTGAGTACAAATAGTAGGAACTTACCTTAAATTCCTTCTCAATGTTTGCCAGCACATTGAGCTCATTACTGAGCTCCAGAGCCGTTAGTACTGGATCCTCACTGGAGAGTGATAAGTAGGCAGGGCTTGCCAAGCCTCTGTAGGCATTAATTCGAGATCTAGAGTGGCTGAAAGAGTCATTCAATTGATTGTCAGTACACACCTTGCATTTGCAAAAATAGTCATGGGGCCGGTCAATACGGGCTCCCTTTCTCAATAAGATGTGAACTATTTCATATTCTTGGCAATGAGCTGCCAGGATGATTGGAGTGATATCATGGGAAAACCTGGTACCATCTTCGTCATAGGCATAAAAATCATTGTACTCTGGTTTATATTGTTCTGGTCTCAGAGCCAGTGTGTGTGTTGTAGCAAACAAATGATGATTCAAGATGGCCTCCACTATTCGCACATATCCCTTACTGATGGCCAATAACAAACCATCCCCAACGCGTGACAGGTTATCAATCTTCAGCAGAAGCTCTATGACCTCCAAATGCTCATTTGCTACAGACAATTGCAGTGCATTCTGGCCCATGTAATCAACACAATTCACATTAAGTGATTCTGATTCCTCCAGCATCCTTCTGACCACAGGAACATTGCCATATTCAGCTGCATCTAGAAATCTTTCCTCTTCAGGAGTTAGGTTTGTGGACCTGTCATTAAACATGTAGGCTGGCCCTCGGAATGCCTGTCTTCTTCCTTTTTGCACCGTCTGCCTTCGTGGCCTATCCTCATTGAAACGACTGCTAAAGAGGAAAGGAAAAATATTTTTTAGTGCAGAAAGACATTTAGCATCATGTTCACTCAATATTTCTAACCCATAAAAATTTCAATCTCTATAATTAACTCACAATTTTGTTTGAAGTTTTAGGAACACAAGGTGAAAGAGATATTGAGATTGGCAATTCATTAACAAAGCATGCCAAAATTACTAGCAATTAATTATTATAGGTTTGGCATTATTTTTATTTAAATCTTATAACCTGAGTCAGTTGTGTACATAAAAAATGCTTTTACGAAGCATTTTTGCCAACAATTTTATAAGACTTAGAAAATAACCAATTGATCAAATTTCTGGTTTCAGTTCTAAATTATAGTAGAACTTCTCCATCAATTTACAAAGAAGAAAGAGCAATGAGACTGCACAATTTTCATCAACAAATTATTGGTTAAGCCAAGTGTGAATTAAACTAGCCAATTCTTTTCCAGGCAATGGACAATGCACTGTTTGCATAAACCACAATTTTAGTTTAATGTGACTTCCCTAAAAAAAAATAGAACTTACCACCCTGTTCCCATTGATGTAAGCATCTCCATTTTGCAAGGGTCCTCCTAATGGGTGCCCTGAGCAGATGCTTGGAGAGGACACATGGTTGATTTTTATATTTAAATTGGGGTCCTATGACATAAGTAAGACTCCAATGATATTTTAGGACCGAGCTGGGCAGACAGTGCATGGTGTAACTTGGCCCAGTATAAGTTGGTGGTTAGACCAAAGAGAAACTAACAACTAAGTTTTACTATATTTTTGTGTGGAGGGG
Source organism: Cetorhinus maximus (assembly GCF_964194155.1). NCBI lineage: Eukaryota > Metazoa > Chordata > Chondrichthyes > Lamniformes > Cetorhinidae > Cetorhinus > Cetorhinus maximus. The sequence continues at coordinate 87,550,060 of NC_135885.1, forward strand.
AGTAGCAGGAGTGCTCCCAGGGCTCTACAAAATCAACCTCTGCCTCTGGTGATGGGAGAACACTCCATAGACTTACTTTCTTCTGCTCTAGAGGCCAGCAAAACTAACCAATATTACTGCAGCCTGGATGTCCGTGTGCTTCCCCTGAAACATTCAATTTCCACCTGCAGTCCACTGGTCCGTGCTAATGAATTCTTGCCCTCAAATGGACTGGGCCTCCTGCTGGGGCTATTGGTTGACCAGCCATGGCATTCTTCTTGTCAGCTGCCTAAAGTCCACTAGTGTAAAGGTGAAAAAAGGAAACTCTTGCCATAAAAAGGCTCAAGGCCATTGCTGAAAAAATGTTTTTCCACACTTAAAGATGTCCTGTAAACCTCTTCTTATTCTGCTAAAAGGCATTCTGGAATCACCATGGTACACCACAGAAACCTGACCTGAAATACATCTTTTAGTCTTGCATTAACATTGACACAGTCACCAGGGACTAGCACCAGCAACTAATCAATAATTCAGTCAAACGAATGAATGAATTAAAATTCTGCAAACTTTCAGTACATGTTCTGGTTGGCTTAGTATGTGTACATATCCCCCCCATTGTGCTCACCTGGCCAATAATTCTCATGGCAGGCAACATCTTAAATCAAAGCTAGGGATAGGCTTAAACATAAAGAGACATCTGATTTCCAACAGTCAGCTGAAGGATGCTGCTTCTTTGTATTTTGAAAGGCAAGTGCATCCATTTGTCATGTTAATAAAATGTCCATGCTCAATAACAGGTAAAGAGATTTTGTAGTGGAAATAACAACAGCTAGAAGTCATGGTTCATCAGCCTTTGGGATGAGAAATTAAACCCTCTCAAGAAGAACAGGATTTCTTCCTGGTGTCCTGGTTAACATTTATCCCTCAACCTACATCATGAAAACGGAATATTTGGTCATTATCGTGTTCCTATTTGGGATCTTGCTTTGTGTTAATTGGCCCTCTTTCTTAAATTACAATGATCACTACACTTCAAAAGTACTTCATTGGCTGTAAAGTGCTTTGGAACACGAAAGGTACCACATAGCTACAACTCTTTCTTTGTTTAAAACCCATAATCACCCTTAGAACTGTTTTAACTCAAAGAAGAACCATGCAAACTCATTTTTAAAATACAATTTTACCAATAAACTATTAAAGATAGGAAGATGAATGTATTTTGAATGTACATTCTACACCATTATCAAGTTGAAATTATTGAGAAATGCTATTCTGGAACGTTCTTCCATTTATAATGTTTTTGGATTTCAGAAAACAAGGGTTAAATTGATATAGGGCACAATAATCATGCAGAGGTAGAGCAGAATCGTCCCAGATTTTCACTAAGCGTGGTAGCGGATGGGAAAAAGTGGTTTTACCCGCTGGCCACAATAGCAGGTTTTCACGCTGTACTGTCCCATTCCCGCCTCATTAATTATGCAGCCACAGGAAACTTGCCGTCTCGCTGGTGGCCGGCCTCCTATTTGCCCACCACGCCATTACCTCACCACTTCCTCACGCAGGCGTCATGTTTAAACTGCAGCCGCACGCACACTTCTCAATATTTGCAGACCAGGAAACTGCTCCGGTGAAGACATGGACCCAAAAGCCAAGAAGAGTGCAACCCCCCGATTCAATAATGCATCCCTGGGATACCGCGATGTCCTCTACCCCCGTTCTTGCCACAGGAGACCGATCAGTCTCACCACTCTGGCTTGGGAACTGGTGGCAGAGGTGGTCAGTGCCAATGCTGCACACAAGAGGTCAGAGTAAGGCAACCATCTTATCACTTTAAACTCACACACTCAAAAGGCCATCACACATTCACTGGCATCTCACTCACTGCCAGCTCAAGGGACATCACCACTCACTCTCTCATACACACCCTCACATCTCCATTTGGCCTCATCTCCTCTGGAGACTGCCTCCTCAGCTCTCACCATCTTGAGGCCACTTGCAAAGATTAACAGCTGCTTCCACACACACCCTGGGATACCCTCCTTACCCAGTACAGCCCTTGTCCTACAGCCTCTTCTCTTGGTTGGGGTACACTTCTCCCACTTTCCCAAGCAAGCCCTAGCCCAGCAGCCATTGAAAAGCCACCCCCGCATTGCGGCTGGTGTGGTAGGTAGAGACCTGCCTGTAAGCCCCCTAAAAGTGTCGTGGTGCTGTCTGCGAAGTCTGGTATTGATGACCACACGTGCTGCCCAAAGCAAGGTGGGCAAACAAACCTCAAAGTCCCGAGTGAAGTGCAGCTCCCCAGGTGCATGTCTCTCATGTACAGTTGTGAAACAAGTTGGCGTGAGCCTGGATGATCCAGTATGGGGGGGGATGATTGTAGTGAGCAGGGCTTATAATGAGATGCCAAAGTATTGAAATTAGGTTCCTGACGTGCAGTGTGCAAAACATGGCCCACCATTGATGTGTGGAGTGGCGGAGAGGACGATCGTAAACTTCACGACAGCGTGAAACCAATTTTGACCATCTCGCCATCTTGTCTCTCACCACCCCCACCCACCTGCCTCTGCCAGCTCCCCCCTCCACCATGATGCCCAACGCCAATAGGGCTGGAAAATCCTGGCCGTAGGATCTGAGAGGGGTTGGGGTGGACTAGTGGTGATAGCGGCTGACTAACACATGAGATGGCTGGGAAAGTCTAAACATGTATTGTGTAACTGTGGAGTACAGGTTGAGAGATGGAATCAAGCCAAAAAAAGGCTGCACCTATATTGCATGGTGCTTCCCTGGACATATTGTTAGGTACAGAAATGGTGAGGAAGGAGATCATCTATCCGAGTATTAGAGAAAAAAAGCTGCTGTCACAACAAAGAACATATGATTGGACTGGTTCGAGAAGCAATCAGCAGGAGTGTGATCATGATGACTTGTTAGGCAAAGTAGGTTGGCTTCCACTGGAGTTTAGAAGAGTGAGGGGTGACTTGATTGAAGTATATAAGATCCTGAATGGTCTCGGCAAGGTGGACGTGGAAAGGATGTTTCCTCTTGTGGATGAGTCCAGAACTAGGGGGCACTGTTTTAAAATTAGGGGTCACCCTTTTAGGGCAGAGATGAGGAGAATTTTTTTTCTCTCAGAGTTGTGCAACTTTGAAACGCTACCTCAGAAGGCATTGGATTTAATGACCTAACCAGAAAGGGTAAGGAAAGTTGCAGATTCACCTATATGCTGTAGTCCACTACAGCTGCCCCTCTGCCTTCCTATGCATCCTCCATTCACATCATTCCTCAAACCCACTGAAGCATCAGTAGCACCCATTGTTCCTTTTCTCTGCACTTTCTCACCTCACCTTCTGCCATACACCACTCCACTCTACCTCAGTTGTTATACAATGGAATACCACCTCAATCAGCTCCCCCTACTGATTCTCAATGCACATTCTTAAATACTTTCCAGTGCTTCTCATGATACATCTTCCTGATAGTCACTCTCACAGAAAGCACTGTATCCATTGGACACATATGTTTTACAGTCACTCATAAATTGTCACACTCAATCTCAGAAAAAGGAGAGACTGAAGGTGGATCCGCTCAGATCATGGACCATAAATGCCAAATAGGAGGATTTGAACATAAGTATCAGATCATCAACAACAACTTATATATAATATTTATATAATTGTTAGGCAGAGTAGGTTGGCTTCCACTGGAGTTTAGAAGAGTGAGGGGTGACTTGATTGAAGTATATAAGATCCTGATTGGTCTTGACAAGGTGGACATGGAAAGGATGTTTCCTCTTGTGGATGAGTCCAGAACTAGGGGGCACTGTTTTAAAATTAGGGGACACCCTTTTAGGGCAGAGATGAGGAGAATTTTTTTTCTCTCAGAGAGTTGTGCAACTTTGAAACGCTACCTCAGAAGGCAGTGGAAGTGGAGTCACTGAATATTTTTAAGGCAGGGGTAGATAGATTCTTATTAGGCACGGGAATCAAAGGTTATCGGACGTAGCTGGGAATATAAAACTCGAAACACAAACAGCTCAGCCATGATCTTATTGACAGGCGGAGCAGGCTTGAGGGGCCAATGGCCTATTTCTGCTTCTATTTTGTATGGTCGTATGACTCCAGCCAACATCTTGTACTGCAAATGTTCATGCATGTGGGTGCGATCAGTGGGCCTGGGAGGGGCTGGGGAATGGACCACTGCCCGCGATCGGCCCCCAACCACAATTTCACACTGGCTGGCCAATTAACAGCCAGCCAGCGTGAGGCGTGTGCTGAAATGTTCAGCGCTGCCAGGTTGGGGGTGGGAGAAGCATGGGCGCTGACGTAAGCGCGGGCGCTGGAGAGCACTGAATGAAAGCTCCCCGAAGGCAGAGAGCTGCCTCAGGGAGCTGAAGAATTTAAAACCAATAAATAAAGATTTTAAAATCTGGAAAAAATGTCCAGGCATCAGAGTCAGTCACTGAAGAACATGATGAAAAGTCTGTCCATTCATTTCTATGTTTTAAATTTAAAAACAGAGACCTCATCTCGCCCTTGGATGAGGTTTCAACAAAAATCCAAAGTTTGCCTGGCAGATTCGCCCGTCCACCAACCGTAAGGTTGGACAGACCACAAAAAATCAGGGACAATTGGAACCTTGACAACTTTAATTGTCTTCTTACTTGTTGGCGGGCGTGTTTCCGACACTTGCGCATGCCCGCCGACGGAAATATCGCGTGATCGCGATTTCACGTCCGATTGGATCGGGAGCATGCCTGCACGCTGTCCTAAAAATTCTGCCCGACGTGTTTTGTGATGAGAGTCCTGAGGAACATAATGCAGTAGATCAAGGGCTGGATGGGCATAAAGTCAATAAAGAACCTTTGATAGTGCAAGGGTCAGATCTCGCAGTGGTTGTCCTGAAGGATATAAAATTGGAAGTAGAGGCCATAGCTTGAATAGATTTGATAATGAAATGAAGGCCACAGAACAGCCACATAACAGAACTAGAAGCAAAAGTCCTCATGATTCTGAAGTATTGGTGCCTGCCAATAAACCTGAGGATAAACTCATAAGAGAGACAAATTAGACAGTTGGAGAAAGTTTAGGGGTTATTTTGAGGTACCAGACAAGTGGCAACCGGCCTTGTCACATAGGTGGATTGTACTGAAAAAGTGCAGATGGGACTTCTAAGGCTAAAATGAAATTAATAACTAGGGTTTTGAGGAGAGAGTGAGTGAAACTGAAGTTAAACTGGGGTCTCCCACAGCTGGAAAAGTAATCTTAATCCTTTTTTGAGCTCTTTTTAAGCACCTTTTATAGGTGAGTATGTCATGTGACATAAAAGCTGCATTTCAACAGGTTGATATTTTTCAGACAGAAGTATTTCTAAAACCACCCAAAGAGCAGCAGGTGCAAAAGGCAAACTATGGAAAATAAGCAAATGTGTCTATGGTGTGAATGGTGCTTCCAGGCTGTAGAAATTTTTGCTGAGATATGTTTTCCTGAAAATAGATGTAGGATCAAAATCCCATCCAACTGGGAAATTTATGGAACTATAAATTTCAAAAAGATAAGCTGCAGTCAGTAGTAGCAGTACAGGGCTGGGCAGCCAGGGGTTAATTCAGAAATTTAGTAAAAACACAGTGGCTCATCAAAAGGGTTTGGACATTGACTGACTGCTATCAGGGAACAATGGTACCAGGTAAATGCCATGATCTGCCATCAACTAATGCAATCAAGAATCTGATTACCCAGTACAATGGCACAAGGACATATCATCAATACATACACTCAAGGAATTATTCAACCACCACAGACAATCTTACTGGAACAGGGTCATTCAAACCCTCATTAACTTTGGAGCCAGTTACTGTGCTGTTACTGTGCCATCTCAAACAGCAAGAGACTTGCTCATACAATGAAAACTGATAATATTCATCTGGATACATCTTCCATGGAAAACTTTGTATTGTTTCAGCCAGCAGGAGCTGATGGCATTTGTCTGAATTTTATGTGGAATCAACTAAATGGACATTGGGACAACAGGAAATATGTCTTGACATGTCTGAGTTAAATTATTATAAAAGCAGAGCAGATCTGAGCATCTGTGCTGCAGTTGGAAGAAGGGCCGAGTTTGGTCACCTTGACTCAGGCCTACAGTCAACACCGGACAGACCAGCTGTGTTGGGGATTGTAAGTGTTTTCAACCATATCATGGTGATACTGGCCTGAAGGTTTTGGGCGGCGGTCAAGATGGAGGGTCAGGAAGGGTCAATCTGGCTCTCGGACCTACAGTCCTCACCAGAAGGACCATCCATGTGGTGGATTGTAAGTTTCAGCCAAATTGTATTGACATTGGTCTGAGGGTTTTGTGAAGGTTTGGGGCGAAAGCTTGGTGTTTTCTTGCCAGTACCTTATAACTTGTTTCAGCCATATCTTGGTGATATTGGTCTGAGGGTTTTTTTTTCCTAAGGTTTCAGGACAGGACTTGGTGTTTTGCCTGTGCTTTTGTAAGTTTTAACCAACCGACTTTGCGTCGGGTACTGGGAGTAGGTTGTTTTAAATTTTGCGTTTTGTACCCAATATTGGATTCAATAAAGCAATTGTGAATTATCAGAAGAAACTTGTCTCGCTGGTCATTCTGTTCCAGCCATACACTTGTGAATCTGGTGTCATGAACCTGAGTGTGGGGAGGGTATCCGAGGGAAAGGGGAACCCCTATATAGGTTGTGTTGAACCAAAAACAAATCTTGTACTGTTTTATTCACATCATAAAGGAAAGCTTTCAGATATCTTCATGATGCATTTGACAATTTCTTATTGGTATGTTACAATCCTGTTTGGGGCTATTAATGTTTAAAGGAGAAACCCGAACGACCAGCAATTAACCGACAGAACTGTGCCACAAGGTTTCATGCTTTTTAACAAAAACAAACTTAATTGTATATACAAAGCGAAATTAAATGAAGCAAGCATCATGAGCATAACACTATAGCTTATAAAGACTTACGCTATAAACTCTGTTCTACTTTTTAGTTCCCCTCAGGAGTTCCCTTATCTTATGAAATCTTGAAGGTTCATTCACTTTTCCTGGGACCAACCCAAAAGGTATGCTGCAGCCCTCCAGAATTTACCTTCTTCTTAGTATTCCAGCTATTCCTCAAGATACAGATCTAATGGGGATCCTTCCATTAGCTTTTTCACTATGCAACACTTTTTTTTGTTACAGACCTCATGATTGTGGTTGCGTCAGCTTCTTGTTCGGGTTGCTGGCAGATGTCCAACTGTCTTCCCACAGCTTTCCCAGCTAACTCTGCTGACTGCTTTCTGCCACAACACTCTGTGAGGATCACTGTGGAATTCTTCCTCTAGCTTCAAACTAGGCAAATCTTCCAGCTGCTTTTCCCTCATTTAATCCCAACTAAGATAAAGCCCCACCAATGTTCCATGCAGTGAATGATGAAGTTACTATCTTCTCTGCTTGAAATGCAGGCCCACCTCCTGTTGGCTCTCTTAATCCGGTGAGATGCAGTCTTCACCACAGCACAAATATAACTGCTGTCATAACACTGTCATATTTTTCATATTAGTATTGTGGGATATTATAAGGTAGGCTGATGTATGGTTCTACCTGTGTGGCTGGTTTAATTGAATTAGATTCAGATATACGGCAAGATTGAAATTATCAAAAGAAGTTGGGTGTAAAAGGTATTTGAAATGCTAATGAGTAAACATGGATGAGGGCAGCCTATAGGATAAGAATGAAATATGCATTTTTAGATAAGTGAAGTGGTTGTTTGATTTCCAAAGGGATGTTTACAACTAACAAGGTAAGTGAGGCAAAGAAATACATTTATTTTTCCAAGAAGTACTGACCAGAATGGTGACATGAAAGATTTTTATGGGCAAGATTTTCTAGTCACGGTGGGCGGGCCCAGGCACAACAGCGAAACAGGCCGCTGCTCGCAATTGGACTCCAACCGCAATTTCACACTGGCAGGTCAATTAAGGTCCACCCAGCGTGAAACGTGGCTCTGCACTGAATGGGAAGGGCTGAACTGGGGGGGAGAGGCCTATCGGCCGCTGGGTCCAATGGAAACCTGGCGGCTGCTTTAAAAGCGACCCAGGACGTCCCCTAAACATTCATTATGGACCCGAGTGCGGCTGGACACGGCAGACGGGAGGGCAGGTTGGGTGGGCACTCAGCTCCCTGCTTTTCACATTTTCCCACATTATATTCCAGCTGCCTAGTTTTTGCCCACTCACTTAACCAGTCTCTCTGTCCTCCTGGAGGCGGTGGCTGCCAGGAGGGACATCCTTATCCCCAGGAATGGGAGGAGGAAGCCACCACACCTCACCAAGAGGTCATAAGACCATAACCATAAGATGTAGGAGAAGAAGCAGGACTCTGCCTTAAGCACCTTTTGAGGAAGAGAATTACAAAGTCTTGCAATACTCTGCGAAAATATTTTTTTCGCTCATCTCTGACCTAAATGGGTGACTCCTTATTCTGAAACAGTGACCCCAAGTTCTAGATTCTCCCACAAAAGGAAACTATTTGTCTGATGAAACACTTGCAACTGACTAGGCTTTGACAACATTTTCTAAGATTTAGCATAAGGTGCCCTTGTTAACGAAGGTCAAATAAAACAACAACAACTTGTATTTATATAGCAATTTTAACATAATAAAACACCCCAAGGCACTTCACAGGGGTATTGTAAAGCGATATTTGACATGGAGCCACATAAGGAAATGACCAAAAACTTGGTCATAGAGGTAGGTTCTAAGGAATGTCTTAAAGGAGGAATGAGAGTTAGAGGGGCGGAGAGACTTAAGGAGGGAGTCCCAGAGCTTAGGGCCTAGACAGCTGAAGACAAGGCCACCGATGATGAAATGATGAAAATTGGCGATATTCAAGAGGTCAAAAATAGAGCAGCGCAAATATCATGAGGGTTGTGGGGCTAGAGGAGATTACAGAGATAGGGAGTGGCCAGGCAATGCAGGGATTGAAAATCAGGATGAGAATTTTAAAATTGAGATGTTGCTCAATGAGAAACCAATGTAGGTCAGCGAGACAAGGGTGACTGAGTGAAAGAGAGTTGGTGAGAGTAAGGGCATGGACAGCAGAGTTTTCAATGATCTAAAGCTGGGGTAGAACATGGAAGGCTGGCCAGGTATACATATAAATAGTCAAGCTTAGATCAAGGCATGTATCAGGGTTTCAGATGAGCTGAGACAGGGGCAGAGTCAGGCAATGTTACAGTGGTGGAAATAAGCAGTCTCAATGGTGGGATGAATGTGCATTTGGAAGCCCATCTTGGAGTCAAATCGACATTGAGGTCAGAATTTTTCTGCCCTGAACTGTACAGGGAAGAATGCAGGACTGCGACAAAAATGGCCGTTGAGCCATGCATGGAGCTGGAAGTCCTGCTTCCTTTACCATCCTCTCCTATTTTTCTGAGGGCAAGAGAGGGAGTGGACCCCAAGCATACCTGTTCACATTAAGAACCTAATTTGTACCAATATGGGCTCATTAAGAGCCTGTATCTGATAGGTTTTCTTAATTTTCAGCGATGCGGCCAGAGTTCAACAGCTGTTTGGTATCAGATGAGCTGCATGGAGGCAAGAATCACATAATGGGGGCAGGAAGAGTTTCAAAAATGATTATTTACTGCAGTCAAGCTATCTACTTCCATGTTTATATTAATTTTGTAAAATGCAGCATTAAAATTTACAGCATTTAATTTTTGGGAAATGTACGATAAAGATGGCTAGATTTTAAAAGCTGTACTTTTTTCCAATGAAATTTAATTGGATAACTATGTTCTACAAATTTATACTTCAACACTGAAAGCAGAATCTAATTATTTCGGAGTAAGTTCATTATTTTAGAGAAGTCCAATCTCTGATCACTCTTTATACAAACATCCTCTACTTCTTACTTCCACCATCCATAGTTCTCAAAGAGTTCACCAGCCGTCATTTCTGACACAACTAATCCAATCATATACAGGATTCACAGTCAAACAGCTATGGCTTTTTACTCTTAGTTCTGATGAAGAGTCATATGGACTCGAAACGTTAACTGTATTCCTCTCCGCAGATGCTGTTAGACCTGCTGAGTTTTTCCAGCTATTTTTGTTTTTGTATGGCTTTCTACTCATTGCATATAGCCCTTAAAGGGTTAATGGCCCCAACTTTTGACCCTCCCTATTTATAATTCTCATAAAAAGTATCTCTCTACTGTTCTCAAAATGTTAAGCAGAATTAGGACTCTCCAGGCCAGATTTTGGCAGAATCAAGAAGACTCCACAGACCTTTTAAAATGGTGGATGAGACCCAAATGCAGAAGTCCTGCCTTATTTCTGACAGAGCCACTTTTTGCTGGTAGGGGAAAGGGGGCAGGGTATGATTCACACAGGAGAGAAACGCGGACTCAGCAGGCCATTTGAACTCAGTGCTGTTAAACAGACCCCATTTTGGCTGCTGCAAGGGCCTTAACCTGTAGTGTGTGCAGTGTATTGAAATTGCATTGTGCATTTTGTCCACTTGAGGTTACCATACATAGATGTATCAGCAGAGGGAGTCTGCTAGGAAGAGCTAATAAAGGGTTATTGTTTAACAGCTCATACAGTTCTAATCTAAATGTTATAATGAATATATATATGCTTCAGTCCCAAAAACTTCACACTGGTGACAGGATGGTGAAAAATAAGAAACATTGCTTTCAGATATGAAACTTTTAAAGATTTTTGTCTATTTTCTGCTGACAGCAGTTTAAGTTGGAGATTTAGGGATATATTGAGGCTGTGTTAGCTATACATAAGAGGCACTCCAGCTTGGTTAAGCAACAGGAAAGCTTGCACAGTGTACACACACACACACACTGATCATGCAAAAATCACCACCCAATCCAAAAAAGACTTGAATCATTATAGAGAGCTTTCATCATTGCACTGCTGATGAATATGGTATTGTCACTGCCCAATCTACCACCTTTTGATGTACATTCGGAGCCATCATCTGTATTCCCATGTTGGTAAAAGTGGCCGCGGTGTTTTGAAGGCAGAATGGCAGGTTTTGTGATCACAGATGGCTAAAGTAAAATGGCTTTACTTCTCCACTATAAGGTGAAGAATTGGAAGATACTTTTGGGACACTTACGCCTGAGCAAAATGATCACGACTCAGCAAAAATGCACTAACAATCTATTTCACACAATAGGATAATACAATATGTGAAATAATTTTCTTCCAATGCACTAAGCAAGAAGCAAATGAGACAACTGACCAATATTGCATGCAACTCAGTAACAACCAAATGTGACTTTGGTGATGTTGAACATACCAAATGGTGAAGCAAAGCACAAATAAATAAAAGTTGTCTCTCTAATCAACAAATCCGAAAAGTGTCATGATGACAGGAAACTGGGATTTAGCGAAAGCTACCTACAACTTCACCAGGTAATCACAAACATATTGAACTGTTTAAAGAAGGCCTGTTTTTTTTTAAAAAATAAGAAGACACTGATCAAAAAAAAATCTGCCACAAGTCACATGATGGCTGTTACTGTAAAGCTGACCACTTCTCTGGAAATTCTATATGAATTGTACTGCGGACCTGTCACATAGAATTTCACACCTGGGGAGGGGGGAGGGTGGTGGGGGGGGGAGGGGGTGTGGTGTCAAGATCCACTTCAAACAGGGACATTCTAGAAAGGAAGGCATTAAAGATGTGAAGTGCTGGAATTTGATCAGATACTTATCAGACATTCAAAACCCCTATCGAGGACGAAATAACCCCTATCTCCTCTTGCTGTATATCTTGAAATGTGCCAAAGGTTTCGGAGATGTAAAGATTAAAAAATTGGATAACTTGGTCTACAACAATGAATGTAAGACCTGCTAATTGAATTTCCCTCTAGTAATATACAGAGAGGAGTTTAAAAACTGGTTCTACCAAGCAGAATCAAAAGCACAAGCAGGAGGAAAAAGAAACATGATAGTCATCTAAAACACGACTGGAAAAGAGCAGGAAAGATCTCTCCCACTTTCTCCCATTCTCTCTCTCTGGAAGCTAAAAGGTGTCTTCAACAAAGTGCAGACCTGAACAAAGCCAACTCCAGGATTTTACAGTAAACCACCTAACTTCAAATGGCCGCAACGTTCAACAATCTACACCTCAAAGACAAGCAAAGGAATTAATCGTATATTCTTTTAACTTTTTACTGGACTCTAGCTTTCTTACTCCTGAGATCTGTATATTACTGAGATCTGTGTGTGTTTCTGCGTGTGTGTCGTTGTATCTTTATTATTTTTTCTCGGGTTTAGTAACTAATAAACTTACTCTTTCTTTGACTCAAGAAAACCTGGTTTGATTGGCTCCTTATTAACAAATAAATGTATTTGGGTTGGAAAATATATTTACGGGAAAAATAAAATTTTTAAAACCTTTGTTTTGAACAAACGAGGGGGCTGAATAGAAGGGGAGCCAACTCACTCCTCCTCACCTGGTCGTAACAAAAGCACTAGAGAAAGACAAAAAAATGTCAGAATCATTTTCAGAATCCAGAACTATTGAATTTGAGGTTGTCAAAATGAAATTCCACACTCCCAGTTTAACTCCTGTAAATACGATTCATCGCTCACGTGCCAGGAAACCACCTGCAAAGCAACAATGGCAGTCTCACAAACAGAGTTGTGACTAGTCCAAACAATGTTTCCACTATGGCAGTGCTTAATCATACCGGACAGAGTGCCCTGTTACAGGTAAATAGTGTAAAGGTTGTGGAAAACCCAAGCACTTTACTCGTGTTTGTCACTCATCACAGAAATCAGCTACTAAGCCCAATACTAACAGAAAAGTGCTACATACACATACCACAGCAAAATGGCAAGAGAATGTAGCCAATGTAGAGATGGTGACCCTGAAAATAGTGTTGTGCTCTCTTTTGGAATAGTATTATGAATATCTGGCTGAGTTTCAAAAGTTCTGAGTTCATAGTTTGATTGACAGTTTAAAGAGGCTATTAAAAGATTAGATGTCTTTGATGTGGGGTCGGAATAGAAGTTATTTTATTTTTATAAGTGATTAATCACTTGAGGAGGTTTTAAAGCTTTGAATGGGTTCTATGGCTGGGTTTTTTCACTATCATGTGTGTATAAGTGAGATCTGTATTAGGCTGTTCAGAATTTTTTTTGATCACCACATGGCTCCTGAGGTCCTCCCATGTTGGATGAGTAGCTATGGAGGTAGCATGAAGGGTATGAGGGGCCATGTGGCTGGGTGTGGGACTTTAGTTAGTACTGAGTTGGAATGGAGGCATGAGGGGCCATGGGGGTGGGGGGCATGAGTTGGCATTGAGTTGACATGGAGGGTATGAGGGGTCATTTGGGGTTGGTGTGGAAGGTGAGGGGTGTGAGGGGTGAGGGCTGGAAGTCCTAATAGCTTCTGAAACAACTGGGGTGAAGTCCCAGAAAACCAATATGGGTCTTCTAACAGCCCACCTTGGCACTTGCCCACCCCCATGGCCACCTGCACTCTGCATCTGGGGTCAGTGGGCCCAACTCTATGCTGTACCCGCTCCTCTTCCCAGAATGAAAATTGTGCAATTCAGGGTACTTTTTACTGAGGCAGGTCTGGCAAGTCAGGAAGTTTCCCAGCTTGAGCTAATTGGCTTGGTAACAAAAATCTGGCCCTCCACACATCAGTTTTGAAAAAAAACCTCTTAGAATGTAAGAAGTTCAAATTCTAATTCTCCCTTCGATAACTGAGCAGTTCTAAATTTATTCTCCCTGTCTCTAATTCTCAAAGTAAGAATTGGTTTCAGTTTGTGACTCTACGATCTATATAGCCTTCAGTCATATATTTTCACTCCAAGTAAAAACATCGATATCCCATCCTTTGAATCAGAAAGTACCATCACTTTTGCCTTGCTTCATTTTTTGCATATTTCATTGTGGTTGAATGACATACTCGTGAACTAGAAAAATACAAACAATCCCATTGGCCTGAATTTTTCCCACGTCAGACGGGCTCGGCAGGAGCGGGCGGGGCAGTCGTGGAGCCGACCTTCGCCTGCGATCGGCTCTGCGCCACCATTTTACTTGGGCGGGCCAATTAAGGCCTGCCCAGTATAATACGCGAGCGGTAGCGCTCAGCACTACCTGTGCGGGCGGGGGGAGAAGGGAGAGTCAGGGCCAGGGCTCCCTGAAGCAGCTCCGTGCCTCAGAGAGGTTGAAACGCTTTGGAAAATGATAAATAAAATCAATAAAAATTTAATGAAACCTGTCCCCTCATGTGACTGTGTGACATGAGATGGGACATGTTTTTATTTTTCAGGAAAACTATTTCATTCACAAAAGCTTTAGGAAACCTCATCCTGCTCGGAGATGAAGTTTCCTAAAAAACGTAAAGGCCGCTTGGCCTTTTCGCCTGCCCACCAGCTATAAGATTGGATGGGCAGCGTTAACTTAACATTAATTAATTCGTTAAGGGCCTTAATAGGCCTATCAATTGTCAGCGGGTGCGCAGCCGACTCTGTCGTGCACCCGCCGAACGAAACATCGCGAGACAGCGCGATGATGTCAGGACACATACCTGACATCATTGATCGTCATTTTACGTGCCAGCATGTCAGGCCCACCCCCACACGCCGACTGAAAAATCCTGGCCATGAGGAATTAAATTATTACTGTATTTTGTTTGCAGTATTTCAATAATTTAAATAAACCTTCTGTAGCAAAACAAATTTGGTATTGATTTGGGGTAGTTTTACATGGTTCTATGATGGGTCCCAGGAGAAATATCAAAGAGCACACAGCCAAAGGTTTGTGAATATTAATCGTGTCCGATAGTTCCTCACAAGTACCTTCCTTATATTTGCGAACATAGGGAAGGTTCAATGCAATTCACTACATGACATAGCATTTAGTAGTTTAAAAACACCTTAAGCATTTATTATTTTAATCCATTCCTATTGTTATGAATGGGAGGTTTTATAAGATTGTTCTGTTTATATTGTCTGTTTGATTTAAGGTAAAATGGAGTAGGGGAGGGTATCATGTGACCTATTCCTAATTTAGCCTGACAACAAGCCCTGGCTAATTTACCATGGCAATAAGAGAGCCCCAGTCAAGAGACTTGCTGAGCAAGGTGCAAAGTTCTCAAACCGGGGAACAAAGGTAAGGGTAGCTGTGGTGACAATGAATAGACTTTCCATTTCCCAGCTTTTGGGCAGAAGACGGAAAAAGATAGAGAGAAATAGGACGACAGTTGGTGTGGTCAGCAGACAGAAAAAGCTGCAAGTTCTCTGTCAGCTACCAAAGCAGGATGCGGGGGGGGGGGTGGTTGGTTAGGGGGGGTGGGGGGGATTCGGTCTCTAGTTGAAGAGACACGTCCTGCAGCCACCTAAAGAATATGGAAGATTTGTTCTGATGTAGCCAGGGGGGAAGAAGGATCATCAGAGCATGCTTAACTGGTGGTAGTGAATTTGGAAACTCCCTGAGAACTAAGGGAAGTGCCTGGAGATGGTCACCCCAAATTACTACTCAGAAAAATGGGGAAAAGTTAACTGATTGGAAGCTGGGAATGACTGTGAACTATTTGCTCTAAGGACTGTAATTTTGTGAAGGGTGAAGGATAATGTAGAACCACGGCATGGGTTTTTTGGTTGTATTAAAAGTAAATGGGGAAAGTTCTTTTCTGTAGTTTACAGTATAAGTTGCCTACTGAATAGTGTTTAGCCAATGTTGTTTTTAATTCATTTGATACAGTAAAAGTCTTTAAACTTGAAATCTTGTCCTTTCAGTCAGTTGCTGGAAGCTCGAATAGCTTTTTAAAAGTACGGAGATTGTAACGCTAAATGGTGCTCACATATCTATCGGTTGCTTTAAGGCAATGTCACTTCTGATAATATAATGAATGTTGCTCCAGATTATAGGGCATCAGTTGGAGTTCATTTTGAATTTGTGCAGTAGTGTAAAATGAGTGACAGCGAATTGGTCACCGGTTCTATGTCTCACCTGATTTTACTTCCATTGCTGTCAATGCTGATTCTCTGTCAACCACTTTATAACATCACAGAAAATTAGAATTCTCCCCATTGTCTCCAGCACTTGCTCAATCATTGCTAACAAAAATTCTCAGAGTTACTTCACAATGCTGAAAGAAATGAGCTTTCAGCAAGGAACGAAGCTTTTGAATAGCACATTTCAAATTATATTACAATTCTGCCCTTTGTGTGGAGAATCTTGGGTTTCTTAGGATTATTATGACAGCATTTAAATTCATTGTTTGAAATAAGCTGATTCTTCCAGCTTTTGTCAAATGAAGAGTCAGCCTGCCCTTCTATTCAGACTTCCTTTTGTGCTAATCTAGATGAAGGATATTAATCCTGGGGGATGGAATGTTTTCCTTTCAAGGCAGTGTTGAATTTTCTCAGATTATGTACACATGGGTAGGTTTAAAGCAAAGCTCTTCTATTCTGTCCTGGCAATGTGCCTCATTCCTATCTCAGAAGAGTAGCCTTGGTTAGATCAGTGGGACAGTTTTCAATTTCCTATACTAGTCACCCTGTGGTTTCTCTGAATGGTGCTGCCAATTCAGTGCAAGATTAAGCCTTGCCTTAATCTAGTAGATGGCCCAAACCACTTTTACAAATCACTGCTACAACTAGCAGAATCTTTCTTCACATTAGTCTGAATCTTTATTTCTTAAAGCAAACTGACCTTGCACATAGGAGTAATTAGCTAGTAATTGAACATGTAAGGAAATCATTGTCATTTATGTCAACATATATGCAGAAATTCTAGTATGAATTTGTCTTCAAATTCTTTCTTATTCTGTAAAAAAAATGGAGGGATGACAGACTTTATTGATTCTTCCTCTTGCAATATGCAATATTCCTAACTTCCCCAGTAAATTATGCTGAAATTCAAGCACCTTCAAGTGTTTCCATTCCTAAACTTCAGATATCTATGAATATATTTTCGTCCTTTGTTCAAAATGACTACATACTATACTTTTGGTTGTGTAATAATACCTGCTAATTAAAATAGTGGCATTAAAGGTTTTATTTCAGGCATTTTCATCCAACATGACTTTGAAAATGAGAATGCAAAAAACCAACCAATCACAAGGAACTTGCTATAATTTTAACAGTACACTGACCTTCAGCTAAATTAGTATTTAACTGGTATAAATGGCAAATATTTAATTGACCCATTGTGGAGTGCACAAACCTTAGTCCATAAAGGCCAATAGGTATTTTGTGCTTTACAGACCAAGAGGTTTTGTTTGATAGCTTGTCCGAAATGCCTGATGCCCCTACCTGACATTTTAGCATTCACCTGACCTAACAATGCACTTAAACAGCTCAAACAAAACTGCAGGAGATGTAGGACTGTCAGTAACTCAATGGTCAAAATGTCCAACCAATGCGGAGCAGCAACCAATAAATTTATTCAAATGTTGAATTATATAGTCAAATCAGAATAAAATGCAAATAAGAGGTAGCTTTGAGAAAACTATATAAGGTTATGGTCATATTGCACCTTGAGTACTGTGTACAGCTCTTGTCACTGAGGTGGTTCAATTTCATAATGTGTCCTGGCAGAAGTGAAGCTTGCCCCCCAGTGGTGAAGCAAAGAGAGAAGAGCATATAACAAGCTAGAATAAAAAACCGGAGAGTTTGGGTCAGGAGCTGAGTGCGAGACTGGAGAGTGTTATACAAGTAGGGAGGGCCAAGGCTATGAAGGGATTTAAACAGAAAGATGAGAATTTTAAATTGTGGCATTGGGACACTGGGTGTCAATGTAGATCAGGAAGGATAGAAACGTAGAAAAGTTATCGTGTGGAAAGAAGCCATTCAGCCCATCGTTTACGTGCCAGATAGGGGTGATGAGTAAGCAGACTTGATGTGGGACATGACATGGGAAGCAGAGATTGGAGGCATTGATGGGGGGCTGGCCAGGATAGCACTGAAATAATTCAGTCCACCGATAAAAAAGGCATGGGTGAAGATTTCAGCATCAGATGGACAAAGGGAGATGTTCATTTAGATGCAGCTACTGCGGTAGAAGCGGGCAGATTTTGTGATGGAGAGGATATGGATTCAGAAACTTTGGCCTTTGACCAAAAAAACATGGCTCATTCAGAACTGGGTGTTGTTGGGGTGGGGGCGGTGGTGGGAAGCGGGCGGTGGGAGGCATGGTCAAGGGAGGTGGTGGAGAGGTAGAGCTGGGTGTTGTCAACTTATTTGTCTGTAAATAATGTAGCCAAGGACAGCATGTAGCTGAGGAAAAGGAGGAGGCTGAAGATAGATAGGTTAGCAGGCGGGGTTAGGAAGAAAAGCCATTGCTGAAGATACTCTAGCTATAATCAAATAAGTATGAATGGAACCAAGTGAGGACAGTCCCACTCAGCTGGACAATGGAAGGCAGATATTGGAGAAGCATTATGACCATTTCAGACTGAAAAGAAGTCAATGATCCGAGGAGGAAATGCACCACAGTCACAAGGGACGCTATATATGACTTTGTCGGGACATTGGTTTCGATACAGTGGCGTGGTGTAAACTTTCTTGAAAAGATTTAAGCATGGAGTCGCAGGAAAGATGGTCACAGATTTAGGAGGTGATGGCCTGTTCAAGAATACCACTGCAAAGGTTAGAGATGGAGTAGAAGTATGCAAGGACAGGATGTTCAGGGTGAGTTTCTTGATGGTAGAGTGATGACGGTGGTTTTGACAGTTAACGATACAGTACCTGAGGAGGGGGAACCATATTCAATGTTAGCTAGCACAGATCCAGGCAGGGGAGTTGGATAGTAAGCAGTTTAGTGGAAATGGGTCCAAAGGAGCATGAGGTAAGTCTCATGGACAAAATCTCAGTGAGGATATGATGGGTGGAGAGAAACTAGAGAGTTTCATAGGGAGATAGGTGGAGGAAATACACG
Organism: Cetorhinus maximus; assembly: GCF_964194155.1. NCBI lineage: Eukaryota > Metazoa > Chordata > Chondrichthyes > Lamniformes > Cetorhinidae > Cetorhinus > Cetorhinus maximus. Next base: position 87,568,976 of record NC_135885.1, read on the forward strand.
GACATTGTGAAAGAAGTAAAGATACCTGGAGAAATGGAGAGACAGGCAGAGATTTTTGTAATTTTGAACCATTGTATGGATACAGAAGCAGATTTGCAGAGACAGAGAGAAGAGAACTATAGCCATACACAAGAGGATTAGCTTAAATTACTCATGGCCACAGATGAGTTTGTGACTTGACTGTATCTGTACAAGAGTAAATGCTTACAAAATATTAAATTAAATAATTTTGTTTCAGATTTTCAAGATTTTACTACAATAGAAGCTGGGTGAAAACACCCACCAGTTATTTTCTCCAAATCACGTAAGGAAACATGGATGATGTTTCACTCTTCCCTTGCAGAAGAATATAAAGTAGTGGAAAGATTCACAGGCTGATTAACAGTTGGACAGGGCATGATGCAAATATTCCTTCCATGGCCATTACACTAGTTGATAGGGTGGTTAGTCTTATATGGAGGGAGGATTGTATGGGCTTCCCACCCCTACTAATTTAAGTATTCCACTGGATTCAGAACCAGCATTCCAGTCCCCACTCAGCAGGACTCTCTGGAGCAGAATGCAAACCTTACATCATCTGGCTCTAGAGCAGAAATACTAACACTAAGCGAAACATGTTAAGGGGATAAAAATCAAAAGAAAACACACCAATGACAAAAATTTAATTTAAAAAACTGCTATAGACCAATATTTGCAACACTCTATGTACTGAAGGACAAACAAGGTTACAGTAATGAAGGTTCATATTTTTATTTTGGAACCAATTCAAGTACAAATATTTTGTAAATATCCTGGGACTTGAGGTGTTACAAACTCAAACCATTTGCAATGTAGCACTAGAAACAGCAGCAAACAAACTGTGATTGTATAAACTTAGCCATGCAGGGTTTTTCTTTGACATAGTAATTTGCAACTTCAAACAGAAATGTGATAATGACCACATCATGGGGTCAAAATTGGGCAGCCCCTGAAAGTTGGCACAGGGAGTCACAGGCAGCATGCAAGCTTCATGTTGCCTTTATTACCATGATTCAGCATGCAGTGAACACTATAAACGCTGTTGAGTGGCTGCACACATCAGCAGGGAGCCCATGTTCATGTGAAGCTACCACTACTTAAAGCTAACCTGCACGTCTTAAAAGTATGGTGCATTCTGGTTGCAACAGGTGCTGAAAGCAGCTGGGGAAGAATGTCTGTGTACTGAATAATGGAGTAACCTGGGAAAGAACATGCTCCAAGGTTTTATGATACAGCACTGAACATTTTGGTGCAGGAGCCGGGCAGGCAGAGAGAGGTCCTCTATCCACAGGGGACCCAGGGGACACCAGGCAGATCCTGCAAAGGCATTGCTAGCAGATAGCCATCCTAGTCAATGCCAACAGTGTAGCCCTGAGCACCAGGAAGTAGCACTTCAAGAAGTTCAATGACTGCACACAAGTAGTCAAAGATGAGTGACTGCATCTTCAAATGCCATACAGGGGTATCCTTAAAACTGAACCATTATCTTCTCACACTGCCCAATTCACCATCCACCTCTGCCCCCGATCACCCAGCAACAAACTCTATCAACTACGACATGTACCTCATGTTGATAATTTCACCTCACGCTCACGTTTTGCACTGCTGCACACTTCACACCCACATCTTAGTTTGCACACATTGTGAACTACTTGACCATAACACCCACACTGCCCAAACACATTGTACCATGTTTTCTAACACACACCCCACTCACACACAGAACAATGTGGAATGCAAATGGAGGCATGAGGAGCTAACCAGAGGGGTACACATCTGGCTGTGTGCCCTTACTCCTGAAGTGGGGTAACTGATTAGGATGGTCATGTATTAATAACTTTAGAATAAACAAATGTAGTTATGAGAGCTCTTTCTAAGCATGATGGGAAATATAGCCAACACATAGGCATGATGGGTTACCATACTGTGGGAACCCAACTAACAATCACAAGTCATAAAGCTTAATGACCTTCACAGAATGGGTAAACAAATATTAGTGTGATAAGAGAACAGACAGGATTGCATTAGAATTGAGGCATTTCCCAGTCTCCCAGTGAGATAACAGAGACATCTGTAGCCTGAATAGTTCTGCTCATTAAGCATGTAACTGGAGATTGTACTAGGCAGTATAATGAAATATGATAACTAAAAGATATAAATATATAACTCAGCCTTTGTATAGGGGAGACACTCTGTAGAACCAGGCTGTGTCCTCCCAGCATATGCTTGTAAATAAAGTCCTTGGTTACTCGTAGCTTACAGATTCAAGTATTTTTCCACAACACTCCAATCGAGGTGATGGTGGTCGCCATCATTGGAATGTCCATGACTGAGGCCATGGTCAACAGCAGAGCTGAAATCATCCAAGATGACAGAACATTCATACCTACTCCTTCTCACAGCCCCCCACTTCCCCCCTCATCCCACAGTCTCTTCAGATTTACAAGTGCAGATATGTAAGCATGCACCTCTTGCTTTCCCCACCTTCCTTCACCCTAACCCTACCCTGTGTTTTCTTCTTTCAGATACTCAAGAACTGTCACATGGGGCAGACAGTGGTGTAGGAGAAAGAAGTGGAAGAGAAAATGGACACAGATGATGAAGAAACACTGCCATTTGCTCTCACACGTGCAGTCACCAGCTCAGACACTGACACTACAAGTACTTTAAAGGGTAGCTTAGAGGCAAGATCTTCTCATGGTGAGTCAGCAGGCATGAAGGGGTAGTACAGATGCCAACACACTGGGGGGCTAGGTTGCCACAAGTTCTGCTGCAAAGGACTCAGGTAAGGACTTTGATGGAGCGGCCTACAGAAGAAGGCTGATGGGTAGGCCCAAAGAAATGCTTGGTGCATTGGTGGACCCGCCGGAAAGCCTGTGGTCTCTTTCAAGGAGTACGGAGAATTCCAGATTATTAGGATTGCTGAGGTGCCAACCTAGGGGAGTGGTAGTGGCTCCATGGAGCACAAACCTGCTGCTCTCTCTTAGGATGACAGCATTTGTGCTCCCACTCCTTTGACTCTTCCCGTGACCTTGCTGTTGCCTGTCAGACTAACACCCCAGATTAATACTGCCAATGCTGAGATGGTGCAGTTCAAAGCCGAATGTTCTAGGCCAAGAATTGCTTGATGTTGTACTCCAAGGCCGTCTGCAGCCTCCACAACTTCCACCAGAACTGCTGCAGTTACTGGCATGGCACAACGTAGGAGCAGTAGGACAGGCAAAGGCACATGGAAGACAGGCACCAAGGGAATGCACAAGGGTGATTAGTTGATGTTTGTATGACAGATTTGATGACTTGTTTAATATGATGGCTTGGAATTTTGTTTTGTGGTAGCTTTTATTGTGGCATTGTGGCCAAGAGAACACTGTGGTATGTCCCAGAGGAAAGATAAGGTGTGGGACCATTGATGTTGGGGAATTGGGGCTACGTTCACTGATACTACAATTGGATGAGTCAATCATGGACAACCCAACTGATTAGGGGCTATGTTGGTTGCTTCCTCTCTTCCTGCACCTCCTCCTCTTCCATATCCTCCTCAGCTGGTTACTTCCCCGGTGGCAAGAGCTGTTTCCTCATGGTGGCAAGATTGTGTAGCATGCAACAGATGATTATAGATCTTAAAACACACACTGGCAAGTATTGCAGGGATCTTCCAGAGGTGTCCAGGCAGTGTAAGTGTTGCTTAAGCAGCCCAGCAGTCTGTTCGATCCAGTGTGAATGGCAGCACAGCTTTGATTATATGTGCGCTGACCATATGTGCTTAGGTTGCAAACCTGAACCATAAGCAGTGAGGTCAGTGGATAGCCCTCATTACCCAGTACGCATCATTTGGTTTGTCATAGTGGCACAAAAACACAGCAGGATGATGCGGAATGAAGCAAGGATAAGTTGACCTGCATTGTGCGCTGAGTATGATCACAAACCAGTTGGACATTGAGGGCATGGAACCCTTTAAGGTTGCAATACATTTCTGAATTTACATGTGGTGCTGCAAAGCGGCATGCTATGTTAGCACCCTGCACCATGGGAAAGTCTGCTACTCTGGCAAAGGTGCATCACTCTGCCTGCTTTTCTCTGGCAAGAGAGAATGGGATACACTCGATTCTCATGAAATATAAACCCTCAGTGACTTTCTTTATAGAACAATAGACAGTGAGCTCGGAGAGTTCCAAATATCACCTGCTACACTTTGGAAGCATAAAAATGTAAGGCCACAGTCACCTTCGTAGCCACTGGCAATGCGTCCTCACCTTGCTCTGAGGTTGCAGTTCTGTCTGCAACAGGTGGCATATTTCACTGAGCACCTTCTTAGTGCAGTGGAAACTTTGCCCACGCTGTTCTTTGCTGAGGCTGAGGAAAGAGAATTGCATCCTTAAGACACTGGGTAGATTTGGCCTCCTTCTGAGAGCCCTTCTTCGCCCTCCTCCTTCTCCCTAACCAAGCAGCTTGCCCTCTTCTCTATTGTCTTTGCTCATTCTCCCTGTCATACTATAGGCCACAGGGGGTACAAACTGCTGCAACCATGGCTTGCAGTAAGTAATCCAAGCAGGACCCTTGAAATCAGAACCAAGGCCATTGTTTAGTTGTGTGTCCGGGATATAGCTGGGGTTCTTTGGGGTCAGCCTATTCTCCAAAAAAAGCTGCTCAAGACTGTAGTTTGTTAAAGCCGTTATTCTTTATTTACAGCTACTATATTGGGGACTTCTCCTCCCTCCAGATCTTTGCTACTCAGTGGGGAATCATCCGAGATTTGCACGATGTGCGGTAGCAGGTGGGAAAATGAACATTTTACCCACCAGCCGCAATGGCGGTTTTTCACGCCGTATCACCCCAATCCCGCCTCATGAATCATGCATTCCCGGGAAACGCATAGTTTCCATGGCAGGTGGGCTCTCATTCGCCCACCATGCAGTCACGTCGCCACTTCCTCACACCAGGCGTCATATTTAAAGTGCTGCCGCATGCACACCTCTCAGTGCTTCTAGCCCAGGACTGCAACACAGAAGACTTGGCCCCGAAAGGCAAGAAAACTGCAGTCCCTCGATTCAGTGAAGTGTCCCTTGAGTGTCTTTTGGGCGTCGTGGTGGCCCACCAGGATGTTCTCTACCCCCACTCTGGCCACAGGAGGGGCAGCAACATCACCAATCTAGCATGAGAGGTGGTGGCAGCAGTGGTCAGCTCAGCGCCAATGCCCTGCAAAAAAGGCCACCCTGTGCCAAAAGAGGATAAATAATCTCCTCCATTCCACCAGAGTAAGTCACTCTTTTCATCACTCTCAACTCACTCACTCACAAAACCAACACACATCCACAGGGATCATACTCACTGCCAGTTCAAGGGACATCATTATTCACTCTCCCACACACACCTTCATTGTCCTCATCTCATTCACGGGAACACTCACCACCCACACATGCCAGGAATGCTTATCATCTGGCCTGGTAGGCATCCTGTTTACAATCTCTCTATCTGTATTCATGCAGCACAAGCTGGCACACAACAAAAGGGAGAGGCTATTGACTGGTGGAGGAATACCTGACATCAAAGTTCTAACATACTTTAAAAATAGTGTCATCCAGATGGTCAGCGAGGGTCTGGACTGTACCTGTGGTGACAGTGAGGTCGGCGATGCTCTACCAAGTGAGGATCCAGCAGTGCAACATCCATCAGACAACCATGCTGTGAGTGATGTGTCCTCTTTCACAGGCCACTGCCCTGCACTAATTATCTCTCCTTGTTTTTGCAGGTACATCAGGGAAACAGCCAAGGGGGTCCACAACCCCAGTCCTCAACTCAAGTCCCAAAGACACCTCAGAAGAGGAATTCAGCTGAAACCCCAATTGACGACCCATCACAGTGCTCATCAATACCCTCCACCAGCGCAGAAACACACACCTCAGTGGGACCTAGTTCAAGTGTAGCCCAGCAGTCACAATCGGGTGAGCACATCACACTGTCTGATCCACAGCAGGTGGAGGCGGGGACTTGCCAGGTTTCTGGCACTCGGAATACTGCTGGAGGTCAGAAATCTGCTGAGTCCAAGAAAAATGCCGAGCCTCTGGACTCAGTCATACCTCAGTTGCTCAAGCTGCAAAGGCGAGCTTGGGAATATCATGAACGGATGAGTGCTATGCTCCTCAGATTGCAAGACACAACGGAGGAGTCCGTCCATCTTCAGGCTGAGGTGATAGCACTGGCATGCCAATGCATTGAGGTCAACACTGGTAGGATGTTGGCCGCTTTAGAGACCTTGGTCCAGGGCATTGGCCCTGCACTGCTGCCGTGGCCTGAGCTCAATCGGTGATACCAAAGTCAACCTCCAACAGTGTCAACGTGAGAGGGGTATGGGGCAACTAGATCTCACTTCAGCTTCCCCTTCTCCTCAAGGAGTCAGCCAGAGGCCCTGGGGCACCCATAGAGGGGAGGGTCGTCAGGTGGACATCCCAGGGTCATCCACCCAGGTGATTCTGGGAATGTCCGGCCCAACCAAATCTTCTCTTCCTGTGCCCCCAGCAGCTCCAGCTCCACAGGCTGAGGAGCCACTGCCACACAGCAGGACCCCGAAAGCAGGCCGGGGCCCTCCGGGTCTTAGCCCTCCAGAGGGCGCCTGCCAAGGTCATCACAGACAGGGCGTAGCTGTTAGCAGGCTGCCTCCACCTCCACTGTGGATATTGGGGGAGCACCAAGACGTAGCGGCAGGGTTAGGAAGGTTAAGGAGACATAATTACACACCTAGGCATGGGTGTTAATCACTTGAACATAATGTTTATTTCTATTGTAAATAAACCGCCAAGAATGTCTTCTTGCCTATGGCTCCTTGCTCTGTTGGTGTCACTCAGATGTGAAACCTTGGTTCCTGCACAAGATAAAGGCAGGTGTCTCAGTCCAGGGCCTCTTCCCTGTGCAGTGTGTAACCTTCAGACCAAAGTGATGGCCCAGCTTCACACTCACTGGACACATTAGTGATGCCTGCACCTCAAAGGTGCTTGTCATTGCTGCCAGAATGTTGTGGGCAGGCGACACAGAGTTCCGTCATTCTCTCTGTGTGCTCAGTGCCTTTGAGGTGCGGCTGGCCCCCATCTCATCAGTATCTGTGACCAGTGACGCTGCGCTCCTGAAGGAATCAGGTGCTGAAGGCGGACAAAAGATCAGGTGCATTTAAAGTTTCACAGTTGCGTCTCTATGATATGACCCTGATCACAAAGCAAAGCGAGCTGCCCTCGACCAGACAGGAATCAGACATTCACAGCTTTGTGAAGATCTATGGAGTGTCCTCACTGCATATCATCATCATCCTCCCAGAACCTAGCGACTATTAGGGCCTCCGCTGCATCTCCATGACAGGAGCATTGTCACAGAGGATATGTGCGCTGCCCTCAGCCAGACTGGAGTCAAACGTTGACCAATGTAATGTGAAGATCTGTCTCCTCACTGCATGCTGCCATTATCCTCCACAAATCTAGCAGCTATGACAGCCGCCCGAGTGCACCTGCCTTGTCTGGCCAGTGCAATGGCCTCATCGTCGGCATCCTCCCCTTCGAGGACATCCTCATCCCTGTGAACATCCTTATCAGAGGAGACATCCAGCTCCTCCATCTCCTCCTTAGCCAGCTCCTCTCCCTGTTGCAGCGCCAGGTTGTAAAGGGCACAGCAGACGACGATGATGCGTGACACCCTCTGTGGACTATATCGCAGGACTCCACCAGACTGGTCTAGGTACCGGGGCCTCATTTTCAGCATCCTGATGGTCTGCTCCACCAAAGGTGCAAGTTTCAGTGTGAGTCTCATTGTACCTTCACTCTGCTGCAGTCTGAGGCCACCACACGGGTGTCATCAGCTAAGTCCTCTGCGGGTAGCCCTTGTCCCTGAGGAGCCAACTCTGCAGCCTCTTTGGACCCTGGAAGACATCAGGGATCTGAGAGCTACTGTGAATGTAGGAGTCATGGACACTCCCGGGGAACCACACGCAGACCTGCAGGATGTGTTTGTGGTGGTTGCACACCAGCTGAGCATTCAGCAAGTGGAAGTCCTTGCAGTTTTCATAGTTGACCGCTTGTTACCACGGAGAGCTGAGTGCTATCTGGGTGCAGTTGATGGCACCCTGCACCTGTGGGAAACCTGAGATCTGGGCAAATCCCAGCGGTCTTGCAGCTTGGCTTTCCTGGTCCCAGGAGAAATGCACAAATTTGTGTGCCTTCGCGAAGATGGTATCCGTGACCTCATGGATGCATTTGTGGGTGGAGGCTTGTGAGATCCCACGGAGGTCACCTGTGGAGCCCTGTTAAGGAGCCATTGGCATAAAAATTGAGCACCACGATCACTTTTATGGCCACTGGCAGTGGATGCCCTCCATGTCCCCGTGGTGCCAAATACTGCAGCAGATGGCAGATGTAACCGACCAGTTCCCTACATATGCACAGTATTTGGCGACACTGGTTCTTGGTCATCTGCAGGAATGAAAGACAGTGTTTATAGACCCTGGGTATAGTTAGGCACCAACCAGCGATGGCTCGCCGTGGCTCAACAGCAGGGGGAGTGGGAGCCCCAGCCACTCTTTCTTCCTGAGGGTGCTGCTCCTCCCTCTGCCCAGCCAGGTGCCTCCGTCACTCTCTTCTCTTTCATTTGCACTCTCTGTAAACTATGAGGCACACAGCTAGGTCACCAGGCTCCATGCCCCTGATGTACTCCTCCTGCAGGATGCAAGAGAGAGATGCGTGGATTAGCTTGCGTGTTCTAAGAACCTCTCTTAGTTAAGTCTGAAAACTCCTTAACGCATCCCAGAGAGCGCTGGCCAAATGCTGTTGTGAAACACGTTGGTGTGTAATCATGCTGCCGTGCTCAGACAATCCAGTGTAGGAGGATGATTCCAGCAAGCTGGGCGTATAATGATATGCAGATGTATCACAATGAAATTCCCGATGTCCGGTGGCAGAAAACGCAGCTCGCCATTGACGGTCGGAGCGGACAATTGCAAACGTGTTTCACAATGGCGTGAAACCGATTTTTGGCCTTCCCACCATATTGCCTGCTCACGCCCACCATGACTCCCACCGCCAATGGGAGCAGATGATTCCGCCCTCAATCATGTGATGTTACATCATCATTACATCAGCATCATATACTCCTGATATAAAGTAACCCTTTATAGTCAAATCAATGTTACTCATCAACTGATATCACTATCTGTCTATTCTGAGTATTTCCGTCTCATGCTTCCAGCACCCATGCTACTGACCTATCTGGCTCACACCAGAGTTGACATGCATGGCATGAAAGCTATTTTGGCACTGAAATGGCAACCACAGCCCCAAGAATATTGGCACCACACAACTGTAGCCAAAATGCTTTAGTATTTTGATTGAATAATAGACATTAGCCAGGACATCTGGGAGAACTCTCCAGATCTCTGAATCGCGGCATATGGAATCTCTTACATCCACCTGAGATGGCTGATGGGGCCTCAGTTTAAGGTCTCATCTGGTAAACAGCACCTCCAGAACTCCCTCAGTACGGCACTGGAGTATCAGCCTAGATTTTGTTCTCCAGTCTCTGGACTGGGGTTTGAACCCACAACCTTCTGACCTAGAGGCATGAATGCTTTCAATGAACAATGGGAAAGGGATTACAACACTACTCTGAGGTCAACTTGTTCAAAAATACTAGCAGCTACTTATGCAATCCAGTCTCAACATTAATCCCAAGCAAGCTCATAAGTAAACTCACAGCAACTTATCTATGAACAGTAACCAATAGCCTTTCAATGCAACTATGTATCAGAAGGATACACACCAATAATTAACATGTTATCATTAGAACAGTGCCAATTTAAAGTCTGAGACACATGATTTCATATTATTTCTACCTCCCACTCCAACTTTGGCGTGACCCTAACCATGACCCTAGCTGCTTTTCCTGGCTCAGAATTGTTTACATATGCAGGCAGGATCCTGGTAGGAAAAGCAGAGGGAGCACATGATTGGAAAGCTATTCTAAGCGCTTGGACTAAGTTAAGGCTTAAAAAACGGTTAATGGTATTTGACCTCATGGAAGAAAGAGGTACTCACTATAGGATCTTCTCCCAAATATGGCTTCAAGAAACCTATCACAGAGACTTCAAGGTATTCAAGTCACCCTCCCTTGGTGGTCCCTGGAGGAAACAGGGATACAGACAGGTGGGAAGGAAAAGGGCCTGCTTCCCAGGGCCTGACTCCTCACTATAATTCACATATGGCAGGCAAGGAAGTGAGCGCCTGCCCTAGCAGGAACGAGAGCAAAATCAAGATGGGGATATGGCCTCACTATGTTATGCTGTTACTGTTTCTGCTGTTATCCGACTTGGGGGAAAAATAGGCAAGTTTCAAAATGCTTAACAAGAATTTCCATGCAACTCTTAAGGGCACACGAGGGTAAGTAAACAAAATGATCTCAAGGTCTAAGCATTTCGATAATCAAGTAGATAACACGCAAAGGGCATAGACTGGCAAAAAACGTGATGCTGGGTAGCATTTCATTTATCTTGAAATGTTCACTTGGAAAGTGAATATTAGCTATATCTGTACATGCCAACTGTAGATGATGAATTAGCAGCTGAATTGCAATGGATTGTATTTTCTGGCAACTTTTATCATTGCTGCCATTTAGAAATTCTTCACATTTTTTTTACAATGCAGCATTTATGTTCAGTAGAACCAAACTGTTCCTACCCATTACTTGAACAAAGGCTGGTATCTTGCTCTGGCAATGCCCTACAATGTCACATCCATAAGCAGAACATTGCCCTGAAACTCTGGATTTGTTTCTGCACTAAGTATTTTGTCACCATCCAGTGCTTACTAATCTTTTCTGAAATTGGTAGTCTGCATTTTCCTCTTTTGGGTTGGAGCACTTGGGCTGCGGTAGAAGTCTGGGGTGAGCCCACTTCCACCTGGCTGGGTCACCCTGTGACCATGTAGTGGATGTCAGGCTATTCATTGGCTTGAAGCGGGCCCTGCACCCGCATCTGAGAGGAAGTTCTGCCTCCAAAAGCTGCTAGCCAATCAAATGATTGGGAGTGATGGCTACTGCTAGGACTGCGGGCAGACCCCTGAGAAATATAAGTAATGGTGCCCGAATGAAAGGCAAGGGGAGAAGAGAAACATGGAGTGGGGAACGGTGGAGGGGGGGGATATCTTGGGGGCCTTCTAATGGGCACAGGTTGCCTGTACAAAGTTCCCCCACCTCTGGCCGAGCCACAACGCTTGCCATCTTTTACTGTCTAGCCTGGATATTTGGTGCCGGCCTCTCCCTGTCTCAGGAGCAGGAGGAGGCACTTAAGTGGCCATTTGTCTCCATACCTAACCACTCACTGCACAAAAAAGATTTTCCTCATGTTGTCAATGGTTCTTTTGTCATTCACCTTATATTGGTGCCCTCTCGTTCTTGTGTATTCTGTCAATAGGAACAGTTCCTCCCCACCTGCTCCCTCTGGATCACTCATGATTTTGAACTTCTCTATCAAATCTCCTCTCAACATTCCCATCTCGAGGGAGAACAACCTCAAACTTCTCCAGTCTATTCAGGTAACTGAAGTCCCTTATCTTTAGAACCATTCTCGTAAATCTTTTCTGCACCCTCAATAATGTCTTCAGATCCTTAATAAAGTTTGGTGTCCAGAACTGGACACAATACTCCAGTTGTGACTAAATCAGTGTTTCATAAAAGTTTATCATCAATTCTTTGCTTTTGTACTAGCTATGGAATTCCACTCTTATACCTCTCCATCTCCCTGATTCACTTTCCTCCTTTAAGACACTCCTTAAAACCTGCCCCATTGACCAAGCTTCCATTCATCTGACCTAATATCTCCTAACGTGGCTCGGTGTCACTAAAATAAAATCTTATCCATTGCTTTTCGTGTTGGGGTCATTCAGTAAATTTGGTTCTTTTGATTCGTTGGCATCTATGGGGATCATGGTAAAATTGAGGGCTCATCCGGGTTCAATCTGAATTCGGCTGAGAGATGGGTTCGCTGGAACTTTTGAGAATTTAAACAAACAAAATTTCACATTTGCTTTTGCTGAGTAACTTTGATGCTTAGGCCTTTGTGGTGAGAGAGGATTTGCCTCTCAGTACCTTGGAACAGTTGACAAAAGGCGATTTGAAGGCTGTAGCAGAGATAATGGGGGTCAGTTTAAAATCAGAAGCTAAGAAGACAGAGATCTTTGAAGAATTGACTCAGCACTTGAAGTTTGAGGAATAAAAAGAGTCCCTGCTAATACTCAGATAGAGCTAGCCAGGCTTTAACTAGAAAGAAAAAAGTTAGAATTCAAAAGAGAAAGAGGAAAAAAATAAAGTTAAACTTTGAAAGAGAATTTTTTAAAAATGAATTAGAAAGAGAAAGAGGAAGAATAGAAAGGGATACACTAGAATTGGATAGAGGAAAGCGGAAACATAGAAACGTAGAAACATAGAAAACAGGAGCAAGAGTGGGCCATTCGGCCCATCGAGTCTGCTCCGCCATTCATCATGATCATGGCTGATCATCCAACTTAATAGCCTCTCCCGCTTTCTCCCCATATCCTTTGATCCCTTTCGCCCCAAGAGCTATATCTAACTCCTTCTTGAAAACACACAATGTTTTGGCCTCGACTACTTTCTGTGGTAGCGAATTTCACAGGCTCACCACTCTGGATGAAGAAATTTCTCCTCATCTCAGTCCTAAATGGTCTACCCCGTATGCTCAGACTGTGAACCCTGGTTCTGGACTCCCCCACCATCGGGAACATTCTTCCTGCATCTGTCTAGTCCTGTTAGAATTTTATAGGTTTCTATGAGATACCCCTCATTCTTCTGAACTCCAGTTAATATAATTCTAATCGACTCAATCTTTCCTCATATGTCAGTCCCACCATCCCAGGAATCAGTCTTGGAAACCTTCGCTGCACTCCCTCTATAGCAAGAACGTCCTTCCTCAGATAAGGAGACCAAAACTGCACACAATATTCCAGGTGTGGTCTCACCAAGGCCCTGTATAATTGCAGCAAGACATCCTTGCTCCTGTACTCGAATCCTCTCGCTATGAAGGCCAACATACCATTTGCCTTCTTTATCGCCTGCTGCACCTGCATGCTTACCTTCAGCGACTGGTGTACGAGGACACCCAGGTCTCGTTGCACATTCCCCGTTCTCAATTTATAGTCATTCAGATAATAATCTGCCTTCCTGTTTTTGCTACCAAAGTGGATAACCTCACATTTATCCACATTATACTGCATCTGCCATGCATTTGCCCACTCACTCAGCTTGTCCAAATCACACTGAAGCATCTCTGCATCCTCCTCACAGCTCACCCTCCCACCCAGCTTTGTATCATCTGCAAATTTGGAGATATTACATTTAGTTCCCTCATCTAAATCAATAAAATATATTGTGAATAGCTGGGGTCCCAGCACCGATCCCTGCAGTACCCCACTAGTCACTGCCTGCCATTCAGAAAAAGACCAGTTTACTCTACTCTTTGTTTCCTGCCTGCCAACCAATTTTCTATACATGTCAATACACTACCCCCAATCCCATGTGCTTTAATCTTACACGTTAATCTCTTATGTGGGACTTTGTCGAAAGCCTTCTGAAAGTCCAAATAAACCACATCCACTGGCTCCCCCTCATCAACTCTACTAGTTATATCCTCGAAAAATTCCAGTAGATTTGTCAAGCATGATTTCCCGTTCGTAAATCCATGCTGACTCTATCCGATTCTGCCACTGTTTTCCAAGTGCTCAGCTATTAAATCTTTTATAATGGACTCTAGAATTTTCCCCACTACCGACGTCAGGCTGACTGGTCTATAATTCCCTGTTTTCTGTCTACCTCCCTTTTTAAATAGCAGGGTTACATTAGCTACCCTCCAATCTGTAGGAACTGTTCCAGAGTCTATAGAATCTCGGAAGATGACCACCAATGCATCCATTATTTCTAGGGCCACTTTCTTAAGTACTCTGGGATGTAGATTATCAGGCCCTGGGGATTTACTGGCCTTCAATCCTATCAATTTCTCCAACACCATTTCCCTACTAATACTGATTTCTTTCAGTTCCTCCCTCTCACTAAACCCTGTGTTCCCCAACATTTCTGGTATGTTATTTGTGTCCTCCTTTGTGAAGACAGAACCAAAATATGTATTTAGTTGGTCACCCATTTCTTTGTTCCCCATTATAAGTTCCCCTGTTTCTGACTGTAAAGGACCTACATTTGTCTTCACCAATCTTTTTCTCTTCACATACCTGTAGAAACTTTTACAGTCAGTTTTTGTGTTCCTCGCAAGCTTACTCTTGTATTCTATTTTCCCCCTTCTTAATCAATCCCTTGGTCCTCCTTTGCTGAATTCTAAACAGCTCCCAATCCTCAGGTCTGTTGTTTTTTCTGGCCAATTTGTATGCCTCTTTCTTGGATCTAATACTACCTCTAATTTCCCTTGTAAGCCATGGGCTTACTTTCCTGTTTTAATTTTGCGCCAGACAGGATTAAACAATTGTTGCAGTTCACCCATGCACTCTTTGAATGTTTGCCATTGCCTATTCACCGTCATCCTTTTTTAACGTTTCCCAATCCATCACAGCCACATGCCTCATACCATCATAGTTTCCTTTATTAATTCAGGACCCTAGTCTCAGAATCAACTATGTCACCCTCCATCTTGATGAAGAATTCTATCATATTATGGTCGCTCATCCCCAAGGGGCCTGCAACAACTAAATTGCCAATTATTCCTTTTCCATTACACAATACCCAGTTTAGGATGACCTGTTCTCTAGTTGGTTCCTCAACCGTATTGGTCCAGAAAACCATCCCGTATACACTCGAGGAATTCCTCCTCTCCCATATTGTGACAAATTTGATTTGCCTCATCTATATGCAGATTAAAGTCACCCATAATTACAGATGTTCCTTTATTGCATGCATCTCTAATTTCCTGTTTAATGCCAATCCCAATATCACCGCTACAGTTTGGGGGTCTATATACAACCTCCACTAATGTTTTTTGCCCCTTAGTGTTTCTCAGCTCTACCCAAACAGATTCCACATCATCGGAGCTAATGTCTTTCCTCATTATTGCGTTAATTTCCTCTTTAACCAGCAATGCAACTCCACCGCCTTTTCCTTTTTGTCTGTCCTTCCTAAATACTGAATACCCCTGGATGTTCAGTTCCCATCTCTGGTCACCCTGCAGCCATGTCTCCGTAATCCTGATTATATCATACCTGTTTACATCTATTCATATATATCTTCAGCGACTGGAAAGGTGATGACCTAGAGCCAACTCCTCATAGTTTTGATTTGACAAAGAATATTCACTTGGTACTTAAATTTAATGAGGATTGAGTAGAAATGTACTTTGTGCCTTTTGTAGGAGTGCAGCCCATATTGTTTAGGTCAATCTAGATTCATCGCAATTTTCCCAAAAGGCACAAAGTACATTTCTACTCAATCCTCATTAAATTTAAGTACCAAGTGAATATTCTTTGTCAAATCAAAACTATGAGGAGTTGGCTCTAGGTCATCACCTTTCCAGTCGCTGAAGATATATATGAATAGATGTAAACAGGTATGATATAATCAGGATTACGGAGACATGGCTGCAGGGTGACCAGAGATGGGAACTGAACATCCAGGGGTATTCAGTATTTAGGAAGGACAGACAGGGAAAATTGCGATGAATCTAGATTGACCTAAACAATATGGGCTGCACTCCTACAGAATGTTTTCATAGGGAAAGCTTTATACTCTTGTGATTATGACAGAGTAAAGGCTGCTGTTCTCAATGCCTAAGAGTTGCTACTGGAGGCCTACAGACAGGAATTCAGAAATTTAAAAAGGAAACAGGGCCAGACCTATGTGGAATTTGCTAGAGAAGGAAATGGTGTTTGTAAGGTGGTACAGGTTGATGAAGATTGTGATAGACTTTGAGAGCCTTAGGCAAGTGATTCTGATAGAAGAATTCAAAAATACTGTCCCTTTGAGAATAAGATCCCACCGGGAAGAACATTAAGTTCATAAAATAAAGGAAGCCACAGTAGTGGCAGATGGTTACCTGTGCTGGGTCCCCTTTTATTCGTCATTTATATAAACAACATAGATGACTATGTGGGGGGTAGGATTAGTAAATTTGCGGATGACACAACGATTGGCCGGGTGGTTAACAGCGAGGTTGAGTGTCTTGGGCTACAGGAAGATATTGACGGGATAGTCAAATGGGCAGATAAGTGCCAGATGGAATTTAACCCTGAAAAGTGTGAGGTGATACACTTTGGAAGGAGTAATTTGACAAGGAAGTATTCAATGAACGGCATGACACTAGGAAGTTCTGAGGAACAAAGGGACCTTGGCGTGTTTGTCCATAGATCTCTGAAGGCAGAGGGGCATGTTAGTGGGGTGGTGAAAAAGGCATATGAGACACTTGCCTTTATCAATCGAGGCATAGATTACAAAAGTAAGGAGGTCATGTTGGAGTTGTATAGAACCATGGTGAAACCACAGCTGGAGTACTGTGTGCAGTTCTGGTCGCCACATTATAGGAAGGATGTGATTGCACTGGAGGGGGTGCAGAGGGGATTCACCAGGATGTTGCCCGGGATGAAACATTTAAGTTATGAAGAGAGGTTGGATAGACTTGGGTTGTTTTCATTGGAGCAGAGAAGACTGAGAGGCGACCTGATCAAGGTGTACAAGATTATGAGGGGTATGCACAGGGTAGTTAGGGAACCGCTGTTCCCCTTAGTTGACGGGTCAGTCACAAGGGGACATAAGTTCAAGGTGAGGAGCAGGAGGTTTAGGGGGGATGTGAGGAAAAACTTTTTTACCCAGAGGATGGTGACGGTCTGGAATGCGCTGCCTGGGAGAGTGGTGGAGGCGGATTGCCTCACATCCTTTAAAAAGTACCTGGACGAGCACTTGGCATGTCATAACATTTAAGGATATGGGCCAAGTGTTGGTAAATGGGATTAGGTAGGTAGGTCAGGTGTTTCTCACGTGTCGGTGCAGACTCGATGGGCCGAAGGGCTTCTTCTGCACTGTGTGATTCTGTGATTCTGTGATTATGGATTGACTCACAAGTCAGTAACACGCCCCAGTTTGGAAGTTCCAAAGAAACTGAATAGATCAGAAGTTTGATAATGTAAAGAAATATGGCTCAACTGAGAAAGTTAGCAAAGTTAAAGAAACAGGTACTCCTCAGATTAGTTAAAAAGAAAGTTTGGAGGACAAGTTTGGTTCGAGGGAACAGAAATGCTATTTTTGTCATAAAAAAGGACACATAAAGACTGAGTGTTGAAAATGGAAAAACAAGCCCTTCACATTAATATGGTTTGATGGTGTTCCCCAGGGAGAAGTGACCTGGCAGGTAAAGTTCACAACCAGCTGGTAGTTTCTCCCACGTTCACTAATGGGGTGAATCAGGTTGCAGAAAACTATAGAAGTTTTCTGTTGGAGGATAAAGTGTCCCCATGTTTGTCTGGTGAGGGAGGCAAATCAATTGTCACCCTTAGAGATACAAGGGTCACACAATTACTGTTGTTGACATGAATTTCTCTCGAGGTAGTTTGCTGAATACAAAGGTATTAGTGCAGGGCATTGATGGGAATTATTTACCCGTTCCCTTGTACAGGGTTGATTGAAAATTAGTCATGATCCTGTTATCATTGGTGTTGTTCCTAGATTTCCTATTGAAGGTATGGATTTTTTATTAGGAAATGACTTGGTTGGGGATTAGGTATTGACATCTCCAGTGATTTCGCAAAAGTCACTGAAAATGCTGAAATTAAGGGTTTGCAGGAAAAACTAGCTGACTTGAAATGATATTGCAGCACCAAATGAAGAAGGGAAAATAATGGCAGCTGGAGAGGCCTTAAACCAATGGAACTAGAACTGCAGGAAAAGGATGAATAAGCTGTGGCAAAGCAGATAGCAACAGTACTCAAAGCCAACGATGAAAAATGGAAGAAACAAGCTTTGACCAAAATTGAGAAAGCTGGGTCCAGTGTCAAAATTGCAGAGTTTCAGGGGGAAAAAAAAACTTGTTCTTGAATACAATTTAGAACTTCAGAAAGAAGAAGCAGCAACAGCTGTTCAAGCTGAATTTTCAAAAGTTTGAGGTCAGTGGAATAACAAAAATAAAGAGATCAATAGAATTTATGAACTAAATAAAAAGGATTATCAAGCCTTTTTAGCTGAGCATTGAAATAAACTTAATAAAGTTCATAAAGCAGCTGAAAGGACTTACACAAAATGAGTCAGATTAAATTTGCATCTCTTGGAAAAGCAAAAAGAATGGTCAGCTCATGAAAATGCTCCTGAATCTGAAGAAGATGGGTCAGTTCCAGATGCAAGTTTGAATAAAGACTTGGGTCTGAATTTCACGCTCATCAAGCACGTGTGATCGGTGGGCCCAGAAGTAACCGCAGTGTCCGCTTCTGCCTGTGAACATCAGAACAGCACAATTTCATGCTGGCCGGCCAATTAAGAGCCAGCCAGCATGAAACGCGCCCTGACATTGGGCGCTGCCGGCAGGAGCAGAACCATGGTGGATGGTGGGTCGAGTGGTGACCCAGAGTGGGGTATAAAATGAGCCCAGGCAGCTTCCTGAAGGCTGCCAGGAATTGGGGAGGAAGCTAACGGAGCTGTTGATGAGAGGCTAGAAAATTTAGCATAAGTGATGGCCTCAGCAACCAGTAGGCATGGCAGGAAGAATGCCAATGCTGGCGAGCACTCTGCTCCATGATTCTCAGATGACTGCCTGCGCGTTCTGGTGGGGGCAGTGAGTGCCCAGCATGAAATACTCATGCCGCAGGATGGCAGGAGGAGGCCACCCCACCAGATGAAGAATGCCTGGATGGAGGTGGCTGCCCAGGTGAGCAGGCATGATGTAACGCACCACACATGGACACAGTGCTGGAAATGGTTCAATGATCTTCTGCGCTCCACAAAGGTGAGTACCAACTTGGCATGGAACTGAGTATAGATGTCTTAGAGGGCGGCCGTAAGTTGCAGCGCTCAGGGGTGTAAGGTGCATAGTGCCATATCCCTGTGGCTGCCTAGGGTGGGAGATGTTGTCGCTCATCTTGTGTGTATAGAAGGGTGAGGAATGCCAATCTGACAGGCACCTCAAGCTGGCTTTCTGAGGGGAGGGGCATGGGTCACGAGGCTGGAATGGTGTTGCAGGTAGAGGATGGACTAATGATTGCATTTGTTTACATTCAGAAGAGAAGCCATAATGCACTGGAACACACACGAATAGCTGGTGCGGTGCCCAACATCCTGATCCTGTCCAGGTTTGAGATGAATGCTCTGGACATGGAACGTAATCGAGGAGCAAGGTCCACAGGTCTCGGAGAGGCATGGGTCTCGGACGACAGTAAGAGTGCAGTGGGCAGTTGAGAGACTGGGGGAGTGTTCAAGAAAGGCAGGGTCATGGCATCTCCAATGAGAAGTTCAAATCCAGAGTACCCATTGCCTGGCCACTCTCAGTGCCTCAGTACCTGTCCACTTTGGCAAGGGGCCATTGTGCTTGCACAGACACTTAGTGACGATGTTCTTAACTGACATATTCTGTTTCTCCCTCAGAAGCGCCATCCTCACAACGCATGGCTAACCCCGAGGACCCCCCTTGTCACCCGAGGAGGAACCGCTGAGTGATGCACCCGTGTCACATCCACTCTCTGCACCAAGCACCAGCGTAGATACAGGTACATCGGTGGGCTACAGTGCGTCGGCTCTGTTTGGAGTGCACTATGGTGAGGGCACATCACACGCGCATGAGGGGCTGGCGGAGGCAGAGAGTGACCATGGCGCCGGCAGGCGGAGGGCTGCTGGAGATCAGGACCATGCTGAGTCTGAGGCAGATGATTTGCCTCAGGCGGCAAATGCTGGATGTCCAGCGGGATGCATGGGTAGATCTGGCGGAGATCCCTGAGAGTCTGTGTGCCATGGTATCTGAGATGGAGGACTCCATGTGGAGCGTGAGCACCTAGCACACAGGCTCCTCTACTGAGAAAGCGGCGATTCTCATGGAGGCAACTCCAGGAACAGAACTCTGGGGTTGTGCTCGGACCTGCAAGCCCACACACCAGCTGTGACCTCAGAAAGTTAATGCCAGTGTGAGAGATGGATGAAGCAGCTAGTCTCTCTGCTAGGAGCCTGTCCATAATGGTGAGAAGGGAGGTCCAGACATCCCTCACATTGGCGGACTCTGTGGGCTTCTCTCACGCGCTCCAGACAAGGACAACAGCTCCTTCACCCTTCTGCCAGTGACTGTGGCATCTTCTGAGGCTGCAACGACTGAGGAGTGCCTAGCCACGTCTCTGGTCCACCTTCCCAGGCAGAGCCTGCTCAGGCCCTGCCGGCCAGAGGACGACCACCATGATCACCACGGCCACCACGACAGCAGAGTCAGAAATCTGCCTCCGATACTGCTGCCAGCGAGAGGCGGGTACCAAGACACAGCACTCGCAAGCAGAAGTTTAAGTCACCGTGAGCACAGGATGGAGTTTTGACGGATGACATGTGTTCAATTTATCAGTGCTATGTATTGTTTTTCTGTGACTTTGGCAATCATATTATGTTTTACTCCTCGTTTGCAACTCTGGTAAAGATATAAAGCAAGGTTTGGTTTCAATGCCCTGAGTGTCCGTTATGTTTTCCATAGCTGCAGGCCTCATCAGTGCCTTATGACAGACGGCAGGAGCAGCAAACGTTATTCCAGAGGTTATGAGGTGACATTGCGGTCATGGCATTGCCGTCTCAGAAATGTGTGTGACGGAGGCGGCATCCCTGCACTGAGATGGAAACCAAACCTTGGCAGCCTAGCTGAAGGAGCGTTAAATCAAGGCCTCCCTGATGTCCTCGCCTCCCTCAAGGTTCATCAAGTCCGCCTCCTCGTCCTGTGCCTGCCTGGACTCCTCACCAGGTTCATCTGTAGAGTCTTCCTCTAAGGCATGTGGAGCTGCCAGTGTCCCAACCTCGAGTGGGTCCCCCTTTGCCAGTGCCAGATTGGGCAGAGCACAGCAGACCACGACGACAAGTGACACGTGTTCTGGAGGATATTGCAGGGAACCCCTGGAACGGTCCAGGCAGCGGAACCACATCTTCAGTAGCCCTGTTGTCCTCTCAACCACTGCCCTTGTGGGGGCATGGCTCTGATTGTACCTCTCCTCCGCTTCTGTCTTTGGGTGTCAGAGAGGCTTCATAAGCCACTTTTTCAAGGGATAGCCTTTGTCACCCAGCAACCAACCATCCAGCCGAGCTGAAGCAATGAACAGTCTTGGAACATGGGAGTGTCACAGGATGTAGGCATCATGGGAGCTGCCAGACTTGCAGAATCATATAGCATCCGCACATTCATGGAGCGGTAACATTTCCTATTCACAAAGGCACTAGGGTGACCCGCTGGCGCCTTGATGGCAACGTGAATGCAACCTTTGGCACACTGGATGCAAGGGAACCCAGCAATTGCTGCAAAGCCTCTGGCTCACTCAGCCTGGCTGGCTTGGTCTGTCCGGTGATGAATGAATGTGAGGACCCATCTGAGCAGAGCATCAGTTACGAGCTTGACGCAGCTATGGACAACTGATTTGGACACTCCACACAGGTCCCCCAGACCCTTGGAAAGATCCAGATGCATTAAAAATTGAGGGCTATTGTGACCTTCAGAGCCGCTGAGATTGGCTACCCACACACATAGCTGGAGGCGATCTCTGGCCCAATCATCTGGGATAATGATGTCAAGGCGTCCTTAGAAAGCCGGAACCTCCTGCGGCACTGGATCTCGGACATGTTGAGGCAGCTGAATTGCTGCCTGTACACTATGGCAGCAGGATACTGGCATCTTCTGCAGTCCCTTCTGTCTTGCTATCCCTACTGGACCTGCTACCCCTGTGCCTCTCCTCCCACAGTATCACAGTATCTTTACAGTGCAGAAGGAAGCCATTTGGCCCATCAAGTCTACACTAGCTCTCCAAAAGAGCATTCCACCTAATCCCACTCTCCTGCCTTATCCCCGTAACCTTGCACATTCTTTCTTTTCAGATAGCAATCCAATTCCCTTTTGAACACCTCGATTGAACCTGTCTCCACCACCCTTTCAGGATGTTTGTTCCAGACCCCACCCAGGCAGTAGGGGGGAAAGTTTCTCCTCACATCACATTTACTTATTTTGCCTATTATTTTGAATCTGTGCCCTCTAGTTCTTGGTGTTCTCTTGAGTGGGAACAGTTTGTCACTATTTACCCTGTCCATACCCCTCAGGATCTTGAATACCTCTATCAAGTCTCCTCTCGGCCTTCTTTTCTCCAAGAAAAACAGTCCCAATCTATCCTCATATCTACAGTTCTTCATCCCGGGAATCATTCTTCTGAATCTCCTCTGTACTGTCTCCAATGCCTTCATATCCTTTCTCAAGTATGGCACCCAGGACTGGACACAGTTCTCCAGCTAGTGTCTTATACAAATTCCTTCCTCTTGTACTCAATGCCCCTATTAATAAAGCCTGAGATACTATATGCTTTATTAACTGCTCTCCCAACATGCCCTGCCATCTTCAATGACCTATGTACGTATACACCGAGGTCCCTCTGTTCCTGCACCTCTCTTAGAGGCTCTTTCTTTATTCTCTACTGCCTCACCATATTTCTCCTGCCAAAATGATTCACTTCACACTTCTCTGTATTGAACTTCATCTGCCACTTGTTGGCCCAATCCACCAACATGTATATGCCCTTTTGAAGTTCAAGACTATCCCCAGCACAGT
This sequence comes from Cetorhinus maximus, assembly GCF_964194155.1. NCBI lineage: Eukaryota > Metazoa > Chordata > Chondrichthyes > Lamniformes > Cetorhinidae > Cetorhinus > Cetorhinus maximus. The sequence goes on from NC_135885.1 coordinate 87,591,774, forward strand.
TGACAACATTTCCAATCTTCGTATCATCTGCAAGTTTTGAAATCATACCCTGCACACCACAGTCTAGGTCATTAATATATGCCAGGAAGATCAAGGGTCCCAACATTGACCCCTGGGGAACTGCACTAGAAACCTTCCTCCAATCTGAAAAACAACTATTTATCACTACTGTCCGTTTCCTATCACTCAGCCAATTTCTTATCCAAGTGCCTACTTTCCCTTTTATTCCATGACCTAGAATGACACAAGTCTGTTGTATGGCACTGTATCAAATGCCTTTTGAAAATCCATATACACATCAACAGCGTTTCCCTTAACAACCTTCTCTGTTACTTCCTCAAAAAATTTGAGCAAGTTAGTTAAACATGATTTTTCTCTTAATGAATCCACGCTGGCTTTCCTTAATTATCCTGCACTTTTCTAAGTGTCTATTGATTTTATCCCATATTATAATTTCCAGAGGTTTCCTTACCACTGAGGTCAAACTGACTGGTCTGTAGTTTCCAACTTTATCCTTGAACCCGGTTTTGAACAAGGGTGTAACATTCGCAATTCTCCAGTCCTCTGGCTCCTCCCCTGTGTCAAAGGAAGACTGAAAGATTATCACTAGTGTCTCTGTAATTTCCACTTTCACATCCCTCAGTACCCTTGGATGCATCTCATCTGGTCCTGGTACCTTATCTATTTTAAGCAAAGATAGCCTTCCAACACCTCCTTCCCCTTAACTGTAAGTTCTTCTAGTGTACCAGTTACCTCCTCTCTCACCTTGGCCTAGGTAGGATCCTCTTCCTTTGTAAACACAGACGCAAAGTACTCGTTCAACAACTGTGCTAATTCCCTAGCCTCCACATGCAAGTCCCTTTTTTTGTCTCTAATCAGCCCTACTCTTTCTTTTACCATCCTTTTATTATTTGCGTACTTATAAAAGACCTTGGGATTTCCTTTTACGTTCACTGCCAGCCTTATAATTTTTCATGCTCCCTTCTTGCTCTTCTTGTTAGTTTCTTCACTTCCCCTCTGGCCCTTCTATATTCAGCCTGATTCTCCATTGTATTTTCTACCTGGCATCTGTCATATGCATACTTCTTCCTCTTCATCTTTACCTCTATCTCTCTCGTCATCCAGGGCACTCTGGATTTATTAGTCCTACCTTTCCCCTTCAAGGGAATATACCTTTACATTGCCTGCAATACTATCTCTTTGAAAGTGGCCTATTGTTCAGCCAGCGTCTTTTTTGCCAACATTTGACTCACTCAACTCAGATGCATTCCCACCCCATCGAAGTTGGCTTTCTCCCAATTAATTATCCCTGTTCTAGATTGCTCCCTGTCCTTTTCCATGATTAACCTAAACTTTATGATACGATGGTCACTGTCCCCTAGAGGCTCTCCTATTTGATCCACTTGGGCCAACTCACTCCCCAGAACCACGTCCAAAAGTGCATGTCCTCTTGTTGGATTAGAAACATACTGATGCAGAAAATTATCTTGAATGCATTCCAGGACCTCTCACCCCACTTGGCCTGTTGCACTATTCCTATCCCAATATATATTTGAAATAATTGAAGTCCCCCATTATGATTACTCTATAATTCTTGCACCTCTCAGTAATTTATTTGCTAACTTGTTTCTCCATATCCCTTCCACTAGTTGGTGGTCTATATTCTACACCAATCAATGTTATTGCACCTTTTTCATTCCTCACCTCTAGCCAGAGGGATTCCGTTCTTGACCCCTCTGCAACCTCCTCTCTCTCCAGCACTGTAATGCCATCTTTAATCAATATTGCCATTCTCACCATTTTCTTCCTTTCCTGTCTCTCCTAAACACCTTGTATCCAGGAATATTTAACATCCAGTCCTGCCCTTCTTTGAGCCAGGTCTCTGTTACAGCAATAATATCATAATTCCAGTTGTCAACCTGTGCCTGTAGTTCATCAATCTTATCAACCACATTCTGTGCATTCACATCCATACACATTAATCTAATGACTTACTATTGTCTACTCTAATTCTATCAAACTCTCCAAGTATTCTGTCCATCTTGATACTGCTCTCTGATATATCCTCGTTATCAGTTGACACATCACTACTTTCCCACTGCCTGTATTTCTCCTCTCCTCTCTGAATTTCCCCTCAGGTTCCCATCCCCCTGCCAGTCTAGATTAAACTCTCCCCAACAGCACTAGCAAACCTCCCCGCAAGGACATTAGTCCCAGTCCTGTTAAGGTGTAACCCGTCCTTCTTGTACACGTCCTACCTGCCCAGGACTGATCCCAATGCCTCAGAAATCTAAAGCCTTCCCTTCTACCCCACTTCCCCAGCCACGTGTTGAACTGCTCAACATTCCTACTCTTATGCTCACTAGCACGTGGCACTGGGAGTAATCCTAAGTTTACTAGTCTTGAGGTCCTGCTTTCTAATTCCCTCCTAACTCCCTAAAATATGCTTTTAAGACCTCATCCCTTTTCCTACCTACGTCGTTGGTCCCAATGTGGACCACGACCTCCCCCAAAAGAATGTCCTGCAGCCACTCTGACATCCTTGAACCTGGGACCAGGGAGGCAACATATCATCCTGGATTCATTTCTACGGCCACAGAAACACCTGCCTGCCCCCCTAACTATGGAATCCCTACTTCTACTCTTCCTCCTCCCCTGCTGTGCATCTGAGCCACCCATGGTGCCACGAACTTGGCTCTTGCTATAGTCCTCCGAAGAACCATCTCACTCACCAGTGGTTAGGCAGCGAGATAGCCTCAGTGGATTCCAGCATTACCTGCCTGTTTCTCTTAGATTCTTTGGAAGTCACCCATTACCTCTCTGTCTGTGTACTTCTTAGCTGTGGTGCGACCGCCTCTCTATATGTGCTATCCACATAATCCTCAGCCTTACGGATGCTCCACAGTGACTCCAGCTGCCACTCAAGCCCCACAACTTTGAACTCAAGTTTCTGCAGCTGGCGACACTTCCTGCAGATGTAATCATCAGGGACGACAATGAGAAAGGGACGATGATGAGAATGAGAAAGGGGACGGGAAATACAGGACTGAAGGTGTTGTATCTGAATGCACGCAGTATACGAAATAAGGTAAATGAGCTTGTGGCGCAGATTGAAATTGGCAAGTATGATGTGGTGGGCATTACGGAGACATGGCTGCAAGGGGATCAGGACTGGGAGCTAAATATCCAAGGACATACATCCTATCGAAAAGATAGGTAGGTTGGCAGAGGGGGTGGGGTTGCTTTGTTAGTAAGAAATGAAATTAAATTGATAGCAAGAAATGATGTAGGGTCAGATGATGTAGAATCTGTGTGGGTAGGGTTGAGGAACCACAAAGGTAAAAAAACCATAATGGGAGTTATGTACAGGACTCCGAACAGTAGTCAGGATGTGCGGCACAAAATACACCAGGAGATAGAAAAGGTGTGTAAGAAAGGCAAGGTTACAGTGATCACGGGGGATTTCAATATGCAGATAGACTGGGAAAATCAGGTTGGTAGTGGAGCCCAAGAAAAGGAATTTGTGGAATGTCTACGAGATGGCTTTTTGGAGCAGCTTGTGGTGGAGCCCACTAGGGAACAGGCAATTCTAGATTTAGTGATGTGTAATGAGGCAGATTTGATAAGGGAGCTTAAGGTGAAGGAACCCTTAGGAGGAAGTGACCATAATATGATAGAATTTACCCTGCAATTTGAGAAGAAAAAGCTGGAATCAGATGTAACGGTATTACAGTTGAATAAAGGCAACTACAGAGGCATGAGGGAGGAGCTGGCCAGAATTGACTGGGAGATGAGCCTAGCAGGAAAGACAGTGGAACAGCAATGGCAGGAGTTTCTGGGAGTAATTTGGGAGACACAGCAAAAATTCATCCCAAGGAAGAAGAAGCATACTAAAGGGAGGACGAGGCAACCATGGCTGACAAGGGAAGTCAGGGACAGCATAAAAGCTAAAGAGAAAGCATACAATGCGGTGAAGAGCAGTGGGAAACCAGGGGACTGGGAAGCCTACAAAGACCAACAGAGGACAACTAAAAAAGAAATTAGGAGGGAGAAGATTAAATATGAGGGTAAACTAGCCAGTAAAATAAAAGAAGATTGCAAGAGTTTTTTTTAAGAAATATGAAGGGTAAGAGAGAGGCAAAAGTGGACATTGGGCCGCTGGAAAATGACGCTGGAGAAGTAGTAGTGGGGAACAAAGAAATGGCGGAGGAACTGAATAGGTACTTTGCATCGGTTTTCACAGTGGAAGACACGAGTGACATCCCCAAAGTTCAAGAGAGTTGGGGGGCAGAGGTGAGTATGGTGGCCATTACCAAGGAGAAGATGCTAGGGAAACTAAAAGGTCTGAAGGTGGATAAATCACCTGGACCAGATGGATTACACCCCAGAGTTCTGAAGGAGATAGCTGAAGAGATAGTGGAGGCGTTAGTGGTGATCTTTCAGGAATCACTGGAGTCATGGAGGGCCCCAGAGGACTGGAAAATCGCTAATGTAACCCCCCTGTTTAAGAAGGGAGTGAGGCAAAAGACGGGAAATTACAGGCCGATTAGCCTGATCTCGGTCATTGGTAAGATTTTAGAGTCCATTATTAAGGATGAGATTTCAGAATACTTGGAAGTGCATGGTAAAATCGGGCAAAGTCAGCATGGTTTCATCAAGGGGAGTTCAAGCCTGACAAATCTGTTAGAATTCTTTGAGGAGGTAACGAGTAGGTTAGACAAAGGAAAGCCAATGGATGTTATCTACTTGGACTTCCAGAAGGCCTTTGACAAGGTGCCGCACAGGAGGCTGCTCAGTAAGATAAGAGTCCATGGTGTTAGAGGCAAGGTACTAGCATGGATAGAAGATTGGCTGTCTGGCAGGAGGCAGAGAGTGGGGATAAGGGGGTCCTTCTCAGGATGGCGGCCGGTGACTAGTGGAGTTCCGCAGGGGTCAGTCTTGGGACCACAACTTTTCACTTTATACATTAATGATCTAGATGAAGGAACTGAGGGCATCCTGGCTAAGTTTGCAGATGATACAAAGATAGTTGGAGGGACAGGTAGTATTGAGGAGGCGGGGAGGCTGCAGAAGGATTTGGACAGGTTAGGAGAATGGGCAAAGAAGTGGCAGATGGAATACAACGTGGGGAAGTGTGAGGTCATGCACTTTGGTAGGAAGAATAGAGGCATAGACTATTTTCTAAATGGGGAGAGAATTCAGAAATCTGGAGTGCAAAGAAATTTGGGAGTCCTAGTCCAGGATTCTCTTAAGGTTAACTTGCAGGTTGACGCGGTAGTTAGGAAGGCAAATGCAATGTTGGCATTTATTTCAAGAGGACTAGAATATAAAAGCAGGGATGTGCTGCTGAGGCTTTATAAAGCTCTGGTCAGACCACATTCAGAATATTGTGAGCAATTTTGGGCCCCGTATCTCAGGAAGGATGTGCTGGCCCTGGAGAGGGTCCAGAGGAGGTTCACGAGAATGATCCCAGGAATGAAAGGCTTAACATATGAGAAACGTTTGAGGACTCTGGGTCTATACTCGATGGAGCTTAGAAGGATGAGGGGGGATCTGATTGAAACTTACAGAATACTGAAAGGCCTGGATAGAGTGGACGTGGGGAAGATGTTTCCATTAGTAGGAGAGACTAGGACCCGAGGGCACAGTCTCAGAGTAAAGGGAAGACCTTTTAGAACAGAGATGAGGAGAAACTTCTTTAGCCAGAGAGTGGTGAATCTATGGAATTCATTGCCACAGAAGGCTGTGGAGGCCAGGTCAATGAGTGTATTTAAGACCGAGATAGATAGGTTCTTGATTGGTAAGGGGATCAAAGGTTATGGGGAAAAGGCGGGAGAATGGGGTTGAGAAACTTATCTGCCATGATTAAATGGCAGAGCAGACTCGATGGGCCGAATGGCCTAATTTCTGCTCCTATGTCTTATGGTCTTATGGTGTCTGTGTGACTTCCCACATCCCACAAGATGCATATTCCACATAGCCGAGCTGCACCGACATAGCTGAAACTCTATAAAAAGCATACACTACAGTATTCATTTACTAATTTATTTTACTTATTTTCTTAATTAATTTGGAATAATTCCTATGTATACTAAAATTTATTGTGTTTATTAATTGCTAATATCACCCACCATTACAACTAAAAGTTATACATTTCTTAATTACACAGGTATGTGTTTTAGGTAGCTATTTTAATTACATTATTATAATTATTTTATTTTAATTATTTTATATTTTTTTTGTTTTAAAGTTTTACTTCTTGAAATTTATAGATCTACCTTAACTCCTGTATAGAAACATAGAAACTAGGAGCAGGAGTAGGCCATTCAGTCCTTTGAGCCTGCTCTGCCATTCAATATGATCAAGGCTGATCCTCTATCTCAACGCCATACTCCTGCTTTCTCTCCATACCCCTTGATGCCCCTAATATCCAAATATTTACCAATTTCTTTCTTAAATATACTCAGTGACTCGGTCTCCACAGCCTGTGGTAAAGAATTCCACAGGTTGACCACCCTCTGAGTGAAGAAATTTTTCCTCATCTCAGTCCTGAATGGCCTGTCCTGTATTATGAGACTGTGGCCCTGGTTCTAGACTCCCCAACCAGGGGAAACATCCTCCCTGCATCCAGTCTGTCTAGCCCTGTTAGAATTTATACATTTCAATCAGATCCCCTCTCATTCTTTTAAATTCTAGTGAATACTCAGTAGAACCAATCTCTCCTCATATGACAGTCCTGCCATCCCCGCTATCAGCCTAGTGAACCTTTGCTGCACTCCCTCTATGGCAAGTATATCCTTTCTTAGGTAGGGAGACCAAAACTGCAAGCAATACTCTAGGTGTGGTCTCACCAAGGCTCTGTATAACTGCAGTAAGACATCCCTACTTCTGAACTCAAATCCACTTGCAATGAAGGCCAAAGTACCATTTGCCTTCCTAATTGCTTGCTGCACCTGCCTATTTACTTTCATTGACTGGTGTACAAGGACAACCAGATCCCTTCGTATATCCACATTTCCCGGTATATCACCATTTAAATAATACCCTGCCATTCTGTTTTTCACACCGAAGCGTATAGCTTCACGTTTATCCACATTATGCTGCAACTGCCATGTGTTTGCCCACACACACAACTTGTCTAAATCGCCCTGAAGCCTCCTTGCATCCTCCTCACAACTCACAACGCCCCCCCAGCAAACTTGGAAATATTGTATTTGGTCCCTTCATCCAAGTCATTTATATATATCGTGAATAGCTGGGGCCCAAGCACTGATCCCTGCGGTACACCACTAGTCACCGCCTGTCACTCGGAAAAAGACCCAGTTATTCCAATTCTCTGTTTCCGGTCTGTCAAGCAATTCTCAATCCATGCCAGTATATTACCCCCAATCCCATGTGCTTTAATTTTTCCCACTAGCCTCTTACGTGGTTCCTTAAGTTGGCCCTTAACACACTGTCCTTTACACCAAGCACTTACCGGCCAATCAAATTACTGGTTTCCTGTGATGTCACAGTTGTTTTTTTCCCACTCAATTTCTTCAGAAGTTGAAGTGCCCCCGGTTCCCGAGCAGCCTCTGCTCCACTCCCATTTAGGAAAGGCCGCACTCCAATCCCCAGGCTCTATTTATGCTGCCCCTGGTTCCCGAGCTGCCTCTGCTCCACTCCCAATTAGGAAAGGCTGCACTCCAATCCCCAGGCTCTATTTATGCTGCTCCAGGTTCCTGACCTGCCTCTGCTCCGCTCCCAGTTAGGAAAGGCTGCACTCCAATCCCTGGCTCTATTTATGCTGCTCCCGCTTCCTGACATGCCTCTGCTCCAGTCCCAGGTAGGAAAAGCCATGCTCCAACTCCGCTTCCAGGTCTCTCCCTGCAATGGTGCCTGCAGCCCCTGGCTTTCTCTCCCTTCTGCCCCTCTCTTCCTCCTCAGAGGAGGTGCCCCCAGCAGATGGCACTGCCCCATGCACTGAAGGCTGCACTGGGCAGAAATGATCTTACAGAATTGACAAAACAAAATACTCCTCAGAGCAAGGCTAACAAAGCAAATACTTCAGAAGAAACCAGAGGAAATGGTTTGAAACCTCACTTCCTCAAAGAGCTCAAATAAATTAATTAAACACGATTTAACAAAATCATGGGGTAAATTTTCTCCCCATCTGGGGGGGTTGTGTGGGGGCGGGCGCAGGCGGGCACGCAGCCAATCGGCACCCCCGATTGGCTGGGTGCTGCCATTTTACATGGGCGGGCCAGTTAAGGCCCACCCAGCGTGATGCACGCCCGGAAGTGCTGTGCGCTCCCAGTACGGGCGGGGGGGTTGTTGCTTGAGTTGAGAAAGTGCTCTTCGCGCGCATGCTTAGTTTTAAGTTTAAACAGTGTAATAAAGTGTTGAAAAAAATTTATGACATGTCCCCTCATGTGAAATTGTCACATGAGCTGGGACATGTGCATTAATTTTAATAAAAAAATTTCTGAAAATTTGTAATCATTCATGAAAGCTCATCCCGCCCGTGGATGAGGGTCCATGGAAAATGCAAAGGCCGCCTGGGCTCATTGCCTGCCTGCCAACCTTAAGGTTGGACGGGCAGCTCAGCTGATTGCCTTAATTGCTTTTTAACAGGCCTTAATAGGCCTCTGACAGTTCAGTGGGCGCAGGTCGACGGGCCCCGCCCCCGCCCCCGCCCCGCTCGCCGAGCCGAAGATTCTGCCCCATGTTGCCTCTGCCTGGTCCCGCTATGATTCAGCACACTTGTTCATGAACTCAAAGCTGAGATACAACATCTTAAGGAAGAATATGAAAAAACCATCATGACGCAAAATGAAATGGAGGATCTTGCAAGAAGAGTGAAAGAAAGTGAATCAAGCAGCAGTAAAACAAATTCTTTTTTGCAAGAAAATTGGAACTCTGAGAATTCATGCAAGTTGAAATCTAAATCCTAATTGTCACATTTGTTTGATTTTGTTATTGATTAAGCCATCATGATTTTGTATGTGTGATCTGTATAATTGTGGACTTTAGCAAAGGAAAAGATGTTACCTGTATAGTGTGTAGTAAGCTACTTGTTGTTTATGATGTAAAGTTTTCTTTTTTCTAAGGAGTAAGTTTGATGGGTCTGAGTGGAGAAATGGCAGCCTCGCAAGCAGCGAACTAAGTGTGGGGACGACAGAGGGCAAAGTCACCCCACACACACAGGCATCCACTGAACTGAAACTGCCAAATCCACAGGATCTATGCACAGTGACCTCTTGGTGAAAGAAAGGAACTGACTGTTGCTGGGTTTCATAGCAGACAAGATGTTAGCCTTGCAAAATAGGCCCATTTGACCCCAGTTGGCATGAAGACAGGCCCATGTGACCAGTTTCTGCCAGCGAGGAGGAGTTTGTAATGCAGTCAAAAAAAAAGGTGAGCACAAAGGCTGGATCTGGGGACAGAGGGAAGGGAAAACAAGGTTATTGGTGCTTATTCAGTTATTTGAAAGGAACTGATTGACCATAGCCGGTAGTGCACAAGGTGTTCTTGTCTTATTTGTCCTTCAAGGCAAAGGTGACCATGTTCATCAACTGGGGTGTTTGGTAAGGTTCCCATGGGTATGCAGTTGACTGCTAAGGGCAATGGGAGTCTGGAAAGTTCTGCTATAAATAGTACAGGATGCTGCAGATGATTAAGCTTTGGGTGAGTTTCTGGGTTGGGATTTTCTCTCCTTGCATTTTCTCTCTGCCTCTGATATGCGGTTGCTTTTGAAGGAGTCCGCACTGCTTTTTACTTAGTTGCGTGGGATGTAGTGATCCTGGGCAAGTTTCTCCCAGGACTCAAAGTCATCAGCAAAACTCCTAAGAGAAGCCTTCAGAGTTTCCTTGTCACTCTTCCTTTGACCTCCATAAGGGTGCACCCCAGGCTCAAGCTCTGCATGGAAGATCTGCTTTGGGAAGCGAGTGTCAGGCAATCTAGCTACAAAGGAACATAGGACATAGGAGCATCGGACTTAGGAACAGCAGCAGTCCAACTCAGTTGTGACGATCTCAGTATGGTGTAGATACTTGGCATACCAACTTGGGTGAGCACCTCAGCGTCTGGTATTTTGTTCTGCCATCTGACCTTCAAAAGCTTCCAAAGGCAGCTCAGTTGAAAGAGATTGAGCTTCTTGGCATGATGATGGTACACAGTCCAAGTCTCACATGTGCTGAGCAGAGTGGACAGGACTACTGCTCAATAGACTTTAAGTTTGGTAGGGAGTCTTACTCCTCTTCATTCCCAGACTGATATTTGAAGTGAGTTGAAGGCCATACTTGCTTTGGCAATTCTTTGGCAATGTGTCTCATTATCAATATAGACAGCTTGAGAGTGTTTACTGCTGAGATAAGTGAATGTATCCACTGCTGACAAGTTCTGGTCATAGACTGAAGCCTTCAGTTCAAGATAGGGCTTTCCTGGAGTAGGAGAATACATTACTTCAGTTTTCGTTGTACTGATCGTAAGGCCAAAGTTGTCACATGCTTTACAGAACAAGTCCATGCTACATTGCATGCCCTGGTCTGAACCGGCAGCTGGGGCACCAGCTAACAGGAAATCACAAAGTATGTCCTTGAGACCTAGGAGTCGTCTCAGGTTGAGCAGCTTCCCGTCCATGTGATATCTGATTTTGATGCCAAGATCACCATCGTGGAAGGCAACACAGAGCATGGCAGGGAAAATCATGTTGAAGAGGTTTGGCACGAGCACTTGGCCCTGTTTAATGCCATTACTGACTGGGAATGGGTCAGAAGATTCACCATCATCCAGAACACATGTGAGCATGTCGTCATGGAATTATCAAACCATTGTGATAAATTTCTCAGGACAGCCGAATTTCTCCATTACCTTCCAAAGGCCTTCACAGCTGACTGTGTCCAAGGCCTTGGTCAGGTCATCAGTCTATGTGCAAACATCGACTGAGTGAGTTCAATGAGTTTCTTGACCAGGCAGCGACCTCCAGCCTTGTAGAGGTCCATGTACTATGTACTATCCTTGGCATTTTTCCTGGAGTTGTCTGATTGCAAGCACCTTGTCAGAGGTTATCAGTGACTTCTGAAGCCGCACTGGCTCTCTGGCAGCAGATCCTGGTCAAGATGTTGCACTGAGTCTTTCACAATGATTCAGGCAAGATTTTACCATCAATGAAGAGGATTGACATTCCTTTATGATTGTTGGAAGATTGGTGAGTTTCTTTCCACTTGTATATGTGGACAATGGACATTTTTGTATTCTTACAAGATGGTTCCTTGCTCCCACATAGACTAGGTGAGTTCAATGAGCTTCTTGACCCGCCATTGACCTCCAGCCTTGTAGAGCTCAGCTTGGAGAGCATCAGCTCCTGAAGCTTTGCTGCTAGACAGGAGTTTGTGTTCATCATTTCTAGTAGTGTGGGAGGGTCATCAAATGGGCAGTTGATGGCAACCTGTGACAGCCTGTTGATTGCTCCTTCATTGATGGATGAAGGCTGATTGAGGATGTGGTTAAAGTGCTTTGCCCATCTTTCCAGAATTTGGGCTTTTTCTGTGAGCAGTATTGACTTGTCAGCACTGAGGATTGGCGATGAACCAGTAGACTGGGGTCAATAAACAGGTTTCAGAGTATTGTTGAATCTCTTACAGTCTTTGTGGTCTGCACATAACTGAAGTTCGTCTGCTTTATAATTCAGCCAAGAGTCTTGCATCTCTCTGAGCTTGCAATGGACAGTCCTGTGGATGTTTCGGTAGACATCGTGCTTGGATAGTGATGTCTTGTCATTGAGGTAAAGCCTGTAGAGGTGATATTTCTCCTCCAATAGTTTCACGATTACCTCATTGTTTTCATCAAACCAATTTTGATGCTTAGAAAGGTAGGGCCAAGGGCCTCTAGAGTACATGCTATATCCCTGAAAGTCACCCAGTCATTGTCATTGCAATGAATATCCATTTTTGTTGTGCAAGGGGGACTCTCGAGTTTCTCTGAGAGAGATTCCTTTGTGACTGCCTGTTTGAGCCCTGAGACATTGAGATACTTCTGGGCCTTCATGCTGTGGGGATGTCTAGGGGGATAGATCTAGATGTTTATTCTAATTGACTATGCCATTAACATCCGGAGGGACAGGCAAGATGTGCATGAAACGATAGCCATGTGTGGCGCTAACTGCTGGACTGATCACCATCTTATCATTACAGGGATGTTACTGAGGGTTTGCACAAAGGTGTTTCTGGTGAATCCATGCCATCAAGACTGTCATGAGCAAAGCAAAGCTGAGGAGGTTCTGCAGAGTGCGCCATTTTGGTGAAGACTGTGTCTGTAGAACTCGGGTTTGTTGTTACTGCGGTCAGCTGAGGATCGGAGGCTAAATCCCAGAAGAAAAAGGGCTGGGGCTCTACCTGAGAAAGTTTAGAGCTTTGAAGGATTTTGTGGCTGAAATTGGTGCCATATTTGCTGAGGGGACTGCCCAGTAAATCCGTGAGATCTATCTTTGTTGTATCTGCTATTTAATGTGCAATTTATATTTTATGTTGACTGCAATTTTCCAGTTCTTCATGTTTAATTCATGTTTATTTTGGTTTGATTGTTAAAGTAAAAGATATAAAATGTGAAATCCTGTCCATTGGTTTTCTCATTGCTGTCATTAGGTAAATACAGTTTTTGGTCTCCAAGGGGATCATAACATGTGGCACATGTAAATTTTAAAATTATGCCATGAACACCCAAATTAAGTTACTAATATATATTAAGAAGAGCAGTAGTCCTAGTACCAACCCCATTGCATACCTTTCTCCAGTCCAAAAAAACAACCTTGCACCATTACTCTATGGACTGGATTTTTTGAGGCGCTGTGGAGCTAGCCTCCCAGGTGTCCCTGCCTCCCTGGAGGTTGCCCAGGTCAGTGTCTATCCCCTCAGCGTTCTCCTGAGCATGTTCGTCCTCGGACTCACTACTGGACTCATCGTCTGCTGCCAGAGCAGCTGCTTCAACATCTTCTTCGTCCACTGCATCCCCTCTTTCCAGTGCCAGATTGTGGAGAGCGCAGCATGCAACCACTACCAGTGACACATGATCTGGGGGGTATTGCAGTGCGTCTGCTGAACGGCCCAGGCATCGGAAGAGCATCTTGATGGTTCTCTCTACCACCACCCTTGTGGAGGCGTGGCTCCTATTGTACCGTTGCTCGGCCTCTGTTCTTGGATGGCGGTGAGGCATCATGAGCCACCTTTTGAAGGGATGGCCCTTGTCACCCAGCAGCCATCCATCCAGCTGGGCTGGAGCACTGAAGAGCCTCAGCACCTGGGAGTGTCTCAGGATGTAAGCATCATGGGAGCTGCCAGGGTACCTTGCACAGACTTGCAGAATCTGCATCCTATGGTCATACACTATCTGCACGTTCATGAAGCGGAAACCCTTCCTGTTGACGAAGGCACCGGGCTCACCCACTGGTGTCTTGTTGGCCACACGTGTGCAGTCTATTGTACCCTGAATGCGGAGGAACCCAGCAATCGCTGCAAAGCCTCTGGCTCACTCTGTCTGGCTGGCCTGGTTTGTGCGGTAGTGAATGAAAGTCAATGCACGCCTGAACAGGCATCTGTCACCAGCTTGACACAACTGTGGACAGTTGATTGGGGGACTCCACAAAGATCACCCACTGACCCCTGGAAAGAGCTGGAGGCATAGAAGTTGAGGGCCTGACTGTTACTGACTGAACGCTAACTGATGCACTCTCCTTGTTGTTAATTTCAGCATCACCACCGCATGGCCGCCACCAACACGTCCGGAGCCCCCCCTCCACACCTGTGGGCCAAGACTTGCAACTTGCGGCATATCATTTCAGCCAGCCAGGCACCAGCGCAGCGACAAACACTTCGGTGGGAAATATAACATCGGCTAGTGTCCCAGGGCACAGTGGAGAGGGCATTTCACAATTGTTGGAGGAGATGGCATGGACAGAGAGTGCCGATGGTGCCAGCAGCCAGAGGACTGCTGAGTCCGGCAGTGATGATGTGCCTCTGGAGATGTCAGCAATGCAGCAGCTGCAGGACAAGCGGCAGGATGCGCAGGAGCATCTGGCAGGATTGCATGAGGGTGTACTTCAGTTGGTCTCTGCGATGGAGGAGTCCAGGCAGAGTGCAAGTGAAGGCATGAACCTCAGGACAGAGAGTCAGGCTTCCTCCACTGAGAGATTGGCGACTCTCATGGAGAGGGGGTTCGATCGGATTGAGAGTCTTCTGATTGGGTTACGCTCTGACCTGCAAGCCCTCACAGCGCTAATGGCCACAGGTGGTCATTCCCAATGTGGGAGATGTTCTGGGCACCAAGTGTCGCCGCTCGGTGCCCATGAATCTGCGGTGAGCAGGAAGGTCCAATGTGACCTTATGTCGGTGCAGCGGCTGCCGGTCATCGCTGCGAGCTCCTCCCAGGGCACTCCGGATGAGGGCAGCAGCTCCTCCGCCCCTCTGCCAGTGACTGTTGCATCCATTGAGGCTGCAACAACTGGGGAGGTGCCAGTTCTGGAACTGACCACTCCATCCCAGGCAGGGCCATCACAGGCTCCACGGGCCAGAGGACGCCCGCCAAGGTCATCGACGCTAACAAGACAGCAGAGTCAGCAGGCTGTCTCACAAGCCACTCTGAGCGATGGGGCGGCACCTAGACATAGCACCTGCAAACGTAAGTTTAAGGTACGTTAGGCAATCCACGGGTATGTCACTGGTGATTTTGTGTTGGCCCTAGATTAGGGAATATTTCATTATCTACGTCAGAGCGACATTTGTGTTTGATGTTGGACTGAATAAAGTCCACTTTTCTGAGCATGGCTGAGGGTGTTTCCTTTGTGCTGCATTTGTATGTTTCACAGACATCTCATGAGTGTTTGAGTGGACATTGATGTTTCTGTACTAAGCCCTTAGTTGCAGCTGATAAGGTGGAAGATGTAGCACCTAAGTGCCACGTGTGGAAGCGCCAGGCAATGCTATTCCTGCTGATCCATGTGTTTGGAGCTAGCTGAAGGTTCATTGGATTAAATTGTCCCAGGTGTCCCTGCCTCCTTGGTGTAAATGCGGGTTGTTGTTCTGCCCCTCATCATCACCCTGTGCTTCCTCATCCTCTGAGCCACTGCTGGATTCATCATGTGCAGCCTCATCCACTGCGTCAAGGTCTTCATCGTCAACTGCATCCCCCCTTTCCAGCGCAAGATTGTGCAGAGCGCAGCATGCTACCACTATCACAGAGACGTGATCTGGGGGGGTACTGGAGTGCGCCCCCTGAGCGGTCCAGGCAATGGAAGCGCACCTTGAAAAGACTGATGGTTCTCTCCACCACAGCCCTTGTGGTGCCGTGGCTCCTATTATAGCGTTCCTCAGCTTCTGTTCTTGGATGGCGGAGAGACGTCATGAGCCACCTTCTGAGGGGATAGCCCTGGTCACCCAGCAGCCATCCATCCAGCCAAGCCGGAGCACTGAAGAACCCCGGCGCCTGGGAGTGTCTGAGAATGTAAGCGTCATGGGAGCTGCCTGGGTACCTGCATGGACTTGTAGAATCAGCATCCTGTGATCACACACTATCTGCACGTTCATGGAGTGGAAGCCCTTCCTGTTGACGAAGGCACCCGACTCACCTGCTGATGCCTTGATGGCCACATGTGTACAGTCTATAGCACCCTGGACACGGGGGAAGCCAGCAATGGCTGCGAAGCCTCTGGCTCGCTGAGCCTGACTTGCCTGGTCCCAGCGGAAGTGGATGAAGGTCAATGCCCGTCTGAACAGAGCGTCTGTAACCTGCTTGACACAAGTGTGGACAGCTGCTTGGGAGACACCACCAAGATCACCCACCGAGCCCTGGAAGGAGCCATATGCATAGAAGTTGAGGGCAACTGTGACCTTCAGAGCCGCTGGCATTGGGTGTCCACCCACCACAGTTAGGGGAGATCTCAGGGCCAATCATCTAACAGATATAGTTGACTGTTTGCCTTGAAAGATGGAGCCTCTTTTGGCACTGCACCTCAGTCATTTTGAGGTAGCTGCTTCGCCGCCTGTATACCCTGGCAGCAGGATAGTGGCGTCTTCTGTGGCCCCTTCCACCTTGGACAACCTCTTGGCCCTGCGCCCCTTGTGCCTGCGCCTGCCCTCCCAAAGGTGGCTCCCTTGGAGGCTGATTGTCCACTCCTGGCCTCCTCCTTATTCTATCCCTCCCTTCCTCCTCAGAGGAGCTGCCTCCAGTGGAGAAGTCAGAACCCATACCCAGGCTAAATGGAGGCCTCCGGAAAGCTGCAGGCCCGATAAAGATTACTGTCTGCAGACTATTGAGCTGAAGCTTCAAAGTACAGAGAAAGCTATTGGAAATCGATCTGAACTGGTACCAATCACACAGGCAAGTTTAAAACACTTTCTGCATTAAATACTTCAGAAAAAACACGAACAACCCCTCTGAGCCCATATATCCCGCCCGTGGATGAGGTTTGTTAAAAGATCAGTTACCCGCCTGCCCGTTGGGCCCGTGCGCCTAGGCAAAGATCGCACGGGCTCCTCAAAATCGGCTTCAATTGCCGAGTTAATGGCCTTAACAAGACATTTAATAAATGGTGGGCGCGCGTCGCACTGCATCGCGTGCCGGCCCACCTAAATATCGCGATGCTGCACACTGACATCAGGACGCTCGCGTGACGTCAGCACGCGACATTTTAAGCACTGATGTGAGGGCTCCGCCACCCGTCCGTCACCCAGAAAATTCAGGACATAATCTAGCTGCCACTCCAGTAGGGAGCTGAGGAAGGGCCGTACTGTGGGAGATGTTGTCTTTGGATGAGATGTTAAACTAATGCCCCTGGCTGTTCTTTCATGTCAAAGATCCCACGCAGCTATTGAAGAAAAGCGAGTGAATTCCCCAAATGCCCTTGCAACAGTGACTACACTCAAAAGTCCTTAATTTTCAGGGACATTCTGAAGTCAACTTCAAAAGTTAATTCCACAAAATGTACACATGCTTCCAGTTACTAAAAGGTGAAAGGTGTTTGATATAGGCCAGTAAGTATCAAAATCTGTATATTAGTCACAACAACCACAAAAATATGCAAAGGGGAAGGAGCACACATTGGCATAAGTGCTGAGATGTGCCCAGCTGGAAACAATGTCACTGACCCCATCAATGTTAGTGGCATCAGGGGTAGGTTCACTGTTTTTTATATGGCAATGGCAGGTGCCTGCATTACTAGTGGTACAGGTGCGAGAAAATACACAGCAAGTATCTAGCTCCAGGTGGAATGAGGATGTGGCTACCCTTCTAGAGAAGAGAGGTCAGTATCACTTGAAAATACCTTTTTGAAACATGTCTATCTAATACCATCCCTGCAGATTAAATTCCAACCCTGCAGACAGGTGCTGATGAGTTATGACAGGGCTGTATCAGATGAGTCACAGATTTACAGTGCCAATGCATCTGTGTGAACAGCAATGTGAGACTGGCTTGTTGTTGCCAATGGCAGATAAAACTTCAACCCAAAGCCCTCATGAGTAATATAAAAGCAAAATACTGCGGATGCTGGAAATCTGAAATAAAAACAGAAAATGCTGGAAAAACTCAGCAAGTCTGACAGCATCTGTGGAAAGAGAAACAGAGTTAATGTTTCAAGTCCATATGACTCTTCTTCAGAGCTAAACAGTAGTAGAAATGTGATGGAATTTGTACTTTTTAAGGGGGATGGAGCAGGTGAAGCTGGATAGAAGGTCAGTGATAGGTGGGGGCTAAGAGGGATTGACAAAGATGTCATGGACACAAGACAAATGGAGTGCTAATGGTAGTGGTAAGGGCTAAAGAAGGTGCTGACAGTGGCACAAAGGTAAGAAAGCAGAATGTGTGAATAGCAGAACAAGGGTAAGCACTCTGTGAAAGAACAACATGAGTAAGGTGGACACACAGCAGGATGCTTACTAGTAAACTGTGTTGGCTCAAAGTGTGGTTTTAACTTGCTAGACTCGAGTAATAACCTACGGATCCTTAGGCGAACCTTACACCCAGAAGGAACTGGCTGAACCTTCAAAGGAATTGATTGCACAAAAGACATTAAAAACCTGGAGGTCTCCTGGTGCCCTGGTCAGTATTAATTTCTCAATCAATATTAGTTTAAAAATATGATTATCTGGTCATTATCGCATCGCAGGTCACTGATATTTGGCCTCTGCAAATTACTGTATGTCAGCTGTGGCTCAGTTAGTGGCACTCTTACTTCTGAGCCATTAGATTGTGGGTGCAAGTATAACTCCAGGACATCAGCACCAAAATCAAGGGTGACACTATAATGTAGCACTGAGGGAGTGCTACACTGTGGGGAGTGTTGCCTTTCTGATGAGACCTTAAATCAAGGGCCTATCTGCCCTCTCAGGTGGATGTAAAAGATCCCATGGCACTATTTTAAAGAAGGAAAGGGGAGCTATTCCCTGTATCCTGGCCAATATTTATCCCTCCATCACCTTCACAAAAATAGTTTATCTGATATCATTATCACATTGCTGTTTGTGAGAGCTTGCTGTCCGCAAACTGGTTGCCGCGTTTCCTACAGTTCAACAGTGACTACACTTCAAAAATACTCCATTGGCTGTAAAGCACTTTGAGATGTTTGGTAGTTGTGAAAGGTACTATATAAATGCAATCTTTCTTTATTTCAAAACATTGTACTCATTTTCTTTCTACTACTCCCCCCTTGTCTACATTGAATTATTCCTCATCAGATAATAAATCTTACCATTGTTCTGCCTACTCTATCTGCAATCATCGCATTGCTACATTTAGCAACATGCAGCACACTATAATGATGTGACAGACTTTGTGAGAAGCACATTGTAGGGAGTCCCCAGACTTACCTTAATAAATAAACTATTCCGTTGATAGCCCAAGTCCAGTAGTGTTCTCAGTTATATCTTTGGTGATCCTATGGTTGTGATTGCTGTTCAGGCTTGTCGAACTGTTCAGGGCTGTCATTAAATATGTGTGCAGAAGCTAGCCGTTGTCTCCAAGGAACCAATCTATTATGCTCCTGGAATAGCAGAATAGTGCGGAGATGGATAAATGTTGTAGGATGAAGGTGTTGTGAAAAACTGGCACAGATTTGCAGGATCCTTCGACAGGAATCATACACTAGCTGGACATTGATTGAGGAACAGAGTTCTTGTTGATGACATCCGCTCGGTCATTTTCTGGTGCCTTGGAAGTTGCATGAGTACGGTCTGAAATGCTCTGGGAATGAAGGAACCCAGTTCCTCTGCAAATCCCACATTGCTCTCATTTTGCATATTAGAATCCGTGGAAAAGATAATACATCAGTTGACCCTGGTAAATAGGGTACTGATGACCTGCTTGATGCAGCTCCACACTACAGACGGGAAAAAATTGATGATGCCCACTGTACAGACCGGAAAAACTTTTGCAACACAAAAGTGAGCGTGGCAGTGATTTTGACAACCACTGGCAAAGCATGGCAATTTGGGATAGCAGGCAGCCGAGCCTGTTGCTGAAGCAGCAGAGTTAAGCAGCAACTTGTCTGGTGAAATGTTAGCTCCTGTTACAATGTTCCTCAATCATACCAAGGCAAGTAACTTCTGGCTTTTAGGCCCAATGGGCTACAGCCTTCTATGCACAGTCCCCAGCCATCCCCGCCAACCTGGTTTCTTCCAATGTACCCACCTGCTACTCCTTCTGGTTGCAGGGCCTGTAATTGCCTTGTGGGGCCCCCTTGCAAAGGATTGGTTCAGGGCCCCTGCATTTCACTGGATAATGGTACTAAAAGCACAGAGGTTTCCTTTCACTGGATCCACATGGGGTCCATGAATGGCTTGGGGACCCGTGTATGATCCTAACGCTGTCTCTACCTGGCTGTTGAGGCTGTTGCTACTGCCGCTGCTGTTCTTTCTCCAGCATTTCTTCCATGAAGCAAGGAAGTAAAAACAGCCTCCAATAATAAACTGTGAGAGCTCAATCAAGGTGAGAAAATCTCATTAATCTTTAAAAGCTTTGACATACATGTTATGGCCTGTTTTCATTGAGTAAAGAATGGTGAAGGAGGCAGTATAGCACCACACAGGTCACTCATCTTGCCCTTAAAATGGTCCCAGCAAGGTAACTGCACCATAAAAAAGATGAAACAGAACAACAGCAACTTTCATTGATATAGAACTTTCAATATAGTGAAACATCCCAAGGTGTTTCACAAATAATAAGAAATAGATGCAAACTAAGAAGTAGAGATTAGATTGGGGGACCAGGAGCTTGTTCGAGGAGAATTGTAAAAGACAGGGAGGTGGAAAAGTAGGAGGATTTAAGGCGGTTGAAGCACAACAAAAGGTAAGGGAATTCATAAGAGACAAGGGTCAGGAAGATAAGGTCAGGCCTAGAGAAAGTTACAGAAATTGGGAGGGACAAACAATGAAAAGGCTTAAATGCAAGAATGAGAATTTTAAATTTCAAGCATCGGAGGTTCAAAAGCCAATGTGGACCAGTGAGGGCAAGGGTGATCATGAATGGGACCTGCTGTGGGAATGGGACATAGTTAGCAGAGTTTACAGAAGCTGGCTTCAATCTGGTACAATTCTCAACCCCAACACACATGCGCGAGGAAGCCAGCCAGGAAACCGTTGGAGCAATCAAATCTGAATTTCACAAGGGAATGATTCAGCACTGCAACAACTGAAAAGCAGAAAGATTTGTGGAAGAATGTAAAAGAGAATGAGAAGTGATGCTCATGCAATTAGGAAACATAATTAGATGAAGCTGATCCAGAACCTATTTACTCTAATTGGGAAATATTGAAGTTGGGAGTAAGTATAGGGGGAGGAAGAGAATAGAGAAAAACATCAAATGGCAAATGGTTTTAAGAAATTGGATATTCCCACAAATGTGTGTGGTTCACTCAGTGGAAAGACAGAATGGTTCTAGAAACACCAGCCCCAGATTACAGCCAGGAACCAAATGAAGAAATCCATACTGTCAACACATGAGATATCTGAAGGAAAACACCAGGATGGAAAATATATATAACACGTCACTCTTTAATCTGGTCCCCATTCTGCTGCTATGACAATAGGTTTTGGGAAAAATAGTAACAGGGAGGAAATTACTTCTGTAGGCAGAGTTTGATAAGCAACTTAAAAAAAACATCCAATTTAGTGTAACAAGATTCAATTTTAAAAGTTATTTGTATTTCTTACGTGACCATGTCTTTTAGTATCTCTCCTGGTTTTTTTTTTGTTTGTTACCAGTTGTTAATTATCTGTTCGAACCAGAGGCTGGCATGTTTATTCAGCTGTGACTGTTGTGTACACTTGTCAATGACTTAATGCTTTACCGTGCAAGATCTCGAAGTAGTTATTTGATTAAAATTCTTATAGTTGAGAATGTAAAGTGATGTCTTCTGACATAGCCCTCATTATTGAGGTCCCATCCAGCATGGTACGTAGTCTGACATTACAATGACAGTGCACATTTCTACGTCCCAATAAACAGCATTCCTTCAACTTCAACACAATTTGATTTTGACAGCAAGACGGGGGAAGTAGATCAATGAAAACTTCATATTTAACCACAGGGTAAGCAGTCAGAATGAGAGAGATGAAATAGTAAATGACTTCGAGGTTAAAATCAATGAATAAATGCCTGGTAGTGGGGAGAATTATAATAGGTGACAACCGTGAATGATTTTACACTAGGATAAGGAACATGAAGATTATGTATGGCAAGAAAATAATACATTTACAGTACCTAAAATCTGGTTGAGGTCTGAGAATTAATGTTGGATATAGGGAAGTCTAAAATATTTATAAGACAGATAAAACAGATTGGGCAGAAGCAGCCTCTTGATAGTAAGCAAGAGAGATGACAGGAAAATTAATCACTTTCAGTGCAAAATTTATGACAATACAGGAAATACATTAACAATTGGAATTTGTTTGACTTTTAAAACAGAGAGGGAATGGATAAGAAATAACTGGAACAAATTGACCACTCATGTGGAATTAAATTGGTAGCTGTTGGGTAATTTTCAAAAATGGGAAAATGTAAGAAGACACAGAATTAGAAATGGGTGTTCACCCATCAAGCCTTTCTCAGACCCTGTATTTTATACTCAATCATGACTACTTCCCCTAATTAATTTCCTGAAAGTGCATTCAATATAGATTCTTATTGTTTCCCAAAAGCAATCAGACAAAGCACTGGAGTACTTAACAAACCCAAATCCCTGTTATTTAACCCTGAACAATCTCCTCCCACAGATGACTCTTTCCTCCATCCCACCCCAACAACATGGAGCCATTGTGTCCTATGGAATATTTGATCAGGTCAGACTGTGTCTATTTTCCTATAAACACTAATTTTACTCCCAACCAAATACTTATTCAGATTATTTGGATGGCTGCAGGAAGGAGATCCTTAACAGGATCAAGACACAAATCCTAATCTAGTGTTTTATACTGTGTGAAATTTGGAGGAAGGTCACAGTGCTCTTAGATTAAACATTAGTATAGCACTGGTACTGGAGGGCAGCTTGCCCTTTCCTAAATACCAGCTCTAATATTTTAGTTTTAGTATTACACAAAAAGCACACCACCAAGCACCCTCACTTATGTCACTGCAGAAATGTTTGAGTTAGTCTTTTCTCAAAGGATGTTTCTCTGCTTCTTCCTGGGAACTCACCCCAGTGGCTTGAAGCTGTAGGACATTGGGTGATGGGCTGAACTCACACCAGGAGCAGCTAGGGCTGCTCTGTGTAGCAGAAGGCTTGGAAAACAAACTTTTAGAAACAGCAGGATCAACAGTTTATTTGATTTCCTAAATAACTAACGTAGCATAACTAATATTACATTATAGCTCTTTCTGAATTAGACAAATTCCAAATAATTTAAAATACATTCGATAACATCCACACTGTGAATGATCTAACAACCTGTCAATATTCAATGTGAGTGGTTGCTTGCAAGAGCCTTTATTAAGGAAGTGTCGGATGTAACAAGTTTATGTTTAAGTGTGCACGGTGGCATGTTACTGTGGGCGAGTTTAAACAAAGTAAATGCATTTCTGGAACTTAAACCAGCGTGTGCGGTGAAGGTGAAAGCCGCAAGTAACCCCGCAAACCAGGAGATGACGCTATTTTCTCCCAAGTCTTTAAAACGATCAAAATTCGGTGGCAGAAAAATATTAACTTATTTAAATTATTATTTCATTTAAACAGGCAATCTCTGCCACAAAATATTTACGATGCATTGCTTATATAATTGCATATTAAAGAAAAACACTATTTTATATCACAATATCAGCTGTCTATATTCAGCATTTCAAAGTCGCTTGTAGACATAACATTTGTTATCACAAGAAGATTAGTGACATTCCAGAACAAGGTCTTACAACTTCCCAATGATTTCCCTAAGTTTTTTTTAAATTCTGTGCCTTTTAATGAACAACTCCAACTTAATACTGGAAATGGACAAAAGTAATGTTCTATTCCCACATCCCATGAATGAATAAAAAGAAAGGTCAGTGTTGACCGGTGCTCGGTTTACTTACGGTAAATAGTGCTCATACTGAGACGTGTAGGATTCTTTATTGATAACCCTTTTCATTGGAAGGTAATCTTCCCTTCCACTGGCCGGATTTGCGATGGTCACTGAGTTAATCGCAGCGACCCACGGCTTTCTCTCATTCATCGCTTCGCACTTCTCCCATTCCAAACTGAATAGTTCCCAGACTTGAAGCTTTCTCACCCACGCAATTATACCCCAGGGAGGCTGCGGTTTGGTGCCGTCTTTAAGTGACGCTTCGGATGCGTCAGGTTTTGTATGTGTGTGTGTGTGTGTCTCGGACACTCTCCTGTCCGAAATAGTTCTCGATGTTGTTGGTGCTGGTGTGGACCATGCGGGCTCGGGACAGGAGCTGTCTGCATGAAGTTAAGTGACTGGCAGCTGGGAGATCACATCAGTGTAGACTCCTTGTGTCCAATGTTTAACACTGAACAAATAAATCAGAATTATATCAGAGACTTGGAGTTTAATTAACTGATTCATTTACCAAATTCATCTATTTCGATTGTAATTCTCCTTGCAAGATAAAACAGCATTAAATTGAAATGATATTATGATCATGATTTCTCATTCATACATCCTATTCTCACGCAACTAATTTAAAACTAACGCTTGCGTTGGTCTGTGGGACTGACAATTGCGAAAAGGCGCGTGAACATACATTCTGGAGTCACTTCTGATTCTAGGAGCATTATTTTCAATCATTCTTTCATGGGACGTGGGCGTTGCTGGCTAGGCTAGCATTTATTGCCCATCCCTAATTGCCCTTGAGAAGGTGGTGGTGAGCTGCCTTCTTGAACTGCTGCAGTCCACATGGTGCCCATTCACCCACAGTGCTGTTGGGAAGGGAATTCCAGGATTTTGACCCAGCGACAAGCGATATTGTTCCAAGTCAGGGTGGTGATTGGTTGGAGGGGGAACTTGCAGGCGGTGGTGTTCCCATGTATCTGCTGCCCTTTTCCTTCCAGGTGGTAGAGGTGGTTGCAAGGTGCTTTCGAAGGAGCTTTGGTGAGTTGCTGTAGTGCACCTTGTAGATTGTATGTGTTGCTGCCACTTTGCATTGGTGATGGAGGGAGTGAATGTTTGAGGTAGTGGATGGGGAGCCAAACAATCAAGCTTCTTGAGTATTGATGGAGGGAATGTCATTGATGAAGCAGCTGAAAATGGTTGGACCTAGAACACTAGCCGGAGTAATTCCTGCAGTGAAGTCCTGTAACTGAGATGATTGGCCACCAACAACCACAACCATCTTCCTTTGTGCTAGGTAGAACTCCAACCAATGGAGACCCTTTCCGCTGATTTTCATTGCCTTCAATTTTGCTGGGGCTCCTTGAAACTGTACTCTGTCAAATGCTGTCTTGATGTCAAGGGCAGTCACTGTCACCTCACCTCTTGAATTCAGCTCTTTTTCCATGTTTGGGCCAAGGCTGTAATGAGGTCAGAAGCCGAGTGTCCTTGGCAGAACCCAAACTGAGCATCAGTGAGCAGTTTGTTGCTGAGTAAATGCTGCCTGATAGCTCTGTTGAAAACACCTCTCTTGAAGTTGTCTTGAACAATTTAGAGTGGAATTTGTCAATAAGTTATAGTTAGGGTTTTAATTTAAATCCTGAATCCAGTTGATAAAGTTCATCAAATATTGAAAAGATATTTTTAATTCAAACAAATCTCCTTACCATTTCTTCCATATTTATTTTGGGTCAGTTCATTAAATCCATTTCTCATTTTGAATCTGAGACATGGGCTTGACTTTCATGCTCCCCCTGCTGGTAGGTTTTTAGGCTGGTTGGGAACGTGAAGTAGAACAAATGGGCTTCCCGCTGGGTTCCTGCCCACCCCAACCTCTCAGCAATTTTATGCTGGGGCGGGTGAGGCCTTGGATGGGTCACGCGCCTTTGCCTCAGTTGAGGCCCTTAAGTGGCCATTTATTGACCACTTCAAGGCCATTTCCTGCCCAGCCTCAATTTTGAGGCTGGCAAGAGGATTACCCGCGTGTCGGGGAAGCCTGAAAATAATCGTGCTTAGGCCTTGGGCGGGAAGGCGGTGGAGCACCTCCATCAGAAGCCCCTTATAACTTCGGGCACCTCCCCTTTAAGGTCCCACAGCTTCTCCCCAACACCCCAATCCCCCACTATCCACCCCACCAGGCCTTCCCTAACATCCCCACCCTAAGACCCTGAAAACTTATCTTTCCATGTACTCCTGGGACTTATGCTCCAACATCTTCAGGAAGTTCCTCTTTTGTCCACTGCAGCTTCTGTTGCTACAGGGACTAGAGAGCTGCTGGTCAATCTAAGGCAGGACTACCTCCCCAATGAGGGGCGAAAGTCCCACCTGCAGCCAAGTGACCCTCATTTGAGCCCACCATCTGAAATATCCTGGCTTTTGGTACCACAATTGTGATTATAATTAGCTGAAATATTTAAATTATCTTCAATACTTCTACTGAATGTCATTGGCTGACATAATTAGATAACCTTCACTGCATTTCAGGAAGTGATTTATATTAAAATGTACTATAAGCAGATGGATTGCATTTTGCTTTTCAATGCACCTATATGACTTAAAGATCCATTTGTCAGTTCTTAAAACTGGGTTTATGAATAGCTTTTGAATTTCAATAATGAGTCTAAATCATAATTAGCAACTAGAGGTAGTCACTTTTTTTCTGTGAAGCCATATAGTCACAAAATTAAAAAAAACATCTGGACATCTAGGTAGCATTTGAGGTTGCAGAAATATTGGTTGCATTCTTGGGTATCCTTTCAACTAAGACAAACTAGTGTTGAATCAGTTAATCTAAAGTAAAAGTAACATTTAGAGGAATCATGGACGTTATTAAATTATTTTTGTTTTGTACATTTCTATCAGCTTCAAGAAAACACAACAGATTGTTCTATGCTACTAGGATATTTTTGAAGAATAATGTTGGTAAAATACCACCTTGAGATGTCTTCCAGTCAGATATCTCTCATACTCAATATGCACCTTAGAATTTCTGACAATAATTTTTGTACTCTTTCAAAATGCACACCAACAGGACCCAGTTCTTCGACAACTCTTAATGATTTTCCTGTTCAAAACTTTGTTGTTAATGCATTTAATTGAAAATTCATTTTCAGTATGTTTTGCTCTGATATTTTCAATATCAACACAGGAACATAGGAACAGGAGTAGGCCATTTAACCCCTCAAGCCTGTTCCGCTACTCAAGGAGATCATGGCTGATCTGCGACCTAACTCCACATTACCAGCTTTGCCCCATGTCCCTTAATACCTTTGGCTAACAAAGTTTTATCAAAAACAAAAATAAAAATACCTGGAAAAACTCAACAGGTCTGGCAGCATCTGCGGAGAGGAACACAGTTAACGTTTCGAGTCCATATGACTCTTCAACAGAACTAAGTAAAAATAGAAAAGAGGTGAAAAAGAGCTGGTTTAAGTGGGGGGGTGGGGGTGGTGGGATAGGTAGAGCTGGATAGAGGGCCAGTGATAGGTGGAGATAGCCAAAAGATGTCATAGACAAAAGGACAAAGAGGTGTTGAAGGTGGTAATATTATCTAAGGAATGTGCTAATTAAGGGGAGAAAGCAGGACAAGCAAGGTACAGATAGCCCTAGTGGGGGTGGGGTGGGGTGAAGGGAAAGGATCGAAATAGGCTAAAAGATAGAGATAAAACAATGGATGGAAATACATTTAAAAATAATGGAAATAGGTGGGAAAAGAAAAGTCTATATAAATTATTGGGGGAAAAAAGGGGGATCGGAAAGGGGGTGGGGAAGGAGGAGAGAGTTCATGATCTAAAATTGTTAAACTTAATATTCAGTCCGGAAGGCTGTAAAGTGCCTAGTCAGAAGTTGAGGTGCTGTTCCTCCAGTTTGCGTTGAGCTTCACTGGAACAATGCAGCAGGCCAAGGCGGACATGTGGGCATGAGAGCAGGGTGGAGTGTTGAAATGGCAAGTGACAGGGAGGTCTGGGTCATGCTTGCGGACAGACCGAAGGTGTTCTGCAAAGCGGTCACCCAGTCTGCGTTTGGTCTCTCCAGTGTAGAGGAAACCGCATTGGGAGCAATGAATACAGTCCACTAAATTGAGGGAAGTGCAAGTGAAATGCTGCTTCACTTGAAAGGAGTGTTTGGGCCCTTGGACGGTGAGGAGAGGGGAAGTAAAGGGGCAGGTGTTGCACCTTCTGCAGTTGCATGGGAAGGTGCCGTGGGAGGAGGTTGAGGTGTAGGGGGTGATGGAGGAGTGGACCAGGGTGTCCCGGAGGGAACGATCCCTGCGGAATGCCGCTATGGGGTTGAAGGGAAGATGTGTTTGGTGGTGGCATCATGCTGGAGGATGATCCTTTGAATGCAGAGGCTGGTGGGGTGATAAGTGAGGACAAGGGGGACCCTATCATGGTTCTGAACGGAGAGGAAGGTGTGAGGGTGGATGCGCGGGAGATGGGTCGGACACGGTTGAGGGCCCTGTCAACCACCGTGGCTGGAAAACCTCAGTTAAGGAAGAAGGAAGACATGTCAGAGGAACTGTTTTTGAAAGTGGCATCATCAGAACAGATGCGACGAAGTCAAAGGAACTGAGAAAATGGGATGGAGCCCTTACAGGAAGCGGGGTGTGAGGAACTGTAGTAGAGGTAGCTGTGGGAGTTGGTAGGCTTGTAATGAATATTGGTGGACAGTCTATCACCAGAAATTGAGACAGAGAGGTCAAGGAAGGGAAGGGAAGTGTCAGAGATGGACCATGTGAAAATGATGGAGGGGTGGAAATTGGAAGCAAAACTAATAAATTTTTCCAGGTCCAGACGAGAGCATGAAGCAGCACCGAAGTAATCATTGATGTACAGGAGAAAGAGTTGTGGGAGGGGGCCGGAGTAGGACTGGAACAAGGAATGTTCCACGTACCCCATAAAGAGACAGGCATAACTGGAGCCCATGTGGGTACCCATAGCCACACCTTTTATTTGGAGGAAGTGAGAGGAGTTTAAGGAGAAATTGTTCAGTGTGAAAACAAGTTCAGCCAGACAGAGGAGAGTAGTGGTGGATGGGGATTATTCGGGCCTCTGTTCAAGGAAGAAGCGGAGAGCCATCAGACCATCCCAGTGGGGGATATAGGTGTAGAGGGATTGGACATCCATGGTGAAGAGGAGGCAGTTGGGGCCAGGGAACTGGAAATTTTTGATATGATGTAGGGTGTCAGAGGAATCACAGATGTAGGTGGGAAGGGACTGGACAAGGGGAGAGAGAATGGAGTCAGGATAGCAAGAAATGAGTTCCGTGGGGCAGGAACAGGCTGACACGATTGGTCTGCCGGGACCGTCCTGTTTGTGGATTTTGGGTAGGAGGCAGTCCGAGGTTGGGAGACTATGGGGTTGGAAGCTGTGGAAGGAAGATCTCCAGAGGAGATGAGGTCAGTAACAGTCCTGGAAACAATGGCTTGATGTTCAGTGGTGGGGTCATGATCCAGGGGGAGGTAGGAGGAAGTGTCTGTGAGTTGATGCTCAGCCTCTGCGAGGTAGAGGTCAGTGCACCAGACAACAACAGCACCACCCTTGTCAGCAGGTTTGATGACAATGTCAGGGTTGGACCTGAGAGAACGGAGTGCAGCAAGTTCAGAGAGAGACAGTTTAGAGTGGGTGAGAGGAGCAGGGAAATTGAGACGACTAATGTCACGCCGACAGTTCTCAATAAAAGATCGAGAGAAGGTAAGAATCTAGAGGGAGGGGTCCAGATGGAGGGGGAATATTGGAGGCGGGTAAAAGGATCCGTTGAACGGGGATAGGATTCCTGCCCAAAGAAGTGAGCACGGAGACAAAGGCGACGGAAGAAGAGTTCAGCATCGTGCCGAGCCCGAAATTCATTGAGATGAGGGCGTAAGGGTATGAAACTAAATCCTTTGCTGAGCACTGAACATTCAGCATCGGAGAGGGGAAGGTCAGGGGGTATGGTGAATACACAGCCGGGGCTGGGATTGGAAGACGGGATGGGGACAGAGGAACAGGCAGGGGTGGAGGGTCCTAGATGGGTGTTGGTGTCGATGAAGTTTTATCAATCTCAGTTTTAAATTAACAAATGACTCAACACCATTTGCTGTTTGTGGAAGACAGTTCCAAACTTCTACCACCCTTTGCATGAAGAAGTGTTTCCTAATTTCGCTCCTGATAGGTCTGGCTCTAATTTTTGGCAATGCCCCTTAGTTCTAGACTCTCCAACTCACAGAGTTTATTCCAATCTATCTTATCTGTTCCCCATAATATCTTGAAAACTTCGATCAAATCATCCTTTACCCTCTAAATCCAGGGGGTACAACCATGGTTTATTTAATCTCTCTTTATAGTTTAAACCTTGCAGTCTGGGGTATCATTCTAATAAATCTCACTGCACTCCCTCCCTTCCTAAGATGTGGTGCCTAGAACTATTCACACTACCCCAAGTGTTGCTCAGCTTTGTAGCGGGCTTCCCTGTAAGTTCATTTATTGCATTTGACCAAAATTAAGGAGTGCTAGTTCTTTTCTTCATAGTATGTGTTCTTCTCATATTAAATAATCTGAAATCTCAGAGCTGGGATTGATGAGCTTGAAACTCCTAAATGAGAAAAAGACCAAAATCCAAGAGAAAAAAAGAATTAATTGAACTCATACAATGGTAAGAAGTATAAGGAAAAGACATTTTTTTTATTATTTAAAAGTTATTTCCAAAAGATTGCCTTAGTCCTTCCAGTTGTAATATTTTTATTATTTGGTCAATTTGAATTAGGTGGCAGACTGTGTACTGCAAAAAAAAATTTAAATGACTGCTTTTGTGTGTTTATTTTTTATTGTAAAATAAAGTTTCTTATTATGTCTAGTTGCATTGCAGGCTTGGACTGTTTCAGTACCTGAAGAGTTGTGAACGGCATTGAACACTATGCAACAAGCAGTGAACATCTCCACTTCTGACCTCATGTTGGAGGAAAGGTCCTTCATGAAAATAAAGGCAAAATACTACGGGTGCTGGAAATCTGAAACAAAAACAAAAAATGTTGGAAAAACTCAGCAAGTCTGACAGCATCTGTGGAGACAAAGAAAGAGTTAACGTTTTGAGTCTGTATGGCTCTTCTTCGTGAAAGTAGTTGGGCCCAGGACTCTGCAATGAGCAACCCCTGCAATGATATACTGGGGCTGAAATGATTGATCTTCAAGAATCTCAACTATCTTTCTTTGTGCTGGGTATGATGGATATGAATCCAGCTACTGGAGATTTTTCCCCATGATCCCACGGATTTCAATTTTACGAGGCCTCCATGGAGCCACAGTTGTGCCTTGATGCCAAGGGCAGTCACTCTCACCTGCCTCTGACATTCAGTTCTTTTGTTCATGATTGATCCAAGGTGTAATGAGGCTTGCAGCTGAGTGGTCTTGGAGGAACCCAAATTGAGTATTGATGAGTAGGCTATCGGTGAGTAAGTGCCGTTAGATAGCACTGTCGATGACACCTTTTATTACTTTGCTGATGATTGAGAGTGGTAATTGACCGATTGGATTTGTCCTGCTTTTTATGGACTGAACTTCTTTGAACGATTTTCCACATGATTGGGTGTATTTCAGTTTAGGAGTTGCACTGGAATAGCTTGGCTAGAGGCACCACTAGTCTTTTTAACATTTAGAAAAGCACATTACATAAAGTACAAAACAGATCAGATTCTTTCAATACAGTATGTGGCCACTCGAGGTGTCTTACTGCATTTACAATTACAGTTAATATTTACAATAGCCATTTCATGTGAAACATAGAGCCCAAAGGGTTTTACAGTCTCCAGCCCTTCAGTGTACTATGACAGGAGGACCATGCGAGTGAAGGAGAACCAGGAGCTGTGTCAGCTGGAGACTCATCAATAATGTGACATGAAGTTTGAATTTTCACAAAAGACTGTGTTCTCCAGCCTGTCGTCCAGCTGTTGCTCCATGAAAACAATTACCACAGTCTCTACTTCACAGCCATCAGCACCACTGATGACGACAGTTGTGTCCATACCATACTCCCAGCACCTTCAGGTAGTCTGACCTGACAGTGAAGAGGACAAGGGATCATTCATCCCAGTTCCGAAAGCACTTAGCCTCTTGTCGTGACTTACTATGGTTTCTGTGGCAAGTTCAAACTGGTCACAGACACTCATCAGTCTGTGAACCAACAGTAGATCCAAGCAGAAGACAGCAACCTCATCCATGTGCAGGGAGGCTTTGACCTGAGTGCCTATGCAGCCTGGGATTTTTACTCCTCTTATGCCCAGATCCTTCCCGATGGAGTTAGCAAAAGATTCAATGGAACACAACAAGACAGGAGAAGGAGGATAGCCCTGTCTGACTCTGGATTTAATTGTGAAGCTTTCTGATTCCAACTCATTGTTGAAACTGTGCTACTGGTATTTGCATAGATCAGTTGGACCCAACTGCAGATTCCCTCCACAAACTGCATTTTGAAGAGCACATCCGTCATGTAAAAGTGTGATATCCTGTCAAAGGCCTTCTCCTGATCCAAGCTGATGAAGTAATTGGTGATCGACCCCTGAGTGGTGCAAGGCTATCAGAGATCTAAAGGCACCACTAGTTCTGAAGTACAGCTCTTCAGCATTACAGCCAGAATGTTATGATGACCAGCTCTGCCTTAGCCTTTCCTTGATGTCAGTGGATTGAATTTTATGGACTGAAGACCGGCAGCTGTGATGCTGGTGGCTTCAGGAAGCAGCACAGAATGATCAGCTATTGGGCAGATATGGCTGAAGAAGGTTGAGAAGGTTTCAACCTTAGCTTTTAAGTTCATGGGTTCATCATTACTGATGATGGGAATATACATGGAGCCTCCTCCTTTTCCTATTGGTTACTTAATTGATTACCACCCCCACCCAACCCCACCACCCCATCATTAGGGACAGGGCATGGCAGAGCTGCAGAGTTTTGACCTGATCCACTGAAAGTTTGAGATTCTTTGATATAATATTCGAAAGCTATTCATGTTTTATAAATGGAAATGGAGGAAAAGGCTTCACAAATATTCCCATCCTCAATGATGGGGGAGCCCAGCACATCAGTGCAAAAGATAAGGCTGAAGCATTTGCAACAATCTTCAGCCAGAAGTGCCAGGTGGATGATCCATCTCAGCCTCTTCCTGAGGTCCCCAGCATCACAAATGCCAGTTTTCAGCCAATTCAATTCACTCCACATGATATCAAGAAATGGCTGAAGATACCGGATTTTGCAAAGGCTATGGGTCCTGACAACATTCTGGCAATAGCACTCAAGACTTATGCTCCAGAACTAGCTGCACCCCTAACCAAGCTGTTCCAATACAGCTACAACACTGGCATCTACCCAACAATGTGGAAAATTGCACAGGTATGTCCTGTACACAAAAAGCAGGGAAAATCCAACCAGGTCAATTGTAGCCCTATCAGTCTACTCTCGATCATCAGCGAAGTAATGCAAGGGGTCGTTGACAGTGCTATCAAGTGGCACTTACTCTGAAATAGCCTGCTCACTGATGCTTAGTTTGGATTCCACCAGGGCCACTCAGCTCCTGACCTCTTTACAGCCTTGGATCATCATGGACAAAAGAGCTGAACTCAAGAGGAGAGGTGAGAGTGAGTGCCCTTGACATCATGGCAACATTTGACCAAGCATGTCATCAAGAAACCCTAGCAAAACTGGAGTCAATGGGAATCAGGGGAAAACTCCCCACTGGTTGGAGTCATCCCTAGCACAAAAGAAGATGGTTGTGGTTGTTGGAGGTCAATCATCTCAGTCCCAGAACATGAACTGGGCAACATTCAGGCCTGGACTGATAAGTGATAAGTTACATTTGTGTCACAAAAGTGACAGGCAATGACCATCTCATCAAAAGAGAATCCAGCCCGCTCGCCTTGACATTCAATGACATTACCATCACTGAATCCCCTACTATCAACATCCCGTGGATTACCATTGGCCAGAAACTGAACTGAACTAGCCATATAAATACTGTGGCTACAAGAGCAGGCCAGAGGCTAGGAATCCTGCGACGAGTAACTCACCTCCTGACTCTCCAAATCCTGTTCACTATCAACAAGGCACAGGTCAGGAGTATGATGGAATACTCCCCACTTGCCTGGATAAGTGCAGCTCCCACAACACTCAAGAAGCTTGATATCATCCAGGGCAAAACAGCCTGCTTGTTTGACACCTCATCCATCACCTTAAACATTCATTCCCTCCAGCACTGATGTACAGTGGCAGCAGTGTTTACCACATACAAGATGCACCTGCAGCAGCTCACCAAGCTTCCATTGACGGTACCTTCCAAACCAATGACCTCTGTCACCTAGAAGGACAAGGGCTGTCAGCGCATGACAACACCACCATTTGCAAGTTTCCCATACATCCTGACTTGTAACTATATCACCATATGTCTCGCCATAGGGTCAAAAACCTGGAACTCCCTTCCTAACAGCACTGCAGGTGTACTTACACTAGATGGACTGCAATGGTTCAAAAAGGTGACTCACAGCCTCTGCAGGAAAGGTGGAACCTGAGTAGCAGGAGGGCCCAGGAGAGGAAAGAGGGTCAGGAATGACACAGAGGCATATCCTCAGCACAGAACTTACTGCCGCAGATGGTGCTACCAGGGGATGACTGAGATCCTGTGCTGCAGGAGACTGTAGCTCTTCAGGCAGACGATTACACACATCTGTGACTTTGCCACTGAAGACCTCCCATCTCATAGCACTGGTCACCATACCCTACCAGCAGCTTTCAATATCACTGTGGCCTTGAACTTCTTCACTTCTGGCGCCTTCCAAGGACCATCTGTGAACCTTGGTGGCATTCGCAAATGGCAGCACAACACTGGATCTTGCAGGTCACTGATGCCCTCTTTGCCAGAGCTGGCAGTACATTCAGTTCACGACAGATGCAGCCTCAAAAGGATAGAGGACAGTCAGTTTTACTGTCATCTCTGGGCTCCCCCAGGTGCAGCACATCATTGATTGCACTCATGTGGCCATCAAGTCACCCAGTGACTGCCCAGTCTGGTTCATCACCAGGAAGGACTCATCATCTGGTCTGTGGCCATAAAATGTTTGTGTGTGTGTGTGTGTGTATGTGTGTTTTCACTATTCTGGAAGCTACCTTGACTCCTTCATGCTCCAGCAGTTCAGATTGGCTTAGATCTTCACTCCAAACCCCAGAGTGTATGGATGGCTCCCAGCGGACAGGGATATTCCTTAAAGACATGGCAACTGGTGACTATAGGGGAGCCCCAGACAGAGGCACAGAGGTGATACAATCAGAGCAACCTGTTCACTAGAACAACTATTGAGCAGGCCATCGGGTTTCTTAAGATGCGGTTCTGGTGCTTGGACTGGTTTAGTGGTGCCCTCCAATATCCTCCTGCAAAGGTCTCGGTCAAAGTGATATTTTGCTGTGCCTTTAACATGGCCCTCTAGAGCGGCATGGACCTTCAGGATTGGCCAATCCTATGCAGTGCTTCCTTGTGGACTTGGATGATGTGGAGGAAGCCTGCTCACTTGTCTCTGCTTCTGGCTGAGATGGACGTGACAGTTACCCTCATCATGAGATGCCTGTGGGGGCATTGCAACAACAGCCTTTGCCCCTTGGCTCTGCTGCACAAATGAAGGCACCATGAGGGTTTTCATCCTCCCCTCTTCCATGGTAGTTCAAGCCCTTGCTGGGTCCGATGGAGGACACCAGCTGGGGCACCACTGGCATACCCTCCAAGAATTTCTGCACCACCAGTACCATGAACTGGCCAATACTACTCAATGTCTCATGCATCCTGGGGACATCATTGTGCAGAATCTGCATGCCCACTGAGTGATGCCACATATGGCTTTCCAAGAGATTGGCCTCTCTCTCTATGGAGGAATGTCATGAAGCTATTAATGTATATAATATTATTGGAAAATATTTTCCTTTTAAAAAAGAGTAGTCTGTGTGTGTGTCTTAATTGGATTAAAGCCAGCTACTCTGGGTGCTTTGATGTGCATTTGTTTTGAGATGTAAGAGAGGTAGAGTGAATTTGCATTCTTTGAATAGAACATTCAAGAAGGCGAGTGAAATCTGGCACCTAGCAAGCAGAGACCAAGCAATATGTTTATATTACTAATAAAATTGGTACTATGAAAGGGGTTTTATTGTTAGAAGAGGCTGGTGATACAATGAGAATTTATATTCAATGAGCTGGGCTAGGTATAACCTCAGCAGTTTTCGTGTGTGCAGAGCAGAGGCAATGTAAGATCAAAGTAGCTGTAAGCCTCCAACTGACTCCACAGGAACCAAAGTGAAAGGAACTTCATTTTGAATTTGTACGGTGAAAATTCTTTGCCCGGTGTCTGATTAAATATCTATGGGTTACTGCTGCCTTAATGGAGATTAGTTTAGGAATTTGTTAAAAGTTATGATAGTAGTAATTTATAGTCATGTGTATATACTTTAACTTGTGTAAATTAATAAAATGTTTCATTTAGTTTATTATAAAACCTCTCGAGAACTGGTGGTCTGATTCCTGAATTTAGAGTTGCATCTCAAACTTAGCACTTAAAATATAGGTTATGACAGTTATTTAAAATTTCCCTCTGCGATTTTTAAAGAACTCAGCTTTACCAAACTGCTGCCTCATAACAAGGAGCTCAGGTGCTTATCGACCTGATCCATTGTGCTGCAAATGAGCTGGTTGGACTTCTTCACCTTCTACCCTTCTCCTGCACACTGCCTCTGGGAACTCCGACATGCAGGAGCACACTTCCTGCTGTTCAAAGTAAAAACCTCCTTTCCAGTGACTCCTGAGACCTTGCATCTGTGCCCAGCTGAGCAGGACTGTATCTTTCTTTCATCCTCTGAGAGGAACTGATCACAGCTGCTTCTCCCTCTGGAATCTTCTCCTTTGTCACAGTGTCTACATGTGTGCAAGGACCCCTAAATGACCACTTTGCCCTCTGTAAACACCAAGTGCACCAGAAGCTGTGGTTTCACCAGGCTCGACTGCACCTTTCCCACTATCCTGGCTATGTCCGTGGCCTTCTCCTCCATGGGTGTTATGCAACAGAGGAAGGGCATCCCTCCTCCCATCTGGGCCCTCTCCCGCACACTGTGCACGCATTTCTCCTGCAAGGATAAAGGAGAGCAAGACTGCTTTCTTCTGTGTCCAATGTCATCTGCCCTATGCATTAGGTGCTGCATGCCTCAGTGGTAACAGGTCTTCTGCAGCACTATGGCTGCCAAGTATTCTGAGGGGTCAGTAATTGCCCTGGGCATGTATCCCTCCCATATTAAGGAGCACCCTGAGACTCCTTCAGTGCCGCAGGTCCTGGAGGGTGCAAGCCAAGAGATCTATTCGGAAAGTTGGGAGTCACAATTATCTTGCCAGAATGTACTGAGGCCACTGTA
Organism: Cetorhinus maximus; assembly: GCF_964194155.1. Classification (NCBI taxonomy): domain Eukaryota; kingdom Metazoa; phylum Chordata; class Chondrichthyes; order Lamniformes; family Cetorhinidae; genus Cetorhinus; species Cetorhinus maximus. The sequence continues at coordinate 87,628,723 of NC_135885.1, forward strand.
CCTGTTTCGGTGCTGGATTCTCACTTCTGCTGCCCATGGTGGCAGCAATCTCCAGCCAGGCGTGCTTGCTCTCATATGGTGGCTTCATTCAGCTCCCTCCTCTCCTTCACGGTCTCCAACATATCATTCAGGTCCATGCCAATCAAACAAGGAGCAGTCCTGCTCATGGTGCTAGTCCTCCAGAGTCATCTTACCTACCCCTGGATGAGTGGAAGGCCTTGGCACGATGCAGTTTTTTCAGGGCAGCCAGCAACTTCAGTAATGGCTGCCATGGGGAGTCTAAATGAATCCCACAATTGATCTGACCTGCCTCCATTCCCACCCCCTTTAGCTTTATTTGGACAGGAAACCCGTCTCCATATTAATTAATGGCTTTCCCATGTGCAAATCGAAAATTTAATTAGGTTTATCCAAGAAGTGGGTTCCTGACCCAAAAACAGATCCAGCTCCTGCTTTCCACCTCCGTGGTGAAAATTCAACCCTTAGACTACTACGAAGTTTCAGAACCCAGAAATAGAAATGTATATACGTTCCCTGAAAGAAATAGTGGCCAGAGTTTTACCCCCCACCACCGGTGTGTTTTTAGATGGGGGTAGGGGGAGCATGAATTTGAAGGGATGGAATTCCCTCCAGGTTCCCACCGGCTCCAATTTTACAATTTGGGTGGGCAAGGCCTCAGACGGGAAGCCTGCTCGTGTCCCAATTATTGGCCAATTAAGATTTGTTCCCCACCCAGCCTCAAGTTTTAGGCTGGTGGGAGGATTGAACTTCCATGGGGCAAGCCTACATCTCAGGTGAGGTGAGGGGGTGCCTCCATCAGAAGACCCCTTTTGAAGTTGGGCGCCCCCCCCTACCTCCACCCCCATTAAGGTCCGGCGGCCTCCAGATTTCACCCCCCCCCAAACCAGGTCTCTCCCCCTTCGTGCCCTGCCAGGCCTTCCCTACCCTCCCCACCCTGGGACCCCTTACCTGGGCCTCCGGTGCCCGGGCATAGGCTTTGACATCCTCCCGCATTACTTCTTCTGTCCACTGCAGCTTCTGTTGCCACAGGGACTGGAGCGCTGCCGGCCAATCAGCTTGGCTGGCAGCTCTTTAAAGCGGGACTTCCTCCTGAGTGAGGGGTGGAAGTCTTGCCTGCAGCCACTTCATGCTCATTCGAGTGTGAAATGGCTGTGGGGCGCTTGGAGTGGCTGGGGGATACTGTCAGATGGTGAGAAGTGAGACACCGCCACCTGAAAAATTCAGGTCAGTGAACCAGCTGTGCTTTTACAATCCAGCAGTTTTCTGATACTAGCCCACTAATTATCAGATTCTTTTTAGTTTAATTTCACAACTTGCTATGGTGGGAGTTGAATTTCTGGCTTGTCAGTCTGCAAAACTACCTTACCCTATGGCCACCCAATCTCCTGAAAGGTGTTTGAAACTATAGGCTAGATTTGATGAATTTGTGCATTTGTATCAGAGCTCAGGGTGCTGGGGGCCTGTCTCAGAAGTTCAGGTGGACAAGTCAGTAGCCTCTGCACCCATTATAATTGATGACATCCTATAATTCCCACAGAAATTCCTGATATGTGCTCCTAGCTCACAGAGCTTTGGCCCACAAGCACAAATTGATAAAATCTACCCTGATTAGTTGGTAGCATGGAACATTCCTGGGCCTAGCTTTCTGATAAGTGAGCCACAACTTTATAAGCTTTGCTTGAGATGCAAGGTGTTACATGCATTAATGTAGGGTGCCTTGTTAGGGAGCAAGCAAGAGCACATTTCCTAAATGAAAGGTAATAAATCTCTGCCAATACAAGGTGCAGGTGCTTGAGTTGAACATGCAGGTTGCAGACTTCCCGTGCCATTTAACTTGAAGGAGCTAAAAATTGAATTCTCTTATTTTAGCAACCTTCCTAAAGTTGAAAATTTTTTGTGTGTGTCAGAGCAGTTGCTCTCCTCAGCAGGAGCACTGCGCTGATCTGCTCAGTCACCTATCTAATGTAGGCCTAACTACAATCCAATGAGGAGATTGTCCCTTAGATCCAAGCATGACAACAATCCTGGGTAATGCTTACCACAATACATGTAGGTCCTTCTTAGTAAAGAAAGCAGCCCCCCTAACCAGCTGCTCAAATGTCAGTTTTCTTGTTTCTTCCTACCTTGGCAGCTCAATTAACTGACCAATTAAGCTGGTTGTTTGCCCTTAAAGTCACAACATCTCTTTAAACCTGGTTGATGGCACCATACTGCTCAGCCCACCTCTACTACATCAGGATGTAAGAAGACAAACACACACCACCTGCCCCTGACCCCACAGGATATCCCAGCATCCATTTTGTCTGGATAGGGACCTGCTATTTCAAGTCCTCTCACTATCAACACCCATCCCTCATTTCATGCCTCAGTTAGTCTGCCTGATTATGTCAGCAGTCCATCCCCATCTACCACGTAAATTTGGAGGCAATATTCTATCTGCACCCTAATCAATGATTCTATTGGTTTAGCATTATCTCTCAGCTTTTGTAATTAATACCCCATTATAAAACCTAAAATCTCCTATGCTACCTTTTTACAGCCTATCATTTTGCCTCACCCTTTTAAAGATTTTTATCTGAACCTCGAGGTCTTGCTGCTGTTATTTTCCTTTTAAAACTTTACTATTTTGCGCAAATTTCCTTCTTCCTCCCAAAGCGTGTGATTGCCCTCATAATGTTCCTAAACACCAAACTCAAAAGAATAAACTCTACTGTACCGGTGTGACTTTTCCATTTACACGTTATTTCTGTGGCATTCCGCTGAGTTAAACTGCTTAATTGGTGCCAGCTGTACTGAATTTTAGGACTTTTTGTGTTCCGGACACATATCCCATGGGAACTGGGTGAGCACTGCTTACTTCACTGAACATTTAACTTTGTTTTAATCAAAGGAAAAAGCCAACGTTGAATTCACATCAGTAGAAAATTTTGCCTTAAGGACTTATAGGGATAAATGTTAAATGAAGAAAGCCATTTGATTTAAGTAAGATTAAACCTTTTTTATAGAATAAATACGTTTACATTTTGAGAATTCTGGTAGCCTAAGCCTTATTAGGGAAAAAATAATTTAGCTTCATTTTCAGGCATGAGGTTGGCGAAGTTTGATATGTGCACCAAAAGTTGAAGACCTGATGCTTGTCCTAAATTGAGTTTCAAACTTCATTGCCATAATTCTAATAAGTCGCAAATGCCAACTGGAAATTCAGAGGCAGCTCCAGACTCATTTAGACCATTTGAACCAATTTGAGGTTGATAGCCTTTTTCAGGTAAACCCTAGGAAGATGTGAACCTGAAAACAATTAGTTCCTTCCAGCTCCACATGAGGTGAGTTGAAAACATGCCTAGTATAGGCATGAAGATATTACAGACTTTAAAGCTATATTTTTAAAAGTGGACACCAAAAGTTGTTTAAGATGGCTGGGGCATATTATATGATTTGCCAGTATCCAGCTCCAAACAGTTCTGAAGCTCAAGCAAATGCCTAATTAAAATATGGGCAATCACAACCACTTGTGAAATTCACACATCCCTTTTGTTAAGGATGGACCATCATTAGTAAGGATTGTGGACAATAGAGACATCGAAACTCAATGGCTGCTAGACAAATATGTAAGGGATCTCATCGATCTTTCATTGTATTGTGATGACTCCTTATCCCAAACATAAAGACCTCAGCTGTATGAAACTCTCAGGATGTGGAAAGCCACAACACAGGATATTTACCAGTCTAACACACCACCTTATTTGGAAAAGGACTTTGGACTTGTAACAGGTCACAGGGGGAAGGAAGACTGCTTTTAAAATATAACAGCAGAAGGTGTTCTGAGACAGATACCATCCAAAATGCTATCTAAGCCATCGAACCCGCTGCAAGACAACTACATAGCCAAGGTAATATACAGCTAAGCGGGAGGAAAACTCTCCCCCCAACCTCAAGTTCACCTGAGAGCCAGCCTCCTGGCAATTCAACTACAAGAAGCCTCATAGCTTACAGAGAATCCTCTGCTTTTACAAGACCTCCTTTCTAGCAGTTTAATGCAATGTTCCCAATAGCTGCATCATTTTAAGCAGAACTTTTCCCAATGAATTCAGATGATTGACCACTCAATGGGAAATCCAGGATGTGATAACATATTAACTTAGAAGCACAAGCCTGATAAAAATGTTAGCAATTCAAAAGAGCACTGAAAGAGGAGAGCATCAACAAGAGTGTGAGGATTGACAGAGCAGCAAAGGGCATCAGGTAAGTAGAGCATTTGAAGAGTGTGGGAACTAGCAGTAAAACAAGCACAAGGAGAAATCTGAAGCAGTGATGATAAACCAACACAGAGGAAAGAACAACAGAGCCTGAGAAATGTAAACTATGTGTTTAATTTATTATACACACTCTAATTTTAACCAGCGACCAATCTATAAATTGTGGTTACAAAAGCAGGTCAGAAGCTGGTAGCCTGCAACAAGTGGCTCACCTCTTGACTCTTCAAAGCACTTGAACCTACAAGGCAGAAGTCAGGAATGATGGAGTACTCCCCACTTGCCTGTTTGGGTAAAGCTCCAACAACGCTCAAGAAGCTCAACATTCAGGACAAAGCAGCTCCATCCATTAACCATTGACTCCTTCCTCCAACAGGGCACAGTGGCAGCAGTGTGTACCATCTACAAGATGCACTACAGCAACTTGCCAAGGTTTCTTCAACAGTACCTTCCAAACCTGCAACTTTTACTACATAGAAGGACAAAGATACACTGCACCTCTAAGTTCCCCTCCAAGTCATATATCCTGACCTGAAAATATATCACCATTCCTTTGTCATCGCCAGGTTAAAGTCCTGATAACACTGTGAGAATAGCTTCTCCATATGAACTGCAAAAATTCATGAAGGCGGCTGACTAGCACCTTCTCAACAACACTTAGGGATAAGCAAAAAATGCTAGCCTTGCCAGCAACACCGCATCCCAAGAATGAATAAAAATAAATATACCACAGATACTAGCCCTGTACAACTGATACAATGTACTTGCTGTCTGTGAGGATAAGGATGAAAGCTGCATGAGGATGGCCAGAATGTCAGCCAGGAGGACCATAGGGCAGGGAAGGAGGAGCAGAATCAAAAAGTTGTCATCGTGTAGGGGGGAATTTTCTCCCTGTCGGGCAGACTGTTTGGGAGCGGGCGCGGGCAGGCGCAGTGCTGACCTCCGCCCGCAATCGGGTCTGTGCCGCCATTTTACATGGGTGGGCCAATTAAGGCCCAGCCAGCGTGAAGCACGGCTCCCAAGGGTAGGAGTGGGTGAGCGGCAGTGGGAGTGCAACGACCACCGGGTCCAATGGCGACCCGGCAGCCTGTTCAAACACAGCACTGGCAGCCTTGGAAAGGCTTTTCATCATGGTCAGTAGAAGGGCTCACCAGAGTGCTGCTGGAGAGCAGGCCAGGCAGGAGGATAGGGCAGTGGGGCAGTGTGCCCCTCGGTTTTCCAATGAGTGCCTAACTGCCCCTGTGGAGGAGGTGGCAGCACGGCGGGAGGTCCTCGTTCCGAGGGACGGGAGGCGGAGGCCCCTCCACCTGACCAAACATGCCTGGGAGAAGGTGGCAGACATAGTCAGCTCCCATGACATGGAGCGACGCACATGGGTCCAGTGCCGCAAGCGATTCAACGACCTCTTGCGCTCGGGAAGGGTGAGTCCAATGTTGGCTGAGGTCACTTAACACAGCAGGTAGGCTTTCCCCGTAGCCCCCCCCCCCCCCCCCCCCCCCCACCCCACCCAACTCTGAGTGCAGTTACAGCATTGAATCCTTCACGGAATGTTTCCCTCACTGGGTGGGCCAGCAGATATTGCCCAAGCCTAGTTCACCCTGAGATGGTTGTGCTGAGATGGGTTCTGCACCCGCAGCATGTGTGACACTGACTCCCAGTGTATAGATTCGGGGGCAATCTCAAGGATCTGCACATAGGTATTGTGCTGGAACTGGGAAACATGTCAAAGTCAGGGTGCTAACATGCTGGGAGGGGAGCTTCCAGGTGGTGGGGCACCAATCCACCTGCTGGTCTTTGCGCTCCACGTGCTTGTGCTTCCTTGCTGAGCAAGGTTACACCGTGTGATGCCACATGTGAAGGAGGCAGCATTTGGGCATGGGGGGGGTCAGCCCTGTCTTCTTTGTGTGGGTGTGCGGCAGCTGCGAGGTGACGAAGAACTGCAATGTCCCACCCTGGTTGGGTTGGCAGGGATGCAATGGGAATCCAGGTATAGACTGGACTAATCAATGCTCTTCTCTCCTTTTCAGGAGAAGACTGCACACAATTCTACTGAGTGGATGCAGACTTTGCGGAGGCCAGGCCCAGTTGGCCATCGTGACCAGATACGAGCAGATGGATCTGGGGAGGCGGCATGTGCCAAGTTCCACTGGTGGCAGTGAGGTTGGGGTGCCACGGGGAGGTATGTTTGCCGAGCACTCAGGTCACCATGTGCGTCCCAGCAGCCATGGCACTGCTGGATGCTCAGTGATTGAAGTTAGCAACATGGGTTGACCATTGATTATGGAAGAATGAGCGCATAGTGATCCAGGGGACAGGCATGCACATTGATATTGTCTCCACTTGAGCTAATCAGATGTCCTTGTTCTTCCTTTCAACATCACCGGAGCAGGGCCGGGAGGAGGAGTTAGAGGGGCTACCTCTCACACTAGAGGGCCCTGAACAATTGGATTCACCAGCTTCACGCCATCTCTGCCAGGCAGGCACCAACGTAGATACTAGCAACTCGGTGGGAATTAGATCTTCGGCTAGTGTCACAGTGGTGAGGGCACTTCACACTCACTTGAGGTGCGGGCAGAGACAGAGAGCACCCAGGGTGCCAGCAGTTGGAGGACTGCTGGGAACCAGGCACATGCTCAGTCGGTGGCTGATGATGTGCCTTTGGATTCATCCATGAGGCAGCAGACGCTGGAAGTGCAGCAGGGTATGTGGGAGGATCTGGCGGAGATACATGAGGCAATGCGTGGCATGGAGACCGTGCTTGAGGAGTCAACGTGGAGCATCACCGAGGCAGTGAGCCTCATAGCTGAGCGCCATGCTTCCTCCATGGAGAGAGCGGCAACTCTCATGGAGAGGCTCCTCCAGGAGAACACTCAGGGCCTCCTGGTGTTGCAATCGGACCTGCAAGTCCTCACGGCGGCATTGGCCTCAGCTGGTCAGCGCCAGTGTGGGAAATGGTTTGGGCACCAAGTATCCCAGCTCGGTGCCCATCCACCTACGGTGAGCAGGGAGGTCCGAAGCGACCTCACGTCAGCACAGGAGCTGTCTGCCATCTCTGCGGGCTCCTCTCAGGGCGCTCCAGATGAAAGCAGCAGCTCCTCCGCCCCTCTGCCAGTGACCATGGCATCCAAAGAGGCTGCAGCGACTGGGGAGATGCCAGCTATGGAACTGGCCCCTCCCTCCCAGATGGGTCCATAAAAGGCTCCACGGGCCAGAGGACGCCCGCTAAGGTCACCGAGGCCAACAGGGCAGCAGAGTGATCAGGCTGCCTCAGATGCCAGTGCCAACGAGGGGCGGGGGGGGCACCTTGATGTAAACGTAAACATAAGGCACCTTAGGCACACCACGGGTTTCTCACTGGTGGTTTAATGTTGCCCCATTATTAGTTCATGACCACTTGGTGTGATGCATAACAACTTTTTAATTATGTTTTTGTACTTCATTTTGTTAAATCATTAAATTTTGATATGTGAGAATGGCTCAGGGTGATTCATTTCTTCTGCAGGTGGGCGGGAACCCATGATATGAGTGAGTTGTTTGACATTGAACTTTATTGACAAGGCCTGTAGTTAATGTTCCGACCCAGGCAGATTTTGCTCTCAGGTTTCAAGTGTGGAGCCTGCAGCCCTGGTGTGTGTTGAAGGTCCATCTGTGGTGGGCTAGCTGAAGGTTCTTTGGATTAAAGCCTCCCCGGAATATGACCGGGTCAGCGTCTATCCCCGCAGCATTCTCCTCACCGTGCTCATCCTCGGACTCATTGCTGGACTCATCGTGTGCAGCCGGAGCAACTGCGTCTACATCTTCTTCCTCCACTGTGTCCCCCCTTTCCAGCGCAAGGTTGTGGAGAGCGCAGCATGCAACCACTATCACCGACACACGATCTGGGGGGTACTGTAGTGCGCCCCCTGAGCGGTCCAGGCATCGGAAGCGCATCTTGAGAAGGCCGATGGTTCTCTCCACCACAGCCCTTGTGGAGGCGTGGTTCTTATTGTACCGCTGCTCGGCCGCTGTTCTTGGATGGCAGAGGCGCGTCATGAGCCATCTTCTGAGGGGATAGCCCTTGTCACCCAGCAGCCATCCATCCAGCCGGGCTGGAGCGCTGAAGAGCCCCAGCACCTGGGAGTGTCTGAGGATGTAGGTGTCGTGGAAGCTGCCTGGGTACCTTGCACAGACTTGAAGAATCTGCATCCTGTGGTCACACACTATCTGCACATTCATTGAGTGGAAGCCCTTCTTGTTGACAAAGGCACCGGGCTCACCTGCTGGCGCCTTGATAGCCACATGTGTGCAGTCTATAACACCCTGGACACGGGGGAAGCCAGCAATGGCTGCGAAGCCTCTGGTTCGCTGTGTCTGGCTGGCCTCGTCCCAGCGATAGGGGATGAAAGTCAATGCACGCCTGAACAGAGCGTCTGTCACCTGCTCGACACAAGTGTGAACAGCTGCCTGGGAGATTCAGCACTGACCCAGGAAAGAGCCAGAGGCATAGAAGGTGAGGGCCACTGGCATGGGGTGTCCACCCACACAGTTAGCGGAGATCTCAGGCCCAATCATCTGACAAATATAGTTGACTGTCTCCCTTGAGAGACGGAGCCTCCTTCGGCACTGCGCCTCAGTCATATTGAGGTACCTGCTTCGCCGCCTGTATACCCTGGCAGCAGGATAGTGGCGTCTTCTGCGGCCCCTTCCGCCTTGGAATTCCTGTTGGCCCTGCGCCCCTTGTGCCTGCGCCTCTCCTCCCAAAGGTGGCTTCCCTGGAGGCTGAATGTGGACTCCTGGCCTCCTCCCCCTTCTGGTCCTCCCTTCCTCCTCAGAGGAGGTCCCTCCAGTGGATAACACAACTCCCATTCCCAGGCTAAGGGAAGGCTTCCTGAAACCAGGAAGGCCCCAGCAATGCTGTTGACTCAGATTCCTGACCTGAAGGCTGTTACTCCTGTCCAAGCAGCTGTGAAGAGTTTTGAAGTATTCCTGCTCAGACAGGGAAGTATCAGCAGCTGTAAGCATTACATGTCTGACAAATACCACCAGCGATCCCACTCACCCCTCCTATCCCGCCCATCGATGAGGTTTATACAAATATCTCCTACCCGCCTGCTTGTTGCGCAACATCGTGAAGATCGCACGGGCCCCAAAAAAGGGGCCTCAAGGGCCTTAAGTGGCTCGTTAATTAATGGCGGGCGCACAGCAGAGATCATCGTGCGCCTGCCCACTGAAATATCGTGATGGCGCACTGTCGTTGGAGTGCTCGCCTGATGTCACCACACGTCATTTACGCGTTGGTGTGCGGGCACCTCAGGGAGCTTCTCCTGCACGCACCCGCGAAATTGCACACTCGTCTTCCTCCCCCACCCCAAACAGGCAGCGCTGAGCACTGCAGCACACGTTTCACGCTGGGTGGGCCTCAATTGGCCTGCCAGCGTGAAATCCTGGTTGCAGCATGATCGTGGGCGGCGGTCGGCTTCCCGACCACTCTCGCTCACCCCACCGAGCCTGCCCGATGAGGGTAAAATCCTGGCCATGGAGTCAAGGGACAAATAGCAGAGCACATTGAAAACTAGCTGCAAAACAGGAAATAGAGACCAGGGGAATAAAGGTAATAAATCAGACTGGCGGCATATGGGAAGTAATGTTCTATAGGGATTGGTGTTGTGACCACAGCTGTTCCTATTTACATATGTTACTTAGCTTTGATAATTGGAAGTATAATATCACATTTCCGGACAGCACTAAGTTGGGCTGTGCAGTTAATAGAAAATAAAAGGTGATAAAATACAATAAAACAATGACAAACCAACAGAATGAGTCTGTAAGTGGTACATGAATTGCAGCAGAGATCAGTGTAAGGCAATGGATTTTGGCAAAAGGAATAAGAGGACCTGCTACCCTTTAGAAAGTTAAGGAGTGTCATTAACCCACAAAAACTGGGAGGCTTGGGCAGATGGGGGGGTTAAAGTGTTAAAAATCTAAATCCCAACTTCCAACTCCCCCACTTCCAGTTTTAGCAGAGACAGAATGGGCGATGTGGTAATCTATCTACTCCCAGGAGATGGGTTGGCAATTTAAATATAAATATATATAAGGATGCGTGCCTCGTATTTATCCACCATTTCAAAATTAGGTCAACAGCTAAAGGAAGGTGAAGGCTTTTGCATTCAGGAGGTAAGTGCCTTTTCAGTTAACTAGTTGGATGCAGCATACCTGCCTTGACAACCCAACACAATAAGACAAGCCCACCCAACCCTTCCAATCTCCCCAAGGCTTCTCCCACTAAGGCCTCCACTCTCCCCATGTGGCCTCCAACACTTCTTCCACAATTTCCAATCCCTCAGGCCTCCAATCTCTGATACTTCCCCTTGCAATTGAGCTTACCTTAGAATTAGACCCCTATCCTCATCACGCCCCCCTCTGGTCAGGAATGGGACCGCCTTCTCAGGGTCAGAGATCAAAATGTCCTCTCCCCCCACACCGGATTGAGACCGAGACATACTAGGCCCCGTGGCCTCTTCTCCAGCATTCCATGTCTGACTGGAAGCCAACCTATCATTCAGGCAGGGTGTCTGTCAGTGATGTCACACACAAACTGTGGTGTTAAAATTCTACAGTGTGTGGTGAAATTTCCCGCATGCTATCGAGCTGCCCCGCTCCCACTGGGTCAAAAAGTAGAAATTCCCCCCTAGGTTCACACAGGTATAAGAATTGTGTACAGTTTTTATTCGGGGAATAGAATGCAAAAGCAGAGAAGTTATGTTAAACTTGTATAGAATGGTTAGAGCCCACTTGGAGTATTGTGCCCAGTTCCAGTTTTCATATTACAAAAACGATGCAGAGGCGCTGGAGAAAGTTCAGAAAAGATTTACAAGGATGATACGAGAACTAAAAAGTTATAATTCTGGGAAAAGTTTGAACAAGCTAGGGTTCTTCACTCTAGATAGAGAAAAAGCTGACATGTGACTTGATTAAAGTCTTTGAAATTATGAAGACGTTTGCTAATGTAGCTGGCGGGGGGAGAAATTTGTTTGGGTAGTGCTGCATCTAGTGGCGCTATGCAGACTGCCTCAATTCACAGGCCACTATCTACATCTGATATTCTTCAATGATATCAATGAAGAAAGTTACACAAGCTGTGTAGGTAGAAGCACCACTATGTGAACAACTTTCTCCGCCATGACATTTCCACAGGGTTCACCCGTGGCCGGGCTTGTGAGCCATTGAATTCTCTGTTCACATCGGTGGGATGGAAGATCCTGCTGGCGTGAGGGGCTGGAAAGTTCCGGCCTATGCTTCTTTTTTACTCTTCCTGCCAAAATGGATAATTTCACATTTTCCCACATTGTATTCCATTTGCCAGATCTTTGTCCACTCATCTAATCTATCTATATTCTTTTGTGCCCTCCTTGTGTCCTCTTCATGACTTACTTTCCTAAGAATCTTTGTGTCATCAGCAAATTTAGCACCATACCTTCATCCAAATCATTTATATAAATTGTAAAAAGTTGAGGCTCCAGCACTGATCCCTGTGGCACACCACTCATTACATCTTGCCAACCAGAAAATGACCCATTTATGCCTACTCTCTGTTTCCTATTAGCTACCCAATCTTCTGCCAATGTTACCCCATTACCAGGAGCTTTTATTTTCTACTTTTTATGGCACTTTATCAAATGGCTGCTAGAAATCTAGGTACAGTACATCCACCAGTTCCCCTTTATCCACAGCACATATGACTCCTTCAAAGAACTCCAATAAATTGGTTAAACATGGGCTAGAATTTTCCCGTTGTCATGCGGGGGCGGGCCCCACATACCAACGCTTAAAATGACGCATGGTGAAGTTGGGTGAGCGTCCTGATGTCACCGCATGCCATCGCAATATTTAGGTGGATGGGCGCGCGATGTTCTCAGATGCGCACCCGCCATTAATTAATCATGTACTTAAGGCCCTTGAGGCAGCAATTGTCTGCAATTTTTTGGGGTCCGTGTGATCTTCAGGAGGTTGCACAGGCAAAACGGGCAGGCGGGTAGGAGACATTTGTATAAACCTCATCCACAGGCAGGATAAAAGGGGTGAGTGGGCTCGCGAATAGTATCTGTTAGATATTTAATTGTTAAAGTTACTGATACTTGCCTGTGTGAGCAGGAATACTTCAAAACTCTTTACAGCTGCTTGGACAGGAGTAACAGCCTTCAGGTCAGGACTCTACAGTAAAGATCATTTTTGGGGCCTGCAAGTTTCAGGAAGCCTTTGCTTAGCCTGGGAATGGGAGTTGTGCTATCCACTGGAGGCGTCTCCTCTGAGGAAGAAGGGAGGGCCTGAAGGGGGAGGAGGCCATGAGTCCACATTCAGCCTCCAGGGGAGCCACCTTTGGGAGGAGAGGTGCAGGCACAAGGGGCGCAGGGCCAATAGGAAGTCTAAGGCGGAGGGGGCCGCAGAAGACGCCACTATCCTGCTGCCAGTGTATACAGGCGGCAAAGCAGCTACCTCAATATGTCTGAGGTGCAGTGCCGAAGGAAGCTCCGTCTCCCAAGGGAGACAGTCACCTCCATCTGTCAGATGATAGGCCCTGAGGTCTGCGCCAACTGTGTGGGTGGGCACCTTATGCCAGTGGTGCTGAAGGTCACGGCTGCCCCCAACTTCTATGCCTCCAGCACTTTCCAGGGGTCGGTGGGTGATCTTTGCAGAGTCTCCCAGTCAGCTGTCCACCCTTGTGTCAAGCAGGTGACAGATGCTCTGTTCAGGCGGGCATTGACCTTCATCCACTACCGCTGGGACGAGGCCAGCCAGACAGAGCGAGCCAGAGGCTTTGCAGCGATTGCTGGCTTCCCCCACGTCCAGAGTGCAATCTACTGCACGCATATGGCCATCAAGGCACCAGCGGGTGAGCCCGGTGCCTTCGTCAACAGGAAGGGCTTCCACTCCATGAATGTGCAGATAGTGTGTGATCACAGGATGCAGATTCTGCAAGTCTGTGCAAGGTACTCAGGCAGCTCCCACGACATCTACATCCTCAGACACTCCCAGGTGCCGGGGCTCTTCAGTGCTCCAGCCCAGCTGGATGGATGGCTGCTGGGTGACAAGGGCTATCCCCTCAGAAGGTAGCTCATAACGCCTGTCCGCCATCCAAGAACAGGCTGAGCAGCGGTATAATAGGAGCCACGCCTCCACAAGGGCTGTGGTGGAGAGAGCCATTGGTCTTCTCAAGATGCGCTTCCGATGCCTGGACCATTCAGGTAGCGCACTACAGTATCCCCCAGATCGTGTGTGACTTATAGTGGTTGCATGCTGCGCTCTCCACAATCTGGCGCTGGAAAGGGGCGATGCAGTGGATGTAGACGCAGTTGCTCCAGATTCACACTATAAGTCCAATAATGAGTCTGAGGATGAGCACGCATGGGGAATGCTGATGAGGTAGACGCTGACCCGGGCATACTCCAGGGAGGCAGGGACAACTGGGAGGCTTTAATCCAGCGAACCTTCAGCTAGCCCACCACAGATGGACCTTCAACACATGCCAGGGCTGCAGGCTCCATACTCGATACTTGAGGGCTAAATCTGCCTGGATAATAACATTAACTGAGGCACTTGTCAATAAAGCTCAATGTCAAACAGCTCACTCATAACATCATGGGTTCCCGTCCACTTGCGGAAGTAAGGAATCACCCTGAGCCATGCTCACATATCAAAATGTAATGAGATTACAAAATTAACTTCAGAAACCAAAAAAAAGGTGTTGTACATCACACAAAGTTTTAAATGAACTAATATGAGGCAACACAAAAGCACCAGTGAGAAACCCACGGTGCGCCAAAGGTGCCTTAAATTTACGCTTACTGGTGCTACATCTAGGTGCTGTCCCCTCGCTGGTCCTGGCATCTGAGACAGCCTGCTCACTCTGCTGTCCTGTTGGCCTTGATGACCTTGGCAGATGCCCTCTGTCCTGTGGAACCTTTGATGGCCCCGTCTGGGGAGCGAGTGGCCAGTTCCACAGCTGGCATCTTGCCAGTCACTGCAGCCTCATCAGGTCCCATGATCACTGGCAGAGGGGCTGAGGAGCTGCTGCCCTTATCCGGAGCGCCCTGAGTGGAGCCCGCAGAGATGACAGGCAGCTGCTGCACCGACGTGAGGTCACTTCGGACCTCTCTGCTCACCATAGATGGATGGGTGCTGAGCTGAGGTACTTGGTGCCCAAACCATCTCCCACACTGGCACGGACCAGCGGAGGTCAATGCCTCTGTGAGGGCTTGCAGGTCCGAGCGCGTCCCCAGGAAGCCCTGATGGGTCTCCTGGAGGAGCCTCTCCACGAGATTCACCACTCTCTCCATGGAGGAAGCATGGCGCTCGGCCATGAGGCTCAATGCATCGGTGATGCTCCGCGTGAACTCCTCCAGTATGAGCACCATGGCACGCGTTGGTTCATGTATCTCTGCCAGATCATCCCACATACCCTGCTGTACTTCCAGCATCTGCTGCCTCATGGATGACTCCAGAGGCACATCATCAGCCACCAACTGAGCATGTGCCTGGTCCTCAGCAGTTCCTCCAACTGCCAGCGCCATGGGCACTCTCTGTCTCCGCCCGCACCTCAAGTGAATGTGAAGTGCCCTCACCACTGTGCCCCAGGACACTAGCCGAAGATCTAATGCCCACCCAGGTGCTAGTATTTGTGCTGGTACTGACCTGGCAGAGATTGTGTGAGGCTGGTGAGTCCAATGTTCAGGGCCCTCAGGTGTGAGGGGTGGCCCCTCTGCCTCCTCCTCCCAGCCCTGCTCAGGTGATGCTGAAAGGAAGAACAAGGACATTTGATTAGTTAAAGTGGAGACAATGTCAATGTGCATGCCGGTTCCTTGGATCATTATGCACTCATCCTTCCATTATAAATGGTCAACCCATGTTGCAAACTTCAATCACTGAACATTCAGCAGTGGGATGGCTGCTGGGACACACGTGGAGACCTCAGTGCTCGGCAAACATACCTCTCCGTGGCACCCCAGCCTCACTGCCACCGATGGACTTGGTCGCATGGCGCCTCTCCGGATCCATGGCCTGCTTAAAGGAGTCAAGATGGCCAACCGGGCCTCCGCCAGTCCGCATCTGGTGGACTTGTGCGCAGTCTTCTCCTGAAAAGGAGAGAAGAGCATTGATTAGTCCATCCTGTACCTGGATTCCCATCACATCCCTGCCACCCCAACCAGAGTGGGACATTGCAGGGCTCCAGTTCTTCATTACCTTGCAGCTGCCGCACACTCACACAAAGAAGCCAGGGCTGACCCCCCTTACCCAAATTCTGCCTCCATCACACATGGTGTAACCTTGTAAAGCAAGGAGGCACAAGTACATGGAACGCAATGACCAGCAGATGGATTGGTGTCCCACTGCCTGGAAGCTCCCTCCCAGCATGTTAGCACCCTGACTTTGACATGCTTCCCAGTTCCAGCACTCTGCCTAGGTGCAGATCCTTGAGTTTCATTCCCATTCTACACTCTGGGTGTCAGTGTCACACATGCTGCGGGTGCAGAATCCATTCTCAGCACAACCCTCTCAGGGTCAACTAGGCATGGGCAATATCTGCTGGCTCACCCAATGAGGGAAACATGCCGTAAAGGATTCAATACTGTAACTGTACTCAGAGTGGCTTGGGGGGATGGGGGGGAGGGGTTGGGGGGAAGGGGTGATGGCCGCATTAAGTGACCTGAGCCAACATGGTACTCATGCTTCCCAAGCGCAGGAGGTCGTTGAATCTTTTTCGGCACTGGACCCATGTACGCCACACTACATCATGGGAGCTTACACTCTTGGCCCTCTCCTCCCACACATGTTTGGTCAGGTGGGGAGGCCTCCACCTCCCGTCCCTCAGAATCAGGACCTCCCGCCGCATTGCCACCTCCTCCAGGAGGGCAGCTAGGCACTCATCTGAGAACCAAGGGGCACACTGCCCCTCTGCCCTACCCTCCGGCCTGACCGGAAGAGCCCTCTGCTGAGCCCTTCTGCCTGCCATTGTGAGCAGCCTTGCAAAGGCTGCCAAGCCTTCATTTGAACAGGCCGGCGGGTCGCCATTGGACCCGGTGGTCTGTGCACGCCCACCACCGCCCATCCACTCCCACTATCCTCGGGACTCGAGAAATATGCTGGGCGGGCCTTAATTGGCCCGCCCACGTAAAATGGCGGCACGGACCCAATCATGGGTGGTGATCAGGTCCGCTCCTACCCGTGCCCGCTCCCGCTTGGCCCGCTCGACATGGGGAAAATTTTCCCCGTGACTTCCCTGTCACAAAACCATGTTGCCTCTGCCTGATTACCTTGAATTTTTTAAGTACTGTGCTATCATTTTTAATAATAGTTTCTAACATTTTCCCTGTGGCAGAAAATATTTAAAGCAAAACTACATAAGTACATGAGGGAGAAAAGAATAGAACCAATGTGGATAGCATCAGATGTTGTAAGGTGGTAAGAGTCGTCTGGGGGAGTAAGCACTAGCATAAAGCTGCTGGGTTGAATGACCTGTTCATGTTTATTCATAAATACTATGGAAGCCTTTGTAAAATCTCAAAACCCAACATAATTGAATGCATTTTTCCTATCAATTGAAAAAGTTGGGCATTTTTCTGTCCAAAGCAAAATCATGTTCTCATTCCTAAAGGAAAATCTGTCATGGATGGTACCAATCAGACTGTGATAATGAGAACAAAATTGGCAAAAATAATGCATAATACAAATTCTAATGTTAAGACTTAAATGGAAAAAGTGGGACTGAGGAAAATTAAAAACTGTATAAGGAAAAGTCTGTTTCTCCAGTCTATAGCTGAACTGCAATGCCTTGTGTTTGGTCTTATTGAAGCATGCTTCCAGCCATGTGTTCTCCTCTGTATGAAATATACTGAGACCAGTAACATGCAATCATTCTCTTTCTATAATACCGCGGTACCTGTCATAAACCACTCCTGTTTTGGAGAAAGTACTTGCATTTTTATAATAGCTTTCATATCTCTCAGAAACTCCCCAAAGTGTTTCACGTAGAAATAAATAAACATATCAGAATACTTTAAACTCAGCAGCACATACAAAAAATTGAAGAACTCAGAAGCTCTGTGCTCCTGCAATATAACATATAGTTTATGTACGTTGCTTGTAAGATAAAGCTATGATTCATTCTCTGCAACATTCACGACTCAAACATATTTTACTTTCACAACGTATAATTTTGGATTTTCTGATCAGTTGTCTTAGAATCAATGCAGGGAACCAAAAAATTGAGCATGTTTTTAGCCAATTCCTTTCTCCCATGATTTTCTAATATACTGTATTAGGGTGATAGGGAGCTGCTGCATGTTTTGGGATAAAGTCTTGTCTTTAGTGCTCTCAAGCCAGTGTTTCACATGGTGGAAACAAACATTGGGAAATTGGCTGCATGCCATTATAATTTCTCATGCAGTTATTTCCTTTCCCAATGAAGACCATCAACATGGCAATCGAATCTGACCACACTGTTAAATTTGAAACTATACAGGGTCTCACTGAGGACAGCCAAATAGCTACCTGACCAGCATATGCTGTTCTTCCTCTGCTCCCACCACTTGCTCTTCCTCATCTCCTCAATCAGTGTAGGTGCATCATCTTTTCGGGATGTGAGTACTTGTGCTATGTTTGCAAGCATTTATGGAAGGAAGCAAAATGCTGTGTACTCTTTTTTTTTCTGGGCTATCAACAAGACAAAAGGAACAAATGTTAAAATACTGGCTGCAAGAGATATTTTCAAGCATAAGCTGTCTAACAATATATGCTGTAGAGCTATTTTCCACTTAGTAACATTGTGCAATGCTTCCCAACATGAATGTGCATTTGAAAAAGTGACTCTTGTGTACACTTCTAATTGTGCATATTTTTTGTCATTCATTCATGGGATGTGGACATTACTGACAATGCCAGCATTTAATGCCCATTCCTAATAGTCCTTGAAAAGAACTATTGTTTGAGTTGCAGCTTAATCTCAGAAGAGAAAACTGGACTCCAGGCTAGTAGCCTGCCTCTGTCTGCCAGCTTCCATCAACAGAACGCACCAGGAACAGTGAGGATATAAAGGTGGAGCGGGGCTTGGGGCCTACATCTACACAGGACAAAGACAAAGAGCGTACCTGGTTGAAGAAAGCACTGGGGAGAACTGCTTCAGCACTAGAACTTTGAAGAAAAATAAAACAAACAGTGACATCATAGGAAAGCCATGAGTTCATTGGTTGGTGAATTACTGCTGTTAGGGACCATGTGTAAAGTGCTGAAATGGAGTACAACGTAAAAAATTTTAACACCTTGTAATTACCTAGCTTAAAATATTTAAGAGACTTAAATTACTGATATTGTAAAAAAATTTATTTTTAAGACCTCTAGCTGCCTGCAATTATTAATGATTGTAAGTTTGTAGCAGTACTGGTAAATTTAACTGGCAGTACTAAGACCTACGGGGAGGTGTAGGGTTTAGTAAATATATATCAATTAATTAAAATTATGAACTGATTAACACATAAAGCCCATAAAACAGCAGGGGTTTGGAAAGTGAGAGAGCCCAAAAAGCAGGGGGAGTTCAGAGAGAGAGAGAGCCCAAAAAGCTGCGGAAAGAGTGAGCAAAGAGTTTACAGATAAAATCTAAAAGTGATGTCACAGGAGTCCCATAAGTTGACTGGTTGGTAAGTGTCGGCTTTTAAGCACTCGGCACAGAGGAGACGAATGGTGAGTTACAGGTGAGTGATTATATTATACTACACTGTAGTAAACACTTTATATGAAGTCTAAGACAGGCCAGTGCAGCTCAGCCATGTGGAATGTGCATCCTGCAGGATGTGGGAAGTCACGCAGGCACCAAGTGGCCTTGATGATTACATCTGCAGGAAGTGTTACCAGCTGCAGAAACTTGAGTTCTGGGTTGCAGAACTCGAGCAGTGGCTGGAGTCACTGTGGTGCATCCACAAGGCTGAGGGTTACATGGATAGCACATTTAGAGAGGTGATCACACTACAACTAAGAAAAACAGGCAGGTAGTGCAGAAATCCCCTAAGGCTATCTCGTTCTCTAACCACTTTTCCATTTTGGATACTAGTGAGCGAGATGGTTCCCCAGACGGCTGGAGCAAGAGTCAGGTTCGTGGCACCACAGGTGGCTCAGATGCACAGGAGGGGAGGAGGAAGAGTGGAATTGCTTTAGTGGTAGAGGATTCTATAGTTAGGGGAGCAGACAGATGTTTCTGTGGTCTTAGACTTCTATCCAGGATGGTATGTTGCCTCCCTGCTGCCAAGGTCAAGGATGTCACTGAGCAGTTGCAGGAAATTCTTTTGGGGAGGACGAACAGCCAGAGATTGACCTAGATAGGAAAAGGGATGAGGTCCTGAAAGCAGATTTTAAGGAGTTAGGAATGGAATTAAAAAGCAGGACCTGAGGAGCAGTAATCTCAGGATTACTCCCAGTGCCGTGTGCGAGTGAGCATAAGAATAGGAAGATTGAGCAGTTCAATACGTGGCTGGAGAAATGCAGTAAGAGGGAGGGCTTTAGGTTTCTGAGGCATTGGGACTGGTTCTGGGGCAGGAGGGACCTGTACAAGAAGGACAGGTTACATCTTAACAGGACTGGGACTTATGTCCTCGTGGGGAGCTTTGCTAGTGCTATTGGGAAGGGTTTAAACTAGATTGGCAGGAGGATGGGAACATGAGGGGAAATTCAGAGAGGAGAGGAGAAAACTGGCAGTGGGAAGTAGTGAAGTATTGACTGATAAGGGTGATATATCAAAGAGTAGTATCAAGGTAAATAGAATACTTGGAGAATTTGATAGAATTAGATTAGGCAATAGAAGTCATTAGATGTAGTCAAAGTAAGGGGGAAAATTAAAAAAGCCTCTATCAGGGTTAATGAGCATTTATGTGAATGCACGGAATGTGGCTAATAAGATTGGTGAACTGCAGGCATGGGTTGACAAAAGGAATTATGATATTATTGCTACAACAGAGGCTAACTCAAAGAAGGGCAGGAGTGGGTGTTAAATACTCCTGGGTGCAAGGTGTTTAGGAGAGACAGGAAAGGAAGAAAAGATGGTGGGGGAGAGGCAGTATTGATTACAGATGGTATTACAGTACTGGAGAGAGAGGATGTTCCAGAGGGGTCAAGGATGGAATCTCTCTGGTTAGAGGTGAGGAATGAAAAAGGTGCAGTGACATTGATTGGTGTAGAATACAGACCACCAACTAGTGGAAGGTGTGTAGAGAGACAAATTTGCAAAGTAATTGCAGAGAGGTGCAAGAATTATAGAGTAATTATAATGGGGGACTTCAATTATCCAAATATAGACTGGGGTAGGAATAGTGCAAAGGGACAAAAGGGGTGAGAGTTCCTGGAATGTGTTCAATATAATTTTCTGCAGTATGTTTCCAATCGAACGAGGGAGCAGGCACTGTTAGACATGGTTCTAGGGAATGTGTTGGCCCAAATGGATCAAATATCAGTGCAAGAGCATTTAGGGGACAGTGACAATTGTATCATAAGGGTTAGGTTGGCCATGGAGAAGGGTAAGGAACAATCCAGAGCAGCGATAATTAACTGGGGAAAGCCAATTTCGATGAAATGAGAATGCATCTGAGTCGAGTGAGTTGGAATCAAATGTTGGCAGAAAAGACAGTGGCTGAACAATGGGCTACCTTCAACAAAACACTATTGCAGGCAATGTCAAGGTATATTCCCTTGAAGGGGAAAAGTAGGACTAATCAATCCAGAGCATCCTGGAGAGAGATAGAGGTCAAGATGAAAAGGAAGAAGTGCGTGTACACAAGATATCAGATAGCAAAATACAATGGAGAATCATCCTGAATACAGAAGGACCAGAGGAGAAGTGAAAAAGCTAATAAGAGAAACAAGGGGAGAGCATGAAAAGAGACTGGCAGCTAACATAAAAGGGAATCCCAAGGGCCTGAATTTTACACACGTTGTGCACGCACAATCGGTGTGCCCGGAAGCGGATGCATTATCCGCTCCTGCCTGCAATTGCAACCAGACATGATTTCACACTGGCTGGCCAACTGGAGTCAGCCAGCCTGAAACACGCCTGGATATTGACTCAGTGCTGCCGGTGGGAGAGGGAGCGTGGTGGACACCGGGTGCAATGGTGTCCTGGAGGAGGCATTTAAAAGAGTACAAGAAGTTCCCTGAAGGCTGCCAGGAGTTGGTGAGGACTCTCAGGGAGCTGTCAATGAGAAAGTGCAAGATTGTATCCTTGGCAGGAGTGATAGCCTCAGCACCCGCTGGGCACACCAGGCGAGAGGGCAGTACCAGTGGGCACTCTGTTCCCTGGTTCTCTGATGAGTGCCTGTGCACTCTATTGGAGGCATTGAGTGCCCAGTGTGACATACTCATGCCACGGGTAGCACAGGAGGTCACTACCAGCGTGAGAGATGGATGAGGCACGTAGTCTCTCTGCTGGGTGCCCATCCATCAATGGTGAGCAGGGAGGTCCAAACCAATCTCATGCTGGCAGGCCAGCTGCATGTCGCATATGTGGGCTCCTCTCACGGTGCTCCAGCCAAAGGCTACAGCTCCTCCGCCCCTCTGCCAATGCCTGTGACATCTGATGAGGCCACGATGACTGAGGAGTGCCCAGCCATGGTGATGGATGCTCCTTCACAGGCAGTGCCTTCACAGGCTCTGCTGGCCAGAGGATGTCAGCCATCAGGGCCAACAGGACATCACAGTCAGCATGATGCCTCAAATGTCACTGCCAGAGATTTGGGCGGGGGCGCGGCAGGAGGGCAGGGAGGCGGGGAGGTGGGGGCGGGGGTGGGGGGATCGTGGCAGCAAGATGCAGCACTCGCAAGCGGAAGTCTAAGGTGCTATAAACACAAGGGGAGTTGTCACAGGTGATATTACTTCAACTGAAACGTGTTCTATGTTCAAATTGTGTGAACATGACCACCATGTAAAGGCTTTATTCTGTTTCATGGTCTGAATGTGCTTCATGTTTCTCATAGGTGTTGGGCATGGGAGTGGCTTGTGACAGACAGGAAGGGGTTGCAGACTTTACTTCAGAGGTAATTAGTTGACATAGGGGGGTCACAGGATGGTCTCATCAGGAACGTTCATAAGGAGGCGTCACCCTTGCCCTCACTTTCAAGCCACGCCTTGGATGCCTAGCTGAATGAACAGAGAATCAAGGCCTCCCTGGAGTCCCTGTCTCCCACAAGGTTCATCACTTCTGCAGCCACGTCCTCACCTTGGGCCTCCTCCGGCTCCTCATCACTCCCATCAGTTGAGTTGTCCTCTGTGCCCTGGGGAACTGCCTCGCTGTCTTCATCCTCTAAAAGGTCCCCCCTTGACAGAGCCAAATTGTGCAGAGTGCTAATAAGTGAGACGTGCTCTGGAGGATATTGCAGTGCTCCCCCTGATCAGTCCAGGCACCTGAATCTCATCTTCTGCAGGCCAATGGTCCACTCAATTGCTGACCTTGTAGAGACATGACTTCCATTGTACTTCTCCTCCGCTTCTATCCTTGACTGTCGGAGTGGCGTCATTAGCCACCTTTTCAGGGGATAGCCTTTGTCAGCCAGAAGCCAGCCATCCAACCGAGCTAGGCATTGGGAGTGTCACTGGATGTACGCATCATGGCAGCTGCCCGGGTACCTGGTGCAGACCTGCAAAATCTGTGCCCCGTGGTCTCAAACAATCTGTGCCCCGTGGTCTCAAACAATCTGGACGTTGATGGAGTGGAAGCCCTTTCTGTTGACGAAGGCACCTGGCTCACCTGCTGGCACCTTTATGGCCACATGAGTGCAGTCTATGGCGCCCTGGACACGGGGAACACAGCAATTGCGGTGAAGCCTCTGGCTCGCTCAGCCTCGCTCTGGCTTCATTTGTCCAGAAATGAATGAAGCTCATGACCCGTCTGAACAAAGCATCACTGACCAGCTTGAAGCAGCTGTGGGGAGCAGATTGGCTTGAAGCAGCTGTGGGTAGCTGATCTCCCACTGAGCCCTAGAAGGAATTGGAGGTGAAAAAATTCAGGGCCTCTATCACCTTAAGAGCCACAGGCATTGAGTAGCCACCAACACAGTTTGAGGTGATCTCTGGGCCAATCATGTGGCAAATGGAGGTGACAGTCTCCCTAGAGAGGCAGAGGCTCCTTCGGCACTGAACCTCCGACATGTCCAGATAGCTGGAGCGCAGCCTGTAGAAGCTCACTGCAGGATAACGGCATCTCCTGTGGACCCTTCCACCTTGCACTTCCTGCTGGCCCTGCACACCTTGTGGCTGCGCCTCTCTTCCACAGGTCACTCTCTGAGACGCTTCCTGTGGACGCCAGACTTCCTCCCCCTTCTGGCCCTTGGCCTCTCAGAAGGGGTGGTCCCTCCAGCAGAGTAGACAATCCCCATTTGTTGGAATACAGATGGCACAGGATACTGCCCGGAAGGGTGCACTAGGCAGAAAGTCCCTAGGGAAGCTTGTAAGCCGAAGAGTCCTCAGAAAACACAGAAGATGCAAATAACTCAGAAAAACACCTTACTTAGCCACGACTCTGGTCTACTTTTATCCCAAACCGGATTGAGTTTTACTTAAAAACAGGATGGCCACCTGGCCATGTGACCCTTGCACTGACCGCAAAATTGCACAGGCCACATAGAATTTCAATCAATTGCCTTTTTTTGCCACACAATTGGCCCAGAGATTGCCTCAAACTGTATTGGTGGCCACCTGATACTAGCGGCTCTTAAGGTGACAGAGGTCCTGAACTTCTTTGCCTCAGGTTCCTTCCAAGGGTCATTGGGAGATCAACAGTCACTTAGACAAGTGCAGGATTATTAAGGAAAGCCAGCATGGATTCATTAAGGCAAAATCATGTTTAACTAACTTGCTGGAATTTTTTGAGGAGGTAACAGAGAAGGTTGATAAGGGCAACGTTGTTGATGTGGTATATTTGGGTTTTCAAAAGGCATTTGATACAGTGCCACACAATAGACTTGTGAGCAAAATTCTAGCTCATGGAATAAAAGGGAAAGTAGACACTTGGATAAGAAGTTCGTTGAGTGACAGGAAATAGAGAATAGTGATAAATGGTTGTTTTTCAGATTGGAGGAAAGTTTGTAGTGGAGTTCCCCAGGGGTCAGTCTTGGGACCCTTGCACTTCCTGATATATATTAATGACCTAGACAGTGGTGTTCAGGACATGGTTTCACGAAGGTTGGAAACGTTGTCAACTTTGATGAGGATAGCCTTGAACTTCAAAAGAACATAGACATGTTGGTGGACTGGGCATACAAGTGGCAGATAAGGTGCAATGCAGAGGAGTGTGAGGTGATTTATTTTGGCAGGAAGAATATGGAGAGACAGTATAAAATAAAGGGAATAACTCTAAAGGAGATGCAGGAACAGAGGCACCTTGGTGTATATGTACATAAGTCATTGAAGATGACAGGGCATGTTGAGAGAACAGTTAATAAAGCATCTTAGTATATAGTATCTTAGACTGTATTTTTAAAAATTAATTCGAGAGAGCACCAGCGTTTATTGCCCATCCCTAACTGCCCTTGAGAAGGTGGTGGTGAGCTGCCTTCTTGAACTGCTGCAGCCCATGTGGTGTAGGTACACCCTCAGTGCTGTTAGGGAAGGAGTTCCAGGATTTTGACTCAGCAACAGTGAAGGAACAGTGATATATTTCCCAGTCAGGATGGTGAGTGGTTTGGAGGGGAACTTCCAGGTGGTGGTGTTCCCATGTATCTGCTGACCTTGTCCTTCTAGGTGGTAGTGGCTGTGGGTTTGGAAGATGCTGTTTAGAGAGGATTGGTGAGTTTCTGCAGTGCATCTTGCTCTTAATGTGCATTGGCGGTAGAGGGAGTGACTGTTTCTGGATGGGATGCCAATTAAGCAGGCTGCTTTGTCCTGGACAGTGTCAAGCTTCTTAAGTGTTGTTGGAGCTGCACTCATCCAGGCAAGTGGACAGTATTCTATCACACTCCTAACTTAGGCCTTGTAGATGGTGGACAACCTTTGGGGAGTCAGGAGGTGAGTTACTCGTCACAGGATTCCTAGCCTCTGACCTGCTCTTGTAACCACATTATATGGCTACAATATATCTCTATAATAGTTAGTATTAATATGGCTAGTCCAGTTCAGTTTCTGGTCAATGGGAACCCCCAGGATGTTGATAGTGGGGGATTCATTGATGCTAATGCCATTGAATGTCAAGGGGAGATGGTTAGATTCTCTCTTGTTGGAGATGACTATTACCTGGCACTTGTGTAACACGAATGTTACTTGCCACTTGTCAGCCCAAGCCGGGATGTTGCCCAAGTCTTGCTACATTTGGATATGGACATGCATCAGCATCTGAGGAGTCGTGAATGGGGCAGAACATTGTGCAATCATCAGTGAACATCCCCACTTCTGACTTTATGATGGAAGGAAGATCATTGATGAAGCAGCTGAAGATGGTTGGGCCACAGGATACTACCCTGAGGAACTCCTGCAGTGATGACCTGGAGATGAGATGACTGACCTCCAACAACCGCAACCATCTTTCTTTGTGCTAGGAATGACTCCAACCAACAGAGAGTTTTCTCCCTGATTCCCATTGGCTCCAATTTTTCTAGGGCTCCTTGATGCCACACTCAGTCAAATGCAGCCTTTTTGTCAAGGGCAATGACTCTCACCTCACCTCTGAGTCCAGCTCTTTTGTCCATGTTTGAACCAAGGCTGTAATGAGGTGGGTAGCTGAGTGGCTCTGGCAGGACCCTAACTGGGCATCAGAGAGCAGGTTATTGCTAAACAAGTGCCACTTGATTGCACTGTTGATGACCTCTTCTATCACTTTACAGATGTTAGAGAATAGACTGATGGGGCAGTAATTGGCCGGGTTGGATTTGTCCTGATTTTTGTGTATGGGACTTACCTGGGCAATTTTCCACATTGCTGAGTAGATGCTAGTGTTGTAGCTGTATTGGAACAGCTTGGCTAGGTTGTGTGACAAGTTCTGGAGCACAAGTCTTCGGTACTATTGCCGGAAGACTGAGACTGGCATCTGTGATACTGGGGACCTCTGGAGGAGGCCGAGATAGATCATCCACTTGGCATTTCTGGCTGAAGATTGTCACAAGTGCTTCAGCCCTAACTTTTGCACTGGCGTGCTATGCTCTCCCATCATTGAGGATGAGAATATTTGTGGAGCCTCTTCCTCCAGTGAATTGTTTAATTGTCCACCACCATTCATGGCTGGATGTGGCAGGACTACAGAGCTTAGATCTGATTAATAGGGGCATTGAGTAAAAGAGTAAGGAGGTCATGCTGAGTTTGTATGAGTTAGGCCTCATCTGGAGTTCCGCGTCCAGTTCTGGGCGCCACACTTGAGGAAGAAGGTGAACGCATTGGAGAGAGTACAGAGGAGATTCACAAGAATGATTACAGGGATAAAGAAGTGGAGCTATGAGGTTATATTGGAGAGGTTGGGACTGTTTTCATTGGAGAAAAGAAGGCTGAGAGGAGATATTATAGAGGTATTCAAGATCCTGAGGCGTATGGATAGTGAGGGAAAATTTTGTCACCCAGAGGGTGGTTGGAGCCTGGAATGAACATCCTGAGAGGGTGGTGGAGGTAGGTATTCAAAAGGGAATTGGATTGCTATCTGAAAACAAAGAATGTGCAAGGTTACAGGGATAAGGCAGGGATGTGGTCCTAGGTAGAATGCTCGTTCAGACCCGATGGGCTGAAAGGCCCCCTTCTGCACTGTAAAGATTCTGTGGGCAGAATTTTCTGCCTGTCGGGCGGGCGGACCCGACCCAATCTCCGGCGAGTGGGGAGCTGATCCCCACCAACAAAGCGGGCCGTACCGCCATCTTGCATGGGCGGGCCAATTAAGGCCCACCCAGCGTGACATCCAGCGGGAAGTGCTATGCACTTACTGTGCGGGCGGGGGAAGGGGGGATTCCCCAAATGTGAGAGTGCGCTTTTTCACTCATGCGTACAAAAGAGCACACATCTCCCTGAGGCTAAGTGCAGTCTCAGGGAGATCACTTATACTTTGAAAAAAGTTAAAAATAGAAAAAAAAATCCCCTAACATGTCCCCTTCATGTGACAATGTCACATGAGATGGAGCATGTTCATAATTTACACTATAACTTTATTAAACTTTTAAAAACCCTGCACGAAAGCTCATCCCGCCGGTGGATGAGGTTTCATGTTTTTTCTATTTGCCGCCGGGCATCCTGGCCTGCCCGCCGACCCTTAAGGTTGGCGGGCAGGTCCTTTAATTGTTTAAATGATCCTGCCAATGGCCTCAATTGGCCATTGACAGGTTGCCGGACCCACAGCTGATTTTGCTGCTCCCCCGCCTTCCTGAAAATTTAAATGGGGCAGGATGACGTCGGGGGCTCCGCCCGAGATCATCCCGTGTCATTTTACATGTCGGTGAGCGGGCCCCGCCCCCTGCTCGCTGACGGCAAAATTCAGCCCTGTGAGTCTGTGAGGTTGTGGTGATGTATTGTATTGAAAATTACACTTTGCATTTTATGCACTTGACCATACCCATAGATAAGCAGAGTGAACCTAGAGGGAGAATAAAAGAATCCACCTTTAAACAGAACGTGCAGTTCTGATTCTGAATGCTCCTTGCTGAATTTACTGTTTCTTTCCAAGAACTTCACAGTAAATGACCTTCTTGAACTGCTGCAATCCATGTGTTGAAGATACTCCTTCACTGCTGTTTGGTAGGTAGTTCCAGGACTCTGACACAGCGTCAGTAAATGAACTGTGATATATTTCCAAGTAAGGATGGTGTGTGACTCGGAGGAGATGGTGTTCCTGTACATCTAATGTCCTTATCCTTTTAGGCAGTAGAGGTCACATGCTCTGTAGGTGCTGTCAAAGGTGAATTCCTGTAGTGCATCTTGGAGATGGTACTCAGTGCTGCCACTGTATCCCAGTGGTGGACGGAGTGAATGTTTAATGTTGTGGGCGGGGTGCCAATCAAGCAGGCTGTTTTGCCCTTGATGGTGTTGATTGTTGCTGGAGCAACGCTCATTCAGGGGTGGGATATTATTCCCAGAAATTAATGCTTCTTCCATATGTTTTCCACTGGGAATACAGATGCAATGAGAACAAAATTCCTCCCCCATGAGCGTTGTCATTTTAATAGGTTGGTCGCAATTGGATGCGAGGAGGCATCTGAAGATAGTGTCATATTACACTGTGTATTTGACCAACACAAATGGCAGCTACGTAATTTCTAACACACATGGATTCTCACATAACTGCACTTAATATGTTTGCCTGATTGTTTTTCAATATTTTAGCGGAGATGTTAATTCTTTAAAATAATTGGCTTAAAGCTTCCACTAAAATTGCAGAGAAAGGAATTTAAGACCAAATGGCAATAAATGTGAGGCTGCTATGGAATCCTTGAGAAGACTTCGGCCCTAATTAAAATTTTTATTCAAAGCATTTCCTTTCCAGCTACGTCTAGACTGCATCAAAAGCTATTGAATGTCAAATCTAATTACGTAAGCACTCATGAAATTGGGAGCATTGTCATTTTTTAAAGTTTCCTGAAAACTGTTCATTGGAAACCTACCAAAAGTACATTCTATACCATCAATGCTAGAATATGTGAAAGCAATTCCTTATCTATATAATTTCAATGACACGCTTTCAGAAGTTTGCACCAACTACAAGTAATTGTAGTTCACTTAATCTCAAATGCAAGTTTTAAAAATAATTTGAATTTATGTAGTGCCTTATGAAATCTTCAAAATATCCTAAACTGTGCATAATAGAAACTCAAAATCTCTGATGCAAGTAAGAAATTTGTAATGCCACAAGAAAGAGTTCATCATATGTGCACAATCTTCATTGTGGCAATGTGAGGTAAAACTTCTTTATGCAGCAAGTGGTTAGGACCTGGACTGCACTATGTGACAGTGTGGTGGAGGCAGATTCAATCATGACTTTCAAAAGAGAAATGAATCATTATCTGAAGAGGAAAATTTTGCAGGGCCATGGGGAAATGGTGGGGGAGCGACATGAGCTGAATTGCTCTTGCAGAGAGCTTGCACGGACACAATGGGCCGCATGGCCTTCTTTGCTGTAACCATTTTATGGGTGGAACCTTGTGGAGGCAACAGAGGTCTCGGCTGCCAACCGGACAGTCAGGAAGAATCCCAGGTGCCCTCTTTTTGAGAAGACCCGCCACATCTTATGCCACTCAGGCATTTGACAGGCCAGAGGTGGACCTTGGGGACATAAGTCCCATCCACCGAGAGCTACCAGCCAATCAGAAGCCGGCTTCTCTTCTGTACTCAGCAGTGCCACCACGGAGCCAGCTAAGCAGCACTCTAACTGCAGTTCCACAGTTAAAATAACAATCAAGCCTCAATGTCATTGTAATGAACTTGGATTGCTGGGCAGGTTTCTTGTAAGAAACAGTAAACTTTATTTACAGACCTCCTGATGAAGCTACATGCTTGTACCAAGACCAAGGCTAGAAAACTCCGCCTCTAAGATTACCCACGCTTAGGGCTTATTCGTCTATACAGTCACATGATCCCCATAACAATATGAAAGGTTTAACTTACTACATTCCTCCCCCTTCAACTTTGGTTTACAATCCTTATTTACGAGAATATCTCAACACAAGTCATATACAAATATATATAGTTCATGCAATTATAGATTTAGGGTGGAATTGTCCTAGGTTTGCATCAAGTGCAGTAGCGGGCAGGTAAAACGACATGTTACCTGCCAGCCGCAATGGCGGCTTTTCACGCTGTATATGCCCCCAAACCCGCCACATTAATTATGCATTCCTGGGAAACACGCCGATTCCATGGCAGGCGGGCTCTCATTCGCCCCCCCACAGCATCACGTCGCCACTTCATCATGCTGGGTGCCACATTTAAAAGTCCAGTCGTGCGCAATCTCTCAGTGCTCCAAGCCCATGACATCTGAAGACAAGAAGATTGCAGCCCCCATGTTTAGTGACACATCCCTCAAGCACCTTTTGAACACATGGAGGCCTGTCATGATGTCCTCTACCCCACTCTGGCTGCAGGATGGGCCGCTGCATCACTAATCCAGCATGGGAGCCGGTGGCCGCAATGGCCAGCACCAATGCCCTGCAAAAGAGGACAGCCAACCAGTGCCACTACAGGATGAATGGTCTCATCCGTTCTGCCAGGGAAACTCACTCTTCTCATCACTCTTAACTTAGTCACTCACAAACCTATCACACATCCATAGGGATCTCACACCTCAAGGGGCAACACCACTAACTCTCACACACACCCTCACATCTCCATCAGGCTCATACCCTTTCGAGCTCGTGTCCTCATCCTGTCCATGGCTCCACTTACCAAACAAACATTCCACTCAGTGCCATATGTCCTGCTCACACTCTCTCCATCTGTTTTCATGCAGGAGAAGCTGGCTCACAACAGCAGGGAGATGTCCCAGACCAGGGCTGGAGTGGCCCACATTTGGCCCCTCACTCACTTTGAGGAGTGTGCCATCGCACTGACCGTTGAGGATGTGGACTGTGCCTGTGGCGACGATAAGGTCAGCAGCAAATACCTTCCTGAGGATCATGCGCCACATTATCCCTCCCGCAATGCAACTGTGAGTGCTCTCTCTCCTGCTTTTGACTCTGCTGCCATGCACTAATTATCTCTACTTTGGTTCCCAGGGAGCTCTGCCAAGTTACCGACACCCTCAGCCAGCCAGTCCCTCAGCTCCATCAATATCCTCACCTCCAGCCAAGAGGACACCTCCTCCCCATTGAAGAGCTGAAAATAAGCAGCCTGGAAGACCCATCACAGTGACGACCCACACCCACTACCAGCGCAGAGATACACGGCTCGGTGGGACCTAGATCTAGAGCAGGCTCAGGTTCACAATCTGGTGGTCACTGCACGGTCAGAGGTCCACAGCAGGAGGAGGCAGGTTCAGCATAGCTCCGCAACACTCAGAGGACTGTTGGGGAAGAGGCACCTGTGAGGTCCGTGTCAGATGATGAACCTCTGGATTCGGCCTTCCAACTCATTGAGGAGAGCCAGCAGAAGCTGGGCGAACACCACGTAGAGCTGTTGGAAGCCCTGAACAGAGTGGTTCATGAGTCGGAGGGATATGTCCACCTGCTCTCAGATGAAGTGCTGCCCATGTGCACATATGTAGGTATCATGGGAAGAATGGCGGATGCCATGGAGACCCTGGTCCAGCAGTACTCAGAGATGTGTGCAGACCTGCACTCCATCGCAGGAGCCATGGGTGAGTTCCTGCAACGGCAACATGAGAGGGAAATGGAGCACCTTGACATCCCTCCAGATGCTCCTTCCCCTCAACGAGTCAGGCCAGGGCACCGGAAGGAAGAAGGAGCGGCAGCTGGACACCCCCAGGTCAACCATTCAGGAACGTCAGGGACAGTCCACTCCCTTTGAGTCCCCCTTTGCCTGTGAGCCCCTCAACCTCAACCTGTCACTGCAGAGGGAGCAGCTGGTCAACGGGTGAATCTGGAGGGAGAAGTGTGTGTGTGGCAGGGCCTTTTGGAGCCTCGTGCAAGCATTCTCCCACGTACGCAGAGACTTCACGTTTCACGCTTATCTCAATGTCCTGAGTATTTTCAATGCTGCCTGCTGGGGTTCGCTTTCAGTTGTCCACCTGAGCTGACCTGCATCTCCACCCACCCACTGATCACACTCCCATGCAGCAGCTGTTTCACTTTTGATTTGGACAGCATGGTGCTAATTCGGTTTTACTTTCACTCCCCCACCCCAGTCCTTTACCCTCCCCCAGTCACCTGTTTTTTTTTCCCCCATCATAGTCAACCCCCCATGGCATCACCATCCACCTCCCCTCCGTGACCTACCAACCACAACCCTCTTCCTTCAGGGTTGTCCAGGTGAATGTGCATGCTCCCTTCCTTCCAGAAAATCCCACCCCCATCTACATTAACCTCCTCGACCGCCTCCTTCCCACCCCCAGGGTCAGTGTCTGCCTCCGAGTCTTCACCAACCACCCTCTCCATCCCTTTTACAGCTACCGTCGAACCCTCAGCCTCCCACCCTATCACCTCACCCTGCCCTCGGTCATTCTCATCATTCGCTCATACCATGCCCACTCTCAGTTCACTCCCCAGGAGGCAGTCATGGACCCATCAGGCCCCTCCCTTGCATGCTCACTTTGGCATCCCCCCACTTCAGACGCCTTCCTCCTCAGGGATCCCATCCCCTTCTGGACCCCTTCCCCTCCCAGAACTCTTTCCCTCCTACAGACCCCTTCCCCCCTCTGGACCCCTTCATGCTGGGAGCCCTTTCCTCCCTCCAGACCCCTGGAACCCTTTCCCCCCTCCAGAACCTTAGTACTCATACCCTCGCAGACTCCTCCCCACTTAGTCCCTCCTCTTTCCTGCCTCCCTAAGAAATCTTTACCTCTTCCGCCACCCTTAGTTCTTCCCTCCAACTCATTCCTCCAACCTTACCTCTGCCTCCAGCCTCACTTCCTCCTCCAGTCTTACTCGTTCCACCTTCCTAACTCCCTCAGACACCCTTACTTCTTCCTCCAGACTTACTACTTCCCCCTTATTTCTTCCTCCACCCTCACTCTCTGCCCTCTCTGCACTCCTTCCTTCCTCCCTCTGGATTCCCTCCCCTCTCAACACTCCTTTCTCCCCTCTCCACGCTCCTTCCTCCCCCGGACTCCTTCCCCCCTCCAAACTCCTTCCCTTACACCTTCCACTCCCCCACACCTGCTCCCCAGTTGCCATCTTCTCCGCTGTTACCTCCTCCTCCCCATACTCCCTCCCCCCTCTGAACCTCACACCCCAGGCACCTTCATTCCCCCCTCCCAGCCTCACCCCCCCTGACACCTTCATTCATCCCCTCCTAACCCCACCCCCGACACCTTTATTCCCCCCTCTGAATCTCACCCCCCAAAACCTTCATTCCCCCCCAACCTCACACCCCTCACCTTCTTCTTCCCCCAAACTCACCCAACAACACCTCTTCCAGTCAATCCCAAATCTTCCTCTCGCACCCCCTCGACCATCATCCATTGTGAGCATCTACAGTGACTCTCCAACTTCTGTGAGCTGCTTCGCAGCAGAACCATGTCCATGAGAATCCACCCAGCATTCCATGGTCGTTCCTCCAGGATCCTGTAGCTGTCGGGCTCCACCATCTTCTGTTCCTCAGAATTACGCAATTTGAACCATGCCCTGGTGGTAAGTCCTGGCTTCTGCACTTCACAGTTGTCAAGGTGTGTTCTGCACCGACCTGTTTTCCCGCCAACGTGGGTGGATGATCCAGTGGGGGGGCAGGCATGAGTCCAGCGGGCTGGCCTTATAATGATATGCTGATGTATTACAATGAGGTTCCCAACGTGCAATGGCGGGGAAAGTGATCTGCCATCGACGGGCTGATTACAAACTGTTTTTCTGACATCGTGAAACCGAATTTTGGCCTTCTTGCCATCTTGTCCACTCCCGACGTCAGTGGGCACAGAAAAATCCACCCTTAGTCTTTGAGGACGTTTTCTGATTCGAGTAGAGCGACGCAACTCTACAACTTGACAAGGAACTGCGGCATCAGGGACATCCTTAGACAATGGCAGTTCAGAATTATTTACTTCAACAGAGGCATCAGGTATGTCTATTCTTATTCAATCTGGCACCTCAGGAATCAAAGGTTCGACTTCAATTTCAGGTGGATTAACTGGTTGTTGTAGGGTTTCTCGACTTCTGAGATGTTCCACATGTTTCCTAACAATCCTGTTTTCCACTTGACATGATAAAGGGTCTGCTTCAGCGACGATTGTTCCAGGAACCCACCTTGGTCTAGTTGCAAAATTTGGTACAAAAACTGTCTCTCGCACAATAAACTCTCGACCTTTACTGTGAACATCATGATTCGCTTTCTGACTACTCTGGTTTTTTTCCACCTTCCCCTCTAAATTAGGGAATACTAGACTCAATCTTGTATGACGTCAGCACTTCATTAGCAACTCAAAATGTGTTGAACCTTTGGTTGCATGAGGAGTTTTGTGATAGTTGAACAGAAATCTTGAAATTCGTGTTTCTAACGTTCTCTCGGATAGTTTTTTCATGCCTGTTTTAAAGGTTTGTACTGCTCTTACTGCTAACCTATTGGATGAGGGATGATATGGTGCTGTTCTGACATTTTTAATCCCAATTAGGTTCACAAATCTTTGGATTTCAGTACCATTATTTAACATAACTTCTGGTAGACCATGTACACTGAAAAATTGGTTGCAAAAAATGTCGGTGATCTCACTTAATACACATCCATCCACTTTGCATGTGTGTCGATGATCACAAGAAACATGGTACCTAGAAATGGACCTATATAGTCTATATATAATCTAACGCATGGTTTGACCAGGCCACTGCCACAGATGCAGTGGGGCTGAAATGGGCAACTTCTGTTGTTACTGACACTGGAGACAATGTTTAACCATTTTTTCTATATCACTGTCTGTATCTGGCCACCAGATAGAATTTCATGTGAGCATCTTCATTTTTGAAATGTCAGGATGCCCACGAGTGCCTCTTTTATCTCAAGCAACTGATTCCTCAGTTCTTCTCTCTTCTGAAACTTTTGGCTTCCTCTTGGAACATTGAACATCGCTGCTTTCTTTCTTCCAACTGTTTCTTCAGTCGGTTCAGGCCGGCACAGCATTTGTTTTGCTTCTTTTCATGATTTTCCCACGAAACCAACTCTGACCTGAGCGATCCTTGCATCCTGCAAAGGTCCTTTGATTCTTCGATCTCATTCCAAAAGACAACATCATATTCCCTTATCAACTCAGGATTTCTTCCTGCTCAGACTTGAAAAACTTCTGGCCAGTTTGGTTTGATTTCTTTCAACCAATCACGGCCCAGAAGGCTAGGTCCTTCCTCACTCAGTTACATCAATTATTGGCAGCTGAGCTGTCTGTTGCCTGTATGATACAGGTACAGAGGTGGTGCCTTTCCCCTGTTTTGCTTCTCCTGTATATGTTTTTAACTGAGCAGCGATTTTCTCCAAACTCAATGGCTGGGTACCTTCTCTGAAGTATTTAAAGATGTGTTCTCCCACCACTGTGGTCGATGCTCCTGTGTCCACCTCCATGAGCAGAGGCTTTCCATTTACTTGAAGGGTAACAGTGATTGGTTCAGTTTTCCTGGCCTTCAGATTGCATAGGGAATAAATGTCAGTCTCAGCAGCTTCTGGTTCATCTACATTGTGCACTTCATTTAACTTGACCTGCTGCCTGAATGGCTGCCTTGACCTAGTCCTGCACTGTTTAACAACATGCAATTTTTTGTGACAGAGTGGCATTCTGCCTCTTTAAATCTACAGGCTTCAAGTATATGATTACCCCCACATCGGTAACACTTTAACTTTTACTGGTGAGCTGCTTCCAGTGCTTATTTTTGTTTTTCTGACGATAGGGATTGTGGCGTGTCCCGCTTCACAGTGGCCTCCCTCATCTTCGTGCCATGCACGGCGGTAGGTTCCCTCCCTAACTGCAGAACGGCACCATGTTGCACACTCTGCAAAGACTGCAAGTCCCTCTCAGCACTCTCCATTGCTAGCGCTATCTCCATGGTGCGCTTCAGGTCTATCTCAACTTCTGCAAGTAAACGGCGCTGAATGGCGCTGTCATTTATGCCAACCTCATAACGATCTCACAACACGTTGTTTAAAGTATCACTGAAGTCACAGTGCTCCGTTAACTGTTTTAACTTAGTGATGTACTTTGCAATCAACTCACTGGTGGACTCGAGAGTTGAACTTGAATCTTTGCATGATCAGCAAAGGTCCCTTCATGAGGTCTACTAGCTCAGTGAAAGTTCTGGAATTTGACGCATTCGGAGCTGCCAAACTACGGATTAGGTTATACGTTTTGCTCCCACAGACGGTTAGGAGAATTGCCTTCTATTACCCCTCTGCTGTTATTCCTTTAGCCACAAAGTAGAAACCTAGGCGCTCTATGTACTGACTCCAGTCCTCGATGGATGAGTCGCACAGGACAATTCTGCCGAAGTGAGGCATTGCTGGCGAGTATACTTTTTTCTCTTCCCTTAAAAATCAAAATACTTACAGTCAAGAGGTGAGGTGCGGAGTTGGAGCTATTTATCCTCATCGCCAATTACAATAAACTTGGAGTACCAGGCAGGTTTCTTGTAAGAAACAGAAAACTTTATTTACAGAGCTCCTGATGAAGCTACATGCTTAGGGCAAATTCATCTATACAGTCACATGATCCCCATTACAGTATGAAAGGTTTACTTACAATTACTACGGACATCCTTAGAATCTGATCTGCACATCTGAAGAAGAACCCCTTTATTTTATTGATGGTGTCTATCTTGCCTGCCAAGAATATCATCAGAGAAGCACCTTCACCACATGACTGCAACAATTCAAGGAGAAGGCCCACGACCTTCTCAAGGGAAACGAGGGATGGGACATAAATGATGGTCTTGCCAACAATGCCCCCATCCTGAGAATGAATATTAAAAAAAGATGAATATCATTGCCCTTGGGATTGGCGAAGACATTGGCGGCTAAGATTAGAAATTGCCAGAACACCAAAATAGTTCGGCTGAAAATCTCAAATGCCATCTTCTTCTCCTCTGACACTTAAAATATAATAGAAACACAGGGCTGGATTTGACACTCCCCTGCCAGTGGCTTTGAAGGTGGGGGGACATTGAAAATCCAGCAGGTGGCCTTACCGCTGCTCACACCTACACCCGATTTACCTGAAATTTTCCAGACCTGGGATGTGCCTGGCTGCCCGCCAGCCTTGGGCTTATTGGGCAATTAATGGTCACTTAAGGGCCTCATCCCACTGCTGCCACTGGCATTTTACCTGTGGCGGGCATAGGCCCACACCATGCAGGAAGCCTAACAGCTTTGACTGCGTGGGCTGATGTCTGGCAAGGTCAGGGGGAGGAACCTCCTTTGCGGGCTCTCTTTGGCCCATTAGCAGCACCCTTCCACCCCAGTCATCTTACCTTTAACTCTCCCCTCTGGCTTCTTGTCGTACCTGGGCTCCTCAGCTTGGTGGGGCTGTCAATTGTCCCAGCAATGACCATCACTCCCAGCTGGTGCTGCCGGGATTACAGAGCTGTCAGCCATTCAATTGGCTGGCAGTTCTCTAAGGCGGGCCTTCCTCCCGAACTAGGGGCAGTGGTCTCACCCTAAGAAATTAATGCTGCCCCCAGTGTTAAATTGCTGCAAGGCAGCTGTCAGGATTGTGGGTGGGCTCTCCCCACCAACTTTCTAATGGAGGGGGGTTAGGGTGGGGGCAGGGACCACACCACCGTGTAAAATTCAGCCAATAAAACCATGAAAAACTTATGCTTCAGAGGAGTCCATTTGGCCCATCATCCCTGTGTAGTCTAACCCCACTTTCCAGAGCTTGGTCCATAGTCCTGTAGGGTACAGGACTCCAAGTGCATATCCAAGCATTTTTTAATTGTGATGAGGGTTTCTGCCTCTACCACCCTTTCAGGCAGTGAATTTTGTCCCTAGTTATTGTGTCAGACTAAACTAGATTATTCACCATTTCAAATTCCATTGCACCCCAAGCTGAGCTA
The DNA here is from genome assembly GCF_964194155.1 of Cetorhinus maximus. Taxonomy (NCBI): domain Eukaryota; kingdom Metazoa; phylum Chordata; class Chondrichthyes; order Lamniformes; family Cetorhinidae; genus Cetorhinus; species Cetorhinus maximus. The sequence continues at coordinate 87,666,593 of NC_135885.1, forward strand.
CCAACCCCTTTATCACACAGATCACCTACTACGACTTCCATAACACCACTTAGCTCTGTCCCTTCTTCAACTCATCTGTTTCTGAAAACCTCATCCATGTATTTGTCAGTTCTGGACTTAATTATTCCAATACTTCCCATGCTGACCTCAAATCTTCCATCCCCGGTCCAAAACACTACTGCCTGTAGCCGACCCCATACCAAATTCAGTTCACTTAACACCCATGTTTTTGCTGGCCTACATTGGATCCCAGTACCAAAAATGTCCGATTTAAGATTCTCACTTCCACAAACCCCTCTCGTATTTTAAGACCCACTTCTTTAACCAAGTATTTGATTACCTCTCCTAATATTGCCTTCTGTGTCTCAGCATCCTTTCATTTCTGACTACGTCTGTGAAGCACATCAGGCAATTTTCTATTATTAATGACACTATCTAAATGCAGGTTCTTGTTGATATTGTTCCAGCTGTTGTTGTAGGTTCTAAACTATTCGGGGGTATTTGGCATTGCAATTGTTTATTGATGGGTGGGTCCATCTTAGCCCCACATTATGGGAGGAAGAAGAGGAGAAGAGATAATCGTGTACAAGGAAGAAGCAAATGGAGCTGCAGGTGCAGAGAGACCAAATAGGAAGAGGCACGCTCATAGCATTTATTACACGCTGAAAGACCCGAATCCAACTGATGCAATCAGCACAGCATTTCGCTCCTCCAATCTGAATATGACAATTCAAGCATGATATGATTCCATGAGATTCCTTCGAAATTGGTTGTTCTTCACTTGTGGGCCTAAGAATATTACATAGGTTTTGCAGCCTTCAAAGCATCATCAGTGAACATGACTCTGCCTTCACCTCATGATCACTTATCATCAGGAGTCATCAGGTAATGATCAGAAATGAAAACACTGGTTGTTTTTCCCAACCTTAGCACAGAGCTGCTAAGACCAATAAGTACAGTCTAACTCAGGTTAACTAATTTACTGCAGATCAGGAAATGAACCTGAAACTATCCTGACTTCTATGGCTCAATGGGAGACCAGGCAGTACAGTTACTACTAAACCATTCCTTAAAGTGTAAAAATGCAGTTGCTTCTACTATACTATCACAAAGCAGCAAATTCCTAATTCAAATGCATTTTTAACAAGTTCCTTTCTGTTCCTGACACATTAAGTACTGCTATTGCTATTTATAACAACTTATGCACAAGTCTGGTTATATAAAATCATTACAGAATAAGCTGGTACAAGTTTTAATTGACGTGCTTTGCGGAAATAAAATCAGAATCTTGGATCTCAAGACCAAAGCCTAGATATTCAAAGTATTCACTATTTTGAAATCTTCCCTTCCAACCTATCAGTATGACATTTTTGGCCTTTAACAAATCCACAGAGCAATAATGCAGATCAAATTGTTGCAATTTGATTAGTGACATAGAACCATAGAAAAATTACGGTGCAGAAAGAGGCCATTCAGCCCATCATGTCTGCACCGGCCAAAAAGAGAAAAAAGAAACTAGCCGCTCATTTTAATTCCATTTTCTAGCATCTGGTCCATAGCCTTGCAGGTTACAGCACTTCAGATGCAGATACAGGAACCTATTAAATGAGTTGAGCGTTTCAACCTCAACCACCAACTTAGGCAGTGAATTCCAGATGCCCACTACCCTCTGGGTGAAAAAGCTTTTCCTTGTGTAGCCTCTTATCCTTCTACCAATCACCTTAAATCTATGCCCCCCGGTAATTGACCCCTTAGTTAGGAGTCTTTCCTGTCTACCCTATCTAGGCCCATCAAAATGTTGTATATTATGGATCTTAATGGGCTGCTAAAATAACAGTGAATTTAGTGTGCTTGCCATTAGTAACATGTAAGTCATCCTGCAACTTGCAACGAGGAAGCTATATCCTATGAATTGTGGTTCACCACAAGTTTCTGAACGATTTGTGCTGTGAACTTTGTGAAAGAAGCAGTTCACTCAGCTTCATAAAACTTCAGCATTTGTTCATTAATCAGCCATTAAACTCATCACAGAAAGTTAAGGTTTGTACTTAACACCCTAAGCACCTTTTTTAATAAAGAGATTAATGCTCCTGCAATGCCATTCAGCACAGGAAGACAACAGCTTAACACCATAGAGTCTCATTCCTGCAGATAGTCAATTGTTGTTAGGGAATCCTAGAAGTTAAAATTTAACTTTTTATTTTTTTCATTTCCTTTCTGTGTCTTTTTTCTCTTGCTCTTAAACTAATCTTTCTTTCTCTCTATTTCTCTATCTCTATCTTATTTGCCTCTAATGCACCATATTTTCTTTTTCATCCTTCTGTTTCTTTCTCAATCCTGAAATATTATTAGTTAAGGAAATACTTGGTTGGTCCCAAATTCACCAAGGTCCCAGATGCCCCATTACCCTTGCCACCCCTTTATCAGCTCATAAGCCTACCAATTTACAGTGCAAAAATATTTTGAGCTGAAGGATGAAGAAAAAAGTCTAACTAAAAAAGCCCCATTTCAGAAAATTTTGAACCATTTTCAAAAGGCATTTAATAAGGTGCCACATACAAGATTACTACACAAGATAAGATCTCTTGGTGTTGGGGCTAATATATTAACATGAATAGAGGATTGGTTAACTAACAGAAAACAGAGAGTGGAAATAAATGGGTCATTTTCAGGTGAGGTGCTAAGGTGCCACAGGGATCGATGCTGATGCCTTTATTATTTACAGTCTATATTAATTACTTGAACGAAGAGACATCTATTGCAGTCAATTTTACTGATTACTAGAAAAATGAGAGGTGACCTTGCTGAAACATGTAAGATTCTGGGGGGGGCTTGAAAGGGTAGATGCTGAAAGGTGGAATCTAGACCTAGGGGACACAGTTTCAGAACAAGGGGTTACCCAGTTAAGAAAGGGATGTGAAATTTCTTCTCTCAGAAGGGTGTGAATCTCTGGAGTTATTTACCCCAGAGAGCTGTGGAGGCTGACACTGAACATTTTCAAGACTGAAATAGATTTTTGACTTAAGGAGAGTTGAAAGTTATGGGGAATAAGCAGGAAAGTAGAGTTGAAGCCACAATCAAATCAGCCATGATCTTATTGAATGGAGTAGATTTGTGTGCCATATGGGTTACTCCTGTCCATATTTCTTATGTTCTTATTATAAAAACCTTTCAAAATGATTACCTTTTCTTGAGAGCAGGATCTACTGCAGAATTAGTGAACAAGTGCGACAATTTTTGAGATCAAGAGGGCTAATTCATTCTTCATACTTGCGTTTTTAATTGAAAGGAATAGCTTAACCTAGAATTTCTCCTCTATTGACAATACTACAATTGAACCAGCTTCATTAATGAAATTTCAACCAGGATAAGGATAACAGTAAATGAATTAATGAGACCATTAGCTCAGTCCAGGTCTAGAACCATTAATTAAAAATAAACAGCTATATAAGGTACTAACTAGATCATAAGAGAGGGGATAGAGATTTTGTTTCTTAGATCACGGATGGGCAGTTAAAATCTGTTGCTTGTGGTAAAGGGGCAGGTCGGGAACCCAACACATTGGGCAGAATTTTCCCATTGGCGTGCACGACCGGGCCCCGCACGCACGCGCATAAAATGATGTGCGGTGATGTCAGGCGAGCGTCCTGACGTCACCACGTGCCATCACATTTTGTTGGGCAGGCGCGCGATGCTCTCCGATGCACATCCGCCATTAATTAACCGGCCACTTAAGGCCCTTGATGCTCCAATCGACCGCGATTTATCGGCGCCCATGCAATCTTTGGGTCGGCGCATGGGCGCAATGGGCAGGCGGGTAAGACACATTTGTATAAACCTCATCCACAGGCGGGATAAGAGGGCTCACTGGGGTCGCGAGTGTGTTCTCTCAAGTATTGATTTTTCAAGGTTATTGAAACTTGCCTGTGTGATTTGCAACACTTCAAAACACATACCAGTTGCTTTGTCTGGACCCTTAACCTTCAGGTCAGCACTCTGCAGGGCCAAGGGGTAGACCAAGGCGGAAGAGGCCACTATCCTGCTGCCACAGTATACAGGCAGCAAAGCAGCTACCTCAATATGTCTGAGGTGCAATGCCAAAAGAGGCTCCATCTCTCAAGGGAGGCAGTCAACTATATCTGTCAGATGATTGGGCCTGAGATCTCCCCTAACTGTGTGGGTGGACACCCCATGCCAGTGGCTCAAGGTCACAGCTGCCCTCAACTTCTATGCATTTGGCTCTTTCCAGGGCTCGGTGGGTGATCATTGCGGTGTCTCCCAATCAGCTGTCCACACTTGTGACAAGCAGGTTACAGACGCTCTGTTCAGACAGGTATCTACCTTCATCCACTTCCGCTGTGACCAGGCAAGTCAGGCACAGCGAATAAGAGGCTTCGCGGCCATTGCTGGCTTCCCCTGTGTCCAGGGTACTATAGACTGCACACATGTGGCCATCAAGGCGCAAGCAAGTGAGCACGGTGCCTTCGTCAACAGGAAGGGCTTCCACTCCATGAACGTGCAGATAGTGTGTGATCACAGAATGCAGATTCTACAAGTCTGTGCAAGGTACCCAGGCAGCTCCCACGCCTACATCCTCAGACACTCCCAGGTGCCGGCACTCTTCAGTGCTCTAGCCCGGATGAATGGATGGCTGCGGGGTGACAAGGGCTATCCCCTCAGAAGGTGGCTCATGGCGCCTCTCCGCCATCCAAGAACAGAAGCTGAGCAGCGGTACAATAGGAGCCATGCCTCCACAAGGGCTGTGGTGAAGAGAGCTATCGGCCTTCTCAAGATGGGCTTCTCAAGGGGCGCACTCCAGTACCCCCCAGATCGTGTGTTGCTGATAGTGGTTGCATGCTGCACTCTGCACAATCTTGCGCTGGAAAGGGGGGACGCAGTGGACAATGAAGACGTCGTCGCAGTGGCTGTGGCTGCACACAATGAATCCAGCAGTGAGTCCGAGGATGAGCACACACAGGGCAATGCTGAGAGGGTAGACCCTGACCCGGGCATACTCCAAGGAGGCAGGGACACCTGGGAGGCTTTAATCCAACGAACCTTCAGTTAGCAAACCACAGATGGACCTCCAGGACAAGCCTGGACTGCAGGCTCCATACTCGATACCTAAGTGCAAAATCTGCCAGGTGCGGATCAGTAACTAAGGGCTTTGTTAATAAAGCTGAATGTCCCTCAAAGCACTCATAACATTTTTGGAAACCATACATATGCAGAAGAAAAGAGGCATCCTCCGCCATGGTCACATGTCTGAATTTATTATCACAAGCAAAGAAATTTAATGAAACAAAATGACAAGGGTGTTCCAATTCAAAGCAAATCATAAAGACCTCATCTCGGGCCAACACAAAGGCACCAGTGATAAACCCATGGTGTGCCTAAGGTGCCTTCTGTTTTCATTTCCGGGTGCTACGTCTTGGTGCTGCCTCATCGCTGGGAGTGGCATCCGAGACAGCCTGCTGACTCTGACATCCTGTTGGCGTCAATGACCTTGGCGGTCGCCCTCTGGCCCGTGGAGCCAGTGCTGTTCCCGCCTGGGAGGGAGCTGTCAGTTCTACAGCTGGCATCTCCCCAGTCATCGCAGCCTCACCAGATGCACTGGTCACTGGTAGAGGGGCAGAGGAGCTGCTGCCCTCATCCGGAGCGCCCTGAGAGGTGCCCACAGAGATGACAGACAGCTGCTGTGCCGATGAGATGTCGCTTTGGACCTCCGTGCTCATCATAGATGGACAGGCACCGAGCTGGGAAACTTGGTGCCCACACCATCGCCGACACTGGCACTGACCAGCTGAGTCAATGCTGATGTGAGGGCTTGCTGGTCCGAGCGCATCCCCAGGAACCCCTGATGGGTCTCCTGGAGGAGCCTCTCCACAAGAGTCGCCATTCTCTCCATGGAGGACGCATGGCATTCAGACATGTGGCTCATTGCTTCAGCGATTGTCCGTGTAGACTCCTCCACCACGGAGGCCAAGCCAACCATAGCCTCATGTATCTCCCCCAAATGCTCCCGCACACCCGGTCACATTTCCAGCACCAGCTGCGTTGCAGATGACTCCAGAGGCACATCATCAGGCACCAGCTGAGTATGTGTCTGGTCCCCGGCAGTCCTCCGACTGCTGGCGCCATGGGCACTGTCTGTCTCTGCCAGCTCCTCCAGTGACTGTGAAGTGCCCTAACCGCTATGCCCCGGGACACTAGCCGATGTTCTGATTCCCACCAAGGTGCCAGTGTCTGCGCTGATGCCTGCTTGGCAGAGATGGTGTGACGCTGGCGAAACTTCAGGGCCCTCAGGTGTGAGAGGGGGCCTCTGCTGCTCCTCCTCCTGGCCCTGCTCCACTGATGCTGAAATGAAGAACAAGGACAGTGGATCAGTTAACGTGAAGACAATAACAAAGTGCATCCCTGTCCCCCGGATCATTATGCGCTCATCCTTCCATAAGCAATGGTCATGCCATGTTGCAAAATTAAATCAATTAACATTCAGCAGTGGTATGGCTGTTGGGAGAACAATGCTGACATCACTGCTGGGCAAACATACCTGACCGTGGCACCCCAGCTTCACCGACACCAGTGGACCTGGGTGCATGGCGCCTCTCTAAATCCAGGGCCTCCTGCTCAAGCCGGATGAGAATGGTGATCTGCACCTGGCCGCCGCCAGCCCTCACACGCTCTGCCGCGTTATGAGCATTTGTCTCCTGAAAATGAGAGACGAGCATTGATTTGTGCAAATTGTACCTGGACTCTCTTTGCGCACAGCCCACCCCAACCAGAGTGGGACATATCAGGGCTCCAGTGCCTCCTCACCCCGCTGCTGCCGAACACTCACACAAAGATGCTAGACCTGTTCCCCACCCCCCTCCACCCCAACATTTGGCCACATGCTGCCTACATCACATTAGGCACCACACGGTATATCCTTCCATAGCAAGGAGGCGCAAGCACGTGGAGCACAGAGGGCAGCAGATGGTTCGTTGCCACGCCACCTTGAAGCTCCCCTCCCAGCATGTCATCACCCTGACTTGGACATGTCCTGCAGTTCAAGCACAGCTCCTCCAGACTACCCCTAAAATAGCAATGTGGGTCTCAATGTGCCACATGCTGTGGGGGCAGAACCCATCTCTTCAGCCCCTCTCAGGCTGCCCTCGGCATGGGCAATATTGATTGGCCCACCCGGCAAAAGACACATGCCGTCAATGATTCAGTGCAGTCACTACACTCAGACATGGGGGGGGGGGGGGGCGGGCAGCAGGGGGGAGGGGGGAGGTAAGCCCACCTGCTGGGATAATTGACCAATGCCAACATTGTCCTCACCCTTCCAGAGCGCAACAAGTCATTGAAGCGCTTGCGATACTGGATCCAGGAGCGCCGCACCACATCGCGGGAGCTCACCACCTCCGCCACCTCCTCCCAGGCACGTTTGGTCATGTGGGGGGGCCTCCTCCTCCCATCCTGGGGAACCAGCACCTCCTGCCATACTGCCACCTCCTTGAGGAGGGCCGCAAGGCAGTCATCGGAAAAGCGAGGGGTGCACTGGCCCCCCGCCCTACCCTCTGGCCTGGCCTGCCCTGCCAAGATGGTCTGCCCCCAAGCCTGGCCAGACCTGGTGGCCTACCATCCGGACTTGCGTCACCTCCATTGCCCCTCTGTAGAGCCCTTCGCCCAGCCATTGTGAGCAGCCTTTCCAAGGCTGCCAGCCTTCCTTTATGCAGGCCGCTGGGTCGCCATTAGACCCGGCGGGCTGAGCGCGCCCGCTGCTGCCCGCCCACTCCCACTTTGCACGGGAGTAGTGAAGTGCGCTGGGCAGGCCTTAATTGGACCGCCCGCGTAAAATTGTGGTGCGGACCCAATCACGAGCAGTGATCGGGTCCACGCCCACCCGCACCCGTTCCCGCTCCATCCAGAAAATTCAGCCCATTTTTGTTTAGAAGTTGCCGCCACCGTTCTGAGTTTCAGAACTTTTGCAATTTTCAGCAAGGCAGCTGCATTTTGGAGGCCTTTCTAAATCACATCTCCAGTGTGGAGCTTTGAACCATAGATTAAAGGTGGGAAGAGTCTAAAATGTGAGTAAACTGGTGTTGCCCCATTTACAGTTCATCATGAAGTGCTGTAGCCTGAGTTATAGCTTTGTTTACTTAAGGCAAGTGATGACTGTTCTGTGATTGGAAAGGATAAGTGACCATGAAATAATGTTGTTGCCAAATTGTTACTTCTGACAACTGGCAACCTGTCAAGTGAAAGAACAGTTGTAAAAGTGGAAAAATCTTCAGATGTATTAGAATAGATTATCCACTGGATACAATGCTATTCTGCATTGTACAACTTTGAAGAGCTAGATCAGTGTGAGATCCAGAGCTAATTGTTTACACTCTCCTCATGGCTTTCATTCATTTTTTGCATAACAATCTAGCCATGTGTTTGGCGGTTTGAAAGCTCTGAAAAATGTATGAGATTCTATTTGTTCTTTATAGAACACCTCAGCCATCTGTATGGCAGTTTGAAAGCTTTGACAGATATCTGATATTTTGGCTCTCATCAAAGGCACTAATGGATTCTATACTGCATGGTTTGTTCATACGGCCATCCAGGGGAATGTCAGTTTGATTGCTTGGCTGCATTCCAAACCACTAATGGATTTTGCATATCAAGGTTCCTCAGCTCTCCTGTGGAATGTAAGTTTGTTTATTTTGACAGATTTATGCTTTTCAAAGACTTCCAAATGTTATTATAGGGCTTGCGTGTTCTGTTTATAAAATGGTGAGTGTGTTAGGTGGGATAGGGGTTGGAGGGGGTGAGCGGGCAGACAGGAGAAGGAGGATAAGGGGGTGAAGGGGCTTGAGGGATGGTAAGGGGGTGAGGATGCAGGGGGTTATACACTGATCTCCAGAACTGGGCTGATGTCTCTACCCAGGGGTGGGCCTTTTAACCAGGTCACCTTGGTATTGGCCCACCTGCATCTCTGTCCTTCAGGAGATGAAAATCCCATCTGTCAGCACTGCTGGGATGGAGGTGGGATTGTGACTTCAGAAAAATTCCCAATTCCCAAATATCACGTCCATGATGATGAAAGCCCAGACCCCCATCTTTCAATTAGGCACTTTAGGTTATGAGTTAGGATCAGTGATCGTTCCAGACTCAATACTGAGTCCAGCAATTTTCAATCATAGCCATTGTCCCCATTTTTTCAGGCAGCAGCTGTTGGTAATAATTCCTCGATTGCCATTTACGCCTCCTCTAGACCCATTTTCTGTTTATTTACTTGTCCCATGACAATTCCCTTTTGCCTTGCACCATCATTCCTTCTGTCAATTAAATCTCCAGCCTTCCAACATATCACAAACTTGTTCTTTTATCCCCTGCTCTCTCCCCCACACTTTCCACTGTCTCTGTATTTGGTTAAAACTTGCTACATTCCTAATTTTTGCTGATTCTGATGAAAGGCCGTCAATCTGCAACATTGGGCAGAATTTTATGGACCGTCCCGCTGGCGGGATTTTCCAGTCCCGCCGAAGTCAATGGGCTTTTGAACGGCTCACTGCATTTTCTGGCCACGCCACCACGGGGCCATAAAATTATGCCAATTAACTCTGTTTCTCCCTTCATGGATACTGCCTGGAGTATTTCCACCCTTTCCTGTCTTTATAATCTGTTTTGAGTGTTTGTTGAAGCATAAATGTTGACCAGGAGAACTCTCCTGCCCTTCTTCAAATACTGCCATGGGAGCTTTTTTATTCATTCACAGGATGTGGGTGTCGCTGGCTGGGCCAGCATTTATTGCCCATCCCTAGTTACCCTTGAGAAGGTGGTGGTGAGCTGCCTTCTTGAACCACTGCAGTCCATGTGGTGTCGGTACACCCACAATGCTGTTAGGGAGGGAGTTCCAGGATTTTGACCGAGCAGCAGTGAGGAAATGACAATACATTTCCAAGTCAGGATGGTGAGTGACTTGGAGGGGAACCTCCAGGTGGTGATGTTCCCACGCATCCACTACCTTTGTCCTTCTAGATGGTCGTGTTCGTGGTTTTGGAAGGTGCTGTCTAAGCAGCCTTGGTGAATTCCTTGGTGAATTTTATGTTCATGTACGAAGGCAGATGGGACCTTGGTTTAACGTTGTATCCAAAGGGCAGCACATTCAGCAGTGCAATACACCTCCATATCATGCTGAAGCACCAGCCTAGATTATGTGGTTAAGTCTTTGGGGTAAGGAGAGAGATTAGGGGCAGAATTTTGCCGTTGGCGTGCGGGGGCGGGCCCGACACGCCAACACGTAAAATGACACGTGATGACATCGGGCGTGCGTCCCGAAGTCATCGCACGTCATCTCAATATTTCATTCGGTGGGCACGCGCCCGAGGCAGCTGCATGCCCGCTGAGATGTCAACAGCCTATTAAGGCCATTAAAAAAGTAATTAAACTTGTTAAGAACACTGCCCATCCAGTCTTAAGGTTGGTGGGCAGGCGAAGAGCCCAAGTGGCCTTCGCAGTTTTCAGGAAAGCTTATCCACGAGCGGAATGAGGTTTCCTGAAGCTTTTATAGAATAAATAATTAAATTTTCCAAACTTCACAAACATGTCCCAGCTCATGTGACACTGTCGCATGAGGGGACATGTTTAAATAAATTTTTACTTAATTTATTAAAAAGTTTTATAATCCATTCAATCTCCAAGGCAACTCCATGCCTTAGGGAGATTGCTGCGCTCTTTCACGTGCATGTGCGAAAGAGCACAGGCTCTGGCACTCCCTCCTCCTCCCACCTGCACAGGTAGCGCTGAGCAGCCGCGCGTTACGCTGGGCGGGTCTTAATTGAACCCCTCCACCCCAGCCCCTGCCCACTCCTGCCTACCCGACCCGCCATAGGAAATATCCTCCCCTTTATAGGCAAGAATGTTACTATTTAACAGAATGTAAGATGTTGTTGTAGCAAGACAAAAATTGACCCCATGACGTCTAGTTATCCTTATCCCTAATGACATTTCAAAGAAATGGAAAATTCATAGGTGGATCAGAGATTTTGCTGGCCTACTCTCAAGTACCCAATTCTACCATTCTTCAGGTATCGGATTGAATCACGGCAAATTTACTTTATCCAATGATCTCTACGATTATCCTGTAAAACTTTAAGATGAGTGGATTATTGATTGCAGGAAAAATATCTTGGAAGTGTGTCTTACTTTTTTATGTACCTATATTGTTAAAATATTCATATGGAGCCCTTGTATCATACATCTGATTCTGCAAACCCTGGAGATGACAATAACCAAAGGGACTATCTTGGGGTACCTCTGTACCATAACCCAGATAACAGCGGGTAAGTCTTTATAGAGGTTGATTGGTGGTCACCCAGACAGGTGAAAAAAAAATCGGAAATATTTCTAAATTGCAAAACAAAGCAACATATACTTTTGCATTGTATTTTTTTCAGATATTGGTGATTAATTACAGGGGGTGAGGTTAAATTTACCAGTTCACATTTGTTGCAGAGTGTTGCGTTGAAGGCACAGGCTTGGACCTGCAGTTTGGTGCTTTCAGTCGGGTTGCTGCTGTCCCTTTTACTCAGCATGGGCGTAACAGCTGCAGCGTGTGCTGTTAATTTTGGCATCAAGATTGCTGGTGATTGTAGAGCCTGGATATGTGAAGCTATGTTAGTCTATGCAATTTAAAAAAAAACAAAGCATGCAACTTCTAGCGTCATATTGTCAATGCTGATAGATGATGACATGGCAACATCCTGGGCCATGACATTAGTCTTCCAGATGCTGATGGTCAAACCTAACTCTTTACAGGCATGAGAGAGTCTGTCCATTTGCTGCTGAAGGTGTGCCTTGGTATGGACCATCGTCAGTGTGGAGCAACTCTCTGATGAGGACTTGGTGCACCTTTGTCTTGGATCTCGGGCAAGCAATCTTGAGCAGCTTTCCATCAGTTCTGGCATGTAAGTAGACACCTTTGGTAGAGGGTGTGAAGGCATATGACAGCAGCAAAGAGAAGAATATACCAAAGAAAGTTGGTGCCAGAACACAGTCCTGTTTGATCCCACCGCCATCGAAAGGGAAGGTTGCCATTACCATATTTACTGGTACACTGCTATTCTACTTTCAAGTTAGAAGTACATCCATTCCACACTGAGACAGGAATCTAATCAAATGGTGCACATTAATGTCCTTAACAACCAAAGAAGTATCCATTTAGATTTGCAAATGAGTTTGGCACAATTTCAACTGGCAATGTGTTTTGGAAAATGGCAGGTCAAAAATAAGCAAAAAAAAGGAATGTAACTTTATCTCTACTAATCATTATATTTTACAAAAACTAATCCGATTGTTTATTCTGTTATGTCGTGTTGCATCCATGTAATCTTGTTTCAACTTATTCTTATTCATGCACGGATGTGAGCATTGTTGGCAAGGCCATCATTTATTGCCCATCCCTAATTGCCCTTGAAAAGGTGGAGGTAAGTCACCTTTTTGAAGCACTGCAGTCCCTGTGGTGTAGATACACCAATAATGCTGTTGGGGAGGGAATTCCATGGTTTTGGCCCAACGACAGTGAAAGAACGGCAAATAATTCCAAGTCAGAATAGTGTGTGACTTTAAGGGGAACTTGCAGTGTAATGTTTCCAAATGCCGCAGCCCTTGTTTTACTAGGTTCCTGAGATCCCAGTTTGGAAGGTCCTGTCAAAGGAGCCTTGGTGAGTTGCTGCTATGCATTTTGTATATGGTACACACTGCTGCCACTTTGTGCTGGTGGTGGAGTGAGCGAATGTGTACGACGATTGATGTCTAGCATGCTGCTTTGCCCTGGACAGTGTCGAGCCTGTTGAGTGCTGTTGGAGCTGCTCATCCTGGCAAGTGGAGAGTATTCCATCACACCCCTGATTTGTGCCTTGTCGATTGTGGACAGGCTCTGGGGAGGCAGGAGGTGTGTTAATCGTCACAGAGTTCCCAGCCTCTGACCTACTCTTGCATCCACAGTATTTAGATGGCTGGTCCAGTTAAGCTTCTGGTCAATGGTCATCTCCAGGATGTTGATGATGGGGGATTCAACAGTAGTAATTCCAATGAATGCCAAGGGGAAGAGCAGAAACGGTCATTACCTGGCACTTGCTTGGCTTATAAACTGTGTGTGTGTGTCAGCTGCTCTGTACAAACAAATCAATTCCATTTTTGATGGATGGTGCTGCCCTAGTTTTAACCCTTTGAAATTCGCAACATTTTGGGCCATTTTCTTTAGGCAGCCTAAGTCTGAATCTCGTCTAGGTCTGGTTCCATAAGGGCACAAGCTGCTTCATTATCTGAGGAGTATGGTCTTAGTGATTAGTCACTGAGTGAGCCTGAGTTGTCACATTGCACAGTTTAGGTATTTAGCTGCAAAAGCGCTAAAACTAAGTCACCAACAGATTAGTTACATACTTTCAGATAAATAGGGACACTGAGAACTTGCAAAGGCTAACATGAGATATTAAAAATAAGAGGATCAGGTTTGTGAAAAGCAAATGCATAAATATTAGTTTATTATAACTTTTCTCAATTCTCTTCTATTTGTTTTTGTATTTTTGAATACCATGCTTCCAGATCTTGAAACCTGAATGACTCAATCAGCTTAAAATCTATACATTTCACAGCACATTGAGAAATGGTGAATCACTTGCATTATCCAGCATGTCCTTTTCAGTTTTTTGGAACATTAAGAACTGAAGATTGATCAGTTAACGTAGACTGAGATCAATAAAATGTTGACGTGGGATATGTGTGAGTTTGCACTTCTGCACATGCATCAGTCAGTAACTGTGTGGCCTAATTACTTTGGTGGTAAGAAACAATCACAAGGAATTATACTTTGAGGCTGGAAACTCAATTCCATATACTTTCTGAAGTGTAGCCCATTCAGCAGCAACAGGTGAATTAAATATTATGCAGATGGTAGCTGTAAGAGATCAACAACCTTTCTTTTTTACTTGACAGTCATGTCACGGAAATGATGGACTGTTACCTGGAGATCCAATGATATAACATGTCATTTATCTGATATCTATGGCTAAAAATGCCGGTACATCTCAGTGTTTAGTACAAGAACATGGGAAAAAAAGGAGGAATAGCCTGTCACTGTTATGTTAACAGTGCCACCAAAGCATTTTACTGTTGGAAGCAATGACAAGAATATAGTTTCCCTTTCTGTTTCATTTAGACCGTTATTTTTCTACTTCTCAATAGGGATGTATAGTTTAGTTCCAGGCACAGAGCATAATTCCTAATTATCTAATGAAAGGTTAGAATGTCAAAAATAAATGACTGTTAGCAGTCATAGTGTGAAATTTTTAATTCCAATATATTTATAGGTAATTGCAGGTTGTATTAGTTCTGCTTATAAAGTAACATATGGGAGGTTATTTTTGGTCAAAGGGTGAAAACAGGTGCTAAATGTATGCACTGTTGAGAAGTCACACCTATTTGAATGTCTGGATTTGGCACACCATTTTGGTCTTAATTGCTGATTACCATCATTTCAATTTCCCTGGGTGTGCTCAACCAGAAACCTACAGGTTTAGCGCTCAACTGCTGATTAGAGGTAATTTTCATGTAACAGCATATGTGGGGTCCTCACACCATTTTCCACTGAAGGTATGGAGTGCGTAGGGAGTGCCCTGGCTGGCAAACAGCAGCTTATTGCAGGATGGGTATCGCTGTTTTGCATGCTGTAGCCAGTCATTAGATATGCACTTTATCAAACTGCTTAACGAGTTGGCATCCTACGTACTTCCCATTGGAAATGTGCATGTGCATCACGAACAGCATTTGAAATGTTAGGTGTCCGCTTAACACCTAAATAACAGGTGCTACGTGGCCCAATTTAACCCCTCGACATTCAGATACAAATGACATTGTTGCATCAAGGTTGGATCATGATTCCATGGAAAATTTTTCAAGATACAACTATATCTTTAAAGTATACAAAATATCCGAGGAGTCCAATAGCCCCTGCATATTCTGCGGCATTGTTTACTGTTAGCTATTCTTGTCCCTCTACAAACATCTCTAATTATTCCTTTCACAGCCTACATCCACTTTTGTAACATTGTCTGACTCCGCCCCTGCCTCAACTCATCTTCTGCTGAAATCCTCATCCATTCCTTTCTAACCTCTAGCCTTGACTACTCTCCTGGCCGGCCTTCCATTATCCACTTTACAAGATACATTTTCAAATCATGGCCTCTCCCTCTATCTCTATAACATCCTCCAACCCCAAAACCCTCTGAAATCTCTGCCCTCCTCCAATCTGGCATCTTTTGCCTTCCTAGTCTTCATTGATTGTTATGGATGTTCCAACTGAGCAAATGAGAAGGATGTGCCATGATCGATGATGTTTGCAGATGACATTGAACTGTGCGGTAGGGATGATGAGAACACAAATGGTTATCTGGAGAACTAGAAAAAAGCATTGAAGACACGTATATGAAGATCAGAGGACCAAAGACCCAATATATAGACTGTCAGTTTGAGCCTAAGGAGGAGGATCAGAATGAAGATGTAAAGATTATAGGTGACGATATGGAGAAAGTGACACCACTTCAAGTATCTGCAGTTATTGGTGGCAGAAGATAGACATATGGGAATAATTGTTTGATAGCACAGAACCTTAGTATTGATGAAAAAAGATATATTCTGCCAAAGCTTTTCATCTTGCACTCATCAGGACAGATTCACAAGAATATCAATGTAAAAGGAACAACAATTTATACTGCATGAGAAGAGAGTTCTGACTGGTTGGCAAGTTGACTCTGATTGGTAGAGGTGTTTCCATGGACAATGCGCCAGGGAACAGTTAACTGCCAAGCTTTTGTTTAAATTCAAACCAGACAGGTTGACTCTGATTGGTCAAAGCTTTGCCATGGAAATGACCCAGGGAATGGCTGTCCCCGAAGCTTTTGTTTAATTGAAAAAGGTGCAATGCGTGGACAAGATCTTTCTGTCTGCAAAGAACAGGGCCCTGTGTGTGAATGTATGTGGCTTCCAGCACACGTAAGTGAGCCACACTGATAATAAGTAAAATGGGAGAAGTTGAAAGAAGAAGAAGCATTGTCAGGCATGCCTTCAGCTGTCGATGCTCGAAGATCTGGAATTCGCCTGAAACCTTTTTCCCTCTCTACCTCTCTCTCCTCCTTTAAGATGTTCCTAAAACTTACCTCTTTGAACAAGCTTTCAGTCACCTGTGAGCAGCGGCATGTTTTCAGACTTAGGTCCGGAAATTCAGCTCTGCAGCACCACTGGTGCCAGCACTACGGAAGGCAAAAATTCAGAAAATATCAACTGAAATGCTTCCTGCCACATCCAGCGGAGCCCCCTTGCAAGTTTCATTTGTAAGGACATTAGCGCTAGTGTGAGTGTGCTGTGCATGCACTGGAGACATACAGGGAGGGTGGATTGTGTCACCAAACAGCTTCTAATGCTGAAATAAAAGCAAAATACTGCAGATGCTAGTAATCTGAAATATAAACAGAAAATGTTGAAAATACTCAGCAGGTTTGCCTGCATCTATGGAGAGAGAAAAACTGAGTTAACCTTTTGAGTTGAATATGACTTTTCTTAGCTCTGTTTCTCTCTCCACAGATGCTGACAAAGCTGCTGAATATTTCCAGTGCTTCCTGCTTTTATTATAGCCTCTAACACTGATTTGGTGCCTGATCTGCCCTTTTGGACCTCATAGGTCTATTACAACCCCCTCTTAATCGTTCCCAGCAGAACATGTGCTCAGCTGTAGAAAAAAATCCACCACAGCTCCCCTCCATGCTGCATGCCTACTAGTATTATTTAAAGGTATGATCATTCAAATTTCAGGGTGGCTACTTTTGACTTCCTTTTGCTACTGCAGAGTGAGTGCAAGTGCTGTGTTGAGGTTTATTGGATTATTGGAGGTGTTGAGAGAAGTTTTTGGTTTTGCAGGTGAGTGACGTTGGACTTTGAGGAGAGCTGTTGGCCTGTCAGGAGAAAGCCCGTTTTCAGTGATGGAAGCTACGGCTGCAGTTCTCCTGGGCTGCAGCATGACTTGGAAATGGAGCAGAGGAAGCAGAGGGGAAACTAAGTGAGGTGGGAGGTGGAGGTGGGTGCTCAATAGAAGGCTGTACCCATCAAGGGTCTTTAGAGAGCAATTCTCCTACCTCCAACAATGGAGCAGTGTCTGAGGTGGCTTCATTTCACCAGATGACCACCATTTCAGGTAGTCACTGAACTGTACCGCCTTCTAGAACTGGACCTATAGCTGTACAGCAGAGTAAGTCAGTACTATCAGTGGCTGTTATAATCAGGTGAGGAGGGGTTGAATGGCTCCCACTCCCCTTTCCCCCTCCTCTTCTGACTGCAACAAGTTTTTTTGTTTAAAAAGGATACACTTGCCAATTCAGTGAGTTTAACTGTTTAGATGCTGTGACAATAAAATACACAATCAGACAGGTTCTCTTGATTTTTTCAAAATAAAAGAGGGTAGTTTTTATTCTACTTAACCCAGTCTAAGTAAAATAACTTTAAAAATGTTCCAACTTTGACACACAGAGACAAGCAATTGAGACGCTGATGGAACAAACATC
Organism: Cetorhinus maximus; assembly: GCF_964194155.1. Lineage (NCBI taxonomy): Eukaryota > Metazoa > Chordata > Chondrichthyes > Lamniformes > Cetorhinidae > Cetorhinus > Cetorhinus maximus. The sequence continues at coordinate 87,684,184 of NC_135885.1, forward strand.
TTTCTCTCAGAAGTTCACACATGCACAAATAGAGTGGGGAGGAGAAATTAAATAATTTATAGTCCAGTAAAATCGAGGGGGTATACCACTCTTAAAGGCTGATAACTTGACTGGCTTCAGGCTGAATTCAGCAGTCCTGCTGCTTTCGGTCCAGAGGCAGTTTAAAATTGTAGACAAACAATGGATGATTTATTTGTCCTTCTGGAGACAACAACGCTGGGTTAAGATCTTTTTAAAATCTCTGTCTGCGGTAACTGGATAGTCAAAATCAGCAGACAGGGTTCAAAAACTTGCAAGTTGGATGGAGAGAGAGAGAGAGAAAGATGGACCCACTCAGGATTTGTTCCTTCAGCATGTCAATTGCTTGTCTCATTCTGCAAAGTAAGCAGGTGCTTAAAGTACACAAAGGGTTGGCTTGTCACATGACCTTCTCTCTCCACAACTGCCCAGTGATCCAAATATGCTCATGGGTAATGTATTTCAATTGTAACTTGATTAGATCATGACTGGGAATTCCCCACTCATCCAGGGAGCTGTTGTTTAAGTGATTATGCCTAATAGTTTGTCTCCACCCAGTTGCGTACCTAGGTGATTGTCTGGACGCTTTGCTAATGGGATAGGAGGTGGCCCCCATTTATCCTCTTTCAAGACCAGTGTTCTGGGTACAGCTTTTCAGACAGGTTGTCTCCATTTCAATGGTTTTTGGAATGTCGTATGTACAGTGATGCAAGACTGTTACTTTAGTCTATTTTTTTAAAAATCAATTAGGGTTTCCAGCAATTTAAAAAATATTTTTTTTTTCTAATTTAAACATTGCTTCACAAAATTGTAAACTGAGCTGGCTCTCAATTTCTATGCTTGTAGATCCTTCCAGGCAGGAGCAGGGGACATTTCCAATATTTCACAGTTCACCATCACTGCATCAGGGAGGTAACAGGGGCCCTCGGACAAAGGGGAATTCATAGTCTTCTCTCCTACTAGGAAGAAGTAGGGAGAGTGGACATGTGGCTTTGCCAAGGTACCACAATTCCTAATGGTGCCGGGTGCCATCGACAGCAGACACATGGCACTGGGGACCCCCCATTTTAATGGGGAGATGTACCTCAACCACAAGGGCTACTACTCTATGAAACTGCAGTTGGTGTGTGACCATGCAGAAAAAAAATCTTGCTGAATGCCTGCTATCCTTGCAGCAATTACAATCCATCCATACCTGCCATCTTTGAGCCACCAGGAAGAACCAGTGGCTGGCTGCTGGGTGACGAGAAATACCGGCCTATACCTGGTTCACGACTTTCCTCCACCCCTCGACCACACAAGGACAACGCGCTGACAATGAGAATCATGCTGCCACCAGGAACATCGTGGAGCATGTCTCCAAGTTTGTGGTGGTCTGCTACATCCTCCAAAACCTTGTGCTCATGAGATCATGGCCCTTGCCACCAGGCCTTCAGAGGGCATCTCAGGAGGAGGAGGAGAAAGTGGAAGAGAAAGAGGAGGAGGGAGGGAGGAGGCATCTGGGACCCCTTCATTCCAGATGAGCTGTCCGTGAGCAGGTACTCAAGACTCCAGTTCCCCTGAGATGTCATCCCCACATCACAGCTGTTCCCCAATTCTCAACATCACAAGTCATCTGCTCCAGACCATCACATCGCCCTCTTGGCCAAAGTACTGAAATAAAAGCCACTATCAATAAAAACCATTCCCTATCAGCTTTATCCAACAACATTTCCAATAATACATACAAAACTGAACTATCCACCCTCGTGCAATTCCTTATTGCCTTTCTTACAGATGCTTCTGCCTGTCGTAGTGCTCCTATGCAGTTGTACCCCAGTGGCTGCAGTGTGGCTGGAGGTGGGTTCTTTTCTTTCAGTGAAGCACACTGAAGATGTAGCACCAGGACAAACTTGAACAGCTCTGGGCTTAAAATCCCATCTTTGGACTGCAGCACCTTGGCATGGGCAGCAATAGTCTGGCCTGGCTGGCTGGCAGGCAACAGTAGGAGCGCCGACAGAGTGACAATGGTGGGAGCATAAATGCTGTCATCCTGAAAGAGGGCATCAGCTTTATTCGCCACTGCCGCCTTCTGGGACACTGCCTCAGCAATGCTAGTAATCTGCTGGAGCATAGATTGCTGGATTTGTATGAGAGGATGCAAACACCTTTGAGCTCTGGTGTTTGCAGCCATGATGGTAGCAGTCTGTCCCTGCAATGACACCAAGCCGAGCATGCATGGCAACAAGGTTTCAAGGTGTCAGTCTGGGCTTCCACTGCAGCACTTAGACATTGGGCACATTCTGCGTGTGGTGCAATGGAAGCTGAAATGTCAACCGTCAGACACTGCAGTATGGGGCCATTCACAAGATCTGTTATGGAATTGGCCGCCTCTTCCACACTGGAATCGATGGGCTCCAAGATCTGTGCTATGCCCCTGTGCCAAGCTGAGACAGACTCTCCCATGCACCTTGACAATGACACTAGGCTCTCTGGCAGCTCTGCAAATGCACCAAGCAACTCAATATGCACAAAAGTAAAATACTGCAGATGCCGGAAATCTGAAATAAAAACAGAAAATGCTGGGAAAACTCAGCAGGCCTGACAGCATTTGTGGAGAGAGAAGCAGAGTTAGTTTCGAGTCCGATGACTTTGAAGAGTTGTCATATGGACTCAAAACGTTAACTCTGTTTCTCTCTCCACAGATGCTGTCAAATCTGCTGAGTTTATCCAGCATGTTCTGTTTTTATCTCAATGTGCATGCCCATCGCCTCTCTCCTGTACATTACCCCTTTGAAATCCCCTGCAGCAGAACTTACCTGCAACCTCACATTCCAGGGGAGGAGGGGCGGCCTCTTAGTCACCTGCCCCGCCATCACCTCAGGCCTTCAGTAATCCAGGTGTCATATTTAAAGGCGCCCCCTGCACAAAGCTAGCACTCTCTAAGACATTGGAAGTTGCTGCAAAGTCATGGCTGCCAAATGGAGGAAACATGTTGCCCCCAAATTTAGCAACGCCTCCCTTGGGTGCCTACTGGATGCAGTGGAGGCCTGTCGCCCATTGCTGTGGGCGAAGACCAGCAAGCAATGTCACGGATCCAGCACAGGAGCTCGTAGCAACGGTGGCCAGTGCCAATGCCCTGCAGAAGAGGGCAGTCACCCAGTGCCAAAAGAAGATGAATAATCTCCTCTGTTCCGCCAGGGTAAGTCACTCTTCTCATCACTGTCAACTCCCACACTCATAAACCCATCACACATCCACAGGGATCTCACTCACTGCCAGTTCAAGGGACACCACCATTCACTCTCTCACACACACCTTCATCTGCCCTGCAGACTGTGTCCTCATCCCATCCATGGCACCACTCACCACCCACACATATCAGGCATCCTTCTCATTTGGCCTGGCAGGCATCCTACTTACACTCTCTCTATTTGGATTCGTGTAGGATAAGCTGGCACACAAGAAGAGGGAGAGGTCACAGGCTGGTGGAGGACTTTGAAAACAGAGCCATCCAGCTGGTGCATGACGATCGGGAACCAGTCCTGTTCTGATGGTGAGGTTGCGCTGCTCAACTAAGTGAGGATCCAGCAGTGCAACATCCATCAGACAACCATGCCGTGAGTCAGTTCCCCTGTTCCACAGTCCCCTGCCATGCACTAATTATCTCTCCTTGCTTTCACAGGCACATCTATGCAGCAGCAGAGGGAGTGCACAAGCCAGGTCCTCGACTCAAAACCTGAAGTCATCACGGAAGAAGAATCTGATGACACCCTAATTGAAGGCCAATAACAGCGCTCACCCACACCCTCCACCAGCGCGGAGACACACACCTCGGTGGGAACTAGTTCTAGAATAGCCTTGGGGTCACAGTCTGGTGAGTACATCGCACTCTCTGATCCAGAGCAGGTGGCAGCAGGTGCTTCCCAGGTTTCTGGCACTTGGCGAACTGCTGGAGGCTAGACATCTGTTGAGTCCGTGTCAGATGAGGAGCTACCGGACTTGGTCATATCTCAGTTGCTGGAGCTGAAAAGGCAAGCTCGGGAACATCAGGAAGAGATGTCCACTGCACTCCTCAGATTGCAAGGCACGATGGAGGACTCAGTCCACCTTCAATCTGAGATGATAGCGTCGGCATGCCAAATCACTGAGGTCAACACTAGCAGGATGGTGTCCGCCATGAGGACCTTGGTCCAGGACATTGGTCCTGCATTGCTGCACAGACTGAACCCCATTGCTGATGTCACATTTGGCCTCTAACAGTGTCAACATGAGAGGGGTGTGGGGCAGCTGAACCTCACTCCAGCTGCCCCTTCTACTCAAGGAGTCAGCCTGAGGCCCTCGGGCACTCATAGTGAGGAGGGTCAGCAGGTGCACACCCCATGTCCATCCACCCAGGTGACTCTGGGAATGTCCAGTCCATCCTAATCCCCTCTTTCTGTGACCCCAGAAACTCCAGCTCCATAGGCTGAGGAGGGTGCCACTGCCACACAGCAGGACCCCGGAAGCAGGTCTCGGCCCTCCAGAGGGCGCCCACCAAGGTCATAACAGATAGGGCTTCTCAGTCAGCAGGCTGCCTCCACCTCCGCTGTGGATGGCGGGAGAGCACCAAGACACAGCAGCAGGGTTAGGAAGGTTAAGAAGATGTAACTCTTTCGAGTTATCAACAGTCACAGATTGTAACTCTTTCGAGTACATTCACAGTTCTTGGTTTCCGGGAGTGGGACATGAACCCACAACCTTCTGATTCAAAGGCGAGGGTGCTATGAACTGAGCCACAGCTGACACCTCAAGATGTAACTCTTTCGAGTTATCAACAGATCACATGTAACTCTTTCGAGTACATTCACAGTTCTTGGTTTCCAGGAGTGGGACATGAACCCACAACCTTCTGATTCAAAGGCGAGGGTGCTATGAACTGAGCCACAGCTGAGTTGCACAGCCTGGGCATGGGTGTTAATCACTTGTACATAACGTTCACTATTGTAAATAAACTCCCAAGATTGTCTCCTTGCCTATGGCTCCTTTTTATGATGAAGAGTGCCACTCAGATGTGAAACCTTGGTTCCTGCACAAGATAAAGGCAGGTGTCTCAGTCCAGGGCCTCTTCCCTGCGGAGTGTGTAACCTTCAGACCAACATGATGGTCTGGCTTAACACTCACTGAATATACTAGTGATGCCTGCACCTTAATGGAGCTTGTCATTGCTGCCAGAATGTTGTGGGCAGGCGTCACAGAGTTCCGTCATTCTCTCTGTGTGTTCTCAGTGCCTTTGAGGTGGGGCTGGCCCCCCATCACACCAGCATCTGTAACTGGTGATGTTGTGCTCCTGAAGGTGTCAGGTGCTGAAGGCTGACAAAGGATCAGGTGCATTTAAAGTTTCACGGCTGCGTCTCTATGATATGACCCTGGTCACAGAGTGCAAGCGAGCTGCCTTTGGCCAGACAGGAGTCAGACATTCTCAGAGGCTATGTGAAGATCTATGGAGTGTCCTCACTGCATGTCATCATCATCCTCCTAGAATCTAGCGACTATTAGGGCCTCCGCTGCATCTCCATGACATGAGCCTGAGCACTGACGTTATGTCCGCTGCTGTCAGCCACAGAGGAGTCAAAAGTTCACAGATGCAAGGTAAGGATGTCAGGACTGCCCTCACTGCATCTCATCATCATCCTCCACAATCTTGCAGCTATTAGGGCCTCTCGAGCGCGCCTGCCTTGTCTGGCCAGGGCGACGGCCTCATCGCCAGCATCCTCGCCTTAGAGGACCTCATCATCGTCAGCCCCTTCCATCTCCTCCTCAGCCAGGTCCTCCCCCCATTGCAGGGCCAGGTTGTGGAGTGTGGAGCAAACGACGATGATGCACGACCCTCAGTGGAATGTATTACAGTGCTCCACTGGATCTGTCAAGACACCGGAACTTCATTTTCAACAAGCACATCATTAGCTCCACCAAAGTCCAGGTCGCGGCATGATCCTCATTATACCATCTCTCTGCTGCAGTCTGAGGCCTCCGCACAGGCGTCATCAGCCACGTCCTTTGTGGGTAACTCTTGTCCCCAAGGAGCCATCCCTGCAGCCTCTGCAGACCCTGGAAGATGTCAGGGACCTGCTAAGGATGTAAGTCTTGCATACTCATTGGGACTCGCACGCAGACCTGTAGGATGCATTGGTGGTGGTTGCATATCAGCTGAACATTCAATGAGTAGAAGCCCTTGCGGTTGACATAGTTAACTGCTTGTTGTTACAGAGATCTGAGTGCCACATGAGTGCAGTTGGCACCCTGCACCTGTGGAAAACCAGAGATCTGCGCAAATCCCAGCGCTCTTGGTTCCTGGCTTTTTTGATCCCAGGGGGAAATGCACAAAGTTCTGTGCCTTCACGAAGAAGGTGTCCATGACCTCTTGGAAACACTTGTTCTCGGAGGCTTTCGAGATCCTGCACAGGTCACCTGTGGATCCCTGGAAGGAGCCACTAGCAAAAAAACTGAGCACCTTGATCACTTTCACGGCCACTGGCAGTGGATGCCTTCCATGTCCCCATGATGCCAAATCCTGCAGCAGGTGGGATATGTGACCAACCAGTTCCCTAGACATACGCAGTCTTCAGTGACACTGGTTCTTAGTCATCTGCTAGAATTACAAATGCCCTCTCTAGACCCTGGGTCTAGCGAGGCACCTACGAGCAACGGTTCACTGTGGATCTTCAGCTGCGTGCGCAGCAGGACCTGCCGCCCCTTCATCTTGAGGGTGGTGCTCCTCACTTTGCCAAGCCAAGCGCCTCCACCACACTCCTTTTCTTCTTCTCTGCTCCCTGTAAGCCATGAGGCATCTCATTAAATCACCAGGCTCCATGGTCCTGATGTTCTTCTTCTGAAGGATCAAAGAGAGAGACACATGTGTTAACATATGTGTCCTAAGAATCTCTTTTGATTAAGCCTGAAGGCCCTTTCACTGATGCCCACTTGGATGGCCAGTGTGTAGTGCACTCATTGGCTGTCTGAAACCCCACTCCACTTGACCAACTGGCAGTAGCTTCGGTCACTGGACTGCATGCTGTGCTCTCAGATCAGGCATTCTCCTAATCCACACTGCAAGGCTGTGCTGTTAGCTTGAACCATGGGGTAAACTGGTCCAAACCTTATTAAAGACATTGCAGGGGCTCTGAGCGCCTCCACCAGGGACTGCGCCATGGCCACCTTTTGCAAGGGGATTCTACAACTAGCCCAGTCGGCCAATTGTTCTGCTGCTCCCTAAAATGCACATTAATTTGCAGACTGTACCCGAGGGGTGAAAACTTCAGGAGCATTCAGTGGCACTTTCATGCTTTTACGTTGCTTGAGTGGACAGTAAAGCTTCAGAGGCCCGACTCCAAGCACATCACTGGAGCTTCAACTGAATGTTCTCAACTGTGGAAGAATGCTCACTTTTGACGAGCTTTTCCAAGGGTGCGGCCACTTCTCTCACCCCTCTTCCCACCACATCTCCGCCCCCCCACCCACCCCCCAGGCATGTGCTTGTGTACTTCCTTCAGTCTATGCTGCCTTGCCGACCACCCCATCTCCACCACGGCCTGACCTGCACTGCAGCCCTTGCCCTGGCACCGCACTGGAAGCCAGCTGGGAAAAAATGACTTGCCTGTGTCCCCTCCAAACCCCAAATGCGCAGTGCCTCTTCTTTGATGTCCTACAGGCAATGTTCGTGAGCACTGTGCAACACTGTGAGTTGTGTCCACTCACCTCCAAGTTCCCCTCAAAGCTCAGGTCGCCAGGTGCATGTCACTTATGTACAGTTGTGAAACACACTGCGACCTGCCCAGATGATCCAGTGTGGGGGGATGATTCCAGCGAGCAGAGCTTATAATAAGATGCTAAAGTATTGAAATTAGGTTCCTGATGTGCAACGGCGTGAAACACAGCCCATTATTGACGGGTGGAGCGGACGATTGCAAACTTGTTTCACAATGGCGTGAAACCAATTTTTGGCCTTCTTGCCATATCATCCACTCATGCCTGCCATGATGCCAATGAGGCCGGAAAATTCTGGCCTATATTATGCCCCAAATGTGGCAGTATCTGAATCGGTGCCTTTGAGTGCCAGATTGAGCGATGGTGATTTTTCATCACTCACCTTTCATAGTGAGGCTGAACTGGCAAGGCAGCAAATTGTGGGTATCTGAAAACAAAAACGCAGATAGGGAGGGTTGGGGTGAGACAAGGAGTTGGGGTGTAAAGCAAGAATTCCATGGTCACACCATCTCCATATTGCACTGCATGCCAGATGGTAGTGTTATGACCAGGTTATCAAGATGAAACTGACTCCTACCTTTGTCCCACTCCTGAGTTGGTTGTAACAGAGTTTGAATTTAAAAGGGTGATATTGCCAATTTAATATATTTAAACGTGTATAGCTTGGTGCAAAAAATAAGCCAGCCAGGTTCCTTAAGTTAACAAGTAAAGAGTTGGTTTTATTGCTAAAACACACTCAGGTAAAGATGCAGAAATTATTAATAAAAGGTTTAAAATATACAAATATGCACAACTATCCAGTAATGCAAGAACCACGCACACACAATCCTCCCAAGCATGCAAAAGAGTAAAACTCTGCAGAGTATCAGATATTAAAATCTGGCCAAATAACAAGATGGAAAAAAATATTCGCTGAGTGTCCAGATGCTTGCTTATAGCTGAAGGGTCTCGGTCCACAGTGGCTCTTGGTTCTTGGGGTTTCTCATTGGAGACAATGGTGTTGATTCGAAATTCTCCTTTAGGAACTCTTGGTTTGCAGCAATGAGATCTTCTGGTGGGTTTTGGCTTTTCAAATAACAAACGACTCAGCTTTGATGAGAGACGTTTCAGAAGAAAGAGAGATGGGGTCAGGTGTTGCACCCCCGGCAGTCTCTCTCTTACTATTCAAACTCCAGTATCTTTTTTACACCCAAGAGCTGGATCGCATGACCTCTCTCTGAGAGCTTCATAGACCCTTTGTCTCCATAAAAGCAGCTTGTGTCCTTCACAAATGCAACATAGTAGGTGCTGTAACCAGTGTCTTTTGCTTAGCAAAAAGTGTCATAGTAATTATGGTTTTATTTAGTGTGTAATGTTCCTTTAAGAATAACACTTGTTAGGAAAGATCACTTGATCTGTAGTAACCAATAGGAGAGTAGCGCGGGCCACCTCAGCAGAGAGTGTAGAGATAAAATTGAAGTTGAAAGCATGCTTCACCCTATAACAAACTGGCGATGAGGATAAAACAGGATTGGATGGAAGAAATCAAGTTAAAAAGAAATCGGCACTGTACCTCATCCAGTAATTGTAAGTAGCAAGCTCCATTAGAATTGAAAAAGTTATCCTCTCTAAAAATGCCACAATTTGGGAGAATTGATCCTTTTGAACCGGCCACAGGCAATTGGTCTCCATACATAGAACGCCTCACGTTCTTTTTTCAAGTGAATGAGATTATGGGGGAAGAGAAGAGGTGGGCAATCCTCTTGAGTACTTGTGGGAGCAAAACCTATGTTTTGATTCGAAGATTGATGGCACCCAGTGCCCCAGATTCGAAGAATTTCGATGAATTGGTGAATCTCGTGAAGGGTCACTTTCAACCCAAGCCCTCAGCCATGATGCAGAGGTTCAGGTTTAATTCATGAAATAGAGCCCTGGATGAGACAATTGCATGCTACTTAGGAAATTTTAAGCAGCTAATGGAACATTGTGAGTTCGGTATGACTCTGAACAACATGCTCAGAGATCGTTCAGTGTATGGTGTGAAAAAGGTCACTATTTAGAAAAGATTATTGTCTGAAGTGAATCTCGATTTCAAGAAGGCGCTAGAGATAGCATTGTCCATGGAAAGTGCAGTAAGCAAAATAGCGCCATCCTCCTCATTGGGCAGGAAACCTCAAGTGAAAGTGGCTCAAAAAAGCAAAACTCTGCCAAGAAGCGGGAAATAGCCCTCTTTAGTTGAAAAATAAAGAAAAATAACTTAGCAGTGAGATCGAAAAATAATTTTAATAGAGGTGGAAATAATCAGTCTTTTAGCAATTGGCAGTTTTAAAAAATTGAATGCTCCTATTGTCATAGAAATGGATATAAGATGAGACAGTGCAAAGAAAGATTCAAGCAGGCTTGTAAACAAAAGACGAAGCCCAATGAAACCTACAACGTAGAAGAGCCAGAAACAACAAATTCTGACATTTACTTGTTTAATCTGAAAGTTGGAAAGACAGAACCAATATTTGTCACAGTGAAAGTAGATGGCAAACTTGTTAGAAAGAAAGTAGACATGGGAGCTTGCACTACAGTAACTGGGGAACACACCTTCAGATATTTGAATAATGGTGAACATCAATTAAGTTTAGAACAAACAGCTGCTAAGTTAAAAACATATACGAGTGAAGACATTCAAGTAAAAGGCATAAGCAGAGTAACTGTCCATTATGGAAGCCAATCAGCACAGTTACCCCATGTTGGTGGTAGCAGGTGAATGGCTAAGCCTCCTGGGGCAAAATTGGTTAAAGGTGATTAAGTTAGAATGGGCTAAAATTTTCCAGTTGAGAGCAAGTGGGCTACCAGAGCTACTCAGAAAGTACGCCACCATCTTCAAGGATGAACTGGGGAAAATCCAGGGCCTGCAGGCCAAGATTTATGTGGATTTGGAAGCAACCCCTCGCTTTATGAAGGTGAGACTGGTGCTATATGCCCTGTGAGAAGAAGTCGACATTGAACTGAACAGACTAGAGAAACTGGGCTTTACACAACCTGTTCATTTCTCAGAATGGGCAGCACCCATAGACCCCGTCCTTAAACCTGACCAAAATGTCCGAATTTGTGGGGACTACAAACTGACGGTTAACAAAGTAGGTAAGCTAGACAGGCACCCCTTTCCACAAATCGAAGACCTGTATGCCAAACTGGCAGGAGGAACCACCTACTTGAAGCTTGACATGAGTCATGCTTATCAACAACTAGAACTGGGCCCTGCCTCCTGGATATTTGTCACAATTAATACCCACAAATATACACGATTACCTTTCGGCGTCTCCTCTGCTTGTGCCATCTTTCAGAGAACAATGGAAAGCTTACTGCAGGGACTGCCCCAGGCTGTAGTCTATTTAGACGATGTATTGGTGACAGGATTCACTGAAAAAGAGCATTTGGCAAACTTAGAAGTCTTAAAACACTTCTTGCAAGCTGGAGTGCATCTGAAAAAAGAAAAATGCACTTTCCAAACGAGGGAGGTAATCTATTTGGGTCACTAGGTAGATTTACAGGGCATCCACCTGGCTGAGGAGAAAGTGAGAGCACAAATAGAAGAGGCACTGGCGCCAAAGAGCACCTCAGAGCTCAAATCATTCCTCAGAATGATCAACTATTATGGGCTGTTCTTACCCAATTTGTCTACAGTGCTGCCCCCCTGCATTCTCTACTCAAAAAGAACCAATGTTGGTCTTGGGAGACACCCCAGAAAGAAGCTTTCATAAAGGTGAAACAATTATTGCACTCATCCAATCTATTAGTACATTATGACCAGATGAAAGAATTGGTGCTGACATGTGACGTATCTCCCTACACTCCGTAGGGAACAGTGCTCTCTCATTGGATGGATGATGGCACGGAACGGCCAATGGGTTATGTATCAAGGACACTCACCACAGCGGAAAAGGGATACTGAAGGCCTGTCCATCATCTTCGGTGTCAAGAAATTTCACCAGTACATACACAACCACCATTTTACAATCGTTTCAGACCACAAATCATTGCTAGGATTGTTTAGCGAGGACAAGGCTATACCACCCATAGCTTCAGCAAGAATACAATGGTGGGCTTGAATTCTGGCAGCGTACGGATACACTTTCGTACATAAGCCTGGCAATCAAATCGCAAACGCCGATGCCCTTAGTCGTTTACAAGAAAATGATGAGCACATCCCAGTTCCACAGAAACTTGTTTTACTGTTAAATTTCTTAGATTCCTCGCTGATATGTGCTCGACAGATCAGAGACTGGACAAGTCGGGACACAGTCCTATCTCAAGTATGAGAACAAGTGCTACATGGTTGGCCACTGGAGTCCATATCTGATGACCTGATGAAATGAAACCGTACTTCAACAGAAGACATGAAATAACCAGCCAGGATGGCATCTTATTGTGGGGAGCACGAGTGATAGTTCCCCCAAAGGGTAGGGAAACACTTTTAGTTGAACTACATAATGCCCATCCAGGAATTTCCCAAATAAAGACCATAGCAGTCAGCTATTTATGATGGCCAGGGATGGATGGCGAAATACATAATATGTTAAAGCATTGTGTACAATGTCAGCAACTGCAAAAGTTGCCAGTGACAGCTCCATTACACCCCATGGGATGGCCAGGTAGACCCTGGGTGCAGTTACACATTGACTATGTTGGACCTTGCCAGGAAACAATGTTTCTGCCCATTGTTGATGCCCATTCAAAATGGTTGGACATATGTTAGGTGAAGTCACCAACATCACCAATGCTCCAATTAAGAAACTACGTCAAAGCTTTGCCATTCGCGGACTACCAGAAGTAACCGTTTCCAATAACAGCACGGCATTTATGAGTGCTGAGTTTCAATGGTTTATCAACCACAACGGTATCACTCATGTAAAAGCTGCACCGTACCACCCTTCCTCAAATGGACTGGCCAAAAGGGCATGATAGAGCTAACTGGTGATTCCTTGGCAACCAAGCTCGCAAGCTTTTTTTTTTCATTGCAGGACTAGCTCTCTCACAACAACCGGTGTCACACCTGCGGAGTTATTGTTGAAATGTCATCTCAGGATGAGATTGAGTTAATAATACCGAATTTATACCGGGGAAGGTGGAAAGGTGTCAGGGAAGTCAGAAACCGGGTGAAATAAGTACGGTGACTGGACCTCTATCTTATCACGTGGAGATGGAAGGCCGGATCATCCATAAACACGTGGATCATTTAAGGAAGAGAGAGACAAATCATCAAGATATGGTTCCACCAGTGACCATAACCGGGTCTGCGTTTCCTGTTGAGGATACTCAACCCAGGACTGACATGTTTGATGTTCCTGTAAGAGTTGAGGATACAGAACTGTAAGTGCCCACCAAAGCACTTGATGCTCAGGCAACTCTGGAACAGAAGGTTCCTGACAAAGAATCTGAAGTTGTGGAGCTGCGATGTTCCACATGTACCAAGAAACTACCTGAAAGACTGAACTTGTAAGTTCTTTACTCAGTGTAAATATTATGTTGTCTTGAAAAATATGTACTTGTAAATATATGTACAGCCGCGTTAAAGGGGGAGGAATATAGTAATTATGATTTTATTTAGTGTGTAATGTACCTTTAAGAATAATACTTGTTAGGAAAGATCACATGATATGTAGTAACCAATAGGAGATGAGCATGGGCTACCTCAGCAGTGTAGAGATAAAGTTGGAGTTGAAAGCACACGTGTAGTTGCTGCTGAGTATATTGTAAATAAACTTAATGTTTCCACTGAAGAAGTGTCAGCAGTTCAATTCTATAACTAATAGTACAACTCAGCCACCTTCAAGCGTCCTTTTCAAAACGTTCAATACAATTTATGTCTCGCTGATGACATTATAAAGTAATATATGTCCAGCCAATGACATTACAAATTAATATTGTATATGACATCTTCAGAAAAGTAGGATGAGCATGAAGTAGGATTTGAGAAAGTGCATTAAACAATAACGTATCATCATCCTGAATGTTCTCATAGATGCTGAATGCAATGGCCTTAGTCACTGCTGGCCCCTCAATGCACAGCACTGTCTCCTCCAAAGGACTCAGGTCTTGCAGGGGTGCCTGACCCCTGCTGCTCCCTGAGGTTATATGCAATCTCGTCCTGAAAGAAAGTGGTAAGAATAACATGTTTTGGTAATGTACCTGCCATGGCTGAAAAGCTGGAGTTATGTGGAAGCTTTGTGAGGTGAGTGTGAGGCTGGCAGCAGTGGCACATATATCAGGGTTAGGCGAAGTATCTGAATGTTAGGTGGAGTGTCTGAATGTTAGGCATGAGTCCTGATTGCTGATGGGTGAATGAGCTGGCTGTAATGCTTTGAGCATAATGAGAGTTGGTGATGTAGTAGGAAGGAAATATCTTTTTTTTATTTGTTCTTGGGAACTGAACATCTTTGAAGGCGCATTCACTGATCTTGATTACCCTTGTGAGGTCATTGAACTTTTTCCAGCACTGCAGTCAAATCCTTGGGTCAGCCTCCAAGAATATATCTCCCTGGCCATTTGCTCCCATTCCCTTATCAAAGTGAACTTTGAAGGCCTCCTAGCCCCCTGTGGAAACATGGCTTATCTTCTCTTTTCAACCTCCATCGCCGAGGCCTCCAGTTCTATATCCAGGAACCTGGGAGCCTCTCTCTGCTCAGCTGCTCTATTACCCATCCTCTTGCTTCTACCGGAACCTTTCAGATAACGTTCAAGTAACTGCTGTGGCCTGAATGTACCCCTTCCCCCCCAACTCTCCCTTTAAGAGAGGCAGGCTATCTTTAGGAAGTGCTCTATGTCATGCTAGCCACACATGCTGCTGGGCCCTTGCTGAGCATACAGCCAGTTGATAGTGTATTTCATATTGGGCTGCAATCATATTGATAAGCAGGTAGCATAAAGTTTTCATGTTGCTTCATGTCCTTGCCTCCCCTATGTTATTGATCACCAGATGACCCTGTGAAAAAGAAAGGAGGGTATTCTCCTTTTGAGATGGCTTGAGTGTCTGCATGTGTGTGAGGTTGAATATTTGAGAGGCAGCAGCTTGGTGGTAATGTCATTGAATTAGGAATCTTGAGGTCCAGGTTAATATGCTGGGTGCATGGGTGCAAATCACTACATCAACTAGTGGAATTTAAATTCAATTAATAAATCTGGAATCTAAAGCTAGTCTCAGTAATAGTGACAATGACAACAATTATTGTAAGAACCCATCTGGTTCACTAATGCCCTTTAGAGAAGGAAATCTGCCATCCTTCCCTGGCCTACATGTGACTCCAGACCCACAGCAAAGTAGTTGACTCTCAACTGCCCCCTGCAATGGCCTAGCAAGCCTCATAGTTCAAGGGTAATTAGGGGTGGGCAACAAAGGCAGGCCTTGCCAGTGACACCCATGCCTGATGAAAGAATACAGAAAAAAATATTGTTGCTGGTGTGTAAAGGTGGCAGAGGTATGATAAGGTGAAGGCAGTGACAGTGCGGGGAGTAGGAGGTGCAGAGTGTGGCCTTGAGAGCTGAGGCACGGATGATGAGGGTTAGAACTATTGCAGGTCAGACAGACAGTAATTTGAGATCAAAGTTAGATGTCTAACCTTAGCAACCCAGGTCACGCCATTAAACAACTTCCTGCATTGGAGTCAGGTCTGTGGGATGTTGTTGCTGACATTGGCACCCTTTGCCATCTGTGCCCACTGTGGACAAAGCAGCTTTATGGGAAGATGATTTTGCCTGTTTCAAACCCTCATCCTGAATACCTTCACTTTCTGACCCTTTTCTCCTCCTAACCTCATTCTCTTCCTGATCCTTTCTTCCCAAATCCATCCTTCTTGCAATCCTTTCCTCCTCCAGATCTCCTCTTCCTCCTGACATCCCCCTCCTCCTCCTGCGACCCCTCCTTCTCTCTACCTTCTCATCCTCCCAAACTCTTCCTCTTGACTCTCTCCTCCCCTCTAACCACTTCTCCTCCAAACCCCTCCTCCCCATAGCTCCTCCGGCTCTCAACCCTCTCCTCCTCCCGAGCTCCTCCTCTTCCCATCCTTCTCTTCCTCCTGAACCCTTTCTCTTCCTGACCCCTCCTCCTCCCAACTCTCTCCTCCTCTTGACCTCCCCCCCTCTCTCATACTCCTCCTCCTGAACTACTTACCCTGTTGACCCTTCCTCATAACCAAGTGGACCTCCACTTTCCGTGGTGCAGGCGGCCTCTAGCACCCAAAATAGAGAGCTGAGGTCAGGTGAGCTGCCAATTCCCTGTGGGGCCAACATTTGCAGAAACTTTATTTATTATAATGAGGGCACTCACCAAGTCACCTGTATTGTCCTCCCTATGTGATTTTGGTGTGCCAACCACACCTGATTCTCTGTCCAAAAACAGACCCACAGACAAACTTCAGCCTCTCTGTGACCTGTGGTATGTAGAAGTGCTGCATATCAGACTTTAAGGGGATTATTTTAGTGAAAGGTTGAAAACAAGCAGTAATCAGGCACAGAGCTGGTACAGTGCAGCTTTTTGAATGTCCAGTTCTAACATGCAACTTTGGTCCTAATTACTGATTACCATAATTTGAATTTTCCTGGAGGTGCTAAAACAGACACTGTAAGTTTAGCATTCAAGTGCTGATTAAATGCACTTTTCATGTTACAGTGTATGTGGTTTCACACATTCACTTACACTGAAGATGTAGAGTGAGCTGACTGACATACTGCACAAGGGCAGAATAGCTTAGGGTCTGAGTGAAAGGGCATAAAGGCTCTCGGACTCAGCACTGAAGGTCCTGGTTGAGAAAGTCCAAAGGAGTGCTGATGTCCTCTATGTGCAGATGGGAAGCAGTCCCACTAGCCCTCCTGCCCCTCCCATCCCTCTCTCCTGCCGCAGATGTTGCTACTGTACCTGGCTTCATTTACTCCTTCCAGTCCTCCTGCACACCAAGACGGACCCTTAGCAAGATACCCCTGGCCTAGCACTCCCTTTCCCCTGGTGACTTCTATGAGCTATTCATTAGGGTACAGTAGTACCTTAAAGTACAGGTACAGCATTCACTCTTGTTAGGTGAAGTCTTCTGACAATTTCCCAAATAAATATTGATGGAGTATTGGTGAAAACTTGCCAACGTGTCTCAGAAAGTCTCCAAATGTTTCAAAGGTCCTCTTCAAACTTCCAGCAGTAAATGAACAGTAAATGGTGATATACCTTTAAAAAGTGCTCAAAATTCTCAGCAATTACTTTATTCCCAACCAGCTGATCATTGTTAGGAGAGGCCATTATATGAAGTGCTAGCTATCAAAATGGCG
This sequence comes from Cetorhinus maximus, assembly GCF_964194155.1. NCBI lineage: Eukaryota > Metazoa > Chordata > Chondrichthyes > Lamniformes > Cetorhinidae > Cetorhinus > Cetorhinus maximus. The sequence continues at coordinate 87,701,212 of NC_135885.1, forward strand.
TGCAGCAATTTAAATCTTAATCAATCCTTTAAAATCCTACAAGCAGCCATTCCTATTGCACTCTTCCACTCCCTTACCAAAATGGAGTCTTGCACTAATCATGAGCTAAACCAGCATTTCAACTAAAGACCCTATTTGGCCACCTCTTTAGAGCCTAAAGCATTTGGCCAAAATTGCTCCTGAAAATTTTAATAACTCAAAAAAGCATATGTCATTTGAGTTTAGTATGATAGATAGCCCTGCAGAATGATTATAAACACCAATGTGAGTATAACATCCACACTGAGTTCCCCATGTCATGTGCACATAGGACATTCAGAAAATGCGAATTAGCCTTTTGTAATTGAAAGCTCTCACATAATGAAACAAGTATGTTGATTTAAGTTGTTTTATTATTCGTAACTGACTGCTCATTTCCAATTGATAGTTTTCATACCTGCTTGACCAGTACTTTTGATATATTGAAAGTTTCAGTTTCTGGTCCATTTTGAATCATTTCATTTTATGACTGTGCTATTTATGACTGTGTCCCCCTCAACCTGCCCAGCATATTATGGGAGCAGGTAAGGTGTCAGGCTGTCCACCCACCCTTAGGCCTATTGAGGAGCTTAAGTGAGCCAATTTTCCAGGATTAAGCCAAATTTAACATCAGTGTCAGAAGTTAATATTTCAGAAAGACAGTTGGTGAAGGATGGAACTGGAGTCAGTCTATACATACTTTAATAAGCAGTTATTTATAGAGTTACACAAACACACCTCCCAATCCCAACAACTACAGTTTCAACCTGTGCCTATTTATAGGGCCACAAGTTACTGACAACAACCGGCATACAATTACGTACATAGCTCTAGGCAATTTTCCTACATGTGCCAGGGAGCTTGTCCCCGGGAGGATGGAAAATTGATGCTTCAAGCCTCAGGTGTCTCCAGCAGCAGTTTCTAGGAGATTCCAGTTAAGACAGTTTTTTTTAGAAACTGCATTGCAGGTATGTTATCAATCACCTTGTGATTATTAGAATTCCTTGGGCAGCTACATAATTCTCCACTGCTCATCATGGCCAAGGATTTGTAAAGTTTACCTCCCACTGTCAACATCAAACTTTTCTACTTCAGGTGTAGCCTGGGTAGTTGAAGAGTAAAGCACCTCCTTTTCTGCCACAGCTTTACATTTTAACCACATTTTAGAAGAGTCGCCCTACTACATTACTTTCAGTCTTGCCTTTTCACACGAGTGAATCTTTCATTTTTAAAGCCTTTTTTACTTTCTAGCAAACATCAGCCTCTGTTGATACCACAAAAGAAAGTATGTCTGACATGAATCAAGCTGAAGGAGTTTTCTCACATAAGGTTTTAATTTTATCAGCTAGTTTCTTGACTATCATTAGCTGCAGTTGGATCTGCCCATAATGCAACAGATGCATAGATTGGTTACAGCACAGAAGGAAGCTATTCAGCCCATCGCATTCTTGCTGGTTCTCTGTAAAAAGCAACTCAGCTAGTCCCATTCCCCTGCCCTTTCCCCATAGCCCTACAAGGTTTTTCTCTTCAGGTTCTTATCCAATTCCTTGTTCAATGCCATGATTGAATCTGCCAGTACATTCCAGATCCTAACCACTCACTGTGTAAGAAGGCTTTCCTCATGTCACTGTTGGTCCTTCTGTCAATTACCTTATATCAGCGTCCTTTGTTTCTCAATCCTTCTACCAATGGAAATAGTTTTGCTCTATCTACTCTATCTAGAACCCTCATGATTTTTAACACCTCCATCAAATCTCCTCTAAACCTTCTCTTCTCTAAGGTAAACAGCCCCATCTTCTCTAATCTAGCCATGAAACTGAAATCACTCTTCCCTGGGACCATTATTGTAAAACTTTTCTACATTCTTTCTAAAGCCTTCACATCCATCCTAAAGTGTGGTGTCCAGAAGTGTGCACAATACTCCAGTTGAGGCCAAGCCAGTGTTTTATAAAGGTTGTCATGAAGCTATTAATGTATATGTTATTGGAAAATATTTTTCTTTTAAAATAGAGGTTTAGTCTGTGGGTATGTCTTAATTGTATTAAAGCCAGCTAGCCTGAGTGCTTTGATGTGCACTAGTTTTGATATGTAAGAGAGATAGTGTGCATTTGCATTTTTTGAATACAGCATTTAAGAAGCGGGGTGAAAGCTACCACCTATCTAGCAGATACCAAGCCATATGTTTATATTACCAGTAAAATTGGTACTATGAAAGGGGTTTTATTGTTAAAAGGTGGAGTTCAAAGAGGCTGGTGATACAATGAGAATTTACATTCAATGAGCGGTGCTGGGTATAACTTTAGCAGTTTTGTGTGTACAGGGCAGAGGCAATGTAAGATCAACAGCAGCTGGAAGCCTCCAACTGTCTCCACAGGAATCAAAGTGAAAAGAACCTCATTTTAAATTCTTAAGGTGAAAATGCTTTGCTTGGTGTCTGGTTAAGTCTACGGGTTACTTTTGCCTTAATGGAGATTTGTTTGGGAATTTGTTAAAAGTTATGATAGTAGTAATTTGTAGCCATGTGTATAAATATTTTAACCTGTGTAAATTAATACAATGTTTCATTTAGTTTATTGTAAAACCTTGAGAACCGGTGGTCTGATTCCTGAATTTAGAGTCCCATCTCAAACATAACATTAAGATTATAGATTATGACAGTTGCTTAAAGTTTACCTCTGGGATTTTTAAATAACTCAGCTTTTACCAACTGCTCGATCATAACAAGGTTCATCATAAATTCTTTGCCTTTGTACTAACTATGGATTCTAACTTGCAGACATGTATTTGGTAAATAAAAACATGTAGATATTTTTCCAAATCAGGTTCAAGGATGTTTTAAATTTTCACAGACATTAAAATCTATTAGTTAACGAATGTACTATAAATAGAAATTGAATCTTACTTAGATTTCAATTGCAAGCCTTAGGTCCAATTTACTCTAATATTATTTTTCATTCATATATTACTACATTAAATACGGGTTATGGTTGACAGTCATTTAATTAACACTGTACCCAAGTTGCCATTATTCTGAGTTTGAAAAGCTTTGGAAATGAACAGCTACTGGTGCAAAATACATCTCCATAGCTATTGTACACATTGACCTGAATCTTACGTTCACGTGCACGCGATTGGCGGGCTCGGGAGCGGACACGAAATGTGCTTCTGGCTGTGATCGGCCCCCGACCGCCATTTCATGTTGGCTGACCAATTAACGGTCAGGCAATGTGAAACGCCTCCGGAGAAAGGCCTGACACCGCCGGTGGGGGCGGGAAGAGGGCGGGCACCGAGGTCACCGCGGGTGCTGGTGAGTGCTTCCACTGAGCTCCCTGAAGGCAGACAGGTGCCTTAGGGAGCTGCAGTCCTCCAAATAATAAAAGAAAGCACAGAAATTCTGGGAAAAAAAGATCCATGCAGCACAATCAAGCACCTGAAAGCAAACCTCGTTAAAAAAAATGTTCCCAGATATTTCTTTTTATCTCAAACCCTATTTTCATCCCACCATTGGATGAGGTTTCATCAAAAATGTAAAGTCCGCCTAGTCGATTGGCACATCCGCCAACCATAAGTTTGGATGGGCCACGAAAAAGCGCTGACAACTGGGCTGTTAATGTGTTTAATTGTTGGCGGGTGTTCTTCCAACTTTTGTGCGTGCCCGCCGAGTGAAATATCGCGCAAGTGCATGATGATGTCGGGACGCTCATCCAAGGTCATCTTGCGCGATTTTACGCCCATTCGGGTTGGGTGTGTGCCTGTCCGTGGAAAATAAAATCTGGCCATTATTAAACACATCATAATAATAAGACTAATGATGAGAATTTGATTTCTTCTGTGGGCTGACTTCCAATGCACAATTTGACACATTCACTTAAATTCCTGTCTACATTATTTCAAAAATAAATGGTTTGACACTTTGTCAATACAGTGTAAGCAAGAATTTACACAATCTTGTTAAATGCGGTGTACTAAGAATAGCACACAGAGCAAGGCAAGCCATATAATTTATGAAACATCTTCTAACAGACATGTGTACAGTCAATGCTGCCCCCAATAAATATTTTCAATATAATATATTTCTATCCTGTATTCCAATTAAAATACATAACAATTCGTTTACATTTTTTGTGAAGCTTGGCTGATTCAATTGTATCAGCTAAATGGTTATTTCTGCAATGTGTTTAGATAATTACGGACTCAAAGACCTAACTCTTGCCATGAACATCAGAATTCCGACCTCACACATTTTAGTAACACACCCACTGGTTTAATTTTACAGGAGGCGCTCAATCATTAGGCCATCTCCACATCCGCGATCCAATTTGGGACAGCGGGCGGTCCAGAGACACATGGGGACCAATCAGAATTGAGGGGTGATTGGCAGCCCCATTATTAAGGCTACCTGTCCCTGAGCTGCATGAGCAGCAGCCAATCCCTCACACTCAGCACAATCCAGTGAATCCGTCTGCAGGTGAAACACAACGATTTCCAAACCACTGGAGGCAGGCGGCCTGAAGATGGTGAATTTGCTCCTTTAAAGTGAACACTGCACTTGCATCTCATGATGTCCTGACCTCTTGTTGCGCTCTCACCTCCTGCGAGTAGGGAAGCAACTGGAGACAAAGCAGGGACTCCCATACATAACCAGCACAATTCAAATCCCTCCTAAACATGGCTTCTAATTGGCTCAATTATTATTATCATTGGCTTTCTGTCACTGCCAGGCGGGTAGCCATCATCTTCCTGAAGCTGCCTCTGGAAAAAATTGTGAGGAGGCAGGAAGGTGTTGGGTCCTATCCCGATACCTTTTCTCTAAATTTCCTGGACATCCATCCCCAAAGCCTCCACAGGGCTGGGGAATATCTGCCCAAAGTGTTTAACAATCTGTGTGTTGTATTAATGATATTGGACTTCATGTCCATTTCAATTCAATCATTTAAAGTATGGATATGGGAAACATTGTTAGCTACAAATGAGAAATTAAAATGGCTTTTTAATTATTAAAGAAGCTAGGTTAATGGCCAAATTATTTAAGTAGGTCAACATAAAGGTTGAAAAGAGGAGCAGAGGTCAAGAGTTAGCGATTATGTGACATTAATCCCAGATTTTAGAACAAAGGGCTGACTGACAGGGATTTAAAAAGGTGAAGCCCTGGAAAATAATTAGCTGGGGTAAAAGACAAATCCTTGATTATGGATACCAGGGATATGAGGATGTAGGGCAGATATATGGAGTTTAGGAGTAACAGGAACAGAAAGTTGCCATTTATTACAGAAGATGGAGTACATCTCTTCTCTGTTATACCCAATTCAGGATAAACTTGGAGATGTAATAGCGTAGCAAAATTGGCACAGATGTGGCATTAGGTTTGAAAATGTACACACACACATTCTGTTGTTTAAAACTGGGAGTTCACAATAATAATATAAATAGTGGAAGATGATGCCACTTTGTTCTGCATGCTATTTTCTAACTTTGCAGCATACAGGAAGAGGTGTAGGTTTCACAGCCACATTTGATGGGCACCCAGGGTTGTTAAGAAATCCAGCTGCTTGCAGAACATGTGAACATATGAAATAGGAGCAGAAGTAGACCATTCAGCCCCTCAAGCCTGCTCCGCCATTCATTAAGATCATAGCTGATCTGTTTGTGTTTCAAATTCCGCATTCCACAATCTATCCCTGATAACCTTAGATTCCCTTGCCTAACAAGAATCTATCTACCTCCGCCTTAAAAATATTCAGTGACCCCGCCTCCATTGCCTTCTGAGGCAGAGTTCCAAAGTTGCACAACCCTGTGAAAGAGAACAGTTCTCATCTCTGTCCTAAAAGGGCAACCCCTATTTTAAAACAGTGCCCCCTTGTCCTGGATTCACCTACAAAATGAAAGATCCTTTCCATGTCCACCTTGTCAATACCGTTCAGGATCTTATACATTTCAATCGAGTCGCCCCCTCACTCTTCTAAACTCCAGTGGAAACGAGCCCAGTCTGTGTAACCTTTTTTCATAAGACAACCCGTTGATTCCAGGTATCAATCTAGTAAACCTCCTCTGAACCGCTTCCAATGCATTTACTTCCTTCCTTAAATAAGGAGACCAAAATTGTGCACGATATTCGAGGTGTGGCCTCACCAATGCCTTGTACAACTGAAGCATAACATCCTTACTTTTATGTTCCATTCCTCTCGTAACAAAAGAGAGCATTAGCCTACTTAATTACTTGCTGTACCTGCATACTAACTTTTTGTGACTCATGCATGAGAACACCTTGATCCCTCTGCAGCTGTTATCTATTTAAGTAATACGCTGCTTTTTTAAATTCTTTCTGCCAAAGTGAACAACTTCACATTTTCCCACATTATACTCCATCTGCCATATTTTTGCCCATTCACTCAACCTATCTATATCCATTTGCAACCTCCTTATGTCCTCTTCACAACATACTTTCCGACCTATCTTTGTGTCACCTGCAAATTAAGCTGTCATGCCTTCACTTCCCTCATCTAAGTTATTGAATAAAACACAGACCCCCGCAGGACTCCACTCATCACATCCTGCCAATCAGAAAAAGACCTATTATGCATACTCTCTGTTTTCTGCCAGCCAATCTCCTTTCCAGGCTAATATGTTACCCCCTACACCATGAGCTTTTATTTCCCACAATAGCCTTTGATGTGGCACCTTATCAAATGTCTTCTGAAAATTCAAGCACAGCACATCTACATGCTCCCCTTTATCCACAGTGCATGTTACTCCTTCAAAGAACTTCAATAAATTGGTTAAACATGATTCCACTTTCACAAAAGCACACTGAATCTTCCCAATGTCAGGAAGATGTAATAATTTTCACAATGTTGTTGACATTTATTGTAGAGTAATAGCAGGGTCTGTGTCTATGTCTGAGTGTGTGTGTGTGTGTGTGTGTGTGTGTGTGTGTGTGGGACTTAATTGAATTAAAGGCAGCTGGTCTGAAGGCTTTGATGTATCAGAAGATAATCTAGGTTTGAAATGTTAAATAGGTAAACATGGGTTCAGAATGTGAGATGTGAAGGGAATATTTGCATTTTAAATAAACCAGACTAGCTTGAATGCAAAAGAGGTAAAGTCCAAAGACATAGTGAAACAATGGGAATTTGCATTCAAAGGGGAAATCTGTATAAAGAAGATGAGGTTGTGTGTAAGAAAGAGGGAATTCTAAATATCTAACAAGTGTGAAAAGCCTCTAGTCTCTAAGCCTCAAGCTGTTGTCTACAAGGAACTGAAGCTGAGGAAAACTCATTCTGAATCTGACTGTCCAGGGTGTGTGCTTTGCCTGGGTCTGTTAAATCTATGTTGTTTTACCGTTGTGTTAATGAAGGTGTAACTGGGGTTAGATTAATTAGCATATTTAAAAATTAATATGGTGGTAATTTGTAGATCTATGTGCTTAAAATTATTTCTTCTATTAATACAAGTTTAATTTAGTTTTGTAAGCAACCTGGTCTTATTACTACTGAATTCAAGGCATGCATCTTGAAATATATACAAATTGCAAAACAGTTGTGGAAGTTGTTTCAAGTTTCCCTTTGGGATTTGAGCAGCTCAGCATTTATCAGCTGTGCCATAACACAAATACCTAAGTGCCCAGCTATTAACTCCTTAATGATCGATTCTAACACTTTCCCCACAACAGATGTCAAACTAATTGACCTATAGTTTCCTGTTTTCTGCCTCCCTCCCCTCTTTAATAGAGGGGTTATATTTGTTACTTTCCAGTCTGATGAAACCTTTCCAGAATCTATGGAATTTTGGAAAATTAACACCAACACATCTATTACCTCGATAGCAACCTCTTTTAAGACCCTAGGATGAAGTCCATCAGGACCTGAAGACTTTCAGCCCATAGCTCCATCAGTTTGTTAAGTACATCTTCCCTAGTGATTGTAATTTCACCAAGTTCCCCTCTGCCTTCCACCTCCTGATTTATAGCTATTACTGGAATGGTTTTTGTATTCTCTGTCGTGAAGACAGTAGCAAATTATTTTTTCATTTCATCCGCCATTTCCTTATTATCTACTATTAACTCCCCATTGCCACTCTTTAGAGGACCAACACTCACTTTACTTTTTTCCTTTTTAAATACCTGTAGAAGCTTTTGCTATCCACTTTTACATTTCTAACTAGCTTCAACTGATACTCTAATTTCCTTCTCCTGATTAACTTTTGAGTCATTCTCTGCCATTCTTTATATTCTGACCAATCATCTGACCTGCCACTCATCTTTGCGCAGTTATATGCTTTTTCCTTAAGTTTGGTGCTTTCCCTAGCTTCTCTAGTTAACCATGGATGGTGGGTCCTCCCTTTAGAATTTTTCTTTATGGTAGGAGTATACTTATTCTGGTTATTCTGAAATATCCCCTTAAATGTCTGCCACTGCTTCTCTATTGATCTATCACCTAGCCTAGTCTCCTAGTTCACTTCAGCTCAGCTTTCATGCCCACTTAGTTGCCTTTATTTAAGTTTAAAATATGAGCCTTAGACCCTCTCTTCTCCCTTTCAAACCAGATGTAAAATTCAATCATATTGTGGTCACAGCTACCTAGAGGTCCCTTCACTCTGAGGTCATTAATTTACCCTGTCACATTACACCATACCAAGTCCAATATAGCCTCTCTGGTTGGTTCCAGAATGTGCTTCCTAAGAAACTATCTTGAAAGCATCCTATGAACTCCTCACCCAGGCTACTGCTGCAAATCTGATTTTTTCAGTTTATATGTAGATTAAAATCACCCAAGATTATTGCTGTCCCTTTATCACAAGCACCCAATATTTCTTCTTGTATACTTTGTCTTATATTGTGGTTACTGTTAGGGGACCTGCAGACCACTCCCGCTAATGGCTCCTTTCCCCCACTATTCCTCATCTCTACCCAAACCGATTCTGATCTCCTGAACCAAGGTCATTTCTAACTATTGCACTAATGCTATCCTTGATCAACAGTGCTACTCCTCCACTTTTACCTAGCTTCCACTTCTTGAATGTCATATACCACTCAATATCCAGGACCAAAACCTTGTTAGCCTGCAGCCATACCTCTGTAATGGCTATCAAATCATATTTATTTACCTCAGTGTGTGCTATCAATTAATTTACTTTGTTATGAATGCAATGCGCATTCAGATATAGAGCCTTTAATTTTGTCTTTTTGTTATCTTTGTAACATCTAGTCTTGACTATTGGTGCATGCTTAGGTTTTATCTCTCTGTCCTTTCCTGCTATTCTATGATACTCATTTCCCATATTACTATTATGGTCTCCTGCCTTGAATCTATCCCTTGATTTGCCACGTCTACCCAAGCTTGATTCCTCACCTCCCCCACCTCCCCACCCCGCACCCGCCCCCTTGTTTAGTTTAAAGCCCTCTCCACTTTCCTGGTTATGCATTTCACAAGAACACTCCTCCCAGCATGGTTCAGTTGTAGACCGTCCCAATGGTACAGCCCCCACTTTTCTCCAGTACTGGTGCCAGTGCCCCACAAACCATTACCCACTTCTCCCATACCAATCTTTGAGCCACATATTCATCTCTTTATTTGCCCCATGCCAATTTGCATGTGGCTCAGGTAATAATCAAGAGATTATTACCTTTGAGGTTTTGCTTCTTAATTTGGTATCTAGCTTCTCATACTGACTACGCAGACCTCCTTCCTTGTCCTGCCTATTTCATTGGCACCTACATGAACCACGACAACTGAATCCTCCCGCTCCCACTGCAAGTTCCTCTCCAGCCCTGAGCAGATGTCTGACACCGGGCAGGCAACACAGCCTTCTGGACTCGCACTTTTTGCTGCAGAGAACAGTGTCAATCCCTTTCACTACACTATCTCCTAGTACTACTACATTCCTATTTGCTCCCCCCACTTGAATGGCTTCCTATTTTTATTCATTTATGGGGTATGTGGGCATCGCTGGCTGGATCAGCATTTATTACCCATCCCTAATTACCCTTGAGAATATGGTGGTGAGCTGCCTTCGGGAACCGCTGCAGTTCATGTGATGTAGGTACACCCACAGTGCTGTTAGGGAGGGTGTTTCAGGATTTTGACCCAGTGACAGTGAAAGAACGGCGACATATTTCAAAGTCAAGATGGTGAGTGGCTTGGAGGGGAACTTCCAGGTGGTGGTGGTTCCATGTATTTGCTGCCCTTGTCCTTCTAGATGGTAGTAGTCATGGGTTTGGAAGGTGCAGCCTAAGGAGCCTTGGTGAGTTTCTACAGTGCATCTTATAGGTGGTACACACCGTTGCCACTGTTCATCGATGGTGGAGGGCATGAATGTTTATGGTAGGGGTGCCAATCAAGCAGGCTGCTTTGTCCTGGATGGTCTTGAGCTTCTTGAGTGTTGTTGAAGCTGCCCTCATCCAGGCAAGTGGAGAGTATTCCACCACACTCCTGACTTGTGCCCTACAGATTGTGAATAGGCTTTGGGGAGTCAGGAGGTGAGTTACTTGCCTCAGGGTTTCTAGCCTCTGAATTGCTCTTGTAGCCACAGTATTTATATGGCTAATCCAGTTCAGTTTCTGGTCAATGGTAACCCAAGGTGCCATGGCCAGCCTGCTCATCCACCTTGCAGACCTCGCTTTCACCCACACAGGCTGTGAGCACCTCAAACCTGTTTGACAATTGCAAAGTATGAGGCTCATCCACCATTCTCTGCTCAGTCCCATTACCTTCCTCACTCATGGTCACATGAGGACCCTGTGATTTAGAGTCTGAGACTTCGGACAGTTCCAAGGTACATAGCTGAATAGCTACCCAGGAAAAATTAGACAGAATAAAACTTAGCCTGACATCTAGATAACTCCAAAATGGCCCCCCCCAATCACGCCCCATGACCCCTCCCACCACTTCAGACCCCCCCCACCTCTGCCACCTGACTACATACCCAACACGACCTGACTACCAACCCAACCACCCCCCAACCCACCTGACTACCACAACCCAACTACCCACACGATCACCCAACTACACCCCACCTAACCCAATCTGACTACCCACCACACCCCCCCCTCCAGGACATCCGACTACCTCAACCATCAGATTACCCCTCCCAACCCAACGACCCCCCCAACCAGAACAACTATCCCCTGAAACCCCCGACTACTCTGATCCAACCCGATTACCCATATGATCACCCGGCTCCCCCCGACCAGACTACCTCCCGATCCCACTACCCACTCACCCACCTACACATGTACCCACCTCATCCACCAACCACATCACCCACCTACCCACTCAACCATCCACCCATCTACCACCTACTGAACTCACCCACCTACCCTCCCAGCTATCCATTCACTCATTCATCCACTCACCCATTCATCCACTCTCATTCATCCATTCATTAACATTCAAAGACTGGATGCTAGTACCATAAAAAGGGAGCATGTCCTGTCTTCCCTCTGACTCTACCCCACTCTGGCGGAGCTCCCTGAGGGATGCTGTGCTGCGCATTTCTGTGACAGCTGGGATTGGAAGATCCCAGGAGAAATGCACAGCAGCACCGAGTCAGTGGAATCTTGGAGCGCAGCAGCAATTCGCTCATCATTGCCACTGCTCAGGAGATCTGGACCGTGATCTGATAATGAGCAAAGATAATTATTAGTAGATATACAATGGAGTTAGATATTTACTGTATTTCAGATTGAAAGGGAATATGTTCAATTTCTAAGTTTAAAAAAATTCTCAGTACTGTTATAATGAATGTGTGCGCACATAATATAGATTTGGCATCTGTAAGACTTAAAAGAATAAGGCTTAAAATTGCAATAGTGTGATTGGTGTTATGCTGTTATATTCAGCAGGGATACATTACATAGTAATTCTTTTCATATTAACTGTGTCAGAATAGCCGAAATTGCCAAGATCTTAGCTTGATACCTTTGGCATGAATTTCGGTTGTAAAGCATTACTTGAAGTGGTGCTACTGATGCCTACTGCTGCTTTTCAGGTGCATGATATGCTGCTGACTGCTGCCTGTGTGGCCTGTTCTGGGAGCAGGAGGAGGCACAAAGGGGAGTCCTCAACATGCACTGGAAAGCTCTGATGGTGCAATATCCCAACATCACAAAGCCTAACCGGCTGATGCCACACCATCGTCCCTAATTTGGGCAACTCCAGTACAGGGAACATATTCATACATCACTCACCAAGTATCAGTTGTTCTGCTGCAAGATGGGCCCTGAAGCAATGGTAACTAAAGAGTCATTCAACAAATTGCAGGTGAGGTGTTTTTGAGTAACTTTTCCTTAGGACAGTTGGTGAAAGCATGGTGCTGGGATCATAGAGGTGCTTTTTGCCAGTTTCTGACTGCAGTCAAGGAGGAGAAAGTACTTGACCCAGGTGGAGGCAGTTGTGTACAGTGCCACTCGATCTGCAGCATAACCAGGAAATGGAATGAAGGAGGCAGAGAGTGGAAGCTCTGCATGGAGGGAGGGAGGAAGAGGAGGCGGAAGAAGAGGATGAGAAGGAAACAGAGAGAAGGCAGGGAGAAGGCATCCTGGAAACCATGTAAATGGATGGTCAATGAGGCAGTGGTTTGTGAGACTCCACTTTCACTGAAACAACCTCCTCATTTCAGCATTCAGCGACCATTCCCCACCATTGCATCAGAATCCATATCATTCTCTTGGTCAACATCCAGCAACAAACGTCACCAACAAAAGCACTCACCAAACATCTTTATACAATAACACATGCAATTATACAAACAGAAATGAACTAATATCCCTTGTGTATTTCATTAGTGCCTGTCTTACAGGTACCTGTCCCTGTCCTACTTCTCCTGCTGTTCTACTCCAGTGGCTGCAGCATGGCGGGTGGAAGATTGCTGAATTTCACTGGGAAGACTGCAGATGGCCTTGCAGGACAATCTTGAGCAGCTCTGGGCCTAGATGGTCTGACTTTGGACTGCACCACCTCAGCCTGGGTGGCAGCTGTCTGGGCCAGACAGACAACAGCAGGGAACTGGCAAAGTGGCAGTGGTGAGAGCATGAATGTTGTCATCCTCAGAGAGGACAGCAAGTTTGCTCTCCACAGAGCCACTGTCACTCCCATGGGGTGCCACTCAGCAATACTAGTAATCTGCTGGAGCATAGCTTGCCCTAGTGTTGTGACAGCTTGTGTGCATCTTTGAGAACTGAGATCTAGAGCCATGGTGGCAGCAATCTGTGCCTGTATTTTAGCAAGCATACATCTCATGATGTTGATCTGAACTTCCACTGCAGCACTGCGCCATTGGGTGCTTTCTGCTGCATTGCAGTGGGAGACATCAGCCTTCGCACTCCATCCTGGTCGCATGTGCCACTATTCTCACGTAGTTGGCCACCCCTTCCACGGTGGAAAGGAAGGGCTCAAAGCTCTGCGCAATGCCCTCTGCCACATTGGAGCCAGGCTCTTCCATGCTCCTAGACAGCAATTGGAGGCTGACTGGCAGGCCTGCCAATTCACCAAGCAACTCTGTGTATCCTCATCAGTATTCTCCAATATGCCACCCCATTGATGTTCTCATCTGAGACCCTGCAACAGAACCTGTCTGTGACTTCACCCTCTGGGAAGCTAGCATATGAGTTACTCTTTCCCCTTGGCCTGGTTACAGCCCACTGACTCACAACCTGCAGTTCACAATACAGCCTCTAAAGCTTGTGAGTGCCAGTATCTGAGCTGGTAGCTGGGAGTGTAAGATCAAGAAATGGAGCATCCTCAGCAATGTCGTGGTGTTGATGCTGCTGTTCCTCATGGCTCTGCTGACGTAGTGTAGATGTCAGTTTTTGGGCACTTTGAAAACATAAGGTGCTAGTGAACATAGGAATAGGAGGATTGCGTGATTGAACACGTGGCTGAAGAATTGGTGTAGGAGGGAGGGCATCAGATTTCTGAGGCATAGAGCCCGGTTCTGGGTAAGGTAGGGCCTGTACAATGTGAATGGGTTACACCTTAACAGGACTGGGATTAATATCCTTGCAAGGAGATTTGCTAGTGCTGCTGGAGAGAGTTTAAACTAGATTGGCCAGGGGTTGGGAACTTGAGAGGGAGCTCAGATTGGAGGGAAGCATAACTGGTAGCAGGAAGTAGAAAAGCAGTGAGCAAAGTTAGAAGGCAGATGAAACAAAGGCAAGCATCAAATAGAAGCAGAATGTGGAATAGTGTTAAAAAGACAAAGTTAAAGGCACTCTATCTGAATACACGCAGCATTCGCAGCCAGGTAGATGATTTGAAGGTGCAAATGGGTACGATTTAATTGCCATTGCAGAGATGTAGTTACAGGGTGACCAGGAATGGGAACTGAATATTCAGAGATATTTGTCATTTCAGAAGGATAGGCAGAGGAGAAAAGGAGGTGGAGTAACACTGTTAATAAGGGATAGGAAGATAGGAGCAGGAGTAGGCTATTTGAGTCTGCTCCACTATTCAATTTGATCATGGCTGATCATCTACCTCAATGTTGCTTTCCTGCGCAATCTCCATATCCCTTGATGTGTGGTGGCCTAGACAAATAGGGAACCCACTTAGTACTAAAAAGGTTAATGGAGAAATTGAATTAAATGCCTAGGCCTAAGAGAAAAATACTGCAACCTTGAAGAACAATACCATCTTGTCTGACCACTGTTGTAGGATGAGCCCTGAGACATTCCATGTTGTTCTTTCTCAGGCCGAATGTAATCAAAGTTGTGATAACCAAGTGCGTAGGCACCGCACCTGTTGTGATGGGAATGGAAATTAACTAAAACATGGATTGGTCAGTTAACGTATGCAAATAAGCAGATTGAGATGTGCAAAATTTACTGATTGGTTATAAAATGCTTTTAAGCAAGTGTTTGTGTATTCTGCTTTGAGACAGTGCAATAGCTCTCGTTGTATTGTTCTCCCTTGTGCACAAGTAATAAATAGGGTTTCTACGTACGAAATGATGCCTTGGTGTGATCAATCTCCAACAGATGTTATTGGTCTCCAGAAATCCATCGATTTCTGTCTTGAACATGCTCAATGTTTGAGCTTCTACAGCCCTCTGGGGTATAGAATTCCAAAGATTCACCACCCTCTGGGTGATGAAATATCTCCTTATCGCAGTCTTAAATGGCCTACCACTTATTCTGAGGTCTCACCAAGGCTCTGCATAACTGCAGCGAGACATCCTCACTCCTGTACTCAAATCCCCTTGTGATGAAGGCCAACATATCATCTGCCTTGCCAATTGCTTGCTGCACCTGCATGCTAGCATTTAGTGACTCATGAACAAGGACACCCAGGTCACTTTGGACACCTGCACTTCCCAATCTCTCAAAATGTCACAATATTCTGCCATCTTGTTTTGTTTCTACCAAAATGGATAACTTCAGACTTATTCACATTATATGCCATCTGCCATGTTCTAGCCCATTCACTTATTCTGTCCAGGTCCTATTGAAGCCTCCTTGCATACTCCTCACGACTGACATTGCCACTAAGTTTGGTGTCATCAGCAAATTTGGCAATATTACAATTGGTCCACATCCAAATCATTTACATACATTGTGAATAGCTGAGGACCAAGCACTGATCCTTGCAGTACCCTGCTTGTATCAGCCTACCATCCTGTGAATGATCCATTTGTTCCTACTCTCTGCTTTCTGTCTGTTAACCAATTCTCAATCCATATTAGTATATTATCCCCAATCCCATGCACTCCAATTTTATTTACTAGCCTCTTGTGTGGGATCTTATCAAAAGCCTTCTGAAAATCCAAATACTCCACCTCGACTGGTTCTCCTTTATCTATGCTACAAGTAACAACCTCAAAAAACTCCAACAAGTTTGTCAAACATGATTTCCCTTTCATAAATCCATGTTGACTCCACCAATTTTCCCATTCTTTTCCAAATGTCCAGTTATTACATCCTTAATTAGATTTCAAGATTTTCCCTACTACTGACTTCAAACTAACAGGTCTGTAGTTCTCCATTTGCCCTCTTCCTCCTTTCTTAAATAGTGGGGTTACATATGCTGGTTTCCAGTCTGCAGGAACCTTTCCAGAATCTATAGAATTTTGAACGTTAACCACCAATGCATCCACAATCTCTCTAGCCACTCCTTCAACACTCTGGGATAAAGCTCATCTGGTCCAGGCGATTTATCAACCTTAAATCCAGTTAATTTTTCAAGTACTACCTCTTTACTAATACTAATTTCTTTAAGTTCCTGTTTCACAAGTCCCTTTGTTGCATAGTATTTGAGAGATTTTCTGTATCTTCTTCCGTGAAGACAGATGCAAAGTAACTGTTTAGTTTCTCAGCCACTTCCATGTTCTCCACTATAAATTCTCCTGTCCCCGCCTGTAATTGGCCCATATTTGTCCTGTAGCTAATCTTTTCCTTATCATGTACCTAAAGAAGCTTTTACAGTGCGCCTTGATGTTCCTCGCTAGTTTGCATTCATATTCTATTTTCCCTTTCTTAATCAGCATCTTGGCCCTCCTTTGCTAGGTTCTAAATTTCCCCCAATCCTCAGGCTTACCACTTTTCCTGATACTCTTATAAGCCACTTCCTTTTGATCTAATTGCAATCTTTAACTTCTTCCATTAACCACGGTTGATTTGCTTATTAATTTTTTAAAAATTTTATTCTCTATGCTGATCCTATTTGATGCTTGCCTGTGCTTTGTCTGTCTTCTAATTTTGTTTTCTGCTTTTCTACTTCTGTCACTAATTATGCTTCCCTTCAATCTGAGCTCCCTTTCAGGTTCCCTCTCCCCTGCAAATCTAGTTTAAACCCTCCCCAACAGCATAGCAAATCTCCCTGCAAGGATATTAGCCCCGGTCCTGTTAAGGTGCAACCCGTCCATCTTGTACAGGTCCCAACTGCCCCAGAACTGGCCCCGATACCTCAGAAACCTGATGCCCTCCCTCCTACACCAATTCTTCAGCCATGGGCTCAAGCGCTCAATTCTCCTATTTCAATGCTCATTAACACGTGGAACTGGAAGTAATTCCACGATTACTCATTAGAGGTCCTGCTTTTCAATCTTTTTCCTAGCTCCCTAAAATCTGCCTTCAGGACCTCACCCCTTTCCTACCTAAGTTCTTCGTATCAATGTGAACCATGACCTCTTGCTGTTCACCCTTCCCCTTAAGAATGTCCTGCAGCCGCTCTGTGACATCCTTGACCCTGGCACCAGGGAGGCAACACACCATCCTGGAATCACATCTACGGCCACAGAAATACCTGTCCGTTCCCCAAGCTAATGAATCCCCTATCACTGCTGCTCTTTCCTTCTTCTTCCTCCCCTCCTGTACAGCTGAGCCACCCACAAACCTGGCTCTGACTGCACTCCTCTGAGGAACCAATGCCCTCACCAGTATCCAAAACGGAAAACTGATTAGCGAGCGGGACCACCTGCACTACCTGTGTGGTTCTCTTGGACTGCCTGGAGGTCACCCATTCCCTTTCCGCCTCCATGCTCCAAGCCTGCAGTGTGGCCACCTCTCTGAATGTGCTATCCACATAGCTCTCAGCCTTGAGGATGTGCCACAGTGACTCCAGCCGCTGCTCAAGCTCCAAAGCCCAGAGCTCAATTTCCTCGTGCTGACACTTCCTGCACCTGTGGTCATCTAGATCACGGATACTGTCCACAACCTCCCATAGACTACAGGACACACATTCCATGCGATCAAGCTGCCCTGCCATATCTTAACTTCACTTCACTTACGTTAACTTTATTTAACTTTATTGTACTTTATTTTACTTGGACCTACATAATAAATTTTACAACTGTGATAACCCTTCCTAGTACTGATGAATCTAGAATCTAATAAACTTAACGATTATTTAAAGCTTCACATTTTTCTAATTTCCAGCTATTTCCACACCCTCCTAACAGCAGTGATTCACCAGTCAATCAATTTACTGCTTTCCTGTGACACCACTGTTCAAATTTTCTTTTCAAACTCAGTGCACACCCAGACACTCAGAAGTTCCTCTCACCACCCTGAGTATATCCCGCAGGTCCGTCTCTGTACTCCTCTTCCTTAAGGTGAGCCACCTTCATATTATGGTCACTATTGAATGAGATTAGTAAATTAGTTAGAAAGTATCAAGATGTAGAATCAGTTTAGGTGGAGCTAAGAAACAGAAAAGGGCAGCAAACATTGGTAGGAATAGTTTACAGGCCACCAAACTGTAGTGGTAATGTTGAGTGCGGTATAAATCAGGAAATTAGAGTTGCATGTAACATGGGTAATACAGTAATAATGGGTGACTTCAATTTACTTATAGACTGGATAAACATATTAGTAGTAATGCTATGGAGGATGACATCCTGGAATGTGTACGAGATGGGTTTCTAGAGCAGTACATTGAGGAACCAACTAGGGATCGGGCTATTTTAGATTCAGTATTATCTCATGAAAAAGGGCTAGTCAATAACCTTGCTGTAGAGGAGCTATTAGGAAATAGTGACCATAATATGATAGAGCTTTACATTAAGTTTGCAAGTGATGTAGTTTATTCTGAAACCAGGACCTAAATCTGAACAAAGGAGATTATGCAGGTATGTGGGGCAAATTGGCTATGGTGGATTGGGAAAATACATTAAAAGATTTGCATTAGACAGGCAATAACTAATATTAAAAGAACCATTACAAATATACATTCCTTTAAGACACAAAAACCCACAGGAAAGGTGAATCAACCGTTGATAACAAAAGGAGTTAAGGATTGGATTGGATCAAAGGAAGTGGTTTATAAGATTGCCGGGAAAAGTGGTAAGCCTGAGGATTGGGAGCAATTCAGAATACAGCAAAAGATAACCAAGAAACTGATAAAGAAAGGGAAAAGAAAATATGAATGCAAGCTAGCAAGAAATATAAATGCGGATTGTGAAGGCTCCTTTAAGTACGTGAGAGGGAAAAGATTAGCTCGGACAAATGTGAGTCCCTTACAGGCAGAGACAGTAGAATTTATAATGGGGAATAGGGAAATAGCAGAGAAACTAAACAATTACTTTGTGTCTGTCTTCACAGAGGAAGATGCAGAAAATCTTCCAGGAATATGAGGGTACCAGGAGACCAGTGAAAATGAGGAACTTAAAGAAATTAGTATTAATAACGAGATCGTACTCAAAAAATTAATTGGATTAAAGTTTGATAAATCCCCTGGAGCAGATGGGATGATTCCCAATGTGTTGAAGGAGATGTGGCTAGAGAGATAGTGGATGCCTTGGTGGGTATCTTTCAAAATTCTATAGATTCTGAAAAGGTTCCTGCAGAGTGGAAAGTAGCAAATGTAACCCTACTATTTAAGAAGGGAGGGAGAGACAAAATGGAGAACTACAGGCCTGTTAGTTTGATGTCAGTAGTAGGGAAGATGTTAGAATTTATTATAAAGGATATGATAACTGGACATTTGGAAAATAATGATATGATTGGGCAGAGTCAATGTGGATTTATAAAAGGGAAATCATGTTTGACAAACCTGTTGGAGTTTTTTTTTGAGGATATTACTTGGAGCTGAGATAAAGGAGAACCAGTGGATGTGGCATAATTTTTCAGAAAGCTTCCGATAAGACCCCACACAGGAGGTTAGTAAACAAAATTCAAGGACATGGAATTGGAGATAATATACTGCTATGGATTGAGAATTGGTTAGCGAACAGAAAACAGAGTGTAGGAATAATCGGGTCATTCTCAGGGTGTCAGGCTATACCTCGTGGGGTACTGTAAGGATCGGTGCTTGGGCCACAGCTGTCCACAATCTATACAAATGATTTGGATGTGGGGACCAAATGTAATATTTCCACACTTGCTGATGACACAAATCTAGGGGGCAATGTGAGTTGAGGAGGATGCGAGGAGGCTTCAAGGGGATTTGGGTAGACTAAGTGAATGGGCAAAAACATGGCAGGTAGAATATAATGTGAATAAGTGAGAAGTTATCCACTTTGGTAGAAAAAGCAGAAAGGCAGAGTACAGGTACCTTCCCCGGCATCCCAAAATCTGGAAGGACATGAAAACTGGGTCCCGCCCTGGAAACTACAATCCCCATCAGGCATTGTTGTCCATCACACCTGGGTCATGGCACCCTGATCCCCTGCTCTTTGGGTCCAGCCTTATTTATTTCATGTCAGGATTGACAGCGCAGAAGCCAGCCTGGTCCACCCACATCCCTTCCCCGGGGCAAAGAAGCCAGGCCGGATTTAAGTTTTAATTAATTTTTATCCCATTCCGCACCACCCCCCCCCCAGCCCCTTGCCCTGTGCCCCCCAGGACCCAAAATCTAAAAGATCCACAAAACCGGCACACGTTGGGTCCCGGGCCTCCTGGATATGCAGTCCGGTGCCTGTATTTCTTAAATGGTGAGCAGTTGGGAAGTGTTGATGGTCCCAAGGGACCTGAGTGCCCTTGTTCATGATCCACTGAAAGCTAACACACAAGTGCAGCAAGCAATTAGGAAGGCAAATAGTAAGTTGGCCTTCATCGCAAGAGGATTTGAGTACAGGAGTAAAGGAGTGTGCCCTCGGTCAGCACGGCCGGAAACGGACGTAAAACCCGCTTCTGGCCGAGATTGCGCTATGAACGCAATCTTACACTGGCTGGTTAATTAACGGCCAGCTAGCATGAAACGCGCGCTGAGAAAAGTTCAGCATTGCTGGTGGGGGCAGGAAGAGGGCGGGTGCCGACGTCACCGCGGATGCTGGTGAGCACTTCCACTGAGTTTCCTGAAGGCAGACAGCTACCTCAGGGAGCTGCAGGCTGTCAAAAGATAAAATAAAACAGAAAAATGCTGAAAAAATGTCCATGCAGCACAGTCAAGCACCTAACAGCATACCTTATTTAAAAAAAACAGTCCCCAGATATTTTGTTTTGTTTTAAATCCAAACGGAGCTTTCATCCCACACTTGGATGAGGTTTGAGCAAAAATGTAAAGCCCACCTGGCCGATTGGCCCAACCACCAGCCATAATGTTGGACGGGCCACGGAAAATTGCTGTTAAATTGACTCCTTAATAGGCTTAATTACTCGCTCAATTGTTGGTGGGTGTGCTTCTAACTGCCACGCGTGCCCGCCGAGCAAATTATCACCCGAGTGACGTTGGGACCCTCACCTGACATCATCTCGCACGATCTTACGCCCGTTCGGATCGGGCGCATGCCTAACCCCGGGACGCAAAACTCTGGCCAAGATGTCTTTCTGTAATCGTACAGAGCCCTGGTGGGACTGCATCTGGAGTATTGTGTACAGTTTTAGTCTCCTTACCTGAGGAAGGCTGTATTTGCCATAGGGGGAGTGCAACGGAGGTTCATCAGACTGATCACTGCAATGGCGGGATTGTCTTCTGTGGGGAGTTTGAGGAAACTGGGCCTGTATTCTTTAGAGGTTTGAAGAATGAGAGGTGATCTCTCATTGAAACTTTCAAAATTCTTACAGGGCAAGACAGGTTAGATGTGGATTGGCTGCTTCCCCTGGCTGGTGAGTCTACAACCAGGGGGCTCAGGATAAGGGGCAGGCCATTTAAGACCGAGAAGAGGAGGAATTTCTTCACTCAGAGGGTGGTAAATCTTTGGAATTCTGTACCCCAGAGGGCTGTGGAAGCTCAATCATTGAGCATGTTCAAGACAGAAATCGATAGATCTCTGGATACTAATGGCAACAAAGGATATGGGGATAGTGGGGAAAATGGTGTGAGAGGTAGATGATCAGCCATGATCTCTTTGAATGGAGGAGCAGGCTCAATAGGCCAGATGGCCTACTCCTGCTCCAATTCCGTATGTTCCTATAAGAGCAAAAGGGGAGGGGTGAGTGAGGGAGGGGGTGGTGGGGAGGAAAGCAGAAGCTTCAAGGTCACAGCATCTGCAGCTTCCACTTCGTGCCACATCTCAGAACCAGGCTGAGGAGGGAGTTGAGAAGGACATAAGGATGTCTCTTCCCATCAGCCTGGACAGCTTTTGCAGTATGTCAGGTGCCAAGGGCTCCATTGCTGCTGGTCTGAGAATTTCGAGGACCATCTCCTCAGGGAGGCTGAGGGGGTGAAGACACACCAGCCCTCCCACAGTTCTCTAGCTTTTCCTTCTATTGTTGGCAACCATCTTTTGCAAGAGAAAAGGCAGAATGTCAGTGCTTATGTTGTACTATGTTTGGGTGATGTGCCTGCCATAGCTGGATAGCTGAATCTTTGGAGACAGTGAGAGGTGATTTTAAAGTAGGTGTATGAGGGTGAGGTGAAACATGTGAATGTTAGGCCCCAGTCCTGAGAGCCAAGGTTTGTTGCTAGGTGAGTGATGGGGGTATGCTGCATTGAGCAAAGTGAGAGGTGTGTGTTTATGAGATATGATATTAAGTTGCATTCACTCACCTTTGCCACATGTGTTGGGTCATTAAACCTTTCCAGCACTGCTGCCATATTTGGAGCCAGACTCTTAGGCATTCATCACTCTGGCCACCAGCTCCCATTCCTGTTACAGTGTCATACTTGAGGGCTACTTGCCAATTTATGGAATCATTGCCTTTCCCTGGACTCCTCATTTGCCAGCAATGCTTCCAATGTGGCGCTTTTGAATCTGGGAGCCCTCTCCCTTGCTCTCTGAACTATTTCCCTGCATCTGTTGTCTTCCACTCGCCTTGACCAGCAGCCTTCAATTCAGCAGTGCAGCTTCCGTTTAATAAGGAGTTTGCTTTTAAGAAGGGAAAGGCTGGCTGGACCACATGGTTTCTGAGCAAAAGAGCCTGACCCCTTTGCTGAGCACCGAGGCCACAGGCAGTGTTTAAGAGAGGAGAGCAGCATGGGGCCCACTCAGCCCATTACCATAATCATTCCAATAAGGTGGGTACTTCAAATTCACGTGCTGCCCACTTTGATCTGAACTGGTGCAGCCAGATTACAAATCATGACCCTCCCCTGCACCCCCACAGCCAAGGGGGAGATGGTGGTGTAGTGGTAATGCCACCAGACTAGTAATCCAGAGACTCAGACTATTGCCCAGGGGATGTGGGTTCAAATTCCACCATAGCAGCTGGTGAAATGTAAATTCAATTAATAAAATCTGGAAACAAATATTAGTCTCAGTGATGGTGACCATAAATCTATCATCCATAGTATAAAAATCCTTCTTCTTCACCAATATCTTTCAGGGAAGGAAATCTGCCATCCTTACCTGGTCTGGCCTACATGTGATTCCAGATCCATAGAAATGTGGTTGACTTAACTGCCCTCTGAAATAGCTCAGAAAGCCTTTCAGTTTGAGGGCATTTATGGGTGGGCAACAAATGTTGGTTTTGCCAATGACACCCACATCACATCAAATAATTAAAAAAAGGAATGGGACTATCCAGGCAACAAACTAAGGCTTAATTCTGAGAATTTGAGCAGACCATGGGATGATACAATATTAAAAACATGGTAGTTTTATTTTTGGAACTTTCTCATGACTTTTGAACTCCCTACTTTGACCTCTAAACCATTACTGCAGTCACAATTTCCTGCCAGATCCAGAAGTGTTCCTTCCTCCTATATTCTTCTGATAATGTGCTGTTCCCTAGATCAGGCACTCCACAATATGGGTCATTGATCCTTTACTGTTGCCAATGATCAGAGTGTTTTTTTCCTCTCCATTGAACAATTTTCCATGTGGTTCAGCTGAAACCCAACAAAGGCCTTTTGGTTCTCTCATTAAAAACTTATAGTCATAAGAGATTTAACACTAATAGTATGTTATTCAGCCTTCATCTGGGTTAAAGTGAATATTTCTGAAAGTTGAGCAAGAATTCTAGGAATGAAATATGGAATGTACATACAGTGGATAAGTGTAACATGCAATTATTGACCAACTGAAAGGAGCAGCAGTTGCCCTTGAAGTTTCTGTAGTTTGACGCCGGTAAAACATTGAATTTTAGGCAAAACTATAGGTCTGAAAAATTCATGGGAGCCCACTCCACCCACAGGAGGAGATTTTGACTTTGTGCAATAATGTAAGATGGGCAATAGCAACATAGCAGCCCATTTTACATATCTCCCAATTATTATTTGTTTTGTAGTTACCTCTTACTACGTCCCTTCACTGATTTTCTGCAGGATCCACCAATCATGTGTGGGACATCCATCCTACTGCCCACTTCTTGTACCAACATTTCTACAGCTGCAGATGGAAACCTCAGGGCCACAGACATATCACATACAGGCATCTTTGCAGAGCTTCAGAGTATTGCTTCTCTCCTTTGCTAACAATGAAAGTATACCACCTCACCCACCTGAAGTTGTTTCAGGCCTTTAAGAAACTGCTTCAGTGCTTGATTTCACACCTCTGAATTAGCAAACTGCTTGTGGGGAGTGTTTTTCACACTGACAGCTCACCTCCACCATACTAATGAGGGCTGTTTCGAGTTCAAAGATTGCAGTGCTTCTCAGTGTCTTTATCAGTCTGAAGTCTTTGTTGAACTGATTGTAAGATGGCAGTGGTCACATGACTATGGCAAGCCAGGTAGAACATGTAGTACTGTTACTTCTCAAACCCCAAACATCCTCCTTTTCATAACAAACAAGACAAATTTGTATGCACGATCATGTGTAACTTGGAGTTACCCAGCTTACCCATGGTACACTCACTGTTCTCATCCATTAACAACTGTTTGTTCCACTAGTCAGTCTCTGCACCTGCATTGGATACATAGTCTTTAAATTGTGTAGGTCTCTTAATGGTGCATGGGTGTCATTGGCTCTTCATCCCAGTGATGTTCATTGTCCAGAGAATGTCGTTCCCATGACACTTGTTGATGTGGTACCTGTTGTTTACTTTTATTCATTCAAGGGATGTGGGCTTCGCTGGCTAGGCCAGCATTTATTGCCCATCCTTAATTGCCCATGAGAAGGTGATGGTGAGCTGCCTTCTCGAATCGTTGCAGTCCACGTGGTGTAGGTACACCGAGAGTGCTGTTAGAGAGGGAGTTCCAGGATTTTGACCCAGCGACAGTGAAGAAATGGCGATATGTTTCCCAGTCAGGATGGTGAGTGACTTGGGGGGGAACTTCAAGGTGATGGTGTTCCCATCTATCTGCTGCCCTTGTCCTTCTAGATGGTAGTGGTCATGGGTTTGGAAGGTACTGTCTATGGAGCCTTGGTGAGTTCCTTCAGTGCATCTTGTAGATGGTACACACTGCTGCTATTGTGCATCGGTGGTGGAAGGAGTGAATGCTTGTGGATGGGGTGCCAATCAAGCAACTCTTTTGTTCTAGATAGTATCAAGCTTCTTGAGTGTTGTGGAAGCTGCCCTCATCCAGGCAAGTGGGGAGTATTCCATCACACAACTGACTTGTGCCTTGTAGATTATGGACAGGCTTTGGGGAGTCAGAAGGTGAGCTATTCGCCACAGGATTCCTAGCCTCTGACCTGCTGTTGTAGCCACAGTATTTATATAGCTAGTCCAGTTCAGTTTTTGGTTAATGGAAACCTCCAGGATGTTGATAGTGGGGAAATCAGCAATGGTAATGCCATTGAATGTCAAGGGGTGATGGTTAGATTATCTCTTGTTGGAGGTGGT
Organism: Cetorhinus maximus; assembly: GCF_964194155.1. Taxonomy (NCBI): domain Eukaryota; kingdom Metazoa; phylum Chordata; class Chondrichthyes; order Lamniformes; family Cetorhinidae; genus Cetorhinus; species Cetorhinus maximus. The sequence goes on from NC_135885.1 coordinate 87,726,766, forward strand.
CATAGCCTGGCACTTGTGTGGCACGAATGTTACTTGCCATGTGTCAGCCCAAGCCTGGATTTTGTCCAGGTCTTGCTGCATTTGGACATGGATTCATTCTGTATTTGAGGAGTTGTGAATGGTAATGAACATTGTGCAATCATCAATGAACCTCCCCACTTCTGACCATATGATGGAGGGAAGGTCATTGACGAAGCAGCTGAAGATGGTTGGGCTTAGGACACTACCCTGAGGAACTCCTGCAATGATGTCCTGGAGCTGAGACGACTGACTTCCAACAAGCACAGCCATCTTCCTTTGTGCCACGTATAACTCCATCCAGCGGAGAGTTTTCCCCCTGACTCCCATTGACTCCAGTTTTGCTAGGGCTCCTTGATGCCACACTCGGTCAAATGCGGCCTTGATGTCAAGGGCATTCACTCTCACCTTACCTCGGGAGTTCAGCTCTTTTGTCTATGTTTGAGCCAAGGCTGTAATGAGGTCTGGAGCTGAGTGGCCCTGGCGGAACTCAAACTCGGTGTCAGTGAGCAGGTTATTGCTAATCTAGTGCTGCTTGATACTTTACTGATGATGGAGAGTAGGCTGATGGGGCAGTAATTGGCCGGGATGGGTTTGTTCCACTTTTTGTGTATGGGACCTACCTGGGCAATTTTCCACATAGCCGGGTAGATGCCAGTGTTGTAGCTGTACTGGAACAGCTTTGCTAGGGACACAGCAAGTTCTTGAGCACAAGTCTTCAGTACTATTGCCAGAATATTGTCAGGGCCCATAGCCTTTGCAGTATCCAGTGCCTTCAGCAGGTTCTTGATATCACGTGGAGTGATTCAAATTGACTGAAGACTGGCATCTGTGATGCTGGGGACCTCTAGAGGAGGCCGAGATTACTCATCCACTCGGCATTTCTGGCTGAAGATTGTAGCAAATGCTTCAGCCTTATCTTTTGCACTGATGTGCTGGGATCCCCTATCATTGAGGATGGGGATATTTGTGGAGCCTCCTTTTCCAGTGAGTTGTTCTATTTCTGTTGTTGGGTACACTTGGATCTCCGGTAGTGATGGTCGTTCTGTACTCTGTGTTGCTGGTGAGTTCCCATCTTCCTGATTGGCTGACTGCATTTGTTGCAAACATTGCACTGGCCAATGTGGTCTTTAATTTCATTGCTCATGTTTTGCCAGTGGAGCACTTCTCTTGCATTTCTCAAACTCAATTCAATTCTTTGCACTTCAGCATCTCTCTTCTCATCTCCTTAGGGATGATGACTCTATTTCCTTGGTACAAGATGATATCTTGGGCTGTCATTTCATTTCAGTGTACTCAATATGCTCTTGTGACCACAGGTGTGTCCTTGATAGTCACTCTTAGGCCATCCTTCCATCACTGCTTCTTGAAGCACTTGGAGAGTTGCATCTTGTTGGGTAGGTTTCTTGATTTGAGCAAGGCACTTGTCTGTCAGATTCACTGTCTCTGCTGGGTTGATGACTTCCAGATCATGTTGAGCTGCTGCTTCATGTTGAATCTGGAAGATTTCACATTCTGTTGTAGCATCCTCAACTTTCTTCATGGGGAACGCTGCTCTCAACAGCATGCCAGCAATGTACACCTGTTTCCCTTGTATCACATCCAGTTGATATCTCTGTAAACAAAGTAACATTCTTTGTAGACACTTTGGAGCAGATAGTAGCGGTTTGAGAAAAATGCTTTGAAGTGGCTTGTGGTCAGATTCCACTGTTACATTTTCATTCTCAAGCAGGTATTTATGAAAATGGTCAAGCAAAAACAATAGGCAGGAAATCTTTCTCGATCTGAGCATAGCGTCATTCAGTTTGTGTTAACGCCGTAGATGCAAATGTGACTGACTGTCCTTGCTGCATTAGGGTTGCTCCAAGACCTGTCTCACTGGCATCACACGGCAAGTTGACTTCATCATTGACATCATAGTACTTCAGCACTGGTGTTTATGTCAATAGTTGTTTGATTTTAGTGAACGCTGCTGCTTGTTCTGTGCCCCAATACCACTGCACCTCCTTGGCAGTGACCTTCCATAATGGTTCACACTCCAATGACAAATTGGGAAAAAAATTTGCTAAATAGTTCACGATTCTAACAAATCGTTGCAGCGACCAACAGATGCGAAAGCAGTGCATCACTGCTCCCGCTTTCACCTTGTCAGGATCCTGGTGAAGGTCCTTTGCTGTCAGTACATGGCCTATGCATTTGACTTCAGGCTTCTTCAATTGTAATTTTTTCTTGTTCAGCTTCAGGCTCATCTGGCAAGCTCTCTTTAGCAGTCATGTTAAATTCTGATCATGATCAGCTATGGCTTCTCCCATTGTGTCTGCACATCCATAGGCCAGCAGATCACCCACTATATATCTTCCACTCCTGGAAGATCACTGACTATCTCATGCTGTCTGTATTGATACTCTTCTGGAGCCATGGAAATGCCAAACAGTTTGAGCAACCATCTGCATCTCCCGAATGGCATCCAGAATATAGCTAGAAAGTTGCTTTCATCCAGCTTCACTTGCCAGTAATCTGGCTTCACATTTAGGGTAGTAAAGATCTTTGCCTGGGCAAGTTGCAGCAAAATTCCTTTGATGGTTGGCATGGGGTAGTGAGATCTCTTCAGCGCTTTATTTAGATCCTTTGGGTGTAATCATACTTGCAGCTTTCCAGGTTGTTTCACTGCTACCATGCTGCTAATCCAGCCTGTAGGAGTTGTCACTTTCTTGATTACTCCCTTCTATTCCAGCTCTTCTATCTTGTCTTTGGGCTGGGCTTGAGGGAAGATGGAACTCTTCTAGGCAGATTCTGAATTGGTCTTTCACTCTCACCTACTTTGAGATGATATTCTCCAGGTAGACATCCCAATCCTGTAAACACATCCTTGTACTTCTCTAGATCTGTTTGATGGTCTGTTTTGTGTGCTGCGGCACATTCTAAATCTCTATTGGCACATTCAGGGATACCAGTTCAAGCTTTAGGCTTTCTTTGGCTGAGTTGAGTGGCCGTTGCATTCCACCTATGATTTGGAACTCTAGATCTTTACCCTTGACATTGCATTGGGCTCTCAGACTAATTTGTCCTCTTGGTATGAGTGTCACCCCATCATATAGCCTTAACCTTACTTTCGAGTGCTTCATTTTTGGATCACCATGTTGAGCCACTTTACTAGTGTATATCTGACACTTCTTGTTCACTTACTATTTTCCTTCTATGGTCATCATTCTAACAGTCACAAACCATTTATCACCTATAGACTTGACAGAACCAATATGTTGTATGGTGTATAGTGATTCATCAGACTCTTCTGCTGATATCTCTCCAGCGGCCATCTGTATAGGTTAATTTTACTTCTTTCTAGTCAAACACTTGTTTGTGAAATGATTCAGCTTTTTGAAATTAAAATACTGCTTTCCTCATCCTTTGTATGATATCTTCCACAGTATTTGCATTCTGCCCTTTGTCCATGATTGTTCTGCTCTGTCAGCCTGGAATGTCCCATAGCATGACATACCTCCTGGTCTTCTCTGCCTTACATATACGTTTTACAGGCTCTGCATTTCCATACGTGTTTATCACTTTCCTGAGCGTAAGTGTCTCCTCTTTCACTAGACTTGCTCTCACTGAGGGATCTCACAGTCCTAAGGCAATGAAATCTTTAATTAGACCATCTTTTAGCTGTCTATTTCACATGATTCTGCCAGCTGTGTTACTGCAGTCACATACTGATCTATGGTTTCATTTTCACCTTGAGCTCTGTTGTGTTGTAGTGTTGAATACATAGCATTAATAAGTAATGTTCACTTGGGGTTCAAAGTGTTTTTTCAAGACTTTCAAAATCCCTGTCATCTGTTTCCTTTGTTTGCTGGTTAGATTTAGGGTAGAATACAATTTGTAGCAGTCCTTCCCCAGCAGCGTAATTAGAGTAGCCACACTTCTCGGTTCTGGCTTGTTAGTTAAATCTGTTGCTAACTTCTGCTTTTGAAATTGCAAGTGGAAAAATTGCCAATTCTGTCACATATTGCCTTTCATTTCTACCGGAGAAGGGAGGGGAAAGTTTAAAACCACGCTCATTCACCCAGTAATTTACTCGCAACTTCGGTTTGCACGTTTGCTTTTCCTTCAACAGCTTTTAGCAGATTTGAACATTTCTGTGTGCCTTTCTGAACTGTAGCTTCTTTGCAGCATTTTGTGTTTAAAGTTTGCAGTTCTTCTCAGTGTCTTTCTCAGTCTGAAGTCTTTATTGAACTGATTGTAAGATGGCAGCTTACAGAGCTTCACTCATGGCAGAGGCCAGATAGGACATGTAGTACTGTTGCATTTCAAAACCCAAACAACGGGTGACCCAGAATAGTGTTAGTTCCCCCCTGACTCCTCCATGCATTGCTGCTGAGGCCCCCTCGCCTCCTACCCATTTCTTGCTGGCAGATGAAAATATGGGCTGAGTTTTACTGGTGGACTTGGGAGGCCGCCATTGGGGTAGGAAACAGGTCCCAAGCCCACACTTGCTGGGAGTGAGTCCTGCTTAGCAATTTTACCACAGGCAGCCACCTCATTGGCTGCCTGTAGGCCTGCCATCCAATTAAGGATGGCAGGTGTGTCCCTGATACTTTTGGTTCAGAGGGCCACCAGTTCAGAAGCCTCACTGTAAGAGCTGATCGCCGCTGAGGAACACAGGAGGCCTCGGGGCTATAGAGGTAATTAAAGAAAAAATGTTTTAAAATCATGGAGACCAGTGTTGGAGGGGAAACACTCCAGTGAAATGGCTGGGGTTGCAGGACCTGCCTGCGACCCCTTCTTTGTTCCATTTAGCCTTATCTCCTACCAGGTTGCTGCTGGAGGCTGCCCCATTTAGCTAGCAGTTTTCCCACACAACAGTGGTATTGCAAAAGGCTGGTAGTATTGTGAAATAGCCCCTAATTGGCCTTGAATTACAGATTGGTAAAATAGCAGTGAGACTGCATCAACAGCCATCCAATGCAACAGCCGTCCCACCACCCCTCCCCCCGCCCCCGATTTAACTGGCACCATCCCGTGCCCCCCCCACCTATCAGCCCGCTGCTCAGGGCTGGTAAAATACTGGCCTTTGCTACTATGGCAACTATCATTTTGTTCTAAAAATTGAATTCATTTAATCTGCTGAAAATTGAACTAAAGATACAGCACAAATGTTTCTGCAATAGATTAAGAGATACATTTCCTGAAAGAAATCCTTTTTATTTACTCTGGAGCAACTTATTAAAAAGTTAGAATGGTACACAGAAATACCTGTCTTGGTTTGGAAAATGCTTTTCGACTACTGCCTTCATGAACTATTTGGCCAACACCTGTTAGTTGCAATTGAAAGACTTGAGAAAGCATTGTCAAAACAAGTGGAAATGTATCTAACAACAACAACTTGTATAGCACCATTAACGTTATTAAACTTTCCAAGGTGCATCACAGGAGTATTATAAAACAAAGTATGACACTGAGCCACTTAAGGAAATATTAGGTCAAATGACCGAAAGCTTGGTCAAAGGAGGAGGTTTTAAGAAGTGTCCTAAAGGAGGAAAGTGAAGTCAAGAGTGGTGTTGCAAGGGTATTGCAGAGCTTGGGCCTAGGCAACTGAAGACATGGCCACCGATGCCATGAGGATACACAAGAGGCCAGAATTAGAGGAGAGCAGATATCTCAGAGGGCATGGGGCTGGAGGAAATTACAGAGATAGGAAGGGCGAGGTCATGGAGGAATTTGGAAACAAGTTTAAGAATTTTAAAATCAAGTCGTTGCTTGACCTGGAGCCAATGAGCCAATGTCAGGTTATATGGTTGCTCCGCCTTCAACTTACCGATTTCTTTAATAAATGAATTCAGTTTGTTTCAGTTAAAATCGGAAAATAATCACCATCATTTATTCCAAAATTAATAATCTGATGCTAAAATTGCAAACGGGTGTATTGTACGTACAATCAAAAGTCTGATTACACTACAGACTGGCGATGTGAAAACAGACTTGGCAAAACCCGGAGTGTTTGTAATTGAGGTGACTTTTCCATGGGAAAGAATCGTTAATGTATCTTCAGACAATTGCGTTTAAGAATTATTGCACCACTTTCTTAACCGTACGTTCTCAACGACGAGTGACTGCAGAGTCTGACAGGAGGCTGTTGAAATGGAAGACCTGCATCTGGAAATGTGTCTGATGCCCAATCCCCACACTGAGAACGGATCACAGGATTACTTTTTGATCTATAGAGATCAGATGCTGTTTGAACCAGATGATGTAAGGACAGTGCGCCTGGTTCTGCAGCAGCCATTTCTAGTTTGGCTGAACTATACAATAGAAGACATCAAAATGTATGAGTGTGACCATGCTTTCTCAGCTTACTCCTCTAGAACGACCTTTGAACTTAAGTGATGGACCACCAGATCCAGAGGCTGTAGCTTCCAATGTTCAGCAGATGTGGGTGTTAGCTGAAATGGTCTGAAACAGTCTAATGATCAATCGCGTCGGATGGTTTGATGTGCATGGTTCCTACAATGTCAACCTGATATCCTACATCTGACTGACTCATCTTACCACACTGTTCCTGCTGGGAGGACCAGAGGATTCAGAAATCCTTGTTTGTGACTGCATTGCAGGCCTACATGATGCCCCCACTGAAAATTAAAGTGAAACAGGAGCTAGTGTTCTGCTATTTGCCTGAGTGGGATTGCATTCAGTTCCAACTATTACATATCACCTCCGCTAGTGTTTTGTATGTACAGAATTAATAAATATAATATACTGTTTTTTAAAACGTTAAAAAATTAAATAGATAAATAAAAATGTCACGTTATAGAAAAAAACACACTTGGTGTTGCTTAGTTTAAAGTCAGACATGGAAAAAGAAAACAGCCTTAACTCCAGTGTCCTTTCACCAGCACAAATTGTGGACATCAATCTTCTACATTTCTGTCTGTGCTATGTGCTTGCTTATTTCATTTGTTCGTTTAAACAGTAGAAGCAGATGCAATATGATAGAAATATTTGGCAGATTACATAAAAATTATTAGTAATGAGCAAAAAATAAATTGTCAAATCATACCAGTCTTCATACTTCATACCAGTCAAAATGATGTGCAATATCAAAAGCTACTACATCATTTTAATGACTTGTGGAACGAATTTATGAGATATAATCATGCCATAACAAGGAACATAGCAGTTCCTAATGTGATTATATATAGAAAGATTAATTCATATATTCAAGCATACATTAAGAGATTATTTTTAAGTCTAGGACGGATATCTGTGTCTTCTGACAAGGGCTAAAAGATAAATAGGAAGGAGCAAAATAGAATATGTTGATACACTTACCTAGATTTCAAATCAAATTATAAATTGACGAAAGGAATTGAATGGGCAGAATTTAATCCAGGCAACAGGGGTCTCACCGGCAGACCCGGAGGATTCCCAAGCAGGCAGGGCCATGATCACACAGCGGCAGGTCAGTGATGTGTGGGGCCCGGTCAATTACATGGAGGAAATGTGGACCCTTTTGCTGCTCCTCCCTCTCTGATAATATTGCCTCTGTTGCCTGCAGACGTCTCTCTAGCACACTGCTGCTCCTCCATCAATCATGTGTCCAACAATATTGTGATCTCCTGAGTCCGATTTTAGCCCTTTCACTGGTTGCTGACCCTGGATTTAAAGTGCCAATGTATGTCCCTCAAACTGTTCCATCAGGCACCCCCTCCCTCCCTCCTCCAAACTATGCCCCTCTGACTGTAAGATAACAAATTCCTTGTGTCCTCCTGTGGAAAGCAGCCGTAAAATTTCTGACCTTCCATGTCGGAGAGACGTCAACGGCATCAGCTTTCACTGGTCATGGACTTAATGGCCCGTGATCCCCACTTGCTGCTCACTTAAAAGGTGCGTTTGATAGCGTATGCAGTATGCAAATAACTCTTAACTTGCTGCTTAACCTTCTTAATTGGCTTCTCACTGCATTCGTGTGGGTTCACCAGCTTGCTGCCTTCCTCCCGGCCATTTAATTGCTCTGGGATTCCGACTTGCCCACTTCCCTGCGATTCTATAGTCCCTTCAGCCATGAATCCCACTTTGATAGGCTTCATTAAATTCCACCCAATACCTCAATTGGCAATGTTGGTGGCAGAGTGAAGAAAAATGTGACTTAACAACCAGCAGCCAAGTATCTGACCAGTTTTAAATATTACTTTTAAAATTCATTTTATACGTGCCAGCAGACCTGCTCCTCACTGGAATGGAATCTTGAATCTCAATATCGTGAGCAGTACTCAGTCCCATCCCATTTCACCCTGTCAGACGTGATACAATCATAGATGCAATGCACTCATTATTGAACTCATCTGCAGGGAGACAGTCGGTTACAGTAACTACTTTAGATATTTTTAAAAGCACTCACCAGAAGGCTGTATTTTCACTTTAAGTAATAAAATAATTAAGCTAAAAATGCATCATTATCAGGAATTGATGTATTAGGAAAGTATAACCTCTTTCTTTTAGCAAGCAATTGTTAATCAATTATGATTTTCTTTATAATATGTTTATGCTTCAATTGTTATCAAAAGTGAGTAGGAAACAGGCAGTCAGTCGGCTTAGCTGTTGGTTTGACAGGGGAAAACCCAATTGGTTCACAAATATTCTATAGGGAATGAAACCTACTGTTCTTACACTGTCTGACCTATATGTGACTTCAATCCCACACTAACACGATTGACTTTTAACTGTCTCTGAAGGGACCTAACAAGCTGCTCAATTGTATCAGCATCTTCTCAGGGCAAATAGGGATGGGCAATAAACTCCAGTCTTACCAACAACACACACATCCCGAGAATGAATTTACATAGGCTTAGATGTTAAAAGCTACAATGGGCAGGATTTTTTGCTCAGTGTGTGGGCGTGTGCCTGACACACCCGAGGGTGAAATAAAGCGCGTCGACATTGGTCGAGCGTGCCAACGTCAACGCGCACTCTCGCGATAGTTCGGTCGGAGGGCACAAGCCGGAACCAGCCGCGCGCCCGCCGACAATTAAAAGGCCTGTTAAGGTCATTAAGTTAACAATCATGCTGAGTTTTTCACTGCCCATTCAACCTAATGGTTGACGGGCAGGCGAAAAGGCCAAGCGGCCTTTGCATTTTTTAGGAAACCTCATTCACAAGCGGGACGAAGTTTCCTAAAGCAAATAAAAATAAAATAAAAATTTTACACTTGAATTAAAAACATGTCCCTGACAGAGTCACATGAGGGGACGTGTTTATGACATTTTTATTTTGTTCATTAGATTTTTTTAACAGCGCTTTATCTCCCTGACGCAGCTCCGTGCCTCAGGGAAATTGAAGCGTTCTTTCACACGCATGAATGAAGTTCGCGCTTGGCCCGCTTGCCCTCCTCCCCCCCGCCTGCACAGGTAGTGCTGAGTGCTGCCTCTCGTACTCCACGCTGGGCGGGCCTTAATTGGCCCTCCCGTGTAAAACCGCGGTGTGGTGCTGGTTGCGGATGGCGGTCAGCTTCATAACCCCCCCCCACCCACCCCTGCCAAGCACCCCCACCAAGTGCAAAATCCTATGTTTATTTTCTTTCTTAGCATTTTTAGGTCCATTTCGAATTGGTAACAGACCAGTTTGGGTCTGTTACCATACCAAGACTGGCCCATTTCCAACAATACCATATTACAGATTTTGTTTCCCAACTGATGAAAAGTGCCGTTATTTTTCACAGCTAAAATGCTGCATTTGAAAACATTTAGCCCAGTATAATGTAGTGTTGTAGTGTACTGACTTGCATCTGGATTCTTGCCTGTTTTGTGCACAGAAGGCTGTGGAAGACCCTGGTGAACATATACTCCCTGATTAAGGACTTATTGTCCACCTCTCCCAATAGGGTGTTTTACTTCTCAAAACTCACTTACCTTGAAACACCTGCAAAAACTCAGTACGTGGGCAGCTAAGTAATGATGTGGATTAAAACTACTATAGACTCGATGGACTGATTGGCCGCTTCTGTGCCATAATGACTCAGCACCATTAAAGAATCTGAGGGCAGGATTTTCTGCTCCTGCCAGTGGCAGGCATCGGAGCGGGTGGGATGGATAAATTTGGATTGCGGCCAAAAGTCAGGCATGATCATACTGAATGGCGGAGCAGGCTCGAAAGGCCGAATGACCTACTTCTGCTCCTATTTTCTATGTTTCTATGTCAGTTTCCTGCCACGTAAGAATAATTTGATGTTTTCCGCTCATGAATTTCATGGCGGGTCAGGCAGCCCGCTGTGCCACATCAGGAACCGCATTGGCATGCGTTTGAATATTGTGAATACTCATTAAAAACCCAGCTTGCTGGAATCACGCCTCCCCATCCAGATCAAATGGCCACACCGGTGGCTAATTAGACCAGCGTGAATCACGGCCGGATATAAGTGACGTGTATCTGGCGAGCTGCACTTCAGTCGTGACCTTAGAGTTTGTGCTCTCAACGCTTGCCAACCTTTCACAGTGCTGCAGCTGACACTGCTCTCATTCTGTGTTGAGGCTGCTCAGGAAAGACCAGTGGAAAGGTGGGGGTGGGGCTGCTGGAAGGCAAAGGCTTGAGCAGCTGGGTTTTGACTGGACTCTGGGGGGGGAGACACATAACTGGGGTGGGGGTGCGGAGGCGGTGTGACTGAGGAAGGGTGCGCTGAGACAAATGGCTTTTGGGGGGGAGGAATGGGAAGTTAGTCGAGGCCAGAAAGCATAGACTGTCCTGGACAATAGCGCAATAGGTGGCCAGGGCCAAAAAGCATGGGCCAGAAATTTACTCTTTCCACTGGCAGGTTTGGAGGTGGGGGTGGGATGGGGGGAAGCATGAAATTGAAGGGATGGGATTCCCTCGGGGTTCCCGCCCACCCCGACCACACAGCGATTTTATGCTGGGGCGGTCGTGGCCTCGAACGGGAAGGCCGCCCTTACCCCAGCTGAGGCCCTTAAATGACCAATAATTGGTCATTCAAGGGATGTTTCCTGCCCAGCCTCAATTTTTAGGTTGGCGGGAGGATTGAACTTCCATGGGGGAAGCCCGACAAAGAACAGAGTTACATTTCAAGAAGAAGTGTGGAGGTGGGAGGGGGGCGCCTCCATCAGAAGCCCCCTTCTGAATTCAGGAGCTCCCCCTTAAGGCCTGGTGGCCTCCGGACATTGCCCCAACACCTGGCTTCCCCCCGAGACCCCAATTGCCCCCTTTGTAACCACCCCCTCCCCACCAAGGCTTTCCCTGCCCTCCCTGCCCTGGGACCCCTTGAACTTACCCGGGCCTCCGATGCCCAGACTTAGTTTCCGACGTCCCCCTCAGTTTTTTTTAATGCATTCACGGAATGTGGGTGTCGTTGGCTGGGCCAGCATTTATTGACCATTCCTAGTTGCCCTTGAGAAGGTGGTGCTGAGCTGCCTTCTTGAACCGCTGCAGTCCCTGTGATGTAGGTACAGCCACAGTACTGTTAGGGAGGGAGTTCCAGGATTTGGACCCAACGACAGTGAAGGAACGGCAATATATTTCCAAGGATGGTGAGTGACTTGGAGCGAAACTTCCAGGTGGTGGTGTTCCTATCTATCTGCTACCCTTGTCCTTCTAGATGGTAGTGGTTGTGGGTTTGGAAAGTGCTGTCTAAGGAGACTTGGCAAATTCCTGCAGTGCATCTTGTAGATGGTACATACTGCTGCTACTGTGCATCAGTGGTGAAGGGAATGATTGTTTATGGATGTGGTGCCAATAAAGCGGGCTGCTTTGTCCTGGACATTGTCAAGCTTCTTGAGTGTTGTGGGAAGTGGGCAAATGGAGAGTATTCCATCACACTCCTGACTTTGCCTTGTAGATGGTGGACAGGATTTGGGGAGTCAGGAGGTGAGTTGCTTGTCGCATGATTCCTAGCCTCTGACCTGCTCTTGTAGCCACAGTATTTATATGGCCAGTCCAGTTCAGTTTCTGGTTCAGCTTCTTCTTCTTGGTGTGCAGGTCCTGGCTCATACCCGGCACAAACTGCTGGACCAAGGTCTCCATGGCAATCACCACCCTTCCAATGGTGATCTCAGTGTGCTGGCATGTCAGCACCATGACATCAGATGGACTCCTCCAACCTCCATTCCAATCTGGTGACAGCCTGTGATAACCCTGTCTTCTGAGCACCTGTCTGTCTTTGGAGCTCCAACACCTCTCTAAGGGCCACATCCAAAGGTTCATCATTGGACTCAGTAGGAACCTGGCCTCCTGTAGTTCTCCGAGTTTCAGTGATCTTGGCTGTGGACCTGAATCTCCGTTGTGCTCACCAGATTGTGACCCCAAGCCTGCTCTAAAAAGGTCCCACAAAGGTGTGTATCTCTGAGCTGGTGGAGGGTGCAGGTGAACTCAGTGACAGCTCTACATCTAGTGGGCCCTCAACATCCTCACTGGAGGTGGTCTGGGGGCTGGGGCTGATGGGCTGGCTGACAGTGTGCTTCCTTTTCTTGCTGATGCTTGTTATAGAGAGAAGAGAAAATTAGTGATTGACTAGATGGTCAACAACATTAAAAAGCACTCACAGTTTCAGTGGGTAGGCAATGAGTTGTTTATGGAGCCTCACTGGCTCATTGGAGAATGGCAATCTCTCCTTTGGTAGCGGGTGAGTGGCTTGATCTCTGGTATCCCCTTCCTGTCTCGGATCTCTCCCTGTTGTTGTGGGCAATTTTTTCCTGCATAAAGACAGGTGGACGTACAGTGAGCAGGACAGATGACAAACCAGATGACATGCATGCCTGCCTTATGTGTATGATGAGTGGACCTATGTAAGGGCTGAAGACATGACTTGTGCAGGATGTGACAAGAGATGAAGATGTGAAAGTGTGTGTGAGAGAATCAGTGATGATGCCCTTTGTGCTGGTACTGTATGAGATCCCTATGGACTGTAACCCTGCGAATGCCTAATGGCCTTGTGGGAGTGTGAGTTGAGAGTGAGGAGAAGGTCGACTTACCCTAGTGGAGCGAATGAGATCATTCACCCAGTTCCTGCTCTGGATGGCGGCCCTCTTCTGCAGTGCATTGACGCTGACCGCACTGGCAACCTCCTGCCAGGCCTTTGTGGTGAGGTTGGTGGACCTTCGGCTCCCATCGTGGGGCAAAAGCTTCTCCTGCCGGTCCTCAACTGCCTGGAATAGTGCCGCTGGTGCATTGTCGCTAAACTTCAGAGCTATGGGCCTCTTCCTTCTCGGGGCCATTCTGGTGTTTGTCACGACAAATGCAAGCTGCAGGCTTCAGTGAGGGAACATGTGTGTGGGTGGGGTTTAAATATAGTGTCCAGATATATGAGACAATGAAGCAATGGCGGGGCGGACAAATCTCAGCCCACCCTGCCACAAAATACGGCATTCTTCATGTTCATGCATACGTAATGAGCTGAAAAGTGGACAATCTGATGCAGAAACCCACCACGATGGCTGGCGAGAGCTGCACTGCCTTTCTCGCCAGCCATTGCACTTAGTCTCCGGAGCAGAAAATTCCACCCGAAATATTTTAACCACCTGTTTTTGGGTTTGGATTCAGCCAGACTAATGGGAATGAAAACCTATTTTTGGTGCTTGTGAAAATCTGACATAGAAGGACATTGGCAAATTTCAAAATAATTTCTCATAAATATTGGTCCACAAACATGATTACTAATAAAATATTATAAATTTGTAATCTCATTTAAGTGGATCATAATATTAGTGGCTAAGGAATTTAAAACAATAATTAGGAGTGGTCAAAGGCTACAGTTAAAGTGCAACTCAGGATGAATCACACCAAATTTCTAGAGTCCCTTCCCGAAATCCAAATAGTTATTACACATGAAATGTTTGTCTAGAGAGCTTAGCCTGTAGTATACTTAGCTATTGAGAGAAATATTTTTTGGCTATGAAACAGTTTGGGATGTTCTGAAAATGTTTATGGTGCTAACTAAACACAACTCCTTTCTTTAGTTCAAAATGTAGTAAGGCAGAAATGTTTAACTGTATTCATTTTGATACTGAAGATTTGAAGGCGTCATTCATGAGGCTTAGCAAAGGAGGGTGATCCTTTTTGGGGATGAAGGTCACTCTCCACTTAAAGCACATACGTATCTGAAAATTCTAATCAACAGTCAGTGCCCAAAGAAATAGGGCATTGTTGTTTTTGTTTTGCACAGAGAGAAAGAGAAAGAGAGACCACTAATTGACTCAATGGCAGTCCATGAATCAGGTCAGTATTAAATGTTGACAGAAGGCACGATCTGCCTACTCTGCATACTTCAGGTACATGCACCTAATGCCTGAGTTATCATTCTAAACAACATAGCGATACGCATGGGCCACGCAAGAAGTGGTCAGGAACAGCCCCCTGCTATTTTTCACTGCAAGCGGTACCTATAGCACTGAAATTGCCAGTGCGTTAGTGTCGAATTTTGTGCCCATCATTTCTTTCTGCCAAAGTTGCTTGGCCCTTTACTTGGAGGTGATGGTGATGGTGGCAGCCAAAGAACAACAAACAGACACTGAGGCATCTAGATTCTGCTGGCAGGTTCTGCTCAGTGAGATCAATAGATGTGATGCAGGATTAACCCAGTTCTCCTAAAAGCTACAACACTCCCCTCATTATTTTTACTCCTTGCAAAAAATTGGGATGCTGCAGTCGCCTGTATACTGAGCATCAAGGCTGCTTCCAACATAACAAATATTGATATGTGCTGTGATATTTCTGTGGTGAGACACCAGCTCTCCAGGATTTGAATTAAACACTTTGGGCAAAATTTTACAGGCCCCACTGGCGTGTTTACAGGCGGAAGGGCCCATAAAATTCCCCGGCTGGCCTTCCTTCCACCCGTTCCCGACCTATCTGCAATTTTAGGCTGCCCCGTCTGCTCTCGTCCCAATTGAGGCCTTTAAGAGGCCACTTAAAGGACCACTTCCTGCCCCGGCTTCAATTTTAGGGAGGGATTCAGGGATGGGGGGAAAGCCTGGCTGGTTATCCTGCTCGAACCTTGGCTCCCTTTCGAGATGGACCCCTGGGTGTTTCCTCAGTCCCTGGCCTTCCCATCACGACCACCACCCCTCACACCCCCACTCCCCGCCCCCAGGCCTGCCTTCCCTGCCACAAGATCCTGGACTTACCTGTGTCCTGGGATACCGGCACTTTGTCTCTGGGGACTGTTTGTACTCCAAACAGTGATCACCACACCCAGTGGTGTACTGGGACGCAGAGCTGCTAGCTAAGCTGATTGGCTGGCAGCTCTCTGAGACGGGACTTCCTCCTGAGCGAGGGGCAGAAGTCTCACCTCCAGCGTTAAGTGGCTGTGGGGCAGCCCTGATTGATGGGGATGCGTTCCCCACTTACTCCTTCGCTGGTGGGGCGGGAGGCCATACCATCAGAAAAATTCTCACTTTGTGTTCATGTAGGCTATGAGGTTGATGTTAAAAGCATTCTTGCCCAATTTTGACACCCAGCATTCAAAGGAACCCTGTCATCCATTTGGGAAACTCTGTGCCCTGACCCATTATTGCCTCCTTTCCGCTGATTAAGCAGTGATAGCGGCACTGTTTGCAAATGCAATATTTGTCACTTACTTGATTCATGTGCACACTGCAGAGTACTTAATGTGGCAGCTATCCTCTGGTGGCTTGAATGGATCCAATAACGTGAAAATCTCATAGTGTGGAAAGATTTAATTATGATTTTATGTGCTCTCTCACTAGATTATGGGCAGGATTTTCGGGTTGTCGGGCGGGCACGGTGGGCGGGCCTGGGAGCATCCGGGAAACGGTCCGCCTCCTGCAATTGGCCCCAACCACGATTTCATGCTGGCTGGCCAATTAATGGTCAGCCAGTATGGCAGGGAGCTGCCTCAGGGAGCTGAAGAGTATTAAAATCAAAAATGAGTGGGGACGTGTTTTGCACATTTTCATAATCTTCATTTTTGATTTTAATACTCTTCAGCTCCCTGACTATATAAGAAGGCAGCTCAAGCTTAATAACTACTATAAAATCTATATTGTACCATTGTTTCTATTCACTTCTTCTTTGACTATTTAATAAATTTGTCAGGCAGTCAAAGAATGAAACATAGGGTAGGATTTTACATCCTGCAGGCGGGCACATAATAGTGCGCGATGACATTGGGCGAGCGTCCCGACATCATCGCACGCTTGCATGATATTTCGGTTGGCAGACGTGTGCGAGAGTCGGCAGCGCGCCCATCGACAATTAAGAGGCCCATTAAGGCCAGTAATCAGTTAATTTAACTGTATTTTTCACTGCCCATCTAACCTTATAGTTGGCAAGTGGGCAAATCAGCCAGGCGGCCTTTGGGCTTTTTAAGAAACCTTATCCACGGGCGGGATGAGGTTTCCAACATTAGTTAAAAAAAAATCGACATAATCTTTATAACATTTATGTTCATGCCAGCGAGCTGGCATGAAGAAAATAAACAGCCATGACTTTTGTACTAAACTGTTGCCTGGGGCTGATATTAACTTTCGGAGGTTTTGGGAAATGGGCGGTAGCAAATCAGCCATCTATTTTACACCATGCACAAATTTGCTTTGCACTGGCTTCAGCACCAATAGATGTTAAAATCAGTCCTTCT
The DNA here is from genome assembly GCF_964194155.1 of Cetorhinus maximus. Classification (NCBI taxonomy): domain Eukaryota; kingdom Metazoa; phylum Chordata; class Chondrichthyes; order Lamniformes; family Cetorhinidae; genus Cetorhinus; species Cetorhinus maximus. Next base: position 87,743,375 of record NC_135885.1, read on the forward strand.
GTCTCCAGGAGCTGCACAAAGAGAGTCCAGCTGAGAAATAATTTTAGAAAATGACTGGAACTAAGTATTCAACTACCTGTCTGCTTAATTTAAAAAATGTCAATCAAACCTACATTTGCACAAATCTCACAGCCATTTTTATTTGCATTGAATGGCTTGTTTCCTCCCTCAAGCATTTAGCTGAGACAAGTCTGTAACAGTTGTATCAGAATAAACTAGAGTATTTGAATGAGGATGGTTTATATTATGTAATTGAAGAAGCCAATGCCAAGCTAAAATATGGCCAAAAATGCTTAGTTTTCTCATAGAGCTGTTTTTATTCCAAATATTGTTGGACAGTCATTTTGCAACAGATAGTATTCGATAACAAGGTCACACACAGCCTCTCTTGTGAGGCACAGAAAATAAAGGCAGGTTTCCTTTAACATATCAAGGGGTATTAAATATGGATCCTGAGTTCATAGGCAGCACAAACAGAACGCTATGGGTGTTATTACACCTACATTTATTGGGCCCCACAAGTTCTGCTCTCCCATTTCAGCACTGTGGCACAGTCAGAACCCTGCCCTTACCACTTTGTATTGAAGAATTTAAGTTGTATCAGCAAACAAAGAATCTTAAAGCGAAGTATTTTTAAGAGAAAAAAAGGCAAACATGATGGACCACCAGGAAAACCGATTAAGGTGTTCTGTAGATTATAGTAAAATATCATTAAATAGTCAAAAATTAAATTTCACTAACTGAAAAGCGGCATCTAGCTTTAAAAAATTTGAGGGGTGATATGCTAGGACTGTCCCAACAAGCCAAGTGGAAATGGATTAGCAACATACTTCCTCCATAGAGGACTCTGGGTGGAACTCAATTTTAGTATTAATTAAATTATAATGAGCTTGAGGTACAATATTTTTTTCTGGCAAGCTCTCACTGGAAAATGCATTGTATAAGGAATCGTAGTTGACTACATTTTATCATTTCCACCATCACATGTCTCTGCAATTTGAGACATTGGGCTGAATTTTACAAGCAGAGTTGAGACCCTGACATCAGGGTAAATGGTTGGTCTTGAGCCTGCACCAGCTGCTAGCAGGACCTGCTCGGCAATTTTACCATAGGTAACCTCTGAATTAGCCGCTTGTGGGCCCACTGTCCAGTTTCGGATGGCAGACAGGCTCCTGATGCGGCCGGCCCAATTAGAAGTCCAACAACTCTGAGACCTGAGTAGTGCTGCTGGAAGAGGCAGGTGCTACTGTGGGAAGTAGGAGATTTGGCATCCAGAAAATGTAATCAAAGAAAAAAAAATCATGGGGCCCAGTGTCGTAGGGGAAATGGCTGGGGCTGTAGCAGCTTCCTTCCCTACCTGTGGCTCCCTCTTCGTTCCATAAAACCTTTCCCCACAAGCTAACACTGGGAGGCTGCCTCCACTGAGCTGGTGCCTCCTCCAGTGACACGGGGTTGCCCCATCATTGGCATAATGTGGATGGTAATGTGAAATGACCCCTAATTGGGGCCTTTAATTATGGGAAATGGATGTCTGCCTCCCAGGGGCTGATAAAATCCTGGTCATTAAATCAAGAACCTGTCTGTTCATGTGGCCTTCAGAAATGACAAGGCAATATTTTGTAAGGAGGACAGGTAGTTTTCCCAGTGCCCTGGTAATGTTCCTTCATCACCAATATCACCAAAACTGATTAAATGATTATTTAGCTCATTTCCTGTTTGGACAGTCCTGCATAGAATTTGGCTGCTGTCTTTGTCTCCAGAACAGCATTAACTACACTACAAATGACTATAAAGTGCTTTGGGTTGCTCTGAGGAGATGAAAGGCATTATATAAGGCATCACATGTCTGTCCTTGGCCTGCTGCATTGTTCCAGTGAAGCTCAACGCAAACTGGAGGAACAGCACTTCATCTTCCAACTAGGCACTTTACAGCCTTCCGGACTTAACATTGAGTTCAACAACTTCAGACCATGAACTCTCTCTTCCATCCTCACCCCCTTTATATCCCCTTTTTTCAATATTCATTCTCATTTTTTAATTTTTATTTTTTATCCACTTATTTTTATTTCTATTTTTATTTAAATTCATTTTTATTCATTGTTTTATTCTATTTTCAATCTTTTTTCCCACCACCACCCCCTCCTCTCTCCCCACCCCCGCAAGTGCCATCTGTCACTTGTTCATGTTGTTCTTTCCAGAGTGCTTACCCTTGTCCTGCTATTATCACATTCTGCTCTCCAACCTTAATGCCACCATCAGCACCTCCTTCAGCACCTCCATTAACACTGCTTTGTCCTTTTGTCCATGACATCTTTGTCAATCTCTCCTTTGTCTTCAACTATCACTAGCCTTCTAGTCAGCTTCACCTGCTCCATTGCCCTTAAACAATATAAATTTCATTACATTTTTACTTCTTACTTCTGAAGAAGAGTCATAAGGACTCGAAACGTTAACTCTGTTTTTTTTTTCTCCACAGATGCTGTTAGACCTGCTGAGTTTTTCCAGCATTTTCTGTTTTTGTTTCATATAAAGGCAAGTTCTTTCCTCCTTCTAATCCAAGTCAGCTACCCTGTTGGTGAAGCATGAGGTTTATCTAATAGCTGTGTTCTAAACTTGATGTAAAAGGTTACAACTTCTGATCAACACATTTGGTGTCATAATTATCACTACTGAAAGTTGTGTGTCTTGTCACTAGCACTTTGCTCACATATTATCAAGCATATGACAGACACATTAACAATTTCAAACCTGTTAATCAATTTAGTGGAAAATTATATAAGCCTTCACCACACAGTTTGAAAAGTTAATGATGCAAGCCAATACTATCCTACCCATTTTTGTTTGCTCACAGTTCATCGTCTGGGCAACTGTTACTTGCACATCCAACTTTCTGCTTGCTGTAGCCCTCCCCCATTTATTATCAAATTGAGCTGGCATTTTTCAATTCGCTTTTTCCAAAAGTATACGTTATTCATAAAATTTATAAAAGTACATTCCAGAATGATTTTTTAAAATTCTTTCATGGGATGTGGGCATCACTGCACCAGCATTTGTTGCCCATCTCTATTTGCCCTTGAACTGAGTGGCTTGCTAGGCCATTTCAGAGGGCATTTAAGAGTCAACCACATTGCTGTGGATCTGGAGTCACACATAGGCCAGACTGGGTAAGAGTGGCAGATTTCCTTCCCTAAAGGGCATTAGTGAACCAGATGGGTTTTTATAACAATCAATGATAATTTCATGGTCAGCAATACTGAAACTAGCTTTATATTCCAGATTTATTAATTGAATTTAAATTCAACCAGCTTCCTTGGTGGGATTTGAACCCATGTCCCCAGAGTATTACTCTGGGCCTTTGGATTAGCACTCCGCTGTCCTCCCCCTATTACAGGAAGTGCAATAGAATTCAACTTTTCTCCATACAACATGTTCCACTCTGAAGTGCCTTAATACAATTGCAATACTTTTGATATTTACAATATACATTCCATGTTAGCATACAGGTGAGAGGTTCTACACAGTTTCCAGCTCCTCTGTGTACTAATGCTGAAAGCGCTTAGACAGTGGCCTTTCTCCATTTTGCCTCTGCAGTGGCTGCCCAGTTTTTAGTGCCTCCCTCAGTGCTTAGTCCTAGACCTTGAAATGTGCCAGTATGCAACACCCGGACAACTCTTTGTATTGGAAGACCAGCAAGTTTCTGGCAGATCAAAGGGCGTCTTTCACCGAGTTGATGGTCTTCCAGCTATAGTTGACATTTATCTCAGAGTGCATCCCTTGGAACAGCTGGTAGAGCACAGAATCCTGTGTCAAAGCTGCTCGGGATCAGCTTTAACAAGAAACACTGGAGAATTCCAAAGACTAATGACCCTCTGAGAGAAAAAAATTCTGCTTATCTCAGTTTTAAATGGGAGGCCCCTTATTTTGAAACGATGGGCAGAACCTGCGACTCGGCGAGTGGGGGTGGGGCCCACTCGCCGAGGCATAAAATGACACGGGGTGATGTTGGGCGTGTGTCCCGACTTCCCCATGCGTCATTTAGATTTTCAGCTCGGCGGGTGCGCAGCCAAGTCAGCTGCGTGCCCGCTGACCTGTCGACGGCCTATTAAGGTCATTAATGAACTAATTAAGCCTATTGAGAAGGCTGCCCATCCAACTTTAAGGTTGGCGGCAGGCGAAGAACCCAGGCGGCCTTCGCATTGTTCATGGAACCTTATCCACGGGCGGGATGAGGTTTCATGAATGATTTTAAATTTTCAGAAAAACTTTAATTAAAATTAATGCACATGTCCCAGCTCATGTAACAGTTTCACATGAGGGGACATGTCATAAAAAATTTTAAAACAGTTTATTGAACTGTTAAAACTTAAAACTAATCTCCCTAAGGCACCTCTGAGATTTCTGCACTCTTTCACACCTCCCACCTCAGGGGACAACCCCGCCTCCGCCCTCCCCCCCCGGCCTGCACAGGGAGCGCACAGCACTTCCAGGCTCGCGTCACGCTGGGTGGGCCTTAATTGGCCCGCCCATGTAAAATGGCGGCGCGGACCCGATCGGGGTACCGATCGAGTCCGTGAGTGCCCACGCGCCCCCCCCACCCCCCGCACAACACCCCCTACCCTATGTCTCCTACTTTCAAATTCTTCCATGAGGGGAAATATCCTCTCAATATCAACCCAAACAAGAGCTGTCAGAATCCTCTACGTTTCAATATGATCACCTCTTATTCTTCTAAACTCCAATGAGTATAGGCCCAAACTGCTCAACTTTTCTTCATAAGACAACCCCTTCATCCCAGTAATCGGTAGTGAACCTTGAGTGAACCTTTTCTGAACTGCTGCCAGGGCAATTATGTCCCTTCTGAGGTAAGGAGATCAAAACTGCAGACAATGCTGTAGATGTGGTCTCACAATGCCCTGTACAGTGTAGCAAGGCTTTCCTGCATTTATACTTCATCCCTCTTGCAACAAAGGCCAATACTCTATTTGCCTTCCTAATTACTTTCTGTACTTGGATGCTAACCTTTGTGTTTCATGTACAAGGACACTCAGATTGCTCTGTACTGCAGAATTCTGCAGTGTTTCTCCATCAAAAACACAAAATAGCATGTGGGCTACTGACTGAGGGAGGCCGGGCAATGGATGAGAAGTGGAAGCACTTTTGAAGGAGTCCCCACTTCCATGTCCCCTTTCACCAATATCCCTTTCATGACTGATTGCATTTCACGGCCATCACTGTGGTGGTGAACACTTTATGATGCAGACACTGTAAGGCCAAGACTAAAATAACTGTTATCCTATTTAAGTTGGCAGACATATTGACATGTAGGGATTGCACAACCATGCGTGAGCTCAGCTTGATGTTCCACAGAGTGGGCCACTCCACCCATGCAAGGATAAACATGTCATCGCAATAGCCTGTGACATCAACCCACTCATGCCAGAGGAGTGAGTGTAGAATGCCTTGCGGGCCCCAAGGCCAGTCACCAGCAAGCTGCCTCCAGGCACTTGCCAGGCTTGGCCTTCAGTTGGGGGCCCATTCACCATCGGGAAGATCCTGGCTGCATCCCCAACTGTCTACAAATGAGCAATTAATTATACAGATTGGCTACTCATCACTGCTGGGTGGGTAGCCTCTGTCAGCCATGAGTCACCTCCAGGGTGATCATCTGGAGACAGGAACATGTCTACCTACTGACCCAAAGGCAACTTTTGTGACTTTCCTCCCAGTCCCACCTTCAAACATGCCCCCAACAGAACCAGGAAGATTCCAACCTTGAGGAGCAAGCCAGTTAGCCCCACCCCTCTTGTTCCTTCCACATATGACTTAATTTTTTTTCTCCTTTGGGTATTTACCAAATTCATTTTGAGACAGAATCATCCCAGATTTGCACAAAGTGTGGTAGCGGGTGGGAAAAAGGAAGATTTACCCACTGGCCACAATGGCGGCTTTTTGCGCCATATCGTCCCATTCACGGCGTGTCCTGTCTCATTAATAATGTTTTCGTTGGGAATATGCCAGATTTCTGGCGGGTGGGCTTGTGCTTGTCCGCCATGCCGTGACCTCAACACTTCCTCACTCCAGGCGCCATATTTAGAGCGCAGCAGAACACTTGCCTACTTCACGTCTACAGACCAGGGCTGCACAAGGTGACACATAGCCCCGAAAGCAAAGAGGACAGCAGCCCTTAAACTTAATGAGGCCTCTCTGGGCACCTGCTGGACACAGTGGAAGGTTGTCGCAATGTCCTTTACCCCGGCTTTGGCGCCAGAACTCCACCAGAGTCACCAATCCGGCCTGGGAGGTGGTTGCAGTGACAGTCAGCACCACTGGAGCACCGAGGAGGTCAACCTTCCAGTGCAGGAAGAGGATGAATTCTCTTATCTGTTCCGCTGGGGTAAGTCAACCACCTCATCACTCTCAACTCACACACTCACAGGTGCTTTGAGAGAGGGACGATGGGGTGCAGGATCCTCACGTGGGTGCTCACTGCCGACCCCCCCATCGCTGCTGGCACAGCCCACATCCTTATCAGTCAGCGTGATGGCACGCTCCTCAAAGCGAGTGAGGGGTCTCATGTGGGCCAGTCCACCTCTGGTCTGGGACTTCTCCTGCAGATGTGAGCCAGCTTCTCTTGCATGAAAACAGATGGAGAGAGTGTGAGCAGCACACATGGCACAGCAGACAATAAGGATTTGTGAAATGTTTGTGTGGTGAACGGAGCCTTGAACAGGATGAGGATACAAGCTCCAGAGGATATGGGCCTGATGGAGAAGTGAGGGGGTGTGTGAGAGTTAGTGGCGTTGTCCCTTGAGGTGTGAGATCCCTGTGGATTTGTGATGACTCCACTTGCCACACAAACATTTCACAAATCCTTATTGTCTGCAGTGCTATCCGTCCTGCTCACACTCTCTCCATCTGTTTTCATGCAGGAGAAGCTGGCTCACATCAGCAGGAAGAGGTCCCAGACTGGGGGTGGAGTGGCCCACATTAGGCCCCTCACTCACTTTGAGGAGCGTGCCATCACGCTGACTGGTGAGGATGTGGACCCTGCCTGTGGTAATGGTGAGATCGGCAGCGAATACCCACGTGAGGATCCTATGCCCCATCATCCCTCTCTCAAAGCACCTGTGAGTGCTCTGTCTCCTGCTTTTGGCTCTACTGCCATGTGCTGATTATCTCTACTTTGGTTCACAGGGAGCTTTGCCAAGTGACCGACACCCTCAGCCAGCCAGTCCCTCAGCTCCATCCAGGTCCTCAACTCCAGCCAAGAGAACACCTCTTCCATTGAAAAGCTGGAAATAAGCAGCCTGGAAGACCCACCACAGCATTGACCCACACCTTCCACCAGCACAGAGACACACACCTCGGTGGGACCTAGGTCTAGAGCAGGCTTGGGTTCACAATCTGGTGGTCACCACACGGACATGTGCCCACAGCAGCAGGAGGAGGCAGGTTCAGCTGAGCTCCCCAGCACTCGGTGGACTCCTGTGCAAGAGGCATCTGTGAGGATCAAGTTAGATGATGATCCTCTGGATTCGGCCTTCCAACTCATCTTGGAGAGTGAGCAGAAGGTGTGGGATCATCACACAGAGCTGTTGGAAGCTCTCATCAGAGTGACACATGAGTTGATGGAATGCCTCCGCCGGCTCTCTGATGCAGTGGTGCCCACATGTGCACATATGGAGGTCCCCATGGGGAGGATGGCAGACGCCATGGAGACCCTGGTCCAGCAAAACGTGGAGATGCGTGCAGACCTACGCTCCATCACAGCAGCCATGGGAGAATTCCTGCAGCGGCAACGCGAGAGGGAAATGGGGCATCACGACATCCCTCTAGGTGCTCCTTCCCCTCAAAGGGCCTGGTCAGGACCTTCGGGGCCCTTAAGCCCTCGGCCCTCCAGAGGACCCATGCTGAAGTCATAAGAGGCAACAGGGCCAACCATTGCACAGGCTGTCTCCACCCCTGCTGTGGACACCAGGGCAGCAACTAGAAGAAGTGGTACAGTAGAAAATTGAACAAGTTCTGATCACAAGTGGTTGCGTGGGTGAACACATTTTGTCACTGTATAATCTGAAGATATATTCACTCTCATTGAAAAATGTGTAATGTTGTCTTTCAGCCTCATTTACAGGCTTTGCGAGTCCTCCCCACTCCCACTCGGACTACGAGTGACCCTGGAGGGAGAAGTGTGTGTCTGGCAGGGCCTTTCGGAGCCTCGTGCAAGCCCTTACCCATGCACACAGAGCCTTCCTACATCACACTCACCTTACTGTCCCGAGCATTTTCAATGCTGCCTTCTGGGCTCCTCTCTCAGTCGTCCATCTGAGCTGACCTGCATCTCCACCCAGCCACTGATCACACTCCCATGCAGCACCAGTGCCCATCCAACATGAGGCTCTGCTCACCTTCAATTTGAAAAACATGGTCATAGTCAAGTTTCTCATAAGCTCCTCTATCCTTTCTCCTCCCCAAGCCACTCATGTCCTTTCCGCCTTCACTATTGACCCCCCTGGCTTCACCTTCCACCTCCCACCGTCACCTACTAACCCAAACCCTTTTCTTTCCAGGATGTTCAGGTGAATGTGCACATTCTTGCCCTCCCGAGAATCCCACCCCCTTCCACATTAACCTACCCGACCTCCTCCTTCCCACCCCCAGGGTCCATGTCTGCCTCCAAGTCCTGACCAACCACCGTCACCATCCCTTCTACCACTACCACCGCACCCTCACCCTCCCACCCTTCTGCTCATTCTGCCCCTTCTCATGCTCACCATTCCCTGCTACCATGCCCGCCCTCTGTTCACTACAAGGAGGCAGCCATTGACCCCACAGACCCCTCCCTTGCACATTCAGCTAGATATTCTCCCCCACTTACTCCCTCTCTCCCCTTACTCCCTGCCCCACCTTTACTCCTTCCTTCCCCCCTCCAAACTCCTTCATCCTCTGGACTCCTCCCTCCTCAGACTCCTCCCTCTCCCAGGACCTTTTGCCTCCTTCAAACTCCTTCCCCCTCCTTCCTCCCTCTGAACTCCTTCCCCCCCCAAACTCCTGCCCTTACAGTTTCCTACCCCCTTACAGCTACCTCCCCACTTGCCCCATTCTCTCCATTACATCTTCCTCCCCCCTCGCAACCTCACCCTCGCCTCCCACTGACACCTCCGTTCCCCACCCTCCCAACCTTATTTCCCCCCAGTACATCTTCCTCTCCCACTCACAACTGGACCTTCCTCTCCACCCCGCCCCCCACCCCCCCTCCCCCGCTCCCTGCCGATCATCCGCAGCAGCCCATGACCAAGACCGTGATGTTCCAAAGTAGACCCGAGACATCAACAAAGAGCCCCCCACCTTCTATGAGCTGCTTTGCGGTGGAGCCATGTCCATGAGAATCCACCCAGCATGTGATGCATGTGTTTCCCCAGGGTACAGTAACTGTAGGGCTCCAGCATCTTCTTCTTGGATGTCCACTATCTGGACAAGGCCCTAAAGGTATGTCCCGACTTCTGCACGTTACATTTGTCCAGTCGTGTTCTGGGCCAGCATGTCTTCCTGCCTGCATAACAGAAAATCTGGCGTGGAGGGGGGGCGATTCTGGTTGGACCTTACTTTGCACCCCATTAGCGGGATGCAAAGCGGGTTCATGCTGACCTCCAGCGGGATTGGCGTTCCGTCACTGCGGACACCGTCGGGTGATCCTGCTGTGCTTTCATGCTGGGGTGAAACCTATTTTTGGCCTTCTTGCCATATTGTCCCCCACCACCTGCCGTGACATCCGACGCCAATGGGGTCAGAAAATTCCGGCTAATGACTCTATTTCTGTCGCCTTATCAGACAGCGCATTACAAATCCTAATTACTTGTTGTGTCAAACAATTTTCCACGTGTCACCACTGGTTCTCTTACCAATCACCTCGCATATGGAAATATGCAGCGTGCCTCTCCTGAGAGGGCTGTGCTCAAGCAGTCCAATGCACTTGAACTAAAGTTGTAAGTTGCTGGTTGGAGTCGGCTTTCTGAAGCACTGACATTTTGGCTATTTCAAAACCCCAACCCCACGCATCTTTCTCCTTCTGCTTCCATAATTTCCTATAACTGCAGACTGTTCTCTCGCTTTCCCTTGTACACATTTCTTCTCCCAGTGATCCACTGGCAATTTAATCTAATCTGGCTATTTTACACAGGATCATATCAACAGGCTTCTACTTACTGCCACAACTGTATGTTACATCAACAATTTTTACTGCCACCACAGCTACTGCAATATCCTTTAACGTGATTAAAGATGTTAAAGATGAATGAAAAACCACTAAAATGCATACTAGACCTTTAGTTTGCATTACAGACAGAGGGGTAGATTCTCATTGTTTAATAGGCAAGTTACCATTTCATATTTTTACAAATGTAAGTGAATCGGGTAGTCAGCTAGAATAACCTTGCAAGACCTGACTAATAAACTATAATGCTGTTTCATAGATTTTGTATAAGTACACGACCGGATTGTCTCAATAGGATGCACATACCTGGGGTGGAGGTTTACCTGGCAGGAGGGCAAATCAGGAAAACATAAGGACACTCTTCAGGTTTTTTGAATGGATGCAAAATTCATGAGAATCACATCCTTTGTTCCTTGCTCTGCTTTGATAGCAGGCATGACTTTCTGTAAGTCGCATGTATTCAGAAAATTATCCCTTCCAAATTTAGCACTGCTGCATAGCAGAAACCTTTCCTTACACTTGCCTGGTACAAATCTGAAGTTAAGAATTGGCTTGCTCCATATTGAAAGGGAATAAAATTCTTTGCTTCAGAGTCTCATTCCACTTCACTCCAGAGTCACAAGCCCTAACTCTGGAGTTAGACTGCAACATTATGTCTATGCTATAGTGTGAAGCAAAACCTCTACTTGCAACAGCTTTGTCAATGTATACTGAATTCACATACATATCTGTACCAAAACAGAATACGCTGCAAATACACAGCCTTCATCTGAGCCTGAAACATATGCCCGTCTTTTTTGTTAGGTTTTGCAAAGGGACTTGCTTTAGATTTCCAGCACAGTCAGTTTTTGTTCCCCTATTCCCATTCATTTTAGCGGAATTTTCACAAATTTACACTAAGTGTGGTAGCCAGCAGCTAAAACAGCACACTGCCCACCGACGACGATGGCAGGTTTTCACACCCCATCGTCCCGAGTCCACCTCATTATTTATGTACTCCCGGGAAACATGCTGTTTCCATGGCAGGCGGGCTCCTCATTAGCCCACCCAGCATCACCTCGCTGTCACATCACGCTAGGCACCATGTTTAAAGGCCAGCCACAAGCACAGCACTCATTGCTTCCAGCTCACCGCTGCAGCCTGGGAGACGTACCTCAAAGGCAAGAAGGCTGCTGCCACCTGGTTTAATGACGGGTCCCTCAAGCAACTGCTGGATGTTGTGGAGGTCCTCCAGGATGTCCTGTATCCCAACTCTGGCCGCAGGATGGGCAGTAATGTGACCAGGCCAGTTTGGGAAGTGGTGACAGTGGTGGTCAGCGCCAACGCCCTTCAGAAGAGGACAGCCACCCAGTGACGCAAGAGGATGAATGATCTCCTCCATTCCGCCAGGGTAAGTCACTCTTTCATCACTCTCAACTCACACACACAAACCCAGCACACACCCACAAGGCACTCACTCACTGCCAGTTTGAGGGACATAAGCATTCATTCTCTCACACTCACTGTCATTGTACTTATCCCATCCAAGGGACCACTCACAACCCGCAAAACTGGCCGGTGTCCTGCTTACACTTTCTCCATCTCTATTCATGCAGGTCAAGCTGGCACACAACAAGAGAGAGGGGTTGCATACTGGTGGCAGAATGCCCAAATCAAGGTCTTCACGGACCTTGAAAACAGAACCATCCAGCTGGCCGGCGATGATCGGGACCGGCCTTGTGCTGATGGTGAGGTCATCGCTGCTCTGCCAAGTGAGGAGCCGACAGAGTCCATGTCAGAGCCTGAAAGTTTACTTTGACTGTCCTAAACCTTTCTACTGTGTTTACATTTAAGCTTGTTAAATATTTAAAAGGCATGCACTATATTTCATCTCTGCTGACTGGTAGAGCATGTACTGAATTATAATTATCCTCAGACATATAGATATAATAACGTCATTAAAATGATTTAAATATGAGCAAACAATGGGGTTCTATTAGATATACCAGCATAGCTGGAAGGAAGATAAAAGTCTATCAAAGTCCATAGACAACTTTTGGTAAATGTGTTGAAGCCAGCTTTAGAAACAGCCATCCAGAAGTTCATTAAACAGCTGATTGGCACTTAAAGCACTTGCTAGTGCTCAATAAAGGTGGCCAGCGCTTCAGTTAGTTACGTGCATACTCATCATTTTGTTTTCATTGATGCTAGAGCTGTGAAGAAAACCTCTGAACCACATTGGGGGCTGTCTGAGATGCTTTATCAAGACTTCACCAATACACCAAAAAATTTATTCTGGAATTTTTCTAGGAGCTTCATCCAAAAAAAGTAATTGCTGTGCTACGCCACCTTTATAGACATGAAATCACAGTCACCAGGAGAAAGTGAGTGCTTGGTCATCAGCACCCTGCCAGGGCTTCCTCATTGTCGGGAATCAAATGGGGAATTGAGGCCCGGTAGAGAAACACCAGAAGCTGCTAGAGAGAAAGACGAGAGGGTGAGGAGGATGGAATGGCCTCCATCCCCTCTGCGGGCATAGGACATCCCACCTCCGCTGCACATCCTTTTCCAGGAGTTCCAGTACCACATCTGAGAACCTGTGCACCCTTTCGCTCAGGCCTGAGCCATCCTGTAACATGCCACTGTGTGCTAACTGGCCCATTCCACACCTTCAATGGACGAGGGTGCAAGGATCCTACATATACTGCTTCAGGAAAATTCCTTCTAATCAGCAATTGAGAACTAAACCTGTAGGTTTCGGGTTTAGCACCTCCAGGAAAATTCAAATCATGGTAAACAGCAATTGGGGCCAAAATTGTGTGCTGAATCCAGATTTTCAAACAGGCAGGTATTATTAGCACTGCACCCATTCAGCATCTGTTTTTACCCTTTGGCCAAAATAACCCCAGATTTAATTAAGAAAGTTACTGATCCAGTGGGTAAGGGTGAGGCAATGAATGTCATTGTCTTGGATTTCAGAAAAGCCTTTGATATTATCTCAACAGAATGATTTATGTCTATGAGATAAATAACATTAGACTGAATGGATATGTGGCTGAAAGTATACTGTTAAGGGTGGTAGTGTTTGGAACGTGTCCAAGTAGAAGACAATTTCCATTTGATAAGAATAATGCCACTTCACCATATAGTGATAGATATGAGCGCTGTCACCTGCTAATTCATCAGGATTTTAAATTAAGGAGTATGAAATTGCACAATTGGCAATATTTTATTTTTGCTTTTATGTTTATCACTTATTTTTGATCATTGAACTGCCTTTCCTTGACCTAATTCTTGCTGATATTATTTACTGTTGCTTTTCCACAGGCATTATTCAGAATTCCTTTCGTCATTCTCTTCCTTAAAAAGTCTACCTTTCACCTCCATTTTAACAGCTGCTTCCACATTTTTAATCTCGCCTTCTGTTCAAATATACCATTGTCTCACAGACTCTCTGGCTGGATGTCACACGTATGCTGTGGTGTCGAAACTCTTCCGCAAGGAGTAAAATCTCAGTGTCTGAGTTCCCTGTGACTTTTGGACCCCCCAAGACCTAGTGGGTCAGGTGAGTAAAAAGCTATCCCCCTGTCTACAAAATATAGATAGATTCTGAGGATCAGTGTTGAAAGGAGGGTGGAGAATCCACATGTGTAGTGATAAAACATACCACACAAGGAAGAAAAAATTTCCAAATTCTGACTACCAGAATGGCTAAGAGCTAATAATAAAAAGTTACGTGCTGGAGAAGTTGATCTGAAACTATCTCAGAGAGGACAAAACTATGATGAAGCCTGAAGCATATATAGAAACAAGTAGAATCACCCCAAAACATACATTGTTCAAAGTCATTCAAAGGATGCAAGAAAGGTCAATCATTTTATTTTAGAAATAGCTGTACAATGTTGAAATAACTTTGGTGGTTAGCTTACATATCTATAGGGAAAGAAAGTAGGAAACATAAAGAATATATGTATAAATGTAATTATATTTCTATTGATGCTTCATCCATTTGTTTTTGTTCCTGTTTCATGATGGTCATGTCATTTATATGGTTAAGAGGGGTAGCCACTTTCTCCCCAAACCTCAGCTCTCCACTTGAAGGCACATAGAGTTGTCCAGCACCGGCTCTATTTATTATTTCTTCTCCTGATGGCAACACAGTTAAGAACAGGAACTCAGTGCTTCCATATTCACTTGAATGTCTCACTGAAGCATAAGTATATTCAATAAAAGCTCTACATCAGTCACTTCATTTGGTTACTGATGTTCTATTTCAACTAGAAAATGGAAAAATAAAGTGATGGGTTACAAATTGTAATTTTTCACGTGTATATTTTCAGTAAATGGCATTTCCCTTTTTGATTAATGACCTCAAGTGGCTTTGAGTTATTAAGTACAAGTCTGCAGGAACTAGATTTACAATTTTCATGGAGTAAGTTATTTTGGTTAATGGAAAACATATTTTACGGGATTAAGTGAACTGTGAGCCTTAAAAAAACTAAGAATACAGTCATGGGAAAATAATGATTGTTTGTATTTTAATGAATCTACCAGCTGAAAATAAGCTATTTCTGTGCTCCCACTTGATAGTAAATCTTGCATTTCAATCTCTTGAAAAAGTGTCAAAATCTCTTCTCAAAATGGATCTCCAAAAATATATGAACCCATCAGAAAAAAATTAAATATTTACAAAAGGTACAATTGTCCATTCATGCAATATCTCTCGATGCATTATGTCTGGTTTGATTTTTAAGAAACAAATCCCAGGAGCTGCAGTTTTCTTAAGGAAATAAAAAAATACATTAATCTGAAACAGTGTTAGAACAGTTTTGTACATACAGAACATTTAGAACTCTGTGAGGTAATTTGGTTTTCGGCAACTGTAATACCTATGATTAAATCCAAAAGTCATCAGAAAACCCAGTACTGTATACTTCTGTTAATTACTATCCTAATAACAATAATTGAAAATGGAGGAAAAAGCAATTATGAGATAGTTGTCCAACATTGGGTTACTTTCCTGAATTAAACAGATATCTAGATCATTAGAAATCAGCAGGGCTTAAATTGGATAACTCTCAAAAATGAACATGAAGATCATGGTGTGCAAATAACCCACACTTGTTCATTGTGTTGCAGACAGCTCGTTAAATTTGTGCTGCCTGCTGTTCTACAAGGTTGCTACATTTGGGAGGTGTCAGCTGTGGCTCAGTTCATAGCACCCTCACCTTTGAATCAGAGGGTTGTGGGTTCATGTCCCACTCCTGGAAACCAAGAACTGTGATTGTACTCAAAAGAGTTGCTACATGCAGCCAGCACTACTTGCATTGTTCATTGCAATGGTGGATGCATCAGCAGGGAGCCCAATAGCATGGGTGGTTAGCGCTACTTAAACATAACCTCCGCCTCTTTTGGGGGAAGTACATTGTTGCTGCAAGAAGTGGTGGGAATACTTCTTTTTAAATTAATCCATGCTGCAATATATTGAAGAATGGCTGAAAAATAGAAAACAGTCAAGTATCAGAAGCTTACAAAAATGCGTTCAATTGCAACCACAGACAGAAGACATAATCCCACAAGCAAAACGTAAATACGCCATGATCCCTTTAATGGATTGATGGAGGTTCCTGCACCCTGTTTAAAGTCAAGTTCAATTGTGCAAGGTTCAGACAGAATGTTTGCTGGTGTGGTGTTACAAAATAGCAGCAGTGACTTCAATTCAGCATTGCGCACCAATTCACATCATCCGACCTTTCTGCTCTGCATGCTGCTGTTGGCAGGTGTGAGGTGTGTGCACAAACTCCTTTACAAAGATGATTTCCTGCATGCTTCCCATTGGAAGTGTGTGTGCACATCTCAAACACAATTTTTGCATCTTAGTTGTCAGCGTGGCACCTGGAAATGGGTATTTTATGGTCCAATTTAGCTCCCAAACATTTAATGTCTGTGTTGGACTAGATAGCATATGGCTCAGGCAATAACTGCAGAAATAGTGAGACTGGTTAATCAAAAAAAAATCACAAACCAATAACACCCAAAGATTGTGAGACAATTTAACGTACGGACTAACAATGTTAATGGTTCTACTATCTTTACACCCGGCAAGGTAAACCTACCCAGTCAAACTTATTGTTAGCTTAAAATCTCAACTAAGAGAAATTTCAGATCATTAAAGGAACTTAATCAGCTTCACCAGCTATGGACTGGGCCTGCAATGAAATGTCCTCCCTCCTAAGAGTTTTCAAACTAGCAAAATTGTCTCAGGGTAGAATATATCTACAGGTACTTTATAGCAGAAACAACTATTTTTAAGTTTACCAATATCAACACTTAAAATCCTAACTTGAGAATTCAAGGATATTTCCATCTATGTGTGGGCTCTTGAGGATATAAGTATGACACCACAAATCTTTTACACTTGCTTATGAATATTTGTTATATAAACTAATTATAGATTACATTATAGTAATGAATGCCGCATCATAGAATATATGGTACTCAAAGTCAATCACTTCACTTATCCAGATAGTGACTATTCTAAGAGAAGTAAATATTTAATACTGTATTCCCTTAACAATGAGTGTTTTCTATAGTCAATCAAAGATGATTATAACAGGATTATTATAGTTTAAATGTACATACAATGTCTAAATCCACATTTATTAAGAGGCGGATATTCAACAAATACTGCTTTGAAGAAGATTATACTCACATTCCAGTATAATTTCTTTAGGGTGTCTTTTGTCTCAACTGTTAAGGGGAGTTAGTGCTAAACTCAACCCTTTGTGTCCTAAAGATGGCTGAGCTATGTCTCTGTTTTTGTATATCTGTGTGCTGGCTTTTTTAAGACACAGACTTTAGTTGGGATTTTCCGTGCCGGCCTGCCAGTGTTGGGCATGTTCAGTGGCGTGAGCAGACAACATGGCACGATCGGTTTTACGACATCCTGTAGATGACAATTCCGCCCTTTCTGCCTGTGGCTCATTGAAACAGTCTGGCATTGTCCATTGTATATCAGGGTTCCTCCAGAGTGGTCCAGGCAGTGGAAACATATTGTTTCAGCATAACAATGATATTCTCTATCACATTTTTCGGGGCAGCATGGCTTTCATTATATGCATGCTGCATATGTGTGCTTCAGTTGTGAACTGGAATCAGGAGTCATATTATTTGCAGATAGCCCTCGTCGCCCAGTAGTCACCCTTTGATTTGCCATGGTGACTGAAATACAGCTAGCACAGTCAACTGCTACAGAATAAAGGCAGGATACCGGGAATTGACCTACATGAACTACCACCTATGGTCACATACCAGCTAGACATTGAGGGAGTGAAATTCCCTTTGGTTCTGGTACATGGAAAAGCTGGCATCCAGTGCCTGCCAAAACAATGTGCA
The DNA here is from genome assembly GCF_964194155.1 of Cetorhinus maximus. Classification (NCBI taxonomy): domain Eukaryota; kingdom Metazoa; phylum Chordata; class Chondrichthyes; order Lamniformes; family Cetorhinidae; genus Cetorhinus; species Cetorhinus maximus. Next base: position 87,760,959 of record NC_135885.1, read on the forward strand.
TACAGTCAATGACATCTTGCACCATGGGGAACATGCAACCTTGCAAATCCTCATGCTCACTCTGCCTGTTTATCTCTGGCAAGTGGGAATTAAATGAATATATCTCTTTGAAGGGAAACTCAGTGACAGTCCTTCCTTTCAATTCTGTATTGCCAACTGTGAAGCGTCACTAATATCTCCAGCAACAGTCTGCCAGGCACATAAAGGTTCATAACCACCTCACCTCCACAGCCACTGGTAATGTAGCCCTTGCTTTATTCTCAGGTTGGAGTTGTCACTACAGCAGTTAGCAGACTTCAATGACAACCTCCTTAGTGAAGGGTAGATGTCTCACACACTGGTCATCGTTGAGGTTCAGGCAGGTCAATTTCTCTCTGAACACCATGGGTGGATATCACCTCCTGCTGGAAGTCCTTCTCCCCCACCACCTCCTCCCTCTTTCAGCATCTTGTCCTGTTCTGCATGACCTCTGTCCATTCTCCCAATCGTATTCAATTCTATGATTAAGGTCAACTAGCGCAGCTATATCTGAGAGCAACTGGTTTGTGCAGAAACCTTGAAAACAGGAAAAAGTCCTTCAGCACCTGCCACATAACTCCCTGCAGACTTTTGAATCTTGAAGCAACTATGGTAAGTACCAAAAACATGTAGAATTGTAGCAAATGCCAGAAGAAATTAACCAACAACTAAGGTGTAGATAGTTAATGATCCCATTGCATAGCACTAGTGTGAGAAGTTTCATGTTGCCTAACAATTGTTCAGCTATGTGAACTAAAGAGAGAGAATGAGCTGAAGTGTGGAGCTTAAAAATAGCAGCAGTGGTGTCAAATCAGTGTTACACATTAATTGACATGATAACCTGCCCACTATGTTTATTTCCAGCACATACTGACACCTTTACCAATTGATGGATATGCTTCTCATCAGAAGTCTGACTGCATGTCACAGATGCCATTTTAGATCCCAATAGTACACATGGGACCCAAAAACAGGTGCTACAAGCCCAATTCCTCACACTTTGATTCTAAATCTGTAGTTCCAAATTAGAAGGGTAGAATGACAGAATTGAACATGTCCTCACTCCAGCAAAGAAATCTTGAACAATGGTAATATCCAGCTCTGAATAATACGAAGGAAAGCTAAATGATTCAATTTAATTTTTTAACACTAAAGTACCTGTGTGACGATCAACAAACGCGACTACAGATTTCCGCATTTTCTCTCCGTAGAATACTAGTTATAGTTACTAATATCAACAATATGGGTCTTGAAGTTTAATCAATAACAATTAATGCTGTGTCATATATATTCCTTAGAATGAAATTGGATGAATGTTTGTTGAAAGATTATACTTCCAGTACCTGCAGAAAACAAAGGCCAAAATTTACTGTAGCAGAGCATCTAATGGCACTTGTCCTCAGTTAGACTTACCCCTGCACTCTTCAGCTCAAAATGTTTTGATCCACAATTTTGCTAATGCCAGCACGTGAGGGAAACAGGACACCTGTAACCTCAGTGAACAATGGGAAATAAATACAGGAAGGACTGAGAAGGAGGATGAATTGGAATGGGTGCATTCAGTTAAAAAAATGTTCATTGGACTTTGGGATGCATACATTCCATTAATAACTAAGAGCAAACTAAAACTAATGACACAACGGACGAATAAAAACATAAGGAAAAATTGTGGGAAAGAAAAGAGGAGTACACTATGTACATGAACTCCAGGGAGAAAATGACAGGGAGAGTATAAAGAGATTAGAAAATAATTTTAAAAGTTAGGAAGGCAAAGAGAAATTATGAAATGAAATTATCAAGTAACGTAGAATAGTGAAATATTCTCCAGGCACATAAAAAAGTGATATCAGGATGTGAAGTGGGTCAGTAATGGATGAACAGGATAAAATCACAGGCAGTGATAATGGGGAGAATTTTATCCCTGTTGTTGGGGGCGGGGGGGGGGGGGGGGGGGGGTTGGTGGGGGGTTGGGCGGGAGTAGGCATGGGTGGGTGTGCAGCCAATCGCTGCCTGCGATCGGCTGCATGCTGCCATGTTACGTGGGTGGGTCAATTAAGGCCCGCCCAGCATGACGCGCACCCGGAAGCGCTGAGCGCTCCATATGCGGGCGGGGGGAGGAGGCTGAGATGGGTCCTGCGCACGAAAGAGTGCAGAAATCTCCCTGAGGCACAGAGCTGCCTCAGGGATATTAGTTTGATTTTTTAAGGGAAAGAAAATGAATTTTATTAAAATTTTTATTAATGTTTTAAAACTTTTGCGAAACCTCACCCCGCCCGTGGAAGAGGTTTCATGATAAATGCGAAGGCCGCCTGGGCTCTTCACCTGCCCCCAACCTAAAGGCTGGACAGGCAGCTCATTTAATTATTTCAATTGGAAATTAAATGGCCTTAATTAGCCTTTGATAATTGCGTGCCCGCCGAACTGAAAATCTGAATGATGCGTGGTGATGTCGGGATGCACACCCGAAGTCACCATGCATCATTTTACTAGTCAGCAAGCGAGCCCTGCCCCTGCTCGCCGACCCGAAGATTCTGGCCAGTGAAATGGCAGAAATGTTAAATAATTATTTTGCTTCAGTATTTAGCAAGGAGACATAAAATATGCATTAGAAAGATGAGATTAGAAATGATATAACTATGTTTCAAACAAATGGAGGAGAAATGGTAAATAAACTAATCAAACTCAAAAAGGATAAAAACTCATGTCTGCATCAATTGGATTTGTACCTTTTAAAGGAATGTTGGGAAAAGATAACAGAAGCATTATTACATGTATTTAATCATTTGTCAGAAAAAGGTGTAGTGCAAATGGACTGGTCGATAGCAAATGTCATACTTATATTCAAGAAGGGAATTACAAGATGCCAAGGGAAATATAGACCAGTCAGCTTAACATCAGTGGTAGAAAAAATAATGGAATCCCTACTAAAAGAAAAAAGAGAACAATATCTAGAAATCTATAATATAATGAAAATGAATAATTAGCATGGATTTCAAAAGGGAAAATCTTACTTGTGCAACTCATTGATGAGTAACAGAGAAAGTTGACAAGGGTAATGTAATGGGTGTAATATATCTAGAGTTCCAAAAAGCTTTCAATTGCGTACCAAGTAATAGATTAATGAAAAGAGCCAGAGAATGCGGAATCATGGCACAAGTAGTAGATTGGATACTTCACTGTCTGCCAGACAGAAAACAGAGAGTAGGGATAGAGGGTAGCTATGCAGAGTGGCAGAAGCCAGGAATTGTGATCCCACAAGGACCTGTGATAGGACCACTGTTGTTCGCAATTTAAATTAATAATTTAGACATTGGAATCAAAAGTACAATTTCTAAATTTCCAGACAGCACCAAATTATGAGGCTATGGGGCAAGGGGGGAGGTAATCAATACTGAGGCCAACTATAGAAAATTGCTGGAAGACATTAACAAACTTCTAGAATGAGAAAACAATTCGCATATTAATTGCAACACAGAGAAGTGTGAGGGATGATATTTTGGTAAGAGAACTAAGGAGATCATATTATTTTGAAAACAAGAATCTAAGTAGGATAGAGGAGCAAAGGATTTGGGAATCTGGGAGAACTAATCAAAAAATCATTAAAAATAGGAATGCAGGTTTATAAGACCTTAAAAAATAAACCAAGTACTTGGATTTATTTCTAAAGGGATATATGTAATTGAAAGATAAGGAAGTTATGCAAAATGTGTATCAAACCTTGGTTAAATGGTACTTGAAATATTGTGTACAGTTCTGATTGCCATCTTATAAAAACAATATAGAGGCACTGGTGAGAGCACGAAAAAGATTTACAAAGCTGCTACCCCAGCAGTGTGAGGTTATCACTATCAAGAAAGGACAAACAGGCTGGGTCCCTTTTGTCTAGAAAGGTTGACAGGTGATCTAATAGAGATTATTAAAATTATGAAAGGTTTTGATAGACTACATATTTAGAGACTGTTTTCAGTTGTGGGGAAGAGAAAAACTAGAGGCCAGTCAACCCTGCATGTTCCTCCTCACTTATACCTGGGAATTTGCACCAAAATTGGGAGAGATGTCCCACAAGCTAGCCAAGCAACAGTCTAACATGGTCATAACTTAGCAAATCATACCTTACAGCCAAGGCCCAGACTCCTTCATCACCATCCCTGGGTATGTCCCGTCCCATCGGCATTGACTGTGGATCCCATGAAGTCTCCTGGAATTCTGTTATTATCCTTGTCTTAGGTGTGGCAGTTGTGGGTCTGTACTTACAGATAATGCTGGAAGCAAGGCTGTTGGTAAGCTCTACCTTTTAGTGAACATCATACTAACTAACAGACTTAGCACAAGGCTCTACATAGAACTATCTCTCTCCATGCTCTGTTGTCCTGATATCTTACTTCACTGATGATGTAGACTATATATTTACATACTTAACTAACCCTTTATATTACAGGCATCAGGTCAAACACAAACATGGAAACCACCTGCTGATTCCCATATATCGTCCTCCCTGCACTGATGAATCAGTATTCCTCCATGTTGAATACAACTTGGAAGAAACACTGAGGGAAAGAGAGATACAGAATGTACTCTGGATGGGAAACTTCAATGCCCATCACCAAGAATGGTGCGGCAGCACCACTACTGACCGAGCTGACTAAGTTCTGAATTGTCTGCCAGACTGGACCTGCAGCAGGTGGTGTGGGAATCAACAAGAGGGAAAGATATATTTTTCCTCATCCTCACCAATCTACCTATTGCTTATGCATCTGTCCATGAGGGTATAGGTAGAAGTGTCCACCACGGAGTCCTTGTGGAGACAAAAGTCCCACATCCCCATTGTGTACACCCTCCATGTGTTAAATGGGATAGACTCAGAACAGATCTAACAGCTCAGAACTGGGCATCATGAGTCATCTAACATCAGCAGAATTGTATTCAACTACAATCTATAAGCTCATGGCCTGGCATATGCTTCACTCTACAATTATCATCAAGCCTGGTTCAATGAAGAGTGTAGGAAAACATGCTAGAAGCAGCAACATCCATACCTAAAAATGAGATACCAACCTGGTGAGGCTACTACACAGGATTACATGCATTCTAAACAGTGGAAACAAAATACAATTGACAGAGCGAAGCAATCACACAACCAACATTTCAGAACAAAGCTCTGTAGTCTTGCCACATCCAATTCTGAATGGTGGTGGACAATTAAACAGCTAACCGGAGGAGGAGGCTCCGCAGATATCCTCACCTTGAATGATGGGGTCATCCAGGACATCAGTGCAAAAGTCACCGCCAAAATATTTGTACCATCTTCAGCAGAAGTACTGAGTGGATGGTCCATCTCAGCCTCCTCTTGAGACATCAGACATGATGCATCGGACATGAGCAACACTTATATCCCAAAGAAATCCTTTATTTTTACAGGGATGGCAGCAGAGTAGTTGAGCTGTCCAAATAAAGGCTGAAACAGGTAGTGGGGTCAGCAGTGCCTCTGGGTCTGCAGCATGACAGGGAGCTGTAGCAGAGGTATGTTGTAGACTGTGCTTTTAACTAATGATATTATTCTGGCCTGTACAGGAACCTCATCCTAGAATTCCCTAAGTACATATTGCTGAGGAAAGTATCTTTTATCAGCAAAAACTTCATGCCTCATGCCTCCTTGTTAGAGTCTCTCTCAACAACAGCAAAAACAAGAACAACTAGTATATATATTGCACCTTCATCATAATAAAATATTGCAAGATATTTCACAGGAGCATTGTAAAGCAAAGGTTGACACCATGCCACATAAAGAGATATTATGGTAGATGAACAAAAACTTGGTTAAAGAGGTAGATTTTAACCACTGACTTGAAGGAGGAAGGAGAAGTAGAGAGACAGAAAGGCTTAAGGAGAAAATTCTAGAGATTAGGGTCCAACAAGCTGAAGGTACAGCCATTAATGGAGAAGCAATTAAAATCAAAGTCAAGGAGCACAGATATCTCAGAAGGTAATTGGGTGTCATGCCCAGTACAGGAATGTCATATTATGAACTTTCAGTCAACACTTTTAAAAAATGAGCACAAGCAAGCTGTTAAGATGGCTGCTATAAATGATGTGACATTTGGCATTTGGACTACAGGCAGAATAAAGTCCCTGGGAAATACATAATAAATATGGACATAGGTGTGGGTACCTCATAGCCATTTGTGGAATTCACACTTCTCATTGTTTAAGGATGGGCCAACAACTAGACTATGGAGTTTCCAGATTGCCTGTATCCATGTTTCATACTGGACAAAAGGGAAGATTGAAACTCAATGGCCACTATCGACTTCCATTGCATCACCCATCCAAGGTAGACTGGGTGGGCCTCATAAGTGTTAACCCAGTGGTCATGTGATTGCACCTGGTTTCAGGGACTGCACCCTTATCAACCCAGAACCCAGTAGATCCATCAGAACTACCAGTTGTCAGTCTGAGAACCAGACTCTGAAGCTAGTCATCAATCAGCCAAAGTACTCAATCTGTTCCAACCTCAAAGTTCACCTGAGCACCAAACTCCTAGACATTTGACTACAAGAAACCTCACAATCTATTGTGAACCCTTCACCTTGCAAAACCCTGACTTCAACTTTAAGTCATCAAATCCATTCAAGAAACCACAGGCCTGCCACATGGGAGGCCGGAAGTAAATCTGTAAAGGTGCACTATCTTTATCAATTTGTGTGTGCATGTGTGTGTGCGTGTGTGGCTGCATGTGTGGCATCGCTTTAATTTGGGATAAGTGTGTGAGAATAAGTAACCTTCTTTAGTTTTAAACTCATAACAGCTTACTGCCAAATACATTATACCCATGACAGAATTGGGGGCTGCATCCAGAATTTAAATCCATTGGAGCAAATGAATCTGACTTTAAAAGAAAACGTGGCATATCCAAAATTGTTGAAACAAAAAGGAAAGGGATTACAGCAGCAAGCTGAGTGAGTACTAACAATAGAAAGTAAGATGGCTGACTTCAATGTAAAAGCATTCATGCAACAGGAGGACTTAACTTGGGATAAATCAGCATAGAAAAGCTAAAAGCCATAGCTATGCAGGTAAAACTTAAATGCATCTTAAAACACAGAAGCCCGAGGTATTGAAGACACTGGCTGAGCATCTTGGCCTCACCCCAGAATTGGAACAGGCAGAAGAGGATGCGGAAATCTTCTTCACAGCCTTTAAGGAGCTGATCTCAGTTAAACTGGCCAGCAGAGTCTTGGACTCCCCTGATGTGGGGTAAGCTAATAGGAAAAGCCCACAAGTTCTACTCTATGCTGCCTGCAGACAGGTCTGCAAATTATGAACAATAATTACTGGAGTTAGTGCCTATGAACCCATACTGGAGGCATACCATGCTGGAACTCTCGTAAAAATCTCACCCAAACTTTCCTCGAATTAGAGAGAATTAAACAGTTAGCATTTGACTGGTGAGAGTGAGCCCTAAACATTGACCGCACCTATGTCGGATTAAGGGAAATAATTTTGTTGGAGGAGTTTAAAAACTGCCTCCCACCTGGCCACAAAACCCATCTGGAAGAACAGAGTGTTTTAACAACCAGGAATGCTGCCACCCTCGCTGATGACTATAACTTCACCCATAGGCCTAGGAACTCGGGCAGACCCTTCCCTAATAATGCCCAAAAATTTGGGAAATATAAGAAAGGGGAATATGATAGATCATAAGACATAGGAGCAGAAGTAGGCCATTCAGCCCATCAAGTCTGCTCCACCATTCAATGAGATTATAGGTGATCTGATAATCTTCAACTCCGCTTTCCTGCCTTTTCCCCATAACCCTTGATTCCCTTACTGATTAAAAATCTTTCTATCTCAGCCTTGAATATACTTAATGGTAAGAATTTTCCGGTCAGCGAGCGGGGGGCGAGGCCTGCTTACCGACGCGTTAAATGACGCCCGGTGACATCAGGCGTGTGTCCCGACGTCACCGCGTGTCAATTTAGATTTTCAGTTTGGCAGGTGTACAGCCAACTTGGCTGCACACTCCCCGAACTGTCAAAAGCCTATTAAGACCTGTTAAAAACTAATTAAAACAATTAAATGAGCTGCCCATCCAACCTTAAGGTTGGCCGCAGCCAAAGAGCCCAGACGGCCTTCACATTTTTCATGGAACCTCATCCGCGGGCAGGATGAGGTTTCATGGAGTGTTTTAAAATTCAATAAAAATTATTTTAAAAATCCATTGACATGTCCCAGCTCATGTGACACCATCACATGAGGGGACATGTTTTAAAAGTTTTTTTTCCCCTTTATTTAGATTTTTCAACCTTAAACTGATCTCCCTGAGGCACCTCTGTGCAGGGAACACTCAGCGCTTCCGGTCGGGCGTCACGCTGGGTAGGCCTTAATTGGCCCACCCACATAAAATGGCGGTGCGGACCCGATTGGGGGCACTGATTGGGTTTGCGCTCGCTCCCGCCTGCCCCCGCACAACTCCCCCGACGGCGGGAAAGTTCAGCCCAATGACCCAGCTTCTACAGCCCTCTGCAGTAAAGAATTCCACAGATTGACTAGATCTGAGAGAAGAAATTCCTCCTCATCTCTGTCTTAAATGGGCAGAGATCATGCCCTCTGGTCCTAGACTCTCCCACAAGGGGAAACAACCTCTCAGCATCCATCCTGTCAAGCCCCCTAAGAAACTTATATGTTTCAATAAGGTCGCCTCTCATTCATCTAAACTCCAATGAGCACAGGCCCAACCTACTCAACCTCCCCTCATAAGAAAATCCCTCCATACTCGGGATCAACCTCGTGAATCTTCTCTGAACTGCCTCCAATGCCAGTATATCTTTCCTTAGATAAGGGAACCAAAACTGTTCACAGTATTCTAGGTGTGGTCTAACTAGTGCCTTGTATAGTTTTAGCAAGACTTCCCTATTTTTATACTCCATTCCCTTTGAAATAAAGGCCAACATTCCATTTGCCTTCCCTAATACCTGCTGAACTTGTATGTTAGCTTTTTAAGATTCATGCACAAGGACTCCCAAATCCCTCTGTGCTGCAGCTTTCTGCAGTCTTTCTCCATTTAAATAATATTCAGCTCCCCTATTCTTCCTGCCAAAGTGCTTAACCTCACATTTTCTTGCATTATTTTCCATCTGCCAAGTTTTTGCCCACTCACTTAACTTGTCTACATCCCTTTGTAGACTCTTTAGGTGGGATTTTCCACACCCGCCCGCCGCTGCAATCTTCCGGTCCCGCCGCAAGTCAATGGGTTCCTGGCTGGGGCGCCACCTCGCTCGTGGCGGGTCTCACCCACGACGGGGCCGGAAAATCTCAGCCTTTGCGTCATCCTCACCACTTGCCTTCCCACCTATTTTTGTATCATCTGCAAACTTGGCGATAGTACATTAATTTCCCTCATATGAGTCATTAACATATATTGTAAGTAATTGAGGCCCCAGCACTGATCCCAATGGCACTCCACTAGTTACAGGTTGCCATCTTGAAAATGCCCTCCCTTAACCCAACTCACTTTGTCTTCTGTTACTTAGCCAGAAAGTGGGCTAGCCACAAAAAATAAAATAAAAGGGAGGGTGCGAGAGTTCCTCCCCTAGTCTGATGAGAAGACACAGGGAGTTGAAATGACACAAGAAGGCTCATGCGTTCTCACTACAATAAAATTGGAAACACCAGACCTGACTCCTAGAAGCTCAAGGAGAAGTCCGTGGGTCTTATAAGAATCCCAAAGATCAGTCTCCAGGAGGATGCCCCTGTAGGTGGTGTAAGAAAATCAGGCAGTGTCCCTAGCTGTTGAAATTAGCCCTCTAGCAGTACTGCCATATGTATGGTGGTGGAAACTGACAAAATTCCCGAGAGCTAATGGAATTTTGTCCTTCAAGGAACAATGTCCCGGTATCCCTCTAAGGAAACAAGCAAGTCCATTGTACTGCTCAGGGATATAGGGGCCACTCAATCCCTGATGCTGGGGAAAGACCTGACCCTTCCCCCAGAAACCTCCATGAAGGCCAAGTGCTCTTCAAGAGAGTTGGAGAAGGATACATGTCCACTTCCCTCCATTGGGTCCACCTAAAGTGACCTAGTCTCGGGTCCAGTCACTGTAGGGATTGTGCCTGAACTGCTGACAGCAGAGATAGATTTATTGCTTGGGAATGATTTGGCTGGCAGTAAGCTGGTAACGTCCACCATAATCCTAAACCAGCCAAGTGAGGAAAGGGAAACCGAGCAACCACAGGAGGAAGTTCTGGGGGTTTTCCCTAATTATGTCGTGACCCAATCCCAAGCAAGACAAGCAAATTTAAATGAGAAGAAGCCAGCACCCCAGCTGGATGAACTGGATGTCTGGATAGCTGAAAGGTTCTTTGGAATTTGGAAACCTGTCTAAAGGAGGGGAGGCACACAGCCGAACCTCCTTAATTAAGGCACAGCAGGCAGAACCCGAACTAAAACGCAGAGCACAGGCTGCCTGCTCTGAGACAGAAGCCAGCCAGATCCCTGAGCGCAATGACTTAGGAGATGGGGTAGTAATAGAGAAATGGAGACCCTCTGGGAGACCTGCAGATGAGGAGTGGAAGGTGCTCCACCATATTGCAGTGACCCCAGAATATAGAAATAAAACCTTTTGAATTGACCATACTATTCCGATGGCTGGACATGTGGGTACCTGCAAAACTTCAGCCCGCATAAGCAGGCACTTTTTACGGCCCGGCCTCCAGTCCAATGTGGCCACATACTGCAAAAGCTGCCATACTTGTCAGGTTGCAGGAAAACCCCAGGCCACAATTAAACCTGCCCTTTTCAAACCCAGACCGGCATTTGGTGAACCCCTTAACTGAATTCTGATAGACTGTGTAGGGCCAGTAGCCAAAACCAGGACAGACTATCGGTATCGCCTTACCATAATGGACCTGGCCAGTCTATTCCCCTCAAAAACACCACAGGCAAAGCCATGACTGAGAGACTGATCCAGCCCTTTACCCGGCACGGCCTGCCAAAAGAGATCAGTATTTTGCTTTTATTTTATTGCTCTTAGCTAAGTTCACTACAAGGTAGCTCTTGGTAGACCCTGGAACACTGGTTCCAGGCAGTCTAAATGGTCCTCCCAGGTATCGCTGTAAACTAATAGTTCACTCGATATACTGCCTGGCCTGCTTAGCGCTTCTCGTGTTTTGTGTTTGTTTAAGATTTCATCAAGTTCCTTAGAGATTCCTTCTTATAGTTTGTTTCACTTCAGACCTTTATATGGATATTCCTCCATTGGCTGGTTTTACCATCTAGGGGAGAAAATAGGCCCTAGTTACAAAGAAATATAGCCAGTGCCAGCTCTTTGCTTTTGCCATGGTCTCATCCTCCTGCTTTTAAAAGCTTTTATCTGAATTTCAGCGGCTTTTCTGGCCATAAAATCAGTCTGAAACTCAGTGAAAAAATTAGCTGGAGGATGGAAGTGCTGCTGGAAAGGTTTTTGAAAGCTTTTTCTTATAACAACTTCTGTGGGAGAACATTGATGCTTTTACAACATTGGGTACATATATAATCTTTGTTCCTTCTTGGTCTTCGGACTCTGCTCTTAGAAAGTAGCACTTCAATGGTCACAGTAATTCATTTCTTGGAATTTCACTAAGATACAGCGAAAGCAGACATTAAGCCCATTGGACAAAAAAACCTAAAATGTCTAAATTATAGTTAAAAACAGAAATTGCTATTGGTAATTTGGCCCTTTTGCTGCTAGAAACAAAGGCCTGGGTTTTTGTGGAGTTGTGGATGTTGCACAGTATATCCAAAATGGTGGCCAGACCCTGGATCTGGAAGTCCCAGCCCCATATCCGACAGAATCCATTATCACAGGGAAGGGTCAGGGGCTGTTGGCGGGGTGGAGGAGCTGGAGGTGAGTCCCATGGCTGGGAAACAAGAACTCAGCAGCACCATTTGAGCTCAGTGTTGAGTTCAAACAGTTTCCATTTTCGGTAACTACTTCAGGAGTGAAAATCCAGGCTATTAACTCTGTTTCTCTTGCCACGGATGCTGCCAGACCTGCTGAGTATTTCCAACATTTTCTGTTTTTTGTTATGGAATATGGGAATTGGCCATTACTTTCAGTATTTCTTCTTGTTTTTTTTAATTCACTCTTGGGATTTGAGCTTCACTAGTGAGGCTAGCATTTAATATCCAACCTTCGTTCTCTTGAGAAGGTGGTGGTGAGACACCTTCTTGAACCACTGGAGTCCATGTGGTATAGGTAGACCCACAGCACTGTTAGGGAGGGAGTTCCAGGGTTTCAACCCAGCAACAGTGAAGGAACAGTGATATAATGACAAGTGTGTGATTCAGAACAAAACTTGCAGGTGCTGGTGTTCCTATGCATCTGATAGACATGTTCTTCTAGGCGGTAGAGGTCGCGGGTTTGAAAGGTGCTGTCGAAGGTGGCTTGGCAAGTTGCTGCAGTGTATCTTGTAGATGGTACACACTGCTGACACTGTGGGCCTGTGGTGGAGGAATTGAACGTTTAACATGGTAGATGGTATATTGATCAAGCGGGCTGATTTGTACTGGATGCTGTCAAGCTTCTTAAGTGTTGTTAGAGCTGCAAATGAAGAGTAATCCATCATGCTCCTTACTTGGCCTCGTAAATGATGGACAGACTTTGGCCAGTCAGGTGATGAGTTACTCGCCGCCGAATTCCCAGCGCCTGACCTGCCCTTGTAGCCACAGTGTTTATATGATTGGACCAGTTAGATTTCTGGTCAATGGTGACCTCCAGGATGTTGATGGTGGGGGCTTCAGTGCTTGTAGTGCTGTTGAACGTCAAGGGGAAATGAGATGGTTAGATGTGGCAACACTCTCTGGCAAATGGACTAAAACACCTCCAAAAACACTCATGAGTACTTTCAGACAACTTCCAATGGAAAATGTTCCATTTCACTTACCTGCAATCAGAGTGCCTGGTCCTTTAAATGACTCTACTAATGCCCATCTTGCTGCTTCATGCATCCTGTCTCAAGTATGGACAATATAGGCATTGCTAGGATGTGGGTTTTCCAAATTTGGAGTTGTTGGGCTGTATGACAACCAGGATGGCATCAATTCAACGTGTTTTGGTGCCACGGGGACGCAGCTGCATATGCCTATATCAATGAAGAATGCGGCGCAGGCAATGGTCCATGGTGCCACCTTGCACTGCAGAAGCAAGGCAGGCCAGTTTAGTGGCACGAGAAACTACATGAATGAATTTCATGACCATAATGTTGACACTTGTTAGGGCTGCATTCTTTCAATTGGATTTTATTTTCATTGAGTAATTGCACATTTCATATAGGTTATAAGGTCTATTAAAATCTCATGTTTTTAAAAAATGCAAAATAATGCAGAACAGCTATTAAAGAATGCTCTCCAAAGCTAGCTTTAGTTTGAATTCTATACAAGCTGGTAAACATACACCAGCTGGCAAATCTGATTCTCATGTATTTTATGGATGTTTATTTTAACCAAGCAGAAGAAATCAATTTTTTGATAGTTCCTTGCTATGCCTTAGCACAGAGATCAATTTTGTTTATACTCTGAAATGAAGCAAATTCTTTGGAAACTCAAAATTATTTTACATGTCATTTAAAAGTATAAGTCTAATTCAGTCAATGGATTATAAAATTGAAATCACATAATGTCAGGCAACTTAGAAATGTTTTTCACTGGCAGCTGACTATTTTACATACAGGAAAATAGTGATCATCATTGATCCCAATAGGGGCTTAACTATGATAAACACATGCCAACTGTTTTTGAGACCAGGATACAATAGTCCCAGGAAAGTATGGAGAGGTATAATGGTGGAAATCATTTACTCCATGATTTCCTCTTTCTTTTGCGCCATTCAAAGGGCTGAATTTTAACTTGCAAAAACAGGTGGTTTGGTGTTGCGTTAGGGGTTAAAGTTCAAAATATTTGGAAGATTAACTGAACACGCCCACTTCTGATTTTAACGGATGCAGAATGAGGCAGATGACCAATCTGTTCGCAGGAAGTAGTTTGATCACTTGAATGTTATAATGATGCTTCCTGCTTTCACCTTAACAGTCATTCTATTTTTAACCACAGACAGCTGCTTTTCCTGGGCCTCAGGTAAACAGTAGCTTAAAGGAGGTGAAGGGGGTTGAATCCATCAGGGACAGGAGGAGCAAGAAAGCTTCCTCCAGGCTCAACAAGCTGCCCAGCAAACCACCTCCCATTCCCTCTGTGATCTGCCTGCTCCCTGAAACACCATTGAGCCACCCTCAACCCTAACCATCATCAGATGCTCACAACGATCAAGCCCCCCCCCGCCCCGGATCACCATTGAACCCTCTTTGCAGTTCAGACCGCACTACAATGTGGATCAACACCCCCCACCCCCCGATCCAGACCCATGCTATGGTCCATCTCCCCCACCACCATGTGATCTGGACCCATTCACAGGATCTCTCAATCCCCCAATATTCCTACGTGCTCTCATAGGCTTGGGCTTGGTGAAGCAGCCTTCCTACACGAAAGACCTCCAGCTTGTCAATCAGGCTGTCTGTGGATGGGAGACCCTGAGGAAAAATATTAACACAGCCCCCCTGTGAAATTCTTCAGGACCCTTGGAGAAGCCAACTTCTCTGTATCTCTGGCCTTCATTACAATTCCCCCTGCATAGAACTTGTCTCCTGACTAAATTCCAGGCCAAAGTGTCAGTACCCTGTGCATGTTCTATTGCAATGGCACAAATCCACCAGACGATGTAAGCCACAGAGCACGAGAGTAATGAAGTAAATGATAAATCTGTCCAAACATTGGATGGAACACGAAGTACCATGCATGGCTTTGGGTGTCTCATTAGAGAAAGGACATAGAAATTATAGACAGCATAACATTGTAGATTCACCAGAATGATATCAAAGATGAGAAACTATAGATTTCTTGTCTTGCTAAGGCTAGCATAAACAGTGAATGAAGACATGCCTTTTATGTCCTGAAGGTTATCCCTGGTATGTGAGTTATAATGTTACAATTGATACCTATATCTCATATAAACAGCACATAAAATGTTTTTTTTTTATATTTCACTGATTTAATAAAGAGTTAAAGTCAGAGTTTTGATATTTCCTAGTCCTCAAACTAGGGAAATAGGAATATCTGACAACATCCTGCATAAACCCAGCTCTCTGTCCATATCTAATTGTGTAACTTCCAGTCCTGTTTCCAACTAGCCAATGTCCCATAGTGATAGCATGGCATAATACATAATTAGCAACCCTCAGGCAACAAGAACATTGCCTGGAGAGGGAGTGTTCAGTCTTTTCCCCCCTGGGTTGTCTGTTCCACAAACCTTGGAAAGAAAAACAATCTTCTAACCCTTAGGTATGTTTAGTTCTTATTAATGTTTTATGTTTTTCTTATTCATTCATGAGACATGGGCATCACTGGCTAGACCATTTATTGCCCATCACTAATTGCCCTTGAGAAGGTGATGCTGTCATGACAGCAGATCACAGCCCCAAATTGCTAATGGACATATTGAACTTTTTCAAAAGAAGGCATGTGTTTTTCAAAAAAAACATATAAGCAAAAGCTGGCTGAAAACGTAAAGTAGCCACTTGCTGGAAAATTCCTATGTGGATTACACTTGACCGACCAGTCCAGAGAGAATGGAATGCTGCACCTAAAAAGATGTCAAGGCCTACTTTAGACAGACAAACATCAAAGGAAGGGATATAATGCAAAAAACTGAACTTTAATCTCCCGTGGTTGCGGAGACAATGGAGACTGATTACCATCTCAGCAGAAACCATCTCCTGTTGAGTTATATCTCAGAATGTGGAAATGATCTGAGTTGAATGAATGCAGATTCTGGGCAAAAGACATGTTTGTTCTTCCCTTCCAGGAATACACAAGGAAAGGGGTTAAAAAGCCAGCTGCAAACCCGGTTTGTGTGTGCTCGTTCTGGCGTTCTAGTTCTGGTGTGCTAACGTATGCTGTGAAGGTCACAGCTAAAGAACATCAACTAGGCATCCCTGCAGCTTGCAGGTAAAAAAAAGCCTTTCTCCGTTGCTGGAAGCAAGTCACAAGTCAGCAAAGCCACAGCCAAGAAGGAAATAGCACGCCTCTTCAGCTAAACTCTTCAGCTAACCTGAAGAACCAAATATGTCCAAACCCACTGCTCAACTGCTAAAGTCAGCATTACGGGAATCAATCCAACTTAACGGCTGTAATGTTTCACCATCTACTCCTCACATACAAGCCAAAGACTGAGTCGTATATCTTTTTTAACTTTTATTTTTGGATTCAACTTCACATTTCTAATCTGTGTGTAGTGCGTTCCATTTTTATTATTTTTTTGTCAGGTTTTTAGTAACTAATAAACTTAATCTTTCTTTGACTCAAGAAAGCCTGGTTAAATCAGCTCCTTCTAAAACATAAACACATTTGGCCTGGGAAAAGGTATCCATGAGGGAAGGGATCCTTTTTAATTAACCTTGTTGTGACCAACCGAGGGGGTTGAATAAAGAAGGGGAGCCAGCTCATCCCTCCTCACTAGGGAGCATAACAATTTGGGGGACCTCATTTGGGATCGTAACAAATTGGAGAACTTCACCCAGGGACCATTTGTAACAATGGTGAGCTGACTTCTTGAACCACTGCAATCCATGTGGTGTAGGTACACCCACGTACTTACATGGGTGCTGTAAGGGAGGGAGTTCCAGGATTTTGGCCCAGCGACAGTGAAGGTACGGCAATAGATTTCCAAGTCAAGATGGTGAGTGGCTTAGAGGGGAATTCCTGGTGGTGGTGTTCCCATGTGTCTTTTGCCTTTGTCCTTCTAGATGGCAGTTGTCATAGGTTTAGAAGGTGCTGTCTAAGGAGCCTTGGTGAGTTCCTGCAGTGCATCTTGTAGACGGTGCACACTGCTGCCATGGTGCATCAGTGGTAAAGGGAGTGAATGTTTGTGGATGTGGTGCCAATCAAGCGGGCTGCTTTGTCCTGGATGGTGTCAAGCTTCTTGAGTGTTGTGGGAGCTGCACTCATCCAGGCAAGTGGGGAGTATTCCATCACACTCCTGGCTTGTGCCTTGTTGATGGTGGACAGGCTTTGGTGATTCAGGAGGTGAGTTACTCACCGCAGGATTCCTAGCCTCTGACCTATTCTTGTAGCCACAGTATTTATATGGCTAGTACAGCTCAGCGTCTGCTCAATGGTAACCCCAGGATATTGATAATGGGGGACCCCTAAACTTTGTTCAGAGCAGAAATATGGGAAAAGAAACAGTTCATTATGGCAATAGAAATACAGGCATTGTGGATTCTTTTACTGGGAGAAGAATCATCCAGTGCAGTTATCGCGATATTTAAGTTTGAGTATTCTAACATCTAACATGGATTCATTATCAAGACATATGAAAACTACCCAGCAATGCTACTTTATGTGCATTATACATTTAGTTTGAAAATCTAATTTCTTGATATTCATGAAACAGTGTTATAGTCCCATTCATAACAATAGCATTTTAACTCATCAAATTGGTTCATGAATTGTGGGCGATCTTCACTCATGGGAATATAAATCAGATTTCATAATTCCCCCTAAATTTTCATCTCAAAGAAATTAACTTTTCCTGATAGTGTGAAGTACAGTATCCAAGAGTTTGTCATTCTGTAAATAGATACAAAAACAATGTATCAGCCCCTGGTTAACCAGAAGGCTAAGCTCATTTCTGCCTGATTCAGTAGAGGCATGAGTTCTTCCTGGAGTTCATTGCCCTTAAGGAAAAAAATGTTCCCTTGGAAGAAAATTGTCTCTCAGCTAGTCTTAGATTAATGAGAAGATTTCAGGATTTTTTTTTCCCAGGGAATGTAATTTTAGAACAGCGTGTTTGTTTTTCTTTGGCAAGTGAATTATCATAACTACTTAAGAGGTTCTTACCTTCAAGTACACTCTGACAAACAAGCTAGTCCTCTGCACTGAAATTATTAAAGTAAGAACGTCATAGAGCCACTGTAACCTTTTCAGAGCTTCTGCATAGGGACGTGCAATATCGCAGATCCTAAGCTTTATTTATTTACATCATGCAACACCAAGGGGGGAAGGGGGTTGGTTAGCGG
The DNA here is from genome assembly GCF_964194155.1 of Cetorhinus maximus. Classification (NCBI taxonomy): domain Eukaryota; kingdom Metazoa; phylum Chordata; class Chondrichthyes; order Lamniformes; family Cetorhinidae; genus Cetorhinus; species Cetorhinus maximus. Next base: position 87,779,081 of record NC_135885.1, read on the forward strand.
TGTTGCAAGTGGTGGGGTGGGGGGGTGCAGTTGTGGACGGGGTGCAGAATTTCAATTGCTCAGTTGCCAGTTTGTTTCTGGTGGGAAACCTCTGGCTCAGTTAGTTTTCTGGCATAATGAGGTAGTAAGAGGCTACGTTGATTTTAACCACGTGTCCAATTCCACCCAACTGGAATGGGTGGGAAGTGAGCATGAAATGCCTGTTTGCCTCTGGAAAGTTGCGTGGCCCTTAGCTGCCCACCAGCAGTGTGGAGAAATTTTGTAAGAGGAGTCTAACTGTAAGAAATAGGCATTTCCAGGACTGGGGATGTCTGATTGCACAAGGTGATGTCTCAGAATACCTTACTGCATGGTGGAGTATTGGATAGCAAACTGGGGAGGAAAAGGAAGGGAAGAGGGTCAGTAGGGTGTATAAACACAGGGAAAGAGGAGAGTCATCATGAGGTTTGTAACTGGAAAATTAATAGCATTATCGCAAAGCTTGTGAAATTTTCAAAGATATGTCATTGAGGAAAATCCTGTGATTGCAGTGGCACCCATTAATAGACACATTTCTATAGAGTTAAAAGGGCAAAATCTATATTATCTTTGTTACTTTCTTGGAACTTTTTTTCCAAAAATCAGTTGATCGGTTGTTATGATCATCTATAAACAGCATTTCCATCATTTCTTAAGGTGTTGGGCATCTGGTATGACATATAAGCATTCTAGTGTTCCCACGCAATGTCCTGTTTAGCAGGATTTTTCCACTGTCTTAATGATTCTTTTTCTTCATGGGAATGTGGGCATCCTTGGCAAGGCCAGTGTTTATTGCCCATCCCTAATTGAGAAGATGGTAGTGAGCTGCCTTTTTGAACCACTGCAGTTCATATAGTGTAGTACACCATACTGCTGAGGAAGAAGTTCCAGGAATTTGACCCAGCAACAGTGAAGGAGTTGCGATTTAGTACCGAGTCAGGATGTTATGTGACTTGGAGGTGAACTTTCAGGTGCTGGTGTCCCCATGCGCTGACAACCCATGTTCTTTTAGGTGATAGAGGTCATGGGTTTGGAAGGTGCTGTTAAAAGAGGCTTGGCGAGTTGCTGCAGCGCATCTTTTGTATTGTGCAAACTGCTACAGCTTTGGATCGGTGGTGGAGAGAGTGAATATGTAACATGGTGGATGGGGTGCCATTCAAGCGGGCTGCTTTGTCCTGGATCGTGTCGAACCTCTTGAGTGTTGTTGGAGCTGCAGTCATCTAGGCAAGTAGGGAGCATTCCATCACACTTCTGGCTTGTGCCTTGATGGATAGGCTTAGGGTAGTCAGGAGATGAGACACTTGCACAGAATTCCCAGACTCTGGCCTGCACTGATAATCATGGTTTTTATATAGCTAGCCCATAGTAATCAATGGTGACCCCTAGGATGTTAATGGTGGAGATTTTCGTGATAGTAATGCTGTCGAATGCCAAAAGGAGATTGGTTCTCTCTTCTTGGAGATAGTAATTGCCTGGCACTTGTGTGACACAAATGTTACTTATCACTTATCTGCTCAAGCCTAAATATTGTCCAGGTCTTGCTTCATGCAGCCAGGGTCTGCTTCAGTATCTGAGGAGTTGCGAATGGAGCTGAACACTGTGCAATCATCAGCAAACATCCCCACTTCTGAACTACTGATGGAAGAATGGTCATTAATGAAGCAGCTGAAAATGGTTGGGCCAGTCCACTGCTCTGAGGAACTTCTACAGTGTTGTCCTGGGGTTAAGAAGATTGATCTCCAACAGCCACAGCTATTTTCCTTTGTGCTAGGTATGGCTCCAGCTAGTGGAGAATTTTCCCCCGATTCTCATTGACTTCAATTTTATTAGGGCAGCTTCATGCCACACTTGGCCAACTACTGTCTTGACGTCAAGGGCAGTCACTCTCCCCTCATCTTTGGAATTCAGCTCTTTAATCCATGTTTGGGCCAAGGCTGTAATGAGGTCTGGAGTGGAATGGCCCTGCGATACACAAACTGTACACAAATATTTGCATCCTGAGAGATGACAGCTTGTACATGCTCCCTGGAGCCACTGCCTCCCCCTGGGATAGTGCATCAGCAATCCTAGTAATGTCTTGGAGGACATATTGCTGGACTGCTGCGATCCTGGAAACCTTTTTGAACGCTGATATGGCAGTATATTGCCAACCAGGATGGCATCTGCCTGAGCTTCCCCTGAAGCATTCAGGTCTTGGGTGTCAGCTGCGTGTGCTACAATGGAACCTGAGAGAGCAGCCACCGGGTGCTGCACTATGGCTGGATGCACAAGTGTGTTCATGGAGTTGGCCACCAGTTTCACGCTGGAAAGGATGGGCTCCAAGCCCTCTGCAAAGTCCTGTGCCAAGCTCGTGCCAGACCCCTCCATGCTCCCTAACATTGAACACAGGCTTTCTAGCAGGCTTCCCAATGCATGTAAAATGTTGCTGTGTACATCCACCAATTTTCTGTAGCCTGGTCCCTCTTGCCCTTTGCCCTGGCTACAGCACACTTGTGCCCAGTGTGTCGCCATGTGCAGATCCCACCTCTATGCTATCCTCTACAATACACATAGTGTCATGCTCTTTCATCCTCACCTCTCACTGAGCTGGTGGCTGTGAGGATGAAAGCAAGTGATGGTGCCCACTGCCTGGGCAGGCTGAAGTTCTTGGCTATCTGAAAGGGTAAAGGGGTAATGTTTTTATTATGTTTACACCATCTACAGTTTGTTAATCAGAAGAGATTGTGGGATAAGAGGGAAGCAGAATGTGTGAAGGAGGATCTGCTATGAGGATGGTGGTATTGTGGTATTGTCACTGACCAGACACCCAGGGTAATGGTCTGGAGACCTGGTTTCAAATCCCACCATGGCAGATGGTGAAATTTAAATCCAATAAAAACCTGGAATCAAAAGTCTGATGATAACCATGAAACCATTGCTGATTGTTGTAAAAACCCACCTGGTTCTATTTCACTAATGCCCTTTAGGGAAGGAAACCTGGTCTGACCTACATGTGACTCCTGACCAACAGCAATGTCATTGACTCTTAAATGTTCTTTGAACAAGGGCAATTAGAGATGGGCAATAGATGCTGGCCTAGCCAGTGATGCCCACATCTCATGAATGAATAATAAAAAAGGATGCCATCATTTTCAACAGCTGCCAATAGCCAAGGCCTCAGCAATGGCCTTTCCCACAATGACCAGCACCATCTCCTCCATTCCATGGGGTTGGAATATGTAGATGGTCCCTCCAGTTACTTCCTGCTGCCAACAGTTGTGCTTTACCTTCTCCTGCAAAAGAAGTGTGTCAGTGAGGAAGGTGCATTGTGGGATGATGTGGCTGTCATAGTTGAATAACTGGCAGCGTATGTAAGCTGTGAGGCATGGGTGTCAGGCTTGCAACAGTGCTGAGTGTGTGAGGGTGAGGTGAAGCATATGAATGTTAGATATAAAACCTGACCTGTAGAGATTATTGGGAGGTGAGTGATGGGGTGCAGTGTTTGGCTGAGGCTAGTGGTGCAGTTGGTAGAATATAGCATTTGAAGAGGATCTTGACCAGTCATTTGAGATCATTGACCTTTTTGCATCACCGAATCTAGGTGCTAGGAGCTAACCTCCTGTCATTGACCTCCCTGACTATCTGTTCCCACTAACCTCCCATTGTGTGCCCCCTTGCAGATACTAGGCATCTCTCTTCCTATCCACCTCCTACACCAAGACCTCCAGTGCACCTACTGAAAACCTTGGTGCATGCTCTCCCTCCCACGGTCAGCCTCAGATCCCTGCCCTGACACTTGAGATACTTTCAACCTATGCTCTCTCGGATTTGGAGCTTCTAAGGACTCTCCCAAAGGCTGCTCCACCAGTATCTGTTCAGGGACAACCTTGGATGTTGGGGGACAAGGCAGCATGTCCAAGATTGGTTAAGGTAGGAGGGCAGTGAGCAAGTGAGAAATGGGAGTATTTTGTGTGGAGTTCCATGTCCCCTTTCAACATTATCCACCTCCTGGTGATTGCTACCACTCTGCTGCAAACCAGCTGGGTGAGTCAGCAACAAGTTGTGAGGCCATGAATATGGCATCTGGCATCCTGCAGACATGTAGACATCCAAAGTTTACATAGCCATCATCATGGCCTGCATGGAATCATCTGAGTGTCCACCTTGGAGGTCCAGTGAGATGGCCACAATCTCGATGGCCGACATTCTCACAACTGCTTACACCAAAAATCCACCAGTGCTCAAGTTAGACTCCTTCATCCTCTCTGCTGTGGACAGTGTGTATGACACACCTGTTAGTACCTTGCAAAGTTACTGCTGACCCTCTATCATTCTCCTTCTGAATGTCAGCCCTTGGGTTTCAGTATCTTTGCCCTACTGAGTGGAGCTTGTAAAGTATTACACTGTCTGATATCGATTCTTCACAGCTTTCCTCCCATCAGTGTCTGCTCATGCTCACTTGCAAAAGAGCATCACCAGACAAAAACCCAACTAATTCTTTATTAGGGCCCACTGAGGCGCATGTATTTGCATTGGTCCTGGGCTATATGAACTGTACAATATCTCTATCAGCCTACTGCTGAAACCTTTGATCTTGGCAGTGGGGTTAAACATGTGGTGAGGTGTACCCTCAGTAGGAATGAGGTCCTCTCTGGAATTATCCTCATTAATGTCTTGCAATGCTTGCTGTATGCGTGAAAGCCATGGAAGTCAAAAGAAAGAGACATGAATTAGTTGTGGCAAAATAAAAATCTTAACAATCACCGTACAGTGGCTTTTCATATTTCAGTCACTGATGAAATAAAGTCAACCTTTGTGTCAGAGATATTTTTAATGCTGTCACCAGCCATCTGCAAGCTCTTGTGCTCTCTGTCTGACATGGACTGGGATTCCAATGTGCCACTTATCTCAATGACAACCTCCTTCATATCTGTAAGCTGCACACAATGCAGATAAATTAACAAATGTACTCACTTTTCCTGATCTACTTTCATTGTTATTGAACTGCTTCCTGCACTGCATCCAAGACTGGGGCACAATACTCCTACTGCTTCAGCCACATCCAATCCTGTCCTCATGGTAACAGCCTCAGGTCTTTCCTCCATTTGTTGGGAAAAGTTTGTCCCTTTTTGCCATGACTGCACTCTAGCTGCTGGCCTTGCTCTTTGTGAATCCATCCGAACCACATTCTGACTCCTTCAAATTCCATTTCTACATTGGCCTTTGAAATCGAGAACTACAGGTTGTGCCATGTGGATATACATCACACCCATTGCACAGCTTAGAGGTTCAAAACCCCAAAGTAAAAATGTATGATTCAATCAAGTTTAAACTAGAGAATTAGACCCGTTGACTTCATTTGCCTGTGAACGTCTCTCCTGTGCACTGCCTGTGAATGCAGTTGGGGCAGATTCAATAATGGCTTGCAAAAGAAAATTGGATAATTACTGAAGGGAAAATAATTGCTGGGTTACAGTGAGGGAGGGCAGGGTGGTGGGACCTAGCTGAACTATTTTTGCAGAGAGCTGACATGGACATGATGTGTCAAATGGTCTCCATCCGTGCTGTAACCATTCTATGATTCTATGCACTCCCTTTAGTGCACCTCTCTCGTGCACTTCTTTCTTGTGTCCCATTCTCCTGTGTAACTCTCCCCTGTTTCATATATGCAACTCCTGCATCACCCACCACCCTACTATTTGGAGCATTATGTTAGTATCAGAGCCAATGATTTCAACCAGCATTGTCGGCCTACTGGCTCACAGCATGCTTCCTCCTATTGGCTGCCAGTTGCAGTTCTCTTCGCTCCTTCCAGCGTCTCCTTCTCCTACTCCCCCTCTTCATCCTCCTATCCCCAGAACAGGGTTCCAAATGTATTGCCAAAATCCACATTATATTTCAGCACCTATAATAGCAATCTCGGCACTTGTATCACACACCGGCATAATATGGTAAAATGGCATCAGTGTTGTAACAATGTTACTTGATCCAATTTGAATATATTTCAGACGGGAGCTCAGGTGACCATAAGTTATGTCCTCTGTAATATCAGACAAGTTGTAAAATCAGTGTTAAGTGGGCAAAAAAACCTGACACTTGATTTTACGGGTACAAGCAGGATGGTGAGAAAACCAGAGTTGCATCCGTGCATTTGTCACAGGAGTAAACTAAACAGTATTTTAATAAACCAAAGTTCTTGACAACAGACTTCACATATCAGGACAGTTAATAATTCATCTCTTCAATGTGGCACTGCAGCAATAAGGAATAAATGTTTTTTTAACATATTAATAACAAATAATGAAGAATTTGTTAATTCAGGTATTTGATTTAATTATCAGTACCAGGCTCCTGCAGTTGATCAGCAGATCAACACAGAAGAAGTTGGGCTACACAGACCAATAAAATCCCAGCTTCAAGTCAGGTCTCTGTTGAATTATCTGACTTCTTCTGGGGCAATGTTACTGTGCTACATTTGGCCTCAGTGCTGTTGATTTAGTTAGGGGAACATTGCCAAAGTACCTGCTACTACCTGATACCCAGTCACCCCTGTTGACATTGTGCTCATACAAAGGTCAGGTGAGGTCAGGGTTAGGTCTGGCTGCGATTGCTTCTGTCGTCAAATAGCCCACCAGCAGCCAAGACTACACATGGAGAATAGCAGAGGGTGAGTGACAACTATGGAATCAGGCCTAATGAGAAGTCAAGGAGATGAGCGGAGAGATGATAATTGCTGAGAAAACTAAGTTATTGGTTTTTAATCTGTACGTTTACTGACTGTGCAGACAACACCACCTATCCTATTCTCAAAATAACTTGATGCTTTCACAATAATGTTTTCCAGTTCAGGTTATGTGCTAATTTTTAATATATTAAGCATTTTATCAGCAAACTAAATGTATAGACCCAAAGAAAGGAGTTATCACTACATAAAAATTACTGTTAAATTGATTAATTAGTAGAATTTTCATATTATGCAAATCAATTTTACAACAGTAGTTCTTCCCTTTCACCCCAACTCCCCATGTTCCTGGTGGAGAAAATCTTAAATCGTTAAACTTGCACTGCAAAGTTCAAAGCGATTGTAAATGTCAGCTGACATGACCAACCTTGGCTGCTTTGTTTATTGCTTTATAATAAACAATGCTTTTTATTTATTTCTCACTATTTTTGTCAAAAGTTAATTATACACAAGCAGGGTTACAAATCCCCCAAAAATTTGAGAAGCAGACTTCTGTGTTATAATTTATGTGATTCTTTGATTCAATACCAGTAGAAAGTGTTTATGGATTATTGGCCCCATTGAAAAATGTTTTCTTTTATTCGTTCATGGGATGTGGGCATCACTGGCTAAGCCAGCATTTGTTGCCCTTGAGAAGGTGGTGGTGAGCTGCCTTCTTGAACCGCTGCAGTCCCTGTGGTGTAGGTACATCCACAGTGCTGTTAGGGGGAGAGTTCCAGGATTTTGACCCAGCGACAGTGAAGAAACGGTGATTTATTTCCAAGTCAGGATGGTGAGTGACTTGGAGGGGAACTTACAGCTGGTGGAGTTCCCATGTATCTACTGCCCTTGTCCTTCTAGATGGTAATGGTTGTGGGTTTGGAAGGTGCTAAGGCGGCTTGGTGAGTTCCTGCAGTACATCTTATAGATGGTACACACTGCTGCCACTGTGTGTCGGCGGTAGCGGGAGTGAATGTTTGTGGATGGGGTGCCAATCAAGCAGGCTGCTTTGTCTTGGATGGTGTCAAGCTTCTTGAGGTTGAGGGAACATAGCCAAAGGCACCACTCCAGCTCTATGGTCATAGATGCTTTAGTAAACTTCAGTCAACAGTGCATCCTACAATTAATCACATAGGTAATTTTGCTTACTCTAGTGATTCCTCTCAGGACTGTATCATGGAGGAAGGGAGGTTGCTATTGTTCTGTCAAGAGTTCATGAAATCCTGGTGATCAATGATCCCTAGAAGATCAGACCTGAGAGAGCCTAGCTGTTGACTTTGACAGCTCAGCATTTGCCAGGGCAGCCTGAACCTGAACCTGACTTTCTGGCTCCAGGGCAGACATTAGTACAGGGAGCTGCAAGGGTCCACATTGTGAAAGATGGCAACTTGTCCATTCTCATTGAATGATTGCTTCTGCTACTGGACTATGGTTCAGTGTCTCTTCTCAGCTACCAGAGAGCTGAATCTAGGTCAGTGATTCAATTGATGTCGCTACCAGTTGGATCTCCCAACCTGTCCAAAGTGAAAGGGTTAAATCTAGAGTCCTCAAGCCCAGAGCATGAACATCTCTTGGGCCAGAATTTTACGTTGTTATTCCGGGCGCGCGCCCGACCCAAACTCACGTGAGAAGATGTCGAGTGTGCATCCCGACATCATTGCGCACTCGAACAATATTGTAGTTGGCAGGCGCGTGCGGGTGTCCGAAGCACGCCTAAACAACTTAAAGGGCCATTAAGCCTATTTAAAAGGCAATTGTATTGAATTTTACGCTGCCCATGCGATTTCATGGTCAGTGCCTGGGCAACACGGGCAGGCAGCCATTCCACTTTGAAGCATTTCTCATTCAAGGGCGGGATAAAAGGGGTCTGGAGAATTGGCAATGTGAGGAGTTAGGAGTTTAGGTGAGAGTTTGCTGTTGGTTTGTTTCTGATATTTGCGAGCTTTCTCTGTGATTTTTGCTGCATTCTTTGCATTGGTAGCTTTTTTTTTCAAGGACTCATTTGCTTTTCCAGCTTTCTTGGAGGATTTCAGCTGAGTGCACCCTTCAGTGCATGAGACAGTGCCCTCTGCATCTCTGCTAGTGGAGATTGTATATTCCGACAGTGGGACCTCCTCAGATGAGGAAGAGAGGACCGGAAGGGAGTGGAGGCCAGGTGTCTGCAAGCAGCATCCCAGGGAGTGACCTGTGGGAGGAAAAGCACAGGCACAAGGAGTACAGGGGCAGCAGGGAGTGCAAGGCGGAAGTGCCCACATTAGACACTGCTATCCTGCATCCAAAGTCCACAGGCAGCGATCCAGTTACCTCAACATGTCTGAGGTCCAGTGCCAAAGTAGGCTCCACCTCTCTATGGGGACTGTCACCTCCATATACCAGATGATTGGGCCAAAGATTGCCTTCAACTGTATGGGCGGGCACCCTATGCCAGTGGCTCTGAATGTCAAAGTGGCCCTCAACTTTATTGTCACCGGTTCTTCCCAGGGGTCACAGGGGTATGTGGAGTGTACCAATCTACTGCCCACGGTTGCGTCAAGCTGGTCACTGATGCTCTCTTCAGACAGGTCATGACATTCATTCATCTTCGGACAGACGAAGCCAGCCAGGCTGAGCGAGCCAGAAATTTCATGACGATTTCTGGGTTTACCCCATCCAGGGTGCCATCGACTGTACTCATGTGGCCATCACATGTGGCCATCAAGGCACCAGCGGGTGAGCCGGGTACCATCGAGTGGACAAGAGCAGGCGTGGGGTGCCCAACATACTCATCCTCACAAGGCACAAAATGGATGCCTTGAGGCTGGAATGCCACCACGGAGCTCGGTTCACCGGTCGTGGAGAGGCCGGGGCCTCGGAGGAAGGTAAGAACGCAGTGGACAGATGCGAGAGTGGCAGAGAGTGCAAACAATGTAGGGTCGTCTCATTTGAAATGACAAGTTCAAAGCAAGAGTGCCTATTGATCCTCCAATTACGATGGCACCATGATGCAGTTCTCCATTGTCTCACCAGCCTGCCTAGCCTGCACATTGACTCTGTGATGATTAATACTACCGACATGTTGTCTTTCTCCCTCAGATGCACCATCCTCCAGAGGCAGGCAGGCCCAGGAGCGGAGGGGAAACAGTCCGCTGCCCGCGATCGGGCCCTGACTGAGATTTCACGCCGGCTGCCCAATTAATGGCCATTCAGCATGAAACGTGTACTGGGAGCCTCAGCGCTGCCAGGGTAGGGCGGGAGGAGTGCGAGCGCTGAAATGTGCTCATGCACGGGGGCGCGCTCAGTGAAAACTCCCTGAAGGCGCAGAGCTGCCTCTGGGAGCTGAATATTTTTAAAATGGAAAATAAAGATTTTAAAAATAAGGAACACATGTCACCACATGTGACTGTCACATGAGCAGGGACATGTGAAAAATGAGTTTAAAAATTTGATATTGTTTTTTTAGTTTCTGTTGGAAACATTATCCCACCCATGGATGAGGTTTTGCAAAAAATGCAAAGGCTGCCTGGCCTATTCACCCACTCGCCAACCATAAGGTTGGACGGGCAGCAAAAAATTCAATTTAATGGGCTTAATAGCCCTCTTCATTGTCGGCGGGCACAATGCCAACTCTCGTGTGCGCCCGCCGACCGAAATATCGCGCTATTTCACGCTCGTGTGTGTCAGGCCCACACGCTGAGCTGAAAATCCTGCCCTTAAATAACTTTTTGCATTCAGAGTTTAAAATGATATCTTGTCAATGAAATACAGCTTTATGTATTTAAACATAACTACATAATATTCTATACTAAAGAACAAATCTAATTAGCAGAGAATCATAGTATGATTACAGCACAGGAAGCCATGTGTTCCTTTGTGTTCGTGTTAGCTCTCTGCAAGAGTAACTCACCTAGTCCCACTCCCCTACCCTTTCCAAGTAGCTCTGCAATTTTTTTTTCTACAGATAATTATCCAATTCTCTTTTGAAGGCCTCAATTTAATCTGCCTCCACCACACTCTCAAGCAATGAATTCCAAATACAAATCATTCATGTAAAATGTAAAAACATTTTTCCTCACGTCACTTTTTGCCAATTACATTAAATCAGTGTCCTCTTGTTCCCGATCTTTCTGCCAATGTGAAAAGTTTTTCCCTATTTACTCTTCATGATTTTGAACACCTTCATCAAATTTCCTCTTAATCTCTTTTCCAAGGAGAACAGCCCCAGATTCTCCAACCTATCCATATAACTGAAGTTCCTCATCCCTGGAATCATTCTCATGAATCTTTTCTGCACCCTCTCTAATACTTTCACATCTTTCCTTAATTGTGGTGTTCAGAACTGGACACAATACAATTGTTGAGGCCAAATCAATGTTCTATCAAGGTTTATCATAACTTCCTTGCTTTTTTAAAATTCATTCACGGGATGTGGCCTTCGCTGGCTGGGCCAGCATTTGCTGCCCATCCCTAGTTGCCCTTGAGAAGGTGGTGGTCAGCTGCCTTCTGGAACCGCTGCAGTCCATGTGGTGTAGGTACACCCACAGTGCTGGTAGGAAGGGAGTTTATATATAGAGAATAAGACATAGGAGCAGAAATTAGGCCATTTGGCCCATCGAGTCTGCTCCGCCATTCAATCATGGCTGATAAGTTTCTCAACCCCATTCTCCCGCCTTCTCCCCGTAACCTTTGATCCCCTTACCAATCAAGAACCTATCTATCTCGGTCTTAAATACACTCAATGACCTGGCCTCCACAGCATTCTGTGGCAATGAATTCCATGGAATCACCACTCTCTGGCTAAAAAATTTTCTCCTCATCTCTGTTCTAAAAGGTCTTTCCTTTACTCTGAGGCTGTGCCCTTGGGTCCTAATCTCTCCTACTAATGGAAACATCTTCCCCACGTCCACTCTATCCAGGCCTTCCAGTATTCTGTAAGTTTCAATCAGATCCCTTCTCATCCTTCTAAACTCCATCGAGTATAGACCCAGAGTCCTCAAACGTTCCTCATATGTTAAGCCTTTCATTCCTGGGATTGTTCTCGTGAACCTCCTCTGGACCCTCTCCAGGGCCAGCACATCCTTCCTGAGATACGGGGTCCAAAATTGCTCACAATATTCTAAATGTGGTCTGACCAGAGCCTTATAAAGATTCAGCAGCACATCCCTGCTTTTATATTCTTGTCCTCTCAAAATAAATGCCAACATTGCATTTGCCTTCCTAACTACCGACTCAACCTGCAAGTTAACCTTAAGAGAATCCTGGGCTAGGACTCCCAAGTCCCGTTACACTCCAGATTTCTGAATTCTCTTCCCATTTAGAAAATAGTCTATGCCTCTATTCTTCCTACCAAAGTGCATGACCTCATACTTCCCCATGTTGTATTCCATCAGCCACTTCTTTGCCCATTCTCCTAACCTGTCCAAATCCTGCTGCAGCCTCCCCGCCTCCTCAATACTACCTGTCCCTCCACCTATTTTGGATCATCTGCAAACTTAGCCAGGATGCCCTCAGTTCCTTCATCTAGATCATTAATGTATAAAGTGAAAAGTTGTGGTCCCAAGACTGACCCCTGCGGAACTCCACTAGTCACCGGCCGCCATCCTGTGGGAGCTGCACTCATCCAGTCAAGTGGGGAGTATTTCATCACACTTCTGACTTGTGCCTTGTAGATGGTGGACAGGCTTTTAGGAGTCAGGAGGTGAGTTACTCATCACAGGATTCCTAGCCTCTGACCTGCTCTTGTAGCCACAATATTTATGTGGTTAGTCCAGTTCAGTTTCTAGTCAATGGTAACCCCCAGGATGTTGATAGTGGGGGATTCAGTAATGGTAATGCTATTGAACATCAAGGGGGCGATGGTTGGATTCTCTCTTGTTGGGGATGGTCATTACCTGACACTTGTGTGGTGCAAATGTTACTTGCCACTTGTCAGCCCAAGCCTGGATATTGTCCAGGTCTTGCTGCATTTGGACCCTATTCATAAAGCCCAGGATCCCTTATGCTTTATTATCCACTTTCTCAACCTGCTCTGTCGCCTTCAACAATTTGTGAATAAAAAACCCAGGTCCCTATTTTCCTGCATCCCCTTTAGAACTGTGACCTTTATTTTAATTTGCCTCTCCTCATTCTTCCTCCAAAAATGAATCTCCTCACACTTCTCTGCATTAAATTTCATCTACCGTATGTCTGCTCATTCCATCAGCCTGTTGATGCGCTCTTGAAGTCTCTCATGGTACTCCTCACAGTCCACAATACTTCCAAGTCTTTTGTTACCTGAAATTTTGAAATTGTGCCCTGTACATCCAAATCTAGGTCTTTCATATATATAAAGAAAAACAGGGGCCCTAACATTGACCCCTGAGGAACGCCATTAGATATCCTCCTCCAGTTCCAAAAACAACCATTCACCACAATTCTATTTCCTGTCACTTAGTCAATTTTGTATCCAGTTGCCACCATCTCTTTTCTTTCCTGAGCTCTAACTTTTCTGACAAGCCTGTTGTGTGGCACTTTATTAGATGCTTTTTGGAAGTCCACATCAACTGCATTACCCTCATTCATCCTTTCTGTTGTCATATCAAAAACTCAAGCATGTTAGGTAAAGATGATTTTCCTTTAGTCAGTTCACATTTGTCCAAGTGACTCTTGATTTTGCCCTGAATTTTTGTTTCTTAAATGTTTCCCACCATTGATGTTAAACTGACTGGGCTTTGGTTGCTGGGCTTACTCTTACAACCTTTTTTGAACAAGGGCATTACATTTCCAGTCCCCTGGAACCACCCCTGTTTCTAAGGAAGATTGAAAGATTATGGCCAGTGCCTCTGCAATTTCCACCCTTACTTACCCCATTGTCCTTGGATGCATCTCGTCCAGTCCTGGTGACTTATCAGCTTTAAGTACAATCAGCCTTTCTAATACCTTCTCTTTAACAATGTTTAGCTCATCCAATGTTTCATCTACCTCCCCTTTCCATATGACTTGGACAGCATCTTCATCCTTGGTAAAGACAGATGCAAAGTTTTCATTTAGTATATCAGCCATGTCCTCAACTTCATGCTTAAATCCCCTTTTAGGTCCCTAATCATCCTTTTACCACCCTTTTACTATTTATACGCTTATCGAGGACTTTTGGATTCCCCTTTATGTTAGCTGCCAGTCTCTTCTCATTCTCTCTCTTAGTTACTTATTAATTTTCTTAATGGAGCCCAGAATCACTACTGTTTTGATCATCACATTGATCAGAAAGTTGCAGATTTTAGGATTACAATTTTGTGCTTCCTTTGACCCAATGGCACCCATAATATAAACCCAGGGACTGTTTGTGATCCTTCTCTATCTCAATTGAGTACTGCTTAATTTTCTCAGGACTCAACAGCTCCAACTGGGATAGATATTGAGACTGTGACCTTCTAGGAACAGGGAATGACTCTGAATTGTGATATATTGAATGAATATATATTAAAATGAATATAAGAAAACTGATTTAAAAAATTCTTCACCTTTTTCAAGTCCTCTGAATTCCTTTTTGCTTCTCTTTTTATGGAAATAAATGACAATTTTTTTCCCAGTGAAATCTAATGTCAGGAAGCTGATGTGCCTATGGTGGATTCTGGATAATTGGCTTGATCAGCTCATTAATATAAGTTATAAGGGGAAAGAAAAACTCTGTCTGGTAAGACTGGGAAATCATTATTTCTAAAAAATACAATTTTATTATAGATATTATGCAGAGGTAACTTTTCTCCAGAGTTTAGTCAACATACTTTGATGGAGTAGTTAGATCGAAAGGGAGAGTTTATTCCTTCATGGTTTTCATCTTGGCAAATCTTAGGTCTTTGTCAGTGCTGTTCAATATTTCATGTGTAATGTTCATATAAATTCAAAATTAATTAAACATTCACTTCCAGTTCTATTGATATTTGGGTAAATTCAATCCAGGAGTGTTGGCAAGATATAATAATTCTCATAATGTTATGGAATTTATTGTAAAATAGAATAACAGGATGTGTCTATGTGTGTGTGTGTGTGTGTGTGTGTGTGTATATGTGTGAGACTTAATTGGATTAAACACAGCTGGTCAGAAGACTTTGATGTAAACATGGTGAACATGGGGGACGTTTAGAAGATGAGGTATAGAAGGACATTTACATTTTTAAATACACCAGACTACATTGTTTTCAAAGAAGGGGTGAAATGTGTCACCCAGCCAGTTGAAGTTTAGAAACAGTGAGAAAAATATTTTGCTTGGCGGGCGGTTGTGCGCCCAACAGCGTAAAATGACGCGCGATGATGTCGGGCAAGCGTCCTGCACGATATTTTGGTCGGCAGGCACATGCCGGAGTTGGCAGCGCACCCGCCGACAATTAAAAGGCCTATTTAGGCCATTAAAAAGTTAATTAAAATAAATGTTTCGCTACCCGTCCAACCTTACTGTTGGCGAGCAGGCGAAAACGCAAAGCAGCCTTTACACTTTTTTGGAAACCTCATCCACGGGCAGAATAAGGTTTCCAAAAGTAAATAAAAACAAAATAAAAGCTTTAATTTTTCATTAATAACATGTCCCTGCTCATGTGACAGAGTCATGAGGGGGCATGTTTCATTACATTTTATAAATTAATTTTTTTTCATATATCTTCATCTCTCTGAGCCAGCTCCCTGCCTCAGGGAGATTATGAAGCGCTCACCCCCGCACATGGGCAAAGGTCACACCTCCCCCCCGCCTGCACAGGCAGCACTGAACGCTGCCTTAATTGGCCCGTCAGCGTGAAATTGCCTTCCGGGCCCAATCGCAGGTGGTGGTCAGCTTCCCAATCACCATGCCCATCCTCGCCAAGCCTGCATGCCAAGGGCAAAATTCTGCCCCGTGTATTTATTTTTCCCAAAGATTACTAGTAAAACATGGTCCTATGAGAGATTTTTTATTATCAGGGAGGTAATGTCCAAAGACACAGTGAAACAAAGGGTATTTGCATTCAAAGGGGAAAATATGTATAAAGCAGTGAAGGCTGTGTGTAAGGGAAGGCATTTTTGAGATCTAACAAGTGTGAAAAGCCTTCAGCATTTATGCCTCAAGCATTTGAACAACTCAGCATTTACTATCAGCTGTGCAATAACATAGTTGGGGGCTCTTTGCGGGATATATTTGAAATTCCTTGATTGGTTTGGAGTTGGTGAATCTTAAGGTTACGAGTATGAGAGGTACTTTGAATTAAGGAGTTGGTGTGAGGTTTTTCTAAGTGGTGAGACTGCAATATGGCTTTGGCAGTTTCTCAAGCTTGCTTGGGAGCTGAAGTAATAACTTTGGCTAGTTTACGAAAGCTAACTAAAGTTAGGTTACTGGAATTGGTGGATAAGTTACAATTGGGGTTACCCGCAGGGCCTAAAATAGCACAGCATTTAAAGTTGGAAGTGATACCTGACATGAGTGAGTCACAGCTGGAGGTAGTGAGACTTCAGTTAGAAATGAAGAAGCTTGAACTTGAACTAGCAAATGAACTGAAAAAACTGGAGCTAGAGGCAGCAGAAAAAGACAGGACATTCCAAAGGGAGCAAACAGAAAGGCAGGAGAGAGAAAGGAATCTGGAACTGGAATTCCAGGTAAGAGAGAATGATAAAGAAAGGGAGGCAAGGGAAAGAGGGAAGGAAAGAAAAGGGGCATACCAGCTTAAAAGGCTGGAAGTTAAAAAAGAGACATCAGATTCTGAGGAAAGTTCTGATGAGGAAAAACCCTTTAATCTAAAACCCAATGGGGCGATGTTTAAACTCTTCCAAAGTTTGAGGGAAGAGATGTTGAAGCATTCTATATTTCATTTGAGAAGATAGCTAAACAAATGAAATGGCCACAGGAAAACTGGACATTGTTGTTACAATCCAGGTTAGTGGGTAGAGCACATGAGGTGTATGCTTCACTGTTAGAAGAAATATTGGTGAATTATGATGTGGTTAAAAAAGGCTATTTTGAGTGCTTAAGGCTGGTTCCTGAGGCATACAGGCAGAAATTTAGGAACATTAGAAAACAGCCTGGGCAATTGAGTTTGGAAGAGTAAAACAAAGTAATTTTTACTTGAACTTGAACCAGCAAAGGAAATGAAAAAACTGGAGCTAGAGGCAGTAGAACAAGACAGGACATTTCAGTGGGAACAAGCAGAAAGGCAGGAGAGAGAAAGGAAGCTGGAACTGGAATTCCAGGCATTTAACATAGAGACAATATATGCAGCTCTCAGAGAAGTAATTCTTTTGGAAGAATTTGAAGATTCAATTCCTTCAGTAGTGAGAACTCATATGGAGGAACAGGGTTCAAATGGTAAGACAAGCAGGAGAGATAGCTACAAACAAAAAACTACTGCGGATGCTGGAAATCCAAAACAAAAACAGAATTACCTGGAAAAACTCAGCGGGTCTGGCAGCATCGGCGGAGAAGAAAAGAGTTGACATATCGAGTCCTCATGACCCTTCAACAGAACTGAGAGATAGCTGACGATTATGAGTTAGTTCATAGAGCCAAACCTTCCTTTATCAACTTTTTAAATCAAAAAAGGATAGAAAGTGAGAAGGTGGAAGGAAGGTGGGTAGTCAGGGAAGAGAAGAAGTAAGTGGAAGTTTGCAGGAAGTTTTTTTCTCAGAATTAAAATGAAGGTGCTGATGTTAGAAGTGACATTTGAAAATTGAGGTGGTTTCATTGTAATAAAGTTTGACACATGAAATCTGTGCTGGAAATTGAAGGGAAAATCTGTTGGAATTATAGGGATGCAGAAAAGTTCTGAAAGTAAAAGTACTGTGGATTCTGAGGTTCAGGCACGGGAAAGGCTTGTGTACAGGTAAAACAGGAAGAATCAGTGATAGGTAAAAAAGTGTGAATGTGTTCACAATTTACCCAAGATAATTCTAAGGAGCAAATTGCAGAGATATTTAAAGATTTTATATATGAAGGAAAAGTCCTTCCATGTGTACAGGGTGGCGTAGGTAAAGATGTTAAATTATTAAGCATCACAGGGGCTATTCAATCCTTAATGTTGTGGGATAGTGATATTTGTTGTTCAGAGGGAGTATTGCAGGAACAAGTGATGCTAAGTGGGGTTCATGGAGATGCTAAACCTATTCCCTTGTGGAAGGTACATTTAAAGAGTAAGTGGAAAACAGACAAAGTGACTGTTGGAGTGGTGGAAAAATTGCCAATTGCAGGACTTCAATTTATCTTGGGTAATGATGTAGCTGGATCACAATTGTGGGTGATTGTGGGTGATGCCTATGGTAGTTGAGCAGCCTGTAGGGGTGTCTTCAACAGAAGTGTTGCAGAGAGAGCATCCTGAATTGTTTCTAGATTGTGTGATAACAAGATGACAGGCTCATAGGTTCAAACAAGAAGAACAGGAAGTTCAAAGGCAGAAGGTGCGGAAATCCAATTAGCTGACACTGCGTTCGATAATATTGTTAAGGAAGAAAGACTGGAAAACAATTCAGCTGGAGTGTTTAACTTAAGACAGTTCGTGGAGTTACAGAAAAAGGATATGCAAATACAACATTTATATCAGACAGCTTACTCAGAAACAGAGGCAAAATGTTTTCCAGAATGTTATTACCTTAAGGGTAATGTTTTAATGAGAAAATGGAGGCCGTATCATGTTTCAGCAAATGAAAGTTGGAGGGAGGTACATCAGATTGTACCACCGTTTGGTTATAGAAATGAGATTCTGAGGATAGCTCATGGGCAAAACTTTTCATTCAGCGAGTGGGGGTGGGTCGGACACGCCAGAACATAAAATGACGCGCAATGATGACAGACATGCGTCCCATCGTCATCTGCGAAATTTCGTTCGGCAGGCGCGCAGCTGAATCCTCAATTGAAAGACCTATCAAGGCCATCAATGTACAAATTAACTCCAAATTTATGCTGCCTGTCCAACCTAACAGTTGGCGGGCAGGCGAAAAGGCCAAGCAGCCTTTACATTTTTTAGGAAACCTCATCCACGAGTGAGATGAGTTTTCCTAAAGCTTTTACAAATTGAATAAAAACTCTTTTTGAAAAATATAAACATGTCCCATCTCATGTGACACAGTCACATGAAGGGACATGTTTCATTAAATTTTTAATGTTTCTAATAATTTCTTTAAAAAGTGATCCAATCTCCCTGAGGCAGCTCCGTGACTCAGGGAGATTGAAGACCTCTCTCGTGCGCGTGCGCGTGCGCATGCGCAAACGAGCGCTGGACACGACTCTCCCTCCTCCCCCTGCCTGAACAGGTGGTGCTCAGTGATCCGCCCGCGTGAAATTGTGGTGCTGAGCCAATTACGGGCAATGGTTGGCTCCGTGACTGCCCATGCCTGCTCCCGCTGAGCCCGCCTGGCACATGGAAAATCCTGGTACTATGAAAGGAGTTCAAAGGGCCTGTTGATACAAAGAGAATTTACATTCAAAGAGAAGTGCTGGGTATAACAGAAGGGAGTTTTTGTGTGTGCAAAGGAGAGGTGTGTAACATCAAAGCAGCTGTAAGCCTACAACTGTCTGCAAAGGAACCAAATTGAAAGGAGCCTCATTTTGAATTCATAAGGTAAAAATGCTTTGCCTGGTGCCTGCTTAAAGTCTATGGGTTATTGTTGCCTTGGCGGAGATTAGTTTGGGAATTTGTTAAAAGTTATGATAGTAGTAGTTTGTAGCCATGTGTATGTGTTTAATTCGTTGTAAAATAATAAATGTTTCATTTAGTTTAATAAAAGAACCTCTTGAGAACTGGTGGTCTTATTCTTGAATTTAGAGCTGCAACTCAAAACATGACAATTGAAAATATAGGTTATGACAGTTGTTTAAAGTTTCCCTCTGGGATTTTAAATAACAGCCTTTACCAACCGCTGTCATAACAAAAGCTACACCTCGGAATTTTGTTGCTGGAGGGAAAGTGCTAGTTCTGTTACCAGTACTAGGTGGCTCATTAAAGGCAAGGTTTAGTGGGCCTTACAGGATTGAAAAGAAACAGAGTGAAGTAAATTATTTAATAAATACTCCAGATAGAAGAAAGAAGCAGAGGGTGTGTCATGTAAATATGCTTAAAAAGTACTTTGGCAGGGAAGAGGACCAAAAGGAGGTATTAGTGGTGGTAGATAATGAGAAAGAGCTGGAAATATAGGATACTAAAATTGATTTTCCTCTAATCAAATTAGATAATGAGGGGGTACTTGAAAATTTAAATGTAATATTAAATTACCTTCCAGACAAATGTCAAAGTGATTTGGAAAAGCTACTGCAGTCACACAAAGCTATTTTTGGAAATAAGTTGGGGAGGACAGATTTAGCTATACATGATGTGTCTGTAGAAGTTTTACCTTTGCTAAGGCAACATCCTTATAGATTAAATCAGGCAAAGTTATCACAAGTACAGAAAGAAATTGATTTCATGCTTCAAAATGATATCATTGAGTCTGGTTCAGTAACTGGAGTTTGCCTGTGGCACTAGTACCAAAACCGGATGGAACACAAAGACTGTGTGTGGACTATCAAAAGGTGAATACAGTGACAAAAGCAGATTCATAGCCTATACCAAGGTTGGAATATTGCATTGAGAAAGTTGGACTATCAAAATTTATCACAAAGATTGACTTGCTAAAAGAATATTGGCAAGTGCCGTTATCGGAGAAAGCAAAGAAAATATTGGCTTTTATGATGCCAAATGGACTATATCAGCTTAAAGTCATGCCATTTGGTATGAAGAATGCATCTGTGACATTTCAAAGACTGACAAACAAAGTAATTGCAGGTCTGAGCAATTATGCTGTTTATATTGACGACTTGATAGTTTTCAGTCATATGTGGGAGGAGCATTTACAGCATCTGGAGGAATTGTTTTTTCAATTACAAGAAGCTAATTTGGTGATGAACTTGCCTAAAAGTGCATTTGCAAAAGCGCGAGTTACGTATTTAGGCCATACCATTGGACATGGTAAGGTGGCTCCAAGAGATGTGAAAGTCAAGCCTCCCATGGATTTTCCCAGTGCCTACAACAAAATGAAGTTTTGAGGTTACTGGGCATTACTGGTTTTTATCAGAAATTTGTATTAAATTTTAGCAGTGTGGTTGCTCCACTGACTGAACTATTAAAAAAGATCAAGAAGTTTCAATGGACACAGAAGTGTAGGAAGGCATTTGACAGCTTGAAGACTGTATTAACTATGACACCAGTTTTGGCACCAATTACGCCAAACAATTTAAGTTGGCGGTTGACATCAGTCATATAGGCATTGGGACCGTACTGTTACAAGAAGATGACACTGGAATTGAAAAACCAATAGGGTATTTTTCACAGGAGTTGAATGTACAACAGAGAACATATTCAACGATCGTAAAGGAAGCTTTGGATTTAGTGTTAGCATTGCAGCATTTTGAAATTTATATGGCAAACAATTCGTTAGAAACAAATGTTCGTGCAGACCACAATCTTTTAAAGTTTCTGGACAAATTTCGAGACAAGTGCAAGGCTATCCAGATGAAGTTTATTACAGCAACTGTTTAATCTACAGATTATACATGTCACTGGATGAGAAAATCTGATTGTAGATGCTTTATCAAGAGTTTGAAGCTTAAAGGGAAAATTGGACATTTAAAAATCTAGACTCTGAACTGGAACGATTTCTGTTGATGCGAAGGATTTGTATATATATTGCTATGTTAATGCATGCATCTGGTAATCTAATAGTGTAAGTATATAGATAAGCATAGGAGATAGTGCGAGATGGGTTAATAAAAATGAAGCAGTCTTTTTAAATTATGGCGATTCATTTTTCAATAAGCAGGGGGGTGTCAGGGAGATATAATAATTCTCATAATGTTATTGGAATTTATTGTAAAATAGAGTAATAGAAGGATGTGTCTATGTGTGTGTTTGTGTGTGTGTGTGTGTGTGTGTGTGTGAGAGACTTAATTAGATTAAAGGCAGCTGGTCTGAAGGCTTTGATGTAAACATGGTAAACATGGGGGATGTTTAGAATGTGAGGTGTAAAAGGACAGCTGCATTTTTAAATAAACCAGCCTAGATTGTTTCAAAAGGAGGTGTGAAATGTGTCACCAAGCCAGGTGAAATTTAGAAACAGTGGGCAGGATTTTTCAGTCAGCTCCCCTTCAGCCATGCCCCCCTTTGCTCGCTCGCTGCTCCTTTTGCCCCCTTCCCACCTGCTCCTGCTCCCCCATTCACTGCTCCCATCACTGTTCCCCCTACTCTCTGCTCCCTTCTCCACTCCCCCTGCTCCCTGCTCTCTTTGCCCCTCTCTTGCTCACTGCACCACCCTTCCTGTTCCCTTCACTGTCCCCTGCTTCCCCCCCACCCCTCCACACCACCACCCCCCCCACCCCACCCCCACTTATGTTCACTGCTCCCTCCTGCTCACAACTCCTGGGGAGCAGGAGGGTCCAGGAAGTAGAAGGGAACAGGAAGTGGGGAGGAGTGGGAGAGAATGGCAAGAAGAAGGATGCAATGAATTGAAGTTAAGGGCGGGCAGGAGGTAGCAGGGGAACAGGAAGGAGAGGGAGAAGAGCGGGGGTTGTGGGCCGATCGGTGAGGTAGTGGGATCAGGAGGGAGTGGAAAAGGGATGGAGCGAGAAGAGTGTTGTGTGCTTTTTTCCATCTTTGGCCTGCACCATCTTTGATGCAGGCAGCTGGGATGTCGCTGTCAGTGATGTCACAGGTCCTCCAACTCCATTTGCGGAGAGTGCATCCTCTGCAGTTGTGGCATCAGGAAATGTTCCCTTTTATAATATGGGAAGGGGGCCTCAGAAGCAAAAAGTTTGAGAGCCCCTGATTTAGATGACTGAGGCAAAATCTGCACATGGTGAGGCACGGGCACGAGTGGCCTTCAATCAGACCAGGGGTCAAGGGTAGAACAAGTGCCAGCCCACCGGAGGGCAAGCTTACTCTTGTGTCCTGCTGCACGGCCTCAGGTGAGGACTTTGAATGGGTGGTTGGTATGCACAATGAAATATTTGGTGCATTGGCAAACATGCCAGAAAAGCCTGTGGAGCGTGGAGGAGTGCGGCATCAACTTAGCACAGCGTTTTGCACAGAGTTTGGATCCATCCTTTCCAATGTGGAACTGGTGTCCAACTCCATGAGAACACTTACAGGCCTAATCATGATGCAGCGTCTGATGGTCGATGTCTCAGTTTCCATTGAAGCGCAAGCAGAAACCACACTGGTTGATAAGCAAAAGCAAGGGCACTGATGGAGTGCCAATGGTGGTAATGTCACGCCAGGTCAGCAAGCTCAAGCTGTTGCCATCATGGTTGTCGATACCAACGTTCAAAGTGACTTTGATGTAGTCGCAGCTGTCAACAATCTGTCCTGCAACAGATCATGAGGATTGCTGAGGCACCACTCTGAGGGAGTGGCAATGGCACTGTGGAGTATGCACCTTCTGTCCTCTCTTACGATGACCACTTTCATCCTTCCACAATTGCCACTCTGCTAGTGCCTTTGCTGTTGCTTATCAACCAACCAGTCCAGAATGCTGCCATCTAGGCTGTGATCTTGTAGTCTGAAGTTTGGCCCTAAAGACCCAGAGTCGCAATGCCATCTACGGTCTTCCCCACTGGCCGTCTGCAGCCTTTCACCAGCCATGCTGCAGCCACTGGGGGAGAATTAGGACAGGCAAAGCCACACAGAAGACAGGCCTGATGGAACTGCACAAATGTAATTAGTTGACATTTGTATTCAATATGACATGATTTCTCTGTTGTAAAGCAGGATTAAAGCACATGGATTGCACAAAAGTCCCAGCACAGCGATCCTTTATTCCACTGGATCAAACCTATAACTACATTCATGAAAAAACTTATATTAAAAAAATGAACTTTTTACAATGAACGACTATGACCTGTGCACAAGAAAACCATCAAGTGCTCAACTCTTGGTCTCGAATCAGCCGGAGAACATAATTGGTTGTAATAATTACCCGAGTAATTTTGCAAAACATAAATTTTTAAACTAGCACAGGAAAGTAAGAATTTATAGACGCAGGAGATGGTGCTAATTTGTGAGTAAGGGCGAAGAACTTCTACTATCTGCTAATCTCCAGTTTATAGTTAATAGTACAAGAGTAAGGTTAAAGCAAGTTAAAGTAAGGAAAAGTAACTAAAAGTTAAAGTCAATAAAGTGATTTAAAAATTTAAGGTTAATGCATGGCAATACAGCTCAGCCAAGCCGAATGCCCGTCCTGTGGCACATGGGGAGCCATGGACACTTCTCATGACCCCATGAGCAGAAAGTGTCACCGGCTGCACAAGCTTGAGCTCCGCGTTTCAGAACTTGAACAGCGGCTGGTGCATCTGTGAGGTTGAGAACTATGTGGATAGCACATTCAGAGAGGTAGTCACACCGCAAATTAGAGGCAAGCAGGCAGATAGGGAATGGGGGACTGCCAGGCAGCCCAAGAGAAACAGGCAGGTGTGGCCCGGAGGTCCCACTCACTAACCGGTTTCCCATTCTGGACATCGGTGAGGACGATGGATCCTTGGAGGAGTGCAGCAAGAGCTGCAAGAGCTGGCCCAGCTGTACAAGAGAGAAGGAAGAAGAGCAGATGGGCAGTACTGGTAGGGGATTCTTTAGTTAAGGGAGCAGATAGGCTTTCTGCAGCCGTCAACATTACTCCAGGATGGCTTGTTGCCTCCCTGGTGCTACGGTCAAGGATGTCACAGAACGGCTGCAGGACATTCTTGTGAGGGAGAACAAACAGACAGAGGTCATGGTCCACATTGATACTAATGACAGGGGATGTGGTCCTGCAATCGGAATTTAGGGAGATCAGGAAAAAATTAGCAAACAGGATCTCAAAAGTAGTAACCTCCGGATTACCCCCAGTGCGACGTGCAAGTGAGTACAGAAATATGAAGATAAAACAGATGAATGCATGGCTGGAAAGATGGTGCAGGAGGGAGGGCTTTGGATTCCTTGGACACTGGGACTGGCTCTGGGGCAAATGGCACCTGTACAAGCTGGACAGGTTGCATCTGAACAGAGCCAGGACCGAGTTCCTTGCGGGGCATTTTGCTAGTGCTGTTGGGGAGGGTTTGAGCTAACTCAGCAGGGGTGTGGGAACCAGGAGAGAATATTAGAAAGTAATACCAGGCTGCACGGAATGCTGGGAGAGGCAGATAGCACTAAAATAAAGAATAGTAAGTTAATAGATGGAGTCAGAGTAAGGGAGCAAGTAATGAAGTCTAAATCAGGGTTACACTGCATGTATGTGAATGCATGGAGTACAGTTAATAAAATTGGGGAGTTACAGGCACTGATTGCCTTGTGGGATTATGATGTTGTGGCGATAATGGAGACCTGGCTTAAGGAAGGGCAGATCTGGGTGTTAAATATTCCTGATAGGAAAGGGGAAAAAAGGAGGAGGGGTGACGTTTTTGGTTAAGGAGAGTATTGTAGTACTGGAGAAAGAGGACAGAATCGATTTTGCTAAAGCTAATGAATAAGAAAGGTGCAATTACATTGCTCAGTGGAATATATAGACCACCGGCTACTGAGAAGGAAATAGAGGAACAAATCTGCAAAGAAATTACAGAGAGGTGTAAACATCATAGAGTAGTTATAATGGGGGACTTTAATTACCCGTGTATAGACTGGGATAGTGGTAGTGTAAAGGGCAGTGAGGGACAAGCACTCCTAGATTGTGTTCAGGAGAATTTCCTACAGCAGTATGTGTCCAGTCCAACAAGAAAAGAGGCACTGCTAGACCTGGTTCTTTGGAATGAGGTGGGCCAAGTAGACCAAGTGACAATGGGGGAACATTTAGGGGACAGTGATCATTATATCATAAGGTTTGGGACAGTGTAGAACTTTAAAAGGACATTGACACATTGGTGGAGTGGGCAGATAGGTGGCAGATGAAGTTCAATGCAGAGAAGTGTGAGGTAATACACTTTGGTACAAAGAGCATGGAGAGAGAGTATAAAATAAAGGATACTATTCTAAAGGATGTGCAGGAGCAGAGATACCTGGGTGTATATGTACATAAGTATTAAAGGTGGAAGGACAGCTAGGGAGAGCTGTTTCTAAAGCATACAGTATTCTAGGCTTCATTAACAGGGGCATGGAGTACAAGAGCAAGGAGAATATGATGAACTTATATAAGACACTGGTTAGACCTTAGCTAGAGTAGTGTGTACAGTTTTAGGTACCACACTATAGGAAGAATGTGAACATATTGGAGACAGTGAAGAAGAGGTTTACGAGAATGGTTCCATGGATGAGACACTTCAGTTCTGAGTTGGGACTGTTTTCCTTGGAGAAGAGAAGACTAAGAGGAGAATTGATAGAAGTTTTCAAAATCATGAGGGGTGTGTACAGAGTAGACCATAAGACCATAAGACATAGGAGCAGAAATTAGGCCATTAGGCCCATCGAGTCTGCTCCGCCATTCAATCATGGCTGATAAGTTTCTCAACCCCATTCTCCCGCCTTCTCCCCGTAACCTTTGATCCCCTTACCAATCAAGAACCTATCTATCTCGGTCTTAAATACACTCAATGACCTGGCCTCCACAGCCTTCTGTGGCAATGAATTCCATAGATTCACCACTCTCTGGCTAAAGAAGTTTCTCCTCATCTCTGTTCTAAAAGGTCTTCCCTTTACTCTGAGGCTGTGCCCTCGGGTCCTAGTCTCTCCTACTAATGGAAACATCTTCCCCAAGTCCACTCTATCCGGGCCTTTCAGTATTCTGTAAGTTTCAATCAGATCCCCCCTCATCCTTCTAAACTCCATCGAGTATGGACCCAGAGTCCTCAAACGTTCCTCATATGCTAAGCCTTTCATTCCTGGGATCGTAGTTAGGGAGAAACTTTTCCTGCTCGTAAATGGATCGAGAACTAAAGGGCACAGTTTTAAAGTGTTTTGCAAAAGAAGCAAATGAGAGGTGAGAAAAAACTTTTTCACACAGTGAGTGGCTAGGGTTTGGAATGCACTGCCTGGAAGTGTGGTGAAGACAGGTTCAATTAAAGCATTCAAGAGGGCATTGGATGATTTTTTAAATAGAAACAACGTGTCAGGTTACAGGGAAAAGGCAGGAGATTGGCACTAAGTTAAAACGTTCAGAGAGCCAGTGCAGACATGATGGGCCAAATGGCCTTCTTCTACAGCGCAATAATTCTGTGATTCTGGGAACAGTGGGAACAGGGAGAGCAACCGTTAGTGTTCGCAGCAGTGAAACAAGGTTGGGAACCGGTATGCTCGTGGCACTCCTATTGCTAATTCCCCTAAACCGCATGAGCCAGATTACCTTGCCACCCAGGCCATAAAGTGTACCCTCCTCACCTCGGGGCTTCCCGGACTCAAGGTGGAGGTGAGAATGGGGGTTCCATACTGTCCAGATGGGCGGCCTTGGTCTATACCAGCTGTATGCCTGGTTCAATTCCACTCACCAGTTCTCCAGCCACCGACAGAGGCTTTGGGCTGCTCTGTTTGTGGCTCTTGCTCATACCATTCTGCAGCTCACTATTTGAGGGCTCCTGCTTTTCCCTCTTGCTGCTGCTCTCACCCTCCTCCTGGCTTCTGGCTCCACCCTTCAGCCCATGCTCAGGGCTTCTAGCTCTGCTCCCGGGGATGCCACTCTCCCCTATCGCCACCTACTGGCAGAGGCCCAGCCGACAGAAAACCTTGGCAACCATGGGAGGTGCCCTGCAGATAATGCCCTGCAGAAGGTGGGGTCCAGCATCCAGACCCACGACAGAGTCCGGAATCGGGTGTTGGGGCTCAGCACAACTCCCCTGCTACACTGTAATATTATTGGCTGCCGTCATAATACTTACTCGAGTTAACTGTGGCTGTGAGAAACGTTCCACATGTACATTGGAAATTGCTTCTTAATTTACTAGCATGGCAACTTCTAGTTGATGTCTAATATTTGAAATCTTTCTTTGTTTATACAAATATGTCGCTTCTACCTTACACGCCAAGTAATATTAACCAAAACCCAGAGCAAGGTATCATAAGCAATGAGTAAAATTCATTAAGTTATATCAAAAAACATGTTGTATTTCATGATAAGTTCTTGTGCTTTTAATGCAAACATTGGGGGCAGGAAGCAGGAGCTGGGACTGGTTCCAGGTCTCAAACTCGCCCCCAGCAATTTTGACTAGAGCGCCCCCACCCTTTAACTGGCAAGAAGACTGGCTCCCTGTACAATTAAGGGTGGTGGTGGGCAGGCTGTCGAAACTGGAGGGCCAATCGGAGGCTTTCCAACTTCAGAGGAGGACCTGGCTGTAGTAAAAGATAAGTAACTGAGAAGGCACTGCAACAAGAAGGTGCCCTCTCAGCCACTTGTTTAAAAACTTAAAAGAAAATACAATCAGCAGCCAGGCCACCATTGTGGAGGGTGGAGCCCCTCTACATGACAGCCTTTGGCTGCACACCCACCCAGCCATGCATGGAGGGCCTATAGGCCTGCCTGGAGCGCTGGTACCCCAGCTTGCACTGGGTGCCTAGCTGCAGGCAGTAAACCTGCACCCCACCAAGTAGCAAACAGGAGGCCAATTGGAAAATCCCAGTCAGCCTCCTTAATCCCTGCTTAACAAGGCTCTTATTGAGCCTAATTGCCTGTCTGCCTTGTGGGGGTGGGCAGCCTTCCGGGGCCCCAAACCCCATGTTGACCAAAATGCCCAATGCCAGGAATGGGGCTGAGGAGTCAGCATGCCTCGTACATTTTAGGCCCTGTCCACCTCTGTTCTTGATGTCAGCCCCAAGGGTGAAAATAGTCTTCACAATAGCCCAAAAACAGTCAAGAATGAACCTACTTTTCACTCATCAAGATTTGAAGTCAATGGAATATAAAATAGGACAGGGTGTAACACAGGCAATGATTCATTATCAAGCATTCTGTGCTACAGCTAAAGACCAAAGCCATCCCCATTTATTCAGTGAGACAAAATCATTAGTTCAAGAGCTGTGAATTTTAAAGGCCTTAGAATAAACCATTAAGTAGCACAATCCTCCCTAAATGTTACAAAGACTCAATTTTTATGAGCACATTATTAATTACAATAAATATAAAATGTAATTCCTTTAATATTCAATGATGCCCCGATTTAATCTTTCAATTTTAAATAGATTAATGAGCTAATTCTTGAAGAGTTTATGTTCAGTCATATTGATGCTCTGCAGAATTTACATCAATCATCGCTGATTTTAGGTTTTCATTAACTTTTCATGTACCATATAAAGTGAAAACCTATCAATTTGAATCATGGGCCCAATAGCTTTTGGGAGGCAGGGAGGGTGTGGGTGCAGCTGAAAATGGCCGAAGAATCCATCAAGACTAGTCATGTGCAAATTCATCTCTAAGGCAGGATTGTATTTGCAGCTTTGCCACCAGCCTGGCTGCTGACCAGGCCGTCCAATGGGAGGGAACAGTAGTGGTGAAAGACGGCAGCTGGGGACCATTTGGGGTGGTCCCCCGCAATTGGGCCAGAGGTGAGGGCGAAGATTGCCATTTGGTGAAGAAAGGTTTGACAATTAGGACGTAGGTTAAGATCGACAATTGGGGAAGGTGGCAATTGGGGAGGGCCTTTTAAGTCATCAATCTGGTGGTTGGGAAAGATCTGCAATCAGTGGGAAGAGGGGGAGAAGATCAAGATTCAGGAGAAAGAGAAAGTCAGCAAATGGGAGGGCTGAAGGTAGGTTAGCACTGGTAAGGAAGTAATAAGGTTGGAAGGGGGAGGGAAGTTGACAGTTGTCAGGATTGGGAAGGGAAAGCTGGAGAGCAGGCCTGAGGAGGCCAAAGGCTTCCTCAAGTTGCAGGAGGGAGTATTTTCACTTCTCCAGACCCATATGGAGTGCTGAAGGTGCCACTTCCTTAAGGAACCAGCATCGTTATTTAATTGTCAATCTACTTTAAATGTTAGCTAGTTCCTCCTCTGGAATAAACAGGTAAAAAAAATCAAAGTGCTCTTTGTTGGGAAACTCAATAAACAAATGTGAACAGATTAATGTCATACAATTCCTGTTTCTATAATTCAAATTTCAAGTTAAAATCTACAGATTTGTTTCATATTTTCACAGTATTTTATCTGCAGAGCCCAATCAACTCTCTCACTAACTTTTTTGATGAGAAAGGACAATTCAGACAGGAAGTGAAATGGTCTCCACTTTTTTCACTCTGTTACCATCACAAAGCTCCAATACGGGAGGGTGAACTTCCCTTTATGCTGTTCAATTAATGCAGCCTAACCCTAATCTTGGAAGCATGGTCTTGGGACCTTCAGTTTTAATGAGCTATCTTTGTTTCTGTAGTGAGTGATATTGCTGAATTTGAAATTCTGTAGAGCCATATCCAATAGGAACTGAATTGAAGCTGACCAAACACAATTAATATTTCTCTCCATACCTTCTTCAGTACATTAATGTCATTTTGAGAATGAAATCCAAAAATGATACATGATATTTAGTCTTCACTGTAGAGGATACAAGTAACATCCCAGAAATAGTTGTAAATCAGGGAGTTGGAGGAACTCAGGAAAGTTACAATCACCAGAGAAGTGGTATTGAGCAAATTGTTGGGGCTGCGGCTGAAAAATTCCCAGGTCCTGATGGACTTCATCCTAGGGTTTTGAAAGAAGTGGCTACTGTGATATTTGATGCGTTGGTTTTAATTTTCCAAAACTTCCTGGATTCAGGAAAGGTTCCATTAGATTGGAAAACAGTAAATGTAACTCCTTAATTCAAAAAAGTGGGGGCGGGGGGCGGTGGGGGGAGACAGAAAGCAGGAAACGTTAGGCCAGTTAGCTTAACATCTGTCACAGGGAAAATGTTAGAAGTTATTATTAAGGATGTTATAGCAGGGCACTTAGAAAAATTCAAGGTAACCAGGCAGAGTAAACGTGCTTTTGTGAAATAGAAATTATGTTTAACCAATTTATTGGAGTTCTTTGAAAGAGGCACATGTGCTGTGGATAAAGGGGAACCGGTGGATGTACTGTACTTATATTTCCGGAAG
The DNA here is from genome assembly GCF_964194155.1 of Cetorhinus maximus. Lineage (NCBI taxonomy): Eukaryota > Metazoa > Chordata > Chondrichthyes > Lamniformes > Cetorhinidae > Cetorhinus > Cetorhinus maximus. Next base: position 87,809,745 of record NC_135885.1, read on the forward strand.
GCATTTGATAAGGTGCCACATCGAAGGTTATTGCAAAAAATAAAAGCTCATGGTGTAGGGGGTAACATATTGGCATAGATAGAAGATTAGCTAGCTAACAGGAAATAGAGGGTAGCCATAAATGGGTCTTAGTCTGGTTGGTGGGATGTAACAAGTGGTGTGCCACAGGGATCAGTTCTGGGGTCTCAACTTATTACAATTTATAGAAATGATTTAGATGAAGGGTCCGAAGGAATGGTTGCTAAATTTGCTGGTGACACAAAGATCGGTAGGAAAGTAAGTTGTGAAGAGGACGTGTGAGACTACAAAGTGACACTTTGGCAGGAAGAATAGAAAAGCGTATTACCCAAATGGTGAGAGATTGCAGAATTCTGAGATTCAGAGGGATCTGGATGTCCTAGTGCATGAATCACAAGAGGCTAGTATGCAGGTCCAGCAAGTAATTAGGGGTGGAATCATCCCAGATTTGCACTAAGTGCGGTAGCGGGTGAGAAAAAATATGTTTTACCCGCCAGCTGCAATGGCAGCTTTTCACACCCTTATCATCCCAATCCCGCATCATTAATCATGCATTCCTGGGAAACAAACTATTTTGATTGTGGGTGGGCTCCGATTCGCCCGCCACGCCATCACCTCGCTGTTTCATCATGCCGGGCGCTATATTTAAAGTGCAGCCGTGCATACACCTTCCAGCCCAGCATTGCCGCAAAGAAGACATGGCCCCAAAAGGCAAGAAGACTGCAGCCCCACTTCGGGTTCAGTGATATATCCCTTGAGTGCCTTCTGGAGGCCATGGAGTCCTCTACCCAGGTTTTGGCCATAGGAGGGGCAGCAACATTACCTATCTGGCTTGAGAGGCAGTGGCAGTGGCGCTCAGTGCCAACATCCTGCAATCTCCTCCATTCTGCCAGAGTAAGTTACTCTTCATCACTCTTACCTCACACACTCACAAACCCATCATACATCCATAGGGCTCTCATTCACTGCCAGTTCAATGGACATCACCATTCACTCTCTCACATACACTTTCATTGTCCTCATCCCATCCACGGGACCACTCACCACCCACACATGCCGGGCATACTTATCATCTGGCCTGGTAGGTGTCCCGCTTACTCTCTACAACTGTATTCATGCAGGACAAGCTAGTACACAAGAGGGAGAGATAACAAACTGGTGAAGGGAATGCCTGAAATCAAGGCCCTAACAGACTTTGAAAGTCAAGTCATCCAGCTGGCCGGTGAAGATCTGGACCGTTCCTGTGCTGATGGTGAGATCAGCGGTGCTCTACCAAGTGAGGATCCAGCAGTACAACATCCATCCAACAACCATACTGCGAGTGATGTATCCTATGTCACAGGCCACTGCCATGCACTAATTGTCTCCCCTTGCTTTCGCAGGTACATCTGGGAAACAGCCGAGGGAGTCCAGGACCCAGGGCCTCCAATCAAGCCCCAAAGACACCTTGGAAGAAGAACCTGAAGACACCCTCACTAAAGACTCTTCATAGCGCTCACCCACACCCTCCACCAGCGCAGAGACACACAGGTCGGTGGGACCTAGTCCTAGAGTAGCCTCAGGGTCATGGCCTGGTGAGCACATTGCATTTTCTGATCCACAGCAGGTGGAGGCAGGGACTTCCCAGGTTTCTGGCACTCAGAGGATTGCTGGAGGCCAGAAATCTGCTGAGTCCAAGACAGGAGATGAACCTCTGGACTTGGTTATACCTCACTTGCTGGATCTGCAAAGGCAAGCTCACAAACATCAGGAAGGGATGTCTGCTGTACTCCTCAGACTGCAAGGCACAATGGGGGAGTCCGTACACCTTCAGCCTGAGGTAATAGCGCTGACATGCCAATGCACCGAGGTTGACGCTGGTAGGATGGCAGTCGCCATGAAAACCTTGGTCCAGGACATTGGTTCTGTGGGCTGAACTCCATCACTGATGCCATAGTTGGCCTCCAGCAGTGCCGACATGAGAGGGGGTAAAAGATAGTTCGATCTCACTCCAGCTTCCCCTTCTCCTCAAGGGGTCATCCAGGGGGCCCTCGGGAACCCATAGTGAGGAGGATGGGCGGGTGCACACCCCAGGGCCATTCATCCAGGTGACTTCGGGAGTGTCCAGCCCATCGAATCCCCTCTTCCTGTGACCCCAGCAGTTCCAGCTCCACAGGCCAAGGAGGGAGCCACTGTCACATAGCAGGACCCCGAAACTAGCCTGGGTCACAGCCCTCCAGAGGACGCCCATCAAGGTCATCACAGGCAGGGCGTAGCAGTCAGCAGGCTGCCTCCTCCTCCACTGTCTATGTCCGGGGAGCACCAAGATGTAACGGCAGGTTTAGGAAACTTGAGAAGACGTAGTTGCACAGCCTGGGCACGAGTGTTAATCACTTGTACATCATGTTCACCATTGTAAATAAACTCCTAAGAATGTCTCCTTGCGTTTGGATCCTTGTTCTGATGAGCAGTGTTTGTGTCATTCAGATGTGAGACCTCTCTGCACAAGATAAAGGCAGGTGTCTCAGTTCAGGGCCTCTTCCCTGTGCTTTGTGCAGCTTTCAGACCAAAGTGATGGTCCAGCCTCACACTCCCTGGACACATTACTGATGCCTGCACCTCTATGGTGCTTGTCATTGCTGCCAGAATGTTGTGGGCAGGCATCACAGAGTTCCGTCATTCTCTCTGTGTGCTCTCAGCACCTTTAAGGTGGGGCTGGCCCCCATCTCATCAGCATCTGTGACCAGTGACGCTGTGCTCCTGAAGGGCTCAGGTGCTGAAGGCAGACAAAAGATCAGGGTCGAGGGGCCGAGTGGCCCACTCCTGCACCTAATTCGTATGTTCGTATGTATGTACATGTGGCTATGCCAGGGATTTACATGAGAATAACTTGATTTTCTGAATCCTCACATGTGGTAAAATATTTTGCACACCACAAAACCAGATGAGAAAATCACTGGCACTCTATTCACGAGCTTCCAACCATCAATTTTAATGTAAGAAAAATCTCATAATTCTCTAATTCATGTTAGCAGCAGGCAACGTATCATATACATGAGAACTCAGAACATGTACCTTGTATTTAAATTTACATCCTGGTGATGGCACAGTAACTGGAAACATTCAACAATGTTTTTTTTTCCACTTTTGCTAATGGACATCCCTAGGAAAATGGTTGTGGTTGTTGGAGGTCAATCATCTCAACACCAAGACATCACTGCAGGAGTTCTTCAGGGTAGTGTCCTAGGCCCATCCATCTTCTGTTGCTTCATCAATGACCTTCCCTCCAATATTAAATCAGAAATGGGAAGGTTTGCTGATGATTGCACAGTGTTCAGTTCTACTTGTAACTGTTCAGATACTGAATCAGTCCATACCCGCATGCAGAAAAACATTTACAGCACCAGTGCCAGGAAATTATCATCTCCAACAAGGGACAGTCAAACCACATTCCCTCAACGTTCAATGTCATTACCATTATCAAATCATCCACTATCAACAACCTGGGGATCACCATACGTTAGCATCTTAGTTGGACCAGCCATATAAATACTGTGGTTACAAGAGCAGATCAGAGCCTGGGTATTCTGCAGGATTCACCTCCTAACCTCCCTCCTTTTCACAGCCTACAAGGCAAGAGTGTGATGGAATACTCTCCAGCTGCCTGGTTGAATTCAGCTCCAATAACATTCAAGAAGTTTGACATCATCCAGGACAAAGCAGCCCTGCTTGATTGACAGCCCATCCACCACCATAAAAATTCAGTCCCTCCACCACCAGTGCACAGTGGCTGCAATGTGTACCGACTGTAAGATGCATTGCAGCAATTCAACAAAGAATCTTTGGAAGCACCTCCCAAACCTACTATCTCTACCATGTAGAAGAGTTAGAGCAGTAGGAACATGGGAACAACATCACTCTCAAGTTCCTCTGACTCACACACAATCCTTACTTAGAACTACATTCCTTCACTATCACTGGGACAAAATCTTGCAACAATCTCTCCCGAACAGCACAGAGTGAACACGTACACCACATGGATTGCAGTGATTCAAGAAGTCAGCTCACCAGTACCTTCTCAAGAGCAACTAGGAATGGGCAACAAATGCTGGCCTTGCCAGAGAATTCGTGAATGAATAAATTAAAAATATATAATTAATGGGATCCGTAATTCTCACTAAATAGAACTACTGGACAGGCCTTCTCCAACTGCCCGCCCATTTCACACGCCATAGTTGACACCCACCAGTATGAACACCAGTATGAGATGTCTGCTAGTTCATTTAATGTCATTTATCCTGCCCTCAGTTTTAATTTAGTTTGTTAAACTTTGTTTTAAATAATTGAAGAAACATTTGATTGTACCCCCATTGGATCTGGCTTACCTGCTCCTACATTCCTGAAGGGTCACTTTAAGGTAGAATAACTTCACTGTGTATTTACAAAATAGGATCCCTTTAATGGCAAAAGGGCAAATAAATATTATTACAACTGCGGTTGAAGAACTAGCAGCCAGCAAAGGTGTGATGGGCTGATTGTCCTCCTTCAGTGTTGTGATCTGCATCATTACACACAATCGCATTGATAGTGTACACATTTGCTGTTTAAGGTTCCAATGTGCATTAATTACATTTATTTACATCAAACACACCTTCCATTCTTTTACCTATCTGCTTAATCCAGATCACTTTAAATGCTATTTAGCTCTGGCTACATTTTTCATCTTGCAACTAAGCTTAATATAATCAGCAAATGTCATAACAGTAAAATAAATACTCAACTCCAAATCACTTATGAATATTCACCTTTCTATCATATCAAAAAACTGTCTGTTCTTGTTCTTTAATGATTTAATCAAGCTTGTATTTTGTGTGTTGGAAGATGTGACAGTCCAGTTTGACGCGATCAGTTTGTACTTTCTTTTCCAAAAGTTGTCATATGTTATTGCAGTAATTTCCATTTGGAAAATCAGATGTGTATAAGAACAAAATCTAACTCCAGAACCTTTGATGTATTCTGCAAAAATACTCCATGTCATTTTGCTGTTTCTTCTGCAGACAGAAACATGTATTAGCTCAACAGTTTGAGATTCTGCAATCTATCACTAAGTTATACCACATCATGTACCTGTAAGCCAATTACAGCACCATGATACCGTTGTGTTGAATATTACCTTATTAAAATTCACATGACTGAATTAGACTATAATGTGACTTCAAGAATCACCTTATTATCCAAATACAGCTTGAGAATTTGTGGATGTAAAATTTTGGTTAATTTACTTGGTCTATCTTTCGATTCATATGAAAACATTGAACAACCTGCTCTCAGGAGAGAAATAGGTGGATAATCCCATATGCACTATTTTTGACAATTTAGTTGATGCAAGTGAGTGAAATTTCAATAGGAGGAGCTGACTTGATTCAAGAGAATATGCAATCTTACTTGCTTAAAAAAAGAACTGTTATGTGGTAAAGTGATTATCTTACCTCATTCTGAATCATATAGGGCAGGATTTTTAGTTTGGCAGGCACCCACCATCAGTGGACCCGGGAGCAGCCAGGGAATGGACCCCCGGCTGTGATCGGCCCCCAACTGCAATTTCATGCTGGTTGGCCAATTAACAGCCAGCCAGCGTGAAACACGCACTGAAAGGCTCAGCACTGCAGGGGTGGGAGGAGGGAGAGCGCTGAAGTCAGCGCAGGCGCGGGGGAGCACAGAATGAAAGCTCCCTGAAGGCTGAGAGCTGCCTCAGGGAGCTGAAGAATTTAAATGCAATAAAAACAGATTTTAAAATCGGGAAAAAATGCCCACGTCACCTGAACATATACAAGATGAAAATTCTGCCCTTGCATTTTTATTTTTTAAATTTATTAACGGAAGTCTCATCCCAACCTTCGATGAGGTTTCCTGAAAAATGCAAAGGCTGCCTGGCTGATGCGCCCACCTGCCAACCATAATGCTGGATGGGCAACGAAGAAATTTTAATGGCCTTAATAGGCCTCTTAATTATTGGCAGGTTTGCTTCCGACTCTCGCAAGCACTCGCCAAACAAAATACCAACCCAGTGCATGATGACATTGGAATGCTCGCCTGACATCATCATGCAATATTTCACGCTCGAGTGGGTCGGACGCGTGCCTGCACACTGAGCAAAACGTTCTGCCCGTAGTTCCTGATTACATTTATATTTCATTTTTAATTTATATCTTCATTTCCCCTCCTTTTTGGTCTATCAATGCTGCAAAAAAAAAAAATCGGCAGGCATACGAACTTCATTGTCCCATTACTGCTTGAAGACTATATACACGAGTGACCTAGTTGGCCTATCCATAGAATATACTCTCTCTCCTTATCGGAATGTGCCACCCCCTGAAATTCTTGCTAAGGTTAGGAACAATGGCCTGAATTTTGTGCTAAGAATAACAGGGAAGCTAACAGGGGTAAATTGAGTACAACTCCTGGTGTTCATACATGCATAGATAAAGTGGAAGTCTGGAAGCTGCTATCAGAGATTCCCCATTCATCATTCAGGTGTTCTCACCAATAGACTCAGCATTTAAAGATATACAATGCCATGAACTTGGGGTACTTGGCCACTAGTTCCCCACTAAAAATGCTAAAAAATATTAGGGCTGGTACATTCAGGATTTGAGGAGTCCCAGTGGGGAGAGACCAAGGAACGAGATAAGAGACGTAGGTTTGTAAACCGAAGAGATTGTGGGATGAGGGGAAGTGGGATGTGAGACTGAGGATTTGGTATGCGGATACAGTCACCTTCAATGATTTTAGCCCCACTGCAGTCATAGCCTCAGCAGTGGGTGGTTCAATGAAGACAAGCAGTCTCCTCAATGGGGTTAAAGGCTTTCAGCCACATCTGTCCTCACTGATTAGCACCTGTTGCTACCAGTTACGTGTGGCAGCATGGCTGGCATTGTTTTTGTGCTGCCCACATGGGGCTTGGGTTGTCCACCAGAGTCATGTGGTCAGCGGATAGCTCGTGTGACCCAGTAGCCACCCTCTTGTTTGTTGTGGTGGCTCAAATGCAGATGGTCTAGTGGACTGCCACATACTGAAGGCATTAAGACAACAGACATTGATCTATATGATTGACCTGTATGACATTGAGGGAGCAGAACCTCCTTCGGTCACAGCTTAACTTCGGAGTTAACATATGGCACCCACAAAGCTATGGTGTGTGTAATCAATGGCACGCTGCATCATAGGGAAACCTGCACTCATCATGAAGCCATGTGTTCATGCTGCATGCTGCTCTCCACAACAAGAAGTCCTATTTATATAGCGCCGTTAATGTAATAAAATGTCCCAAGGCACGTCGCAGAGGCATTAGAAAACAAAAGATGACACCGAGCCACATAAGGATCTAATGACTTAAGCCTGGCCAAAGAGATATGTTTTACGAGGTGTCTTAAAGGAGGAAAGTGAGGTAAAGAGACAGAAAGTTAACGAGGGAATTCCATAGCCTAGCGCCTAGGCATAGATACAAAATGTGGAACAATTAAAATCAGGGATGCTCAACAGACCAGAGCAAGAGGAACGCAGCTATCTTAGAGGGTTGTAGGACTGGAGGAGATTATAGAGAGAGGGACAGGCCAGGCCGAAGAGGGATTTAAGAACAAGGACAAGAGTTTTAAACTCAAGGTCATGTTTAACAAAGAATCAATGTAGGTCAGTGATGGGTAAATGGCATTTGGTAAGAGTAAAGAGACAGGAAGCAGAGTTTTAGATGTTCTCAAGTTTAAAGAGGGTGGAATGTGGGAGGCTGACCAGGGGTGCATTAAAATATCAAGATTTGAGGTTGCTGAGGGGTGGAGTCAGGCGATGTTACAGAGTTGGAAATTGATGGTCTTAGTAATTATGTGATTGAAAGCTTGTCTCAAGATCAAATGTGACAAAGGAGCTACGAACAATCTGATTCAGCTTCAGGCAGTTGCCAGGGAGAAAGATGGGTGTGGTGGAAACGGAGTGGATTATGTGGCAGGGACCAAAGACAATGGTTTCAGTCTTCTTAATATTTAATTGGAGGAAATTTCTTGGGAGTGAGGGTAGGGAGCAGTTGGCTGGACGGCCAGAGTGCATCAGATTGATGTCAACAAAGTCATCTGGCTGGGGTGTATTCGGGACCTGTCTCCTTGGCCTACCTGTGGCAGTAGTTGTGGCACTGTGGGTCAGACCTGCCTTCGGGCAGAGAACCGAAGAAGAAGAGGAAGCAATGCAAAAGCCTCGATGAATAATCTCGAGACATGAGTTCAAATCCCAACATGGCACCAGCTGGGGCATTTAAATTCAGTTAACAAATATATCTGGTCTAAAAAGCTAGCCTGATTAATGGTGATCCATGTAATACTGCATTGTCGTAAAAGTGTATCTTCATATTGGTCTAGCTAGCAGGATATGATGGATGACAACTCGCTGAGTTAAAAGATCAATCACATTATTATTGTTTTAAGGAGCAAATAAGTAAGATAGCATCTGGAATAGCTTCCTTCCAGGAGTTCCAGTTAAATGGAACATCATTTCCTTTTCTTATCTCAGTCCTTTGGAATGCATTTAACAATTAAAATGCAATCCCTGATAGCAATTATTTTGAAGTCTGTTCACAGCTGCTGTGGTTAGTACCAGAAATAATAACCCATAGACCTACAGAATGTCGTTGTTCTACTCTACTTGCATATCTTTCTATCTTGCTCTGTTTCAAATGTTTATGTACTTTTCACTTAAAACATACAATGATCTCTCTACACCCCATGGCAAACTATTCCAAATACTAAAAACGATCTTCATGAAGGCATGTCTCCTAACCTCTCTCCTCACCCTCACAGCCTCTTGCTTTTAAATCTCCAATAGTTTTCTTTTCCTAATACAAAATTTAATAAATGGAAACTCATGGGCTGGGAATTTTTTTACTATGCACTCTTGGTATGTGCCAGGAGCACTGAAGCAGATAATTGCTTTCTCAAGTGCATCTGCCACTTGTCTGCCCTCTCCTTTGGCTCGTTGACATCCAACTGAAGTCTTGCTGATTGCAAACCCTCTACCTCTGTATCATCACCAAATACTAATATTGTGCCACTTACGTATTGATCTACAGACCATGCCGCTCTCACAGAAGTCTCAGAACAGCTCTGAGAAACTGTGGGTGGAATTTTATGTCCTCCCCCATGGTGAGTTTGGTGGTGGGGGGCATTTAACTGGGCAGAGGAGTGGCAAGGGCATCCTCCTAATTATACAAATGACCCCAAGATAGAACAGTACTGATGGATCCTGGGAAATGAGTTCACTGTAAGTGCTGAGACCATGCGACCTGCATTCAGCTCACAGTGTCATCGTTCTGGGTAAAATGATCAATTCTAAGCCCAGGTTTTTAGGAGGGGCTGACAGCTTCAAGTAAAAACTTTAACGAAGGCATTAAAAAGTACAAAAGACAATCCAGTCTATACACGTGTTAGTGATATTGTCCATTATGTCATTTTTTTAAAAAAATTGTTTTAACCCTTATTTTGTACGTTAGATTTTCAATAACGGAGAACAAATAATAAGGGATGAAATATACTTTAGAAATCATTTTGTACAATTTGTAAGGAAAAGATAGTATGCCACCACCTAGTGCCAGAATCTGTAATCACATAGTGTCAAGACTCATTTGACCGATGCTGTTTCATTTTTATGTGGAAAAGCTTTGACACAAAAGTGTAACAAAAGCTTGGACAATAGGAAGTATGGTTCTACAGACAGATAACAAGAACATCTGCTTCTGCCATTGTTTCCAGGTGTTATATTAATATATAAAAATGTATTTTCATCACTGTGGAAATGGTTACACGTGGCAGGAAAAGAGACAGAATATCAACTTTTCAACACGGGTGCATTTCAACAGCACTCTACCTGGCTGCTCCTCCCTCCCCCATCTCCATGGTTACCAAGCCTCAAAGCTTGTTGTGGGGCAGAACTTGTAACAGATCAAATAACTCTCTTCATGACTCCATTTTGCCTTAAATGAAAGAGTCAGTTTAAGGCATAACCATCTTATAAAAACTCGCATTTGTGACAATCTCCCGCTGAAAAATGAAAATTATTCCTAATGTTATTTTTCTACAACAATATCAAAATTTAACATTGTAACCACCTTAACAACTAACTGAATACATATAGTACAAGTAACATTCTCCCTTATTGTCACTTTTCACCATTAAACAGTCTGTCTAAGCAGCCTTATAAAGCATAACCCATCTGACCCAATCTCATGTGACATTTAGGATTTAAAATTCATATGAGTTCTTGCTGTATGTTGTCTCACAAAGGGGTTCTGAGCCTTGTATTGCTGAACATTAAGTTTTTATTGATAACAGAGAACTATGTATATACATACAGGGTATAGCCCAAGATTTGAGCTAACTCCATGCTTGATTCTATACAGGTCTCTGTCCAGTCCACAACTGACCTTAGTCTTAGGTCATTTGTCGCTTTACATCACACTGTGGGCAGTACAGTTTCCTTGTCCCACATTAACCCTTGCTATGTCAGATAATCTTATATCATACCTCCCCGCAAGTCTTTACCCAATTCCCCCTCCACTGCGTCCCCGCACCCCAAGTCTCTGACTTTATAAATTCAGATTGTCTGGAGGCTTGACAATTCTCCCAGATCTTGCTCTGGTCTCTTTTGGTGGAGTGGTAAGCTCTGCTGATTTGGACAACCTTTGTTCATTCGGAATTTGAGTTGTAGTCTGTGTTTCTGGCACTTGGTTGTCTCCTTCTCGTATGTTTCTTCCTCTCCTTGGAGTTGAACTTCTCTTTGTTAGCTTCCCTCTATTTACTCGGGGACCACTGGCTTGGCCCCTTCTTTCCAGAGAAAGTATTCACTCTCCTTATTTGTGGTAGGTATCCGGTTTTTCTTTTTCCATGTGGTCCACCGTGATCTTTGTGTGAGTTGGATGTTCCTCATCAATGGGCTCACCTGGGCATTTGGCTTTTATTGCGACACTGTGTCCGTTCGTGTGTCACCATGTCTCACTGAGGTGTGCTCTGGCAAGTCGATGGTCGCTAGTTCCCTGCTCCAGCATCGCCTTGCAGCTTTGAGCATTGGCTGGAGTTTGCAGTGTCTGTGCCGTGGTGTTTACAGGTAATGTGACAGTAACCATTTAAGTCTGGCGTTGGGGCTCATTCTCCCGTTGCTAGTCATTTTCCCTGTGTGTCTTCCACTCGAGGTACAATGGTATTTATCTGAACGTTTGGCTGGCCTGACCTAAGAGGAGCTTCTGCTGCCTGTAAACAAATTGGATAAACCGGTTCTGCAAAGAGTGAAAACAACTCAGAGCTGAGGTCACAGTCGAGAGTTGCTTTAGTGGTCAGCCTCTCAGGAACTTGCAGTTCCGCGTAATTGAAGATAGAGGCTGTCTTGACGTCTTCTGCCATTTTAAGAAGGTTAAGGGCAACACAGGCATCTCTGCTCAAGAGAGAAAAAGATTGGTTTTGCAAGACGTACATGACTTTGAATATCTGCTGGTCACCATACCTTAGTGGTTCTAGGATCATGCCTATGACAGGAATTTAGGTTCCTCCAGGCCTGTAGAGTTGTGTGTCTGTTGTTCGCAGCCAGGGGTCCCTCAGCCAGAGGTCCAAGAGGACCGTAACACTGGCTCCCATGTCCAAGTTGAAGTTGGTGAGGTAACTGAGAGCTCCGCATTCCAAAAAGAGAATCTAGGATCCCTAACCTCACCAAAGAAGTGCAGTTGGGTCTCTTGCTGGTGTGGTACCTCAATCTCATGGGTTGTCTTGGGATCTTCTGCCCTTCTGGCTTTACATAGCTTCCTGAAGTGTCCCAGGTGGTTGAAGTTGAGATACTGCATACTAACACACAAAATAGGAGCAGAACTAGGTCATCCAGGCCCTCGAGCCTGCTCTGCCATTCGATAGGATCATGGCTGTTCTGTTTGTGTTTCAAATTTCACATCCCTATCTACCTCTGATAACCTTTGATTCCCTTGCCTAGGAATTTATCTACCTCTGCCTTAAAAATATTCATTTACCCCGCCTCCACCACCTTCTGAGGCAGGCAGTTCCAAAGTTGTACAACCCTCTGAGAGAAAAAAATTCTCCTCATCTCTGTCTTAAAAGGGTGACCTTAATTTTAAAACAGTGCCCCCTAGTTCTGGACTCACCCACAAGAGGAAACATCCTTTCCATGTCCACCTTGTCAATGCCTTTTAGGATCTTATATACTTCAATCAAGTCACCCCTCAGTCTTCTAAACTCCAATGAAAACAAGCCCAATCTGTCCAACTTTACCTCATAAGACAATCTGCTCATTCCAGGTATCAATCTAGTAAACCTCCTCTGCACCGCCTCCAATGTATTTACATCCTTCCTTAAATAAGAAGGTCAAAACTGCACACAATATTTGAATATACTGCACTGAGGTTGCCGAACATTGCTCTCGCCTGTGAGGTTGCTTGGCTCCACAGCGCTGGCATGGTGGCACACCCTTTTGTGGTCAGTTTTGTATTGCCTTCCTTGGTGTGGAGTCTCTCTGCCCCTTTGTTGCTTTACCAGCTGGACAGTTGGGGTTGCTCTGTACCATGGCTTGCTTTCGCCACATAAAATGGATTTGTGCTGTTGGTGGATTTCAGACTGCTAACTATTTGGATGGCTTTTTCTAGAGTCAGATCTACCCTGGCCTGTAGTATATCTGAAAGGGCATTGTCAGCCACTCCAACAACAATTCTGTCCCTTTCAGTCTGACTTAAGGTCACAGCCTTCAGTCAATCTGTGTAATTTGTTTACAAAAGAGTCAACTGGTTCTCCAGGTGGTTGGACATGTTTGTTGAATTTTACTCTCTCTAAAATTTTATTGCTTCTTAGATTAAAATATGTATCGAATGATTTTAGAATTCATCAAATTTATCTGAGGATTAATTTATTCCTTGCCTCGCAATAACATCATCGGCTATCGGACCTACTGAATAAATTTACTTATTCAGTTGTTCAGCTTCTGTCTTTTCATCTAATCTTGAAGCTATCATGTATCTCAAGAAACTTTTCCACTAAAGACCCCAATTTTGTGTTTGGTCTGCCCCTCAAATCAGTCCAAATTGGTCTGGTAATTTTGATTTGTTGTCCATGGCTTCTTTAAAGTTCAGGTGAGTATAGCCTTAAATATTGTGCTGGTTTTAAAGATGGCGCCACAGTAGCTGTTATGTCAAAGAGTCTTCCCATGTTTATCACATTTTGGCGGGCTCCTGTAGCGATGCTGGTCCCAACTTGTTTGGGGTTTTGTTTTTATGCAGCGATTTGTTAAATCAGTGATTTGGGGCTTTCCCTGTAATGTCAAAGGATTTTCAGCTTTACAATCAATTCCCAGCTTTGGCTGAAGTTTTTAAACCTTCTGCTTCTTTTTTTTTCTTACAACAAGCTCAGCCTCCATGTGGTATGGTGTTGATTCTGAACCCGACTGGCTGTAGTGCTTTCAGAAACAAGCTGCTCCAATGTTTTACAGCCTGAAGCTTTTTAAACCATCCTAACTTAGAGCTGAATGTTTTGCTCATCCCTGCTAGGTCCTTTGATTCTGCAGTCTGTGGGCACTCCCAATGGACCTCCATGAGATCCTGTCGAGTCCTCAGCTGGAGTGGAGATTTTTCACCTGCCATGCTGCTTCCAGTTCTGCGATTGAGCTTCTTTCAGGTGATCTATCTCTGTGTCGTCACTTCAGGTACTTTCAGTCAGGTCAGAATGCTGCTCCTTTAATTTGCCAGCTTTTGAATTTCTGCTCTAGCTTCTCTGAGGTTCTGGGTTTTTCTGTTGGCTGCCACCATGTTGTAGGTTATATGTTCAGTAGGTCTCACAAAGTGTTGCTGAGTCTTGCATAGTTGAACATTTGATCAGTTCAAACAATTGATCTGTTTATTGATAACACATAATTATATACATATATACAGGGTATAACCCAATCTATGAGCTAACTCCATGCTTGCTTCTACACAGGTCTCTGTTCAGTCAATTACTGACTCTAGTCTCAGGTCACGTGTCTCTTTATATCACTGTGGTGGTACTGTTTCCTGTCCCACATTAACTCTTACTATGACAGATACTCTTATACTACGGTTATTGGAACACCAGCTCTTTTCTAAATGACTATTCATTTTACTTCATATCATTCCTAGTGGCAAATCTCCTTTATCAGTTTGAGTAGATTCTACAGCTTTTCCATAACCTGGTTAGAAAATTATATACATGGTCTGTGTTGGTTAACTCGGTCAAAAACAACATTGTTGATTTCTGACACTTCAGGCTGGATTTTCACAAAGTAGGGGAGACACTGCTGACCTCTAAAATGGTGGATGTGATCTGATTCCTGTCCCCATTCCCAGCACTGGAGAACCACACCCTGCACCCTCAAAATTTTCATGGAGTCAGGTGAGCTTCTCAAGGGCTTGTCATTCACAGCCCCTCAGAGGAGTCATGAACCATAGTCTGGATGATGGAGCCTTTTGAAAGATAACTTCAAAATGTCTTACCCATGCCCCCCATGCCAACTCATGCACTCCAACAACCCCCAATGGCCCGTCATATTCTCCATGCCAAATCATGTACATCCAACCCACCCCCAATGGCCCCCCCATACTCTCTATACCAAACCATGTCCCTCTACCCACTCCATTGGCCCCTCATACCTTTCATGCCAACTCATGCCCCTCCACCTACCCCAAAGGCCCCTCATACCCTCCATGCCAAATCATAGCACTTTCATGTCTATTCACCAATTATATACTCCATACAAAACCAACGAACCCTGTAGTAACAATGGCATGTGTGGAAAAGCTTTTTAAAAAAGCAATTCATAACTTTCTTTAAGAAAACTGCTGTTACTATAACCCTATAAAAATGTCAATCAACCAGACAGTTAAAGTGTCAATAGCAGAAACTATAAGCACTTGACCCTTCTTTATCTTGTGTAAATAAATAATGAGGCATTGACAAGATAGATCTAAGAACACAAAATTGTCAATCAAGCAATATTTTCCCTTGTGTGCAGCTGTTTCAACAAACTAATGAAAGTCTGAGTTCTAAGCCAAGCATGCATAATGAGGTTTTGGGGAGGTGCATGGGTTAGCATGGATGGTATAAGGGGCCATCAGGTGTTAGGTGGAGGGGCATGGGCTGTCACGGAGAGTATGGAAACAATTGAGAGTGTGTGGATGAGCATTGGTTGGCATGAGTTGGGATAGATGGGGCATGGAAATTTGATGGGGGTGATAGATATGAGGGGTGAGGGCTAGAGGGCCTAATATTGAACAAAACAACTGGTACAATGTCTCAGAGATCTGAGATGTGTCTTTTAAGCAGCCGCCTTGGCACTGTGGTCACCTCTGAACTGTTTCTGGGGGCGTTGGGCCCTACTCCAGCACACGCCCGCAAACCACTGCCCCCACCCCCCCCACCCCCCACCCAACCCCCACCCCCCACCCAACCCCCCCCACCCAACCCCCCACCCAACCCCCCCCACCCAACCCCCCCCACCCAACCCCCCCCACCCCCCACCCAACCCCCCAACCCCCCCCACCCAACCCCCCCCCCCACCCCCCACCCAACCCCCCACCCCCCCCCCACCCCCCCACCCAACCCCAGAAGGAATATCATAGCTTTTGAGGCATTTTCTCCAGAGGCAGGCATGCCGGGAAATTTCCCACTCCCATTACCTACCTTTAACATGAATATCCAGCCCTTCCTCTGGATTCAGCAACTCTCTTTATTTTTCTCTAACACTAAAATTACATTGTCATCAGGATGTTGACCTTTCAACATAGTCATTGAAACACCCTACTCTGATTTAACTCAGTTTTCATTCTCTTTCATGATTGTAGGTTTTTTAATGTCCATGTTTGTAAAGAAAAGTCTCAGCTAGCCATACAGCTGAATCGTCCTCCTCCTGTTTAAATGCAGGATCACTGCTACCTTCAGTTTGTTCACATGATTTACATTTTCAGAGTTCTTCTACAGGATATGAAGGTTTAATACCACATCCTTCTGTTCAAGCAGCTCATTCTTCTGTCAAGTAAAATCCTCCTTAGCTGCTTTAATAGCTCAATTCAGGTTATGTCATTGATCAGATAGAAAATCCTGATACTCTTTTTCAGTTAGTGACTCTGGCACTAACTCACATGCATTGTGAAAGGTAGTCTTCACTATATCAAAATCACTGGACCCTATATCCAAAAGGGATGAGTATATCTCTAATGCTTTCCTCACGAACATGTTTTTCAATAAAATCATTCAACTTTCCTGTGGCCATTCTAGCATTTATTTCAAACCACATCAAATATATTTTAACTTTTTCCTCACTGAATTGAGGCACTAAGTGAATATTTCTTGCCAAATCTGCATCATCATCAACTTTTCCTGCCACCCCTGTTTGCATAATTTAAGCTTTTCTCTGTCAAGTTCAAATTTCCTTTCTAATTTGTCTCCTACTAGTTTCTCTTTTCCTCCTTCTCTTTCTCTTTGAAATGTAAGGTTTTCCTCTTCATTTATTCTTTGAAATTCAAGTTCAAGTTTTCACATTTCTCTTACCTTTTCCTCTCTTTCTTCCTCGAGTTCAATTTTTAAAATTTCTTTTTCTAATTCCAATTGTTTCATTTGCAACTGAACTCAACCTGTGTGCTATCAGGATTACTTTTCCCTCCCTCAGGGTTCAGCCACTGAGCTAATACTACAACAATTTCTGATTTTTTAGCTTCTACTTTTAAATCTGTTTCCAATTTCTCTGCTACATCTTTTAGATTAACCTTTGTTAACTGTTGGGGGATTTCTCAATTACACTTCTTGGGGTCTATTAATTTTCTGAGGGCTTCCTGTCGAATTAGTGTGGCCTAGAGAAAACAAGAGAAAGCCACAAGACCTTGGCTGGAGAAGAAGATACAGTTGATTTTATTATCGAGAGATGTGGACTACAGCAGAGTCACATCTAACGAATACAAGCATGTATCCAGTTTTTATAGTCAGACAGTTTCATTCATTGCTATGGTTAACAATACAGCGGAGATAGTAAACAATACGCGGAGATTGCTTCCCATTTCATATTAACGATTATACACAGTCAAGCTCATGTTACAATGCAGCTGGAGGTAAACTCTGATAAGTATTGATAGCCTGTTAATGATCGGAGGTGAACTCCGATGAATATTGATAGTCTAGAACAAAAACAAATATACCTGGAAAAACTCAGCAGGTCTGACAGCATCTGCGGAGAGGAACACAGTTAACATTTCGAATCCAAATGACTCTTCATCAGAACTAAGGAAATATAGAAAAGAGATGAAATATAAGCTGGTTTAGGGTGGCGGGTGGGGGGGGGGGTGTGCGGTGGGACAGATAGAGCTAGATAGAGGGCCAGTGATAGGTGGAGATTGCCAAAAGATGTCATAGACAAAAGGACAAAGTGGTGTTGATGGTGGTGGTATTAGCTAAGAAATGTGCTAATGGGGACATTAAGGGTGAAAAGCAGGACGAGCAAGGGACAGATAGCCCTAGTGGGGGTGGGGTGGGGGGAAGGGATCGAAATAGGCTAAAAGGTAGAGATAACACAATGGATGGAATTACATTTAAAAATAATGGAAATAGGTGGGAAAAGAAAAATATATATAAATTATAGGAAAAAGGGGGATCGGAAAATGGGTGGGGAAGGAGGAGAGAGTTCATGATCTAAAGTTGTTGAACTTAATATTCAGTCCGGAAGGCTGTGAAGTGCCTAGTCGGAATATGAGGTGCTGTTCCTCCAGTTTGCGTTGAGCTTCACTGGAACATTGCAGCAGGCCAAGGACGGACATGTGGGCATGAGAGCAGGGTGGTGTGTTGAAATGGCAAGCGACAGGGAGGTCTGGGTCATGCTTGCGGACAAACCGAAGATGTTCTGCAAAGCGGTCACCCAGTCTGCGTTTGGTCTCTCCAATGTAGAGAAAACCACACTGGGAGCAGTGAATGCAGTAGACTAAATTGAGGGAAGTGCAAGTGAAATGCTGCTTCACTTGAAAGGAGTGTTTGGACCCTTGGACGGTGAGGAGGGGGGAAGTAAAGGGGCAGGTGTTACATGTTACACCTTCTGTGGTTGCATGGGAAGGTGCCGTGGGAGGGGGTTGAGGTGTAGGGGGTAATGGAGGAGTGGACCAGGATGTCCTGGAGGGAACTATCCCTGCGAAATGCCGCCAGGGGTGGTAAAGGGAAGATGTGTTTGGTGGTGGCATCATGCTGGAGTTGGCGGAAATGGCGGAGGATGATCCTTTGGATGCAGAGGCTGGTGGGGTGATAAGTGAGGACAAGTGGGACCCTATCATGGTTCTGGGAGGGAGAGGAAGGTGTGAGGGTGGATGCGCAGGAGATGGGCCGGACACGGTTGAGGGCCCTGTCAACCACTGTGGGTGGAAAACCTCGGCTAAGGAAGGAAGACATGTCAGAGGAACTGTTTTTGAAAGTGGCATCATCAGAACAGATGCGACGGAGGCAAAGGAACTGAAAGAATGGGATGGAGTCCTTACAGGAAGCGGGGTGTCAGGAGCTGTAGTCAAGGTAGCTGTGGGAGTTGGTAGGCTTATAATGAATATTGGTGGACAGTCTATCACCAGAAATTGAGACTGAGAGGTCAAGGAAGGGAAGGGAAGTGTCAGTGATAGACATTTCAACACACCACCCTGCTCTCATGCCCACATGTCCGTCCTTGGCCTGCTGCAATGTACCAGTGAAGCTCAACGCAAACTGGAGGAACAGCACCTCATCTTCCGACTAGGTACTTTACAACCTTCCGGACTGAATATTGAGTTCAACAGCTTTAGATCATGAACTCTCTCCTCCTTCCCCACCCCCTTTTTCCTATAATTTATATATATTTTTCTTTTCCCACCTATTTCCATTATTTTTAAATGTATTTCCATCCATCGTTTTATCTCTACCTTTTAGCCTATTTCAATTCCCCCCCACCCCACCCCCACTAGGGCTATCTGTCCCTTGCTCATCCTGCTTTCCACCCTTAATGTCCCCATTAGCACATTTCTTAGTTAATATCAACACCGTCCTTTTAGTCTATGACATCTTTTGGCAATCTCCACCTATCACTGGCCTTCTATCCGGCTCTATCTGTCCCACCCCCTTAAACCAGCTTATATTTCATCTCTCTTCTATTTTTCCCTAGTTCTGATGAAGAGTCATTCGGACTCGAAACGTTTACTGTATTT
This sequence comes from Cetorhinus maximus, assembly GCF_964194155.1. Taxonomy (NCBI): domain Eukaryota; kingdom Metazoa; phylum Chordata; class Chondrichthyes; order Lamniformes; family Cetorhinidae; genus Cetorhinus; species Cetorhinus maximus. Next base: position 87,828,982 of record NC_135885.1, read on the forward strand.
CTCTTCGCAGATGCTGTCTGACCTGCTGAGTTTTTCCAGTTATTTTTGTTTTTGTTCTAGATTTCCAGCATCCACAGTATTTTGCTTTTATAATATTGATAGTCTACTATTGTCTACTTACAGACATCCATCGCTCTTTAACTGCACCCCCCGTAACAAGTTATGGGTGTTCACAATGCCCAGACGATTGCAATTATTTTAAACACACAAAATACACATACAACCCACGTAAACGTATGTCCCTATCTTACACAGATTTACATTATTAACTAGCTCAGCCTATTAGCTTTGTTCTCAACTGTCCCAGGTTGGCTCACGAGCAGCAGGGGTCCGAGCAACGGCACCAAGGAGTTGTCCCTACATACCTTTTTGTGTAGCTAATGTCGGAGGGAACCACCCCACAGCCAAGGAACCATGTTCCCTGACTGAAAATTCCCCACAACACTAACTGTTGCAAGGCACTCGCAGAGAGATCCTCTCTTTCTATAAAACACCTGAGCAATAGACATAGCCATGCCGACTGTTCGATGAATACAGCAGAAGTAACTGTGAAATCTTGTTTGAGTCTGTATGACCCTTCTTCAGAGCTCTGAGAAAGGGCCATACAGACCCGAAACGTTAACTCTGTTTCTCTCTCCACAGATGCTATCAGACCTGCTGAGTTTTTCCAGAATTTTCTGTTTTTGTTTCAAAAAAAGAATGTTCTATTAATTCAGAATCCTGAATGATTTTCAGTTAAACTTTGTTAAAATGTGGGGTGAATTTCCTCAGGGTTTCTCTTACTCTGCCACCCTAACTTCAATACATGCTTGATGGAAACCCCATTTATGGTAGAATTTTCTTTTTTTTATTCTTTCATGAGATGTCACTGGCAAGGTTGCCCATCCCCACACACACACCAGCCTACCTGACAGAGATAACCTACATATTCTGTCTCTTCTGGCCTCCTTTTTTGGCTTAGCTGGTAAAGGTTGCATATAGTTAAGCAATGCAAATGAGTATGTTAGTCTAGTTAATGTTAGTTGGTTGGTTCTGGAGGTCTGGATTACTGAATTAATCTTAGCATTCGTAGGTTTGGCAGGAAAAATTAAACAGGGTTCCTATTCCTGACCGCTATCAAATGTCTCTTCCTAGAAAGGTAAAATGTGTGGCCAGGCTTGATTATAATCCCTCCCTGGTTCAATAACCTGGAAAAATTCTTTTGGGGACTCACTCATCAATACTAGTCACTTGGAGCATCAAGGGAACTGTGGCCCAATAAGAAATGGATGACCAAGATCTTCTAATCAGGTTCGGAAACCCTCTTTCCGACCCTGATCAAATAAAAAAATACAAACTTACATTCCTCTGATTTTTCAGCAATCCTCCGATGGAGGAGCCCACACATCCTCATATGGAGCAGCATAGGGGATGCATAGAGATACCAGGCCCCATTTTATGGGTACTACCTGCCTTATTCCGATAAATAAAGAGTTTAAATGCCCCAAAGCTGCTTTGAAAACAGCTATGAAGAGAAGTTAGTGCGTAAGGTAAGTAAGTAAACGGTAGGGTGGGTAAGGGGGAAGGGTCACAGGTAGGTAGGTAGTAGGTGGATGTAGTGATTGAAGATATAGCTTTTCCTACTGCTTATTAGGGGTCACATCATTGTTCTTGATGAATGAGCCCTAAGTGCAGGTAATCCATTGGTTGGGGGGAGCGGGGTTGGAGGAGCTTTCTAGTCGTGGATTGGTTCAAGCATGTAGCTTCTAAAAGAGCTCTGTAATAAAGCCATCTGTTTCAAGTAGAAACCTGTCTGGTATGTCAAGTCATTCCATTTGGCAACAAGGATGGGATAGCTTCAACACTGCACCTCGCCCTGTGAATGTGAGTACATCAGTTATTAAGGAAAGAAGGAAAGATATACTCACTCACTTATGCCACTCTTTGGCAGAATCAACCTTTATGATGCATCCATGGAAGTCTGGAGCCAGTGTGTAGAACGCCTTAGTTTTTACTTCATGGCAAATGAAATTACAGCAAAGGAGAAGCCCAAAACAATCCTTTTGAGAGTCTGCGATAGTAAGACTCATCCTGACGGTCCCAAACACGCCCAATTCGAAATCTTGTAACGAATTGGTGGGCCTTGTGAAGATGTATTTTCAGCCGAAGCCATCAGTAATAATGCAGAGATTTATGTTTAACTCCAGAGTAAGGGCCCCAGGAGAATCCATCGCAACTTACATAGCGAAGTTGAAGCAGTTGACTGACTAAGCACTGCAACTTCAGACATACATTCAATGACATGTTGCGGGACTGGTTAGTTTGTGGCATTCACAATGACACCATTCAATGCTGTTTACTCACAGAAGTTAATATTGATTTGAAGTGTGCCATGGAAACAGCGCTAGCTATGGAAAGTGCTGCAATGCACTCACAGGAATTACAGAATGTGCAATATGGTGCCGAATTTCAGCTGGAGAAGGAACCTACTGCTGGATGTGGCATGAAAACCAGAGAGACAGCAGTGAAGTGAGAGACAGTCTCTGCTGCGTGAAAAACGAGAAGTGGAAGCATTTTACCATAATGCTGGATCATAAACCATTAATGGATTTATTCAGTGAGGATAAAGCCATTCCACCAATAGCCTCAACAAGAATTCAACTTTGGGATTTGACATTATCTGCATATGACTATGCCTTTATGCACCGTCCAAGTGTGCATATTGCAAATGCAGATGCACTCAGTCATCACCCATTACCAGATAGCATTGTACATGCTCCAGCGCCATAAGAAGTTGTGCTTGTGCTGAGTTTCCTGGACTCTTCACCTGTGTGTGTGAAGCAAATAAGGTATTGGATGAACAGAGATCCAATTTTGTCTAAAGTCCGAGACCTTGTATTGCAAGGATGGTCGAATTTACCAGTGTCTGAAGAGATAAGACAATTCCACGCCCATAAAACAGAGTTAAGTTGTCAAGATGGAATCTTGTTGTGGGGTTCAAGAGTCATCGTCCCTTCTCAAGGAAGAGAACCATTCTTGACAGAGCTTCAAAGGGCACATCCAGGCATTTCGAAAATGAAGATGCTTGCGTGAAGCTATATCTGGTGGCCAGGCATAGACAGTGACATTGAAAGCATGGTCAAGCACTGTCTCCAGTGTCAGCAACAACAGAAGTTGCCCGTTTCAGCTCCACTGCATCTGTGGGAGTGGCCTGGATGACCCTGGGTTAGACTCTATATTGATTATGCAGGACTATCCTTAGGTACCATGTTTTTATTGATAGTCGATGCACATTCTAAGTGGATGGATGTGTATGAAGTCAGATCACCGACACCGAGTGCAACTATTGAAAAGCTGTGCCAATGTTTTAATGTACATGGCCTACTGGAAGTCATTGTTTCGGATATCAGTACCGTCTTTACTAGTACAGAATTTCAGAGATTCATGAGTTTAAATGGAATTAAGCATTTTAAAACAGCACCATATCATCGGTCATCAAATGAGTTAGCTGAAAGAGCTGTATAAACTTTCAAATCAGGAATGAAGAGGTTATCAGGAGGTACTTTGGAAACTCGACTTTCCTGCTTTCTTCTCAATTATTGTACGACTCCTCATTCAACTACAGGTTCAACACAGTATGAATTATTGATGCAATGCCGCCTATGTACAAGGTTAAGTCTGGTATTTCCAAACTTAGCAGGGAAGGTAGAGAAGATTAAGAATAATCAAAAATTGAAACATGATACTCATAGCAGAGCTCGAAGATTTACTGTAAGATGTGCAGTTTTTGTGAGGAATTTTGGAACTGGATCTTGTTGGGTTCCTAGTACAATTGTCTCAGAAACTGGTCCCTTGTCATTTCAAGTGGAAGTGGGATCATCTTATGAATAGAGGACGTTCCAACACTCAGCTATTCCGCCTGTTATTAATGTTGAACCTATAATCCCAGAGGTGACAGATCGACCTAGAATAAATATACTTGATGTCTCTGTAGAAGTGCCTAACCCTGAACTGCCACTTTCTAGTGATGTGCTTAATGCTGCAGTTCTTAATCATGTTGATCCGGTGCGAGAACCTCAAGTGGTAGAGCTATGCCGCTCTAACTGAATTAGAAAACCAACTCAGAGATTTAATCTTTAATCACCTGACCTGTATATATGTATATGTTGTGGATTAAAATGTTTTTGGAAATAGGAAATGTAAAAAAAAACTAAAGTGGGGGGAAATGGGGTGATTGAAGGTATAGCTTTTCCTACTGCCAATTAGGGATCAGGTGATTGTTCTGGACAAATGAGCCCTAAATGTGGGTAATCTGGGGGGCCAGAGCTTTCTAGTCATGGACCTGGTTCAAGCATGTAGCTTCTAAAAGAGTCCTGTACTAAAGTTATCTGTTTAAGTAGAAACTTATCTGATATGTCGTCATTACAGTGGTTGAGGTAGGTAGTTTGGTATGTGGATGAGTGGGTAGGTGGGTCAGTAGGTAGTTGGGTCAGGTCAAGGAGTGTCAGGTCAGGTTGGGGGCTAGTCGGATCAAGTTGGGTGGGAATCAGGGGCTCAAGGGTGTAGTTGGAGAGGTCAGGGGTTGTCAGGAACTGTCAGTGTGAATGATAGAAACATCGAAAATAGGAGCAGGAGTAGATCATTCAGCCCTTTGAGCCTGCTTCGCCATTCAATATGAACGTGGCTAATCCTTTATCTCAATGTCACACTCTTGCTCTCTTCCCCTATCTCCTGAGGCTTTTAGAGTCTAGAAATCTATCAATTTCCTCCTTAAATATATTCAGTGGCTTGGCCTCCACCACCTTCTGTGGGAGAGAATTCCACAGGTTCACCACCGTCTGAGTGAAGAAGTTTCTCCTCATCTCAGTCCTAAATGGTCTACCCCATATCCTGAGACTGTGACCCCTTGTTCTAGACACTCCAGCCAGAGGAAACATCACCCCTGCACCCAGACTGTCCAGCCCTGTCAGAAATTTATATGTTTCAATGAGATCTCCTCTTATTCTTCTAAACTCCAGTGAATGCAGGCCTAGTCGACCCAATCTCTCCTCAGACAATAATCCTGCTATCCCAGGAATCAGTCAGGTAAATATTCGCTGTACTCCCTCTATGGCAAGTATATCCATTCTTAGGTAAGGAGGCCAAAACTGCACACAATACTCGAGGTGTGGTCTCGCCAAGGCCCTGTGGGGCTGCAGGAAGACATCCTTGCTCCTGTACTCATAGCCTTTCGCAATGAAGGCCAACATACTATTTGCCTTCTTAACTGCTTGCTGCACCTGCATGCTTGTTTTCAGTGATTGGTGTGCAAGGAGACATGGGTTCCTTTGTACATCAACATTTCCCAATCTATCATCATTTAAATAATACTCTGCACTCTGTGTTTCCTACTGAAGTGGATAACTTTACACTTATCCACATTATACAGCATCTGCCATGTATTTGCCCACTCACTCAACTTGTCTACATCGCCTTGAAGCTTCTTAACACTCTCCTCATTGCTCACATTCCCACCAAGTGCGTGTCACCAGCAAACTTGGAAATATTACATTTGGTTGCCTCATCCAAATCATTGATATATATTGTGAATAGCTGGGGCCCCAGCACTGATCCCTGCGGTACCCCACTAGTCACTGCCACTCTGAAGAAGACCTGTTTATTCCTACTCTCTGTTTCCTGCCTGCTAGCCAATTCTCAATCCATGCCAATATATTATCTCCCAATCCTATGTACTTTAATTTTGCACACAAATCTCTTTTGTGGGACTTTATCAAAAGTTTTCTGAAAATCCAAATACACTACATCCACTGGTTCTCCCTTACCTATTCTGCTAGTTACATCCTCACCATTCTGTAATTCCCTGTTTTCTTCCTCCCTCCTTTTTGAAATAGTGAGGTTACATTTGCCACCCTCCAATCTGCCGGGACTGTTCCAGAATCTACATAATTTTGTAAATTGACAACCAATGCATCTACAGTTTCTGTAACCACCTCCTTTAGTACCCTGAGATGTAGATTATCAGGCCCTGTGGATTTATCGGCTTTCAGCCCCATTAATTTCTCCAGCACTATTTTTTTAATAATACTAATTTCCTTCAATTCGTCCTTCTCACTAGACCCTTAGTTTCCTAGCATTTCTGGGAAGTTACTCCGTGAGGGCAGAACTAAAGTAGTTGTTTAATTGCTCTTCCATTTCCTTGATCTCTATTTTAAATTCTCCTGTTTTGGACTGTAAGGGACCTACATTTGTCTTCACTAGTCTTTTTCTTTTTACATATTTATCGAAGCTTATAAAGTCTGCTTTTATGTTCCTTGCGAGTTTACTCTCATACTCTATTTTTCCCCTCTTAATCAACCTCTTGGTCCTCCTTTGCTGAATTCTAAACTGTTCTCAATCCTCAGGCTTGCTATTTTTTCTAGAAACTTTATAGGACTCCTCTTTGGATCTAATACTAGCCTTCATTTCTTTTGTTAGCCATGGGTGGGCCGCTTTTCCCATCGTGTTTTTGTGCCAGAAAGGATTGTATAACTGTTGTAATGTATACACTCGTTCCTTAAATATTAGCCATTTTCCATCCACCGTCATGCCTTTTAATGAAGTTCCCCAATCTACCTTAGCCAACTCATGCCTCATACCTTTGTAGTTTCCTTTGTTTAGATTTAGGACCTGAGTTTTGGATCAGACTACTTCACTTTCCATTCTAGTGAAGAATTCTATCATGTTATGGTCACTGTTCCCTAAAGGACACCACACAACAAGATTATTAATTAACCCCTTCTCATTGCACAATACCAAATCTAGGATAGCCTGTTCTCTAGTTGGTTCTTCAATGTACTGGTCTAAAAAACAATCTCGTACACACTCCAGGAATTCATCTGCCACAGTATTATTGCTAATGTGGTTTGCCCAGTCTATATTTATATTAAAGTCACCCATGATTACTGAAGCACGCTTGTTACATGCATCTTTAATTTCCCATTTAGCGCCATCCCCTACCTTATGACTACTGTTTGGAGGCCTATGGATAATTCCCACTAATGTTTTCCTCCCTTTGTTGCTTCATAGCTCCACCCAGACTGATTCTACATCTAAATTTTCTGAGCCAATATACTCTCTCACTATTGCACTGATTTCACCCTAAACTAACAACACCACACCACCTCCTTTTCTTTTTTGCCTGTTATTCCTAAATATCAAGTACCCTTGGATATTCAGTTCCCAGCCTTGGTCACCCTGCAGCCATGTTGCTGAAATTTCAAGCATATCGTACCCGTTTACATCTATTTGTGCTGTTAATTCTTCTACCTTATTGTGAATGCTCTGTGCATTCAGATACAGTATGTTTAGACGTGTCTTTTTAACATTACTACAATTTTTTTTTGTGCTATAGCCTCTATTTGTTGCCAGCCATTGTTTCCTCTGCCTTCCACTTTTGCTTTGTCCTTTTCTGTCTTTTATTCTTACCTTTATTTTGCTCTCTTGTGTCTCCCCACTCAGGTTCCCATCCCCCTGCCACTCTAGTTTAAACCCACCAACACATTAGTGGCAAATACCCCTGCGAGGACAGTGGCCCCAGTCCTGCTGGGGTGCATCCCATCCAACTTGTACAGGTCTGAGAATCGGTCCCAATGCTCAGGAATCTAAATCCCTCCCTCCTACACCATCTCTCCAGCCATGCATTCATCTGATTTATTCTCCTATTCCCGATCTCGCTAGCATGTGGCACTGGGAGTTTTTTTCTATTCATTTAAAGGAAGTGGGCTTGGCTGGCTGGGTCAGCATTTATTGCCCATCCCTAGTTGCCCTTCAGAGGGTGGTGGTGAGCTGCCTTCTTGAACCACTGCAGTCCACGTGGTGTAGGTACATCCACAGTGCTGATAGGAAGGGAGTTCCAGGATTTTGACCCAGCGACAGTGAAGGGATGGTGATATATTCCCAAGTCAGGATAGTGAGTGACTTGGAGGCAAACTTCCAGGTGGTGGTGTTCCCATCTATCTGTTGCCCTTGTTCTTCTAGATGGTAGTGGTCATGGGTTTGGAAGGTGCTGTCGAAGGAACCTTGGTGAATTCCTGCAGTGCATCTTGTAGATGGTACACATTGCTGCTACTGTGAGTCGGTGGTGGAGAGAGTGGGTGTTTGTGGATGTGGTGCCAATCAAGCGGGCTGCTTTGGCCTGGATGATGTCAAGCTTCTTGAGTGTTGTGGGAGCTGCCCTCATCTAGGCGAGTGGGGAGTATTCTATCACTTGCTGCTTATGCTATTTGGCATGCAAGTAGCCCTGTGTTATAGCTTCACCAGGTTGACACCCCATTTTAGGTATGCCTGCTGTTGCTCCTGGCATGCCCTCCTGCACTCTTCATTGAACCAGGGTTGATCTCCTGACTTGATGGTAATGGTAGAGTGGGGGATATGCCAGGCCAGGAGGTTACAGATTGTGTTCGAGTACAATTTTGCTGCTGCTGATGGCCCACAGTACCTCATGGATGCCCAGTCTTGAGTTGCTAGATCTGTTCAAAATCTATCCCATTTAGCATGACGGTAGTGCCACAGAACACGATGGAGGGTATCCTCAATATGAAGGTGGGACTTTGTCTCCACAACGATTGTGCAGTGGTCACTCCTACTGATACTGTCATGGACAGATGTATCTGCGGCAGGCAGATTGGTGAGGATGAGGGCAAGTATGCTTTTCCCACTTGTTGGTTCCCTCACCACCTGCCGCAGACCCAGGCTAGCAGCTATGTCCTTTAGGATTCAGCCAGCTCGGTCAGTAGTGGTGCTGCTGAGTCACTTTTGGTGGTGGACATTGAAGTCCTGCACCCAGAGTTCACTCTGCACCCTTGTCACCCTCAGTTCTTCCTCCAAGTGGTGTACAACATGGAGGAGCACTGATTCATCAGCCACTGGAGGGCGGTACGTGGTAATCAGCAGGAGGTTTTCTTGCCCATGTTTGACCTGATGCCATGAGACTTCATGATTTCTGGAATCGATGTTGAGGATTCCCAGAGCAACTCCTTCCTGACTGTATCCCACTGTGCCACCACCTCTGCTGGGTCTTGTCCTGTCAGTGGGACAGGACATACCCAGAGACGGCAATGGTGGTATCTGGGACATTATCTGTAAGATATGATTCCATGAGGGTGACTATGTCAGGCTGTTGCTTGACGAGTCTGTGAGACAAATCTCCCAATTTTGGCACTAGCCCCCAGATGTTAGTAAGGAGGATTTTGCAGGGTCAACAGGGCTGAGTTTGCCATTGTTGTTTCCAGTGTCTAGGTCGATGCCAGGTGGTTTGTCTGGTTTCATTCCTTTTTTGAGGCTTGGTAGCAGTTTGATAAAACTGAGTGGCTTGCTAGGCCATTTCAGGGGGCATTTAAGGGTCAACCACATTGGTGTAGGTCTGGAGTCACATGTAGGCCAGACCAGGTAAAGACGGCAGATTTCCTTCCCTAAAGTAAACCAGATGGGTTTTTACAACAATCGACAATGGTTTCATGGTCATCATTAGATTTTTAATTGCAGATTTTTATTGGATTCAAATTCCACCATCTGCATTGGTGGGATTCGAACCCGAGTCACTGGAGCATTACCCTGGGTCTCCAGCAACAATACCACTATGCCATCACCACCTGAGATTACTACCTTTGAAGTCCTGCTTTTTAATTTATTTCCTAGCTCCCTATATTCTGCTTTTGGGACCTCATCCCTCTTTCTACCTATGTCGTTGGTACCAATATGGGCCATGACCCCTGGCTTTTCACCCTCCCCCTTCAGAATGTCCTGCAGCTGCTCATCTTGACCCTGGCACCAGGGAGGCAACATACCATCCTGGTTTCATGCCTTTGGCTGCAGAAATGTCTATCTGTTACCCTTATGATAGAATCCCCTATTACTGTTGCTCTTCCGCGCTTTTTTTCACCCCTCCCCGCCATGCAGCTGAGTCACTCATGGTGCCATGGAATTGGCTCTTGCTGCATTCCCCTGAGAAACAATCTTCCCCAGCAGTTTCCAGAATGGAAAATCTATTAGAGAGGAAGATGGACCCAGGGGATTCCTGCAGTCCCTGCCCAGTGCTTTTACTCTGTCTGGCAGTCAATCATTCCCTTTCTGTCTGTGCACTCTTTACCTGCAGTGTGACCAGCTCACTGTAGGTGCTTTCCATGAAGATCTCATCCTTGTGGATGGTCCACAGTGACTCCAGTCACAGCTCCAGCTCTGAATCATGGATTTTGAGTAGCTGCAACTGGAGACAATTCCTGCACATGTGGTCACCCTGGACACTGGAAGTGTCCCTGACTTTCCACATTGCACAGGAGGAGGATTCCACTTGACCGAGCTGCCTTGCCATGACTTACCCTTAAATTGCTCCCTTTACTTTTATTTCCTCCAGCTCAGCGGATATTAAGGACAGAAGAAATACTCACTAGGTTCTCCTTACCAAGGCTGCTGCTCTTCTTTATGAGGAAAGGTAAAAAATGAAAGGATCCCTCCTTCTCTCTTCACCAAACTCCCTCTCTCACTAAATTCCAACTTAAGCACTCTAATGCAGCCCAAAGCAGCACTCTAGTGCAGATAAAGGCAGCGCTGTAAGGTGGCCTGTTTTTATGCTCTTTGAATCTAGCTGCTGAAAACCTGTTTAAATCAGTTATCTAATTAACTAGCTGCAGCTGCAAACAGAGCCTGTATAACCCCTGTTTTAAAGCTGGACTAAATCTCACCTTCTCCCAACCCAAAGAGCAACTTTTAGTTAATTGCTAAATTAAAGAAAGGCTAGATGTTAGATCGAAATTAACCCTTAAAAATCCCTCTCTCAGCAAACTCCAACTTAAGCACTCTAATGCCACCCAAAGCTGCACTCCAGTGCAGTGACTGGGGAGATCAGTAGCATCATTATCCAGGTGTTAGACTAGGGTTTTTTTTCTGTCTAATACTTCCTGGCTAACTATCCAGTAAGTAATCAGAACTTTCCAAAACTCCAACTTAGACGGTCCCAGGGAGCATGGGATTTGCCCATCGGGAGTTCAGACTTCCCAGGCAATTCCCACTGAGTCCTTACGTTCGGACTTCTGAGGGGTCCTGTAGCGCATCTTCCAGGTATGTTCGGTCTCCAACTATCTGGAGACCAGAATATGTGGGCCAATATCTTCAGTAGTAGAAGCATTGACAAAAAAAATAGCAACAAACAATAAAGCCTCAGGATTGCAAGACTGGTTGTGTTGTGGAATCTCATGCCTGGAACATGGATCAGAAAACCAAGCATGGAAGTTAGTCTGAAACGCAGTACTTCTGACTTTCTGGCCATGGTGATTTGCTGCACTTCTAATTTCCTGACTACTGATCTTAATAGCCAAAGAATCGGGGTTATCGTGAATCAGGTACTCACCTACATGTCTGATTCTCCAATCAAATGAGTGAAACTCTCACCTGTAATAGTGTTTAACACATTCAGAGTTAGTCCCTCTCATTAAATGTTGCAAGTGACCAGAACCTCTTTCCCCCGCTCAGGAAACTTCAGCTGTGTCCACGTAACCCCCTCCAGAGAGGATGTTTACAGATAACAGTATTTAAATTAGGCGATTTTAGGACACTTGCACAGCTCTTAAATTTAACATTACACATACGGGTTTCCCAGGATTCCTGAAAGTAGGCCTTGAAGGGAAGGTGAGTAGATTATACAGCAATTTATGGAATGAATTTAAGAAGTTTGAATACGGACATCAATAAAAGTTCATATTTAATTTGAGGCTGATCATATTTAACTTGTTCCTGAAATCAAGTCAGCATGACTGAGTGTGGTTAAACTTGTGGGTCATTGGTATTTAATTCTTGGCACCAGAATCTGAGAGGTCCCGCTCTCTCCATCTCTGATGGTCATGGTTACCAAAATAGCACTAATCTCCAGCACCTCCTCATCTGCAGCTGTCTACTACACCATCGGTAAATGACCATCTTTGGTTCTCTTCCTCCTTCAGGTTTTGCATAGAAAGGAAAGGATGGGTGATCTTGCAAGTTAAGTGGGTGTGAGGAGTGATGTGACTAGTAAGCTTGACAAGGCAGAATGAGGGAGGGGGTGATATGCACAACAGGATGTAGATAAATGTGCAACCTTTTATCTTTCCTGACCTGGTGAGATCATTAAAGATCTCCCTATGCTGAATCTAAGAGTGTCCCGCAAAGCTTTTCAGCCAGCTTCAGCCTGCTTTCTTCATTGCAGCAGAAGTTTTCTTCCTCTCATTGCTGGGGAAGAATATCTGCCCCCTTTTCCTCACTGCGCCCAGTAGTATATCAATGGCTCCATCATTAAACTTAGTGCAGCCCTTGCTCATCCTGAATCCATACGGCACTTCTTCCTCACTTTGCTGCAACTCCTGACCCCTCCAAATTCCATAGTTGGATGGGCCCTTTAAAAGCGCCAGTCGAGGTTACATCATGCGGGTTTGCACCTTTTTGTAAAGCACTGGAGATGCCAAACTCAGAACTTAAATTATAATGAGGTCGCCAATTTGAAATTACGTATTCCGATGCACTGAAGCTTCACACCCTATTCATATTCCTACCCACCCCATACCAAACATGGCCTGGAGATATTATCAGGCCCACAAATTTAATTAAAACATTCTCCGAATACTCAGCCTTTTATGATGATAGCCAAATAAACATGGCAAGATAAATATTCAGCTTTAGAATCAGAAATTGACATCGCCAGCACCACGGAATAAGGAACAGATTTAAGAACTGTAAAACAATTACTAAGCCCAAGGATGCATAACATTCCATTACGAATCATTCAAGTTACGTTCAATTACATTTGAACATGATATTGGAATGAATTCAGATCAACTCTAAATAAAATGTCACGGGGGGAGGCTGAGAATAACTTCTCTAATTAACCATCCGAATGACCATCAGATCAGAATGACCGTGAGCTCCACATCACTCAGCAAAATTCCACTTTGTTGTAAACCCCAGACAATCCTCCTTCCCTTTGAAGTTTATGAAAACACCTTTCGAAGCAGTACAATAGTTCTAGCAAGGAAAATCCCAGGTTATTTGCATAACTCAATGGACTTTTTAAAATTTATTGCATTTTGTACAATAAAATTCAGTGAAGGCTTTTACAACATTAACAGCATGAAATTCAATCACATGATGCAGTGCATTACACTGACACACCTCCATGTATGTGGCATGGGAGGTGCAGCCGGCCATTGGAGGCTGGCTGCTTGACATCGGGTGAAAGGATTGGATCTCATATGTACGACCCCTATACGCACCCAAAGAGCTTGAAAGGGTTGTGATCCTCTGAGGGCCCTACCCCGAGAGGGTCTTATGAGACTACCAGTCCCATGTAGGGTGAGCCAGGGGCAGTGTCTTAGGAAGCTTTGCTTCACTAAAGAAGTGGTGATGGAGTAGTGTCACCTCCTTCACAAAGACTTGGAGCTTCAAAGCAGGACAGCCCTCCCAGTGCCAGTAAAGTTCATTGCCGTCCTTTCCTTCCAGGCACCAGCTGGCAACATTGGCATTGTCTCAGAGTTGACCATCCACAGAGTATCTGGGAGGTGACACAGACACTTTACAGGAGGAGAGGGAACTTCCTCCACTTCTCCCTGAGTAGACAAGACCAGGATGTAAGAGCACGTGAGTTCACCAGGATACCAAGCCAGTGGGTTGTGGGATGGGTGGGGGGGATCAATACAGTAATACCTGAAAGATCTCCATGCTTGTGGTGGTGTACTGTGTCCTTCACAGCCGCATTATTATAGGACCCAGCCTCCTGGGATCCAGAAGCCACATTGAGTGGAGGAGGAGGAGGATGAAGAAGGGAGGAGACCACATGTACCAACTGCAACTGGATGGAGCGAGAGGAATCGTATAATAAGACTTCACTTCAATTGTACAGAACTTTCCCACTCTCCAACATGGACCCCTTACAATATATCCATTTCAGAATTCCCATGACAAAGTCCCCTTAGCCTGCATCACTCAATAAAGGCCATCAGCAATAACCTGCACAAACAATTTTACCCAGCAAGGCATCAATAATATACTAAAACCAGAACTATTCATATATGTGCATCCCCTTGGTTCCTGTCTTGTGACTGTCCTTGTCTGGTCTAGTGCTGCGACTGTTAGGAAACCCAAAAACATAGTTTTATAATGGCAGTCGGAGGCTGGAAACTCCAGTTCCCAGTGGGCCTCAGGCCTTCTGTACATGCTCCAGCCGGGAAGTGGCCGCACATGCGCAGTTTGTTTGTTTTCACATCTTCAGGCCAGGAACTGGCCCTGTGCACAAGCGCAGGAGAAAGGGAAGCAAAAAAGTGAAACAGCGTAAAACTGCAGGTTAGGTGGCCTAGAACCGAAGCATCATTCGGGAGAAGGTGTTCCAGGGAGCAGGATACGGCGAGGGGGACAAGGAGAAGGTCCTATACCAAGAAGAAAGTCCCAAACCTGGGAGTGGGACAGAAAAAGGTCCCAAAAGAAAGTCCCAGGCAGGGACAAAGACAGCGATTAGAGGTAGATCCCATTGAGTCAAGATAAATGGCAGGAGCAGAGAAAAAGGCTCCAAGTTAAAGAAAGAGCTGCAGGGAGCAGACTTGAAGCAAAATGGGCTTGAGAGAAGCCCAGAAGAACCAGGAGGGCAGCTGAAGTTTGGCGACTCTATGCCACTTTTGGCCGTCGGGGCAAAGGTACCTTTTTGGGCTAATGGTGTTCTGCTTGGCACGGCCGAAGATCTGAAAGTGTGCTTTGAAGGTTAAGCTTGAATGTACATGGAGATCCAGGGGAAAGGAGTCTCGGAAGGCAAGTTTGAAAGCCTGGAGGTGGATCCTTGTTGAAGTCATCTGAATGGGAGAAATGTTTGGAGAGAATCCCAAGGTGAGTTCTTCGAATGTGGAGATTGGAAACCCTCATGAGAAAGACGGAGTTTCAGTGAGACTGATTGACTCACGATGTGACAAGCATTTGGGTGGGTTGTTGAGAAATCCATAGAACCTGCTTTGGTCGCATCTGCTGTTTACTTTGGAGTGTGGTATGTCTGAACACAGCTTGCCTGCTAATTCACATGTAGCACATACTTAATAAGAACATACGACATAGGAGCAGAAGTTAGGCCATTTGGCCCATCGAGTCTGCTCCGCCATTCAATCATGGCTGATAAGTTTCTCAATCCCATTCTCCCGCCTTCTCCCCGTAACCTTTGATCCCCTTACCAATCAAGAACCTACCTATCTCGGTCTTAAATACACTCAATGACCTGGCCTCCACAGCCTTCTGTGGCAATGAATTCCATAGATTCACCACTCTCTGGCTGAAGAAGTTTCTCTTCATCTCTGTTCTAAAAGGTCTTCCCTTTACTCTGAGGCTGTGCCCTCGGGTCCTAGTCTCTCCTACTAATGGAAACATCTTCCCCACGTCCACTCTATCCAGGCCTTTCAGTATTCTGTAAGTTTCAATCAGATCCCCCCCTCATCCTTCTAAACTCCATCGAGTATAGACCCAGAGTCCTCAAACGTTCCTCATATGTTAAGCCTTTCATTCCTGGGATTGTTCTCGTGAACCTCCTCTGGACCTTCTCCAGGGCCAGCATATCCCTGAGATACGGGGCCCAAAATTGCTCACAATATTCTAAATGTGGTCTGACCAGAGCCTTATAAAGCCTCAGCAGCACATCCCTGCTTTTATATTCTAGTCCTCTTGAAATAAATGCCAACATTGCATTTGCCTTCCTAACTACCTACTCAACCTGCAAGTTAACCTTAAGAGAATCCTGGACTAGGGCTCCCAAGTCCCTTTGCACTCCAGATTTCTGAATTCTCTCCCCATTTAGAAAATAGTCTATGCCTCTATTCTTCCTACCAAAGTGCATGACCTCACACTTCCCCACGTTGTATTCCATCTGCCACTTCTTTGCCCATTCTCCTAACCTGTCCAAATCCTTCTGCAGCCTCTCCGCCTCCTCACTACTACCTGTCCCTCCACCTATCTTTGTATTATCTGCAAACTTAGCCAGGATGCCCTCAGTTCCTTCATCTAGATCATTAATGTATAAAGTGAAAAGTTGTGGTCCCAATACTGACCCCTGCGGAACTCCACTAGTCACCGGCCGCCATCCTGAGAAGGACCCCCTTATCCCCACTCTCTGCCTCCTGCCAGACAGCCAATCTTCTATCCATGCTAGTACCTTGCCTCTAACACCATGGGCTCTTATCTCACTGAGCAGCCTCCTGTGCGGCACCTTGACAAAGGCCTTCTGGAAGTCCAAGTAGATAACATCCATTGGCTCTCCTTTGTCTAACCTACTCGTTACCTCCTCAAAGAATTCTAATAGATTTGTCAGGCATGACCTCCCCTTGATGAAACCATGCTGACTTTGCCCTATTTTATCATGCACTTCCAAGCATTCTGAAATCTCATCCTTAATAACGGACTTTAAAATCTTACCAACGACCGAGGTCAGGCTAATCGGCCTGTAATTTCCCGTCTTTTGCCTCACTCCCTTCTTAAACAGGGGGGTTACATTAGCGATTTTCCAGTCCTCTGGAACCCTCCCTGACTCCAGTGATTCCTGAAAGATCACCGCTAACACCTCCACTATTTCTTCAGCTATCGCCTTCAGAACTCTGGGATGTAATCCATCTGGCCCAGGTTATTTATCCACCTTCAGACCTTTCAGTTTTCCTAGCACCTTCTCCTTGGTAATGGCCACCATACTCACCTCTGCCCCCCGACTCTCTTGAACTTTGGGGATGTTACTCGTGTCTTCCACTGTGAAGACTGACGCAAAGTACCTGTTCAGTTCCTCCACCATTTCTTTGTTCCCCACTACTACTTCTCCAGCGTCATTTTCCAGCAGCCCAATGTCCACTTTTGCCTCTCTCTTACCCTTTATATATCTAAAAAAAACTCTTGCAATCTTCTTTTATATTACTGGCTAGTTTACCCTCATATTTAATCTTCTCCCTCCTTATTTCTTTTTTAGTTGTCCCCTGTTGGTCTTTGTAGGCTTCCAAATCCCTTGGTTTCCCACTGCTCTTCGCCACATTGTATGCTTTCTCTTTAGCTTTTATGCTGTCCCTGACTTCCCTTGTCAGCCATTGCCTCGTCCTCCCTTTAGTATGCTTCTTCTTCCTAGGGATGAATTTTTGCTGTGTCTCCCAAATTACTCCCAGAAACTCCTGCCATTGCTGTTCCACTGTCTTTCCTGCTAGGCTCATCTCCCAGTCAATTCTGGCCAGCTCCTCCCTCATGCCTTTGTAGTTGCCTTTATTCAACTGTAATACTGTTACATCTGATTCCAGCTTTTTCCTCTCAAATTGCAAGGTAAATTCTATCATATTATGGTCACTTCCTCCTAAGGGTTCCTTCACCTTAAGCTCCCTTATCAAATCTGCCTCATTACACATCATTAAATCTAGAATTGCCTGTTCCCTAGTGGGCTCCACCACAAGCTGCTCCAAAAAGCCATCTCGTAGACATTCTACAAATTCCTTTTCTTGGGATCCATTACCAACCTGATTTTCCCAGTCTACCTGCATATTGAAATCCCCCATGATCACTGTAACCTTGCCTTTCTTACACGCCTTTTCTATCTCCAGGTGTATCTTGTGCCCCACATCCTGATTACTGTTCGGAGGCCTGTACATAACTCGCATTATAGTTTTTTTACCTTTGCGGTTCCTCAACTCTACCCACACAGATTCTACATCATCTGACCCTACATCATTTCTTGCTATCAATTTAATTTCATTTCTTACTAACAAAGCAGCCCCACCCCCTTGCCAACCTGCCTATCTTTTCGATAGGATGTATATCCTTGGATATTTAGCTCCCAGTCCTGATCCCCTTGCAGCCATGTCTCCGTGATGCCCACCACATCATACCTGCCAATTTCAATCTGCGCCACAAGCTCATTTACCTTATTTCGTATACTGTGTGCATTCAGATACAACACCTTCAGTCCTGTATTTCCCGTCCCCTTTCTCATTGTTGTCCCTTTATCTGATGTGCTTGAAGTTAAATTCCTAGCCCTTTCCAAACTCTCTGTCCTATTTTGTGTTCTGGAGACTTTAACAGCCTCTCCTGGGCTCTCCTTTCTTTTCAGTTTTTTCATAATTTTCCATGAAGTTGAATCCACCCCCCCACATGCTAACCTATTGCTTTGTTTCCCATTAGTCATACTTCTTGGAGTTTCACCCTTCCCTCCACCCCCACTTTCTAGTTTAAAGCCCTGTTGACCACCCTATTTACCCTTTTCGCTGGAACATTGGTCCCAGATCGGTTCAGGTGGAGACCATCCCAACGGTACAGATCCCTCCTGTTCCAATACTGATGCCAGTGCCCCCTGAAATGGAATCCCTCTTTCCCGCACCACTCCTTTAGCCACGTGTTTACTTCCCTTATTCTCGTGTCCCTATGCCAATTTGCACGTGGCTCGGGTAGTAATCCGGAGATTATAACCCTTGAGGACCTGTTCTTTAATTTAGTTCCTAGTTCCTGATAATCCCCAAACAGGTCCTCTTTCCTAGTCTTACCTATGTTATTTGTCCTGACGTGGACCACAACAACTGGATCCTCCCCCTCCCTCTCCAATATCCTTTCAAGCCGGTCAGAGATGTCCCTCACCCTGGCACCGGGCAGGCAACATACTCTTGATCCTGCTTACAAAGGATGTTATCAATACCCCTAATTATACCTAATTACCCTGAATATTAGAGTATAAGATAGATATGGTAAATTGTTTTATCTTTCCGAATTTGTATGTGTCTGTAAAGATATAGCTAGGGTGAAGGAATGGTGAATATTTGAATCATATTCTTGTGTTTGCATTAAGAGTTTTTGCAACCTTTTTGTCTGGTGTAATACAGTTCAATTTTCTTGTTTAATAAATGTTTTACTCTTTATATTAAAAGCTCACTTGCAGACTCCTGTGAATGTGTTCAGTAACTTTCCTCTATGGTTTCAAAAAAAAGTTAAGATCTAAGAAGCCAGGTTCCCCTCTGGAATCTAACTTGCCCAGTAGTAACATCAGCTGGGATTGTAACACCACATAGTGCTCCCCATTGGTTGCAGTGTTGCTGGTGGAAACTACTGAATTTCCCTGGACAAGTCTGCAAATGGCCTTGGACTATGCCCTTGAGCAGCTCTGGGTCTTGAGGGCCCCACTTTGGGCAGCACCACCTCAGCCTGGGCAACAGCAGTCTGGATTGGCTGGTTGAAAGGCAGCAGCAGCAAGTGCACTGTCTGAGTGGCATTGTTGAGAGGACGAATGCTGTCATCCTAAGAGAGGACAGTAAGTTTGAGTTTCATCAGATTACTGCCACTCCCTCAGGCATCATCTCAGCATTCCTAATAACCTGGTGGAGCAGAGCTGGATTACTATGAGAGCCTACATGCCCTGTCAGTCACTGGAATTTTCAAGAAAGTATAATAATTATCATAACATTTTCCTGGTTTATTGTAAAGTAGGTTTATGGGGATAAATAGTTGGGTCTGTCTGTGTGTGATTTAATTACATTTGAAGTCAGGTAGACTGCAGGCTTTGACTCATCAAAATAAGCTAGTTGCTTGGTCTGCTAATGAGTAAACATGTATGCTGTCTTAGCATGTAAGGTGTGAAGAAAATTTGCATTTTTAGATAGATAAAGGGGGATTTGAATTTCAAATAGATGTCAGGGAGGTATAATAATTTTCATAATGTTATTGGAATTTATTGTAAAGTAGAGTAATATGTCTGTGTCAGCGTCTGTGTGTGTATGTGTATGTGTTTGTGTGTGTGTGAGACTTAATTGAATTAAAGGCAGCTGGTCTAAAGGCTTTGATATATCAGAAGATAAGCTAGGTTTGAAATGTTAAATAGGTAAACATGGAGTAAGTTTTAGAATGTGAGGTGCAAAGGGAACATTTGCATTTTAAAATAAACCAGACTAGCTTGAGTTCAAAAGAAGGGGTGAAATGTTTCACCTAGCCAGGAGAAGTTAAGAAACAGTGTGTTTATTTTTCCCAAAGGCTACTGGTAAAATTGGTACTATGATAGATTTTATTATTAGAGAGCTAAAGTCCAAAGACATAGCGAAGCAATGGGAATTTGCATTCATAAAGGAGAGAAGGCTGTGTATAAGGGAAGGCATTCTAAGATCTAACACAAGTGTGAAAAGCTTCTAGCCTCCAAGGCTCAAACCGCTGTGTACAAGAGCTGAAGTTAAGAAAACCCACTTTGAATTCAGCTGTTCAGGGTATCATGTTACTTTGCCTGGGTCTTTTAAAAATATGTGTTTTTACTGTTGCCTTGATGTAGATGTAACTGGAAGTTAGATTAACTAGGGGAGCGGAGAGTTATCATAGTAGTAATTTGTAAACCTATGTATGCGCTTAAAATCATTTTTTCTATTTAATAAAGGTTTAATTTAGTTTTGTAAGAAACCTATAAGACTCAGTTGTCTTATTACTATTGAATTCAAAGCACGCATCTTGAAAAATATACAAATTGCAAAACAGTTGTGGCAGTTGTTTCAAGTTTCCCTTTGGAATTTGAGCAGCTCAGCATTTACCACCGGCTGTGCCATAACAGGGATTTTAGGTTGTTTACAAATAGCCAGATAAGCAAGGTTAAGAAATGTGCTATTTTTTCCCCAAGGGTTACTGACAATAAATAGTAGCAAGATGAAGGTTTTTATATTGTGAGGAAGATACAGTTTCAAAGACATATGAAACAATTAAATTTACATATTAAAAAGGAGAAAAAGATATATAAAGGAGAATAAGGCTATGTGTCAGAAGAAGGCATTGAGAGATCTAATAAAAAAGTGTGTGAAATAGCCTTAATGAAGCCTCCAGTATTTGTGCATAAGTCTGCTGTCTACCAAAACTGAAACTGGAGGAGGAGGTTATTTGGAATTCCACTGTCCAGGGTATAGTGTTAATTTGCTGGATCTGTTTAAAATCTAAAAATCTATTTTTGGACTGTCGCCTTTTAACTGGGAGTCAGGTTAATTAGGAATTTTAGGAGTTATTATAGTAGTACTTTGAACTTTTGCTTGAATTCTTTTCTTTTGTTAATAAATATTTTAATTCAGTTTTCTTTTTAAATCTCTAAAAGTCTTGGCGGATTTATTACTTCTGAATTCAATGTGCGCATCTCGAAATAAATACAAATTGCAAAACCGTTGTGATAATGCGATCAAGTTTCCCTCATGGATTTGATCTGCCTGGCACACATCATCTGCCACATCATAACAGGGATCCACATCCACAATGGCATTAGATACTGAGTGGATAGCAGCTGTCTGAGCCTACATGCCGGCAGCCAGAGACTTTATCACCTCGGTCTGAGTTTCCACTGCAGAACTGTTACATGGAGAGGACTCCATTTCTGCTGCAGTAAAAGCTGAAGCAGCAACCATCAGGTCCTGCGTGATGGGTCAGTCTGACAGTGCTGCCATGGTCCCTCCACTTTCACGATGGAAAGGATAGGCTCCAAGCTCTGTGCAATGCCCTGTGCCATGATGAAGCCAAATTCCTCCAGGCTCCTCATCAGTGAGGGTAGGCTATCTGCCAGGCCTGCCAATGCATCAAGCCTCTCGGTGTGCATGTTTATCAGCACTTCTTCTGATCCATCCCAATCAGATCCTTTTCGGAGTCGCCTGCAGTAGAATTGATGTGTGGCTTTGCTTACTGGGGAGTTCGCACAAACCCTTGACCTATCCCCCAACCAGGCTACAGCCACCCGTGCCCAGTGACACAACACGGATAGATCCCGGCTCTAAACTAGCCTCTAAGGTGCGCGCTGTGTCAGTATCTGAACTGGTGCCTGCAGTGTTAGGCTGAGTGATGGTGCTCTTTTTCCAGGCAATCTTCCTTCTCTTACCTCTCACCTTGCTTCTGCAGGGGCTGAGCAGCTGGTTCCTGGCAATTTGAAAGCACAGAAGCATACCAGGAAAGTAGGAAGGGAGTGGGGAGGAAGTCAGGAGTTCCACAATCACTCCATCCCTTTTCAGGATGAGGATGAGGAATTAGTGCAGAAGGTGAATAAGGCAGAGCTTACTGTCATTTAGCGTGGCCTCCACTGCACCAGGTGCCACTTATTCAGTGACACTGATGCCCAGTAATTGAAGGACCATTTCCTTCAGGGCACTGAAGGGATGTATACACCCAGTCTCCCTTAGTCCTTCGTCTTTCTCTCTTGTTGTGGGCAATCTTCTCCCACAAAAGAGAGGGTGAAATGTGAGTTCATAGGCAGAATTTCATGCCCTCCCCCGTGGCAAATTTGG
The DNA here is from genome assembly GCF_964194155.1 of Cetorhinus maximus. Taxonomy (NCBI): domain Eukaryota; kingdom Metazoa; phylum Chordata; class Chondrichthyes; order Lamniformes; family Cetorhinidae; genus Cetorhinus; species Cetorhinus maximus. Next base: position 87,851,226 of record NC_135885.1, read on the forward strand.
TAGCAGGGGGGCATTTAATTAGGCATAAGAATGACAAATGGGGTCCCCGCTGCCTTCCTGCCTCCACCCCGATTAAATCCGATGAGGAAAGGCTCGTGAATGGCCTTCTCGGCCCACCACCAATTGAGGCCCTTGAGTGGCCATTGATTGGTATTAACTCAATGACAGGTGGGGGGCTTGCCATGAGGGGAGCATGACAAGCAAATCCATGCAGCTGATAGCCACAACCCTGACCTTGCTGCCAAACCCTTCCCCAACAACCCCCTCCTGAACCCTGGGATCCAGCAACAATACGAGGCCTCTGGTAGGTGCCATACCAGCAGTAGCCACCGTAGCCCCATTGGCGCAATGGTTCAATAAAGCTGCCAGCCTTTGATTGGCCGGCAGCTCTTGGTGGGCAGGACTTCTGCCCTGGGACCTCGATCGCAGGGAAGGCCCACTGCTGTCTAGTTAAGTGCCAGTGTAGCCCTTAATTTGGCAGGTCTTCCCTAAAAGAGGCAGCCAGCCAATGGTGAGACCCTCATCACCTCCATTAAATCCAGCCCAGTAGGTTTCAGTGATGCCTGTCATAGCTGAATAGCTATAGGTTTGAGGAAGCATGTGCGCAGATGGTATACTTCAACATTTTGTGTCAGGATGTTAGGGGTGAGTCCTGGGTTGGGTGAGTGTTGGAGGCGTGGTGCATCGAGCAGTATAGGAAGGTGTGGTGTGCAGATGCATTCACTCAGCTGACCACCTGAGCGAGGCCATCAAACTTCTCTTGGTGCTGCTGTCAGGTTCATGGTGCCATGCTCCAGGCACTGAGTACCCTCACCACATGTTCCCACTCCCTGCACGGTCATCCTGGAGGGCTTCTTACCCGTAGCAGAAACATGATTTCCCTCCTGTCTTCAACTTCCTGGCAGAGTGTGTCCAGAGCCTCACTGAATCTGGGAGCCCTCTCCTCTCCTTCCCTTTCCTTAAAATCGCTGTTTGGAGCATGTACTGTGAAATCTCTGACCTGTTTTCCCAACAAAATAGCTAATAAAGCCCAGAAAGGTAAGTTTTAAATCATTTTTATGGGATCACAAAGAGCAGGTGTCCTTTGCTGGGACACAAAAATAATTTAGGTTGTTATTGGCCCACCCAGTCTTCCCCCTGCCTCCACGATCATGACAACCTCTGTACTTACTTGTTGGTCCTGCCAGCGCCCACCTGCTTGTCCAATATCACATTTGTCTGAATCCAGTTAGCTGCATCAGGATGTCAGATTGTCGCTCACAGCTCACCAGCTCCATTTAAATTGAGGCCAGGAACTTAAATTGATTCCAGGCTCTTTGCCCTGAGAATGGGCAGGCTGCTGCCACACTCCACCAATCTCCCACCAAGATGTTAAAATCGCCCCCATGGGATAAAATCATCTTTACCTGGATTGCCAAACTGGAGGCATCAGAACAGCTGCCTGTCATACATCCTATCCATTACTCTTTTCTATTGGCTGAAATGCCAACGGTTTTGTGCCCAACAATAATAATTCACAATTCAGATCCAACCTGCATAAACCAAATTAAAATAAATCAACAGCATTAATATCAGACTGCCAGTAGGGGACAGTCAAATTCATAATTTATTATAGAGTGCAGAAAATTACTGAAAATCATTTTCAATGTAGTAACTAAATTCCTACAAAACTCATTCTCAACATCTGTGAAGTATTTGTTTTCAAAAGTACTTCAGACATTTTCAGTATGTAATTCTCATTTACTTCACATACAGATGTGTTTAGCTACAACACTCTAGGCTCTGAGACAGGGAATGCTACAAACTGCGCCGCTAGACCACCTCAGAACATTACATTTATGTTCCTTCCAGTATTTGGCATAAGTGATGCAGTTTCATCAATTTTCCAAAGCCACAGTTAACCTACAGAATGTTAGAATCTGTATCCATTCCATCTCATCAATGATAAACTTTTAATCACTTTAGGGCAGTGGCGATTTTGAGAGGCTTCTGTAACTCATTGCAAGCAATAAGTGGCATCTACGGTTGTGTTGGGTCCTGCACAAGAATCCAATATTTGCACCAGAGTTACAAATCATAGATCATTGATTTCTAAATTAGGAGACAGCTCTTTCCACACTGACTCTGAGTTTATCCAGTGAGCAACTGAATCAACTTCCCTAGAAGATTCCAACTTTGATCTCTAGTCTGTGTTCATTTTAGCCATTGGCACTATAATTACTTCAACAATCCTGGATTGAGGAGGAGAAAATCCCACTGTTTGTTACTGAGTAACCTTTGCTGAAATACCTGCATGAGGACATCGAATCAAATTCGGCCGAGTTGCCCTTTGTCAAGTAGTTTCCACTGCTTGTTATCAAGGTTCAAGAATGAAGAATGGGCACATGTCTGAGCTACAGATGAGCACTAGTGGAAACATATCCGGCAAGAGCAAGAGGAGGCAGGGATATTTGTGAATGAATGAACTGAACTTCAATGTTGTCTTACATGGGGAACAGGAAATGAATATGATGATAATTTGCTATCTTTCAATTGAAAATATTCATCATATATACATCAACTTGAGAACAGTCACTTAGATCAGTATCAATATCATCTTAAAATCCATTGTTTCATAAACATTAGTCACAATTGCTGCTCATGGTCATTTACCTTAGCATGTAGAATCATATTTCGAGTCACAAAGAAGTTGAGTATTGATTGCATCAGAAATCCTTTTCTACCTTTTAAACACCTGAGGCTTGCAAATAGGTAGTGATCACCAAAGTTGGTCTTGGCACCAAACTATTTGATATGCAAGTCAGATATCAAAAGCAAACATCAAATTCCAAAAGCATTAATTGCACTCTGGTGGGAATAAAATCATGCTGGGTGCATTGGGATAAAAATCTGTCTTCCCATAGACACACAGGATGAACCTCGACCCCATCAGGTTTCTGGATAATTGGAAAATGAAGTTCACACTGCAAGCTTCACTCCAGATTTGCATTCATACAGGCTCACCCAGCCATGAAACATATCACCGAAATAAATTTGTAATTAATGGTCCTGTTTTCTAATTGCATGCAGTGATAATTATTAACTGATATTCTAACTACAAGCAATGTTTCAAAAGTGATTTGTACCATCAAATTCAAACAGAGTTCGAGATGGAGATGGCCATTTCAGAGCATGTGCAACATCTTCTGATGTGAATGTTCTGTTCCAATTACTGAAGTAACTGTGATAAATAAAACCTGAGATTCCAATTTGTGAATGAAATATGGGAGCAGAGCGGCAGTACAAACACTGAGTTCAAGTATATCCTTACACCTTCTGTATCCATCTCATTCATTGCACCTTCTGACTAGAATTCATTGAAAGTAAGAGAGATATTGAGAGCTACACTATAAGCAGAATGAGTTAGTACACTGTCCTTCCATAGGATGCTAAAAGGACAGGGCAGTATTCAGAATGCTTGGCAGTAGTAGCACATTAAAATAAACAGAAGCAAATTTGTGTCCAGCAATGTTAGCCAGATCTTAGGAATGTGCTATGCATTAAAAAGGTTGGATACCAGCCCCCTTTAACATTATCTGTTTTTCATTCATTCATAGCGATGCTCACATCCCATGAAAAAAATTTTTAAATGTGGGTTTTTTTTTATTCATTCATGGGATGTGGGCTTCGCTGGCTGGGCATTTATTGACTATCCCTAGTTGCCCTTGAGAAGGTGGTGGTGAGCTGCCTTCTTGAACTGTTGCAGTCCATGTGGTGTAGGTACACCCACAGTGCTGTTAGGAAGGGAGTTCAAGGATTTTGACCCAGCAACAGTGAAGGAACGGTGATGTATTTCCAAGTCAGGATGGTGAGTGACTTGGAGGGGAACTTCCAGGCGGTGGTGTTCCCATCTATCTGCTGCCCTTGTCCTTCTAGATGGTAGTGGTCGTGGGTTTGGAAGGTGCTGTCAAAAGAGCCTTGGTGCATTCCTGCAGTGCATCTTGTAGATGGTACACACTGCTGCTACTGTGTATCGGTGGTGGAGGGACTAAATGTTTGTGGATATGGTGCCAATCAAGCGAACTGCTTTGTCCTGGACAATGTCAAGCTTCTTGAGTGTTGTGGGAGCTGCACTCATCCAGGCAAGTGGGGAGTATTCCACTACACCCGACTTGTGCCTTGTAGATGGTGGACAGGCTTCGGGGAGTCAGGAGGTGAGTTACTCGTCGCATGATTCCTAGCTTCTGACCTGCTCTTCTAGCCACAGTATTTATATGGCTAGTCCAGTTCAGTTTCTGGTCAATGGTAACCCCCAGGATGTTGATAGTGGGGGATTCAGTGATGGTAATGCCATTGAATGTCAAGGGGCGATGGTTGGATTGTCTCTTGTTGAAGATGGCCATTCCCTGACACTTGTGTGGCGTGAATGTTACTTGCCACTTGTCAGCCCAAGCCTGGAAATTATCCAGGTCTTGCTGCATTTGGACATAGACTGTTTCAGTATCTGAGGATTCACGAATGGTGCTGAACATTGTGCAATCATCAGCGAACGTCCCCACTTCTGACCTTACGATGGAAGGAAGTTCCTGAATCAATAGCAGGAAGCCTTCTGGCACCCTGCGTACACCTATATCTAGCAAATGGCCTCCAGCATGAGGTAAATAAAAAGAGGAGACACTTCAAGCCAAAGTTATGGACAGAGTGAAAGTGACCACCCTGATATCTTGGGTACCTGTATTCATTGGCCAGAAGAATTTGAATGGGTGAATGACATAGGGTAAACTACCAGCCCCTAGAAATAAAGTATATTAACGAGTGCTCAGAGATAGGGGACAATTCTCATCAGGTGACAGTCCTACTCAGGCAGCTGCCTTGTTCAGATGGAACATGGACCAGGAAAGAGCAAGGGGCGCTGGGGGTGGGTGGGTGGAGTAGAGTTCCCTAACACTTGGGTTACAGAGCAGAATGCTACTATCACAAGCTAAGGATCAACACACACCGTGCCAACCATCTGTTCATCCTCTGGGATCACTGAACTGTTCTCCACTCTCACCGGTTGTATAATTTTCTTGTCTGTTTGGTGAATGCATCATGTCTAAACTGTTGCTTCTTAATAAACTACCTTAAATTTACTTACAAATACTCAACTGCCTATCTTATGTATCTGTGGCTCCCGAACCCAAAATTTTACCTCTCTTGAAAACAGCAATCACATTAGAAGCCTGACATACATATCTAATTGGCCTCAACCATGGCATATGGGTTAGGGTTAAGATGAACCAAAACTCCACCCTGTCAGAATACCACCCCAATTGTCAGAACTATAACATTTTATAAGTTTATTGCAGTACATTACTCTTCCACATAATGCAGTGATTATAACAGCACTGACATCATTTACCTTGCACTCTCCAAAAGAGTATACAAGAACCATGGACTTCCTGGTATAATGATTTGTACCAAATTATAAATTGTATTGTTAAATAAATATTTTCGAATAAAGCTTACATGTAACTTTAGCATTTCAGGTTGATGATCAGTAGTCACCCATTTTGATGAAATGTCATCAACCTGAAACCTTAACTCTGTTTCCGCATAAATACTGCCTAATATGTTGAGTGTTTCCAACATTTGCCGTTTTTATTTCAGATCTCCAGCATCCAAAGTATTTGGCTTTTATTATAGTCTTAGCTTATACATGATTTACTCCAATAGAGCGCTGTTAGTTTGTTCAGATATTTGTACAACATTGTAGGGAATAGCACAGCTTCTTAATTGCAAACTGCAAAGTCAACATTACCTCGCCCATTAGAGAGGAAGGGTACAGTGTTATCATCTTTTGGAATCTACTAGGACTGCAATTCCTTTAACAACCTTAGTTTGAGTGTCTACCAGGGCCAGAGCCCACAAGGGCCACTCAGCTCCTGACCTCATTACAGGTTTAATCCAAACATGGACAAAAGAGCTGAACTCAAAGGATGAGGTGAGAGTGACTGCCCTTGACATCAAGGCAGCATTTGACTAAGTGTGGCATCAAGGAGCCCTAGCAAAACTGGAGTCAATGGGAATCGGGGGGAAAAAACTTTCCACTGGTTGGAGTCATACCTAGCACAAGGGAAGATGTTTGTAGTTGTCAGAGGACAATCATCTCAATCCCAGGGCATCACTGCAGGAGTTCCTCAGGGTAGTGTCCTCGGCCCAATCAACTTCAGCTGCTTCATCAATGACCTTCTTTCCATCATAAGGTTAGAAGTGGTGATGTTTGCTAGTGATTGCAAAACGTTCAGCACCGTTCATGACTCCTAAGATACTGAAGCAGTCCATATCCATATGCAGCAAGACCAGTCCAACATTCAGACTTGGGCTGGTAAGTGGCAAGTAACATTCGTGCTACACAAGTGCCAGGCAGTGACCATCCCCAACAAGAGGGATTCCAACCATCTCCCCATGACATTCAATGGCATTACCATCACTGAATCCCACACCATCAACATCCTGGGGTTACCACTGACCAGAAGTTGGACTGGTCCAGGTGTGGCTATAAGAGCAGGTCACAGGCTGGGAATTCTGCAAAGAGTAACCAACCTCCAAACTCCCCAAATCCTGTCCACCATCTACAAGGCACAAGTCATAGAGTGTGATGGAATTCTTTCCACTTGCTTGGATGAGTGCAGCTCCAACAACAATAATAAAGTTCTTTACCATCCAGGACAAAGCAGCCGCTTGGTTGGCACCTTATTCACCACCTCCAACATTCACTCCCTCCACCACTAACAGTGGCAGCAGTGTATACCATCTACAAGATGCACTGCAGCAACACACCCAAGGCTCCTTTGACAGCGCCTTCCAAAACTGTGACCTCTACCACCTAGAAAGACAAGGGCAACAGGTGCATGGAAATACCACCAACAGCAGGTTCCCCTCCAAGTCACACACCATCCTGTCTTGGAAATATATCACTGTTCCTTCACTGGGTTAAAATCCTGGAACTCCCTCCCTAAAAGCACTCTGGGTGTATCTACACCACATAGACTGCAGCGGTTCAAAAAGGTGGTGCACTACCACCTTAAGGGCAATTGGGGATGGGCAATAAAGATACTGGCCTAGCCAGCGATGCCCACATCCCATGAAAATGAAAACAAATTGTTAGTGCTTAATATAAAACATAAACACACTTTTACTGTGCTTCAAGAACTGCCAAATAGCTAAGTGCTATTGACAAGACAGTGGTAGCATAGAGGCGTAAGCATATAGCACATTTGGAATTGCCATGTGTTAGTTTTGTTTTAAAAAATATTACTTTATAATTGGGTTATAACATTCATTAGAGACACATTATGAGCCTCTTTGAACAAATTATGATCAACATTTTTTGAGACTTCACACTTTACCAGAAAATTATAATGCCTGTAATTTTGCTCCAGTCACATTAATGAACAGAAGACTACAAGTAACTCCCACCAGATTTTCTTATACATGCAAGACCCCGCTAGTGGTGAACAGCTTCAGAAAATTTCACCCCAAATAGCCAACGGCAACATTCAAACTCACTTCTCCCATTCAGACAGAATAAACTGGAATTAGAACAATTGTGTGTCAAAAAGTTTACATCTTTTGTTAGTTTAATGCAACATTAGCATTGTTTACAATGTCACTGAAAGCACAAAATGCAAACAGATTCCAGGTCAATGCAATCAAAATCTTTCATCAGTGCAGGGCTTGGAAACCTTTGGAGAGAAGATCACACCCATTCTTCTTGGAAGGAAGAAGCTTTAATTGTTTGCTACATATTAATATAAACTTTGTGCATATGAGGATTGTAAATTAAAAATTATAAATCATATCCGTATTACAATCACTCCGAACATTTTTACATTTTCTCTACTTCTACTTTCTTGGTGTTGAAAATGGCTAAACTTAAAAAGTAGCGTTTTCCTGATAATGTTTCTTTTTCCCTAATATGCCCACCATGGATAAGCATAAAACAGTAAAAACTCCCTCCTTTGAAAATTATAACCTTGTTTTCCTGATAATGTTTCTTTTTCCCTAATACGCCCACCATGGATAAGCATAAAACAGTAAAAACTCTCTCCTTTGAAAATTATAACCTATCTCCTGAATAGTACTAAAGGTTGTAACAATGAGAAAGTGCATTGTTATCAGATGTATTTCTCCATATGTTAATGCACGGCAAAGATCTGGGACAGTAAGGGAAGTATAAATTGCAATAATTTATTAACAGTGTTTTGTTACATACAGTTGAGTGTTTTAAAAACTTCTGTTTATGACATAGCTTATTGTTAAAATCAAGTCTTGGATGCTAAAAATTTGTACCATTGATAGTAAGGTCTGAGATACATGGTCATTATTTTCTAATTTTGATTTCATACTGGGCTACAACTGAGTAAAAATATATTGGACGGACAGAACAAATAGGAAACTATGACCATAGAATCTATCTTGCAGACAGATCTATTCCATTACCATAACTTTAAAGTCATAGAATCATTATGGCACAGAAGGAGGCCATTCGGTCCATTGAGTCCATCAAAGCTCTCTAAAGAACAATCCAGTTGGTCTTGCTCCTCCCACTCTATCCCCATTGCACTGCAAGTTAATTTCACTCAAATGCCCATCCAAATTCCTTTTGAAATTATTTATCATCTTCACTTCCACTACCCTCATAAGCAATGAGTTCCAGGTCATTGCCACTTGCTGTGTGTAAAAAAAAAAATTCTTCCTGATACCCCTGCCCCCACCACCTCCAGCTGCATATCTCTTGCCAGAAATGTTGCAGAAACCCCACTGACACATGTACATGGGTTTTCCACCATTTCTGGTGAAGTTACAGTGAGAGAGAGAGAACTGGTGAAGGGAAATTCTCAGCTTATTATTCCAGTTTCTTGAGATAACAAAATATATGATACATCAACGGACGCCACCAGATACACAGAAAAACCACCAATTTTAGTGATATAAAATAAGTGTTACAAAATAAATGTACATTTAAGTAACAGGGTGACACTGAACACACATTTTCTGTTCTATGGAATAATAAATGAAACAATGTGGCAGTGTAATTAAAAAAAACCTCACTAAGAATAACAGTGAATTATTTTTCTTTCTATTGATTCCAAGCTGAAATTAAGTTAGGCACGTTATTGGGCATCTGTCATGTTGTACAACTTATCTCTTTTTCTTCCTTAAAGTATCTGGATAGATAAAAAAAAGACAAGAGATGTTAAAGGATATATCTTCCAGGAAGACAAATATCTCTATTTAGTACATGTTATGATATTTTATCAAACATTGTGTACATTTAGATCCAAAATGCTGTTAAATGTAAAGGAATTCACATGGTATATCTCAAGTACAGGAACAGGATTGTAATTGCATGAAAGTACTGGAAGAATAAACTGGGTTCCCTCAATGGCTCAGTGGCCAAGAAGACAATAGCAAGAGTAGTAATAGGGAAAATAAAAGTGTGGCTTCAGTCATGGTATAGGAGGGAGAACTTCAGATTCATGGACATTGGAACCAATCCTGGGGCAGGAGGCATCTCTTCAAAAGGGACAGGTTGCACCTCAATGGAACTGGGACTACACAGTAAGGTTCACTGGTGTTGTTGGGGAGGGTTTCAACTAACTTGGCAGGAAAGTGACACCAGAATATACAAGTCATAAAGAAGCAGAAAAGAGGAATAAGGTGCATACAGTGAGTGTGTTGGATAGGACTAGTGGAGGAAGTAGTATCATATTAGATAGGAGCAGACCAAGAAGGAGTACAATAAGAATACAAAGATAGGTTTATAACGCATCCCACAAAAACGTACAAAATGCGTGAAGGTGGTTGGGGAGTTACAAGCACCAATAATCATGTAGGAATATGATGCAGTGGCAATAACAAAAACATGATTTAAAAATGACAAGGACTGGGCACTTAATATACAAAGACACAAAGTGTTCAGAAATGATGGGGAAGGAGAAGTGAGGTTGGGTAGCAGTATGGATTAGAGGCATTGTAGTGCTGGAAAGAGAATATCTCTGAGAGGGCAAGGAGAGAATTCATCTGATTGAAGTAGAGAACCAAAAAGGGGGTGATCACACTATTGGGGCTATTCTATAGATCTCCAAATAGTCAGAGAAATAGAGGAGCAAATCTGCAGGGAAATCACAAAGTTGTGCAAGAACTGTATAGAATGATGATATTAGAGAACTTTATTCCAATTGATATGGGGAATTACAGTTGGAAAATGAAAGGATGGAGAAGAATTTTTGAAATTTGTTCAGAACTTCCTTCATCAATATGTTCTCGGTCCAACTAGGAAGCAGGTATTGCCAGATTTGGTCCTGGGGAATGAGGTAGGCCAATTGAAGAGTGATCATTGTATCTTAAAGTTTAGATTAGTAATAGAGAAGAGAAAAGAACAATCTAAAGTAGAACTTCTAAATTTAAAAAAACATAACTTTAAAGAGAAGGGACGGGATCTAGCCAGGGTAAAATGGAACCAAAGATAGACTGGAAAAGTTGTAACTTAACAATGGGTGATCTTAAAGGAGGAAATGTTTCAGATACAGACTATGTACATTCCAACAAGGCAAAGGGCAGGGGAACCAAAGCCAGGCCACCATGGATGACTAGCGAAATATAGAATACGATGAAACAAGGAAAAAAAGAGGATGGATGATACATGGCAGGTGAATTCTTCAAGTGAAAGCTAAGCCAAATACAATTAGTTGAGAGGGGCAGAGGAGAGAAAAATATTAGAATAGAATGGCAGTTAACATAAAAGGGACTCCAAAAATGTACTAGCATGTAAATAATAATTGAGTGGTAAGTGACAGGGTGGGTCCTGTTTGGGATAAAGAGGTTGATATATGCTTTGAGGTGCGAGGCAAGGCTGAAATACTAAATAAGCGCTTTGCATTGGTGTTACTAAGGAACAGCATGTTGACAAAATTTCAGTAGAAATGGAGAATGGTAAAGGTAATGGATGGGGGTGAAAATGGAGAGGCAGAGTGTACTGGAAAGAGTAGCTATGCTTAGAATGGGTAAATTGCTTGGTCCAGATGGCTTACATTAAAGGCTGTTAAAGGAAGCGGGGGTAGAGATAGTGGAGGGGCTTTTTAAAATCTTCCAATCTTCCCCAGATACTCAGGAGGTGCCAAAGACATGACTCCAGGATTGTGTGTTGCCTCCTTGGGGTCAGGGTCAAGGATGTCACTGAAAGGGGGGGGAAGGTGAACAAAGATCGTGGTTTACATTGGTACCAACGACATAGGTACCAACAACATAGATAGAAAGAAGGATGAGGTCCTGCAACAAGAATTTAGGGAGCTAGGTAGCAGATTGAAAAGCAGGACCTCAAAAGGTTGTAATCTCTGGATTACTCCTGGTGCCACATGCTAGTGAGTATAGGAATACATGGATAGAGCAGATAAATGTGTGGCTGAAGAGTTGGTGCAGGAGGGAGGGCTTTAGATTCCTGGATCACTGGGTCCGTTTCTGGGGAAAGTTGGACTTGTACATGTCCAATGGGTTGCACCTGAATCGGAACGGGACCAACATCCTTGCTAGAGCTGTTGGTGGGGATTTCAAGTAATTTGGCAGGAGGATGGGATACAGATGGAGGTATAGTAAGGGATGATATACAGACAAGTATAGAAGAAAAACCAAGTGAGTCTGGAAGGCAGAACATATATAGTCAAGTGTAGGCACAAGGGAACATGGCAGGGTTAGATGGCATTTATTTTAAATGTAAGGAGTCTTATGAGTAAGGCAGATGAGTTGAGGGTGTTGATTATCACATGGGAATATGATGTCATTGCTATCACAGAGACATGGTCGAGGGAGGGGCAGGGCTGGCAGCTCGATATTCCGGGGTACAGAATCTTCAGGCTGGGGCGCGAGAGGTGAGTGGGGGGGGTTCTTAAAAGAGGAGGTCGTGTCGCAACATTGATCAAGCAGTCAATTACTTCAATAAGGAAGGATGATGCCTTAGTAGGTTCCTCAAATGAAGCAATATGGGTAGAACTTAGAAACAAAAAAAGTGGGCAATCACATTGCTGGCACTGTACTATAGACCCCCAAACAAAACAGTCAGGTAGAGACAGAAGGAAAGATATGTAGGCAAATCTCACAAGTGTAAAAATAAAAGGGTAATAATAGGGGATTTCAACTTCCCCAATATTAACTAGGATAGACAAAGTGTGAAAGGCTTGGAGGGGGCGGAATACTTAAAATGTATCCAGGAGAGCTTTTTAAGCCTGCACATTGAAAGTCCTACAAGAAGGGGGCAGTGCTGGACCTAGTTTTATGGAATGAAGCCAGGCAAGTGGTAGAAGTGTCAGTGGGGGAGCATTTGGTGATAGTGACCATAGCTCAGTAAGATTTAAGGTAGTTATGGAAAAGGACAAAGACGGATCAGAAATAAAGGTTCTGAATTGGAGGAAGGCCGATTTTAATATAAGACAGGATCTGGCCATCGTGGTAAAAAAAACAAAAAACTACTGCGGATGCCAGAAATCCAAAACAAAAACAAAATTACCTGGGAGAAACTCAGCAGGTCTGGCAGCATCGGCGGAGAAGAAAAGAGTTGACGTTTCGAGTCCTCATGACCCTTCAGCAGAACCTTCTGCTGAAGGGTCATGAGGACTCGAAACGTCAACTCTCTTCTTCTCCGCCGATGCTGCCAGACCTGCTGAGTTTTTCCAGGTAATTTTGTTTTTGTTCTGGCCATCGTGGATTGGGAGCAGTTACTTGTAGGAAAATCTACATCAGAGCAGTGGGAGTCATTCAAAAAGGAAATAGTGAGAGTGCAGGGTCAACATGTTCCCATAAAGGTGGACCAACAAGTCGTGAGAACCCTGGATGTTGAGGAACGTACAGGATTGGATAAGGAAAAAAAGGGAAGCTTATGGTAGATACCGACGGCTCAAAACAGCCGAAGCCCTTGAGGAGTATAGAAAGCGCAGGGGGTTACTTAAAAAAGATATTAGGATAGCGAAGAGGGGGCATGATAAAACACTGGCGGGTAAAATAAAGGGAAATCCAAAGATGTTTTAAGTATATTAGGGGCAAGAGGATAACCAGGGAAAGAGTAGGGCCCATTAGGGACCAAAGTGGCAATCTGTGAGAGGAGCCGGAAGACATAGATGAGGTTTTAAATGAGTACTTTGCATCTGTATTCAATATAGAGAAGGACGATGTAGGTAGAGAAATCAGGGAAGGGGACTGTGATATACTTGAACAAATTAGCATTGAGAGGGAGGAGGTATTAGCAGTTTTAGCAGGCTTAAAAGTTGATAAATCCCCAGGCCCAGATGAGATATATCCCAGGCTACTGTGGGAGGCAAGGGAGGAGATTGCATTGACATTAATTTTTAAATCCTCTCTGGCCACAGGAGAGGTGCCACAGGACTGGAGGACAGCTAATGTGGTACCATTATTCAGGAAGGGTGGTAGGGATAAACCAGGGAACTATAAGCCAGTGGGTCTAACATAAGCGGTAGGGAAACTATTGGAAAAAATTCTGAGGGACAGAATTAATCTCCACTTGGAGAGGCAAGGGTTAATCAAGAATAGGCAGCATGGCTTTGTCAGGGGGAGATGATGTCTAACAAATTTGATTGAATTTTTCGAGGTGGTGACTAGGTGTGTAGATGAGCATACTGCAGTTGACGTAGTCCACGTGGACTTCAGTAAGGTTTTTGACAAGGTCTTGCCTGGGAGACTGGTCAAGAAGGTAAGAGCCCATGGGATCCAGGGCAATTTGGCAAACTGGATCCAAAGTGGGCTTACTGGCAGGAGGCAGAGGGTGATGATCAAAGGTTGTTTTTGTGACTGGAAGCCTGTGTCCAGTGGTATACTGCAGGGTTCGGTGCTGGGTCCCTTGCTGTTTGTAGTGTACATTAATGATCTGGACATGAATGTAGGAGGTATGATCAGTAAGTTGGCAAATGACAAAAATTGGTGGTGGTAAATAGTGGAGGAGGAAAGCATTCGACGACAGGATGATATAAAACGGGCTGGTCAGATCAGCAGAACAGTGGCAAATGGAATTTGATCCTGAAAAGTGTGAGGTGATGCATTTTGGGAGGACTAACAAGGCAATGGAGTACGTGATGAATGGTAGGACCCTAGGAAGTACAGAGGATCAGAGTGAAGTTGGCTGTACATGCCCATAGATCCTTGAAGGCAGCATGACAGGTAGACAAGGTAGTTAAGGCGGCATATGGGATACTTGCCTTTATTTGTCGAGGCACTGAATACAAGAGCAGGGAGGTTATGATGGAGCTGTATAAAGCGTTACTTAGGCCACATCTGGAGTACTGTGTGCAGTTCTGGTCGCCACACTGTAGGGAGGATGTGACTGCACTGGAGAGGGTGCAGAGGAGATTCACCAGGATGTTGCCTGGGCTGGGGTGTTTCAGCTATGAAGAGAAACTAGATAGGCTCGGGCTGTTTTCCGAAGAGCAAAGAAGGCTGAGGGGGGACCTGATTAAGGTATACAAAATTATGGGGGACATAGTTGGGGTAGATAGGAAGAAACCTTTCTCCTTAGTGGAGGGGTCAATAACCAGTGGGCATAAGAGGCAGGAGGCTTAGAGTGGATTTGAGGAAATATTTTTTCACCCAGAGGGTGGGGGACATCTGGAATTCACTGCCTGAAAGGGTGATAGAGCTGGAACCCTCACAACATTTAAGTTGTATTTAGATGAACACTTGAAATGCCACAGCATACAAGGCTATGGGTCAAGCGCTGGAAAATAGGATTAAAGTAGGTAGGGGCTTGATGATTGGCGCAGACACGATGGACTGAAGGGCCTCTTTCCATGCTATAAAACTCTATGACTCTATGATTGGACTGTGGTAAATGTGACATCCTTATTCAAAAAAGGATGCAGGGACATTTCTAGAATCTACAGGCCAGTCACTTTAACATCAGTGGTGAGTAAGGTTTTAGGAATATACAGAGGGAAAGAAAAATCACAGTCACTTGGGAGAAATTTGAGTTAATTGAGGAGATCCAGCACAGATTGGTAATAGGCATACCGTGCTTGAATAATCTAATCAAATTGTTTCACGAAGAAAGAGAAGGTTGATGAAGGGAATGTAATGCACGTTGTCTATACAGGTCTTAAAAATAATTTGACAAAGTACCATATAAAAGGCTGGTTAATAAAATTGAGGCTCATGGAATAAGGCAGTCAGTGTCAGCTTGGATTCAAAATATTGGTGTAAGAACAGAGAACAGTGAGTGGTAAATTGTTATTTTTCAGACTGAAGAATGGTAGACTGTGGTGTTCGTGAAGGGTCAGTGCTAAGACCACTGCTTTTTTGATATACACAAATGACTTGGATATTGGAATTGTGATGGGGTCTGGTTTGCAGAGTCCGATTGGATCGGTTGAACCACACCCTACTCCAACCTCACCAGGGCTGCCTGACTGACCCTGGTGACTCCCGACCCCACATACCTTGCCGTGTGGCAGCATCCATTGATGCGCCTTCTCAGCTGGCTACAGTCCCAGCACTGGCCACTGCTCCTAATAATGCTACTGAGGCTGAAGAACTGCAAAGCCCTCCAATTGCCTTGCAGCTTTTGGATGTGGGAGCTCATTCCTGAAAGGGATTGAAGGCCCAGTGGTGACTCATTAGCTGCATGACTGGCCTGAAATCTGCCTGAGGCTTCCACAAATGGCTGAGGTGAAGTTGCCTTGGATTCCCAGCCCATCATTGGGGCCAACACAACCCTGACAAAATTCAGCCAATTGAGAGAATAATTAGCAAAGTACATGAGAACTTGGGCTTTATAAATAGACAAAAGCAGAGGCATAAAGCTCTGGCCACAACTAGAGTATTACATCCAGTTCTGGACACCCCACTTTAGGAAGGATATAAAAGGTCCTTGAGAGGCTGCAGAGGAGGTTTACCAGAATGGTTCCAGGATGAGGGATTGTAGCAACAAGGTTAGGTTGGAGAAACAGGGGTTGTTCGCCTTGGAGCTAAGGAGATTGAGGGAAGATTTGATAGAGGTGTACGAGATTTTGACAGGTTTAGATACGGTAGACAAAGAAAATCTGTTCCCATTAGCTAATTGCACAAAGACTAAGGGGACACAGATTTATGGTTTTGAGTAAGAGATACGGGTGGGGGGTGGGGTGGGGTGGGGGGTGTGTGTGTGTGTGTGTGTGTGTGTGTGTGTGGGGGCAAGAACTTTTCTTTTTAAATGCAATGTATGGTAATGACCTGAATTTGCTGCCTATGTGGGTGGCGAAAGCAGGAACAATGAATGATTTCAAATGGAAACTAGATGGGCACTTGAAGGAAATAAATTTGCAGGGAGAAAGTCCTGCCTTAAAGAGTTGCTGGCCCATCAGATGTAATCCCAGCAACCCCAGCCAGGAGCGGTGACCACTGCTGGAACTACAGGCAGTCTCATGCTGAGGCGCCCAGGGTCAGGGGTTTCAGCGAGGAGGCTAAGGCGGTGGGGGCCTGGGTTCAAGAGGCTGGGAGAAGGGTTAAAGGGGGATGATGTTTGGTGAGGGATGCCTCCAAAGGGCCCAGGGGACCTTCAAAGAAGCTCCCCCTCCTTTACTTGACACCAGCCAGTGTAGTTAAAGCCGCCGGGTTTCTACATGGCGTGGGTTTCCCCTCAAGGGTCCTGCCCAATGCCTCTCCTGCAGTTCCCCAAAAATTTCAGACAGGTTGGGGGAGGGCAAATAGGTAGCAGGAAGGCCACCCGCTGGATTTTACTTGCCAACCCCTCCTTCAAATCTGCCTGCAGGGGAGCATAAAATCTAACCCTATGACTCTATAACATGGCACCACATTTTATAGACCAGTAAAACTGGATCCATAGTCTATGCTAAACTGACTGCTGTCGGCAATTGAGACCAGTGGGGTTGCTTTAGATTGTTCGTTCTGTCCCTGATCTGGAAAGTGGAAAAATAATCAGCCAAATCACGTTAGCTATAATGAATTCATGTTGGCTGCCATGTTCTTCCAAGTGACAATTAATTTTGTACTGGATTATTCTCTCTAAAGGTTTTCCTATACCTGCCATCAGGCTGGCTGGCCTATAGCAGCAAGATTTGTATCTCTCATTTTTTGAACAGGGGTGTAATATTTGCCAGGCTGCATTTGCTGCCATCGCCATGCACACGCAGTTGTATGTGCGGTCGCCATCTTTTTGGGGGTAAATGTGCAACATGAACCCAGCTTATTTACTTTCAAGAACTATGTACCATGCATCAAAATAACGTGACCGTCAGTACTTTGCAAAATCATATTTAGCTCTGCAACATCATTAATTCATTGATCCTTCTTAAGCAAAAAAGACTTGAGAATGTGACAGAATATGCAGATGTTTTAAGGCAAGATTCTGCCCCTTCACTAAACTGCTAGATATGGTGAGCTCAGTACAACATTGCAACAGTTTTCTTTCCTGTTTTGACTGAATCTTTCAGATCACTGAATATTTAGCAACATATGTTCACAGAGCTTATAAATTGCGAGACAGAAATCATTAATTAAGTTGAAGCATCGACATTCAGTAACGATTCTGGATTGTCTCTGTCCCTCCTTGTAAAATAGTGCATAACTTTCTCTCAAGAGTCAATAAAATGCTTATGATCTAGATATTCTGAGCAAGTTGCCAACTAATGATGTGTTGGATCCATGGAATCCACAAACTAAGAACATATTGCAATAACCAAGTTAGAAAGCAAAACAAGTTGGCGGTGTGCTGGGTAAACTGACGTGTGCATGTCATCGGATTTCTGCGCATGCACGAACCAGTGGGCATATCGACGGCCATCTTGCATTGCCACATTGCATTGGCAGGAGACACAATGTATTTGCAATCCTCTAGTTTTCTAGCACCACTCCACATCTAAGGAGGATTGGAAGATTGAGGCCAGAACATGCACTATTGTCACCCTTCCTCCCTCAACAACCTAGACTGGGTGCTTTTCCAGTTTGAGTACTGCCAAACATTTTAGTATCTCCTCTATCTATTTTTATCCTATCCAATTTCATTATTACTTCCTCCTTTACTATAAGATTGGCAGCATCCTCTGCTTTAGTGATGACAGATAAAAAGTACTCATTAAGTACCTCAGCTATGCTGTCTGTGTCCACAAGATCTCTTTTTAGATCCATAAATGGCCCCATTGGTTTCTTCAAATCTAAATTTAGAAACTATCAGGGACAATGTTAAAAAGCATCTGTAACATTAGTAATTATGTTATTAAATTGAATTAGTTTTATCTTTCATCTGAAAAAAAATTGCTCCATGCTTCAACATGGGCAGCATTTATTTACCAACCGAACATTCTAATAAGTAGCTTTAAATCTTACCATAACATTTCTCATCAAGCTCTGTAATTTTGTAACTACAACATCCGCCAAGCTCCACCATGTTGCACACCTCCAGAATTTTGTTCAAAGTACATAAAATCCTGAGGAAAAGCAAATATTTGACAACTGTGTCTGCAATGCAAGTATCAATCTGTTACTGGTAAACATCAAAAACATTTCCAATGTATTATAGGGATTTTAGTCACTAATATCACAGTTGCAACTCCCAGATGACTTAAAGGAAAATTACATTACATGAATTCAGAAGACTTGGACTAGGCATACAGGACATAATTTCGGAAGACATATGGGAACCTTGGCTATAAAAATAGAAGCATATGGTACATGAGCAAGGAAGCTTAGCTTACCTTTATGAAATATGAATTAGATAATTTTGGCCAATTCTGAGTGCCATAAGTCTCTAATGCTTTGAGGGAAGAGAGAATATTTACCAGAATGGAACCAGGGACACAGACTTCAGTAATGTGGAAAGACTACAGAATCTGTGATTATTCTCCTTAGAGCAGGGAAAGTTAAGGTAAAGTTTTCAAATTCAAATTCATGAATGGTTTTGATAGTTTCTCCACACTTTGATTCCAGTGGCAGAAGAGTTGGTAACCAGAGGGCTCAGGTAAATGGAAAAAAAAACAAATGGAGCATGAGAATTCTTGTTTTAATGGAAAGCATGATGATGTTGAATGCACTGCCTGAATGGGTGTTGAAACAAATTCAATCATAAATTTCAAAAAGCAGTTTTAAAAATATTTGAAGGGAAAAAATGTGTAGGGCTATGGGGAATGAGCAAAGGAGTTGGGCTAATTGAATAGCTTTTTCAAAGAGCTAGCACAGACATGAAAAGGCCATATGGCCTCCTCCTTGTGCTGCATAATTGCTTGATTCTATGATGATAAAAGGGAAAGCCTCTAAAGGAGGTGCAGGAACAGAGGAACCTTGGTGTATACATACATAGGCCATTGAAGATGGCAGGGCATGTTGAGAAAGCAGTTAATAAAGCATATAGTAACTCAGGCTTTATTATTAGGGGCATTGAGTAGAAGGGTACGGAGGTCAAGTTGAATTTGTATAAGACACTAGTTAGGCCTCATCTGGAGTACTGCATCCAGTTCAAGGCATCATACTTGAGGAAGGACGTGAAGGCATTGGAGGGAGTACAGGAGGAGATTCACAAGAATGATTCCAGGGGTGAACAACTGTAGCTACGAGGATAGATTGGAGAGGTTGGGACTGTTTTTCTTGGAAAAAAGGTGGCTGAGAGGAGACTTGATAGAGGTATTCAAGATCCTGCGGGGTAAGGACAGGGTAAATAGTGAGAAATTGTTCCCACTTGAGAACATCAAGAAATAGCAGGCACAGATTAAAATAATTAGCAAAAGAAGAAAATGTGATGTGAGGAAATTTTTTTTCACCCAGAGAGTGGTTGGAGTCTGGAACAAACTTCTTGAAAGGGTGGTGGAGGCAGGTAAGATTGAGGTATTCAAAAGGGAATTGGATTTCTACCTGAAAAGAGGGAATATGCAAGGTTACGGGGATAAGGCAGGGGAGTGGGACTAGGTGGAATGCTCTTTCAGAGAGCCAGTGCAGGCTTCATGGGCTGAATGGCCTCCCTCTGCACTGTAAAGATACTGTGAGATAATGTGTGGTGTTCTATGCAGCTCCCGCTGGAATTGGTGCAGGAAGGTGGGGTCAGTAGTGGAGTTCACTGCTTTGATAAGTGCCTACAATCAAGAGGATTTCTGATCACAGTAATGCATTCTAGACAAAATGGCAATCATTGCAGGAACATCTGCATATTATGGTGCCTGCAATATGGCAGGTACGAAGTGCACGTTCATTACGAGCTATAAGTTAGCCACCTGCCATATTGTTGTAGACAACTCCACTGGTGTCAGGAGAGCCGAATTGGTTGCTCAAATAGGGTCCTGTGTCTTCTTGTAGAACGGCTTCCAATTTTAGTATGCACCAGTGAACTTACCAGCTGCTTAAATCGCCCTCAAAATGCAGCACAAACTAGCAAGAAAGTCCTCTGATCAGAACTATTTAAAAGGGCCCATGCCAGTTTGTCATTTCAGACTGCTGGTTAATTTCCAGGAAGTGTTTGATGTCTACTATTGAGAATATAACAAGCAGGGTGGATAAAAGGAAACAGTAGATGTAGTATATTTGGATTTCTAAGTCATTCGATAAAGTGTCACATAAAAGATTACTACACAAGTTGAGAGGTCATGGTGTTGGGGTATTAGTTATATTATATTATATTATATTATATTATATTAGTACAGAATGAGGCCTAGCTAACTAACAGGAAACATAGTCATGATAAATTGGGTCATTTTCGGGTTGGCAAATTGTAACTAGTGGAGTGCCACAGGGATCAGTACTGGGACCTCAACTACTTACAGTCTATATTAGTAACTTGGATGAAGAGACCCAAGTGTATTGTAGCCAAATTTGCTGATGATTCAAAGTTAGGGAGGAAAGCAAGCTGTGGGGAGAACACAAAGATTCTGCAAACGGGTATAGATGTTGAGTGAGTGGGCAAAAATTTGGCAGATGGAGTATGTGGGAAAATAGGAGGTTATCCTCTTTAGTGGGAAGAATAGAAAAGCAGAATTATGAAATTGGAGAGAGACCGCAGAGATTGCTCCTAATTCGTATGTTCGTATGTAATGCTGCAGTAGAGGGAACTGCGTGTCCTCATACATCAATCACAAAATATTAGCATGCAGCTACAGCAGGCAATTAGGAACGCAAATGGAATGTTGGCCTTTTTCACAAGAGGGATGGAGCAAAAAAGTAGGGAAGCCTTGTAACAACTGTACAGGGCATTGCTGAGACCACATGTGGATTACCACCTACAATTTTGACTTCCTTATTTAAGGAAGGATACGCTTGCATTGGAGGCAGTTCAGAGAAGGTTCACTAGGTTGATTCCCCCTTGTGGAGGAATCTAGAACTAGAGGGCACAGTTTCAAAATAAGGGAATATCGAGAGGAGGAGGATTTTCTTCTCTCAGAGGGTTGTTAATCTTTGGAATTCACTACCCCAGAGGGCATTGGAAGCTGCATCATTGAATATATTTGAGGTTGCGTTGAAGGGATTTTTGATCTACAATGCAGTCAAAGGTTATGGGGGACAGACAGGAAAGTGAAGTTAAGGCCACAATAAGATCAGACATAACCTTATTACATCGTGGGGCGGGCTCAAGTAGCCAAATGGCCTATTCCTGCTCCAAATTTCATCATCTTATTCTAACTCAGGAATGTTCACTTTGTCTACAGAGAGCAAAATTTTGCTGGTGAAGAAGTTGTTGGCTACCTAATAGATATTTTGACTGCAGTTATGATTGGCTTCTGAGGGACCAGAGAAAGCAGAGTATTGTGCTCCCCAAGGACAATGGAAAATGCGAGTGCAGACATCCTGAGGACAGAAGGACAACAATTTTTCCGATTTCTAAATTCCAAGAAGTGACCAAAAGTCTACAAAAGTAACTATTGCCTTTAAAGCAACTTCCCTTGAAACAATTACTTGCATCTTGATGAGGACTGTAAACAGCAATAACTGCTGACACAATCAGAAGATTTCATGTGAAGTTTGAAGTTATGAATTTAGGCCTGGCAGCATACTCACCTACTAATACTGTGATCTGCATACGGCAGTGACCAAAGGCTCATCCTTCTTTAACCCATCTGGAAACTTCCTCCAAAATATTAAAGTTACACCTTTGGGATCGAAAACCACTGGATCTACAGCCTTCCCAAAATCCTGCTATCACAGAAGTGAAAACTCCAATTTTCACTGCGCCCCATCTGGGCGTGACAAAAGTATAATAATTTTCACAATATTTTTCTGGTTTATTGTGAAGTAGGTTTATGGGTGTTATTGTACGATTTAATTACATTTGGAGTCAAGTAGACCGCAAGCTTCAAATCATCAAAAGACACTAGGTGTAGAAATGTGCTTGACATTCTAATGAGTAAACATGGATGCTGGCTTAGCATGTAAGGTGTGAAAGGGATTTGCATTTTTAGATAAATGAAGGGATTGTTTGGATTTCAAAAGGGATCTTAGTCTGTTTACAACTAGCCAGATAAGCAAGACTTAAGGAGTGTGTTTATTTTCCCCAAAGGTTACTGACAATACTGGCAATGTGAAAAATTTTATATTATGAAAAAGATACAGTTTCAAAGACATATGGAACAATAGAATTTACATAGTAAAGAGAGAAACATATATAAAGGAGGATGGAAGGCTATGTAAGGAGGCCATGTAAGATCTAACAGGAGTGTGTGAAACAGCCTTCAAGGAGCCTCTAGCCATTTGTGCATAAGTCTCCTATATAAAGTAACTGGAGTGGGGAAGCCATTTGGAATTCCACCGTAAAGCGGGTACTGTGTTAACTTGCTGGTTTTGTTTTAAATCTAAGATCTATTTTGGACTGTTGCCTTAAAGGGGGAATGTAACTGGGAGCCAGGTTAATTAGAGATTTTAGGGTTTGTTATAGTAGTAAGTAATTCTAGCCTTAAGTATGTGCTTGAAATCTTTTATTTTACTCATAAATATTTTAATTTAATTTTTAAAATCTCTAAAGTTCTTAGTGGACTCATTACTTCTGAATTCAGTGCACACATCTTGTAATAAATAAATTGCAAAACCATTGTGATAGCACAACCAAGTTTCTCTTGTGGATTTAGTCCACCTGGCACACATCATCTGCCAGGTCATTAGACTGAGGAATTTCTGAGCCCTGCTCTTTGAACAGTGGAACTTGGGTCTGAATTTTTCACTGAGGGAGGGCGCGCGCCCAACCCGCTCGAGCATAAAATGACACACGATGGTGTTGGGCGAGCGTCCTGGTGTCATCGCTCACTCGCGTGATATTGCGGTCTGCGGGAGTTGGCAGCTTGCTTGCCGACAATTAGCAGGCCTATTGATGCCATTAAAGTACTAATTGAATTCAACTTTTTGCTGCCGGTCCAACCTTACGGTTGGCGAGCAGGCGAATCAGCTAGGCGGCCTTTGGATTTTTTATGAACCCTCATCCATGGGTGGGACAAGGTTTCCAACGAGAATTGAAATTAAAAAACGTTGTAATGTCATTTATAATATGTCCCTGCTCATGTGACAGATTCACAGGAGGGGACATGTTTTTAACATTTGTAAGTTTTTTATTTTTTAACTTTAAAAGTCTTCAGCTCTCTGAGGCAGCTCTGTGCCTCAGGGAGCTTTCATTGCGCACATTTGCGCAAACTTCTGCACTCGCCCTCCTCCCGACCCATCCCGGCAGCACTCAGTGCTGTAGTGCATGTTTCACGCTGGCTAGCCGTTAATTGGTCAGCCAGCGTGAAATCGATGTCAGGGCCCGATCGCGCGCGGGTGGCGGTCAGTTTTGTGATCACTCCCACCGCACCTGCCTGATGAGGTAAAAATCCTGCCCTTGGAGTTCGACATCATTTTAGGTCATGTTGATTTTCACCCTTTCCTCCCAACAATTCCAACTATACTATTATTTTGTTACTTACCACCAGCAAACATGCTCCAAGAAGGACAGCTTTAATTTTAACATCCAAATCCATTGGAAACTGAATTCCAAAATTATCAATATCCGTGAGGTACTCTCGAATAAGACCTGTCCACTGCTTCGATATCTTTCCAACAATGCTAGTCTCATCCAGACTTACAACCTAGTAAAAGCATCAAAGCAGGAAACACTTTAATTTGATCCAAATGATAAGAGAAATAACCTGTTTTTCATTTCCCTCAGCTGACTTTCAACTTTTCAATTTAAGTTAAAAGGTTAGGCTATTGAACACAATGCTGGTAAACCTGCAAGTGATTCCTTCTCCCTTGTCAGGATGAGTCATTTAGAAATCATGGTTACTAATTGAAAATGTTCTACCATTCCCAAGCAACAATATCACACAAATCATTGAATATATATATCTATCCAATATATCTATATCGATATCTATCGTTGTGGGGTTTTACAATTATCAACAAATCTCTGCCTCAGTTTTCAGCTTTATTAATAGAAATTCCAAAATATTACAGATGAGATATCATCCTGTGTTAACTATTTTTAATGGTGATCTGGGAGACTACAAGACTTATGCACGGCCTCACAAATTTACAGGACCCAGACCAATCCTTGCTGGCCCTATTAGCTGGAAACTGGGATCTCCTTTTAAGAACATGGGAACATAAAAAATAGGAGCAGGAGAGGATCATACAGCCCATTGAGTCTTCTCCACCATTGAATAGGATCATGACAGATCTTGGGTTTCAACTCCACTTTACTGCCCACTCCCCATATCTGTTGATTCCAAGGGAGACCAATAATCTGTCTATCTCAGTCTTAAATATATTCAATGGTGGCACACCCACTACACACTGGGTAGAGAATTCCAAATATTCACAACCCTTTGAATGAAGAGATTTTCACTTATAAAATGGGACAGTGCAGTTCTCACTGCTAGGTACATAACAGTGCAACCCCTTCATCCTGCCCAATCAGCCTGGATAGAAGACCATCCCATTAAGAAACATGTGGCTGAAACACTTGTGGGGCACATCCCAATGTAGAAGTTCAGTCTCGCCTCAACCAAGGAAAATACAACACTGTATTTGGCATACTCTTAGCCACATATAGCTAAATCCATCCTTTTACTTTCTACCCAACTCAAATTGCCTCCCAATGATGAAGAGAACAGCATAGGAGGAAAAAGTTACCAATTACTAAGAACCATAACCCACTCAGGCAGGCAAGGGCAGTGACCACAACAAAGCTGTGGGTAATGACCTCCAGCTTCCGTGATATAGCTGAATCCCAGAGACCATAAAGGACTGAATTGCTTTGATCCTTAAACCTGCTTTGCTTCCAGCCCAAGCACACATAGGCTAAGAAACTTTAAAGTACTCATACCTAAAGCACCTGGCAATGTAAATGTGCAGTAGCTGCATAAAATATATATCGATACCAAGAAACAGTGCACCAGAAAACAGTTATGGGCCTAACAACATCTTGACCGTAGTGAAGATTTGTGCTCCAGAACTAGCCGTGGCCCTAGCCAAGCTGTTCCAGTACAGCTACAACACTGGCATCTACCTGAAAAGCTGTCCAACTATGTCCTGTCTACAAAAAGCAGGGCAAGTCCAATCTGGCCAATTACTGCCCAATCAGCCTACTCTCAATCATTAGCAAGGCAATGGAAGGTGTCATCAACATTCTGACTGAAGGAATGACAATATATTTCATCGATCCTGAGTCAGAATCCTGGAACTCCCTCCCTAACAGCATTGAGGTATCTTCACAACACAGGCTGCAGTGGTTCAAGGGGTAGCTCAAAACCACCTTCTAAAGGTCAATTAAGGATAGGCAGTAATTGTTGTGCTTTGCTAGCAACACCAATACCCCATGAACAAATTTAAAACAATGCAACTTCTTGAAAAAGTCCATGCAAGTGTATTTACACTAACTCTTGAGTTTGCTGAAAAGTTAAATGTTGAATCAAACTTATCCATTTCCACTCTCATATTATTGTCACCTCTCTAAGTCCACCATTGTCTTTCTGCTTCTGAAACTCTCAGTTATGTATATGTCACCTCCAGGTTCAACTATTAGACATTCTCTAGTCAATCTCTTATTCTCCAACCTTCAGCTTATCCTATGCTCAGCTGACTGGATCCTATCCTGCCAAGTACCACTAATCCAAGACCCCTGTACTTACTGACCTACATTAGTTTCCACTTTAACACCTAAAATTTAAAATTCTTATCCTCGTATTCAAATCCCTACTTGGCCTCACACCTCTCCAGCTCCACAAGCTTCCCCAGCTCTACAACCTCTTTGAACTTTGCATTTCCAACTCTAGGGATTTGTGAATTCCTCAATCCCTCTGTCCCATCATTATCTACTGTGTCTTAACTCTGAAATACTGGCCCCAAACCTTTCCACCTCCCTTTCTGCTTTTAAGACCCTTCTGGGACAAGAGAGCTGTTTTATGAGAAGCTAAAATGGGTCCATATTCTCTGGTGTTTAGAAGAAAAAGAGGGCTAAGAGGAAGAATAAGAATAAGGGTAGATGCTGAACGGTTATTAGGTTCACAGTCTCAGTATAAGGAGTTCACCATTTAGGGCTGAGATGAGGAGCAAACACTTAGAAAGTTATGAATCTTTGGAATCCCCTGCCAAAGAGGGCTATGGTGCTCAGGCGATGAGTATATTTTAGGGCACTAAGGGAATTAAGGGGCAGACGGATAAAGCAGGAAAGTGCAGTTGATTTGGAAGTATAGTCATGCCCTTATTGAATTGCAGAGCAGATTCGAGAAGCCTTATGGCCTACTCTTGCTCCCATTTCTTATGATCTTAAAATTCCCTTCTTCGATCAAACTTTTAATCACATCTATTAATACCTCCTCAATAGTTCAATGTTGATTATGAAGCATGTTGGGATGTTTGCCTACATTAAAACCACTATATAAGTGCAAAGTTGTTGTGTTTCCCTATGTTACAACAGCAGTTATGCATCAAAAGTACTTCATTGGCAACACTGTAGGACATCCTGAGATTAAAGAAGAAGCTGCATAAATGAAAGTTCTCTCTTCCTACTTAACTCAAGTTTAAGTCATCCAAATGAACAGATGCAAATATTATCCCCAGACAAAACTTCATGAAATACTTATTCAATTAGCTTTAAGATATAAACCTAGAAATCTCTGATATTCACTTTAAGGTTGCATTAACTGAAAATATTTCACGCATTTTAATGCAGAAGTTAACCCTGCTTTGCATAAATGTTTATTGCCTCAACTAAAAGTACAAGACAAAGGAATTACATCTAAGTGTATTAACATTCACACACTTAGGGGACCAACAATCTATTAGTGGTAAAGAGATAAATGAACACTTTACATGTCATCCAATTAAGTAAGCGATACTTTGTCCCCAATATTTATGGGAGGTAGGAAGGAGGCGGCGGCAGGGCAGTGCATGTTTGCAGCCAGGAAATCCAGAATGCCAGGGATGCGGAGGTCCTACATAGTTTCCCACTCACCCACAGTCAGTGAGATTGAGAGGCTGGCCAACTGCCAGGCAGGAAAGCCAGTGGTAGAATGTGCAGCCTGTAATTTCTGGAGACAAAGCCCGACAATCAAGAGCTGGTGTGGGTGGGAATGATTGGAGAGCAGCAGTAAGGAAGAAGGGAGGGAGTAAGAGATCATGCCACAAGTTTTGTCTGAGGGGCTGGGGAGGAGTCCTTCTGGCCCACAAGCAGTGCTGTAAACAACTGCCTGCTGGATGTCTGCTCCTGCCTCCTTTTAGCTGCCAGGTTTCTCTTTCCCTGGGAAACTTGATCCACAGCTGTTAAATTCAAATGACTCCGAAAATCCGAGGAACTGAGCCTCATTAAAATATTATAATTCTGGGTCAGTGTGGGTTACTCAAACATCCCCAAATCTACCAGGGTTAAACTGGAAGTAGGCATATCCACAGCAGATTGGTGTGGATTGTACATTTTTTTAAACCAAGTTAACACTGCTCCCTCACCCTGCCCATTGTGGGGGTGGGGAGTTAAAATCCCTCCTCTCATTTATATTAGCAGGACTTCACCAGAAAATAAAAAGTAGAGAATAGCATGCTGGAATGAAATTTTGGCTGCATTTCATCTGTTTTTGTGCAAGTTGTCATTGAAGGTCAATAAAATATATCCCTATTACACTTACATCAAAGTTTACATCACCAAGACAACTGAATGCCAAGCAGGGACCTTTGACTTTCAACACTGTTTCATGCTTTTCATTCTGGATGCTGAATTTAGGTATAAAGGGATGCCATTCCTGGGCAACATAGCCAATAGTTTTTCCTGGTGGTGCCTGAACTTCCATCTGCAAAACAAATATAATAAATGTATTAAATTGCTAACACATTTTGGAACATTAATATAAATTGAAAGAATAATCAGGCATTATTTTTCACGGGGAGGTGGTGGCATAGTGGTATTGTCACTGGACTGGTATTCCAGAGACCCAGTGTAATGCACTGGGGACCTGGGTTCAAATCCCACCATGGTGGTGAAATTTGAATTCAATAAAAATCTGGAATTATGGTCATGAAACCACTGTCGACTGTTGTTAAAAACCCATCTGGTTCATTTTAGGGAAGGAAACCTGCCAAACCTGCATATCTGGTCTGGCCTATATGTGACCTCAGGCCCACAGCAATGTGGTTGACTCTTTGAAAAAAAATGCCCTCTGAGCAATTAGTGATGGGCAATAAATGCTGGCCTAGCCAGCGACAGTCACATCCCATGAACAAATAAATAAAAAAGATAAAGTAAGTTAGAAAATAAAACAAAATCAACTTAATATAAATTCAAAAAGTGCTCAGGACCCATCTTTAGAAATATTTACTATCAATCAATACTAGCTAAACAAAGTTCAGTACTAATGTATAATCCTTCTCACACTTCTAGATTCTAATGTATTTTGCTCCAATCTCAATTTTACTCGTCTCTCTATTTTAACAATATTATTTCACTACTTTGAGCTCCAAGTATGCCTTCCTATACAACCTTCCTCCTCTGTGCTCAAGATGCTGATGCCAGAAATCATAATCGCTTATTCTGCCAGGAACCACCAACCAAAGGAATTCTTACCTCCCCCTCAATCTTTCCTTCCTCATGCAATGTACAAGTCTTTTAAGCCCAAGGCTGTCACCAGCTAATCAATGTTTTTGAATTATTCCACTCCTCTGTTTCCCTAACTTTACTAATATCCTCTGCTACAAGTCTTAGACCCGTACTCTGGATTTTCAACAAAGAAAACAAAATTCAGTGCTCACCATGCATTTTTGTATGCTGAATCCCCTACTATCAACATCCTGGGGATTAGCATTGACCATAAACTGAACTGGACTAGCCATATAAATACTGTGGCTAGAAGAGCAGGTCAGAGGCTAGGAATCTTGCAGCAAGTAACTCAACCCCAGACTCCAAAGCCTGTCCACCATCTACAAGCCACAAGTCAGAAGTGTGATGGAATACTCTCCACGTACCTGGATGAGTGCAGCTCCAACAACACTAAAGAAGCTTGACATCATCCAGGACAAAGCAGCCAACTTGATTGGCACCCCATCCACAAACATTCACTCCTTCCACCACCTACGCATAATGGCAGCAGTGTGTACCATCTACAAGATGCACTGCAGGGACTCACCTTAGATGTCACCTTCCAAACCCATGACCACTACCATCTAGACAGTCAAGGGCAGCAGACACATGGGAATACCGCTACCTGGAAGTTCCCCTCCAGGACAGTCACCACCCTGACTCAGAAATATATCATCGCTTCTTCACTGTTGCTGGGTCAAAATCCTGGAACTCCCTCCCTAACAGCACTGGGGTGTACCTACACCACATGGACTGCAGCAGCACAAGGAGGCAGCTCACCACCACTTCTCAAGGGCAATTCAGGATCAGCAAAAATGCTGGCGTTCCCAGTGATGCTCACAAGCCATGAAAGAATAAGAGAACCTAACAATGTAATTGGAAGCTACCTTGTTGCGCCATGTTGCCCAAAGATTAATTCAAATTATAAAGGGTGGAATCATCTAAGTGCGGTAGCTGACGGGATGTTTTACCCACCGGCTGCAATGGCGGGTTTTCGTGCAGTATCATTTCATTCTGCCTCATTAATACTGTACACTTGGGAAACATGTCAGATTGCTGGCAGGGTGGCTTCTGATTCGCCCACCCCGCCATCACCTCAGGCCTTCAGGCACCATATTTAAAGGGAGTCCCTGCACAAAGCTAGCACTCTAAGGGATCGGTAGCTGCTGCAAAGTCATGGTGGCTAATTTGCTGCCCCCAAATTTAGCTACGCCTCCCTAGGGCGCAGCGGAGGGCTGCCATGAAATCCTCTAACACTGCGCTGGGCAAAGCCCAGCAAGCAAGTTCACCAATCCAGCATGGCAGGTGGTGGCATCGATGTACGAGATGGTTTTTTTTTGACCTGTACAACTAAGGAACAGGCTATCCAAGATTTGGTATGATGCAATGAGGAGGGGTTAATTAATAACATTGTTGTGTGGGGTGTTTTAGGAAACAAGTGACCAAAATATGATAGAATTCTTCATTAGGATGGAAAGTGAAGTAGCCCAATCTGAAACTAGGGTCCTAAATCTAAATAAAGGGAACTGTGAAGCTATGAGGGGTGAGCTGCTAAACTAGATTGGGGGACTTCATTAAAAGGCATGATGTTGGATAGACAATGGCTACTATTTAAGGAATGAATGTGTGCATTGCAACAGTTACACATTCCTTTCTGGTGCAAGAACACAACAGGAAAAGCAGACAAACCATGGCTAACAAAAGAAATGAAGGCTAGTATTAGTTCCAAAGAGGAGTCCTATAAAGTTTCTAGAAAAAATAGCAAGCCTGAGGATTGGGAGGAGATTAGAATTCAGCAAAGGATGGCCAAGAGGTTGATTAAGAGGGGAAAAATAGAGTATGAGGGTAAACTTGCAAGGAACATAAAAGCAGACTGTATAAATTTCTATAAGTATGTAAAAAGAAAAGGGCTACTGAATACAAATGTAGGTCCCTTACAGTCTGGAACGTGAGGATTTATAATAGAGAACAAGGAAATGGCAGAGCAATTAAACAACTGCTTTAATTCTGTCTTCACGGAGGAAGACACAATAACCTCCCAGAAATGCTAGGGAACCAAGTGTCGAATGAGAAGGAAAAATTGAAGGAAATTAGTGTTACTAAAAAAAAGTGCTGGAGAAATTAATGGGACTGAAAGCCAATAAATCCCCAGGGCCTGATATTCTACTTCCCAGGGTACTAAAGGAGGTGGCCATGGAAATAGCAGATGCGTTGGTTGCCCTCTTCCAAAATTCTGTAGATTCTGGAACAGTCCTGGCAGATTGGAGGGTGGCAAACGCGACCCCACTATTTAAAAAAAGGATGGAGGGAGAAAACAATGAATTGCAGACCGCTTAGCCTAACATCAGTAGTAGGGAAAATGCTAGAGTCTAATATAAAGGATGTGATAACAGAACACTTAGAAAATATCAACGGGATTAGACAAAGTCAACATGGATTTATGAAAGGGCAATCACGTTTGACAAGCCTACAGGAATTTTTTTTTTGAGGACGTAACTAGCAGAACAGATAAGGGAGAACCAACGAATGTGGCGTATTTGGCTTTTCAAAAAGCTTTTGATAAAGTCCTACTTAAGAGGTTAGTGTGTAAAATTAAAGCACATGGGATTGAGGGTAATATGTTGGCATGGATTGAGAATTGCTTAGCAGACAATAAAGAGAGTCATTCAGCCCTTTAAGCCTGCTCCGCCATTCAATATGATCATGACTGATCCTCTACTTCCACACCTGCAGTATTGTGCGCAGTTTTGCTCTCTTTACCTAAGGAAGGATATACAAGCCACAGAGGGAGTACAGCGAAGGTTGATCAGACTGAGTCCTGAGATGGCAGGATTGTCATGCGAGGAGAGATTGGGTCAACTAGGCCTGTATTCACTGAGTTTAGAAGAATGAGGGGATCTCATTGAAACATATAAAATTATGACAGGGCTGGACAGACTGGATGCAGGGACGATGTTTCCTCTGGCTGGGATGTCTCAAACAAGGGGTTACACCCTCAGGATATGGGGTAGGCCATTTAGGACTGAGATGAGGAGAAACTTCTTCACGCAGAGGGTGGTGAACCAGTGGAATTCTCTACCACAGAAGGCTGTGGAGGCCAGGTCACTGAATATATTAAAGGAGGAAATAGATTTATAGACTCTAAAGGCATCAACGGGTATGGAGAGAGAGCGGGAGTATGGCACTGAGATAGTGGATCAGCCATGATCATATTGAATGGCGGAGCAGGCTCAAGGGGCTGAATGACCTACTCCTATTTTCTACGTTTCTTTATTTCTATTGTGCACAGACCTGTCGGGTGTATTTGTGATGGTCACACACCAGCTGAAGATTCAGTGAATGGAATCCCTTGCAGTTGACATAATTGAATGCTTGTTGCCATAGAGATCTAAGCGCCACGTGAATGCAGCCAATGGCACCCTGCACCTGTGGAAAACCTGAGATCTGCGCAAATCCCAATGCCTTTGCTTCCTGAGCCTGGGAAAAATGCACAAAGTTCTGTGCTTTCACTAAAGTGGCGCTGTGACTCCTGGATGCACAGGTGCGTCAGGGCTTGCAAGATTTCACACAGGTCACCTGTGGAGCCATGGAAGGAGCCACTGGTGTAAAAATTGAGCGCAACAGTCAGTTTCATGGCCACTGGCAGTGGATGCCCTCCATATCCCCATGGCACCAATTCCTCTAGCAGGTGGCATGTGTGGCAGACCAGTTCCCTAGACATGTGCAGCCTTCGGTGACACTGGTTTTCAGTCACCTGCAGGAATGACAAGCGCCGTCTATAGACCCTGGGTCTAGTGAGGCACCTATGAGCAATGGTTCTCTGTGGACCTTCATCTGCGTGCACAACAGGCCCGGCTGCCCCTTCATCTTGAGGGAGGTGCTCCTCCCTTTACTGAGCCCGGTGCCTCCACTGCTCTCTTCTTTTCTGGTCTCTGTGAGCCATGAGGCATACTGCTAAATCACCAGGCTCCATGATCCTGATATTCTCCTCCTGCAGGATCAAAGAGAGAGATGCGTGGGTTAGCATATGCGTCCTAATAGCTTCCCCTTGGTTAAGTCTGAAGGCCCCTTTATGCCTGCAGGAGAGTGGTGGCCATCACTAGGATGGCCAGCATGTAGCGCGTTTCCTGGCTGTCCGAAACCCTACCCACCTCCACCCTGCTCCACTTGACCGATTGGCGGCAACTTCAGCCACTCTGCTGCATGCTGTACTCTCAGCTCATGCGCAGGCATTCTCCTAACCCGCACTGCAAGGCTGCACTGTTAGCTTGAACCATGAGGGATACTGGCCCAAAACTTCCTTCACCAGTGACTGCGCCATGGCCATCTTTCACAAGGGCATTGTACAACTTGCCCAGTCGGCCAATTGCTCTGCTGCCACCTAAAACGCACATTAATTTGCAGTCTGCTCCCGAGGGATGAAAAGTTCTGGAGCATTTGTTGGCACTTTCATGCTTTTGAGTTGCTTGAAAATTTCAGAGGCCCGATTCTAAGCATGTCAACGGAGCTGCAGCTGAATGGTCTCAGTTGTGGAAGAATGCTCACTTTTGGCAAGTTTTTCCATGCTTGTGGCCGCTTCCCTCAATCCTCCCCTTCCCCCACACCACCATGTGCTTCCTTCAATCTGTGATGCCTAGCCCCCTTCCCCCTGACATGTGCATGTGTACTTCCTTCACCCCAGCATGTGCTTGAGTATTTCCTTCAGACTGTGCTGCCTCCCCGACACACCCACCCCCTGGTAGCCTGACCTGCACTGGAGCCCTTGCCCCGGCACCGCACTAAAAATGGAAAAAAGGAATTTGCCTGTGCCCCTTGGGAATGTCCTATGGGCAATACTCTCACAAGCGCTGCGCAAGGTTGTGTGCACTCACCTTCGAGTTCCCCTTGAAGTTCAGCTCGCCAGGTGCACGTCTTTTAAAGGCAGTCATGAGCACCCTGTTCTGAAGTCACACTGACGTGGATGGTAAATTTGATATGGGGGAATGTTTCTGATGAGCAGAGCTTATACTTAGATGCAAATGTGTTAAAATGATATTCCTGACGTGCAGCGCTAGGAATCGCGGGCCACCACTGACTGTTTTACACCGTATTGTTCCCCCCACCGCCCGTCATGATGCCCGACGCCAATGGGGCTGGAAAATTCTAGCCAAAGTTTTTATTTAATGTCTATTTCTTTTCATAATCCTCAAAACCTCAAATCATACTAAACTTCCTCCCCTTTATATTCTAGCCCTCTTATTATACAGACTAACATTCCAGTAGCATTTTGATTTTTCTCTGTAACGAATTACCACATTTTAGTGATCTGTGTACATGGGCCCCTAAATCTCTGAACTTCCATTGTTACAAGCATTTTATCATTTAAACAATTCTCAGATATATCCGTTTTTGTTGGGATGATATTACACTTTTGTTGAAATCCATTTTCCACAATTTTGCCCATTCACTTAATCGATCAATGTCACTTTTTAATTTGATGCTCCTGACTACACTACCACAAGTTTACAATTTGAATTGGGTACATCAGCAGATATTGGGCACACTCCAAATCATGGGGAGCAAGGTCTCATTTATTGTAGTGATTTTTGACACAAACAAGAGAAATGTGTGAATAGAAAACGGTAAAACCCAACACATCCTCGTAAAAAAGTTTTGAAGCAACCTTGAAAATCCTGCCATGGCAGATGGTGGAATCTGAATTCAATAAAGTCTGGAATTAAAAGTCTGATGATGACCTCCACTGTCCCTAGCATTTTACCATTTAAACAATTCTCAGATATAATCTTTTTTGGTTCAAAATGGGATGCTATTACACTTTTGTTGGAATCCATTTTCCACAATTTTGCCCAGTCACTTAATCGATCAATGTCACTCTGTCATTGTCGATTGTTGTAAAAACTCCATCTGGTTCACCAATGCCCTGTAGGGTAGAAAATCTGTCGATCTTACCAGGTCTGGCCTACATGCAGTTCCAGACCCACAGCAATCTGGTTGACTCTTAAAATGCCCTCTGAAATGGCCTTGGAAGCCCACTCAGTTGTAACAAACTGCTACAAGTCAAAAAAAGGAACAAATCAGACAGACCACCCAGCATCGACCTAGGCACTGGAAACAACAACGGCAATCTCAGCCCTTTTGACCCTGCAAAGTCCTCTTTACTAACATCTGGGGGGATAGTGCCAAAACTGGGAGCGCTGTCTCACAGACTAGTCAAGCAACAGCCTGGCATAGTTGTCCTCATGGAATCATATCTTACAGATAATGTCCCAGACAGCACCATCACCATCTCTGCCTATGTCCTGTCCCACCGCCAGGACAGGCCGAGTAGAGGTGGCGGCACAGGGGAGTACAGTCAGGAGGGAGTTGTGCTGGGAGTCCTCAACATCGACTCCGGGCCACATGAATCTCATGGCATCAGGTCAAACACAAGCAAAGAAACCTCCTGCTGATTATCATGTACCGCCCTCCCTCAGTTGATGAATCAGTGCTCCTCCATGTTGAACACCACTTGAGGATGACAAGAGTGGTGCTCTGGGTGGGGGACTTCAAAGTCCATCACCAAGAGTGGCTCGGTAGCACCACTACTAACCGAGCTGGCCGAGTCCTAAGTGACATAGCTGCTAGACTGGGTCTGTGGCAGGTAGTGAGGGAACCAACACGAGGGAAAAACATACTTGATCTCATCCTCACCAACCTGCCTGCCACAGATGCATCTGTCCATGGCAGCATCAGTAGGAGTGACCACTGCACAGTCGTTGTGGAGGCGAAGTCCCACCTTCACATTGAAGATACCCTCCATCATGTTGTGTGGCATGACCACAGTACTAAACGGGATAGATTTTGAACAGATCTAGCAACTCAAGACTGGGCATCATGAGGCGCTGTGGCCATCAGCAGCAGCAGAATTGTACTCAAACACAATCTGTAACCTCATGGCCCAGAATATTCCCCACTCTAGCATTACCATCAAATCAGGGGATCAGCCCTGGTTCGATGCAGGAAGGGCATGCCAGGTACAACACCAGGAATACCTAAAAATGTGGTGTTAACCTGGTGAAGCAATAACACAGGACTACTTGTGTGCCAAACAGCATAAGCAGCAAGTGATAGACAGGGCTAAGCGATCCCACAACCAACGGATCAGATCTAAGCTCTGCAGTCCTGCCACATTCAGTCGTGAATGGTGGTGGACAATTAAATAACTCACTGGAAGAGAAGGCTCCACAAATATCCCCATCCTCAATGATGGAGGAGGCCAGCACATCAGTGCAAATGATAAGGCTGAAGCATTTGCTACAATCTTCAGCCAAAAGCACCGAGTGGAAGATCCATCTCGGCCTCCTCCAGAGGTCCCCAGTATCACAGATGCCAGTCTTCAGCCAATTCGATTCACTGCACGTGATATCAAGAAACAGCTGAAGGCACTGGATACTGCAAAGGGTAGAGGTCCTGACAATATTCCGGCAATAGTACTGAAGATCTGTGCTCGAGAACTTGCTGTGCCCTTAGCCAAGCTGTTCCAGTACAGCTACAACACTGGCATCTACCTGGCTATGTGGAAAATTGCCCAGGCATGTCCTGTACACAAAAAGCAGGACAAATCCAACCCGACCAATTATCGCCCCAGTCTACTCTCCATCGTCAGCAAAGTAATGGAAAGGGTCATCAACAGTGCTATCAAGCGGCACTTGCTTAGCAATAACCTGGTCACTGAGGCCAAGTTTGGGTTCCGCCAGGGCCACTCAGCTCCTGACCTCATTACAGCCTTGGTTCAAACATGGACAAAAGAGCTGAACTCCCGAGGTGAGGTGAGACTAACTGCCCTTGACATCAAGGTCGCATTTGACAGTGTGACATCAAGGATCCCTAGCAAAACTGGAGTCAATGGGAATCAGGGGAAAAACTCTCTACTGGCTGGAGTCATACCTAGCCCAAAGGAAGATGGCTGTGGTTGTTGGAGGTCAGTCATCTCAGCTCCAGAAAATCACTGCAGGAGTTCCTCAGGGTAGTGTCCTTGGCCCAACCATCTTCAGCTGCTTCATCAATGACCTTCTTTCCATCATAAGGTCTGAATTGGGGACATTCGCTGATGATTGCACAATGTTCAGCACCATTCGTGACTCCTCAGATACTGAAGCATTCCATGTCCAAATGCAGCAAGACCTGGGCAATATCCAGGCTTGGGCTGACAAGTGGCAAGTAACATTCACACCACACAAGTTCAGGCAATGACCATCTCCAACAAGAGAGAATCCAACCATTGCCCTTGATGTTCAATGGCATTACCATCACTGACTCCCCCACTATCAACATCCTGGGGGTTACCATTGACCAGAAACTGAACTGGACTAGCTATATAAATACTGTGGCTACTAGAGTAGGTCAGCGGCTAGGAATCTTGTGGCGAGTAACTCACCTCCTGACTCCCCAAAGCCTGTCCACCATCTACAAAGCACAAGTCAGGAGTGTGATGGAATACTCCCCACTTGCCTGGATGAGTGCAGCTCCCACAACACTCAAGAAGCTTGACACCATCCAGGACAAAGCAGCCCGCTTGATTGGCACCACATCCACAAACATTGACTTCCTCCACCACCGACGCACAGTAGCAGCAGTGTGTACCATCTACAAGATGCACTGCGGGGATTTACCAAGGCTCCTTAGACAGCACCTTCCAAACCCATGACCACTACCATCTAGAAGGACAAGGGCAGCAGATAGATGGGAACACCACCACCTGGAAGTTCCCCTCCAAGTCACTCACCATGCTGACTTGGAAATATATCTCCGTTCCTTCACTGTCACTGGGTCAAAATCCTAGAATTCCCTCCCTAACAGCACTGTGGGTGTACCTACACCACATGAACTGCAGCAGTTCAAGGAGGCAGCTCACCACTATCTTCTCAAGGACAATTAGGGATGGGCAATCAATGCTGGCTCAGCCAGCAAAGCCCACATCCCATGAATGAATAAAAAATGTTTTAAAATGTGGTCTCAACTCTACTTACCTGCCCCTTACCCCATAACCCTCGACTCCTTTGTCTATAAAAAAAAAAAAAATCTGACAGCCTTAAATAAAGTCAATGACCCAGCCTCCACTACTTTCTGGGGAAGAGAATTCCACAGACTAGCGACATTCAGAGAAAAGAATTCTCCTCATCTATGTCTTAAAAATGAGACCTCGTATTTTTAAACTGTGTCCTCTAGTTCTAGTCACCCCACAAGAGGAAACATCTTCCCACCCACTCTATCATCCTCAGGATTAATAAGATTCAATAGGACCACCTCTTATTCTTCAAAAGGTCCAACTGGTTCAATCGTTATTCATATGATAAGCCCTTCGTCCCAGGAATGAGCTGAAGTGAGACTTCTCTGAACCGTTTCTAACAATTATATCCTTTTTCAAATAAGCCGACCAAAACTGTACACAGCACTCACGAAGTAGTCTCACGAAGGCCTTGTACAGCTGCAGAAAAGCTTCCCTATTTTTACATTCAATCCCACTTGCAATAAATGGCAACATTCCATTTACCTTCCTAATCACCTGCTGTACCCACACTCTAATTTTCAGTGATTCAAGTGCCAGGACATCCAGATCCCTCTGTATCACCGAGTTCTGTAATATTTCTCCATTTAAATAGTATACTGCTTTTCTATTCTTCCTGCCAAAGTGGACAAGTTCGCATTTTCACATATCAACTCCATCTGCCAAAGTTTTGCCCACTCACTTAACCTAGCTATTTCCCTTTGTAGGCTCTCAACCTCTTATTGACAACTACTTTCCTACCAGCTTGGTGTCATCAGCAAATCTAACATACATTCAGTCCTTTCATCCAATTCATTGATATAGATTGTAAATAGTTGAGGCTCCAGCACTGATCTCTGTGGCGTTCCACGAGTCACAGCTTGCCAACTTGAAGACGACCAATTTATCCCGACACACTGCTTCCTGTTAGCTAACCAGTCCTTTATCCTTGCTAATGTTACCCTCTACCCCATGAGTTCTTATTTTGTGTAGTAACCTTTGATCTGGCAACTTATTTGGAAATCCAGGCACACCACATCTACTGGTTCTGCTTCATTCAGCTTGCTTGTTACTTCCTCAAAGAACTCTAATAAATCAGTTAAACATGATTTCCCTTTCACAAAACCATGCTAACTCTGCCAGATTCCATTTATGATTTTCTAAGTATCCCGCCTTTAATAACGACCACATTAATAATGAATTCTAGCAATTTCTTGATGACAGATGCTGGCACCATCTACAATGGCAGTACACCCACAGTCTCCTAGTATGGTAACTGTTTAAAATCATGCTCAACATTGCTAGATTGTAAGAAATGTAATATTCTGTGTCTTGGATATGCTTTTTTACATTTGCAATTTAAAAGAAATTAAGAATATAATGTGAGAAAACACAATAGCCACTGAACGAAGTCACAGAATTTTTCTTATGTAGCAATGTAAAAACAAATGTTAGGTACTTGATGTCGTATGAAAATCAGCAAGGTTTAAATCATTAGTCCTGACAGCTTGATTATGCATTCTCCATCCCTGTTGCTATTCAGTGTGCATTCTGGAAGCTTTATGTAGATATTTCTGGATCTCAATGGAGATTTTGGCAAGATCTCACTGGAAATAAATGAACTTGAAACAAGTACTTAGTTGCTTTGCGAAACATAGAAGCAGTGCCTTCAAGCGTACAAATCTTTAAGATACCTTACTGTATTCCAGCATATCATAGGTGAGGAAGCTGCTGTGACTGCACAGAATTACAGAATCCTGGAGAATCTCCTCTGCACCCCCTCCAGTGCAATCACATCTTTCCTATAATGTGGCGACCAGAATTGCACACAGTACTCCAGCTGTGGCCTCACCAAGGTTCTATACAACTCCAGCACGACCTCCCTACTTTTGTAATCTATGCCTCGATTGATAAAGGCAAATGTCCCATGTGCCTTTTTCACCACCCCACTAACATGCCTTCAGAAATCTATGGACAAACACACCAAGGTCCCTTTGTTCCTCAGAACTTCCTAGTGTTATGCCATTCATTGAATACTTCCTTGTCAAATTACTCCTTCCAAAGTGTATCACCTCTCACTTTTCAGGGTTAAATTCCATCTGCCACTTATCTGCCCATTTGACCATCCCATCTATATCTTCCTGTAGCCCAAGACAGTCAACCTCACTGTTAACCACCCAGCCAATCTTTGTATCATCCGCAAACTTACTAATCCTACCCCCGACGTAGTCATCTATGTCGTTTATATAAATGACGAATAATAGAGGACCCAGCAGAGATCCCTGTGGTACGCTAGTCACTAAAGCAGCCTTCTGTCATCACCTTCTGTCTCCTACAACTACGCCAATTTTGAATCCACCTTATCAAATTACCCTGTATTTGCCATGTGCATTTGCCTTCTTTATAAATCTCCCATGTGGAACTTTGTCAAAGGCTTTGCTGAAATCCATATAAACTACATCAACTGCCTTCTTTCCATCATAAGGTCTGAAGTGGGGACGTTCGCTGATGATTGTACAATGTTCAGCACCATTCGTGACTCCTCAGATACTGAAGCAGTCCATGTCCAAATGCAGCAAGACCTAGACAATATCCCCATCAAGATACACTGGAGTTAGAACTGATGTTTCTATATTACAGCATACAACAAAAATCAGTAAAATCGGCAGGCATTGTAAATCAGCCTTGAAGAGAACCTCAGCATTGGAGCTTACTTCCTTTGTGGGAATCAGAGGCAGAGGACCAATGGTTCAGTTCTGACAGAGTGTCCACACCTGAAACATTAACTTCTCTGTTCTCTCCCCAGGTCCTGCCTGGCCTGCAGAATGTTGCCAGCATTTTCTGTTTTTGTTTTAAATTTCCATCATCTGCAATTCCCTTCTGGTTTTCTGGACCAATAGCTTAGATATATTTATATTAATAAATCTTCTGATCACTCATGCTAGAGTTTGTCGCAGATCCAGAGCCAATGTTAAGCAAGTTAAGCAGTTAAAACAATCTTTAGTGTCAGGTTCCTGTTTATATCAAAACGTAGAAGTTCTTTCTTTACAGATTGCACAGTTCCAGTTAATAAACTGCACCAATATCAGGCAAAAAATAATATAATTTGGGAGACAAGGCTATAAAAGTGTTCCACAAGATGGCAGATAAAATAAAGTGTTTTTAAAAATGCACTGATATTACAACATGGGGAGGCGGTGGCGTAGTGATATTGTCTAGTAATCCAGAGACCCAGGGTAATGCTCTGGGGACCGGGGTTCGAATACCCTGGAATTTGAATTCAATAAAAATCTGGAATTAAAAGTCCAATGATGTCAATTGTTGTAAAAACCCATCTGGTTCACCAATGTCCTTAGCAGCCATCCTTAACAATGTGGTTGGCTACAAAGCCTCAAATAAAAAGGAATGAAACCGGAAGGCCCACCCGCCATCGACAACGGCGAACTTAGCCCCGGTCAACCTTGCAAAGTCCTCCTTACTAATATCTGGAGGCTAGTGCCTGAATTGGGAGAGCTGTCTCAAACTAGTCAAGCAACAACCTGACATAGTCATCCTCACAGAATCATATTTTACAGATAATGTCGCAGACATCGCTATCACCATCCCTGGGATGGCATCCTCTCCCACTGAGAGGACAGACCCAGCAGAGGTGTACAGTCAAGAGGGAGTTCCCCTGGAAGTCTTCAATGTCGACTCCAGACCCCATGAAGTCTTATGGCATGGGGAAAGAAACCTCCTGATTACCACATACCTCCCTCAGCTGTTGAATCAGTGAACATCACTGAGAAAGCAAGGGCGCAGAATCTATTCTGGGTAGGAGACTTCAATGTCCATCACCAAGAGCGTCTCTGTAGCACCACTACTGACCGAGCTGGCCGAGTCCCAAAGGACATAGCTGCTAGACAGGGAACCAACAAGAGGGAAAAACATACTTGACCTCATCCTCACCAACCTGCCTGCCTGACAGTATCGGTAGGAGTGACCACCGCGCAGTCATTGTGGAGATGAAGTCGTGTCTTCACATTGAGGATACCCTCCATCATGTTGTGTGGCAGTACTACAGTGCTAAATGGGATAGATTTTGAACAGATCTAGCAACTCAAGGCTGGGCATCCATGAGGCGCTGTGGGCCATCAGCAGCAGTAGAATTGTACTCGAACACAATCTGCAACCTCATGGCCTGGCATATCCCCCACTCTACCATTACCATCAAGCCAGGGGATCAACCCTAGTTCAATGAACAATGCAGGAGGGAATGCCAGGAGCAACACCAGGCATACCTAAAAATGAAGTGTCAACCTGGTGAAGCTATAACACAGGACTACTTGCATGCCAAACAGCATAAGCAGCAAGTGATTGACAGAGCAAAGTGATCCCACAACCAATGGATCAAATCTAAGCTCTGCAGTCCTGCCACATCCAGTCGTGAATGGTGGTGGGCAATTAAACAACTCACTGGGATGAAGAGGCTCCACAAATAAACCCATCCTCAATGACATGGGAGCCCAGCACACCAGTGCAAAAGTTAAGGCTGAAGCATTTGCTACAATCTTCAGCCAGAAGCACTGAGTGGATGATCCATCTCGGCTTCCTCTGGAGGTCCCCAGCATTACAGATGCCAGTCTTGCGCAAATTCAATTCACTTCACTTGACAACATTCCAGCAATAGTACTGAAGACTTGTAATCCAGATCTTGCCATGGCCTTAGCCAAGCTGTTCCAGTATAGCTACAACACTGGTATCTACCTGGTTATGTGGAAAATTGCCTAGGTGTGCTCTGTACACAAAAAGCAGGACAAATCAAACCCAACCAATTATCACCCCATCAGTCTACTCTCCATCATCAGTAACGTAATGGAACAGTGCTATCAAGCGGCACTTGCTTAGCAATAACCTGTTCACTGACACCCAGTTTGGGTTCTGCCATGTCCAAATACAGCAAGACCTGGACAATATCCAGGCTTGGGCTGACAAGTGGCAAGTAACATTCACACCACACAAGTTCAGGCAATGACCATCTCAACAAGAGAGAATCCAACCATTGCCCTTGATGTTCAATGGCATTACCATCACTGAATCCCCCACTATCAACATCCTGGGGGTTACCATTGACCAGAAACTGAACTGGACTAGCTATATAAATACTGTGGCTACTAGAGTAGGTCAGCAGCTAGGAATCTTGTGGCGAGTAACTCACCTCCTGACTCCCCAAGGCCTGTCCACCATATACAAGGCACAAGTCAGGAGTG
Organism: Cetorhinus maximus; assembly: GCF_964194155.1. Taxonomy (NCBI): domain Eukaryota; kingdom Metazoa; phylum Chordata; class Chondrichthyes; order Lamniformes; family Cetorhinidae; genus Cetorhinus; species Cetorhinus maximus. The sequence goes on from NC_135885.1 coordinate 87,894,523, forward strand.
TAATGGAATACTCCCCATTTGTCTGGATGAGTGCAGCTCCCACAACACTCAAGAAGCTTGACACCTTCTAGGACAAAGCAACCCGCTTGATTGGCACCACATCCACAAACATTCACTCCCTCCACCACCGACGCACAGTAGCAGCAGTGTGTACCAGCTACAAGATGCACTGCAGGAATTCACCAAGGCTCCTTAGACAGCACCTTCCAAACCTACGACTACTACCTTCTAGAAAGTCATGGGCAACAGATAGATGGGAACACCACCACCTGGAAGTTCCCCTCCAAGTCACTCACCATCATGACTTGGAAATATATCTCCGTTCCTTCATTGTTGCTGGGTTAAAATCCTTGAACTCCCTTCCTAACAGCACTGTGGGTGTACCTACACCACATGCACTCCAGCGGTTCAAGGCAGCAGCTTACTACCACCTTCTTAAGGGCAACTAGGGATGGGTAATAAATGCTGGCCCAGCCAGCGAAGCCCACATTCCATGAATAGATTTTTTTTTTAAAATTAAAAGCTACATGCATTCCTTGGAATTATGGGGTATGAAATCCAAAATCAGTAAACTTTCAAAATCTAAGAAAACAGGCATTTTTACTTTGACAAGACTGGATAATTTTTATGCCAGTAGTGGATCACAAAAACAGCCAATAACTTTTTTTTAAGTTGCGAGGTGAAAGAAAGGCGAGTGAAGAGGAACAGTTTCAGGCACATTTTTTATGCACTTACCTGATGTAGACAACAAGGGCAGCAACATGATCCACATCCTAGAGGACGCACAAGGTGCATGATAGTGTGTCCTATATTATCCAAAATCTTTATGACAAATGCTCGATTAGACCCACAACATATTCGGTTACAGAATTCGCTGTCTTCAACTGCATAATAAACTCTCTGCCCCAAGCTGTTCTTTAGTTCATACTTGTTTTTGGTCTCAAATCCTGTTAAGGCTGAAAAACAAAACAATACCATACTGTAATACTCAGCATATTGTCAAAAAATAACTTGCTGTTAACCTAGATGCATGAAATAAAGTATCATACTCCAGGTGTAGTTAGAAATCAAGAAAACAAATAATAAATATATGTAAATGAATTAATAAGCAGTTAATGCAGTTAAGGGACTGGAAGAATTCATAAATCTCTGAAATCTGACTGTGTTACAGTCTAGATAAATTTCCAATTTTAGTTTTAAAACTAGTCAACTTCCTTATGCATGCATATGAAATATCCATGGCGGCTCTTCCAATCTCTGCTGCAATATTGTCGGAAGATCATTGCAAACCCGAGAAAAATGGCATACCATCTCTTCAGGTTGCAGATCATCAGAGGAATCCCTGAAGAAAATCTATCCCAGAAGTCTAGACCAAGGATAGTCTTCAGACAAGTTAGGATTAAATTCTCAGGTGTAATTGCAACACAGCATGTAAGCATATTTCTGTACTAAAATTATGTTTTTATTTATTCAGCACATCCAACGAGACTCCAAAAATCACATTAGAAAGAATTTGGGTAATAAAAAGGCATTAAAAAAATGACAACTTTTCCAAAATTTAAAGTTGATGGTTTTTAACAGCTGCATGCAGGAATTGCAACTCTTATTATCTTGATCGCTGTCTGGTCATGGAGTGGCTGTCAATTATGGAAGAAACCTTCTTGTCAGATAAGGTGGTGCACAACTGGAGACAGCAAGGGTTAACTGGAAGGGAAAAGGAATGCTTGCATGTTCTAATCCCCATGGAGAAGACAATGACCATTGTTGAGGCATGCCCATTGCCAGAGCTGAAACCATCAAAAATAATAGTATTAGCAAACTAATCATCTTTTTGCCCTTCCACTTTTTGCTTATTCCACAATCTCTTCTAAAATAGAAGCTGCTGTTGGTGTAAAGCATACGCTTCTAACTTTAACAAAAACAGAATTACCTGGAAAAACTCAGCAGGTCTGGCAGCATCGGTGGAGAAGAAATCAGTCAACGTTTCGATTCTTCATGACTGATTTCTTCTCCACCGATGCTGCCAGACTTGCTGAGTTTTTCCAGGTAATTCTGTTTTTGTTTTGGATTTCCAGCATCCGCAGTAGCTTTTCGCTTCTAACTTTATCCTCTCATCTCCCCTCACCACAATCTTAGCCTTGTCCCTTTCTCCTTTCACACATATCCAAGAGCTGCAACTTGTCCAGGCAGTGGAGCAAAACGACAGTGAAACTGAAGATATATTGCCACTGGTTTCCCAGTCGCAGCCACAAGCTCAGACACTGACAGTGTGTGTAATTTAGAGGATAGCATAGAGGTGGGATCTGCACATGGTGTGAGCTAACATTTCAGATTAATGACCTTTTGTCAGAACATGCAAAGTTAACAGATGTAACAGGCTTTAAGCAAATGTAGGGTCAGAGAAAGAACAAAGGGCAAAGTCTATGATAGAGTGGAAGGCAGGGGAGATTAAATAACAGAAGGGGTGATGAAGAAAGGCAAAGGGGATAGTTGATGAAGGAGAAGGTTGATGGGTGTACACACACAAATACTTGGTGCACTGGGAACCCGGCTAGAAAGCCTGTGCTCAATGCTGAAGGAGGACTCAAGAAGACGGCTTCAATGGACTAAGCTACAGAAAAGATGAATATACGCGACAAAATGTTTGGTGCATTGGGAAAACCTGCCAGAAAACCTGCGTTCAATGTCAAATCAGATGGAGGAGCCCAGCACCAACTTGTCACTGGGCTTTGTACAGAGTGTGGAGCCCATTCTTTCCAACACGACACCAGTGGCTAGCTCCATCAACACACTCAAGGAGCCAACAGAGACGCAGTGTCTGATGGTTGTTGCTTCAGCTTCCATTGCAACACAAGCAGCATCTGCCCAACATCTGAGTACTGCAATGGAAGCTCAGAGAGCTGCCACCATGGCTTTGGATATAGTGTGCAATGCAGCACCCAAGGTAACACAGCTCTCCAGCAATCTGTTCTGTTAAAGGTCTTCTGCAGATATGGTCTCAGCACTGCTGAGAGCCTCTCTCTCCCTCTTCCCTCCGAGAGGCTTGTCCTGCTCCGTATGACATATGCTTATTCTCCCAGTCATGCTCAAGACCAAGATGAAGGCTTACTGTTCTACCGATGTCTGAGAGTAACTGGACTCTGCACAAGCCTTTAATTTCTAAAAAAGTACTTCAGCACTTGACCAACCACTCTCATTGAAACTTTAACCAACTATAGAAAGCAACCAAACCTCAGAATTGTGACAGCCAGAAGAAATAAACCAGCAACTGACCTATAAGCAGATGATGATCCCATTAAACAGCACTGTTGAGTCATGGCGGGGGTGTGGGGGGGGGGGGGGGGGGGGGGATCCTTCCTGCTGCTAAGTATGTGTTCAGCTGTGCAAGGTTAGCAGTAGACTTGAGTGTGGAACTCCAGGACATCAAACCAGCATTGCACACTAATGGGTGTCATGATTTGCACGCTTTTGGCAGACATTAAGGGGTAATGTTAATAGGAAAACAGAGGTGAGTTTGGGTGCATGCAAGAAGTAAATTCCCCAAAATTGGCATTGGGGCAGGATTCATACACCATCCTGCACTCCTCCTGGTTTCACCCAAACGGCTTCAGAGGCGACTAGGAAAACACTGTGCAGCTTTCAGGTATGGTATTTAAATATTCAAAAGATCATCAAATGCCATTTTAACCCTGCATTCTGGCTTTAACAACCAGTGTATCCATTTTCCAAGCTGTCATCTACTTGCCTAGGACAACTAAGTGAGTGGCAGAGTGGGGAAAGCTTCTTCAGCGAAACTGGCAAGCTTGGAAAGCTCTGGCCAAAGAAATTGAAGAGCTCCAGCCATGGCCAGGTGTGAAGCTGTTGTCCACTACTATCCTCCTGTCACATTCTTATATTTCTGAAGGGCAGAGGGGATGGGCACAGAGATCCAGCTCCAAAGAGGTGAAACTCACAACATAGGATCTACAGGCAGAGGATCAGCACTCTCACCGTGTCTGAGTCCCAGTGCCTTGAAGCTCAGGCTTTCATGTCTGTTACTGCGACATCGGCAGCTTTATAGAACAAGGCCTCTTTTCTAGTGCCCATCTAGATGCCTGTCATTGGAGGACCAACAACAATCAACTTCCAGATTTCTTCATGTCTCCAAGATTGCTTTCTCTCCTTGCTGGAGAAGGGAGCACACAAGGGGTTATGAGTGTTAGTATGGCTTCTGTGGAGGGGAGGGAAGGACATTAATGGGGAGTGATTGTCAGATATAAGTTAGAGAGGTCAACACGATGAGGGTGAGAGAGAGTGTTGGCTGTTCAAACTGGGATGCGAGGTGGTGACTGGAGAGAAAGGAAGTGGAACTGCAAGGTTCTGAAGAGTGCAGTGCAGGAGAATGCTGGGTAAGTCAAAGTGTGGGATTTGAACCGGAAAGGCTTATGCCACTCAACTTTTCCACCATGCCAACGTCCTTGATCCAGGGTGGAGACCACACTTCTGTTGATGACTTCCTCAGTACTTTCATCCATGCCTGCCTTGTTGGACAGGTTCTCTTCTTTCTCCTGCCCTTTCCTGGGTTCGATCTCCATTCCTGTGTTTGCTGCAGCCACAAAATCCATGCCCAGTTCAGCCTGATGTCTGCTGGGTGGCTTTAACTAGAAATCCTTGCTTTGACAGATGCAACATGTGATCCTGCACATCATCTCTGACTGCTCAGGGGGCAAAGGAAAATGCCACAGCAAAGCCCAATGAAGAATGGAGATTCCAATGGGTTTCCAATACACTCATGGTCCAATAGCTTTGGCAGGCACTAATTTCAGTGATTTCCGTCCCAAATCAGCATATGTTAACCAATTTTCCAAGGTGGCGTTTGGCATATTTCAGTCACATGTATGTCCTTGCAATATAGATGCCATTTTAGAACCTTAAAGGTCTTCATATTGCCCCGAAAAGGGTGCTACCGAGCCCAACTTTGCCTTTATGAAGCATAAAGAGAAAAGGAGAATACTAAGTGAGGTAAAGTTCTAGAATAGAGGACTCGATATTCCTTTTTTTTTTAAAAGCCACAGGATTTTGCTACTTAAAAGTTTTTTCAAACAAATAAGTTAGCAAATTCAAGAGTTAGTGGGTGATAAATACCTTTTCAATGCTCACATTACTCCGATTTATAAAGCTCATAGACTTATTTCTGTTGTGACCTTTTATGGCCTTGAAATCCAAATGTATTATCTATACAGTGTCAAACATTGTTCAGCTCAACTTTTATATAAAAAAAAGCAGACTTGGAGGAGTAAGGGGAATTTTATGGCCGCTTTGGAGACCATATTTTCCTTTGTGGGGTATGGGGCCTGGGGTGGGGGGGGATGTGCCCTGTGTGCATCAGGAGCATCCCCCCTCAAAGATGGTACTTTGTGCCTCCCACTCAGCCTCCAAAACCCAACCCCCACATCGCTCCCCCACCTCTCTAGTACCCCCAATTCCTCCCCATCCAAAAAGCCCTAACTTACCTTGGTCCGGCTTCCATGACACCTCTTCTCGGGAACTCCTGTGTAGTCCCAGCAGCAGTCACTACTTGCTTCTGGCACTACTCGCCAATCTGATTGGCTGGCAGCTCTTAAGGGCAGGACTCCCTTTCCGAGGGGCGAAAGTCCCATATTCACGTCATTAAGGCTGTCCTCCCAGCACATTGTCACTGGACAGCCTTCTCTTAAGTCAGTTGGCTTGTGACTGATGTTTCAAAAAGGGAATGGCCTCCCCCTGCCCCCCAAGTAAAATCCAGCCCTTGGTTTAAGTTACCAGCTATCATTAAAATTACACTCACCTTCAACAAGTTCAACAACTTGATGAACAAGTATTTGGTCGATCTGTGGAGGAAAGAATGATTCCAACTCAATATTTGACAGTAATCCAAAGAGTTTATTTCATTGAAAGCCCAATTTCCCCATGCATTACCTCAGTGCAGTCTGTGCACAGAGTTAATTGCTTACATGTAGATAAATGATGCTTTAAATGAACCTTTAAATGAAGCTTCCACTTCCTTTTAATGTCAATTGTCATGCAATGGAGCCAGGTTATTTTAACATAAAGTAAAGTAGCCCTGAGTTTACATGGTTTATTGACCTATTGACAAGGATTTGTATAACCCTCTGTACATAAAGTGCCTAAAATCTGGAACAAAAATTAAATGTCTGATCCTACATTAATAAATTGTACTGTACTCTAAATAATGAATGTAAAATCATAGCTATATTTGTGTTCAAATCTACTCTAGTCATTAATTATCTTGCCTCCATCTAAATCACCATATTTGGAAACTCTACGTGGGATGCCATTCCTGAGGCCTTTGTAAAAGGAAAATGGCTGAGGGAGAACAATTGGTGACCTGGTCCAGGAGAGTATTGACTGGATTAGGACAATTGGTGGCCGGGCGTGGAGTGGGGGGCGGTGGGCCGAGAGGGTGGAGAAATCAGTAATGGGAAGGAGCGGAAAGTGTTAATTTTACTCTGGGGCCCCTGCTCCTCCCAGCTCCACATTTGGATAACCATATTCAAAAATTTTCAGTATAGGTTTCAGCCTCCCTACTGACCTCCAAAACCCGACCTCCCACCACCCTCCCCCACCTCTCTAGGGTCCCCAATTTCCACCCTCCCTCCCCAATCCAAAAAGCCCCAATTTACCTTAGTCTTGCATCCATGACACCTCTTCTTAGGGACACCCGCATAGTCTCAGCAACAGCTACTACTTGCTTCTGGCGCTGCTGGGACTACTCACCAGTCTGATTGGCCAGCGGCCTCTTGAGGGCAGGACTTCTTCCCCGAGGAAGAAAAGTCCTACACTCACCTCGTTAAAGCCGTCCCCAGTGTAATATCACTGGGAGACAGCCTTTTTTAAACGTTATCTCTTTAAGGCTTTCCTGGAAGTGCAGCAGGCAATGTTTTTGGTTTCTCACGTCAAACCAAACTTGGATTGGGAGTTTCAAACAGGCATTAGGCTCTTTGCACATGGAAATAAAGTGCCTAACACCTGTTTCCAGTGTGGGCACTGCATGCCTGTGTTTTGGCTTTTAACTACATGGCTGGCGGCACACTTCTGGAACATAAATGAGCTTACTGCCTGCAAAACTGGAGGCTGTTTAGCAGCCAAAAAAAGTGTGCAGAGTGGTTGAATTGGCAGGCAATTATGTTTGAGAAAATGGGAACAAGGGATTATGAGGAGCAGAAATGGAAAGCAAGAGTTAACTATCATACCATCAATGGGGACTGAATATGCATATATTCATAAAAATCAAAATTATTCAAAATCATGTGGCATGTCACATGATGCACACATGCAGAGTCAAAGAAAAAGCTTTTTAAATTGCTCTCCCTGACAAACTTTATAATGCTTCCAGCTATTTAATCTGTGCAGTATTGTTTCTTGAAGGTTCAAGTTGAAAAAGAACAATGAAAACTGACTTTTGTTTGTTCGCATTCGATGAGGTGCGCAGCAACTGGCCTGTCTGCCAAACTGAATTAGTCAGCTATTACCACATCACAAGATGCCACTCCTGCCACAGATCGCTCAGTAGCCTTTTACCCGACAATCTCCACTGAATAAAGTCATTACATTGTCTCAGTATTTTAAAACAAGCTCCAAAAGTTAGGCAACTTGTGCAATAAAACAATGGTATATTTTTCATTGATACACTGCCCTTAATGAGACATGGAAAATTAATTTAACTTTCAATTGAATTATGTTTTAAAATGTTAATGCTAATTAAAGTAAGAGAAGTTCGTGCTGGAAATAAAACTCTTTTGATTTCAGGTCAGCTTCTCACACTCCCAGTCAGATGGAGCACTGCTAGTCTCTAGGAACCAAACTGATTAAGGCTGTTCAAGTTCATTTCCCAGAGGATCTTTGGGCATATATAGTGCTTTACTGAAATATATACAAGAAATAATGGTAGTTCATGCTCCCAGACCTTACCATGAATGGAGAACATAATGATCACTTGCTTACCATTGTAAGGTACTCTAATCCAGGTGGACAGTTAGGAATAGGAGCTGGTGTTTGCATCCACTGGACTTGGGGCTGAGATGGTGGTCCGCCTGCTTGATGAGCTAGCATAGGAGCACTGACTGGAGGGTAGACAGCATAACCTGGCTGAGGTGCAAAAGGACCTGCTCACGAATGCATGCATGCATTCACACACACAAAAAGAGAGACAGAGATAAAGAAAGGATCAGTGACATTTCTAATCACCTATTGCAGTCCTCTCGGTGAGGATGCAGCAACACTCCTGCCAAATCCAATAATCCACAGTACTTCAGAGACTTTGCAATACAGAAAGGTATTCTAAGTGATCTTACTTGTAAATTGCGTGCTTGGCCCTTTAAGTAGCATTACTGCTGGGCCCCTCATAGCTGAATGTACATTCTTTGGCGAGTGACAAGCAAATTCGTGGAACGGACCTGAGTGGTCCAAGTTTGGAAACAGAGCATCAAATCAGTTGGTAGAGCTGTTTGACATCATGGCCAGAATTTTCCCCTTGTCGGGCGGGCTCGGCGGCAGCCTGCGATTGGCTCCGCACCGCAATTTCATACAGGCGGGCCAATTAAGGCCCACCCTGCATGCATCGTGAACGGCAGCGCTAAGCACTACTTGTGTGGGCGGGGGAAAGAGCGGGAGCCGGGCCTCGCACACAGTTTGCGCATGAAAGAGTGCTTCAACCTCCTTGAGGCATGGAGCTACCTCAGGAGATTGAAGTGCTATTTTTTTAAAAATGCAATAAAAATTTTATGAAACATGCCCCCTCATGTGACTGTGTCAAATGAGATGGGACATGTTTTTAATTTCAAAATAAAAGATTTTATTTAATTTGTATTAGCTTTAGGAAACCTCATCCTGCTCGTGGACGAGATTTCTTAAAAAATGTAAAGGCCTCTTGGCCTTTTCACCTGCCTGCCAACCGTTAGGTTTGACAGGCAGCCAGGCAGTGTAAATTTCAAGCTGATTAGCTCGTTAATGGCCTTAATAGGCCTTTCAATTATCAGCGGGCACGCAGCCGATTCCGGTGCGTGCCTGCCGAATGAAATATCGTGCGAGTACACAATGATGTTGGGACGCACGCCTGACACCATCACATCATATTACGCTCGTGCGTGTCGGGCACACCCACATGCTGAACATAAAATTCTGGCCCATGACATCAGACCTGACGCATAGTATATAGAACCCATACAATTATCCATGCTTAGGTTAGGCATCTTAACGCGTAAACAGTATATGCTTATAAATATAAGCTAGCTAGCAATTGTAGGATAGTAGTTTAGGGTTATGAAATGGGCAATTTAATACCACACAGAATGCAGAAGAACAGGCTGAGAAACCTCTGATATCGTTATCAATAATTTATTGAATCTGGTCACACAAGATATGCACATTCAGCAAGTGGAGGTTTCTCCTATCATGGTTTAGGAGGTACACTAAGTGTTCACAATACCAAATTAATTCTGTCTACTGCACATATGGGAATTTAGCAACTTTTAAAAATTTGTAATCAAATCACCCCTTAAGAGCAGCCGCTGGCTGGAAGGGGAAAAGGAGGAGCCCGGCCAGGGTGGTGAAGAAGCAGCAGCAGCCAGGCGAGCGGAGGAAGGGCACCACCGGCAGGGGGATAGCTGCCGAGGGAACCAGCGTACAGAGGCTGAGTACAGAGGTCCCAGAAAGCGGCTAAGGTGCTGGCACCAGGCGCTGATCTGGCCACCGGGCGGAAAGGTCAACACGAGGCGGGAGCTGAGACAATCCCCGAGGGAACCAGGCAAGGAGCAAAATGGTGAAGGTGGAAAAAAAATCTAAGTGGAGAAAATATTAATCTTCTAAATTCCACAGAATACAATGTTAAATGCATATTAACTGTATTTAATTGTTTGCAGGTGGTTGACATTAACTGGGAATTCATTTGTGCCCCTATAAACAGGAACAGACAAACTGTGGTTTCTTGGTTAGGTGGTGTATGTTTGTAATGTGTATCTCTGTAGCCACTGGCTTCAATTCACTTTCTCACAAACTGACTTTCTGGATAAAATACAATGCCAGTTCGTGTAACGTAATGGAGTCATAGTCATAGGGCTGGATTTAATGGAGCCTATCAAGCCAGGAATTGTGGCAGCTGGGCCAATTTAATCGCAGGAGAGACCCCGTCTCAGTCTCCTGGTGGAAGGAGAACCTCACCTGATTAAGTTGGAGGGCAGAAGGGGCTGATGTGGGATTCCCAGCCCCTACAAGTGGGATGTCAATTCGGCTCATAAACATCCAATGTCACTAAGGCCACTGCAATTTAGTGGTGCCTCAGGGATTTAACAGGTGCCGCAGAGCTTCCCTGCGTCCTATCGGGGCAATCCCTCATTATCATTATCCCTCATTACGTGCTTGATTGGGAGTTCTGTATCGAGAAGTGGGGTCTGCTGAAAACCACCCTCTGCTCTTGCCTCTGACCCCCCTCCCCGACCCCTCCTGTGACATCCAGTCCACCTTTGGTCTAGAGTCCTACAGCATTCCTGGGCCTCTGGTGGGTGCAGAGCCACCAGCAGCCACTGCTCTTGCTGACGCTGGCAGCAACAAGTAGCTGCCGGCCTCTGATTGGCCAGCAGCTCTCAGCATGTGGGACATATGCTGCCAGGGGCTTCAGTCACAGGGCAGGCAAAACAGTGACCACAAAGTGCCTGAAGGACACTCGGTTCTGTCAGGCCTCCCCCACATAACTGACAGGGACCCCCACCGGTCTCCAACTGGTGGACTAGACACCCATCAGCCTCACAAACCAGAAACCCAGAGTGTCATTTTTGGCACAGGAAACCATTCAGCTCATCAAATCCATGTCAGTTCCCTGTGGAGACAATCTATTCTCCCGCTCAATCCTAGTAGCCCTACAACTTTATTTTTTTTATCAAGCGCCCATCCAATTTCCTTTTGGAATATTTGATTGGTTCCACTTTTACCACCCTCCTAGGCAACAAGCTTCAGGTCATTACCTTGCCGGGGCTTAAAAAAGTTCTTCCACACATTCCCCCTGTATCTCCTGCCCAAAATCTTAAATCTGTGTTCCCTAGTCTTCGTAGCATCTGCTAAAAGGAAGAAATTTTCCTTGTCCATCTTACCTAAACCTGTCATAATCTTGTACACCTCCATCAAATCATCCCTCAATCTCCTTTGCTCCAAGGAGAACAACCCCAGACTTTCCAACTTAACCTTGTAGTCAAAACACACCATCCCTGGAACCATTCTAGTAAATCTCCTCTGCATCAATGACCAGAACTGGATGCAATACTCTAGTTGGGATCTAACTAGAGCTTTGTAAAGGTTCAGCATAATTTCCCTGCTTTTGTTCCAAGTCATTTTTATGTGGTAAAAAAACAATAGTGGTCCTAGCACTGACCCTTGAGGAATACCACAGTCTACCACCCTCCAGTCCAAAATGCAATTATCTACCATGACTCGCTGCTTTCTGTCCTTAAACCAGTTTTTTATCCAGTTACACATTGGACCTCCTATTCTAGCTATAAGCCTCAATTTTGTTAAGCAGCCTTTTATGTGTTACTTTGTCAAATGCTTTCTTAAAATCTATATAGGCAACATTCACCACATTCCCTTTATCAACCATCAAAAAATCTCAGATTAGTCAAGCATGAACTGCCTTTTACATATCCATGCTGGCTCTCCTCAATTAACCCAAATCTCTCCAAGTGCATGTTGATTTTTTTCCCTGATTATGGATTCAAAAACCTTACCCACCACTGATGTTAGACTAATGGACCTATAGTTACTAGGGCTGTCCTTACACCCTTTCTTGAATAAGTGCACCACATTTGTCACTCTCTAATCCTCTGGAATCTGCCTCGAATCTGGGGAGGATTGAAAGATTAAGGCAAGTCCTTGCACTATCTCCATCTCCACTTCCTTTAGCTGGGATGCAAGCCATTCTGACCAGGTGACTTGTCTACTCTAAACACAGCCACTCTTTCTAGTACGTCCTCCCTTTCAATTTCTACACTATCCATTGCCCCCACTATCTCCACTTTTACCAATATATCTATATCAGTGAAAACTGATACAAATAACTCATTAAGTATTCTATATCCTTGCCTGACACCTCTCAGCATATGTCACCCTCTTTGCCCGTAATAGAACCCACTCCACCTTTTACTACACACTTACTATTCACATGCTGGAAGATGGCTTTTGGATTCCCTTTTATGTTGACTGCCATTCAATTCTCATACTCTCTCTTTGTCAGTCTTTACCTCCCCTTCCTTTACCTTCCTCTTTACCTCCCCTTTCAAGATATTATTTTTGACCTGCTTCTCACTTGAAGAATTAATCTGACATGCATTATATATCCTCCTTTTTTGTTTCATCATAACCTCTATCTCCCTTGTTTTCCAATGATTCCTGTTACCTTTTGCCTTTGTTGGGATGTACCTAGCCTGTACCTTAAGCATCTCTTCCTTAATGATCACCTATTGTTCCAATACAGTTTTTCCTGCCAGTCCCCAGTTCCATTTTACCCTGGCTAGATCCTTTCTCGTCGCATTGAAATTAACCCTCTTCCAATTTAGAAGTTCTATATTAGTAATGGAGAAGAGCAAGGAGCAATCTAATCTAATCAGTCGTAAATCTCATAACTTATCACTGGTTAATTCTGGTAAATTTATGCTGCACTCCTCCAAGACCAATATATCCTTCCTAAGGTGTGGTATCCAAAATTGCTCTCAGTATTCTATGGGTGGAATTTTTCAGTTGGTGGTTGGGCTCAGCAGGAACGGTCACGGAGCCAATCGCTGCCCGCGATCGGCTCCACGCCGCTATTTTACACGGGCGGGCCAATTAAGGCCCACCCAGCATAATTCGCGGTTCCCGAGATCAGCGGGAAGAGGCGGGCGACGGCAGGAGGCCAATGTCTGCCGGGTCCAATGGCGACCCGGCGGCCTATTCAAAAACAGCACAGGCAGCCGTCCTAAGGTTGCTACTGATTTCGGTGAGTAGCTACATGATGGAGAACGTCTTCAGAGAGCAAGCCAGGGCAGGTCGTCGGGGCAGTCGGCCCCGAGGTTCTCTGATGAGTGCCTCGCTGCCCTCCTCTTCCAGGTGGCGGTGTTCCCATCTATCTGCTGCCCTTGTCTTTCTAGGTGGTAATGGTCATGGGTTTGGATTTCAAAGAGAACATAAGGTGTTACACCTAGCCAGAAGAAGCCAAGCTAGTGTGTTTATTTTTCCCAAAGGTTACTGATAAAATTAATACTATGAAAGATTTTATATTATGAGAAAAGTAAAGAAAAACATATGGAAACAATGGAATTTGCATTAAAAAGGGAGAAATATGTATAAAGGAGATGAGGCTTTGTGCCAGAGGAGAAGGCATTCTAAGATCTAACACAAGTGTGAAAAGCCTCCAGTCCCTGTGCATCAAGTTGCTGTCTACAGGAACCAAAGCTGAGAAAACTCACTTTGAATAGCACTGTCCAGGGTATAGTGTACTTTGCCTGGGTCTGTTTAATTTTTAATTTTTTTTTACTGTTGCCTTAATGGAGGTGTAACTGGAAGTCAGGTTAATTAGGGGTTTTTAAGGAGTTATTATAGTAGTAATTTGTAGACCAATGTATGTGCTTGAAATCTGTTCTTTTGTTAATAAAATGTTTAATTTAGTTTTGTAAAAAGCCCCCAAATCTTGGTGGGCTTATTACTCCTGAATTCAAGGCATGCATCTCAAAATAAAATACAAATTGCAAAATCATTGGGACTGCGAGATCAAGTTTCCCTTGTGGATTTGACCTGCCTGGCACACATCATCTGCAGCGTCGTAACAGTTACTATGAGGACCAGGTGTCCAGGTTGAATGCTATTGAAATGTACGTCAGGTTTAACACCTGAACATAAAGGGAGAGGCAAATGTTTTTGCTACTGCAGACTTACTGTTTCAAAGACTTTGAACAGGGAGAGAGAGGGAGATGGAAGCAGCAGCCATTGCGAGTTGCAGGGAAAAAGCTGTTCTCTGCTAGCCACCAGGCAGAACTCTAGTGAAAGCTTGACCTCCGGATGAACAGAAGGAACCTGTAGAGATTTAAGGGCACTGGAAAACTTGCCCTGGAAAGCTTGGGAGAAGGAATCCCCAGTGAGTCTTGCTGCTGGAAGTCTGTTTGGGAATTCTCAGAAGACTCAGGGAAACAATTTTCAAAGGTCACTGGATGCTACAACATGGGGAAAAGTAAACCATTAGAAGCTGGGAATAGCTTTGGACTGCTTCCTGTAAAGCTTGCAATTCTGCAGTGTGTGTTATAATGTATATATATGCAGAGTGGGGTTATCGGGTGTGTTAAGCCACTAATAAGGGTCATCTTTTCTGTGGTTTAGAGTATTAGTTGCCTACTAAGTAATATTTAGTCGTTTGTTTGTTACAGTGAAAGTTTTAAAACATGAAAACTTGTGATTCCTTTAACTTGGTCAATGGTAATTCAAATATCTTTTAAGTTATCAGTCTCTAAGGAGATTGAAACAACAGTTATTCCAAGATAATTAAAGCAGTTTATCAAAATTGCTCTGTTCAAAACAAATGAATATAGGCCTTTGTGTTGAAAACCACTTAATCTCAGTAGCACAAGTTCAGGAAAATTTGTTACCAGCAAAGCCAGCTGAAGGAACACCATAAGGATTCAGAGGTGGTGGGTATGGATCCGGTGCATGCTGGACTGGAGGATATGGAGGTGCAGTGTTTCCATAGGCAGGGTACGAATAAGAACCTGGGGGGAAAAAAAAGTGTTAAGACATTTTAAAAACTAAATTAATTGAATATAAATCTAATTTTGTGCAATGCATCAATAGCTTATGTTTTTATATGCTAAAGTAACTTATTACCCTATTGGAGGGTAAATATATCATTACAAGCATGCAAAATAGAAATATTCTAAAAAGTGCAGGAGAGGCCTAATCTTTCCTTAGTGTGTTCGGAGCAGCAGTCTTACTCCTCTTGGTCAGAGATAAGGAAATTTTTAAGAGCTTACCTGTACGGGTCCCTGCTGTGCCTTGATCTTCCACCCACTATCTTCACTTGATTGGAAAACCATAAGAGGCTTCCCTGTCCATCTGAGTTTAATTGTCCAGACATCCAGTTAAATTCTCCCGTAATGCATCAGTTTTCAACCAGAAGAACTGCTGCTTACAGTACTCCCATGTCACAATCACATTGGGGAGGATATTCCCCTCGTCAAGCGGGCGCAGCTGGCGGACCCGGGAGCAGCCGAGAAACGGTTCGCTGCCCGCGATCAGGCCTCGACCGCGATTTCATCCTGGGCTGGCCAATTAACGGCCAGCCAGCATGAAATGCACGCTGAGAGTTCAGTGCTGCCAGGGTGGGAGTGGGAGGAAAGCAAGCGCTGAAGTTTGCACATGCGCTGGTGTGCACTCATTGAAAGCTCCCTGAAGGCACGGAGGTGAAGGATTTAAAAATTAAAAATTTGAAAAATAAGGGAAACATGTCCACACATGTGACTCTAACATGAACAGGGACATGTTAAAAATGAGTTTATTTTTTTTTAATTCACTGTTGGAAGCATCATCCTGCCCATGGATGAGGTTTCGCAAAAAATGCAAAGGCTGCCTGCCTAGTCTATTCACCTGCCCACCAACTATAAGGTTGGACGGGCAGCGAAAATTCAACTTAATTACCAGCTTGTGGGCCTTAATAGGCCTCTTAATTGTCAGTGGGCACACTGCCAACTTTCGCGCATGCCTGCCAATCGAAATATCACACGAGTGTGCGATGACGTTGGGATGCTCACCCGACATCATCGCGCGCTATTCCACACTCAGGCATGTTGGGCGCACGCCGAGCTGAAAATCCATTATTCCAATGATAGCTGCAAGTTGTGAACGCACACTATATGAACATCCAGAAAAGTATGGAATCAATAAATTTGGCTCAAAACTATTTTTAGTATCTTTTCATTGAAGTATATGTGGTAAATGGAACTAAGTTTGTATTTATAACTTACTGGTTCCTCCTCTCAAATTTCTGCTTCTCAATTTGTCCTCGCAATTACAGCTTTTCTTTTTTTTTCTATTTCTCTTTGACATGCAGCAGTATGCTTTGAGTTCAGGAGCCCAAAACGTGTGCACACACTTCAGTAAATGGTGGAATGTGTACACACAGATTTTCTGGAAAGATGCACAAATTTAATTTCTCCTCTCTCCACAAGAAACTCCACATCAATTTGTTCTATGTGCTGATAAA
The DNA here is from genome assembly GCF_964194155.1 of Cetorhinus maximus. NCBI lineage: Eukaryota > Metazoa > Chordata > Chondrichthyes > Lamniformes > Cetorhinidae > Cetorhinus > Cetorhinus maximus. The sequence goes on from NC_135885.1 coordinate 87,910,772, forward strand.
CATTCATAGGGCAATCATCCATACCAACTTCTGAATTGGTCCTCAATATATATATTTTAGATGATAACTTGCTGCCAATCCAGTTTCTCCAGAGTCCACGTTACTTACTGATCGCTGCAAATGATTCAGCGGAAGGAAGAATTCAAAAAAAGCTCTCTAGTGAGAAATATGTCAAAATAAGGAATTTGTGTCTTTAAGGAATTAAATGCCAAGTTGTTTTTTCCCCCCAATAAATATATTTTAGATCCACTTCTTTAGTACATATTCTGCACATAAATATGAACGCTAAACTCACCTTGAGCAGCCATAAACAGGACTCCTTATGTCTCTTAGTATGACTGATAAGTATCTAGGAAAAAGGGAAGAATAAAAATTAGAATGGCAAACTATAATTTCATGAAGTAAACTAATAATGATGTATTTCTGTTACTTAATTTTCTATTACCCAATTTAAGAATTTAAAACCACTAAAATCTTAATTCTAATTAGAATTATGAATTAAGTCACAAATCATTGCACAAGAATACAATGGTCTTTACACATCCCAGCTGGAACAGGCCTGGACTTCTACCCTGGCCATAATCCCTCTTCCTGAATTGGAGGTAGAAAGCAGAGTAGGCTACTTACAGGGTTCTGACCTGTAGGCAGGAGCTAAGAATGGTCCTGAGAAAAACCCTGGTGGTGCAGCAATGGAACAGTCAGGAAAAATTTAAAAAGGTGGGATAGGGGGTGCAGAAAAAAAAAGAGACCTCAAGAGCCATGATCATACTGTTCCCTCTACTTATAGATTCCCCCACAAGGGGGGACATCCACTCAGCATCCACTGTGTCAAGTCCACTCAGAATCTTACATTTTTCTATAAGATCACCCCTCATTCTTATAAACTCCAACAAGTATAGGCCCAACCTTCTGAACCTTTCTTGGTAAGGCAATCCCTTCATCCCAGCAGACACCTAGTGAACCTTTTTCTGAACTGCCTCCAATGAAATATACCCCTCCTTAAATAAGGAGATCAAAACTTTACACAGTGCTCTAGGTGCTAGAATGAGACCAGCCTCCCCCCACTAAAGAGTGCACCAACAAGTGTTCTGCCACAGTCTTAGGGATCACCCCAACCACTTCCTGGCACTTTCCAGATTAGAAGAGGCACAGGCAGAAGGAAGGGAGTTGCAGTAATTTTAGGTTCTCGCTCCATAATTTACATGCATTGGGTAGGAAACGTCATCTTGGCAGAAGTGAGAAAGGGGAGGGGTGTGGGGGGTTGAAATTTAATTGCAACTTTCTAAAGGGAATCTAATTTATACTTGGAAAGGGAAAATTTACATGAGAAAGAGGAGTGGAACTATTTGGATAGCTCTAGGAACTGAAGTGAGCATGATGGGCTGAACATCCTATTACTGTGCTATAAGATTCTATCATCCTTTGACTCAGGGCAGGGTGCTGGAAGAAAATGCAGGTTAATATATATCTTGGCTTTTACAACTCATTAACAATGTTATGGGAAAACGAATGATTACTATTTATTACTATTCATAATAAAATTATGAATTTTGTGCAAACTTGTGCCATTTATAGATTTCATAATTCTTCAAAAAAGGCTTACACTGACCTTAAAAACAAAAATATTAGTTAGCTCACTAAAATCTCTGCATATGGTTTATAAAATGCTTGTGATCTCCCTATTAAGACTTGGATTACAATGTCGAAGAACTATTCAAAATTAGGAAACTCCATTATTTTAGATGCTATAGCATGGGTAGGCAGATGGCAAATTATCTCATTACTTTGAAGCAACCAGTGAAGTTTTTGTGCTTTTATTTCTAATCAATCTTTGATGCCCTGTACCTCAAATGGGTGGGGCGAAGGGGGAAGGAAAACAACTTTTGAAGCCTGCTTTCAGTCAAATCAATGACAACATTTAATTAAATGAGCTCCAGCTGCAGATTAAGTGACAGGAATCCAGAGAAAGCTATGCCAGCTTCATGTTGACACTGAAACTAAGTTTTGGACAAGTTCAATTATATTAGCAATAATATAAAAACTAAAACAGTAAAATGAGTAGGACAGTAAAAAAGGAGGAAAAATGAAGCAGAAATGTTCAAAACATTAAAAATGGTTGTGGTATGGACAGGAGGGGGATTAATTTAAACAGCCTTGATTTCTCCTCTCATTACCCAAACATAAATAGAAAGATCTTTTTTGATTTCTCAATCCCCCTTTATAAGTGGTGGCATAGTTTCTCCAACCCTTCAACTTGGAGTGATCCAATCCTCTATTAATAACCTCACAGCAAACTCAAGATAAGGTCAAATAAGAGGGTTGGTTTATTTTAAACATATAGGAAACGTGGGAAAGGGTTTTCGCAACGTCCGCCCCTTTTGCACACATACAATAAAAAAGGGATAAGGGAAAGAAAGGGGTACAGGGCAAGACCACAATAAAAATAAGAGTTATGGTTTCACATGGGTCCCGAATCCAGAATCAGAAGTCCAATGGTGTATTCCTTCTGGGGTTTGCAGCCTGAAACTGTTGCAGGGTGATGTGTCTTTCCAGGGGTGAGGACATCCCAATGGAAGAAGGCACAGTGATGAATGAGTCTTATAGGCACAGAGACAAGAGCTCTGATGTTTCAGCAGCACATAGTGTAGATGAGGGCCAGGCAACATACCTGGACAGAGCTCTTTCTGCTGCTACCTGTTGGATGGTAAAAATGGTAGACTGCCGGGGACCAGTTCCACACGGCAATATTACAGGTTCTAGCAGCTTGGGGGGAGGTCATGGGACATAACTTCCACTTATTCTCCTGGGTTTTGGACAAATGATGTTTTTTTCCAGGTCTGGAATCTTGCGGTTTAATAGGGGAGTCAGGGTCCCATTTGTCCTTGCAGACATAATGTCTCTGTTGGCCACAGTTCTGCCGTAGAAATGTAAAGGGTGTTGGTGCATTTCTTTGGAATTTGATTTTCTGTAGTCACATGAGAATTACAATGGCTGCAAGTTGAAAGACACGTCCACGAGAACAGGATGAGATAGACAGCATGATACCGGAAAGGAGTCCTGGACCAAGGAAGCTGCCTGACAACGGCATTTTAATTGGCTCCTGGCCAGGTGACCAAGGTTTGTGTGAAGAGCAAGGCAGCTGAATAGCTCCTAGCCTGAAAGGAACAAGACCTAAAACCTCTTTCTCCTGTGTGTGGAAGATTTCAGTAATTCCACGATAATAGCTGGCTGTTTTTTTTTCTTCTCATATCTCTATAACCTGCTCTCTCTCTGAAAACCCCTGTCAAGAGGCAAAGGGGAAAATCACCATTAGAGACATTGGAAGGCAAGTGCTCAACAGCTGAACTAAATACTGAAAGTGCTGGAAGACCACCTCGTGTCATCAACAAAAACTGAAAGGAATACGGAAGACATCGATCAAAATCAACCCATCGAATCCTGTACTCAGGAATTGGTGCTATTGAACTGTTTTATCCCACCCTTAAAATCCATGTTTTTGTGTGTGTGCGTGTGTGTACATATACATAGAGATTTAAGAAGGGGGGTAGAGTTTAAGTTATAGTGTTAGAAATTAGCAGTTCATTTTTTTTGCCACTGGTTAATGACAGTTTGTTCAATAAACAGTTATTTACTTATTAAGTTTACAAACTGGTGCTGGTATTCTGTTAACCTAAATTAAATAGTTAGGTAGAATTGAGGCAATCTGGTGGTTTGATCAAACTTTTTCACATCTGTCACAGCTCAGGGAACAGTGGGCTTGATGTCACGACTCACTGGGGATAGTGCATTGTAATGCCAGCACTGCCAAGAAGTCAGGAGGAGCAGGAGGACTTCCTCCAAGCCCACCAAGCTTAGCTGCTTCCCTGCATGCCCGCCATCAGGCTGTACCCCTCTCTCCTGCAACTGCCCTTTAGGATCAAAAATCATAACGGCCAAGTTCCGGACCCCACATCCCACTAACCCAGCTGAAGCCTCCCTACCTCCTCCTGGACTGTGGCCTCCTTTGGAGCATTCCTCACCTAACTGGAAGCCAGGCCTGTCAATCAGGTTGGTTTTCAAACCAGGAACATGCTTGAAAAAGCAGAGTTTCCTGGCCAAAACTACTCATCCTTGCTCATAAGACCCACCCCAGTAAATATCAAGCTTGTAGTGATCCCCTACTCCAATTCTGAGCCATACTCAAAGGAATGGGAGTTGGAGTTGTGTCCCAAATTCTATGTTACAATGCAGGGTCACTAAATTTATTCTTAGTCGTGTATCAACTCCATGTGAATCAAGGGTTACAAAAGGTGATTGCATATAATGACATCATTATTCCCAGCCAGAATGGAGATAATTGGGTAATTCTCCAGTCAGTCAAGCCTAGATCACTGCTGCCATGACTGGGATTGATTTTACACATAATTTATACACCACTATCCTCTACTCACTGCATTTTCCTGGAGAAATTACCATGCTTTTATCAGGAAAAGTTGCTGCAGTTTTAGTGATGAGTTCAGTTTACTACAGACTCATTTTATATAGACTCTGTAAAGAGACTTTGCTGTAAAATATATGCTTTACTTTATGTTCTGTTGCACGTCCTGCCTTGCCTCCAACTGACTGCAGCTGGCTGACATAGTGCAACTGATCAGCTGATGGCGGTCTCAATAAACATTCTGTACTCTTATCAAAGATTCAGTAAGTTCTTGTTGGCTATTTTCCCTTGGGTTCTTTAGGTGCTAAAGAGTCTCTGAGGGCTGTCCAATATGGGGTCTTGAATTGCAATGTTTGGTCAGTTCACTTTTAGTCCAGGAAATTTAAGTGCATGCTAGCAAAGGCTGCCGCCGGGGCCGATTAAGACACAAATGGCAAATTCAATTGGCTCCAGTGACAGCCTTCCATCTCTTAAGACAATGGCTTGCGCCATGGTGATCAATTCTAAAGCCTGTCTTCCGTATTATGTGAACGCTCTGCAGCAAAACTAGAGTGTCCTCTCCAGGGCACAAGCCTGGGCAAAGTTTATGGTGACCAGGAAATTTAAGTGCATGCTAGCAAAAGCTGCCAAAACATCAGGGACCCCTTTCAACTTCCCTGATGAGTCCAAAGGAATGCAAAGCGGTACCATATGACAGCAGCTTGGTTGCAGGAGTTGCCAGAAAGATGACACATTTAGACATCAGTCTGTCTTTGGGATCCACTCCTGATTTTTTGCCAGGGTTTACTCCTTTAGTCTTCAACTATCCAGAGGTATCCACAAGGCAGTGTAGCTATTCGCCCATAGCTGGAAGTTTGGTTCATGAGTGCCAGGATGTGTCCACATGTCGGTGGGCCTGCACATGCATGCCTGGGGGGGTTTTAGCCGTTTTCCTTGTGTCGCCACAAGGAGGTACAGCTGAGAACTTGTCAATTGAGAGACTGTGCACCAACAGGGAAAGACTTACATGTTTGGCTCTCTTTTGCATTGCTGCTAGTCAGCGGGTATGCCGAAAATGAGAAGCAAACTAGCACACAATGCAGAAAGTGTGCGAACACTCTTCATCTACACACTAGATGCATCACATTGAGCTGTTAGACACAACTGGCTCCTAACATTCATTAAAGAGGCTGCACAGCACTTTGCTGACAAGCACTGCAATGAACAACATCTTCTAACAGCCTGATACATATATATGAGAACCACCCGTTATCTAATTAGGAATGACACATGGATTGCACCAGATGATACTGTTGCACTTTGAAAGGAACCATGTGGACCTGGAGATGTAGTGTGCTAAGACGATATACTATTCCAGCTTGTAGATTTATACTGGATGGTGATTCCCCAAGTTGCAAAATAAGCTTTGGATGAACACACCTATTTGAAGGCAAAGGGGGATATTATGTTACGGCTACGGCAGTCAGCATGATGGTAGAAACAACTAACTGTCCTATCACACGAACATTGTATTTTATACACCGAGGAAAAAAATTCAGTGCCAGTAACCATCAAAATGAAACCCAAATACAATTGCCATTAGGGGATGAAGTCATGTGGGCAATACCCAAGATCAGACAATATATACCTCCTCAGGTTAGTCATTAGAAATATCCCTTATGGCTTAACTTGAAGCTAATGTTTCACCAACTGGAACCTCACAGGGGCTCCAAGGTAATAAAGGGATAGAGGAAGGCACTAAAAATTTAAACTATATATAGTAACTGCGGAGGGAGGAATTTTCTTTGAAGTGACCCGTTCACAGCAGGGCGGGTGGCAACGGGTCAGGAACCCCGAATTTTTTGTGGAACGAGCTTTGCTGCGGTGTTTAACTCAGCTACAGTATTAGCATCAATTTTTGGATTTCCCAGCCAATACAAAAAGTGTAGGCATGGTGATGATCCACTCTTGTCAACGAAAGGATTTCTACCTCATCAGTGTGTGGATATAAGTGTCAGCCTTGACAAACATGGCACTGGTCAGCTGGTAGATGCACTTGTGGGCAGCTGATTGTGAAATTCTGCAGATGTCACTATCAGATCCCTGGGAGGAGCTGAAGATGAAGGAATTCAGTGCTATTATGACCCTGACAGCTATTAGCAATGTGTGCCCACATGGTCTTCCTGGAAACGCTCTTATTCCAGGAACCTGCGGATGGCAACAACAACTTGCAATGAAAGCCTGAGCCTCCTCAAGCAATAAAAGCAAAAAACTGTGGATGCTGGAAATCCAAAACAAAAATAAAAATACCTGGAAAAACTCAGCAGGTCTGGCAGCATCTGCGGAGAGGAACACAGTTAACATTTCAAGTCCGTATGACTCTTCAACAGAACTAAGGAACAATAGAAGAGAGGTGAAATAAGCTGCACTGTTGCTTTTTCATGTTGAAGAAGCTGATCCTCTGTTTGTATACCCTTTCTAGGGGTTATCACATCCTTGAAGCTGGAGCTAGAAGTCCATCCCCTCTGTCCTATGAAGCAGCACACAGCTGCAGAGAAGGAAGCTGCTGTTAGTGTTGCTGCTCCCCTTGTTCCTCAGAGAAAAGTAGAACTGCATGTGTTGCTCACATGTTTCGGTGAATACCAACAATAGAGATTATCAGATTAAGGCGAGTAAATCCAAAGTATGTGAAATGGCTTCAAAAAAGTTGGAGATCATCCTTGAAGCAATAAAAGTCACACTCTCAGAGCATGTGCTAGAAGTACTAGCCTTCCCCTTAGGCAAGGAAGCAGCACTGCAGTTTCACACTTTCAACAATGGAACTAATAGACTGGAAAGATTCAAAAACCTTTAATGACTCCAAACTGTGTTTTCACGCGTTGTTGGCCCTGACAAGTTCCACACAGCTCAGAAAATGCATTGCTGACAGTTAAAGCCAGAATTCTAGGTTAAAGGAAATTAATTGATTATTTAATTATTTAAATCACTGACCCAACAGCTCCACAGGGGTTTCTCACACACCTCGGTACACATTCTGGTAACTCCCAGAGTGGCTGGGATCATATTGGCTTCCCTGCACACAGATTTTGCAGGGGGGTATATAAGCCCCTGCCTTGACCCAAGATTGCCACCACCCCCTCCCACACACCTAGGTTGTTAAAATTCTGCCCCAAGTGTGGATTTATAGCCATGAGTTAGATTATTTCATATGGAATTGGTGATTACACAAATGATAGAACTAGCAATTCCAATCATTATGTATATTGCGTGAGGAAATGTAAAAGACAAAAAAAATAAGGAAAGATAAGGAGAGGAAACCAGGATAGTTCATATAGAAAGGTATGAAACATTCTGTTAAAAGAAACTGGGTTTAGATCTATGTAAAAATGGTTGGCTCCTCAAAGACCTCAGTAAGAGATATCTTAAAAGTATTTTTTGTGATATTCACAAATAATTTCTATTTTGATCCAATGGATCTAGAACAGAATCATACCCTTTCAGGTTCACTATTTCTAGTGCAATTTAATTGATGGTAAGCAACATAATTTAAATTCAGAAAATGTTGGAAAAACTCAGCAGGTCCAGCAGTATCTGGGGAGAGAGAAATACAGTTAACAGAGTTCTGACCAAGGGTTACTGATCAGAAATGCTAACTTGGTCTCTCCACAGGTGCTGTTAAACCTGCTGAGTATTTTCAACATTTTATTTTTATTTCAGATTTATAGCATGCACAGTACTTTGCTCTACAGTACAGACTCTTGTTCCAATAAATTAAAACATTCCTTCATCTGGAAACAAGGGGAAAAAAAGGAAGGGCAAAACACGTACATAAAACATTTAAGACAGCAATTCCTCACTATGGACAAGACAATCAGAGAACACTGTGGCAACAGTAGGTGGACAGTCTTACATTTAAAGGAAATCTCTGAATTTACCCTTTTCCTTACCTCCAAAAATGAATACTATTCAATTTCTTAACAGAATAAAGTCATCAACAACATTGTACATGTTGTTGTGCAGCATCTATTGCTAGGGAAGGAAACACTTGTTGGGGGTTGGTGGGGGAGGGGCAGGTCTCTATGGGAAAGAAGCACAACTCAAAATAGCACTGCACCAGTCTGTTTTAGACCTTCATATTTCCCAACAGTGTTTCAAGGCTTGATATCTACTTCATGATGTTAGTTAACACCACCACCTACAGTCATGTCACAATATTCTGAAAATATCTTCTGCACATAGGCAGCTAGATATGGGACATTCCCTATTGGATTCCAGATGGAGCCCATCAGGAAAATGACATCTGGCAGCATGCAAGTCTTTCTTCTATTCTTTCCAAGATAAATAACTTTTGGTTTCCATGGGTTGATCACAGTAGGTGCCAAAATGGTGGAAAATGCAACAAAATGTCACACTTCAAAATGTCATGGTAAGCATGTTGCCAGAGTCTTCCAGGAAATAAATCTTGTAGGTTCAAGGTTTACACCTCTTCTAAACAATGAGAATTTGAAAGTTCTCTTTCTAAATAACTTTTTGTACTTAGTTTTTTTCACATATACAAATACTGAAAGTTACCCATGCAGAATGGCAAATCTTCATCTCACTGTAATCACACATCAATAACTTATTTTCTGTTTCTGTACATTTCCAAGTAAAAAAACATCACTTATACCCATATGACTGAGCCCAGAGTTTTAGGCAAGGTCTTAAAGTTTTCGTTTTTCCACAGAAAAGGAGGCTGAGTTGCAGAATTATGCATATCAGAAATCTGTGAAATAAAAGTAGTATTGAGCTTATTCAGTCTCAGCCTACGTTTAAAGCAGCATTTGTGTGGTTTTTTTTGAGTTGTAAGCTTTTTTGGGCCTGCATCCAGTTTAAAGTTCGGCTCTACATCCAAATCATCATAAATCTTTCATCCATGAACATCTACAGCAGGTTTAAGCTAGTAATTCAATCTCAGAACTCTGCTTATGTTTTAAATAAACATATAAATGTAGAAAGGATATGCAGTAAATAAGAATCACACTGAACTGCTACCCTTTAATTTTATCCATGTGTGTTGATTATTTAAGTTACTGAAACAGTACCTTTTGCACCATTTGTGATTTCATATTGATTGGTACTGTAGCTACTTAAAATGACCATCCACCTCAGTTTACAAATGTAAGGGAACAATTTGTGTGACTTTTCATTAGCATTAACTGAGAGGAATGTATTCCATGGTTACATATGGATGTTTTGGTTTCTGAACTCCTGTAAAATTTCCTTCCTGTTAAAGTTCTAATTGTGATGTACATTTGGCAAGCTACCTACTGTTTTATGAAATACATGAGCTTCGAGGAAAATGAAGAAAAAAGGGTCAAAATTCTGCAGTAACATTGTTGTTTCTGTCAGACAGCACCATGGGGCAAAACCCTCAACGGGTAAATGAAAAGGGAATGTACACAACTATACATGAAATTCCGGCAATATTTTCCTTTTTGTAAAATGTTAATTTTAGCATTACACAATCTAAAATTTGAAAATACATTGGTGTCATCCCCAAGTACAATTTGATGACTTTAATTTGCTATTACCACCCATTAGAATGTGATGAATAAATTATATAAGGTTTAGAACATTAGACTGATATCATTCAGTATGCAAGTGTAAAGCAAACAGCAGCAGTCTAAAGTGTAAAAAATATTTTCTAAAAGGTAAAACAACTTCAAAATTTAAGGTGGCAATATTGAAAACAAAATCTAATGTATCAAACACACACACCCCCAAAAACACATCACCCATTTTCAGTGTGTAGACTCAGCAGACTGCAGCTGTGTATTACCCTTCCTTCTCCAGTCTGGATTCCATTCCCCTAGCAGTACAAGAAATATCTGAAGAAAAAGCCCTGCTGATCTAAGAATCTGCCACCTTTTAAAATAGATATTTAATTTTGAAAAAATGTCCCTTAAAGGACAAGGATAACATATTTAAATGAAACATTCGGGGAAAAAGGGTATTCAAGTGTTTTTGGTTAGGCATTGCCCACGGTCAAGAGGATCGGTGAACTGCTCCCAGCCAATCAACTTAAAACCAAAATGTTAATTTGAAAGCCAATGGGTCTTCTGAAAATAGGCATGGGATCACAATGCATAATTGACTCTCATCCATTGTTTTAATGTAAGGAGGGCACCAATTTTGTGCTGCTTGCTCATCATCTTGATTTCTGCCTGTAGCCAGCACTGACTATGCTGTGCATTGGCTACATACATCTACTAGACACTCAAAATCCCAGCTTCTGAGCATCACTTAAAACTAGGCTTCATCTTAAAGGGGAGGTGCATTGTGGAGCAGAGGCAGGAAGTCATGCAGGAAAGAAGTCTGTCCTGAAAAACAGTGAGGAAGGACATGAAATGGGAGAGAATGGGTTCCAAGACTTTCAGATGCTGCAGTGGTCTTGGTGGGGAAGATGGAAAGGCAAAAGATATCCTGTATCTGTAAAAAAGCACAGAGGCACACTCAAAAGTCAGTGGGAGCAGATGTCCATGGAGGTCAATGCCAGGAGTCAAGCCCTGAGGACCTAGATGCAGTACCAAAAGAAGTTCAATGACTTCACACATGTGATCAGGGTCAGTGAATGTATCTTCAGCTGCTATATTCTACCATCTACACTAGTCTCACATGCTGCTCAATTCACCACACTGCCACCACTCATTAATAATCAGGATTCATATGCTTCACCTCAGCTCACAGCTTGACATTGGATGCAAGGCTCACACACACATTTCACAGACTTTGCACACTACCGGCTATCGAACCATGACATCCACATTACCCAAACAGATTGCACAATTCTGAATGACATTTCCCTCTCTCATGCTGGACAAGATGTACACAACCAGAGACAACAGGAGTGAACCAGAGGAGCATAAGTGCACCAGCATATCCTACCCTCCCATGAAGAAGGTGGTGCTGGCCATTACTGGAAGACCCTGCTAAGGCTGTGGCCAGTGGCAGGGCTGAAACCATCCAGATAAAAATATCCTCATACCTAATCCTCATTTTCACATTCCATTTATTCCCCCTTCTCACAATCCCTTCCAATTTACAAATGTAACACACGCAGCAGCCACCCATTGTCCAGGTGCTGCAGCAGAAACCCAGACTGCTGTCAAGAAATGTCAGACTACTACCATTATAGCTGTGGATTACACTGTTTAAAGCCTTCCAGTAATATGTCCTCAAATAGATTACTTAGGCAGCTGAGGCACTGCCTAGGAAAGCAGCAGTGGCTCCAGAGCAAGAGCCTGGTGTCCTCACTCAGGATGACAGGATTTGTCCATCTATCCCTAATACTCCACTAATGCCCTTGCACCTGACTGTCAGTTAGCCAATCCAGACTGCCAGAACTTAATTTTGGTGTAGGCAGGAAGGCGGTGGGTGTTCCAGTATGCCACCATCCCATTTAATTATATGCCCTTCCCAGCTCCAAGCTTACTATCAGCGAGAGCAGAAAATCCCACCCACTGTTCCTCAACAATATTCAGGTAGGAGAATTGCTCTCTGAACACCCTGGGCTACCATGGCCTCTTTGAGAGCCCTTCTTCCCCTCCTCTCCCAGTTGCCTGTCCTGCTCTCCTGACCTCTGCTCATTCTCTCAGTCATGTTGTATTCCAAGGAGAATACCTTCTGTTGCACCCATGTATGGGAATATCTGCTTAAAATCAGCAAAAGGTCCTTCAGTACTTGCCACACCACTCGAGTTGCAAAAGTCTACAGGGAAAGAACTATGAAAAACACCAAACACTTGAGGAATTCCAGCAAAGCCAGAAGAAATCAACTAGCAACTTAGCTGCAAGCAGCTCATGATCCCTTTAAATAGCGCTGGATTTTCATTTCTACTGCTGAATGTGTGCTCAGCTGTGCAAGCTTAAGAGAGGGAGTCAGCTGGACTGTGGAGCTCCAAATTGGCACTGCTGGTGTCAAATCAACATTGCACGCTAATTAACATCATGATCTGCATACTTCGGGTGAACATTAGCTGTATGCCTGCTAATACCCTCAGCAAAAGTGTCAGGCATGATTCACAGCAGAAGTGTGCAGATAGGATGCCATTCTGGTCCATGAATGCCAACCATAGGGCTGAATTTTCGCTCCCAAGTCAGATGCAGAGAGTTGGGAAATTTCCTGACTCTGCAAACCCGACTTGGGAGAAAGTGCCCCAAATGGTTCGATTTTTGTTCCGGGGAGTGGGTGCTAACTGGAGTTGGGTCCACAGCCCCCGGAAAAAGTGCGAAGGCAGCCACAGAGGCTGCCGGGTACCAAGGCTCTTTAAAAGCCCACCTCGGTGCTCTGGCACTTCATCTCAGTTGTACTAAAAAACACTAAAACAAAAAACAGCCTTCTAGCCCTCACCCATCCCCCCACAAACACCCCATGGCCCCTCATACCCTCCATGCTAACATATGCTGCTCTACCCACCCCCATTACCCCCATACCTGCCATAGCAACTCGGTGCCAATACATAACAACCCATGACACCCCACTCATCCCCATAGCCCTTTATAGTGCCTATGCCAAATCAGCGTTAACCACACCTACTGCCCTTTGCCCTAATATCCTTCATGCCAACTCACCTAGTACCCATAATGGGCCTCAGGAGCCATGCTGACATGAAATAAAAATAAAGTTGTAAAGTATTTATTATAGACTTCACTATATTAGAAGAAACATTAATTGATAAAAGCCCATGCAGTACATTTAAATCCCTTCAAATACTTAATCCTCTAAAAAAACAAACACTTCCTTTTAGTACTTAATCCCTTATACAAAGCAAACATTTGTATTCATGGACCCACATCGAACACAGGTAATCTCTTTATAACCAATTGGAGCTATCAAACTGTGAATTTAAAGCCCCTCCCCACTTTACTGTGATAACAATAGGTTGTTGAAGCAGGCAAGCAGTACTAATCATATAATGATAGCTCTCAGGTTTATGTCAACCAACACCTATTGAAATTGCATGCACCATTTTTTTCCACCAACAAGGTCACAGCAGGCTGTTCTTTTTTCCCAAAATTTAAAGGGCAAGGGATTTAAATTACTTGATAGCTCCACAGGGCTTATCCACCTTTTATGCACATTAATGTCTAATGTTAACACTCCCAAAAGGATACCTCATCGCTCCAAAGAACTCCAGTAGGTTGAGACCTTTTCCTCCAATGTCTAAAGCCCACAAGTAGTGTTTCAGAAACCTGGGTGACAAAAACTGCTTCAAAGTCAAGGCAGCTGCACTTTTAAATGTGTTGCCGCTTCCGGGAACTGCAGATGTGTGAAATACCTCTTGCCCCCATTCCCACCTCCCCACCCCACCCCCCCTGCAAAAATGGTGGATGCTGGATTGGGGGGTGGGACTTCAGGGAATCAGGGATCCGGTACCATTTTGACTAAGGCACAGAGCCCTGTCGTCTCCAGAAAAATTTGGACCATAGTGTCCAAACAATGGCCTCTACCAAGCCCATTTTGATGCCCATTAAGTTGTGACATTGCAACTGAAGTAAATAGCCTAAACGAAAGCCAAATACCATGCACTGTCAGATTTTTCTATTGACTGCAGTGGTGGTAAAAAGGACAGGGTGGAATTTCAGACTGCCCCTTGAGCATTGCTGATTTTCCAAGGATAAGTATTTTGAAGAATTCTGGTAGGCACTGCCAGCAGATCAGCTACCTCAAAAGGGAAGGTTTGGAGGGAGGGGGGTAGGTGTGGATGAGAAAAAGAAATTCAATTGTTTTCCCTCCACCCTTAATCAATGCATTGCAACAGGCTAGGTAGCCCTTTCAAATTAAAATCCACACCTCACCATGACCTCACAGCAACTCCGGACACTTGGTATTCCTGATGTCCAGTAGTTGTATTCCAGTCATTTGCACATTATATTTTGTCCATTCGTATTCAGCATATGCAATGTAAGGAATAAAGTGATTGACCTTATTTGATATGGTGATATTAGAGATGTTGAAATGACAAATAAAAGGGGAAATTGTTCATCTGAATGGAGCCTAAATAACAGCAAAATATTTAACTAATTTGATAAAATGGTACAAGATATAAAGGTACATATAGGAAGCATCCATGTCAGAATTAGATTGGAGTCTGGTCTCCATTTTAAAAATAGTAACATGCCAAACATGTGATTGCTGACATTAACTATTTGACTGTACAAGCATTATTAATAGAACTTAGATGAACATGAAATCCTTCTATCCCATTAAAAAAATGAAAACAAAAATCTAGAAAATTCCATTGCTTCCAATTCCCAAAGAAGGAAATTCTGAACATAAAAGCAATATGCTATTTTTCTGCTCATTGATTATCTACAGTTTCAGATATCTTTATTATCTAGAGCAAAATTTTACTTTTACAAAAAAATTTATCCAGGATACAGTTTTCATTAGGCACCTCATCTAGCTGCAAGTAAGCCTGTGGGTTAAATGGTATTATTCCTGCCTCTGAAGTAAAAAAATGCAGCTTGCATACCTGCTCCAAGCAATCCTGAACAGTAGAGACCAGAGCTTTGTCCTCAAATTCTGGGTTGTCATAAAGGGGGTTATTGACATACAAGGTTATGCACTTTGGCAGGAAGAACAGGGGAGCTAAATGTTATTTATGTGGCGAAAGACTGCAGAAAGCTGCAGCACAGAGGGATTTGGGGGTCTTCGTGCATGAATCACAAAAAGCCAGCACAGAAGATCAGCAGGAAAGGCAAATGTAACATTGGCCTTTATTTCAAAGGGAATGGAGTATAAAAATAGGGAAGTCTTGCTAAAACTATACAAGGCACTAGTTAGACCACACCTAGAATACTGTGAACAGTTTTGGTCCCCTTATCTAAGGAAAGATATACTGGCATTGGAGGCAGTCCAGGGAGGTTCACTAAGTTGATCCTGGGGATGGAGGGATTTTCTTATGAGGAGAGTTTGAGTAGGTTGGGCCTGTACTCACTGGAGTTTAGATGAGAGGCGACCTTATTGAAACATTTAAGATTCTTAGGGGGCTTGACAGGGTAGATGTTGAGAGGTCGTTTCCCCTTGTGGGAGAGTCTAGGACCAGAGGGCATAATCTCAGAGTAAGGAGGCGCCCATTTAAACAGATGGAGGAATTTCTTCTCAGAGGGTGTTGACTCTGTGGAATTCTTTACCGTAGAGGGCTGTAGAGGCTAAGTCGTTATGTATATTCAAGGCTGAGATAGACAGATTTTTAATCAGTAAGGGAATCAAGGGTTATGGGGAAAAGGCAGGAAAGTGGAGTTGAAGATCATCAGATCAGCCATGACCTTACTGAGTGGCAGAGCGGACTCGATGGGTTTAATGGCCGACTTCTGCTCCTACGTCTTATGGACATCCACTGAGCACGGGTAACCCACTCTCATTATTGCAGATTGTGGACGTCCATAAATTGCTCCGCTATATAGGGCTAACCATCCCATCATCTAGCAAAAAGATGGTCATGAACATGAAAGGAGCATTGACATCATGGACTATTAGAATGCTGAGGGAAAAGTAGGAATATATGAAAACCACCACATCATACTAAGATTATGGGGTGATTTTCCCAAGTGGCCTTAAGCACCCAGCTAATAGCTTGCATCTGAAGTGCCCTTTGATGGCAGAAGGCTGGGTGGGATGGTGGAGCTTCATTGCGCTTGCATTTCCACGGTAACTATTTACAAAAGTTGTTTATGCGCGGAGTATACTTTATGTGCACCCAGGAGGTGCATGCCCACAGGATACAGGAAGTAGCAGTGCAGCAACAGGCATTAAAGACACAAAAATGTCTAAAAGGACAACAAATTTACTCAATCTTGTGCCCCTTTTTATGACCACAAACTGTTTCCTGATCAATTCCAGTATTTCTCGAACAACAAAATTCTTAGTGAAGAGCACTAGGGCAGAAAGTTTCCAAACTTCCCAGTAATGTCAGGCTGAAGCAGCAAAACACAGCATTACTCTGGTGACTCCAATGTACATTCATACAGGGAGACCCTACTCCTGGCCTGCAACCTGTGGAAATGCAGGAAAGCTGACATGAATGACATTTGATCACAGTATAAATGTGACTTGCATAGAGACACCAATTTCAGGTGTGAGCATGAATGAAGATAAAAGAAAAATCATTGGCGTACAGGAAGTTACCCTGCCACTCGAGTGATATAGAACCAACATTCAAGTTAGGAAAACATGCTATTATTTGCACGTCAAAAAAAATGCAGACTTTCAGCACACAACCCAGGAAAACTGCATCTTACAACTCTGATTATACTGTGTATTAGAATGCAATTTAATAAGAACTAAAGTTCAGTGCCCTCCTCCCCCTCCCACACAAAATATTCTATAAATAGTGGTTATTTTTAATTGAGTTATTTTCAAGAAAGGGAGCACGATGCAAGTCATTAAAATGTTGTGGGGAATTGGCAATATGACTGGAAACAGGGTACTTAATTTGAACTTCAAGTGCAAGAATGTTTGTAAAATTAATGAGCTTCATGCAGGACAAAACTAAAAGTAATTTTATTCCCCACACAATAATGGAAATGGGAAATGCATTTCCAAATAAAAGTTACTTCTGTGTTTCAACTCCTTATAGCTGGGCACTTAGAAGAGCTCAAGGCAATAGGGAAGAGTGAGCATGGTTTTGTGAAATGAAAATCGTGTTTAAGCAATTTATTGGAGTTTTTTGAAGGAGTAACATGCACAGTGGATAAAGGGGAGCCTGTAGATATACTGTACTTGAATTT
The DNA here is from genome assembly GCF_964194155.1 of Cetorhinus maximus. Classification (NCBI taxonomy): domain Eukaryota; kingdom Metazoa; phylum Chordata; class Chondrichthyes; order Lamniformes; family Cetorhinidae; genus Cetorhinus; species Cetorhinus maximus. Next base: position 87,927,941 of record NC_135885.1, read on the forward strand.
CCAGAAGGCATTTGATAGGGTGCCGCATCAAAGATTATTACGGAAAATAAAAGCACATGGTGTAGGGGGTAACATATTAGCATGGATAGATGATTGGCTGGCTGTCAGAAAGTAGAGAGCATGCATGAATGGGTCTTTTCTGATTGGCAGGATGTGACATGTGGAGTCCTACAGGGGTCTGTACTGGGGCCTCAACTTTTTACGATTTCCATCAATTACTTAGATGAGGGGAGTGAAGACATGGTAGCTAAATTTGCAGATGACACAAAGATAGGTAGAAAAGTATGATGCGAAGAGGACATGAGGAGGTTGCAGATGGATATAGATAGCTTCAACGAGTGGGCAACGATCTAGCAAATGGGGTTTAATGTGGGAAAATGTGAAGTTGTTCACTTTGGCAGGAACAACAAAAAAAAGCAGTATTACTTAAATGGAGAACGGCTGCATAATTCTGAGGTGCAGAGGGATCTAGGTGTTCTAGTACATGAGTCACAAAAAGTTAGTATGCAGGTACAGCAAGTAATTAAGAAGCCTAATGGAATTACGAGAGGGGTTGAATATAAAAGTAAGGATGTTATGCTTCAGTTATACAGGGCATTGGTGAGACTGCACCCTGAATACTGTGTGTAGTTTTGGTCTCCTTATTTAAGGAAGGATGTAAATGCATTGATGGCGGTTCAAAGGAGGTTTATTAGATTGACACCTGGAATGAGTGGGCTGTATTATGAGGAAAGGTTGGACAGACTGGGCTTGTTTTCACTGGAGTTTAGAAAAGTGAGGGGTGATTTGATTGAAGTATACAAGATCCTGAATAGCCTTGACAAGGTGGACGTTGAAAGGATGTTTCCTCTTGTGGGAGAGTCCAGAACTAGGGGTCACCGTTTTAAAATTAGGGGTCACCCTTTTAGGACAGAGATGAGGAATTTTTTTTTCTCTCTCAAAGGGTTGTGCGACTTTGGAATTCTCTGCCTCTGAAGGCAGTGGAGGCAAGGTCATTGAATATTTTTAAGGCTGAGGTAGATAGATTCTTGTTAGGCAAAGGAATCAAAGGTTATCAGGGTTAGATGGGAGCATGGAAATCAAAACAGAAGCCATGATCTTATTGAATGGCAGAGCAGGCTCGAGGGGCTGAACGGTCTACTCCTGTTCCTTTTTCTTATGTTCTTAAATGTGTCATTCTTCAAAGCGCCGAAAACACCTTTTATAAGCATTGAATCAGATTTCAAAATCGACACCTCAGATGAAGAACATGAGTTAAACGAGACCACACCCATTGTCAGGCAATATCCTACTCATGAGAGAAAACCTTCACTATTCTTAAGTGATTATGTTACAAAGTGAACTATTTTCAGTTGGCGAACAAATCTTTCATCTCATTGTATATGACTGGGTGCATTCTTAAATTAAAACAAAAGTTAGAATATATAATGTTACTGGTGGAGTTGAATGTTCAAGTTATGCTTAAGTTTATTGTTTACACTTTTGGAAACAAACCATTTAAAGGCCTTGATTAGAATCCCCTCAACCTTCTAAACTCAAAAGGAATGCAAACAATCCCCAATTAACCCAGTATCATTCTAGAGGAATCTGCTGTGCCACACCCCCTCCAACACCAATATATCCTTTCTGAGATGCGGTGCCCAAAATTGAACATGATGGAGTCTGGCCAAAGCTCTGTACAACTGAAACATCACTTCAACTTTGTATTCCAAACCTATCGCACTCTATTAGCCTTTTTGATTATATTTATACCTGTGCGCTAGCATTTAGTGACTTGTGTACATGGGTGTGTAAACTCTTCAGGTTGCAGAAGTTAACAGTGATGATACTTTTCATGAAGATAATTCATTCTTGCTTCATTTAAAAAGTTATTAAAATGGGCAACAGAGAAGTTGATTTTATAAATAGTATTTCAATGAGTATTAATTAATAAGTATCAACACAATACTAATTAGGCCCTATTTTATACAAATAACTTTAAGATCATGGCAACATACAGTTGAGGCAAGTGCTGAAAATTTAACTCAAAGACTGATATTCTACCTGCCCTGAAAGTACATGAATACACTGAAGAATGCTGCAGCATAGTGGTTATATTACTGGGCTAGAATAACCCAGGGGCACCAGTTCAAATCCACTTTAATTTTAACTAATTAAATAAAATGTGAGTACCAGTAATGGTGGCCATGAAACCAGTGGGTTACCAGAAAAACCCTCTGGTTGACTCACTTCCTTTAGAGAAAGAAATCTGCTACCCTTACACGAGCTGGTCTATTTATGACTCCAGATCTCTAGTAATGTGGTTGACCCCAACTGCCCTCTGAAATGGTCTAGAAAGCCACCAAGTTGTAATGGAGAAAGTGCCTCACTGCCACATTCTCAAGGGAAATCAATGCTAAGTCAAGGAACTATCATATTTTCCTAATATTATTGTGGGATGCTTTAAGTGGACTTATGTTTGTGTGCATGTATGGTTGTGTGTGTGTGTGTGTGTGAGGGGCTAACTTAATTAAATTAGAGATGATAATTTATACCTTTCAGTCTAATCAAAGTAGTGAGGTGTAAAACAGGCATTTGAGATGGAGATGTGTAAGCTAGGCTGAGGTCTCAGAGAGACCATGTGAATGGAATTTGCATTTTTAGATAGGTGGAGAAGTGTTTGATTTTCAAAAAGGACATGGAAAATGTTTACAACTGGCAAGGTAAATATAGCAAGGTCATTACATTGATTTTTCCCAAAAGTGCTGGCCATAACGATAACATAAAAGATCTTTATATTCTGGGAAAAGTAACTTCTAAAGACAAGCTGAAACAATGGGATTTACAGATCAAAAAGGGAGAAATGTATTTAAAGAAAGATGGAAGGCAGTGTGAGGTGTGGCCATGTGAGATCTTGAAAGGTGCACCATGTGAAACAAGACTTGGGGCGGGGGAGAAGCCTCTAGCCACCCTGCAGAAGTTTGTTGTTCCAGTAACCAAAATTGTGTTAAAAGCACTTTGAAGTCCATTGTCCAATAGGTGCTTGTGGTAATATTGCTGGATAGCTTTATCAATTCAAAATCTATTTGGACTGTTGCCTTAAAGGGGGTGTGTAGTTGGAAGTCTGGTTAAGTAGAAATTTTGGGAACTGTTATAACTGTGCAACTGTAACCTTGTGTGTGTTAAGTTTTTTTCTTCTTTTGTTAACAAATGTTTTAATTTAAGCTTTAAAATCTCTAAAGGTGCTAGTGGACTCATCACTTCTGACTTCAGTGCTCAAGCCTTCTCATAATAAATACAAATTGCAAAATCGTTGTGATAGTGAGGAGGCCAAGTTTCCCTTGTGGATTTGGTCAGCCTGGCAAATAACACCTGCCATATCATAACAGCTGGCCTTCCCAGCAATGCCCACAACCTGTGAATATTTTTTTTTAAATTCTCTATTGCAATAAAGTAGTGAAGTACCCAAATCAAAACTGATATCCCTGAAAAACTGGATCCATATTTTCTAATAGAATCCTATCTACCATATGGTCCAGCAAACACGGTGATCATTTGTACTGTGTTGCAGATAGCAAGAAGAAACACAAGCAAAAAAAAAAATTAAGATTGCTTTCCACCCTAAAGCCCACACCTGCCCTCCAACTAAATTAGCGACTTGCAATCATAGTCTATTTGAGAGAACTACTGCTGCGATGGTAATGAAACTTGCTAAGGCTGGAGACATATTCGCTTGGTTATCACATCCTTCCACTGCACAGGGAAAGAAAGGAAACCTCACACCAAATCAACTCTACAGTTTTAGTTGGATGGATATATCTAATCTGAAAGGCAATGTGACCATATGTTTTTTAAATATAGATCTTCACTACTTACATTTGGGATTTTTTTTTTAAACCCGTCACACGGTCTGTGTGTTAGTTCTGTGTAACATTTCAATGGCACATTTATATACAAGGCAAGTATTCAAACCAGAGGTCACACTGTAGTTGTCTCCTACTCTGTCTACAGACTTTTCATCAAGATGTATAATATGCCCTTTATTATGCCAGCTCAAACTGTCGTCAACAAAAGCCCACCTCACAGGGTTTCAATCTCGTTTCGAGATTCTGTTCCCCTGGATTCCCGAGTCTGCACTCGGGCACCAATCAAGCATAACTTCAGCTCTTTGGCCGCTCTGAGCAGAATAGTGCTGCTCCAGAGGGGTACCTTTGTCCCAATGGCCTGCAGCTTGGAGTCGCCAACCTTCCACTGCGTTCTTTGATCACTAGGACTTCTCCCGAGCCCTCTCTGATTACCAGAGCTTCTCCTGAGCCCTCAACACTTCCAGTCTGCTACCTGCAGCCCTTTTCTGCTTGGAGACTCTTTCTCTGCTCCACTTTCTTTTTACTTAACTGGGATCCCTTCCTGTCCCTGTCCCCTCTCTTGCACTCTTCTTTTGGGACCTCTCCCTATCCCGTGCCTGGGACACATGTTTGCAATGATGCTCTGCTTCCAGTCACATGACCCAGGCTTTCCACAATATTTTCCCTTTTATGCAGATGCACTGGTGTCATGATGACAAAGCCCTTTAACTGCCGAGAAAACCCAGAACAGAGCACGCAAGGCCAGAAACGCTGCTGCACATTACAGATGCGCCAAAACTCATGGCCTGCCAGGGATCTTAGTCCTCAGCCCAAAGAACTTAAAAATGCTGAATTGCTCATGCGCAGCCCACTCCAGAGATCTGCAGGAAGAGTTCCAGACCTCTACTCTTAATGAGAAGTTAAGTTGGCTTTCATAACAAAAGTAAAATTAAAAAGAGTTTGGCATCTACTGGAATACGACTGTTTGGCATACTGCATTCAGGCATTTATCTTCCTTCTTACTTTACTAAAATAGCTTAGTAACAAACACGAAGTAATTACATTTCTCCAATTTACAATCTAGCTGGGCAGGGGAGGTGGTGGAGAAATGGTGAAGACTAATATAATGGAGATTTATACTCACCTCAGTCTGTACTTTAGTTAAAAGTCGTTTTTGCTGCTGTCCTTCTCATCTACTTTTTTGTCGATTTTATACTGTGGCCAGAAATGAGTCAGGCTAAATGACATTCACATATCTTTTATTTTCTTACATCTGTTTAGGATGGCCCAGGCTATTCAAAATAGAGAGGCGCAATACACTCTTCCCCAGTCCGTAGGAATGCAATTGCTTGGGCGAGGCAAGGAAGAAAATAAACTGCAGCCAATTCAAGAAAACTCTAGGAAATTTCTCTCTGGTTGTCTAAGACAATCAGCTAACCTTCGATAATAAGAACAAAAACAAATAGTGGAAATACTCAGCAAGTCATGAAGCATCTGTGGAGAGAGGGACAGAGTTAACATTTCAGGTCAATGACGGTTCATCAGAATTCGAAAATGTTAGAAATGCAACAGGTCCCAAGCAAGTGAAAGGGGGCTGGATGAGGGGTAAACAAAAAAATGGAAACTCTAGGAATGGATGGAAGAGAAGAGAGATGAAATGACAAAAGGTTTTGTGCTACAAGGCCAAAGGGAGTGGTAATGGGACACATAAGGAACAAAAGACATGTCTAAGGAGGTATGAATGGCAGAATGAAGAACAGCTGTCATCAGAATGCAGAAAGAGAAAAGAGAAACCAAAACCAACAAAAGGAGGAAACAAGATGGAGGCAGAGGTTATGGTCTGAAATTATTGAACTCAATATTGAGTCTGGGCAGTTATAAAGGTGCCTAATCGAAAGATGAGGTGCTATCCCTCGAGCTTGCATTGGAACACTGCAGGAGGCTAAGGGCAGAGAGGTCAGAGCAGGAGCAAGGTGGAAAATTAAAATGACAGGCAACCAGAAGCTCTGGATCGTGCATGTGGACTGAACAGAGGTGTCCCACAAAGAAGTCATCCAGTCAGCATTTGGTCTTCCCAATGTACAGCAGGCTACATTGTGATTAATGAATACAGCATACTAATTTGATAGAAGCAGAATGTTTAGGGCTTTGTATGGTGAGGAGAGAGGAAGTAAAATGGCAGGTGTTGCATCTCTTGCATTTACTAGGAATGGTGCTGTGGAAGAGTGACATGGCGCTGAGGGTAATTGAGGAGTGAACCAGAGTATTATGGAGGGAACAATCCCTTCAAAATACTAAAAGAGGAGGAGAGGGGAGATGTATTTGATGGTGATGTCATGCTGGAGGTGACAGTAATGGCTGACAATGATTATGGAGGCTGGTGGGCTGAAAGGTGAGAAGGGGAACCCCATCTTGATTCCAGGAGAGAAGAGAAGGGGTGGGAGCAAAAGTACAGGAAGTGGGAAGAAGATGATTAAGGGCCCTGTCAGCCACAGTAGAGAATCATCTTCGGATGGCAAGAGAAAAAGACATATCAGAAGAACTGGTAAATAGCTTCTGCAAACTTCTGTGGATGTTTATGTAGTCATAACCAACAAACATCTACTCGAACCGTCCTCTCATTTCAGGAACTTTGTTAAGCTCATTATTTAAAGATGAGAAGGGTTTTGCACACTCTACGTGGATCTCAGGCAGTTTCATCCAAAGGGCAATGACTCTTTGACATTCCCCCGACATCGGAATCATCTCAGATTTTACACCTTAAGATCTTCTACACAAGTTTTTGTCCCATTATCCCCATTGACTTAATACTCACAATCCATTTAGGGCTAAATCTTTGGCTTAATGGTAGCATTCCCACCTATTGTGTCAGAAGGTGAAGGGTTCAAGCTACACTCCAGACAGTCCACTGTGTGGAGACTAGAATTTGGTTTCCAACTACTGTGATCATCTCCAGCTGAGAATTGGTAGTTGGCAGATAAATTAATTTTAAAGCATGTGTTTCATGGGAGAAATATTCATATGAGATCTGTGGAAAGAAGTTATATCATACAGGTTCCCAAACTGTGGGTCACGACCTCCAATGGAATCGCAGAGGTCACATTTGAGGCCACAAGCTGCCACTCCTCTAAGCAACGATGGTGACTGTGGAGAGGAGACAACCCAGACCAGAGGCATTGACAGGACAGCCGTTGGCCCACTGGGTCCATTCCGACATACAGCGGACAGGCAGTGAGCTCCAAGCCCTCTAACTTCAGAAAACGCTTCTAGCAGCAAGTTCAAGTGGGCCCGGAATGTTTGCATGCCAATTTGATGCAGCTGGAAGCCCGCAAGTGTAATTCAGTCACTGCCCGAGTTGGGAAAAACCAGCAGGTCATGTGGCTGAGCCAGGAAGGTGAATGGTGGCTTCAAACTTTACTGTGTTTCTGCTCCTGTATGCCTGTTATACCAGTTTCCTTACCCCAAGATCGTGGCTCTGCTTCACAGGTACCAGCAGCTGGGTCAAAAAGGGGAAAAGGCAAGAGAGGCTGGTGAATAAGGGCAGAAGTGGGGGTTGGCAATATAGAGGACTGAGTGAGTGGGATGGATGTTGGGAAAAGGGGCAAGTGTGTGTTCAGGGGGAGGAGTGGTGTTTGGAAAGATGTGCGCATGTGGGTGTGGTGGGGTGGAGGGGCTGATTATATTGGCAAGGGCGGAGGGAAGAGGGGCTTCACGGAGTCTTCTTTCACCAAGGAATATGGAGAGCTTGGCTGAAACCCACGAATTCATAATAAAATTTTTACAAAGTGCTTCAAAAAACAGATTTTCATATTTATAGGATGCACCATTAATGTGCAAACAATTGTCTTATGAGACAGAAGGCTGACACCTCTTGTTGATCAATAATATGCAAACTTGAATAATTATACACTGCATGTTACTATGCTGCTTTATTGCTGTTTTGTTTTTTGCTGGCATCTTGGGCCACATTCACTTTCAAGTGTTAAAATGAAATCTCATTGGAAAATAGCTTGGGTAGCACTGACTTAATAATTCATTTCTTAGGTATTCCTGCCAATAAGTTAGGGACCATGCAGCTGCTCTGAATAGTAATGTTAACTCATAATACCATTTATTCCCTCAGCAAAATACTTATTGATGACATATCCCATTGATGTGGAATTAAATATATTTATGACAAGTGTTTTAAACAAAACATGTCTGGATCGATGCAACATTCTAAAATTATATGGTCCTAGCATCTAAGGAACTAAAAATAAAATCAGTGAATCGATAAAAGTATTAAATGGCTTTCAAAAATATTTTATTCCACAGGAAACTTTACAATTATTTAGTATGTCAGAAGTGGGGATGCGGTTAACTCAGTTGGCTAGACAGGTGGTTCACAATCACGCTAACACACAGGATTCAATCCCCGTTCTAGCTCAGGTAAACTTGGGACCTGCCTCTTCGCCCTGCCCCATAGCAAAATCATGAAAATCGTGGTTCAGCTGTGGTCTATAATATGCAGACTTTAATAATTATACATTCAATGTATAATTGCTGCTTTATTGCTGTTTTGTTTTTGCTGACGTCTTGGGTCACATTAACTTTCAAGTGTTGAAATGGGGTCTCATTGGAAAATAATTTGGGAAACACTGACTTAAGAGCTCTAAAATTTGCCGTCATCCGTCCCTGCATAGATTGATATTCTCCATCTTGTGCAGAGGTCAAAAGTGGACAATCATCCAACAGCAGACATATCAAACATGTGTATATAATTTGAGTATAGTATTCTTTATTATGTACTTAATAATCCTCGCAATATAATCCAAAAACCTATCAGTACCTTCTTTCCAAATAGTCACCTTGTATTGCTTTTAACAAGTGATGAATTATTAACGCCAGGTACATTTTCTTAATCTCTTATCTTTAACAAATACCTCGATAGTATAACACACAGTTAGGAAACGCCAGACATACTTGTCTACATTAAATAACATCCTTCACACACCAGCCAATTCATTTAAATGTTCAAAATCAGCCTGCAATATAGTGGTTTGATCTCAATTACAAACCTCCATGTTTTTGTATTAACCACAAATTTAAGGCTGGTTACATTGAAGCTCTTCGCTAGATTAATAAAAACTAAAACATAGTGGTCCCAGCACAAGTGTGTTATGGAATAGATTGTGATAAGTCCTCTGTACAGTGCACTCCCATTAATAACAGTATTTACATGATTACAAGCAGCAATTTAATACAATTTAAAAATCCTATAATCCCATGAGTACCAATGCTTTCCAGTTGTCATCTCTACAATTTCTTATCAAGTACCTTCAGAAGCAACCAAAAACATTTGATCAGTTAGTTCAGTTGGCTGGACAGCTGGTTTGTGATGCACAGTGATGCCAATAGCGTGGGTCAATTCCCATACCAGCTGAGGTCATCCATGAAGGCCCCACCTTCTCAACCTTGCCTTTACCCGAGGTGTGGTGACCCTCAGGTTAAACTCACCACCAGTTATCTCTCTCTAATGAGAGAACAGCCTCTGGGACTACGGTGACTTTCACTTTCATGCAGGTTCAACAAGGTAGTATGGAGATGGTTCAATCTCTCCCTTTTCAACAGTACCGACTCTCAATATTTCAGGGCTATCTGGTCACTTGCCTTATGCGACACTGACATAATTTTTCTCTTCCTTTCAGGTGTTTTGGACCACAAGCATAAACTCCTCTTTGCTACCAGTATCCCTTCCAATCCTTCTTCCCCTTCGATTTCCTCTAACCCCATCTCTCCTAATCTCACTCTTTGATGTGTTTTTACTATCCTACAAATTTCCTTCTCTGACCCCTAACCATCAGTCCTCAGTAAAGGCCTCAGCTTCATCCCCTCACACAACTATCCCAATGAATTTCAAGTACAATACGATGCTCAACTCTTGCCCACTATACACAACAGACCATTTCTCCCATCTCCAGAATTCTTGTCAGATCTGAACCCTTCCATCTTAGTCTCTCTTGCCTCTCCATTAGGAACTGCTAGCATGACATCAGCCACATTAATTTCTCTACTCCATACTCACTCTAATCTACCTTCCTCTGAACTTGTAGCATTATGTTCTCTCAGGTTCAACCTTAATTTTATTGTTAAAGCTGCTGGAAAGGACAGCACTGTCATTGTTTGATGACCAGACTTCCACAAATAGGAGGCTGATCCCCAATTTTACTCCTACGTCCCATGGACCTGGACATCCCCACCAATTATCAAGCCATTGTTTCCCAGACTGTAACTGACCTCATCTCCTCTGGAGATTTTCCCTACAAGGCCTCTAACCTATTTATAATTCCTTCCAAAAGATCCATAACAAGATTGCCCTGGTAGATATATAAAAACATAAGAGCATAAGAAATAGGAACAGGAGTAGACCATTCGGCCCCTAAAGCCTGCTCCGCCATTCAATAAGATCATGGCTGATATTCTTGTGTTTCAATTTCCACGTTCCCATTTAACCCCGATAACCTTTGATTCCCTTGCCTAACAAGAATCTATCGACCTCAGCCTTAAAAATATTCAATGACCGTGCCTCCACCGCCTGAGGCAGAGAATTCCAAAGTCGTACAACCCTCAGAGAAAAAAAATTCCTCATCTCTGTCATAAAAGGGGGACCCCTAATTTTAAAACAGGGCCCCCTAGTTCTGGAATCACCCACAAGAGGAAACATCCTTTCGACATCCATCTTGTCAAGGCTATTCAGGATCTTGTATACTTCAATCAAATTACCCCTCACTCTTCTAAACTCCAGTGAAAACAAGCCCAGTCTGTCCAACCTTTCTCCATCAGACAACCCACTCATTCTAGGTATCAATCTAGTAAACCTCCTTTGAACTGCCTCCAATGCATTTACATCCTTCCTTAAATAAGGATACCAAAACTGCACACAGTATTCAAGGTACAGTCTCACCAATGCCCTGTATAACTGAAGGATAATATCTTTACTTTTATAAAAGCAAAAAACTGCGGATGCTGGAAATCCAAAACAAAAATACCTGGAAAAACTCAGCAGGTCTGGCAGCATCTGCGGAGAGGAACACAGTTAACATTTTGAGTCCGTATGACTCTTCAACAGAACTAAGTAAAAATAGAAAAGAGGTGAAATATAAGAAATATAAGCTGGTTTAAGGGGGGGTGGGGGCGGTGGACAGGTAGAGTTGGATAGAGGGCCAGTGATAGGTGGAGATAGCCAAAAGATGTCATAGACAAAAGGACAAAGAGGTGTTGAAGGTGGTGATATTATCTAAGGAATGTGCTAATTAAGGGTAGAAGGCAGGACAAGCAAGGTACAGATAGCCCTAGTGGGGGGTGGGGTGGGTTGAAGGGAAGGGATTGAAATAGGTTAAAAGGTAAAGATAAAACAATGGATGGAAATACATTTAAAAATAACGGAAATAGGTGGGAAAAATCTATATAAATTATTGGGGGAAAAAAAGGGGGATCGGAAATGGGGTAGGGATGGAGGACAGAGTTCATGATCTAAAATTGTTGAACTCAATATTCAGTCTGGAAGGCTGTAAAGTGCCTAGTCGGAAGATGAGGTGCTGTTCCTCCAGTTTGCGTTGAGCTTCACTGGAACAATGCAGCAGGCCAAGGACAGACATGTGGGCATGAGAGCAGGGTGGAGTGTTGAAATCGCAAGCGACAGGGAGGTCTGGGTCATGCTTGCGGACAAACCGAAGATGTTCTGCAAAGCGGTCACCTAGTCTGCATTTGGTCTCTCCAATGTAGAGGAAACCGTATTGGGAGCAACGAATGCAGTAGACTAAATTGAGGAAAGTGCAAGTGAAATGCTGCTTTACTTGAAAGGAGTGTTTGGGCCCTTGGACGGTGAGGAGAGGGGAAGTAAAGGCGCAGGTGTTGCACCTTCTGCGGTTGCATGGGAAGGTGCTGTGGGAGGGGGTTGAGGTGCAGTGGGTGATGGAGGAGTGGACCAAACACATCTTCCCTTCACCCCCCCGGCGGCATTCCGTAGGGATGGTTCCCTCCGGGACACCCTGGTCCACTCCTGGTCCACTCCTCCATCACCCACTACACCTCAACCCCCCCCCCCCCACGGCACCTTCCCACGCAACTGCAGGAGGTGCAACACCTGCCCCTTTACTTCCCCTCTCCTCACCATCCAAGGGCCCAAACACTCCTTTCAAGTGAAGCAGCATTTCACTTGCACTATTGAGTTCAACAATTTTAGATCATTTACTCTGTCCTCCATCCCCACCCCCTTTCCGACCCCCCCCTTTTTTTTCCAATAATTTATATAGATTTTTCTTTTCCCACCCATTTCCATTATTTTTAAATGTATTTCCATCCATTGTTTTATCTCTACCTTTAAGCCTATTTCAATCCCTTCCCTTCACCCCACCCCCACTAGGGCTATCTGTACCTTGCTTGTCCTGCTTTCTACCCTTAATTAGCACATTCCTTAGATAATATCACTACCTTCAACACCTCTTTGTCCTTTTGTCTATGACATCTTTTGGCTATCTCCACCTATCACTGGCCCTCTATCCAGCTCTACCTGTCCTACCCCCACCCCCCCAACAATCAGCTTATATTTCACCTCATTTCTATATTTCCTTAGTTCTGTTCAAGAGTTATACGGGCTCGAAACGTTAACTGTGTTCCTCTCCGCAGATGCTGCCAGACCTACTGAGTTTTTCCAGTTATTTTTATTTTTATCCTTACTTTTATGTTCAATCCCTCTTGTAATAAAGGAGAACATTCCATTAGCATTCTTAATTACTTGCTGTACATGCATGCTAACTTTTTGTGACTCATGTACTACAAAACCTAGATCCCTCTGCACCTCAGAATTATGCAGCCGTTTTCCATTAAAGTAATATTGTTTATTTGTTCTTCCTGCCAAAGTGAACAACTTCACATTTTCCCACATTAAACTCCATTTGCAAGATCGTTGCCCACGCTCTCAACCTATCTTTATCCATCTGCAACCGCCTCATATCCTCTTCACAACATACTTTCCTAGCTACCTTTGTGTCATCTGCAAATTTAGCTACCATGTCTTCATTCTTTCAGCCTGTTCCTGCTGCAAATAATTGATTGCTTCTTATCTCAACTCATTTTCTCCCTTGACTTTTCTCTTATGACTCAAGTCTGTGACTCCTCCAATACCCTCCACCACTTTAACCAGTTTCCTGGCCTTGTCAGTCTCCATTTCACCATGCATATCCAATCCCTTTACTTGTTCAACCGCCACCAGAATGGCCTGTTTCTTCCCTGAACAAAGGCCCAACCAGTCCCCATCCACAAACATCAAAACTTGCCTTTTGAACGTATTCTTATATTGAGCAACTTCTCCTTTAACTCCACTCGGGGAGGCAACGCGGAGGCGATGGCACAGTAGTATTGTCACTGGACTAGTAATCCAGAGGCCCAGAGTAATCCATGGGGACCTGGGTTCGAATTCTGCCACGGTTGAATTTGAATTCAATCAAAATCTGGAATTAAAAGCCTAATGATGACCATGAAACCATTGTCGATTGTTATAAAAACCCATTTTCCTAATGCCCTTTAGGGAAGGAAATCTGTCGTCCTTACCTGGTATAGCCTACGTGTGATTCCAGACAGTAATGTGGTTGACTCTTAAATGCCCTCCAAAATGGCCTAGCAAGCCATTCAGTTGTATCAAACCACGACAAAGTCTCAAAAAAGGAATGAAACTGGCCAACCACCCGGCATCGATCTAGGCACCGGAAACAACAAACGGCAAACTCAGCCCTGCTGACCATGCAAAGTCCTCCTTAGTAACATCTGGGGGGGCTTGTGTCAAAATTAGGAGAGCTGTCTCACAGACTAGTCAAGCTACAGCCTGACATAATCACCCTCACTGAATCAAATCTTACAGATAATGTCCCAGACACCACTATCGCCATCCCATCAAAGGTGGCAGCAGTGGTATACAGTTGGGAGGGAGTTGCCCTGGGAGTCCTCAACAATCGACTCTGGACCCCATGAAGTCTCATGGCATCAGGTCAAACATGGACAAGGAAACCTCCTGCTGATTACCACGTACCGCTCTCCCTCAGTCGAAGATCACTTTAGGGGCTTCTAATGTCCATCAAGAGTGGCGCGGCAGCACCACTACCGGCCGAGCCCTAAAGGCCAAGCTGCTAGACTGGATCTCTCGGTGGAGAGGGAACCAACAAGAGGGGAAAACATACTTGAGCTCATCCTCACCAATCTACGTGCCGCAGATGCATCCGTCCATGATAGCATCAGTAGGCACAATCATTGTGGAGATGAAGTCCCACTTTCACATTGAGCATACCCTCCATAGTGTTGTGTGGCACTATCACATTGCTAAGTGGGATAGATTTCAAACAAAATCAAGACTGGGCAGCCATTAGGCCACAGGCAGCCATTAGGCCATCAGCAGCAGAATTGCGCTCGAACACAATCTGTAACCCCATGGCCCGGCATATTCCCCACTCTACCATCACCATCAAGCCAAGGGACCAACTGTACAATGAAGTGTGCAGGAAGGCATGCCAGGAACAGCACCAGGCATACTTAAAAGTGTCAGCCTGGTGAAGCTATAACACAGGACTACTTGCATGCCAAAGAGCATAAGCACCAAGTGACAGACAGAGCTAGGCGATCCCACAACCAACAGATCAGATCTAAGCTCTGCAGTCCTGCCACGTCCAGTCGTGAATGGTGGTGGACAGTTAAACAACTTCCTGGAGGAGACGGCTCCACAAATAACCCCATCCTGAATGATGGCGGGAGCCCAGCACAGTGCAAAAGATAAAACTGAAGCATTTGCTACAATCTTCAGCCAGAAGTGGCAAGTGGATGATCCATCTCGGCCTCCTCCGGAGATCCCCAGCATCACAGATGCTAGTCTTCGGCCAACTTAATTCACTCCACATGAGATCAAGAAACGGCTGAACGCACTGGATAGTGCGAAGGCTATGGGGCCTGATAATATTCTGGCAATAGTACTGAAGACTTGTGCTCCAGAACTTGCTGCGCCCCTAGCCAAACTGTTCCAGTACAGCCACAACACTGGCATTTACCTGTCTATGTGGAAAATTGTGTACAGGTGTGTCCTGTACAGAAAAAGCAGGACAAATCCAACCCAGCCAATTCGCGCCCCATCAGTCTACTCTCCGTCATCAAAGTAATGGAAAGGGTTATCAACAGTGCTATCAAGTGGCACTTGCTTAGCAATAACCTGTTCACTGACCCCCAGTTTAGGTTCCGCCAGGGCCACTAAGCTCCCGACCTCATTACAGCCTTGGTTCTAGTATGGATAAAAGAGCTGAACCCCAGAGGTGAGGCAAGAGCAACTGCCCTTGACATCAAGGCCACATGTGACCAAGTGTGGCACTCAAGGAGCCCTAACAAAACTGGAGTCAATGGGAATCAGGGGAAAAACGCTCCGCTGGTTGGAATCATATCTAACACAAAGGAAGATAGTTGTGGTTGTTGGAGGTCAGTCATCTCAGCTCCAGGGCATCACTGCAGGAGTTCCTCAGGGTCGTGTCCTCGGCCCAACCATATTCAGCTGCTTCATCAATAATCTTCCTTCCAACATAAGGTCAGAAGTGGGGATGTTCAGCACCATTTGCAACTCCTCAGATACTGAAGCAGTCCATGTCCAATTCCAGCAAGACCTAGACAATATCCAGGCTTGGGCTGACAAGTAACAAGTAACATTTGCGCCATACACGTGCCAGGTAATGACCAGCTTCAACGAGAGAATCTAACCATCGCCCCTCGACAATCAATGGCATTACCGTCACTGAATCCCCCTACTATCAACATCCTGGGGGATACCACTGACCAGAAACGGCACTGGACTAGCCATATAAATACTGTAGCTACAAGAGCAGGTCAGAGGCTGGGAATCCTGCGATGTGTAACTCACCTCCTGACTCCCCAAAGTCTGTCCACCATCTACATGGCACAAGTCAGGAGTGTGATGAAATGCTCCCCACTTGCTTCGTTAAGTGCAGCTCCCACAACTCAAGAAGCTCGACACCGCCCAGGACAAAGCAGCCCACTTGTTTGGCACCACATCCACAAACATTCACTCCCTTCACTACCAGTGCACAGTAGCAGCAAGATGTACTGCAGGAATTCACCAAGGCTCCTTCGACAGCACCTTCCAAACCCACGACCTACCAACTCGAAGGACAAGGGCAGCAGATAGATGGGAACACCATCTAGAAGTTCCCCTCCAAGTCACTCACCATCTTGACTTGGAAATTTTTCGCCATTACTTCACTGTCGCTGGGTCAAAATCCTGGAACTCCCTTCCCAACAGCACTTGGGTGTACCTACACCACATGGACTGCAGCGATTAAAGAAGGCAGCTCACCAACACCTTCTCATGGGCAACTAGGGATGGGCATTAAATGCTGGCATAGCCAGCTAAGCCCACATCCCATGAATGAATTAAAAAAAAGCTCACTTGCTCCAAATATGTGTTGTCGCTATTGGGACCCATATGGATCCTAGCTATGCCTGCCTTTTCATAGCGTATCCTTTGTTCTACAGGATCCTTTGTTTCCACTCATACACAATTATCATCGCTGATCTCTTTTTCCAGTACAATGATGACTGTTAGTGTCACTTCTTGTTCTTGCCCTGAACTGGAACGGAACATCAATTTTACTTCCAATTTCCACCATTCTCTCACCTTCATGTGGTCGATCTCTGAATCTTCTCTTCATCAAGTTCTCTAATTACATGTTTGGGGATAGATTGTCCACAAATAGCATTGTAAGCCCACCATCTCCCTCATGTACCATGACTACACTTTCTCTCCTTGTAAAGGATTCTATTACATTCTCAGTTTCTATGGCTCCGTCTCAACTGTTCTGATGAAGCCATCTTCCACACCAGTACTATGTCTTCCATTTTGCTCAATGGTGACTGGCTATGTCCATTCCATTTCCTGCACTTCACCTCCCTCCAAGAGCCACTATTGGATTCCCTTGTCCTCACCTTCCACCCCACCAGCCTCCACATTTAATGGATCATCCTCTGCCATTTCCACCACCTCTAGTCCTATGCTATGTCCATGTATGTCTTTCCCTCTCCTTTCAGCATTCAGATGTAACAATATTCTCCATGGCACCTTGGTCCACTTTTCAATTACCTCTTCCCATTCCCAAGAAATGCAACACTTGGCTTTCAACTCCCCCTTCCCACTGTCCAGGACCTCAAACACTCCTTCCATGTGAAATACTAAAGGGAAATACAAGTAAATCACTAAGTATACTGTAGTCACTGTTCATGATGTCCAGGGAGGGAGGGGGTGGGGGGGACACAAGTGCAGATTGAGTCTCTACTTTGCTGAATATGTCCATTCAGGTTAAAATAGGTGATCCTCAAATTTCAGTCACCTGCCGTTTTAATTCTCCAATCCACTCAAACCCCAACTTCTGCCCTCAACCTCCCACTCTGTTCCAGTGAAGCTCATTGAAAACCCAAGGAACAGCAACTCTTAACAATTTGGCACTTACAACTTTCCAGGATCATTCAGTTAAGAATCTTCAGACCATAACCACTACTCCCATTTTCTCAGAAAGCAGGTACAGGAAATGGCTCTGCTGTTACCATTTAATCTTCCTCTGAATTTACCTTTTGCTTCATTATTGTCCCAAGACCAGCCCCCTTTTTGCATCAACCCTTTTGTCATTTAATAAGCTATCAGACTTTTCCCTTTTGTTCTTTCATCACCATCACCCATATTTTTCCTGACTATGTACTTGCTTTTAAATATTTAACATCTTCCAATTCTGAGGAATGGTCATTGACTGGTAACATTAACTCTTCCCTCTCCACAGAGGCTGCCTAACATACTGAGTAATTCCAGTATTTTCTGCTTTTATTTAAGGTTTCTAGAATCCACACTATTTTGTTTTTCTTTGAGTACCAAGATTGCAATTAATTTCCCTCAGGCCACATGAAATAAATAGATATTAATAGAAAAATATCAGGAGGTCTATAACTCCAACAGTTCACTCTTTTTCATTGAACGGTTGAGCCTGACACACCAGGGAGTTAGCAGGTTTTATCGTCAGTCTGAGACAAGTCAGTTATTTTCAGCCAATAGAGAACATACATAAAATTGAAGGACAGGAAAAGACTAGCTGCCCCATCAAGCTTGCCGCATTTGGTCACAATGTGATTTGAATTATCTGCCCAACTCACCACTAGTGAGAAAAAACAAAAACCACTCAGAGATTCCACTCTGCCTCCCAAAGATAATCAGGCAAGTTCCAGTGGGCTGTAGTGACTGGGACACAAGTCCCCCAATTCCCCACCTACCTTCTATAAGCACTTATGTTGACCACACTCAGGAATTCAACTAGCTCCCTTCTGAATGCTTCCAGTGAAGTCACATTCATCGTGTGTGCTGGCAACTTATTCCAGAGATCCATGTCTGTCTGCAGAAAGTAAGGAACGAACATGCACTTAGGTTGCACTTTTCACATTCTCAGGATAACCCAGAGCACTTTACAGCCAATGATGTCTCCAATTCCTTACATTTAACCCAGTTGTCCACTTACATATCTCCCGTTCCCTGCTGCGACATAACCTTTGGGCTCAAAAAGCTTAATCATAAAACACCATTTTGAAATTAATCATTAAAGACCTTGAACAAATCGCCTCAAGGTCCACATTTAAAGTGAAAAGCCATAGCTCTCTAAATTAATACAGAAGCTACAAACAAACTCAGTACTCTTCCTTAACAAGGAAGAAAATCAGCCAGGGTTGCTATTTCTGATCTCCAACCAGCATTGCCTACAGGGAGTACAATAACAGAAGGTGAAGGCAAAGTATCCCAGTTGAATAGCCAACCAGGTTTTGCGATCAAGGTTCAAAAACGAATAATGATCATTTGTAACAGATATCAGAGTGATTTGACCTTGGAACTGTACCTCAGCAATGAGCCAACATCTTCATAGAGTCCATCTGTGCCTTTGTGACACCATTCAACCCATCAAGTTCACGTTGGCTCTTTGTAGAGCAATCCAATGAGGCCCATTTCCCATTCTATCCTTGCTGCCCTGAAAGTTTATTTCTCTCAAATGCCCATCCAAATTCCTTTTGAAGTTATTCATCATCTGTTTCCATCAACCTTGTAGGCACCAAGTTCCATGTCATTATCACTTGCTGGGTAAACAAAGTTCTTCCACACATCCCCCCTGCATCCCTTACTCAATACCTTAAATCTTTGTTCCCTAGACCTTGTACCATCAACCAATAGAACATCTTTTCTTTGTTTACTTTATCTAAGCCTGTTGTAATCTTGTACACCCTTATCTAATCTCCCCTCAATCTCTTTTGCTTCAAGG
Organism: Cetorhinus maximus; assembly: GCF_964194155.1. Classification (NCBI taxonomy): domain Eukaryota; kingdom Metazoa; phylum Chordata; class Chondrichthyes; order Lamniformes; family Cetorhinidae; genus Cetorhinus; species Cetorhinus maximus. The sequence goes on from NC_135885.1 coordinate 87,947,133, forward strand.
AGAAGAATTTCAGCTTCTCCAACCTAACCTTGTAGCTAAACTTCTAAGAACCAAAATCTTGAAGAATGTTTCCATTTATAGATGATAAATTGTGGGTTTGTTGGGATTAGAAAAATTAATGGTTACTGTGGTCTCATGAGGCTTGACTTGATTGCCTTAGGCAACTGTAGAGAAATTCCCCAGAATTGGTCCTAAATTAGCCATGGATATTTTTCCTGTAATTTTTCCATGATCGGGGAGAGGTAGGGTGGACGGGGGTGGGGGTGTGGATCAATGATGTCTGCACTATACCCGATTGATGGAACAGATTTGCTCCAAATCTTTTCCATATTCATGCGTAAACTGGAATTAAATTATTTTATATTTGGAACTAGGTAGGAGAAAGCTCATTTTTAATTTAAGTTAATAAAAACCTACATTTAAGGAAAAATGCATAATGTGTGTTACATTAAGCAATATGGGTTAAGGTAAGATAGTTTACTAACATGTTAGCTTGCTATTTCAGGGACCGGGGAAAGGCAAATTGGAGGCTGAGGGAGGATAATGAAGGCCTCTGTTGTGGAGTTACTGATCTGGTGTTTGCGACTGTCAGCGTTCACCATCATTATTCTTCTGAAACCAACAGCAACTTCTGGAAGCCACACAGGCACAGTTAAATGTTGAAATCCAAAAGTTGCTGCCAATGATTTTATACTTCCCGCTGGCAAAGTTCCTTAGGCTGCAAACAGGTAGAAATCACTGAACTGATTAAATCTTTTTACTCTTAATCTAGCTGTAAAAACAAATCATGAAAAAGGTACACTTTGTTGAATGAGGTGCAACTGGGTTTTTTTCAGTGTAGTAAGTTCATAATTAGTGAACAACCTCACTGACTCTAAAAAAACTAATTTTATATTTGTGGAACATCAAATTTCTCCGGTATGAAAAATGTGAATACTTTGCATAAGTTTCTTTATGGTATTTCAGCTTTCATTTCTAACTTAATCCCATGTGTATATGTATGCTCCAATCACTTGTTTTACCACTTACAACATTTAATTAAAAGTGAAACAGTGAATGTTGCTTCTCAGTTTGCTATTTAGGAGCTTTAGAATACTTCAGTGTGATTTCCCTGCTTACCCTGCTTGCTGACATCATTGTTGTTGAACACCTGGAGATCCCCTTGACTTGGCATCTGATTCAAATTGATGTTGGCAAAGAGGAAGTCCACGCCATAGAGAACGCTAGATCTTTGTGAGCAGCTTTCTCCAAGTTCAGTAGAGAGCAGTGTCACTTTGCTGCTGACCATGAAATCTGGACCATTAATTCTTAGAAACTATCCTTTTATTTTTGTAATTGTGAAGTAATTTGTACCATCTTATCTATGTTTTCACTGTTGTGAAGTCTCCCAAAATTAGCTAATTGCTGTCTCACCTACCCGAATATTTTTGCTAGCTGTGGCATGCATTTCCATAGAAATTTTACTTCTTATTTGGAACTAGTTAAGGAGAATGTTAATTTTTCATTTAAGTTAAAAAGAGCGCTACAATTAATGGAAATCACATAATTTGTTACGTTAAGTACTATAAGTTAAAGAAAGATAGTTTGTTAACATGTTAGCTTGCTATTCCAGGGACTGGGAAGAGTTGAGTTGGGGGGAAGGGGAGGATAGTTTAATTCAGGTAAAATTAATTACTTTTAAATGGAGGTAAAACTTTACAGTCAAATTGCTAGGCAACAAGTTCCCCAATCTTATCAAAAATGCATATTTGTTGGAAGGGGCAAGGTAGGCTGTATGTTGCATAGGTTCAAGCACTTATGTATTAAGCACTGGTGCATTCCAACCCAAGATTTATCTGATAACATCAAGCAACGTATGGAAGTTAGAGACGTTTGGTATAAAAGGGACCCAAGGAGAAGATTGGGGTGCCGGGGTGTGGAGAGGGAGTTGAGCAGAGCTGGAGGGAGAGGGATACGAATGGTACCGGGAGAGCCAGTGGTCTTGGGGCAGCAGTGGGGTGAGTGGTGCTGAGTAGGTGGTGAGGTGGGCGAGGGATGGGATGTGAGCGGTGCTGGGGGGCGGGGGGCACAGGGGACCAGCTGTGAGCAGAGCTCAGGGCGTTGGTAGAGGGTGCCAGGGTGTTTTGACACTCCTCATTTAAAGGGCTGTGTTCCTGAGCAGGCCTTACGCCTGCTAGGAGCAGCCCTAAATAAGTCAGTGTAAGTAACAAGTGTTAGTATCAGGCAAACAGTCCAAGTTTACACTGACAGGTCTCAATGTGGACTCTCAATCTGGGGTCAAAATAAGTTTCCCCCCCACCCCAGCCACTGCTGATACCAACCAACCCCGCCCACCGCCCCCCCCCCCCCCCCCCCCCCCCACACTGCTACCAACACCCCTACCTCAGCCACTGCCACCAACCCGCACACCAAACACCCCCACCTCCCACCACAATGGTCTTGGGGTGTCTGAGTAACTCACTCTGGAGCAGCCAGTCTGTAATTATACTTTGTGAATGAGCTGCTGTTTCGGATATTCTGGTATCCATTCAAGTTTAACATGGATGGTCAAGCATCCCATGGCTATGTAGAAAGGTAGGAGTGACTGGATCCAGCAGACAAATGCTTTTTATATCACTACTTGTGGGCCAAAAGCAGCAGGAGCGCTCCCTCCCAAGCCTTTCAGCAAATGCCCTGCCACAATCGATCGACTTTCCTCTCTCCCATCCAAACCCAAGTCAGCCATCTTTCCAGGTCCTTCCCCCTTCCTCCCAAATGCCAGTCCGATGTCACCAATTCATGATGGTTACCAGGGATCATCCCCAGTGGTTCCCAGCTGCAGCATTCTATCACTGGCTTTTTGCAGCCAGCTAACATGTTTACTTCCTCCCCAGCAACTGCTTATTTGAGTTATAATAGCAATAATTTCGGCAGAACCTCCACATTCCCAGGTTACCCCCCTCTCCACAAACCTGTTCCCCCCACTTCTTCCCCACAAATATTGGAGCCATTATTTCTATTCTCATTCATGTACTGGTTAATGAATCTGCTGGGAATATTTAAATTCAGGACAGCTAAACATGGCAAGACTATGGCAATATCTGGTCCTGCCCACTGGATTGTGGCATGGGAGCAGGAATCCTAAAATCTTCAGGTGTGTAAGGTCAAAATTAAGTGCAGATCTCAATATGTGGAAAGTGCACAAAATACAGAACAAAGGTGAAAAAAATATTTCCAGAAGCCAATATTCAGTAAGCGAAGTTTAGGAATTCATTCAAAGCTCTCAAACTCCACACTAACCCTTGCTGGCTGAAACACACTAGCAGTCAAATAAGCTCAGCAGAGGCTTCATCGCAGATTTTAGGATGGGCCAAAAAGGTCAAGATTTTAGGGGAAGCAATTTAAATATGCACAAGTGGCAGAACATCACTTCTTCCCAAGTTTTCTTAGTCAAAATCAATTCTACATCATTCCAGCACAGCACAGAGACCAGAAACAGTGAACAAATTCACGCCATGGTTAGAAGTCAAGCTTCGGAGATAAATTGAAATGTGGTTAATTTCAAGAAAACAGTGCTGCGAATGGAGTGATATTGACATGACATGGGGTCTCTAGCAGAATGCCGCAGGGATCTGTGTTGTGGCCATTTTACTACATGATTTGGAACTGGAACAAGAACAACGCCAAGTTTACAACTGACACCAAATTCCAACAAAGGCTGGTGGGTGTGGGGGTAGTGGAGGAGAACAAACAATAGGGAAACATCACTCCAAATACAAGATCTGTTTTCACTTTTTCCACATTTATTTGTCGTCCATCTTTCTTGAAATAATCTGAAGGTACGATCTGTTTTTATCCATCAATACAATTTAATTCCCATGCAATTACAACCTTGCATCCAGTACATGCCCACAGTGCCATAACAAAAAGGTGACACACATCCATAGACAAAGGAAAAATGGCGATTGTAAAAATAACCCATTTTCTGTTAATTTAACCATGCTAACTGGATTGGTGAAAATATCCCATTGACAATGCAAACCAATTCAAAACAAAATCCCATTTACTGTACAGGCAAGATCAGCTACCAATTAACATTGAACAAGTGCTACAAAACCAAAGAACCCAAGCTTTTCAAATTCAACTCAACAATTTTAAATCAGCAACTACCATAAAATAAATGAAATGTTCAAATAATTGTTAAACTGCATTTAGCCGCTTTCAACTGACTATATGACCAAATCATGAAAAAATTATAATTCTAAAAAAAAAATCAAACCTTATACATTAAAATTAGTAAGTTATGTTGGAAATGTTGACACGCTGCTCAGTTTACCTTTCTGTCTCTGGGGTGTAAAGCTCAAATCCAAAGTTACAATTTTCACTGGGGGCTTATGGGTATTTAGAAGAATTCAGCTCCTGTTAATAATGTGTGAGGGAGATATGCATCATCAGTTTTCTGGTTTACAATTTAGCCCTGTGGAAGTACAATACCCAGAGTACACAATGACAACCAGCTAGAACATTTGCAAAACAATTGAGAGTCACAAACAACGGTGGGGGGAAAAAAATTCTTCTTCAGTATTTTCAGCAATACTTTGGGTTGAAGTTTTTGAATGTTTATAAAGCACTTTTACCTTGCACATCAGAGCTAGACTCAGTCAGGTGCTGTCAGAGCATCTAGGGTATCTCACTAAATTGAATCACGATGTTTTTCCCCAGAGTATAAAGTAATTTTTAAACTGTCCAAGTATTCAAGAGACCCATGATGCTATTGTGTTGAGAAGTCCTTTGTTTCTTGTCTGGATGGGAACAGCAAGTGATGAATGAAAAATTTTTAAAAAGTCAAAATTGTTAGAGCTAAACAGGTTTCTGAAACAGGACACCTATGAGGGAAGTCAACTTTATTCAACAAAAGCAGTGAAGCAAAGAGGTAAGAAATAATGGAAAGTAGTTGAAAGTCATCTTATTTAAGTCAAGACAATCCAATAGCGTGGGTCAGCATGATGTGCTCCCTAATTTTCAATTAATTAGTTATTTGGTAGCACAGAACTTGAGTTTTGCTGAAATAAAAGGCATGTGCTGTCGAAGCTTTTCATCTTGTACTCATCAGGACAGATTCACAAGAATACCAATAGTAAAGGAAACAACAGTTTATACTTGGTTATAAAGTAGATTCTGATTGGTAGAGGCATTGCCATGGAGAATACACCAGGGAACAGTTACTGCCAAGCTTTTGTTTAATTTTAAGCCACGCAGGTTGACTCGGATTGGTCAAGGCATTTCCCTGGGAAATGAACCAGGGAATGGCTGTCCCCTAAGCTTTTGTTTAGTTGAAAAAGGTGCAATGTGTGGACATGCTTCTTCCGTCTGCAAAGGACAGGGCCCTGTGTGTGCATATATGTAGCTTCTAGGACACAAAAGTGACGCATATTGTGAGCCCGTCTGAATCTTAAATTGTTTGTCAGTGTAATTCTTAGCACAATCAGCATTGTTTAGCAAGCGCTGTCCTATTGCAGTGTCCAACATTTGATGCGATTCTACATTTTGGGTTTTTCTAATTTTGCCCGTTGCGAATAGCGGAAGGGACATGTATTTTGATACAATCCGCCAGTTGTTGGGACATACGGTCTACATACCTGGCATTACACAAACTGAAATTAATTTCCACATTGCTCATTTATGTGATCGGCAGAATGTCTTTTTGGCTTTATGACGCTTGTGTTGCAATTGCATAGTAGCAGCATGAAACAGCTAGCTTCGCTTGTTGCTCAAATTTTTGTGATACTTCATCCGAGGTAGACCAGGTACTTCTCAGGGCCGAAAGTGGTGGCCCTAGGCCAAATCATGGGTTTGCACAATATGCAGCGAGCAATAATCTGACCAGGGTGGCTATTATCCCGCAGGATGGCATTGATGCGCCCTATTTTAGCATCAGGCTTGTATGGCACACAATGGCAATCTCGTAAATACAGCCCGAGCCAATGAGGCCAATCTTAGAGCGCTTGGTTCAGTAGAAATCCCAATGTCTATATTGATCTGTGAAGGTAGGCTTGCGGTAGACAGTGGTAGAGTATCCATTTGCAGATTTCTCAACTAGCACATCATTTGATGGCTCCATTTCAAAGGTGAATTTGAGCACAGGAAGGAGCCAATTAAGGTGTGTAAGGAAACTCTTACATTCAGCTGCAGTTTCAAATATAGCAAACGTATCATCTACGTATCGGAAATATGCAAAAAGACATTCTGCCCACCACACAAATGGGTAATGTGTTATATCTATTTCAACGCCAGTATGATGCCATGTATGTAGGCCATACGTCCCAACGTCTGGTAGATTGTATCAAACAGCACGTCCCTTCAGCTGTTCACAACAGGCAAGGTACTGACTGTACCCAACAAGCTTGTGCTTGCAAAACTCAAAAGAGTGTCCAAAATTAGATGTGATTCTTCGATTGGACAGCACTTGCTAAACCCAGATTGTGCTGAGAATTACACTGATAAGCAATTTAAGATCATCAGTCGGGCTCACAGCGTGGCTCACTTACATATATGCACACACAGGGCCCTGTACTTTGCAGATAGAAGGAGCACTTCCACACATTGCACCCTTTTCAACTAAACAAAAGCTTGGGGAACAGCCATTCCCTGGTTCATTCCGCAGGGCAATGCCTTGACCAGAGTTGACTTGTCTGGTTTGAATTTAAAAAGCTTGGCAGTTAACTGTTCCCTGGTGCATTCTCCTTGGCGACCCCTCTACCAGAGTGCACTTGCCAACCAATCAGTACTCTCTTCTCATGCAGTATAAATTGTTGTTCCTTCTACTATTGCTATTCTTGCGAATCTGTCCTGATGAGTGCAAGATGAAAAGCTTCAACAGCATGTCTCTTTTTTCAGCAATACTTAATTTTCTATCATTAAGTGAAGATAAGTTGCACAAATGGTATTAAGTGAGTTTGGCCATAATGGTCTTTCTGCATGCTCTTATTGTGAAATAAATCAGCTCAACAATCCATATCTGACCTCATCTTAGCAAGTGTTTCCTCAATTCCCTAGATTCTAGAACAGTCCAGCAGATTAGAAGTGAGCAAACTTAACACCTCTGTTCAGGAAAGGAGGAAGAGAGGAAACACGGATTTAAAGACTTAACAATGCACTTAGAAAATCACAGTATGATCACAGAGATTTAGCATGGTTTTATAAAAGGGAAGTCGTGGTTGACAAATTTATTTGAGTTTTTTGAGGATGCAACTAATTGGGTAGATAAAGGGGAGCCAGTAATTGTAGTATACTTGGATTTCGCAAAACGCATTCAATAAGGTGCCACTCATAAAGGTGGTTACGCAATGTATGGGTTTATGGACTTGACGGTAATACATTAGCATGGGTGGAGGATTGGACAGGAAGCAGAAAACAAAGGTAAACAGGGCATTTTCACATTGCCACAAGGATCAATGCTGGGGCCTCAGCTACTCGCATTCTATTTAATGACTTAGACAAAGAGACTGAGAATACTGTATCCAAGTTTACTGATAATACAAAACTAGTTGGGAATGTAAGCTGTGAGGAGGACACAAAGGTACAGATTTTTATGCCTTTGTCCAGAACAGAGGCAGAAGGGCTTTAACAATGGAGGGTGGGATGCCATTCTGAGATTCACGCCCCTATGTCCTTTTCAGAAATTTTTGCCAATGCTGGATAAGGGCATGAGTAACGACCCAAGCATAGCACTCCCAGCTTTGCTAGTTCCAGTGTGGGTGTGGACATTTCAGAACCACCCCCCCGCCAATTTTGATGGAGTCGGGCCAGCTTTTGTAGGAGATGTGGTTCAAGGCTCAAGGGAGGAAATGTGAACAGTGGGGAAGCCTAGTCTGGCAACTGAAGCAGGCTGAACAGATACATATCTGTTATGTCAGATGGCCTTATTGTGAATGCCTGGCTAAGCTCCAAAAATGGTTAATGTATTCAGCTCTATTGGCCGGTGGGGTGGGGGGGTGTGCTGCTGTTTACAAAGTTGCAAAGAGGACTGTTAATTTTATATGATTGGCAGTTTTATTACCTTGTTATTACTTGATTTTCTTTGGAGTCCGTTTTTCAATGCCTGTGTTTTTTTGGACAGAATTAAACATTTCTTAAATAAGACCTTCACTGACTATGTTTGATTGGCAGTTTTATAAGAAGGCAAGAGGGAGTTCCAGCCCCCCAAAGGGACTGTGGAATGGCCGATTATTTTTTTAAGTGAACAATTCACAGACCTGCTAGTGTATTTAAATGGCTCATGAGTTCAGTACTTAGTGGATAATGGGGTGAGGGAGCATGGAATGTATGTGGGACATGTAGAGGGCATGGAAGGATGGGTGGGTGGGGGTTGAGGGCTAGATGGCCCAACAACTATGATTACAACTGGGCTGATGTCCCAGTAAATGGAGGCAGGTCTTCTAACTGTCAGCCTCACCATTCACCTGTCTCCATTGCTACCTCGGGGCTGCCTCGAGAGGTGGTGAACCTATCTCCAGCTCATACCCCCGCTCCCCAACATGAAAATAGGATGGACGGGCTTCTCCAGGACACAGATAGGATTGCAGAGTCAGGAAAATTCCAGACTGCCGATACCCGTCTCCTCAAAAATCCAGCTGAAAGAGGCTGCAAAGGTATACTGACAGGTTCAGTGAGTAGGCAACAAGTTGGCAGATGGGGAATAACGTTGGTGAGTGAGGGGTTATTCACTCTGGTAGAAAAAAAAATAGAAACACAGATTGTTTTTGAAAAAAAACCATGAAACTAAATGTTGATGTTCAGAGAGACTTGGATGTACTTAGACAAGGAACACAAAGTTAGCGTGCAGGTACAACAAACAATTAGGAAGGCAAATGGCATTTATTCCTTACTGTAAGGGTATTTGAGTACAAGAATATGCAAGTCTTGCTACAATTGTTTAGTGCTTTGGTGAGACAATACCAGGAGTAATGTGTGCAGTTTTGATCCCTATACCTAAGGAAGGATATACCTGCCTTGGAGGCCATACAGCAAAGGTTCCCAAGATTGATTTTTTTGGAGGGGGTTGTCCTATGATGAGAGACTGAGTAAATTGGACCTATATTCTCTGGAGTTTAGAAGAATCAGAGATGATCTTATTTAAACATACATGATTCTGCGGGGACTTGACAGGGTAGACAGATTGTTTTCCCTCGCCATGGAATCTAGAGTATGTGAGCACGGTCTAAGGATAGGGGTTGATCATTTAGGACAGAGATGAGGAGAGGGTTGTGAATCTTCAGTATTCTCTACTCCAGAGGGTTATTGGTGCGTCATTGTTGAGCATACTTAAGGCGGAGATAGACAGATTTTTGGTCTCAGGGAATAAAGGAATATGGGGGGGCAGACAGGAAAATGGAGTTGAGGCAGTTGATCCATCATGATCTTATTGAAAAGTGGAGCAGGCTTGACAGGCTATATGGCCTACTCTTGCTCCCGTTTGTTATGTTCTCATATGTTATGTTATGTTAAGTTGTTGGCTCATTTTCAGAGAGATTGAAGTACAGGTGTTATAAAAACACAAATGTCCAATTCGAGGCTCATGGGGATACGATACGGTTGTTCCGTGGGCTAAACATGGTTGTACAGGTCAATATAAGATATGGCAATGCGATTCTCACAAAAAAACACTGGCTGCTTATGAGAGCAACCAATTCCACTATACCAAATAATTTATAACAGACTCAAGTAATTCCCAAAATATCTTTAAACTAAAAAGGAATTCAATAGTTTTGCCTAACCTCCCTAGGTAACTAGGGCCTTTCACTTTGCTCTTTTCTGGGAGCTTGCTATCTTCTAATGGCTCTTCCCTCAATATTTTTTAGGCTTCCATGAGAACAGGGCCTCAATATTCACTAGCATCATTGCCAGTCCATCATTCCAATAGCTTCAGCTTTTCTAAAACAAAGGTGTCTGTTGTCCAGCCTGGAGCAACTTAATACAAAATTTGAAACTGATCTTTGTTTCTCACCATTTGGATTGAAGCATTTAAATACTAATGCTAAAACATTATTTTGTTCAGAACGGATGCAATTGTTTATAGAAAGCTTTGAAGATACAAATAATCGTATTTAACACACTGTGTACCCTAGACTTCTCTGGGCATCAAAGTCATGTTATTAAATATTTTTGTAGTCCTTAATACATACTCTTGGATTCTGGAGGAGAAAAGAAGTTCACAGAAGTGTTTAGACCATTTCTGAATCTGCAGATTTTGACTCAAAGCAAGGAGAGTCAAAATATTGAGGGGTAAGGTTTTTTTTTTGTTTAAAGTGCTCTTAAAGAGTATATTCCTTTTAAAGAGATTATTCGTGAATGCAAGTTGAATTTATTGTCAAAAAAATAGTAGTTCTCACTTACTTAACATTTTCTTGATGGGGGTTAGGTAGGTGAGGGAAGAACTGGTTTATCATGTTGATTTACTTCACTATTGTGCCTCACACTTTTCCCCTAAATCTTAGCAAATATACCATAATAGAACAAGGGATAAAACAGCAGACTGATTTTCAGTTCTGTTGAAGGGTCGTGAGGACTCGAAACGTCGACTCTTTTCTTCTCCACTGATGCTGCCAGACCTGCTGAGTTTTTCCCGGTAATTCTGTTTTTGTTTTGGATTTCCAGCATCCGCAGTAGCTTTTTGTTTTTGATTTTCAGTGGTCCTGCTTACTGTTTTCAGTTAAAGAAAGTTTTTGAATGCTGTTCTTTATCTAATCAAAGAGCATGCTCATACTTTACACCCACATCTGCAGTAAAAGACTCTTCTTGTTCTTGGAATTACAGCCTGGCATCATTGTTGTACCGATACCTGATTCATACAGATTTCAAGCTTGTTCAACAGTTTATATTTTCCCAGTTTGAAGTAGTTTTGTAGGAGTCCTAGGGAGAAGTCTTGTTTAATTGCATTCATTTTTGTATCTCTTGGATGACCAAGCACATTTATTAGAGAGTAGACTGAATTATGAATCAGGCTACTGGTCCTTACCAATCTACAGTAACATCTGTATAAGAATGTACTATATAATCAGATTTGATTATAAACAGTTAAAAGCATCCAGTAATTATGGTTTCCACTGTTTTCAATAATTGCAACATGTTGGGCACAGTAGAAAGAGAAACTTTTCCTTAAAAGAAGAGATAATTGCGTGATGGGCTTTATTTAGCAACTATGCTAATTTTAGATGACTTGATTTTTGTAATTATATTTAACATGGTCTCAGAACTGTATTATGAGGCACCAACATAACTGAGGGGTTGAGATAATATCATAAATCACAACAGCAAAGTCTGAGTTGTTTAGTAATGTCTCTCCAACCAGACTGGTGTTACCACCTTGCAACAGATTCCAATTTATATATATTTTGTGCATAGAAATTTTGGGATTTCTTACAATTTTCAGCTGGCAGTGAAGGCAAAGTTAACTGAAACAGTAAGTGTTAAATGATGTGATTTGATAAGTACAATTCTGTTTGACATGACTAATTATGAAAATTAAGATTTATTTTATAAGTCATGACTATTTTAGAATGAAGTCAATAGTTTATTTATTTATTGAACAGTTCTGCTCAGCTGGAATCTCTGCACCCCTGCCAGAACGGTAAAGTGCCAAGTTTCATTGATAAGGAGTCAGATCATTTTGACTAGGAGGATGGGGTAGGAGGTGGAGGTGGTTGAACAATGGGATGCTATAATTTGCCAGAAATCCCCATAATCAGCAAGAGTTTCAATTCATGCTCATTTGGAGTGTGAGTGCCAGGTGAGAACGAGACTGGTTTCAGTTCTGATGGTGTTTCTGGTTGACAAGTCCATCAGCAATCACTACCTAGATTCTAATATGAAGAGGGGTTCTTAGTCATGGCACTGAATGACTTTTGACACAGCAAGACATGAATATGTGGAATGAAGTAAAACACTGGAACAACAAACTTCCAAGTAGGCAAGGTTACTTAACATGCCAGGGTTTCAATAGTTCAGGAAAATGCTGCATCAAGAATAGAGCGTGGATTTCAAATTTTTGTATAAGCACGATCGCTGAAAATATTGACAAACTCTTGGAAACCTCCGATCCTAACTTCTGAAAGACAAGTAAGAGAAAACTGTATCATTGACAAATAGCTTTCCCCATTCCCCATAAATTACTTTCCACTTGTCCTTCAGTAAGTCCAACTTGACCATGACTCCTCTCCCTGCTGATCTACAATGACACCCAATTCCCTCAACATATTAAAATTTAAAGTCTTCAAACACAATCTTGGCTTCAAATCTTTGTGGTCTCGCATCAATTTATTTCTGTTAACTTCTTCAAACACTGTTCCTAAAACAGTCCTTTTGTGCATTTTTCCTCTTCTCTTTTTTCCATCACTGGACACAGAATTTTAAACTACTTTGCCAGGCTTTCTGGATTTTACTGCCTAAACTCCATCATCTCCCTCCCTTCCTTTAAAACCAATCTCTTCAATCAAGCCTTTTGTCACACCTCCTAATCTGGCTTGCCAGTTTAGTTGTAATGAAACTGGGCTCTATCATGGGATGTTCTTTACATTAAAAGGCACTATATAAAAAGGCAAGCTGTATTGGTGTTGATTATTTGAAGATGGGGGTGAGTTTCCACATGTGCACTAGGAGAGATAGTTGTTTAGTAGTAGTCACCGGGCTAGTAACAGAGGTCCTAATGTTCTGGGGACAAATTCAAATCCCACCACAGCAGCTGGTGGAATTTAAATTCAATTAATCTGGAAGTGAAAGCTAGTTTCACCATTGAAACCATCATTGATTGTCGTAAAAACCTAATGCCTGTTCGGGAAAGACATGTGTCATCCTTACCTGCTTTGGTCTGACTCCAGAACCACAGCAATGTGGTTGACTCTTAACTGCCCTCTGAAATGACCTAGCAGGCCACTCAGTTGTAAGGACAAATAGGGATGGACAGCTAATGCTGGCATTGCCAGCATTGTCTATATCCCATGAAAAAGAGTAAAAACACTGTCACACATTTCTGCATCCGCAGTATTTCTCTCAAACCCTCAACTACTCGCCCACCTGCCAGTCTTGGTGGAAGTGCAATATACTCCAGTTAAACATTGGAAGACCAAAGTCATTGTTCATCGTCTTGCCACTTATTCCACACACATTCCTAGGCATTGTAGAGTTTGGTTCAACCCAACACCTGTTTCCTAATGGACCGAATTGAGCTTCCAAATCCCCTTACAAGCCATCACAAAGAAACCATCAATTTCCACTTTTGCAACTTTGCCTATCTCCCCTGCCTACCTCAGCCCATCTGCTGCTGACACTCTCATCCATGCTTTAGTCAATACCATACTCATCTATGCACATGGTCCTATTCCAATATTCATCTGGCTATTTTGCATTGCCTATGCTCTGTAAACATCAACTCATTCAAAACACTGCCGCAGCAAGTCACATCACTCCTGTTCTTGCTGATTTACATTGGTTTCAGGTCCTCCAATTTAAAATTTGTGTTTAAATCCCTTCATGGCCTTGTTCCTTCCTATCTTTGTAACCTCTTCTATCTTTACATTCCAAAACTCTCCATTCACTAGGCTTTGGATTCTTGTGCATCCCTCCCTCCCTTCATCCTACCAATGCAGCCATGCCCTAAAGTTCCCTCCCTAAACCAACCCCCTCTCTTTCCTCCTTTATGATCCTCCTTAAATTCCATCTCTTTGATCAAGGTTGCCCTTCTACTCACTTTTACTTTGAAAGAGTATCCATTTTTTGTATGCTTATTTCTTTGAAGTGCCTTAGAAAGTTTTTTCCTGTCAAAAGTACGACAATAACTTGATGCATTAAATGAACAGAAACGTTGGCTCAGAGTTTGATGGAGTAGGGCATCTCACAGCAGTCTCCTTTGTTAGAATTTTCTCCTCACTCTTCAGCTTGAATTGTTTTGTACTGCAAATTGCTGGAAGTGAGAGCAGATAACGGCTGGTGAACCAGATTAAACAGTTTATCTCCTTAACCAATAAGATTTAAGGATAGAGAAAAAATAGAGGGAGGACAGAGGAGGAAACAAGAGTAAATGAGAGTCAAATTAGGTACAGAAAGAAAAATGATGAGGAGGAAAGAAAAATTGGATTAAGAGAGATAAACAGACAAAAAGGGAAGGTTTGCTTTTTTTAAAATAGTTGTTCCCTTTCTGGACTGGAGAGGTTGCAGGAATATAAATCTCCTTATTAAAATGCCCAAAGGTACTTTCCCGGGTCCACAAATATCAAGCCACATCGGTCTTTTTGCAGATGACTGCCTAGTCTACAGAGCCATTACTGAAGCAGCAGATGAGGTTAACCTTCAGGAAGATCTAGCTAATCTTGTAAAATGGGCCAATATATGAGGAATGAAATTCAACATAAAGAAATGCCACATCATGTGAATCAGCAATACTCAATGTCTTTCAGTATCCAACTACACAATGCATGACTCCCCCCTTGAATTTATTAAAGAATGCCATACTCAGGAATCCACATCTAAAATAAATAGAATATACATAGTCAACAAGCAGCCTCCAAGGCACCCAAAATGCTTGGGTTCGTGAAATGGAACTTCCATCATTTGCTTCACTGTAGTTGAAGAATGATGTACCAGGCACTAGTTGGACCGCACTAGCCCACTGGGGACCAATGTACTACTGAAAATATTACCCTCCTGGAGAAAGTTCAATACCGGGCTATTCTATTACAATTACTTGCGAGATACTAGCGTGTCCAGTTGGTCACATTACTGGGCTGGAAGTCTCTAGAACAAAAGACAGGCCCACAGGTTGACATGCATCGATAAAAAAACTTCTGAGTGGACAATTAATTATTTCTAAGCAGTACGTCAAGCCCTAAAGTGACCAAGCTCATAGAATTCATAATCAACAGATCCAAATATATACACCCCAACGTGCTTCCTTTGTAATTCCTTTCCCACCCCCAAGAACAATTGAGGCCTCGAACAATCCTCCACAAGCGTTAATTTCTATACCTCCTAAGGATTCATTTAAGAGAAATCTGTTGAATGTTTTTAATTCAATCGACTGCACTCATTGTGCACCTCCTATGTAAATTCCCTAGTGGAGGACTAGAGATAAATCTTACCAAACACCAAGTACCATTTACATACTAATGGCGTCATGAGGATTAAACTCAATGTTGTTTTGTCAGCAAATTGTGGCCCCAAAACAAAGATCTAATGCAGGTAGACAGAAATCAGAAGATATCAGTTCTCAAAGTACGCCAGTTAAAAAACTGATGATAGAAATCGCTGTTTACAACTTAATTATGTTTTTATAAACATAGTGCAATAAGCATTGAACAGTTTGGACTATTTCATTTCTACTGCTCATGTAGTTAGTTTCCACTTGTGCAACACAACCATCGAGCACTACTTGTTTATTTACAAAGCCAAAGCTGTCAATCACTGAAATATTAAACTGAACCGTACTTTTTAACCAAGAATTAATATACACTTATAGTATGATGCCAGTATGACTGTCAATTCCGACTCTGAAACAAAATTTCAGGAAATGTGAACCTGTACAGGAGGGCAAACTAGTTGACATTGAGAAACACTCTAGTAACCAAGTCAACCTGTACAGGCAGGGAAACTGACATCAAGAAACACTGCAGTAACCATATGTCATAGATAATAAAACATTTTTCACATGACCTATTCCATAACGTATATAAATAAACGAAATAAGTACGTTAACTTTTATAGAGCTTACTTCTTATGCAAAGGGCAAGTTGTATGTCTTTAAGATTCAATTTGACACTTTTACCGCAGCCCTTCAGCCCATTAAGCCCAGCGTTAGGAGCTGCTTCACGCACATTAATACGAAAACCGTTGCATACTGACAAATAAACAAACAGCAAGGCAAGAATGTTTCAGTCCAGCAAAAGCGTCAAGTTTATAATTATTAGAAGAAATTAACACCATTACAGATAGCAGCTACATGTTGAAAACACAAGTATCTACGATATAGGGACTTGGTCACAAGAAAGCCGAACAGATCCAAGAGCAGCCACAACCAGGACAGACTTCCGCACAAAAACAAACATAGAAGAGCTCACACAGGAGGACAGACAGCGCTGTCTGGATTTACCCCTCGGAAGGTTCTGGAAAGACTCCGGCTCCCGCCGAGCTGCAAAAAAAAACAACGGCTGCGAACTGCCTGACGTCACCTGCAGCTATCTTTGGCTTCCGTCAACAAGGAGGAGACTTTAACCTGTCCATCTACCATTAAAAACGAACGTATGATTTATATTTTTTTTATATATTGTGCCCTGCCATTTGTGTCACATTGGTTAAAAAAATAAATATGATAGTAACGGACACAGTAAACAGGTTTGAAATCGTGGGCAGTGTTTCTGGCTGGAGATTGAAAACACAAACTGTGAAATTTGCCAGCTTTGAACGCTTGCTGTGGAACTATTAGATTTTGTTTTGCTGTTAGTACTATAGTGTGAAACCCGGGAGAAGGGCGCCCCCAATATTAAAGCAAAAAAATAAATATGCCGCAGGGAGTTCTGATCGCCTGCAGCTCAAATGATTGACAGAGCTGTCACCCAATTAACAAGTACCAGAGCTGGGGGAAAAATAGCCAATCACAAATGATACGCTTCTGAATTTATTGGAAATTGAAACGATTTTAATCTTCATTCTAAGCATAAGAGTTATTGAGGGTTGTGTTCTTAACTCATAACCAAAACGGAAGCAATTATGACTTTTCGTTGTGTATCACCAGTAATTTGTGCAACAAATGCGTTGTGTCATTATCAACATGATTTTTGATTCATTATAACCGACTACAGTACTTTACATTCATACAGGCGTTCGCTTTAATAAGTAGATTGTGTTCTAATGGAAGAACATATTTTTATGTCTACTGTTTGGGTTTTGAAATGCAATCATTACCCAGTGCACTACCTGGCTATAGTCATGTGACTTCTGGGCACCCGTGATATAGGCAGTTCAATAAAACCTCTCACAGGTCAGGACACTGAAGAAGCACCTCTGTCCTTACATCTACTAGCTACTAAGTTCCCAATACTGAGCTCAGCAGTAACAATAGGGCTGAAAATGTTCACCCCACTGTTACCAATTCTGTACTAAGTCAACCAAGTTCTTTTCTGTGACAAGTCACTCTTGGCATTATCTATTCAATGTCTTCTCAGCTCTTAGTTTCTCATCTTCCTGCTCCACGTAGCCCTGCTATGAACGACAACAACTTATTTTATATACCACCTTTAACATAACAAATATACCAATGCAGTTCACATTATAAAACAAAATATGACACCAAGCCAAATAAGGAGAAATTAGGTCAGATGACCAAAAGCTTGGCCAAAGAGATAGGTTTTAAGAAATCTCTTAAAGGAGGAAAGCAAGGTAGAGAGGTAGCAAGGTATAGGTAAGGGTATTCCAGAGCATGGTGCCTAGGCAACTGAAGGCACAGCCACCAATGGTGGACTGATTACGATCAAGGATGTTCAAGAGATCGGAATTAGAGGAACACAGGTATCACTGAGAATTTTGGAGCTGTAAGAGATTACAGAGGTATCGGGAGGGTGAGGGATTTGAAAACAAGGATTAGAATTTTAAAATTAAGGTGTTGTTTGGCCAGGAATCAATATAGGCCAGCAAGCACAGGGGTGATAAGCAAATGGGACTTGGTGCAAATTAAGACACAGACAGCAGAGTTTGAAACGACCTCAAGTTTATGGAGGATAGGATGTGGGGAAACAACGAGGAGTGCATAGTAGTACTTATTTATAGAGGAACAAAGGTATGAATGAAGATTTCAACAGCAGATGAGCTGAGATGGGAGGAAGATGGGCAATTTTATGGAGGTGAAAATATATGGTTTTAGTGATGGCATGAATATGAGGTCGGAAGCTCATCCCCGGGCCAAATGTGACACCAAGGTTGTAAACAGACAGGTTTAATCTCAGACTGTTATGAACATACAAATTTGGAGCAGGAGTAGGCCTTTCAGCCCCTTGAGCATGCTTCGCCATTTGACAAGACCATGGCTGATCTGATTGTGGACTCTACTTTCCTGTCTACTCCCATATCCTTTGAATGTATTGCCAGTTAAGAATGATCTAACTCAGCCCTAAAAATATTCAATGACCTTGCCTCCACTGCTCTCTGGGAAGAACATTCCACAGACTAACAACCCTCTCAGATCAAAAAAAATTTCTCCTCATCTCCAACTTAATTTTAAATGGTGTCCCCTAGTTCTAGGCTCTCCCAGAAGGGAAAACATCCATTCAGTCCCCTCAGGATCTTTGTTTTAATGCCTCTCATTCTTCTACACTCCAATGGATACAGGTTCAATCTGTCCAACCTTTCCTCAAGACAACCCTTTCATCCCAGGAATTAGTCACGTGAACCGTATCTGTACTGCTAATACAATTATATCCTTTCTTAAGTAAGGAGACTAAAACTGTACACACTACTCCAGATGTGGTCTCGCCAACACTTTGTGCAACTGTAGAAAAACTCCCCTAGTTTGCACTGGAGGGCTGTGTTTGGCTGCAGTTGGAGTTTGGTGACTGAGGGAGTTTAAGGGTTAAATTAAGGGTTAAATTTTATCTAAAGTCAAGTCTTTCTTTAATTTAACAATTAACTAAAAGTTGTTGTTAGGGTTTGAAGAAGGTGAGTTTTAGTCCAGCCTTAAAACAGGGCTCATACAGGCTTAGCTTGCAGCTGCAACTAGTTAATTAGATAATTGTCTTAATCAGGTTTTCAGAGGCTAGGTCTTTCTTTAATTTAACAATTAACTAAAAGTTGTTGTTAGGGTTTGAAGAAGGTGAGTTTTAGTCCAGCCTTAAAACAGGGCTTCCCTTGTTTTTTGTCAATTTAGTTTATTGTTTTGACTCAAAAGAGTTAAAACAGGGCTCATACAGGCTTAGCTTGCAGCTGCAATTAGTTAATTAGATAATTGTCTTAATCAGGTTTTCAGAGGCTAGGTTCAGAGAGTATAAAAGTAGGCTATATTATAGTGCTGACTTTGTCTGCCCTGGAGTGTTGTGTGGCTGCAGTAGAGTGCTTCAGTTGGAGTTTGGTGGCTGAGGGAGTTTGGTGAGCAGGGAGGAGGTTCTCCTTTCCTTTTCTACCTTTCCTCAGAAAGAAGAGTGGCGGCCTTGGTAAGTGGGACCTGGTGAGTAAATTAGAAAAGTGTAATATTTTTAAACAAGTTCATACACTTGGATTTAACTGAGAAGTGCCAGGAATAAGAGAAATTTAGGGCCAATATAATAAAGTAATATAAATAATCCAAAAGAGATTAAAGTTAATGTAAGGGAAGTAGAATTAAAACATGGCAGGGCAGCTCAGTTGAATGGAATGCATGTCCTGTAATATATGAGAAGTCATGGATGCTACCGATGTCCTAGATGACCACATGTGCAGGAAGTGCTGCCAGTTGCAGAAATTTGACCTCCGGATTTCAGATCTCGAGCGGTGGCTGGAGTCATTGGGGTGCACCCACGAGGCTGAGAGCTATGTGGATAGCATGTTCAGAAAGGTGGTCACACCGCAGCTTAAGAGCCTGGAGGCAGAGAGGGAATGGGTGACCACCAGGCAGTCCAAGAAAAGTAGGCAGGTAGTGCAGGAGTCCCCTGTGGTTCTGCGCACAGATTGGTTTTCTGTTTTGGAAGCTGGTGAGGGCGCTGGTTCCTCAGAGGCATGCAGTCAGAGCCAAGTTGTGGCACTATGAACAGCTCAGCTGTACAGGATGGGGGGAGATGGCACCTGTACAAGCTGGTCGGGTTGCATCTGAAGAGCACTAGGACTGAGTTCCTTGCGGGACGTTTTGCTAGTGCTGTTGGGGAGGATTTAAACTAATCTAGCAGGGGTGTGGGAACCAGGAGAGAATATCAGAAAGTAATACCAGGGTACATGGAATGCTGGGAGAGGCAGATAGCACTAAAATAAAGGATAGTAAGTTAATAGATGGAATCAGAGTAAGGGAGCAAGTAATGAAGTCTAAATCACGGTTACACTGCATGTATGTGAATGCACTGAGTACAGTTAATAAAATTAGGGAGTTACAGGCACAGCTTGCCTTGTGGGATTATGATGTTGTGACGATAGCAGAGACCTGGTTTAAGGAAAGGCAGATCTGGGTGTTAAATATTCCTGGTTACAAGGTATTCAGAAAAGATAGGAAAGGGAAAAAAGGAGGAGGGGTGTGCGTTTCTGGTTAAGGAAAGTATTGTAGTATTGGAGAAAGAGGATGTGTCAGAGGATTCAAGGACAGAATCAGTTTGGCTAGAGCTAAGGAATAAGAAGGGGGCAATTACATTGCTCAATGTAATATATAGACCACTGGCTAGGGGGAAGGATATAGAGGAACAAATCTGCAAGGAAATTGCAGAGAGGTGTAAACATCATAGAGTAGTTATAATGGGGGACTTTAATTACCTGTGGATAGACTGGGATAGTGGTAGTGTAAAGGGCAGTGAGGGACAAGTGTTCCTAGATTGTGTTCAGGAGAACTTCCTACAGCAATATGTATCCAGTCCAACAAGAAAGGAGGCACTGCTAGACCTGGTTCTTGGGAATGAGGTGGGCCAAATTGGTCAAGTGACAATGGGGGAACATTTAGGGGACAGTGATCATTGTATCATAAGGTTTAGGATGATGGTGGAAAATGACATTGGTCAATCCAGCGTCAATCCAATCAACTGGCAGAGAGCGGACTTCAATGGGGCAAGAGCGGATCTGGGCCAGATAGACTGGAACCAAAGGCTGGCGGGAAAAGCAGTAGCTGAACAATGGGCTATCTTCAAAGAAGAGATGGTTTGGGCACAGTCAAGGTATGCTCCCTGAAAAGGGAAGGGTAGGACAAACAAATCCAGAGCTCCCTGGATGGCAAAGGAGGTAGAAACTACGTTAAAGAAGAAAAAGTTTGCTTACAACAGGTGTTGGGTAGTAAATACAATTGAGAACCAAGCTGAATACAGAAGGTTCAGAAGGGATGTGAAAAAACAAAGAGGGATTATGAAAAAAGACTGGCAGCTAACATAAAAAAAATCCCGAAGTATTCTATAAGCACATCAGTAGTGAAAGGGTGGTAAAAGGAGGATTAGGGTCAACTAGTGACCAAAAAGGGGATTTACACATAGAGGCAAGAGGCAAGGCTGTTTAAAGCCCCCTCTACTGCCCTAGTTATAACTCGCCAGAACACTGGTCTTGGTGCAGACCGTCCCAACTGTGCAGCTCCCACTTTCCCCAGTACTTGGTGCCAGCACCCCATGAATCAAAACCAATTTTTCCTAAACCAATCTTTGAGCCATGCATTCAACACCCTAATCTTATTTATCCTACGCTGATTTGCTTGTGGCTCAGATAATAATCCAGAGATTATTACCTTTGTGGTTCTGTTTGTTAATTTAGCCCCTAGCTGTTCATATTCCCTAAGTGGAAGCCCTTGCCTGGTTATTTTTATGTTGTTAGTACCTACGTTGACCATGACCATTGGATTCTCCCCCTCCCACTACAAGTTCCTCTTCAGCTCGGAGCATATGTCCCAGACCCTGGCACTGGGCAGACAACTGGACTCTTGCTCTCGGCTACAGAAAACTGAATTTCCCCCTGACTATACTGCCCCCTACTACCACTAGTAGGCAGCATGGTCAGTTTGATCATCCACCCTGCGGCAGCTCCCTTTCCCCCATACAAGCTGCAAGGACCTTCAACCTGTTGGACAATTGCAAGGGAAAACACTCCCCCGCTTCCACCTTCTTGATCCCCATTCCTGCCTCACTCACAGTCACATCATCCTGCCCTCACCATGAACTAAATCAGAAGGTCTTGGCCTAAGACGTGTGACTGCCTCCTGGAACAAAGTATCCAGGTAACTTTCCCCTTGCCTTATGCATCAGTTGTCTGCAGCTCGGCCTCCAGTAGCTAGGGAACAAAGTTTGGAGCAGGGACTGAAGACAAAGGCATCAGTCTTCCCAATATTTAATTGGAGAAAATTTCTGCTCTTCCGGTATTGGATGTAGGATAACTAGCCTGATGATTTAGTAACAGTGAAGGATTCGAGACTGGTCGTGGTGAGGTAGAGCTTGGTGTTGTTAGCATACATGTGAAAATTAGTGCTGTGCTTTTGATGATGTCACTAAGTGGTAGCATGTAGATGAAAAATAGGACGGCCTAGAATTGGTCCTTGGGCAACACAAAATGTAACTGAGTGGGAGTGAGAAAAGAAGCTATTGCGAGTGATTCATCCACCCAGCTGGATGACAGTGGAAAAGTGTTGGAGGAAGATAGTGTGATCAACCATGTTTTCATCTACATGCAGACGGGTTGAGAATCATAAGATCTTAAGAAATAGGAGCAGGAGTAGGTTAACATCATGGCTGATTATAGCTTAACTCCTGCCTGCACCCCCATAACCCTTGAGTCCTTTGTAGATCAAAAATCTAACTAGCTCAGCCTTGAATATATTCAATGACTCAGCCTCCACTGCTCTGAGGAACAACTCCCTTTCCTACCTACCTTTGTATCATCAGCAAATTTAGCTTCAACTGTAACCAGCATTGATCCCTATGGCATTCCACAAGTTACAATTCTCCAACCTGAAAATGATCCATTTATCCCACCCAACTCTGTTTCCTGTTAGTTAGCCAATCCTCTATCCATGCTCATATATCAAAAATCATGAGCTCGTATCTTGTGCATTAACCTTTTATGTGGCACCTTATCAAATGCCTTTTGGAAATCCAATAACACTTCATCTTTATCCACTCTGCTTATTACATCCTCAAAGAACTGTTATAAATTTGTCAAACACAATTTCCCTGTCACAAACCATGTTGACTCTGTCTGCTTGTATTATGATTTTCTAAATGTCCTGCTACTACCTTGTTAATAATGGATCCTAGAATTTTCCTAATAACAGATGTTAGGCTAACTGGCCTATAGCCTTCTGCTTTCTGTCTCCCTCTTTTCTCAAATAGAGGGGTTACATTTGTGGTTTTTCAATCTGCTGGGGCCTTTCCAGAACATTTTTTTAAAAGTACAGCCTTTTCCATTCTTTAATGGTATCCAAACCATTTTAGTTGTCTTTCTTAGATCTTTTGTATAAGGGCCGTTCCTTGCCCATTCCATGTTCTTGTTACATCATTCTTGATTCTTTGCATCCTGAATACTCTGTATTCCTCTTAAACTGTTATCAAAAATCTTACAACTGGGCACCCTTCCTGTCTGTGCAATTTGATTCCCGGTTGTCACATTTGGCGAGTCATATTGAGCCTTTGGAAAAGGTTCAGAGGAGGGATGAAAGATTGTTTTCCAGTTTGAAAAGCTTTAGTCGCCCAGATAGGCTTAAAAACCATATCTATAAAATAATGAACTAGATTGTATTAATAGTAACAAATTATTTCAATCTGAATGGTTTGGAAGGACCAGGATTTGAGAGTAGGAGCTATGGAAGCAGACATAGAGAAAATACTTTTCCCTCAGGTCACCAGCAACAGGCCCAATATATTAATCAGAGACTCTTGGACAGTCCCGGTGAGCTTGCAACCCTAGTGCTGATCTTCTGTGTACCTTCAAAATAGAGCGGAACCATTCTCTGGCAAAAAGAAATGTATTATAAATCATGGTCTTCTGGGCTGATTTTGATCACCTAGAGGAATGTTCCTCATTTTCTTTCAGCCTTTTCTTAATACATTCAGGTTTCACCTTTACGTACAATTGCTAGAGATTAGAGCACTGAAACAGGCCATTCTGCCCTACTCATCTGTGCTGGTGTGTATGCTTCTCTCACTGCTCTTCCTATAACCTTGTCAGTATATTCTTCTATTTCTTTCTCCCTCATGTGCTTATCTGGCTTTCAGGTAAATTTATCTATGCTATTCACTTCAATTGCTCATATTGTTAGCAAGTTCCACATTTCTACCACTCTTCAGGTAAAGATCATTCTCCTGAATTTCCCATTGGAATTATTAGTGGTTATCCTATATTGATGCACCCCTATTTTTGGACTTACCCGTAGTGGAAACATCTCTGTATCTACCTGCCGAGCACCTTCATAATTTTCAAGAGCTCTATTAGGTCACCCTTTAGCCTTCTCCTTTCTCAAGAAAAATGACCAGCCTTTTCAGTGATTCCTGATGACTTCTGACATCCACCCCTGTGAATCTTTATTGCACCATCTTCAATGCTTCAATATCCTTTATTAATATGGAGACAAGAACTATCCTTTAAGGAATGAAACTTTCCCTTGTTATGACCACAGCCAATGTTAATTGCAAACCAAATCCTAGAGAGAAATTTGGCTTACGTGCCATACGCTTTTCTTTTCTATTCTGAAAACGAGAAGAAGACGTACTAATCTCAGCAGCAAGAAGTCCAGTAACACACTTTGGGATTTTAAAAATTAAAAGTTTAATTAACAAGAATAAAAGAAAACTTAAGCACACAAGATTACAGTTCACAGTTAAACTTAGTCTTAAAAAACATTCCCCCAAAAAGAATCTCTACTTGGGCAGACCCATAAGTAAACACCTTCTTGGCAAAACTCCCTTATAAATGTTTAACTATAAAAATCTAGTAATATTACCCAAGGCAAACATGCTGTAGCTTTACCAAAGGCATACTGCATGACCTCTAACTCTCTTCTACTCTGTTGTGGAAATCCAAGACTTCAGAACAAAACTGCTTTTTGCAGCCCAAGACTTTTCTGGCTTGACTGGATAGCTGATTCAAACTATATCTTCTCTCAGCCTACAGCTACAGCTAATAGCTCCCAGCTCCAGCCCCATCTCACAGCTACCTTAAGCTTTCCACAGTAACTCTAAAATACCTTTTTTTCCCTTTTATCTCAATTTGCATTGTTCTCACCCCTCTTTGAAATTTTAATTCTTCCAAAACCCTTCATGTTTCTATTCTTTCCTCTGCTTTCAGGTCAATAAAATGTAATATTATCGCTTCTGTTTACTGGAATATTATCTCTTCTATTTATGGAACTCCTGCAAGATGCAAACATGCTTCTTGTTACCTCTGACTTCCCTGTGATATTCAAACAAACTCTCAGCTTACCTAAAAATGCAAATGTTAGATCCAACCTATTCACCTGCACCTCAAACCTAACACCTCTATCCTTTTTAACCCACCCCCCCCCACCTCCCCCAGGCAATCTGTCAATCTGTCTTCCTTCAGCAATGTTGCTGTCTCTTAACTGGCCTCTGAAATGGGCTAGACAAGACATCCAGCTGTATCAAATTGCAACAAAGAAGTATAATAAGAATAAACCTCAGGGGTGTGCCACAGACTAGTCAAGTAACTGCCTGACATAGGTATGATTCTACAAGTATGACTATCAGCCAATGTTCCAGACTCCTCCAACAGCATCCCAGGTATGCCCTGTCCCACCATCATGGATAACCACACCAGAGGGAGGGAGTGGCTTTTGGAGTCCTTAGCATTAGTATTCTAACAATAGGATTAATGGACTCCATTAACCCTCACGGCATCAGGTCAAACATGAGTAAAGAAACCTCCTACTAATTATCGCCTCCCTCAGCAGTTAATCAGCACTGTCCCATGTTGAACACCATTTGAAGAAAGCACCGAGGGTACCATAGTCACAGAACGTACTCTGGCCAGGGGTGAGGGCCAATGTCCATAACCAAGATTGGCTCGGTAGCAAAACCAATGACCAAGCTGCCTGAGTCCTGAAGGGCATATCTGCCAGTCTGGACCTGTAGCAGGTGGTGACAAAAGCAACACAAAGGAAAAACCTACTTGACCTTGTCCTCAAAAAATTTACCTGTCACAGATGCACTGTCATTGATATTATTGGTAGGGGTGACGATCACCCAGCTCTTGCTGTTATAAGCATATCGCTCAAGACTGAATTTTTCTTTTACAAAATGGAAAGACATGGCATGATCTGGATATTTGGATGCTAATCTGGGATTTCTTTAAAAGAAGCTCATAAGTTCACCTTGGAACTGTCAACAAGCAGGCCTCTTCCAAGAAATCGTCTGACCTTTATGGTACTTGAGAAGACCTGATTGTTTGTTTGTTTTGAACTGCAATCATTTTAATTGATGGAGAAAAAAAAACTGAAAAGAAAGGTTGGTAACTTGCTGGAAATCACGTGGGTAAGAGGAAAAAAATTAAGTTGTGAACCTGCTTGTTTTGAAGGCAGTCTTGTTGGGGAACAAGCTAAGGAAGGAAGGCTACCCTAACTATCTCCCTTTCTACCTTGCTGAAAATTGTGTGTGGCTATCAACCTGTAGCCAGAGAACTCTCATCTGAGTGCAACGAGTCTGCATTTGGAGCTGCAAAGCTGAGACCAGTTGGTGAGAACTTCCAGACATCCACTGGGACCTTCATGTCTTCACATGAGGGAGCTCCAGGTCGACAGCATCAAGACCCTGTGGACTTTATCCTTTATTTTATAATGCTCATCCTCCAAAGCCCATCTCTGAAGGGAAACTCTACCGGTTTGTCCTTTGTGTGTATGTGTGCTGTGTATTCTTCAGGAAGAAATAGATAGTTATTCCTGATTAGAATTGTGTGTTAACAAGTATGTCAACTTGTTAAAATAAATTAATCATTCTTAATTTTTTGAAAGAAGCCTGGTCAGAGTCTCTTTTCTTCTGGTTACTAGAAGTATAGGCACACAATTGGACATTTCAGTGAGAAAATTAAACATTTAAATTAATGGTGCTGCCTGCAGAGTAGTGGGGCTTGATAATTCAGACTCTTCCAATCCTGGTCGAAACATTGTGGAAATGAAGTCCTGCCTTTATACTTGAGGCACCCTCCATAGTGTTGCATGGCACTATCACTGTGCTAAGTGAGATAGATTAAGAACAGATCTAGCAGCTCCAAGCTGGGCATTCATGTGGCGCTGTGGGCCATTGGTATCAGCAGAGTTGCTTTTCACCGCAACTTGTAACCTGATGGCCCACCATTTCCATTACTCTACCATTACCTTCAAGCAGGGGACCAACCTTGGTTCAATGAAGAGCGTAGAAGAACATGCCAAGAGCAGCATCGGGCATATCAGAAACTGAGATGCCAACCTAGTGAAACTATAACACAGGACTACATGCGTGCTAAACACAGAGCTAAGCAATCCCACAACCAATGGATGATATCAAAGCTCTGTTACATCCAGTCATGAATGGTGGTGAACAATTAAACAACTAGTAGGAGAAGGAGGTTCCATGAACATCCCGTTTTAAATGATGGCATAGTCCAGCACTTCAGTGCAAAAAAAGCTGAAGAATTCTCACCCATCTTCAACCAGACACGCCAATTGAATGATCTATTTTGGCATCTTCCTGAGGTCCCTACAATCAGGGAAGCTACTTTTCAATGAAGAATGCAGGAGGCCATGCCAGGAGCAGCATCAGGCATACCTAAAAATGAGGTGTAAACCTGGTGAAGCTACAACACAGGACTACTTCCATGCCAAACAACGAAAGCAGCATGCTAACTACAGAGCAAAGTGATCCCACAGCCAACAGATCAGATCTAAGCTCTGCAGTCCTGCCACATCCAGTCGTGAATGCTGGTGGACAATTAAACAACTCACTGGATGAGGAGGCTCCACAAATATCCCCATTCTCAATGATGTGGGAGCCCAGCACATCAGTGCAAAAGATAAGACTGAAGCATTCGCAATGATCTTCAGCTAGAAGTGCCGAGTGGATGATCCATCTCAGCTTCCTCTGGAGGTCAGTAGCATCACAGATGCCAGTCTTCACCCAGTTCGATTCACTCCACGTGATATCAAGGAACAACTGAAGGCATTGGATAGTGCACAGGCCATGGGCCATGACAACATTCCGGCAATAATACTGAAGGTTTGTGCTCAAGAATTTGCCACACCCTTGGCCAAGCTGTTCCAGTACAGCTACAACACGGGCATCTACCTGGCAATGTGATAAATTGCCTAGGTATGCTCCTGTACACACAAAGCAGGACAAATTCAACCCGGCCAATTACTGCCCAATCAGTCTATTTTCGATCACCAGTAAAGTGATGGAAGGGGTCATCAACAGTGCTCTCAAACGGCACTTGCTTACAATAACCTGTTCACTGACACTCAGTTTGGATTCCGCCAGGGTCACTCGGCTCCTGACCTCATTACAGCCTAGGTTCAAACATGAACAAAAGAGCTGAACTCAAGAGGTGAGGTGAGAGTGACTGCCCTTAACAACATAAAGGCAGCATTTGACCAATTGTAGCATCAAGGAGCCCTAGCAAAATTGGAGTCAAAGGGAATCAGGAGAAAATATCTACACTGGTTGGAGTCGTGCCTAGCACAAAGGAAGATGGTTGTGGTTGTTGGAGGTCAATCATCTCAGTTTCAGGACATCGCTGCAGGAGTTCCTCAGGGTAGTGTCCTAGGCCCAACCATCTTCAGCTGCTTCATCAATGACCTTCCTTCCATCATAAGGTCAGAAGTGGGGATGTTCACTGATGATTGTGCAATGTTCATCATTCATGACTCCTCAGATACTGAAGCAGTCCATGTCCAAATGCAGCAAGACCTGGACAATATCCAGGCTTGGGCTGGCAAGTGGCAAGTAACATTCACATCACACATGTGCCAGGCAATGACCATCCCCAACAAGAGAGAATCCAACCATCTCCCTTTAACGTTCAATGGCATCACTGAATCCTCCACTATCAACATCTTGGGGGTTACCATTGACCAGAAACCGAACTGGACTAGCCATATAAATACTGTGGCTACAAGAGCAGGTCAGAGGCTAGGAATTCTGTGATGGGTAACTCACCTCCTGACTCCCCAAAGCCTGTCCACCATCTACAAGGCACAAGTCAGAAGTATGATGGAATACTCTCTACTTGCCTGGATGAATGCAGCTCCAACAACACTCAAGAAGCTTGACACCATTCAGGACAAAGCAGCCCATTTGATTGGCACCCCATCCACAAATGTTCACTCCCTCCACCACCGACACACAGTGGCAGCAGTGTGTACCATCTACAAGATGCCCTGCAGAACTCACCAAGCCTCCTTAGGCAGCACCTTCCAAACACATGACCACTACCATCTAGAAGGACAAGGGCAGCAGATAGATGGGAACACCATCACCATGAAGTTCCCCTCCAAGCCACTCACCATCCTGACTTGGAAATATATTGCCGTTCCTTCTCTGTCGCTGGGTCAAAATCCTGGAACTCCCTGCCTAACAACACTGTGGGTGTACCTACACCACATGGACTGCAGCAGTTCAAGAAGGCAACTGACCGCCACCTTCTCAAGGACAATTATGGATGGGCAATAAATGCTAGTCTAGCCAGATGTCTTGAATGAATACAAGGAAATTGACAACCCCTGAGATAATTAAGCAGGTTGTGCAGCAACACTTGGACAACATTTAGTCTTGAGGTGATGAGTGGCGTGAATATCATATGCCACTTAAGTGTCATACCATAACATCTCCAATAAGAAAATGTCTAACCAGTTCTCCTTGATCTTCAATAACATTACCCTCATCAATCTTCTAACATCAACATCCTGGGGATCACCATTGACCAGAAATATGACTGGACAACCTAGATAAATACTGTGGCTATAAGACCAATCAGAGGTTGGGTACTCTGCAATGACTGACTCACCAAAGCCTTTCCACCACCTACAAGACACAAGTCAGGGGCGTGATGGAATACTCCCTACTAGCCTGGATAAATGCAGCTCCAACAACACTCAAGAAGCTCAATGCCATCCCGAGCAAACTAATCCACGATCAGTATTCCATTCACCACTTTAAACGCTCACTCCCTCAATCACCAGCGCACTGTGGTCTGAATTTAATGGCGGCGGCAGCAGCAGTGGCCCCGTCCACCAGCCAGAAAGGCGGGGGCAACACCACCGTAGCCATTTCCGGCAGACCAGGTGCATTTGTATGACCATCGGGCAATTAACTGCTGCTGTCGGGGCTCCTGTCCATTTAAGGGCGAATATCCCATATCAGCATCCTGGAACTCCTTGCTTAACAGCATTGTGGGATTATCTTCACCACAAGAACAGTGGTTCAAGACGACAGCTCACCATTACTTTCTCAAGAACAACTAGGCATGGGCAATAAATGCTAGCACTTCCAGCAACACCCATATCCTTAGAATGCAATAACGAAAGTCTGATATATGTTGAACATAATTTTTCTGCTCTTCAATTCTATCCTCTAGAAATAAATTCTAGAGCTTTGTTGCTTTTTTATTAACCTGCCTCGCTACTTTTTATGACTTATGTATCTGTATCTTCAAAGACTTTTGCTCCTCTACCCTATTTAGATTCTTATTACCTCACTTACCTGCATTGAAATGTATTTGCCAACTGCACATTTGTTAACATCTACTTGCATTATTATTGATTTTGATTCTAAATTGGCCTTTTTTCTTGGTTCGCAGTATCTGCCTGTTACACTGCTAATATAAACCTGCTTGCTATCTTCCAATCATTTGGAATCTGATTTCTTGCTGTGCTTCTTTGCAGTGTATCTAATTTAAATGGACCTTGCTAGCTGCCGCAATGTTCCCCGCAAATCTCATTGTCTGTGCTTTATTTAGCTAGAGACCATCTCCAGTCTTTTTGCCTTGAAAGTTTTTCCAGTTCCTTATAAAAAAATACTCTATTGTATTGGTGACTGTCCCTCTTTTATCAAACCCTGGAAGTATACCAGAAAATAATGCCCCCCGACTCCCGGACGTTCCAAGGTAAGGTTTGCACGGCAAATGCCCAGGAAGTGCAAACTTCCGATGGGCAATTGCCCTGCACTGGGAACCATCCAAAAATGTGATTTCAATTGCAAACTTTGGATGGTTCCGACTTGGTTACATCAATAGTTACCAATAAACAGATAGAAGAATTTTAAAACCACTTCTAGCTTTTGGGTGACTTTTGTACAGATACACACTGACCCCATCCAGAACTACCCCCACCCCCACACCACCCATTGAGCCCCCAGGGGACCCCCCCCCCCCCCCCCTCTCTGGCTACCCCTCCCCATGTGAATCCCCATCTGCACAGGACTCTCCCACCACTGCCTCCACCCCTACCCCAGCTGGGCCCAACTGCCGTTTACCACCACCCTCAGCCCAATTACCGACCTTCCCCAACCCACCCACAAATCTTACCCACTTACCCTATACACTTACCTTCTCCCTGGCTTATCAAAGACCTTTTAAACTTATCTGGTTTACAGCAGATATTGCCATAAAAAAAGGGGTTGTGGATTAGTTACCTTCGGCTGAGGTGCCCTCGACTGTAGGCCCCGGGCACCAGTTACAATGCACAGATCTCACCTGGCCTAAGTCGGAAAGTTGGGCGAGATAGGATCAACTGAATTTCAAGCGGAGTGGCAATTCAACTCAATTGCCACTCCATCGGAGATTACGGCTTATTATTTTGCACCCCCATCTATGAGCTCTGAGACTATCCTTGTATGTATAATTTTTAAAACCACCTATTAATTCTCTCCATATCTTTTACATCTGCATGGAGTATCACCATTGCAGCTCTACCTTTCTCTCTCAATAGTCCATCTAACCTTTCCCCTAGCTGCGCTTCACCAGGTCCAACTAAACAACTCATTATTCTATAAGAACTATCCTTATTTAATAAGTTGGGGTCTTTAATTGCTATTTTCTGCCTAGGAGAGAATTTTTATGAGATTAGCTAAACGGCGTTGATTCTCTCTGGAAAGGCAAATTCTAAACATTCCAAAGTCTAAACAGTTCCTGAAAACATCAGGGTCACTAAGTTCAGGCTGCCATATTGACATTCCTAAGTTGGTAGGATGGCATCTTGTGTACCCTCTTATCTATGCAAGTGTTTAGGAAGGGCTAGGATATGACCCTCAGCATGATGTGAACTAAAAAGCTGACCTCGAGCAGGGTAACAAACAGCGGAGGAGGTAACCATCCTGACATTCTGGGTACCTGTCCTGCATCCATTGCTCAGAAGGGTTTGAATAGATGACTGACACTGGGTAAACCATTAACTCCCAGAAAAAGGGTATATTAACAAGTGCTCGGGGACAGAAGGTGATGCTGGTGAGGTGGCACTGCTCATCAGGCCTTCTTCAGATGGAAAAGGAGGAGGAAGAAGACTGAGGGAAGAGTTACCTAACATTTCGACTAGAGAGCAGAATGCTGCTATCACAGGCTACTGAGATCAACACATTCTGTGCTAACTCTCCTTTCATCTTTCGGGATCAGTGAAAAGCTTTCAACTGTCACGGGTCATATACTTTTCCTGTCTAATTAGTTAATGCATCATTTCTAAACTGTTGCTTCTAAATAAACTTTATAAACCATCTTAAAATTACTTACAAATTGCCGACTGCTTATCTTAGGTTTCTGCGGTCCCGAATCCAAAAATGTTACAGATACATGACACACTTGGCTATCCATCTTCCTGAGCGAAAATGTCCCCATGACTATAATTTGCCTGTGCCTTCATCTTTGTTCCAAATGTTTTCTTTAGATTTCAATCTACCTCTTTAATTATGATCTAGTTTTCTCTTGCATTACTGGACAATGCTTAGTACATGTTTGTTATTGTAATCTGCTGAACAGGTTCACTGACCTTCTTACCTTTCCTGCTTCTTTTCCCAACCTTAATCCTAATCGTTGCCCTTTTTTTTTGTTTCCCCCTCTTCTACTTCTACTGTACCTTGTTTTCTTGAGTCTAAACATTCACCATTAAACACAACTCATAGCCTCCATCTTAATTACACTCCTTTCAATAGACTTAAAAGATGTTGAGCCTTAAGTTGTGAATGCAGTAGTGTTGATCCAGTAGCATACCTGAGTGGTTGCGCAATGGAACCCTGCGGAAGTCCCAACGCATGTCCATAGGTGGTAAATTACTATCACATTCAAACTTCCTTACCAGCTTTTTGCACTGCCCAGCTGTGAACGATATTGTAAAGGGCTTCAATTTAAAGAGATATGTCAGTTCAAACGTCAGCTGGATGCCCCAAAGAAACAAAAGTATTTGCATGGTTTTCTTTACACTTTTTCATTCTTGGTCTACAGCACTGAAGAGAGGCAGCAGACATTTCGGAGAGATTCTTAAGCTGGATGAAAAATCTTTGTTTAATAAATGTTCAAAGTATATGTAATTGTGTAGAAAATGTAAGAAAGAAGTTTTAATATTTTTAAAACTTTTTCCTGCAATTCTGCTGTTTATACCTTTAAAAAGTGCATTTATATGTAGCAAGGTGGGTTTAACTTTTAAAGGTCTCTGTAATAATCTTCAGCTAAAGTTATTTGGTGAAATAAGTGTTCACGATGCATTTAGTGTAGCATGCTGTATTCAAATTTTAAGAGTCTCTTTAATGCGAGGTTGTTCTTTAGAAGCTTCTTAAATAGTAAATTTGATATATGTGAAAAGGAGCTCTGCATTTACTGTTACAAGTCTATTCATGTAATTTGGCTATTTCAAATGATTATAAAAATGTAATGTTTAAAATGACATATGCAAGCCACTTATAAGCTGATGTGAACTATCTCTCCATCAGGTATTCCAGAATCAAATGCAGAATTTAAATTGATCTGGAGACATGTTCATTCCCTGGCACCTAACAATTTCTGCTTTGTTAATTGGAACCACACTATTTATGTTAAGGGCTCGACATAGGCGCAGGGACCATAAGAGAGTCAGGCAACATATCCGCTTGCTGAGCAAGAAGATCAGTTACCCACCCCAGGGTGTGTACAGGCAGAGGATGTCATATGAAATGATGTCAGAGGAGCTGTGTGCCAGGAGACTATGCTTCAGCAAGGAAGTAATGGGATGCCCCTGTGAAATGTTGAAGGAAGACCTGAAGCCAAACTCAAAATGCCGCACGACCTTAACAGTAGAGATGAAACTCACGACAGCATTGAATTTCTTTGCGTGTGGGTTTTCAACATGGAATTAGTGATGTGTGCAACATGTCGCGGAATGCTGCGTGGGCCTATATTCAACAGGTAACTGAGGCAATTTTTTGTAGGGCTTCAGAGTTTATTAGTTTTGACATATTCCTTGTGAGGATGAAGGAGAGGTCCGTGGCGTTCTACAAGATTGCTGGTATCCGAAAGTTATGGGAGCTATCGATAGAACACATATTCCATTAAAGGTGACAATAGATGAGGCTGTTTCATTCATCAACAGGAATGGGTTCCATTCATTAAATGTGATGATAGTGTGTGATGCCCAAATAAAGCTCCTCAATGAAAATGCAGAAAACTGGGGAAGTGCCCATGACTCATTCATCCTGGCGAACTCAAGGCTGCAGTGGACCATGACTACGTCACCAGGAATTACAGGATGGCTACTGGGTGATAAGGGATACCCATTAAGAACATGGCTTATGACACCATTTCAGAGGACCAGCAATGAAGCACAGGAGCGATACAACCATGCATATAGGGGTAAGTGGTGGCATAGTGGTATTGTCACTGGACTGGTAAGACAGAGACCCAGAGTAATGCTCTGGGGACCTGGTTTTGAATGCCTCCATGGCAGACAGTGAAATTTGAATTCAATAAAAATTTGGAATTAAAAGTCTAATGATGACCATGACACAATTGTCAGAAAAACCCATCTGGTTCACTAATGTCCTTTATGGAAGGAAACCTGCCATCCTTACTTGTTCAGGCCTACATGTGACAGACTCTTAACTGCCCTCTGAAATGGCCTAGCAAAACACTCAGTTGTATCAATCTGCTAAAAGGAATAAAACCGAATGGACCACTTGGCATCAAACTAAGCACTGGAAATGACAATGGCAAACTCAGCCCTGTCAATGCTGCAAAGTCCTCCTTACTAACATGTGGGGGCTTGTGTGGCGCCAGAGACCACCATCACATCCTTGGGTATGTCCTATCCCACCAGCAAGACAGACCCAGTAGAGGTGGCGACACAATGGTATGCAGTCGGGAGGGAGTTGCCCTGGGAGTCCTCAACATCGACTCCAGACCACATGAAGTTCATAGCATCAGGTCAAACATGGGCATGGAAACCTCCTGCTGATTATCATGTAGCACAGCTAATTAATCAGTGCTCTTCCATGTGGAGGAAGCACTGAAGCACTGAGGGTGGCAAGGTTGCAGAATATACTCTGGGTGGGGGATTTCAATGTCCATCACCAAGAGTGGCTCGGTAGCACCAGTACAGACCAAGCTGGCAGAGCTGTAAAGGACATAGAGCAGAATTTTCCATGCCCATTATTGTCGGGCGTCCTGGCGGGAATGAATGAACAACATGGCAATAAGGCCAAAAAATCGGTTTCAAAACGTCGTGAAAACAGTTTTCAATCGTCCCCTCTGCCCATCAGTGGTGGGCTGCATTTCGTGCCGTCGGATGTTAGGAACCTCAATGTAATACCCCTGCTCGTCATTATAATCTCATCCTGCTGGAATCATCGCCCCCGCGCTGGATCATCCAAGCATGTTGGTGTGATTGCATGCCGACGTGTTTCACAACAACATATATAAGGCGTGTACCTGGGGGGCTGCACTTTGAGGGGAACTCGGAGGTGAGTGCACAATAACATGCAGTGCTTGTGAGGGTTGCCTATTGGACATTAAGGTTGAGGTGTGTTGTGGCGGGGGGCAAGGGCTGCACTGTGGTTGAGGCGAGTTGCGGGGGGTGAAAAGAGCTGCACTGAGGTGGAGGTGAATTGGAGGGGGTAGGGCTGCACTGCGGTTGAGGCAACTTTGTGAGGGGGCAAGGCACTGTAGGTGAAGCGAGTTTCAGGGGGAAGGGCTGCACTGTGGTTAAGGCAAGTTGCAGGGGGAAGGGCTACACTGCGGTTAAGGCGAGTTGCAGGCGGAAGGGCTACACTGCGGTTAAGGTGAGTTTCAGGGGGAAGGGCTGCACTGTAGGTGAAGTGAGTTTCAGGGGGAAGGGCTGCACTGTGGTTAAGGCGACTTCAGGGCAGTAGGGGCTGCACTGCGGTTGATGTTGATGCACAAGCATATGTGGGGTGGGGGGGAGGGAAGCGGCCATGCATTAGGAAAACCTTGTATAAAGTGACCATTCCTCCGCAGCTGAGACAGTTCAGATGCAGCTAAATTGGCGTGCTTAGAGTCGGGCCTTTAGCTTATCTGCCCACTCAAGCAATGCAGAGGCATTTAATTGTCACCAAGTGCTCCAGAGCGTTTCACCCTCGGGCACAGATTGCAAATTCATGACCATTTTACTGGACTGCAGAACAGTTGGACGACTGGGCAATCTCCTTGTGGACAATCTCCTTGCTAAAGCTGGCCATGGAGCCCCTTACAATGCCATCATTCCAGTTTGGATCAGTCTCCCCCATGGTTCAAGCTAATAGTGCAGCCTTGCAGTGTGGGTTAGGTGAATGCCTGCGCCCGAGCTGAGAGTACAGCATGCAGTCCAATGGGCAAAGCTGCCGCCAATTGGTCAGGTGGAGGGGGGTGGTATTTCGGGCAGCCATGCAGCGCACTAAACCCTGGCCATCCAAGTGGTGGCCAGCACTCTCCAGGACGTGTTAAGGGGCCTTCAGACTTAACCAGGAGGGGATCTTAGAACACCTAAGCTAACCCACGCATTGCTCTTTTTCATCCTGCAGGAGAAGTACATCAAAAGCATGGAGCCTGTTGACCTACCTGTATGCCTTGTGGCGTACAGAGAATGGAGATGAAGGAGAAGAGAGCGACAGAGGCGCCTGGCTGCACAGAGGGAAAAGCAGCACTGTAGGGGGTGGTGGTGGTGTGAGTCAGTTTCACCTCTGACTTCTGAGCAGTTCGAATCGCTCCCACTCCCTGGATTCTAGACCTTGGACTTATTTGGGGGTTGTGACAAAGTGCAGCAGACAACTGGTTTTGGTGCAAGAAAAACTGAGTTTATTGAAATCACAAATGAACTTATAACATTAGGATTACACTAAGATTATACAGACTTACAAAGTACACTTAGTTAAGAATGGGGAACACACGGCATAATGAGGGAAAAATTACTAATCCCCTTACCCTTGTCCCACCCCCAAAACCTAATTAAATTGAACTAGGAGAGGTCAGGGATCATGCTCACCAACCCAGGGTTCCTTAACAGTTTGAAATCCAGCCAGGTAAGCCAGTTGCAGCTTTGGGGTACGCTCTTTGTATCCTCTGGGGCCTGCCGCCCCCATGTGGTCCTGGTCTGTGGAATTGCGAAGATTCTTCAGTTGAGTGGAGGATGCGGTTGTGGGTGGTCGATCTTTATGGAGGGCTGCGGTTGCGGCCTTGTTGTCTTCGGTTGAGCCTGCCAACCCGTGCCCCTCGCCGTGATGTTGCCTGCGGGCCTGCAAACCTCCAGATCTTCTTGCTTAAACTCTGTTTCAACCGCTCCCAACTGCTCACTGCCCTGTGTCCTCTTTCAAAACTGCTTACCCTTCTGTTAGCTGGTTTCTCTCTCTCTCTCCTTCGTAACTGACTGCCCAGTTATACTGTCTTTCAAATTTCTTATCGGAATCCAAATCAAGGTTAGTTCTTTGTTTGACTTTGGTGGGCTTTCCCCGGTGATTGTTGTCTCTTTGTTTTTAATGGGCTCGCATGATGTTTATCATTGTCTTCCTGCCTAGTAACTAGTTTTGAACTGAAAACCATTGTATGTGTGGAGTATTGATGGGTTCGCATAATTGAATTGATTGTGCCTTTGATTATTTATGCAAGATTTTGATGGGCTTCAGTTTCATGTGAAGTGAAGTCTTTCTCTGGGTTGAATGTATTAAAGAGAAAAATGTGTATTCTGTATCCTCTCATTGTCTGGCTTCAGACAAAACAATCCACACTGTACTCAATATGCCCGGGCATGTGCAGCTCCAGGCCTTCATGGGCCCAGCCTCCTGTCTGCAGGGTTTTATACTTAACTCAGCAGTTTAAAAGTCCAAAAGTCATATCCTTGTTGATGATATGAAAAATGTGGGAATTTTGAGAACCTTTTAGTCCCCCCTGTGATATTTAAACCTTGCTTCAAGTATCATACTGGAAAAAACAAAATTCCCGACCTTCCATAGTCAATCTTCCCCTGTAATTACCAATCTGAAATATCACGACACATACATCCCCATTCTTTAAAATGTGGTGTTAATAAGCATGCATAGGCAGGAGATTTGTTTCAGAACTTTGACTCACTAATTTCTCCTGAATTAGTTTGAGTGGTCCCCTTACTTCACGACCATAAATTAACTCAAAAGGAACTGAACCATGTTGACTCATTAGGGGCGCCCCTAATAGCAAATAACAAATGCGCGACATTCTGGAGTCTAACAAACAAAGTGATTGAGGGACTGAGCAATTGTGCTATTTATATTGATGACTTAATAGTATTGAGTCAACTGTGGGAGGAACATTTACAACACTTAAAGAAACTATTTGATCGACTGCAGGAAGCCAATTTGATTGTGAATTTGGTTAAAAGTAAATTTGCGAAAGCGCAATTTACATACTTAGGCCACACTGTTGGACATGGTCAAGTGGCCCCACGAGATGCAAAAGTAAAAGCAATTGTGGAATTCCCAGTGCCTGAAACAAAAAATGGGAAGTTTTGAGATTTCTAGGCATGAGTGGATTTTCTCAGAAATTCATGCCAAACTTCAGCAGTGTAGTTGCTCTACTGACTGGATTATTAAAGAACAGAAAATTCCAATGGACACAGGGGTGTCAGAATGCATTTGACAGCTTGATAGCTGTACTAACAACTACACCTGTTCTATCAGCAACTGATTATACAAAGCAGTTTAAGTTAGCTATTGATGCCAATGATGTTGGTGTTGGTGCCATATTGCTACAAGAACATGAACTAGGAATTGCAAAACCAGTAGGTTATTTCTCACAGAAGTTGAATTACACCATTCAACTATAGAGAAAGAGGCCTAAGGTTTGGTGTTAGCTTTGCAGCATTTTGAAGTGTATGTTGCAAACAATTCTTCGGAGACATTTATATATACTGACCACAATCCTTTGAAGCTTCTGGAAAAGTTTCAGAACCAAAATGCAAGACTATTTCAGTGGAGTTTATTATTGCAACCATTCAATTTACAAATTATACATGTGACTGGATGAGAAAATTTGATTACAGATGCGTTGTCAAGAGTTTAATATTCAAAAGAACTTGGATATTGGCAAAATGGATTGGAATAAACTCTATTTTTACAAAAGACTTGTACATATTTTCATGGTTAATGCATGTAACACTATGGTGCAATAGTTTGTA
Organism: Cetorhinus maximus; assembly: GCF_964194155.1. Lineage (NCBI taxonomy): Eukaryota > Metazoa > Chordata > Chondrichthyes > Lamniformes > Cetorhinidae > Cetorhinus > Cetorhinus maximus. The sequence continues at coordinate 87,986,365 of NC_135885.1, forward strand.
TAATTAAATGAGGTAAGCAATAAGAAATAAGCTGAAAAATGAAACCATCTTTTTGGAATTATGATGATACATTTTTTGTTAAGGAGGGAGATGTGAGAATGGATTTTTAAAAATGTTTTGAGGAATATTGTGTTATTCTGTAAAGAAGGCTGATGTGTGTGTGTGTGTGTGTGTGATTTAATTAAGCTGGGCAAGAGATTGATGGGAGTCAGGTTGTCTGGGGGTTTGAAACATGAAAAGGAATAGAGTTGTTAAGCTTGAGGTACAAATAAATAGATTAGATCTAACATTTGCATTTATAGGTAAGTTGAAAGTTTGTTTGAATATCAAAGGGGAGTCAGAAGTAACAAGAAACATGTTTGCATTTTGCAGGAGTTCCATAGGTAAATATGTGTGGGGCTATTATATTTCATTGACTTGAAAGCAAAGACAAGATGGAAACATGAAAGACCTTCCATTTGGAAGGGTTTAAGTTTCAAAGAGGTGTGAGAGCAATGGAACGGAGATGAAAAGGAAAAACAGTGTGTTAATGTGGATAGCTGGATAGCTGTTGAGCTGGAGATGGCTGGAGCTGTTTGAGCTGTTGAGACAACTGGAGCTCTGGGCTGGGAGAGTATGCAGTTGGAATTACCCATCCAGTCAAGCCAGAAAAGTCTTGGGCTGCAGCAAGCAGTTTTATTCTGAAGTGGATTCCACTGCAGAGTGGAAGAGGGTAAAGGTCATGTGGTATGCCTTTATTGAAGCTACACCAGTTTTCCTTGTGTAATATTACTGGATTTCATTGTTAGACATCTATAAGGCACTGCTGCTTAGAAAGTGTTTATTTGTGGATTTGACCAAGTAGAGAGTTTTTGGGGGAATGTTTTGCAGGACTAGCCTTAATTGTGTAACTGTAATCTTGTGTGCTTAAGTTTTCTTTTATTTTTGTTAATAAAGCTTTTACTTTTAATTTTTTAAAATCCCAGAAGTGTTACTGGACCTCTTACTATTGAGATTGATATGTCTTCTTCTCGGTTTCAGATTACAAAAAAAAGTTATTTTCCATAAGCCAAGTTTCTCTCTGGGATTTTGTTTGTGCAGCAATTAACACCGGCTGTTGTCATAAGAACTGTGCTTCTATTCTTCCTGCCAAAATGGACAAGTTCACATTTTCCCACATTATACTTCACCAGCCAAATTTCTGCTGCACCCATTTTATGTTTACTTTCAAACACTAACAGCTCCCAATAACTTCTTTGATGTGTTGCTAATTTCATCTGTGTCCCTCAAAGCTGCTAGACAAAGTAAAAAGAAAGCAAATGAATTATACAGAAATAACTAAAAAGATATGAAAATAATGCTGCAAAGTAAGCAGGAAACAAAACAATTTAAAAAAGAAAGAAAGCAGCAGAAAAATTAAGTGAAAATAAAACAAAACAAACAACAATTTGCAAAAAGCAATAAAGAGATAACTAGAAGCTGAAATGAAAAAGATGTATTTTATTTTATTTGTTCTTTTGTTCATTTGAAGGTATTATTCTACTCCTGTAAGACCTGACCTTATGCTATGCATTCAGACAACTGATCCTGCTCTCAGAACCCCACAATCCATGGCTAAAAAACGTTGAAAACTAGTTGCAAAAGAGTACAATGTGTTAGCACATCCTTTAACTTTCCTTTCCTCTGGGGAAGAAACCAAACTTCACTCTGTTAAGTATATTTTCTGACAGACCGAGTTCAGGTACAAACAATTGGCACACTTGTATCTTTTAGGCAGCATATCTTTTATTTTGGAGTTTGTCTTTAAACAAATATCAAAGTCTAGCAAGCAATGGTCCTCACATCACATGCTGTGAGGCATGGACAACCTGCCAGCATCACATAAAGCCATTAGATGCATTCCACCATTGTGGCTTAAGAGCCACCTGCAACATCAAGTGGCAGGACAAAATCTCCAACACCTAAGTTCTTGCAAGCTGTTGAAATTGATGTTGAGAACATGCTCATCAGAGCTCACCTTCATTTATTTGGCCATATGGTTCATTCCTGCATTCCAAAGGCAATATTCTACAGCTAACTGAGCATAAGAACCTGTACCATAGGATGTCCCAAACTCAGACATAAAGACCTTCCAAAAGCCTATCTCAGAGCCTCTAGGCTGGACCTAACTACGTGGGAAAAAAACAACTCCGAACAGATTCAAATGAAAAGGTCCCTGGTTGAATAGTCATGCAGATGGAGAGGCTCTCTGCCTTACCGAAAATGACTGTGGAAGTCATGTCCCCAAACCAGGCCCCACTATTTTTGCAGTGGGGGAATGGAAGTATATTCCAAATAGCACATCCATGGTTCACGGGAGCAATTGTACATGTGGGATGTCCAGGACACAACTTTTACACTTTAGACCTGGGTAGGGGAAGGTCTAAATTTAACAGAGTTCTTTGGAGAGGTAGGGTACCCTTTCCCCAGTACATCTTTGGGAGAGATCTGGTGCCCTTTTGGAGTGGTAAGGTGCCATTTGAGAGAGGTGAAGTGCCCTTTGGATTGTTAAAATTAGTCATGTGTGCAAAAAGTGCATAAACCCATCAGAACTGTCAAGCTTATTGGAACTGTAAAAAGAACTATCAAGAGTGCTGTCAAGGCACTTAAATCACCTGCCCTTTAAATATTTTTTAAAAAAATCTGAAGTGTTAATAAAGTCAGAGTTAGCCATTTCACTCTGTCTGTTGACATAAGGTGAGGGCTACCATTATAGGATTGGTGCTGCATGACTGATTTCACAACCTATCAGTCTGCTTGTCAATTTACAATTTGATTGACAGCTCCAAGCGCTTATAAAGTTGTTGAATTGGTACCCTGAATATAGATGCTTGTTTTTATAAGGAATTAAAGGAAGTTAAATGTAGTGAATGTAATTTTTATCAATGAGAGTATTTATTGTTTGAAATAGTGAATTCATGATAGACACTTAAGAACTTTATTTAACCTCAATATGGGTCCTGAAGTCTGCCCACGGTGGATACTGAGTGAGTTGACATGGAGGGTATAAGGGCAAAGGGTGGTGGTGGGGGTCATGGGTTGGCATGAGTTGGCACTAATTTGGCATGGGGCTGTAAAGGGCTATGAGGATAAGTTGAGGGTATGTGTTGGCATGGAGGCTATTAGAGGGCCATGGGGGGGGGGTTGAGCATGGGGGACATGAGGTGGCATGGGTTGGCATGGATGGGGCATGGGGAATGTGTGAGAAGTCAGGGGGTGTGAGGGCTGGAGTGTTGTTTTTTGTTTTGTTCCTATTCTTTGACAAAGTGGCGGAGCACTGAGACTGGTCTTTCGCCCAGCCTGCCTCCATGCCCAGCAGCCTCTGAACTCTTTCCAGCAGCCTTTCCAGCAGCAAAACTCCCATTTTTAACTACCCCACCTCCCCCAGCAGAACAAAAATCCAAACTTCCGGGGCGCTTTCTCCCAGGTCAGATTTGCAGAGCCAGGATTTGCCCTGGGTTTTTCGGAAGTGAAAATTCAGGCCTCTGTCATCAAGCAATCACAATATTTGAGGAGAACATAATGAGGTCCCTAGAGGAACAAGTGAGCATGCTGCAAAGTCAGTGCCTTCACACTTCATGGCCTGAATTTCCCGGAACCAAGCGTGAAATGCGCTTCTGCCCATGATCGGCCCTTGAACGCAATTTCATGCTGGCTGGCCAACTAAGGGCCAGCCTGCATGAAACACGTGCTGAGAAAGCTTCAGCACTGCCAAGGGGGGGGACGGAAAGATAGTAAGTGCCCTTCTTTCTAGCAAGCAGAAAAAAGGAGCTGGGAGAGGAGCCGGGAGTTGAAAAGGAGCGCGAGAGGAACCGTGAGTTGAAAAGGAGCGCGAGAGGAGTTGGAGTTGAAGAGAAGAGCGAGAGGAGCCGGGAGTTGAAGAGAAATGCGAGAGGAGTCGGGCGTTGAAATGGAGCGCGAGAGCAGTCGGGCGTTGAAATGGAGCGCGAGAGCAGTCGGGAGTTGAAATGGAGCGCGAGAGCAGTCGGGAGTTGAAACGGTGTGTGAGAGGAGTTGAAAAGGAGCTGGGAGAGCAGAGATGACTGAGGGAGTTCAATGAGGAAGGAATGAGGTGACCCTGTGAGCACGGTCGGTCAAGTATTTACTACTTTTATCGCTTATAGTTTTTAAGGTCTTATTTTGTGGTTCATCGTTTATAAGGGCTATTTTCTGTAACAGCGAGGAGTAGGGAAGAAGGGCCTTAGAGTAATTGATATTATTTGATATTAAATAACTTCCAAAAGGTTTAATTTAATTTAAAGGGGTAAGTCATGGCAGGAGAGCTCCAAGCCGTGGTGTGCTCCTCCTGCTCTATATGGGAAGCTGGAAACATTTCCAGTGCCCGGGGCCAGCATGTGTGTGGGAAGTGTGTCTCCAGCTGCAGCACCTGGAAGCCCGGGTTTCGGAGCTGGAGCGGCAGCTGGGGACACTGTGGAGCATCCGCGAAGCAGAGAATATTGTGGATAGTACGTATAGAGAGGTGGTCACATTGCAGGCTAAGAGTCCACAGGCAGGAAGGGAATGGGTGACCACCAATCAGAGCAAGAGGACTAGGCAGACAGTGCAGAAATCTCCTGTGGCTATTCCCCTGCAAAACAGATATACCGCTTTGGATACTGTTGGGAGAATGGCCTCTCAGGGGAAAGTAGCAACAGCCAAATTTGTTGCACCATGGTTGGTTCTGCTGCACAGGGGAGGAGTAAAAAGAGTGGGAATGCAATAGTTATAGGGGATTCAATTGTAAGGGGAATAGATAGGCGTTTCTGTGGCTCCAAACTGTTGCCTCCCTGATGCTAGGGTCAAGGATGTCTCAGAACGGCTACAGGATATTCTGAAGGGGGAGGGTGAACAGCCAGTGGTCATGGTACACATTGGTACAAATGACATAGGTAAAAAAAGGGATGAGGTCCTAAAAGCAGAACATAGGGAGTTAGGAAGTAAGTTGAAAAGTAGGACCTCAAAGGTAGTGATCTCAGGATTACTACCAGTGCCACGTGCGAGTCAGAGTAGAAATAGCAGAATATATCGGATGAAAACGTGGCTAAAGAGATGGTGTGAGGGGGAGGGTTTCAGATTCCTGGGACATTGGGACCAGTTCTGTGGAGAGGTGGGACCAGTACAAACTAGATGGGTTACACCTGGACAGGACCGGGACTAATGTCCCAGGGAAAATATTTGCTAGAGAGGTTGGGGAGGGTTTAAACTAAAATGGCAGGGGGATGGGAACCTTTGCAAGGAGTCAGAGGAGGGGGTATCAAGGACAAGAACAAAAGACAAAGGGTAATAAGAAAAGTGATAGGCAGATAAATCAAGAGCAGGAATCAAACAGGGCCTCAGTGAAAAATAGTGAGAACGGGACAAGTAATATTAAAAAGACAAGCCTTAAGGCTTTGTGCCTTAATGCGAGGAGCATTCGCAATAAAGTGGATGAATTAACCACGCAAATAGATGTGAACAGGTATGATATAGTCGGGATTATGGAGACATGGCTGCAGCGTGACCAGGGATGGGAACTGAACATCCAGGGATATTCAGTATTTAGGAAGGACAGACAAAAAGGAAAAGGCGATGCTTTGCATTGCTGTTTAAAGAGGAAATGAATGTAATAATGAGGAAAGATATTAGCTCCGACGATGTGGAATCTGTATGGGTAGAGTTAAGAAACACTAAGGGGCAAAAAACGTTAGTGAGGGTTGTATATGGACCCCCAAACTGCAGCGATGGTGTTGGGAATGACATTAAACAGGAAATTAGAGACACATGCATTAAAGGAACGTCTGTAATTATGGGTGACTTTAATCTGCATATAGGTTGGGCAAATCAAATTAGTAACAATACCATAGAGGAGGAATTCCTGGAGTGTATACGGGATGGTTTTCTGGACCAATACGTTGAGGAACCATCTAGAGAACAGGCCATCCTAGACTGGGTATTGTGTAATGAGAAAGTAATAAATGGCAATCTAGTTGTGCGAGGCCCCTTGGGGATGAGCGACCATAATATGATAGAATTCGTCATCAAGATGGAGAGTGACATAGTTGATTCTGAGACTAGGGTCCTGAATCTTAATAAAGGAAACTACAATGGTATGAGAAATGAGTTAGCTATGATGGATTGGAAAACTTTACTTAAAGGGATGACAGTGGATAGGCAATGGCAAACATTCAAAGAGCGCATGGGTGATCTGCAACAATTGTTTATTCCTGTCTGGCGCAAAAGTAAAACAGGAAAGGTGGCCAATCCATGGCTTACAAGGGAAATTAGAGATAGTATTAGATCCAAGGAAGAGGCATACAAATTGGCCAGAAAAAACAACAGGCTGAGGATTGGGAGCAGTTTAGAATTCAGCAAAGGAGGACCAAGGGATTGATTAAGAAGGGGAAAATAGAATATGAGAGTAAGCTTGCGGGGAACATAAAAACTGACTGTAAAAGTTTCTGTAGCTATGTGAAGAGGAAAGATTGGTGAAGACAAATGTAGGTCCCTTACAGTCTGAAACAGGGGAATTTATAATGGGGAACAAAGAAATGGCTGACCAACTAAATACATACTTTGGTTCTGTCTTCACAAAGGAGGCACAAATAAGATACCAGAAATCTTGGGGAACACAGGGTTTAGTGAGAAGGAGGAACTGAAAGAAATCAATATTAGTAGGGAAATGGTGTTGGTGAAATTGATAGGACTGAAGGCTGATAAATCCCCAGGGCCTGATAATCTACATCCCAGTGTACTTAAGGAAGTGGCCCTAGAAATAGTGGAAGCATTGGTGGTCATCTTCTGAGATTCTGTATACTCTGGAACAGTTCCTACAGATTGGAGGGTAGCTAATGTAACCCCACTATTTAAAAAGGGAGGTAGAGAGAAAATGGGGAATGATAGACGTCGGTAGTGGGGAAAATTCTAGAGTCCACTATAAAAGATTTAATAGCTGAACACTTGGAAAACAGTGGCAGAATCGGACAGTCAACATGGATTTACGAAAGGGAAATCATGCTTGACAAATCTACTGGAATTTTTCAAGAATGTAACTAGTAGTGTTGATAAGGGGGAGCCAGTGGATGTGGTTTATTTGGACTTTCAGATGGCTTTCGACAAAGTCCCACATAAGAGATTAGCATATAAAATTAAAGCACATGGGATTAGGGGTAGTGTATTGAGATAAATAGAAAACTGGTTGGCAGACAGGAACCAAAGAGTAGGAATAAACGGTCTTTTTCCGAATGGCAGGCAGTGACTAGTGGGCTACCGCAGGGATCGGTGCTGGGACCCCAGCTATTCACAATATATATGAATGATTTAGATGAGAGAGCTAAATGTAATATCTCCAAATTTGCAGATGACACAAAGCTGGGTGGGAGGTTGAACTGTGAGGTGGATGCAGAGATGCTTCAGTGTGATTTGGACAAGCTGAGTGAGTGGGCAAATGCATGACAGATGCAATATAATATGGATAAATGTGAGATTACCCACTTTGGTAGCAAAAACAGGAAGGCAGATTATTATCTGAATGGCTATAAATTGAGAGAGGGGAATGTGCAACGAGACCTGGATGTCGTACACCAGTCGTTGAAGGTAAGCATGCAGGTGCAGCAGGCGATAAAGAAGGCAAATGGTATGTTGGCCTTCATAGCGAGAGGATTCGAGTACAGGAGCAGGGATGTCTTGCTGCAATTATACAGGGACTTGGTGAGACCACACTTGGAATATTGTGTGCAGCTTTGGTCTCCTTATCTGAGGAAGGATGTTCTTGCTGTAGAGGAAGTGCAGCAAAGGTTTACCAGACTGATTCCTGGGATGGCGGGACTGACAAATGAGGAAAGATTGAGTCGGTTGGGATTATATTCCCTGGAGTTCAGAAGAATGAGGGGGGATCTCATAGAAACCTATAAAATTCTAACAGGACTAGACAGGGTAGATGCAGGAAGGATGTTCCCGATGGTGGGGGAGTCCAGAACCAGGGGTCACAGTCCAAGGATACGGGGTAGACCGTTTAGGACTGAGATGAGGAGAAATTTCTTCACCCAGAGAGTGGTGAGCCTGTGGAATACGCTCCCACAGAAAGTAGTTGAGGCCAAAATGTTGTATGTTTTCAAGAAGGAGTTAGATATAGCTCTTGGGGCGAAAGGGATCAAAGGATACGGGGAGAAAGCGGGAGCAGGCTATTGAGTTGGATAATCAGACATGATCACAATGAATGGCGGAGCAGGCTCGAAGGGCTGAATGGCCTACTTCTATGTTCTATGTTTCCTGAAGGCAGACAGCTGCTGCGGAGCTGCTCAGGGAGCTGTAGATCTGTACAAATTAAATGGTAAGAAAAAAATACAGCAAACTGTGTCTATGCCGCACATTCAAGCACCTGACAGCAAAACTCAAAAAGCCTCAGTCCCCAGATATTGTTTTTTATTATATTTCACTCCGGACATTTCATCCCGCCCTTGGATGAGGTTTTGTTAAAAGCGGGTTGCCCGCCTGCCCATCTTGCCCATATGAAGAGCACGAAATTGCATGGACAACGTAAAATTGTGGACAATAGGGGTTTTAATAGCCTTAATTGGCCCTTTAGTTGCCGGCGGGTGTGGCTCAGGCTTTCACGTACACCTGCTGACCTCAATATTGCACGTGTGCGCGATGACATCAGAATGCACACCCAATGTCATTTCACACAATTTCATGTGCATTTGTGTCGGTCGCGTGCCCGCCCAATCAACATAAAATTTTGGCCCATATGCAACGTTTGCAATTGGATCTGCAAATCAAGACTTGCTTTAGCATCACATACAAGACAACATCAACTGAGACAGTGAACAATTGGCCCCCTTGCTGAACACTCATCCATCAGAGTGATAGGAGAATCTATCAAAAGCATCAATATCTTTTAACATAAAATTCATATATAAATTTCACTGATAAAAAAATATCCTATGCATTTTTCCTCATTTCCAAGAAACTTATGGAAGTATAAATTGTTAAGAATTAGAGTTGGTTAAGTAAGTTATATTGGTATTTGTGGGTGTTAGGAATGAGTTTTAGCTTTAATGTTTAAGTTTGACTTATATTTATGTATCTCTGTGTTCAGAAAAGATCAAGTTGAGTTTTAGTTTCACTTTAAAATGTGCCTGCATTTCGAATGAGAGTTTACGACTGTAAGAGTAGTTAAACAAACTCAAGAGTAGAAAAACTGGGCTTTTGCCGAGCAACAGGGGTCCAGAGAGGCAGGCCCCTCCCACAGACACATACACAGAATAAACTAGAAACTGTAAATTGATTTGGAAGCTGTTTGATTTCAGTTAGTTTTGAAGACAGCTACCAAGCAGAAGCAACCTAGAAGGGGCAGATAGCCAGTCCCAAGCTAAAGTTGGTTGAAAGTAGCTGCCAGAGAGAGACTGGAGCAAAGAGGACAGATAGTAAGTCCCAAGCTAAAGAAGAAAGTCCCCAAAATCCCGGGGAGTGGAACAGGAGAATATCCCAAGCAGACCTTCTATTCAAAGGAAGAACAGGAACCTGGAAAAGGTCCTGTTCTGTGGAAGTGAAAGTAAGGAACAGAGAGAAAAGCTCCAAGCTTGAAGAGATAAAGGCTTGGAAAAAGTCAGAATGGCCAAAGAGACAACTGAAGGTCTGTAACTCTTTGCTATGGGCATGTGAAGCAGTGGTGTACTGTTGACAGCTGAGTCAGTGAGAGACAGTGCATGCAGGAAAGCTTGAATCCATTTGGTGACCCAGGGAAGAGGAACACTTGAAGGAGAGTTCAAAACCCTGGAGGCGGACCCTTGTGGAAGGCATCTGAGAGAAAGCATTGATTTGGGAGAAGATTCCAAGGCGAGTCATTAGAGAGTGGAGATTGGAAACCCTTGTGTGAAAGATAGAGTTCGGTGGGCAGTTTGGCTCATGATGTGACAAGTGTCTGGTGGAGTTGAGGAGAGATCCATAGCATCTGGTTGAGTTGGCATCTGTCACTTGGTTTCAAAGTGTGGTGTGTCTGACCACAGGTTGCCTATTGGTTTACATGGATAGTGTACTTACTGTGAACATTAGAGCATAAGATAGCTTTTGTAACTTGTGTTATCCTAACAAATCTATACATATCTGTAAAGGTATGGCAGTGGGTGAAGGAATATTGTAATATAGTTTATCTTTTCTTGTTTAATAAATGTTTTATGTTTTTGCAAAAGTTCATTAGCTGACTCCGATGACTCTGTTCAGTAGCCACTCTCCACGTACCTGAACAAACAATTAAAAGTTAGGATCTATCAAGCTGGGATCAGGCTTGTCCAGTGGGAACATCGGCAGGGACTATAACAAAATAAAAATCCACATGTTACCAAGCTATGGTACAGTGTAGCAGACACTAATTGTACTGTGTTACATTGTTTCAAAGAGAATCATTGAATCAAAGAAATCAAAGAAGGTCATTCAGTCTATTGTGCCTGTGCCAGCTTTCTGAAAGAACTTTCCATTTAGTTTCATTTCTCTGCCTTTTCCCTAACACCCTACTTACTTTTCATTTTGTTTTACTTTTCAGTTTCATAGAATCACAGAAGTCATGGAAATTTACATTTGTCCCATTTTGTCCTTGCCAGCTGACAAGGGGTGATCCAGCCTAATCTCACTTTTCGGCTCTTGGTCTGTAGCTATGTAGGTTACAGTACTTCAAGTAAATATTTTAAAAATATTATGAAGGTTTATGCCTCTACCATCCTTTCAGGCAATGAGTCCCAGATTCCCACCATCTTTTGGGGGAAAAGATTTCCCCTCAAATCCCCTCTAAAACTTTACCTCTTACCCTATTTCAATGCACCTTAATTATGGATCCCTCAGCCAAGGGGAAATAGGGCTCCCTATCCACTCTAACTTGACCCCTGATCAATTTATACACTTGGTGGGCCTCCCCTCAGCCTTATCTGTTCCAAACAAAACAACTCTAGTCTATCCAATCTTACCTCATAACTAAAATTCTCTAGTCCGGACAACATCTTCATAAATTTCCCCTGTACCCACTCTAGTGCAATCGCATCTTTCCTATAAATAGTTGTTTGATGGCACAGAACTTGGGTATTACTGAAAATAGAGACACCAGGCAAAATCGTTCCAGATTTGCACTAAGTGTGGTAACAGGCGGAAAAAACAACATTTTATCTGCCTGCTGCAATGGAGGCTTCTCACATCGCATTGTCCCAAACCCACCTCATTAATTATGAATTCCCGGGAAACATGCTGTTTCCACGGTGGGTGAGCTCTCATTCGACTACTATGCCATCTCCTCGCTGCTTCATCACGCCGGACGCCATGTTTAAAGTGCAGCCATGCGTGTACCACTCAGTGCTCACAGCCCAGCTGTATAGAAGACAGGGTGGCCCCAAAATGCAAAAAGACTGCAGCCCCCAGATTTAGTAATGCGTCCTTCAAGTGCCTTTTGGACACTGTGGAGGCTGGCCCATCAGAAAGCGGAGATGCGTGCAGACCTGCACTCCATCGTGGGAGCCATGAGTGAGTTCCTGCAGTGGCAACTTGAGGGGGAAACGGGGCACCTTGATGTTTCTCCAGGTGCTCCTTCCCCTGAAGGAGACAGACCAGGGGCCCCAAGCACCCGAAGGGAGGAGGAGCGGCAGCTGGACACCCCTGGGTCATCCATTCAGTAATCTCAGGGGCTGTCCGATCCCTCCAAGTCCCCTTTGCCTGTCAACCCCTCAACTTCGTCCTCTGTCACTGCAGAGGGAGCAAAGGCCAACAAGTAATTCAGGAGGGAGAAGTGTGCGTATGGCAGGACCTTTTGGAGCCTCATGCAAGCATTCTTCCAAGCACATGGTTCCTTCCCGTATCACACTCATCTCACTGTCCTGAGCATTTTGAATGCTGCCTGCTGGCTTCGCTTTCAGTTGTCCATCTGAGCTGACCTGCATCTTTGCCCACCCAATGATCACACTCCAATGCAGTACATGATCTCGCCCACCACAACTCTTGTTTCACTTTCACTTCGGACAGCATGGTCTGGATTCAGTTTGTCATGCACTCCCCCACCTTTGCCCCTCCCCCAGTCACCCATTTCCTTTCCCCCATTACAGTTAACCCCCGCTGACATCACCTTCCCTCCATGATCTACCAGCCACAACCCTTTTCCTTCGGGGATGTCCTGGTGAACGAGCACATTCCCTTCCTTCCCAAAAATCCCATCCACATTAATCTCCCTGACCACCTCCTTCCCGCCCTTAGGGTCCATGTCTGCCTCTGAGCCCCCACCCTCACCGTCACTTCTACCGCTACCGTCGATATCTCACCCTCCCATCCTACCACCTCACTCTGCCTTCGGTCATCCTCACTATTCCCTTGTTCCACGCCCACCCTCAGTTCGCTGCCCAGGAAGCAGTCATGGACTCATCAGAGTCCTTCCTTGCACGTTCACCCGGACAAATCCCCCATCTGGACCCCTTCCCCCCTTGGAACCCCTTTCCCCTTTGGAACTCCTCCCCCCCGATCCCCAGACTCCCCCCGACTTTGGTCCTCTCCACCCCCAAGACTCCACCCCGCTTAGTCCTTGCCCCTTCCTGACTCCTTCACACACCCTTATTTCTTCCTCCACCCTTACTTCTTCCCCCATCCTTACACCCTCCCCTCTCCACACTCCTTCCTCCCCACGGACTCCCTCCCCTCTCTGCACTCCTTCCTTCCCTCTCTGAACTCCTTCCCTTGCACCTTCCGCCCCCCCTTACACCTATCTCCCCAGTTTCCCCCTTCTCCCCTGTTACCCCCACCTCCCTGTACTCCCTCCCCCTCCCAATCTCCCCCCGACATCTTCATTCACCCCCCAACCTCACCCCATCCTGACACATTCATTCCCTCCCTCCCAACCGCACCCCACCCTGACACCTTCATTTCACCCCTGCCCCCCCCCACCACCACCACTAACCTCACTGCCCCCAACACCTCTTCCTCTCCTAGTCGATCCTAGATTTTCCTCCCCCACCCCCCCTCCCCCCGCCCCACCCCCCCCGGTATAGCTTCTTCTCCCAAGCACAGCTGAAGCTTCCTCTCCAGCCCCTCGACCATCATCCATTGTGAGTAGACCCTCAGCCGTGACTTTCCAACTTCTGTGGACTGCTTCGCAGCACAGCCATGTCCATGAGAATCCACTAAGCATGCCATCGATGTTTCTCCAGTGTGCTGTTGGTGTCGGGCTCCAGCATCTTCAGGTTCTCCGGTTTCCACAATGTGAGCAAGGCCCTGGCAATAAGTCCCAACTTCTGCAAGTCACATTTGTCAAGACATGTTCTGCACCGGCATGCAATCTGCTGTTACAGAAGAACATGGGCGGATGATCCAGCAAGGGGGCTGGGGGTGGGGGGTGATTGATTCAGGTGGGCTGGCCTTATAATGATATGCAGATGTATTACAATGAGGTTCCCGACATACGATGGTGGGGAACACGGCATGCCATCGACAGGCTGAGTGGATGATCCCAAACTGGTTTCATGACATCATGAAATCGATTACTGGTCTTCTCACAATATTGTCCACTCACGCCGCTGAGCACACCAGCAGGTATGGAAAATTCTGCCCAATTTTTGTCAAAGCTTTTTGTCTTGCAGCCATCAAGACAGTCCGCAAGAAAATACCAATGTCAGGGGAAACAACATATTTATACTGTATGAGAAGAGAATGCTGATTGGTTGGCAGATAAACACTGATTGGTAGAGGCGTTGCCATGGAGAATGCACCAGTGGATGGTGACTGACAGTTAATTGCCAAACATTGTTTGAAATTTAAACCTGGCAGCTTCACTCTGATTGATCAAGATATTGCACTGGGAATGAATCAGCGAATGGCTGTCACTCATTTTGTTTCGCTGAAACAGGTGCAATGTGTGTACATGTTCTTTCTGTCTGCAAAGAACATGGCCCTGTGTATTAATATATGTAGCTTCCAGTCCACACCAGCCTGCAGTGCAGCCATAATGCGCTGTGGGTGTGCGAAACAAGGGCTGAATGAGTCTTCCTCTCCTCACTGGGGAGGAAGACCCACCCTCAAGAGTTGCCAACCAAAATGTTTGGCTGACTGCCCCATCGGTCCCAGCAGTGCCAAGGGTGCATTAGTGGGTGCTGACGGGGCTATAAGAGGTGGAGGAGGAAGAAGGCTCAAGGATCACTGGAGACAGGTAAGTCCGGGGTCTTGGTCATGCAGGGTTTGGGCAGGTCACAGAGGGGAGGTGGGTTTAAGGCTGTGATCGGGTAGGAAAAAGGGGAGGATTTATCTTGGATGGCAGCCCCTCAATTGACAAAGGGCAGCCCCTGAAGATAGAAATCCCTTCTTCCTTCACACCCTTTGAAGAGACTATTTAAAAAATCAGGTATTGCACTCCAGCCTGACTGCCATGCCAAACATTTTATGGCATGGCCAGTGTATTATCAGGGTGAATTGGCTTGATAACAAGCCTAGTTGACCCTTGATTAGCTATTTAAATATGGCAGATGAGCTGTTGATTTCGGTGCCCTCCCACCCTCGTATTATGGGGGTGAGCTCGGGGGTGGGTGGGAAGGTGGTGGGGTGGGCAGCCACTCTATTTTACATGACTCCTACTGAAAACATGCCTGGCAGGGGCACATAAAATGCAACCCAAAGAATCTGAAAAGGGATATAGATAGTTTAAGTGACTGGGCAAAAGTTTGGTTGATGGGGTTGAATGTTGGAAAATGTGAGGTTCTCTAATTTGGTAGGAAGAATAGAAGAGATATTACAGAAGAACATTAAATGGAGAAAGACTGCAGAAATCTATAGTACAGAGGGATCCTGGTGTCCTTGCACATGCAGGTACAACAAGTGATTGGGAAGGCAAGTGAACTGTTGGTCTTTATTACAAGGTGAACCGAGTACATAAGTTGGGAAGTGTTGTTCCAAAACAAAAACAGAATTACCTGGAAAAACTCAGCAGGTCTGGCAGCATCGGCGGAGAAGAAAAGAGTTGACATTTTGAGTCCTCATGACCCTTCGGCAGAACTGAGTAAAGTTAGGAGAGGGGTGAAATATAAGCTGGTTTAAGGTTGGGGGGGGAGGGTGGGGTGGGGGGAGAGAAGTTTGAGGGGGTGGTGGTTGTAGGGACAAAGATGTCACAGACAAAAGGAACAAAGAGGTGTTAAAGGTGGTGATATTATCTAAGAAAATGTGCTAATTAAGAATGGATGGCAGGACACTCAAGGTACAGCTCTAGTGGGGTAGGGGTGGAACGACTGACAGGGTATTACAGTTATAGACTTAAAAATAATGGAAATAGGTGGGAAAAGAAAAATCTATATAAATTATTGGAAAAAACAAAAGGGAGGGGGAAGAAATGGGAAGGGGGTGGGGATGGGGGAGGGAGTTTAAGATCTAAAGTTGTTGAATTCAATATTCAGCCCGGAAGGCTGTAAAGTGCCTAGTCGGAAGATGAGGTGCTGTTCCTCCAGTTTGCGTTGGGCTTCACTGGAACAATGCAGCAAGCCAAGGACAGACATATGGGCAAGAGAGAAGGGTGGAGTGTTAAAATGGCAAGCAACAGTGAGGTTTGGGTCTTTCTTGCGGACAGACCACAGGTGTTCTGCAAAGCGGTCGCCCAGTTTGCATTTGGTCTCTCCAATGTAGAGGAGACCGCATTGGGAGCAACGAATGCAGTAGACTAAGGGGAAGTGCAAGTGAAATGCTGCTTCACTTGAAAGGAGTGTTTGGGCCCTTGGACGGTGAGGACAAGGGAAGTGAAGGGGCAGGTGTTGCATCTTCTGCGTGGGCATGGGGAGGTGCCATAGGTGGGGGTTGAGGAGTAGGGGGTGATGGAGGAGTGGACCAGGGTGTCCCGGAGGGAATGATCCCTACGGAATGCCGCCGGGGGGGGTGAAGGGAAAATGTGTTTGGTGGTGGCATCATGCTGGAGTTGGCGGAAATGGCGGAGGATGATCCTTTGAATGCGGAGGCTGGTGGGGTGATAAGTGAGGACAAGGGGGACCCTATAATGTTTCTGGGAGGGAGGAGAAGGCGTGAGGGTGGATGCGCGGGAGATGGGCCGGACACGGTTGAGGGCCCTGTCAACGACCGTGGGTGGGGAAACCTCGGTTAAGGAAGAAGGAGGACATGTTAGAGGAACTGTTTTTGAAGGTAGCATCATCGGAACAGATGCAACGGAGGCGAAGGAACTGAGAGAATGGGATGGAGTCCTTACAGGAAACGGGGTGTGAGGAGCTGTAGTCGAGGTAGCTGTGGGAGTCGGTAGGCTTGTAATGGATATTGGTGGACAGTCTATCATCAGAAATTGAGACAGAGATGTCAAGGAAGGGAAGGGAAGTGTCAGAGATGGACCATGTGAAAATGATGGAGGGGTGGAGATTGGAAGCAAAATTAATAAATTTTTCCAGGTCCCGATGAGAGCATGAAGCCGCGTCGAAGTAATCATCGATGTACCGGAGAAAGAGTTGTGGGAGGGGGCCGGAGTAGGACTGGAACAAGGAATGTCCCACATACCCCATAAAGAGACAGGCATAGCTGGGGCCCAGCTGTACCGGACCTTAGTGAGACCGCATCTGGGGTATTTTGTTCAGTTTTGGTCTCCTTACTTAAGGAGGGATATAGTTGCATTGGAAGCAGTTCAGAGTAGGTTCACTAGGCTGTTCCTGGGATGAAGGGGCTGTTTCATGAGGAAAGGTTGAGCAGATTAGGCCTATACTCATTGCAGTTTAGAACAATGAGAGGTGATCTTAATGAAACATATAAAATCCTGAGGGGAATTGACAGGGTGGATGCTGGGAGGAGAATGTTTGCCCTTTTGGGGGAGTCTAGAACTGGGAGGCACAGTTTGAAAATAAGGGTTCTCCCATTTAAGATGGAGATGAGGAGCAAGTTCTTCTCTCAGAAGGTCGTTGGAATTTAGAATTCGCTTCCCCAAGGAGCTGGGAAGGCTTGCTCATTGCATATGTTCAAGGCTGATTGAGATTTCTGATCAATAAGAGAGTCAAGTGCTATGGGGCCAGGGAGGAAAGTGGAGTTAAGGATACAATCAGATCAGCAATGACCTTATTGAATGGTGGAACACGTCTGAGGGTCTGAATGGCCTCCCCTGCTCCTATTTCTTATGATCTTATGATGCGATGACCACAGGAGGCTGCCAAGAGAAAAGTAAATTTGACATTTTATACTTAGCCTATTGTGGAAGCGAGGAGCAGGAGTGCTCCTTCTGGCCGTAAATTTAACCTGCATGCTGCTGCTGGCCGCTATTCACCCATTTCCCAATTGGCTCCACCTTCCAACTCTCCTAACTACCTCTGTCAGCATCCAAGACAAACAACCTTATGGCACACTGGGACAGACAAGCTGCAATCATCCCATATCAGTAATAAATAATTGAGGCTGGCAGACCAATTTGTTGTGATCCTGCCGCCAATCTAATTAGGCATATTGTTAATTATTTTATGGGACGCTGGAATACAAGCAGAAAATATGCTTGGTTTAAAAAAATCCTATTGAAAGTGATTATTATCCTTTCAACTTATTTTTATTTGTAAAGTGACTGTTTCAGATAATTTTATAGGCCTAGGCAATAAATCTTTTAAAAAGAAATTCTTCTGTTCTATTTTTAAAGTTTTTAAATGGCTTTTCCCCACTTTGAATTAAATCTGTAGAAGTGAGACAATCTATTTTGACTCAGATGTTTTTAGCACTGACAGATGGCGAACATATTTAGCTCAAAGTGCCACGCTGCAAATGTCTATTATTTAAATAAGATCTTGGCAAAATTGGTTGGCTGAATTCCGATTCTTTAGTAATCCAGCTGTACAGAATTTCAAATAATGAAATAAATTGTAAACCTTCACTGCAAAAATCAAGCTGCTTCCCAATTCTTGCCCCAAACTTTAACACAGGAGGGCACATGGTTTTGGGTGAAAGGTGTTTAAAATTGATAAAAATGTCAATGCATCAGGAAGCTAGCTCGAATGTACCAACTTCCCCATTTCACTGGAGTGCTTTAGCTTGCTCCTTAGGAGAGGTGTGTTGCCAATCAACATATGTAAATCACTCAATTAATGATATTGGCCCAGAATTTAATGCTTAACAATAAGTTCATGTGTTCCCTGGTTCTGTGAACATGTCAGTGAAAACCAGACAAATACATGCACAGGGGCAATTGAGGGGGTTGAATCAATCTCACGGAAATATGCCAATAAGTACTCAGTACTGACAGTTGCTTTCTTACCTGCCTGAGTTGAAGGTACGATCATAGTGCTTTTTTGCTAGTTTTCTTTACACTCTTTGGAGGTTTCAGCTATACTTTTGGAGGTTTCACCTATATTTTTGGAGGTCTTATCTGCACTTTGGAGATTTGATCTACGCTTTGGAGGTCTGATTTATCAAATGGAGATGAGTACCGCTTCTGCTGCCTTAGATTGGACTTCAGGTGAGGACCAAGATGACCAGCAACAGCCCAAGCAACATCTCCAATGGCAGCCTGCTGGTCAAAGACCTGTAGCTCCACAGGAGGGAGGAGAACAGCAAGAGGGAGGCAACAGAGAGGACTGCAGCAGAGAAGTGCAGCTCAAAGGAGGCCATTCATGGCCCATAGAGTCCACAGGTGGAGAATAGCTGAACAGCTATATGCCAGGAGGCAGCAGGGTGTCGCTTCAAGTAGTAGCAGACATTTTCAGCCTGCAATAACAAGACCTGTAGCAACTGGACCTTGTGACCACCCTTTACCACCATTCTCAACACTTTTGTTTCTGGATCCTTCTGGGGCACTGCTAGAGACATCTCCAGCAACTCCCAGTGACACACAAATGCAAAAGACATGACTTGTTCAAAGGCCATCAATTGTGGCAATTTGCCTGTGATAATGCCAGTTAGAATGAGTGGGGTGCTCATGTTTGTGGCTTTGGCTGGCTTCCCACAGGCTCAGGGCATCATTGATTGAAAATCCGTCTTGTCGAGAGAATCCTGAAACTAATTTGGCTGTTGAAATCACCTGAATTATCCTTCAGGAGTGAAGACATCTTCTTCATCAGGTCTGTAATGTGTGTGTTCTAGAACAAGACAATCACATGAATTATTCTTTTTGCTTATAACCTGTAAAAAAGCAGTGTTCTCTTCAACTGAACTTCCTTGAATTGTGTTTGTGACTTTGTGAGTGCCAGAGCGTTAAATTTCAGGGTGAGCATGTAAATAAACAATCCTCACAAAAGGCTTCCTGCTGATTATTCAAATTATCCTCACATTCAAGTATTAAAAACACACACACACACACCTTCCTCTCAAAAGCTGACTGATTACAGACAGGTGGGAAGGGAACAGGGATTTCAGCAGTTTTCTCTCACCCTGTTGGTAACACAATGCATGACATGCTAATGCATTAAAAATAGGTCCCCGACGCTCGCCATTAGAAACCATGATCCGCCTTTAATCCACTGCCAACCTCCCAACTTTCATTCCACAGTTGGGAAACTGATATCCTACACCCTGCACAATTAAGTGCCCCTGCCTTGTTTCCCACTCAATCATAGAATGGTCTGAATATTTATATAAGACCATAAGACATAGGAGCAGAAGTAGACCATTCAGCCCATTGAGTCTGCTCTGCCCTTCAATGAGATCATGGCTGATCTGATGATCCTCAATTCCACTTTCCTGCCTTTTCCCCATAATCCTTGATTCCCTTACTGAATAAAAATCTGTCTATCTCAGCCTTGAATATACTGAACGACCCAGCCTCTATAGTCCTCTGCGGTAAAGAATTCCACAGATTGACTACCCTCTGAGAGAAGAAATTCCTCCTCATCTGTGTTTTAAATGGGTGCCCCTTTACTCTGAGGTTATGCCCTGGTCCTGGACTCTCCCACAAGGGGAAGCAACCTCTCAACATCTACCCTGTCAAGCCCTCTAATATGTTTCAATAAAGTCGCCTCTCACTCTTCTAAACTCCAATGAGTACAGGCGCAACTGACTCAACCTCTCCTCATAAGAAAATTCCTCTGTACCCAGGATCAACCTAGTGAACCTTCTCTGGACTGCCTCCAATACCAGCATATCTTTCCTTAGATAAGGGGACCAAAACTGTTCACAGTATTCTAGGTGTGGTCTGACTAGTGCCTTGTATGGTTTTAGCAAGGCTTCCCTATTTTTATACTCCATTCCCTTTGAAATAAAGGCCAACATTCCATTTGCCTTACCTATTACTTGCTGAACTTGTATGTTAGCTTTTTGGGATCCATGCACGAGGACCCCCAAATCCCTCTGTGCTGCAGCTTTCTTCAGTCTTTCTCCATTTAAATAATATTCAGCTTCTCTAGTCTTCCTGCCAAAGTGCATAACCTCACATTTTCCCACATTATATTCCATCTGCCACATTTTTGCCCGCTCATTCAACCTATCTATATCCCTCTGTAGACTCTTTGTGTCATCCTCACCACTTGCCTTCCCACCTATTTTTGTGTCATCCTCAAA
Organism: Cetorhinus maximus; assembly: GCF_964194155.1. NCBI lineage: Eukaryota > Metazoa > Chordata > Chondrichthyes > Lamniformes > Cetorhinidae > Cetorhinus > Cetorhinus maximus. Next base: position 88,006,822 of record NC_135885.1, read on the forward strand.
CTTGGTGATAGTACATTAATTTCCCTCATCCAAGTCATTAACATATATTGTAAATAATTGTGGCCCCAGCACTGATCCCTATGGCACTCCACTAGTTACAGGTTGCCATCCTGAAAATGCCCCCCATATCCCAACTCTGTCGTCTATTAGTTAACCAATCCTTTATCCATGCTAATATACTACCCCTAACACCATGGGCTCTTATCTTATTAAATAGCCTAATGTGTGGTACCTTATTAAACGCCTTTTGGAAATCCAAATATATTACATCTCCTGGTTCCCCTTTATCTATCCAGCTTGTTACCTTCTCAAAGAATTCTAATAAATTTGTCAGGCATGATTTCCCCTTCATGAAGCCATGCTGACTCTGCTTGATTAGATTATGTATTTCCAAATGCTCTTCTATTACAACCTTTATAATAGACTCCAACATTTTCCCAATGATAGATGTTAAGCTAACTGGCCTATAGTTACCTGTTTTTTGTCTCCTTCCCTTTTTGAATAAGGGTGTTACATTAGCAGCTTTTCAATCCTCTGGGGCTTTTCCAGAATCTAAGGACTCTTGGAAGATTACTACCAGTGCATTCACTATCTCTGCAGTTACTTCCTTTAATATCCTAGGATGCAACCCATCAGGTCCAGGTGACTTATCGACCTTTCATCCCATTAGTTTCCCTAGTACTTTTTCTCTAGTGATGGTTATTGTATTTATTTCCTTCCTGCCTTTTGCCTCATGATTATTTGGTATCTTTGGTATGCTATTAGTGTCTTCTACTGTGAAGAGTGATGCAAAGTATTTATTCAACTCCTCTGCAATTTCCTGATTCTCCATTATTATCTCCCCAGCCTCATTCTCTAAGGGGCCTATATTGACTTTGGCCTCTCTCTTCCTTTTTATATCTTTAAAAAAGCTCTTAATGTGCATTTTTGTATTACTTGCTAGTTTACCCTCAAAGTTTATTTTCTCCCTCTTTATTATTTTTTTGGTCATCTTTTGTTGGTTTTTAAAACTTTCCCAATCTACTGGCTTACCACTAATCTTTGCCACATTGTATACTTTTTCCTTCACTTTGATACTGTCCTTAACTTCCTTGGTTAACCATGGTTGGTTTATCCCCCTCATACGATCCTTCTTCCTCACTGGGATATATCTTTGTTGTGAGTCATGAACTATTTTCATAAATGTCTGCCATTGTTCATCAACCGTCTTTTCTGCTAAACTCCTTTCCCAGTCCACTCCAGCCAACTCTGCCCTCATTTCTTTGTAATTACCCCTATTTAAGTTTAGCACAAATGTTTCCAAACTAGGTTTCTCACTCTCAAACTGAATGCTAAATTCCACCGTGTTATGGTCACTGTTTCCTAGGAGATCTTTTACTCAGATCATTTATTAAACCTGCCTCGTTACACATTACCAGATCCAAAATAGCCTGATCCCTGGTTGGATCCACAACATATTGTTCTAGCAACTGTCCCAAATACACTCTATGAATTCTTGCTCGTGGCTACCTCTGCAAATTTGATTTTCCCAACCTACATGGAGATTAAAGTTAACCATGATTAATAAATTGCCTTACTTATATGCCCTCATTATTTCCTGATTTATTCTCTGTCTGACAGCATAGCTACTGTTAGGGGGGCCTATAGACTACTCCTTCTTCCCGTTGTTATTTCTTACCTCCACCCATATGGATTCCACATCTTCTGACCCAAGATCATTTCTTGCTTTTGTACTTATTCCATCTCGTACTAACAAAGCTACCCCACCACCCTTTCCTTCCTGCCTGTCCTTTCGAAAAGTAACATACCCCTGAATATTTAGTTCCCAGCTTTGATCTCCTTGTAACCACGTCTCCTCAATGGCTATAAGATCATACCCATTAATCTCTATTTGTGCCATTACTTCATTTATTTTGTTCTGAATACTACGTGCATTTAAATAAAGAGCCATTAATTTTGCCTTCTTACTATTTTTTCCCCCTTTGACTCTATTTGCTGCCTTTTTTCATTGTTTGTACACTCTATCCCTTCCTGTCACACTCTGGATATCATTACCTAAGTTTCTGCCCTGCAATGCTGCCATATCCTTTTGCTTTGTAAGCCTACTTATTCTCTCTCCAGAACTCTCATCCCCTCTATTTGGTTTGAAGCCCTCTCTACAGCCCTAGTTATTTGATTCGCCAGGACACTGGTCCCAGCATGGCTCAAATGAAGCCCATCCCAACCGAACAGCTCCCTTCTACCCCAGTACTGATGCCAGTGCCCCATGAACTGAAACCCATTCCTCCCACACCAACCTTTGAGCCACACATTTAATTCCTTGACTTTATTTGCCCTATGCCAGTTTTCCCATGGTTCAGGTAGTAATCCCAAGATTATTACCTTGGAGGTTCTGCTTTTTGATTTAGCTCCTAACTGTTCAAATTCTTTCAGCAGAACCTCCTTTGTAGTCCTATCAATGTCGTTGGTACCAACGTGAATGACGACAACTAGATCCCTCCCCTCCCACTCCAAGTTCCTCTCCAGCCCTGAGGAGATGTCCTTAACCCTGGCACCGGGCAGGTAACACAGCATTTGGGACTCACACTAATGGCTGCAGAGAACAGTATCTATCCCCCTAATTATACTGTCCCCTACCACTACTACCTTCCTACTTCCCCCACTTGAATGGCTCCCTGGACCACGGTGCTGTGGTCAGTTCGTTCATCCTCCCTGCAGTCCCCGCTCTCATCCACATAGCTTGCAAGAACCTCGTAACTGTTGGACAATTTCAGGGGCTGAGGCTCCTTGAATGCTACTCCCTGGGTCCCCATACCTGCCTCACCTGCAGTCACACCCTCCTGTCCCTGAGCACAGATCAAATTCAAATTACCTAACCTGTGGGGTGTGACCTCATCCTGGAGCACCCTGCAAGCTTCAATAGATCCCTCCCCATAAAACTACTGGATTGTCATAAACACCTAGCTGATTCATTAACATCCTTTAGGGGATGAAATCTACTATCCTTACCTAGTCTGGTCTATATGAAATTCCAAACCCACAATAATGTGGTTAACTCTTAACTGACCTCTGAAATGATCTAGCAACACACTCAGTTGTTGGAGACGAGGAATAGGGAATGCTAGTGATACCCATTAATGAATAAATAAAACTGTTCTGGAGGCCACTTTGTGGCAGGTTAGTGGGAAGCTGCCAGGCCAATTCTTGGGTATCAGTCATCCTATTTAAATTGATATCCAGAGTCTGGTAACCATTTCTTGAGGCCTGTGTGCACTTGTTTGATTGCTGTGTTTCACATTCCATGCAGTTTTCTATTCAATACATGGAAAAGGGCATCATCTTACAGACCTACAACAGGAACCCACTTGAGATGGATTCTTCCAATCTCTCTGCAATGTGATCTTGGAACGCCTGTCAGTTAATTGCAAATCCTTCATAGCTGCTCAATGATTATTGTCTTAATCAGCAGTCCCCATGCTACAGGTTCTGTGTCCAACTGAGCAGCACTTGAAGAGGCTTGCACTCTGCAACTCCACCGCCTGCTCTTGGTGATTTGTGAGATATGTGTCACCAGGTGGAAACTCAACCATGGCTCAGATTGTGATGAAGTGGGAACAACTCTGGAGCCACTTAAAAATGGCGGGTGGGACCCCATTCCCGGATTCCCGCCGCCATTCTCAGCACCCCCAATTTTTGCTGGTGTGGGATAAAGGTGCAAGTAGCACCCCGACCTGGCCAGCTCCATTGAGTGGGGATGCATATCCTAGCGCCCTGCAATTTTTGTGGTGTCAGACCAGCTTTTCCAGGACTCATGATACACGGATCTCAGAAGAGTCATGAACCATAGTCTGGATTCAGGAACCTTTTGAAAGACATGTTCAAAAGGTCTTACCCAATGCCCCCATGCCCCTCCATGTCAACTCATGCCAACTCATATCCCCACCTACCCTCATGGCCCCTTTTAGTCCCCATGCCAAATGTTATGACAGGAGGGGATTTAATTTAAAACAGCCCAGATTTCTACTCTAACCACCGGTCCATAAGCAGGAAGGTGTTTTTGATTTTTGATTTCCCCCTTTATAAGTGGTGGCTTAATTGCCTCAACCTCTCAGTTTTGGAGTGATCCAATCCTCTATTAATAACCCCAGAGGTGCATTAGCGCCTCTTTAGAGATAATGAGATCCTTGCTGTTTTCTGAAGCTAATCCTGCTTCTGTCAGTGTAAAGCCTTTGTCCATTTAAAAAATATACATAATTATTTTATAAAGAAGCCAGGATAATATTGACATAAATATATATATTTCCTTCGTGTCTTCTGGGCATGACACTACTCATGGCCCTTCTATGCCCATTCACCCAATATGCACATGATATAGAACCAAGGAATCTCATAGTAACAATGACATGTGTGGAACTGTTAAAAAATCACCCATTCACAAATATTCTTTTGAAAAAAAAAATGCTGTTCGCATAACCCTATGAAAGTGTCAATCAAACAGACCATTAAAGTATCAATAACAAGGGCTCCAAACACCTCACCCCTCTTAATCTTGTGCAAATAAACATTGAGACATCAACAAAAGAGATTCCAGAGAAAATAACTTATTATAACCACATAAAGATATCAATCAAGCAAAGTCAACAGTTTCTCCCGCTGTCAAAAGAGAACCCCACTGAAATAATCCTTTTATGAGCCTGGGCTCCAAATCACATTACAAAAACAGATTGTAAAAGCCTTTACAAGTATTATAAAAAGGAGAGTAGCTAAAGCAAACGTTGGTCTCTTAGAAGCAAAGGCAGAACAAATTATCATGGGGAATGAGGAAATGGCAGAGAGATTGAACATATGTTTTGTGTCTGCCTTCAAGTTGCTGACCAAAAATAGTGGGTAACCTAGGGACTAAAAAAGTGAGGAAATTAAGGTAATTAATATCAGCAGAGACAAAGTACTGGAGAAAGTTAAAGGATTAAAATCTGACAAATCCCCAGCACTTGATGGCCTACACCCTAAAAGAGATATCTGCAGAAATAGAGAATGGGCTGGCTATGATTTTCAGAACCTCCATAGATTCTAGAATGGTCCCAGGAGATTGGAAGCCAGCAAATGTAACACCACTGTTCAAGAAAGGAGGAGAGAAAACAGGGAAATACAGGCCAGTTAACCTGACATCAGTTATTAGAAAAGTGCTGGAATCTATTGTTAAGAAAACCTTAACAATGCACTTAGAAAATCATTCTATGATTAGACAAAGTCAACATGATTTTATGAAGGGAAAATCAAATGTTGCAAATTTACTGGAGTCTTTGAGGATGTACCTAGTAGTAGGGTATATAAAGGAGAATCAGTAGATGTAGTGTACCTGGATTTCCAAAAGGCATTCAATAAAGTGCCACACAAAAGGTTAATACACAAGATAAGGGCTCATTGAGTTGGAGGTAATAAATTAGCATGGATAGAGGATTGGTTAATGCACAGGAAACAAAGAGTAAGGATAAATGGGGTATTTTCAAGTTGACAGGCTGTGGCTACTGAAGTGTCACAAGGATCAGCACTGGGAACTCAGCCACTTACAATCAATATTAATGACTCAGACGAAGAGACAGAGAGTAAGGTATCTAGGTTTGCTGACAATTCAAAGCCAGGTAGAAATATAAGCTGCAAGGAGGACACAAAGGGGCTGCAAAGATATGTAGACAGGTTAAGTGAGTGAGCAACATCTACAAGGCACAAGTCAGGACTGTGATGGGATACTCTCCACTTGCATGGATGAGTGCAGCTCTAACAACACTCAAAAAGCTTGACACCAACCAGGACAAAGCAATCTGCTTGATTGGCACCCTATCCACAAACATTCACTCCCTCTATCACCAACGCACAGTGGCAGCAGTGTGTACCATCTACATGATGCACCGCAGCAACTCACCAAGGCTTCTTAGATACCACCTTCCAAACCCATGACCACTACCATCTAGAAGGACAAGGAGAGCAGATACATGGGAACACCACCACCTGGAAGTTCCCCTCCAAGCCACTTGCCAACCTGACTTGTGTTATGACCACAGCCGATGTTAATTCCTGTGCAAACCAAATCCCAGAGAGAAACTTGGCTTATGGGCCATACCCTTTTTTTGTATTCTGAAAAGGAGAAGAAGATATACTGATCTCAGCAGCAAGAAGTTCAGTTACACTTTTGGGATTTTAAAAATTAAAAGTAAAAGTTTTATTAGCAAGAATAAAAGAGAATTTAAATGCACAAGATTACAGTTGCACAGTTAAAAATTAGTCTTGCAACACACACCCCCCCCCCCAAAAAAAAAGAATCTCTCCTTGGTCAAAACCACAGCTAAACACCTTCCAGGCAACACTCTCTTATAGATGTTTAACTATAAAAATCCAGTAATATTACCCAAAGCAAACTGCTGTAGCTTTAATAAAGGCATACCACACGACCCCTTTAACTCTCTTCCACTCTGTCATGGAAATCCAAGACTTTAGAACAGACTACTTTTTGCAGTCCAAGAATTTTCTGGCTTAACTGGATGCCTGATTCAAACTGCCCCTTCTCCCAGACTAGGGCTACAGCTCCCAGTTCAGCTCCTGCTATAGCTCCAGCTGCTACCTCTCACAGCTCCCTTAAGCTTCCACAGTAACTCTAAAACACTTTTTTCCCCCTTTCATCTCAGATATTCAAACAAACTCAATTTCACTAAAAATGCAAATCTTATATCCAACCTATTCACTTGTACCTCAAACCTAACACCTCAATCCTTTTCATGTTTTTAACGCTGCCAGACAATCTGGCTCTTGTAACCTTTATCCAGCTTAATCAAATCATTTACACAGACACACAAACTTCTTTACAGAATAACACAATAGTCCCCAAAAATATTAAAAAGAATAACCTCCATTTCTCACACTTGGAAATATACCACCATTCCTTCACTGTCACTGGGTCAAAATCCTGGATCTCCCTCCCTAACAGCACTGTGGGTGTGCCCACACCACATGGACTGCAGCAGTTCAAGAAGGTGGCTCACCACCACCTTCTTAAGGGCAATTAGGGATGAGCAATAAATTCTGGTCTATCCAGCGACACCCACATCCCATAAAATAATTTTTTTAAAAGACAAGGCAACAGATAGAGCATAATATGGGGAAGTGTGGTGTTATTCACTTTGGTCACATGAATAGAAAAGCAGAATATTTTTAAAAAGGTGTGAAAATTGTAAATGTTGATGATCAAAGGTTTGGGTGTACTTGTATAAGGAACACAAAAAACTTAGCATGCAGGCCCAGCAGACAATTAGGAAGGCAAATGGCAGGTTGAACTTTATTCCAAGGGGATTTGAGCACAAGAATAAATAACTCTTTCTACAATTGTACAGGGCTTTGGTGAGCCCTTACCTGGAATACTGTGTACAGTTTTGGTTTCCAAATTTAAGGAAGGATAAACTTGCATTGGAGGCAGCACAATAAAGATTCACTACATTGGTCCCTGGGATGAGGGGCTGTCCTATGATGAAAGCTGAGTAAATTTGGCCTATACTCTCTGGAGTTCAAAAGAATGAAAGATGATTTCATTGAAACATAAAAGATTCTGAAGGGGATTGACATGTTAGATACTGAGAGGTTGTTTCCCCTGGCTGGGGAATCTATAACATGGGGCACCATCTCAGGATGAGGGACCAATGATTTACAACTGAGATGAGGAGATATTACTCCACTCAAAGGGCTGTGAATCTTTGGAATTATTTACCACAAGGCATTGTGGGTACTCCATTGTTGAATATATTTAAAGCTGAGAAAAACAAATTGAGCAGGGAGTCAAGGGATATTGGGAGCAGATGGAAAATTGGAGGTCGAAGATCAGCCATGATTGCATTGAATGGTGAAGCTGTTTTGACAGGCCATGTGGTTTACTCCTGCTCCCATTTCTTATATGTTCTTAAAATGGTGTCAAGACCTTCCAATCAACAACACCATCCACTGAGAAAGAACGACAAGAAGACAGGAAGAGAGGGCAGCTACTTGAATCAACAATCTGCCACCACCTCCTTTGGCTGACAATTCATGTCTTCACAGTGGGAGAGCCTGCAAGGCTAAGATAGGGCTCAAAAGCCATCTGCAAACCCACAGCCAATGCTGACATCTAACTTCCACCCAGCCACACACAAGAAAGAATCATCCTTGGCACGAGGGATTGCTGATAGTACACCATATAACTCTATAGAGAGAGAAGCAAAGCTAGCATTTTAGGTCAATGGCCTGTCATCGGGTAAATAAAAGTAGTCATTGACCTGAAGCAATATGGGACTTAACTTCCAAGCTCCAGTGTGTCGTATTTTGGGGGGTATCCCAAAGTTGTTTAGGGAGATCACCCACCCCCACCCCCTCAAGGAAGTTCTCAGGTAAGGTTTGCAAGGCAATTGCCTGGGAAGTGCAAACTTCCCATGGGAAATTGCCCTGCACTGGGAACCATTCGAAAATGCAATTTAAATCGCAAACTTAGGATGGCTCCAACTGTGTTATATCAATAGTTACCCAGAAAAAGTTAGAAGAATTAAAACCAATTCTAACTTCTGGGTTACCATTGTACAGTCCCACACCAACTCCCCACAGGGCTCCCCTTACACCCCTAAACCCCCAGGGGACTCCCCCACCCCCCACCCCTTCCAATCCCCCCAACCCCTTACAACCTCCCCCTCTCCCCTCCCCCCCCCCCATTCCACTGCCTGACCCGACTGCTGACATCCCCCCCACCCCTGCCACCAGTCCCAACTCTCTCCACACCCCCCACCACCTTGAAGCCCAATAGCATCTGCCCCCTCCCGCCACCAGGCCAGACTCTCAGCCCCGCCTCCACCCACAATACCCCCACAGCCTGACACAACCCTACACTACATCTCCCAGGGCCCGTCAGGGCTGACCCATCACCCCCCACCAAGGCCTGCCCCCCCTCCCCACCTCCCCCCACCAACCAGCCTGACCCAAACCCCTCCCCAGGCCCGACCTGACCCCCCTCAAGGCCCCACTCGAACCCCCTCTAAAGTCCCGACCCGACCCCTCCCCAATCCTACCCACTTACCTTATTTACATACCTTCTCCCTGCTTGCCAAAGACCTTAAAGTTTGGCTGGACCTTTAAACTTACCTGGTTTATGGCAGCTAGTGCCGTAAAAAAGCAGGCATGGCTTACGTTCCTGCAACTCTACAGCCCTCGAGACTAGGCCGTGGGGACTCGCTGCACTGCCTTGATCTCACCAGGCCTGAGCCGGAAGGCCAGGCAAGATAGGATCGCCGGAATTCAAGGTAAGAACCTTCAAGCGGAGTGAAAATCCGACTCAATTGCCACTCCATCGGAAGTTACAGTTAACTCTGCTTCTCTCTGCACAGATGATGCTCTGTTACCAGAGTATTTCCTGCAATTTGTTTTTATTTCAGACTTCCAGCAGAGACTGTGGGCCAGAACTTCTGTGGAGTGGCAATCACAGTCGGAGACAGTGACGTAGTGGTAATGTCACTGGACTAGTAATCCAGAGACCCATGCTAATGCTCTGGGGATGTAGCAGCTGGTGGAATTTGAATTCAGTTAATAAAACTGGAATATAAAGCTAGTCTCAATAATGACCATGAAACTATCATCAGTTGTTGTAACAACCCATCCAGTTCTCTAATGTCCTATAGGGAAGGAAATTTGCCATCCTTACCTGGTCTGGCCTATGTGTGACTCTAGACCCACAGCAATGTGGATGACTCTTAAGTGCCTTCTGAAATGACCTAGCAAGGTCAATTCAAGGGCAATTAGGGATGCTCAACAAATGCTGGCCTTGCCAGGGATGCCCACATCCCATGAAAGAATTTTAAAAAACTCCACTGCTATTTACTTACACTGAAACGTAGCTGTACCTTTCTCACCCGACCTTCTAACTCGGGCCAGGTGAGAAAAGTCCATTGCGTTGTGAGGGTTGTCTCACCTGTGACCCCCAAATCGCCAACGGGAAAATTCTGGCCCATAAATTCAGATGGTCTTGAGGCCTGACAATTCTTCCAGAACTTGTTCTGGTCACATTTGGAGGAGTGGCAGTCTCAGTTGCTATGGGTAGATTTTTTTGGTTTGGAGTTGAAATCATAGTATTCAGTGTTTCTGGCACTTGCATGTCTGTATCCGATTCATTTTTTGCGCTCCTTAGAGTTGTGTTTCTCTTTATCGACAACCCATCTTTGTTCAGATACCACGGGTTTGTCCCTTTCCTTCCAAAGGGAATGTTCACTCTGTTCATTCATAGAGTGGACTTGGGTTTTCTTTTTCCATGGGGTCCACCATGTTCTTCCTGGAAGCTGATGTTTTAAAAATAAAATTTTCATTTCTATGTGTTTCACAATTTAATCCAAACATTTATTTACTCTCTTATTTAACAATTCTTTTTTGAGGTTATTAATCTCTTTATTCAGCTCAGCAACTATTGTGGTCAGCTCTCTGCAGGATCTTTCTTTCATGATCACTGACTGCTCCTTAGACTCTCTCAATTCACTCGTTATATCCTCAATCTGTTTCTTAGAATTTTTCTTCTATCCTGCACATCACATCTTTTAATTTCTTCAGATTGGATTGAAACTCAAGAATTTCATCAGTTTTGGTTGCTAATTCTACATTCAACCAACTGTTCAGATTCATCAGTAATTCCTTTTCCTGTTTCAGACATGATACTCAATAGAGACTTCTGATACGTAAAGTTCATCAAGGTCTAATTTTCCATTGCAAACACATCTTCTGTACGTGAAGGTTGGTTCTCTGCACTGAACAGTTTTCCCTTAGTAGAGCCTAATTCCTGTATGCTATCCTTCAAGCTCACATTCTTTAGTTTTACTTCTGCTCATTGTTTCTGAGACTCTTCACATTCCTTTGTGAAAACTTCTACTTTCTCTTGCAACTATTCAACTTTTTCTTGACATTCTAGGTTCTTGATTTCCTTTTCAGCCATATTAATTTTCAACAACTTGATGGTGTCAGTAAGTTTGAGGCATCCAGTGCTTTTCCTCCTAGTTCCTTGATCTTCAGCACCGGATATACATTTTCTGATCTTATTTGTCTTTTCTTTCTCCATCTGCAGCAGAGCTCTGTAATTGTCCTTCATTTTGATTTCATTTTTGGCCAGGTCTGTCTCTGGTGAAGTCTTAACTTGTTTCAGTTCTGTAATTGTGCTACTCATGGCTCTAGTATCCGCTCATAGCTTGGAAAGCTCTACAGCTTTATCTTTCAATGCCTCCCTCTTTCCATTCAGCTGATTCTTCAGCACTTCAATCTCTTTCTTGTACCTCTTGGCTTCTTCCTGGAATACAGAACATTGCTTAGTCTTCTCTGACAACTGATTCTTCAGTTTGTTCAGAGTGACAGTAAATTAATTTTGCTTCTCTTTGTAATTTTCCAGGAAAGCACACTTTGGCCTGAGGGATCTTTGTAGCTTGTGAAAGTCCTTCAACAGGCTTCCCTTTCCTTTGTGAAGCTCAATTGCTTCATCTTGAGTTTTGTTATAATTCAACAGAGTCTCCTTGACTTTGTTCTGCTGTTCTTCCATTCTGCTATTCAAGGCAGTCTTCATTTCTTCATGCTGCTAAAGGGTTATATACTCCTACTGTATTTGATCTTGGAGGACAATCAACTGTTCTTTCAGCTGCTTATTTTCTTGTTGACCTCTTGCTAATACATACCACACTTCGGTGAATTGCTTTGTTGCTACTGATATTTCCAATACAGCTTTTTCTGAAGTAGTATTCAACATCTTATTTAACTCCTCATGTTCTCCAGGGCCATGTATTTTTATTTCAGATTTCAGAATTGTTCAAGCCACACTTCAGCTCTCAGAATAATAATCATTTGACCAAACAAAATGCCTCTCTTGCCACTTTCTTTTAAAAAATAGAGCAGGGCAAGGAGACGAGCTGCCATGTCGCCTCCATGTCGGGAAGCTTCTTCCCACCTGGATCAACATACTAACACTCAGCAACGGCCAAAAGACCTGGGGAAAGAGGAGAGAGGGAGAAAAAACCTGGATGAGCGAACATTGCTCATACAATAGGTAAGGCAGTGTACAAAGTGCAATGCGCAGGTAAGTGAAAAAGAGAACAAGGAAGTCGCGAAAGGTGGGAGTTAGCTGTACCTTACTTTAAGGTCTGTGCTCTCCACAACTTAAAGTTTAAAATATTTGTCAAAGGCTTCTAATACCTCACTAAATGTAATTGAGGATTCATCTACACCTTGTTGTATGGTTACATTGTCGGCCATTTCACCACATAAGCACGAGAATGTATTAACTTGCACTTCCCCTGATTTCCTATTTAATCCTGTTGTAGTCTGGTAATTTAAAAATTCTCTTCTCCATGACGCCAATTTTGCATCTGGTTTGGCCCTTTTATCAGCCCAAATTGATCTGGTAGGACTGATTTCCATGGTTATTTTTTATAACAGGGGGAACCACTGAAATGTTTTTCCTCCCAGATGGTGCCACAGCAGCCAAGTTTTTCTCTTTTTCCTGCATTTTTCTGGTTTTGGCGGGATTCTGCTGCAATCACAGACTCGACTTCTTCGGGATTTATTTTCTGCAACAATCTATTAAATCATTGATTTGGAGCATTCTCCATGATATCAGGGGATTTTGGGGTGTATAATCAATTCCCAGCTTTGGCTGAGGTTTTTAAACCTTCCGCTTCTTTTTTTTCTTGAAAACGAGCTTGGCTGCCACATGGCATGGTGCCATTCTGAACACGTACTGGCCGCAGTGATTTCAGTAAACTAGTTCTGGCTTAGAACTGAATTTTTCTTTTGCTCACCCCACTAAGTCCTTTGGCTGCACAAGCAATGGGTTCACACAATGGACCTCCATGAGATCTGCAGCCCTTAGCAGCACAGTGAAGTTTTTTTTTCCTTCCACCTTTCTGCCTCTTTGTTCTTTTTTGAATTTTGCTCAGTCTTTTGTGATCTGGCTAGATCCTATGACACTGTGTTTGACCAGATCTTCAGTTCAGACTGCAGTTTCTTTACTTTTTCATTCTCTGGGATCCTTCTTCACCTTCCTTGAGGCTATGGGTTCATTCTTTCATTGTCACCATGTTCAGTGTCTCACTAATAGGTCTGGAGACTTATGTGGTTGAACATTAAGGGCTGGATTTTCAGCTTGGCGTGCGGGCATGTGCCCGACATGCATGAGCTTGAAATAGCGCACGATGACTTAGAGCAAGTGACCCGACGTCATCACGCACTCGCGTGATATTTCGGTCGGTGGGCGCTCAGGAGTCGGCAACACACCCGGAGACAATTAAGAGGGCTGTTAAGCCCATTAATTGATTCATTAAATAGAATTTTTCCCTTATCATCCAACCTTACAGTTGGCGGGTGGGTGAATAGGCCAAACGGTCTTTGGATTTTGAGGAAACCTCATCCATAGGCGGGATGAGGTTTCTTGTGTTAACTAAAAATAAAATAAATGTTTTTAGAGCTCATTTTCAACACCTTCCTGCTCATGGGACAGAGTCACGTGAGGGGACATGGTATCCTTTTATTTTAAAGCTTTATTTTTAATGTGTAAAATCTTCAGCTCCCTGATGCAACTCTGTGCCTTCAGGGAGCTTTCTGTGAGTGCACCCACACGCATGTATTGACTTCTTTGCTTGCTCTCCTCTCCCCCTGCCCAGGTAGCGCTGAGTGTTTCAGCACATGATTCACGCTGGCTGGCCATTAATTGGCCAGCCAGCATGAAATCACGGTCGGGGCCCAATCATGGGTGGCAGGCCATTGCACAACCACTCCCGGGCCTGCCCACCATGCTCACCCAATGAGGGGAAAATCCTCCCCTAAGTGTTTATTCAAAACACATAACTATATTCATCTCCAAGGTACAGCCCTTACTAGGTACTATCCTCATGCTGGCTTCTACCAGACTACTATTGTACTCAGTCTATTATCTTGTGACTCTCTACATCATAATGTGAGCAGTGTTGTTACCCCAGTTACACATTAACACTTGCTATGCTGAATACCCTTGTAATACAAGTCGAGTGCAGGAGACTCAGGGTAGCAGTTTATCAGAAGGATAGTCAGAGGTGGGGGGTAGTTGGGAGGGTAGTCAGGGGGGTGGGGGTAGTCAGGGTGGGGGCGTAGTCAGTATTCGTGGTGGTCAAGGGGTTGGGACGGTAGTCAAGAAGGTTGTCAGGGTATGGGACGTAGTTGGGGGTGTTGGGAGGGTAGTTGGGTGGGGTGGAGGCTAGTCGGGGAGTAGAGGGTAGTCAGGAGGGCAGAGGAGCAGTTAGGAGGTCCCGTAGGGGGGTCAGGGCGTGGGCGGGAATAGTTGGGGGGTCAGGAGGTTAGCCGGGGGTTGGGGGAGTAGTCAGGATGTAGTGTGTGGTCAGTGGGGGTCAGTACTATAATTACCCAGGAGTTAGAAGTGATTTTAATTCTTCTAATTCTTCTTTCCTGGGTAACTATTCCTGTAAGACAGTCAGAACCACCTGAAGTTTCCAGTTTACATTGGGGTATCGGATGGTTCCCAATGCAGGGTAATTGCCCAACAGAAGTTTGAACTTCCTAGGCAATTGCTATGCAATCCTTACAGAGGGACCCCCAGTGCATCTTTGGGGTAATGCCCGGGTACGACGCCCTGGAGATTAGAGGTTATGGCCCAATATTTTGTTTTTATAATACTGTACAGATTAGATTGTAGATAGTAAAGTATGCAGACCACAAAATCTTTCCTCCAGCTCAGACTATCATATTCTTTAGTTGATTTCCTGCACAATTAGGTTAAAATTCTCCCACCATTAACTCTACTTCTATCTTCACAATTGCTGCCTGACCAGCTGAGTGTTTTCAGCATTTTTTCAATTCATTTTTCTAGCATCTGCAATATTTTGCTATTGTATTGGCATTGTAGGAGATAGTTAAAGATCTCCTTTCTTGAAGGAGCTTCCTGCTCAACTGAATCATAGAAAGGATTATTTTACAATCACTTTCTCTGATATCGGAAATAATGACTGTGCAGATTATCAGCTGACAAACATTTGCTTCATTAACTCATTCAGGTTAAACAACTCAGGATAAACTGACACAATCCCTCCATCCACCAGAAAACTAGCAACTTACACAACAAGTGAAACCTCAAAGAAGCCTTGCATATAGGCTCAAACCACTGTTTTACTGTTGTAAAATAAGTTAAACTATGTCTTATTACATGGTATTCCAATATTTTCACTACTGTTTCAAAATACAATCCACAATTTGGACATTTTTTTTTGTGAAAAATGGAACCTAATCAACATTTGTGAAAACAAGTGGTTTTGCTGAGAGTGCAGTGGGATGTGAGCTCGTTGTAAATTCAGATGCAAGGACCATCAGTATATCCCATAGTTACATTGCAGTGAAAAACTGAAGTAAGAAAATGCATTTATCACTGTGGCGTAATTCTATTAGTTAAAATAATTCAATGTCAATTATCCTGGGCATATTGTTAAAGGCTCACTTTGATACCAAGTTTGCTAAAGATATTCTCAAAGGCACTGGGAGTTGGGACTCGTCAATTGCAGTTATCCAAGAAACAGGAGCCTACAAATTTAGATGAAGAAGAGTAGAAGATACTCAAGATGTAGCAGCCTGTTCTGAAGCATATGGGAAATAACTTCAAGAACTATATAGGAAAAATATATCCAAATAATTTCCCTAAAAAACTTGTGCCCCTTTAAGTTTGACGTGGAAACGCAGCTTACCTTTAACGGTGCTTCCACCCAAACATCGGGAAATTTAGCAGAACTACAAAAGGCCCTGATCATTCATTTAGCATAAATGTGAAATGAGATGCAATAACATAAGTGTACATCATAAAAAAAAATTCTAATGGGGTAGTTTGCAAATAGAACTGGGTGGAAGCGATGACTACCCAAATTCCCAGTCTCCAATGAGCAAATCCCACTGGTACCACCAATGTCAGCAGACAGCAAACCTACCCTAATATGTACCAGGATGAATGAAATATACACATCCATAAACAACACATCATTTCGAAGGTGACCTTTTCTGGGGGCCGGACTGCATCAATGAATGTTTCAACAACATAAACAGAGCTCAAGATATTTAATCCTTTCCAGTTCTATAAATATCACAGAATTTATAGATTTGCAATCCTAATCAGTTTCATGTATTTATTGATTAGCGCATTGTTATTAACAAGTTGCTTGTAAAATGGTCATATATAAAAGAATTAAAAAACGAGTGTATGATGAATAATTGTGATTAATATTGCTATTAGCAGTATATTGGTTTACAATGTGAAATATATAGGACACATAGGATAATAGCCACTCCTAAAAGTGAAATCAAAACAATAAAAATTAGAGCTGTTAAAGATTGTGTTAATATGAATACAACATTCAATAATCATTTTTGAAGTTCAGAATCTTAGACAAGGCAGGTTGACCGCACCTACAAATGTGGACGACATCGCAGGAGGTTCATTGAAACTGACTTAATCTTGATTGGCACCCCATTTTGTCTCCATGTCTCCCAACGAATATGGGAAGTAAGTGAATTTTCAGTCACTGGGTAAACCCCATTCAGGTTGGCCAGGCCACATTGATTGTACCACCAGCCAGTTTTATTCTGATAAACACTGCAGTTGTCAACAGACGTTGCTTCTATATTACACTGTGATTTACAACCATCATTGTCACGATCAAAAGTACTGAACAGCATTCCATTCTGATCATCCTGCGTTCCAAACCCTCGAAAAGCATCCCCTGGAATAAATGAAAAATATGCCATTAGACTCCTATGAAGCCAAAAACTTTGTATGAAAATATGGCTTTTTCACATTGTAATATTATATACACAATATGGAGAGAATTAAATCTAATTAAATAATACTGTATTTAAAAAAATACACTCACCTATATGGCATTCTACTTACAACTGTTCATTTTAGCTTAGTAAATTAATCAATTGCAACATAACTGCTAAAAAATAAAAAGTTGTTTGAAGGTGCACTCAAAAAGTATACATGATCCCTTCTTGATTTGGAACTATTTTGTTGTGGTATCATTCTACATGTATTTGTGACTGTGTGCTGAGTATTCGTAATTCCACTTTGATGATTTCTGTGATATTATTTCTCTGAAGCAGGTACACTACATACCTAAACCACAACTCCAAACAAATTTAAGAACAGAAAAATATGCTACCCTTATAAAATACATCCATCTTGTATTCCAGGGGTAATATGCCGTAATGAAAGACTTGACTAATAAACTAATACCGTCCCCAAAGAACAATTTAAATTTCACTTCAGGAAAATACATGATCCTTGCTCGGTAACTACACTTAATAAAAATGAGATAAAAACAAAAAGCCGAAGGGTCATGAAGACTCGAAAGGTTAACTGATTTCTTCTCCACCGATGCTGCCAGACCTGCTGAGTTTTTCCAGGTAATTCTGTTTTTGTTAATAAAAATGACTGGATTCTGAAGTCCTCATGTTCCATTGGGAGTTTTATTAAATTATAGTTTTCCTACATAAGAAAAGTGATTCCACTGCAAAACTAATCAATTTGTTGTAAAGGTTTAGGGATGCTCTGAGTGTGTGAAAGACTCTGTATAAATCCAATTCTTTCTTTCTCACTGAGATCCAATATTAAGAACACGAAAATCAAAATACAAAATCAGAACCACATTTGATCCCCTAAATCCTCTGCTAACATATCAATTAAAAATGCACAAAAATCATTGTCATTTTCCAAAAGTGCATTTGTTTTAAACTGTAAAAATACTTAAAATGGATTCCTGATCAGGATTTGTTTTACATGAAGCAAGTACATTTTTTGGCTTTCCAGCTCATGAAATCCAGAAGAATAAGTGGAGATTAAAAGCACTGAGCTGAATTTTCTCATTGGGAATGAAGTCCCCCCAGTGGGATTGAAGGTGAGACCTGAGCCCATGCAGGTGAGCTGCATGACCCTGGGCAGCATTTTACTGGTGGTAGCATCCAGAGCCACCGTCCAATTGAGAATGGGGACCCAGCTCCCAGAGCTGTTGGCATAGCCAGAGGGCCAACAGTTTGGCAGCTTCACCATTAGAGGTGGCCAACGCTGAGTCTGCAGGAAGTAGGAAAGACAAGGTATATTTTTTCTTACCTTGCCAGGACCAGGCAAGCCCCATAACTGGGGAGGGGTCCACCTTACAGCAATGGCCCCATAACTGGAGGGTCTGCCATTGCCATGGACCAAGGAGCGGCCATAAAAGAGAACACCTCCCTTCCCCCGGGGAAGCCGCTGGGAGGCCACCAACATTTACCTAGTGGTTTTCCAACACCAGTAAAATGCCATTGGGAACAGGAAATGTTCTTTATTTGGGCACTTAAGAGTATAATTGGCTTCCAGTGGTTCTCACTGCTGGTAATATCTGGTGGCAACTGGAAGACGTCAGCCTTCCCTCCCAAAGTCTTCCACCGCCATTTCACTTGCCCTCCCACTTCCCAGCCCATCTCCAGGTGGCTGATAAAATGCAGCCCCTTGTCTATGCACCTGTTAGATGAATAACATAAAAAAAAGTTTTACTTTTGGGCAGTGTACTGCATTGCAGGTACACTGAAGTAATAAGTAGGTGAAACTCTTGGTACAAGGTAAACAGAAAAGATTCACCCTTTACCTTAATAAGTATTAGTAAATAAGTTAATAAAACCTAAGCTATAAATGAAAATTGATAACCATGTGACATACTTACCACTTTTACTTTGAGAATGTTCTCACAAATGGACAATTTTAATTCATAATAGTTAATTTTTAATGCTTGATCCACAATTTTAAAAAATCACAATGTCTTTTTATAAAACTAGGGTATCATTCATAACTTACAAAGATTACTCCAATGCAGTTAAGTAATTAATTTATTTGGAACAACACCTAACCACCTCTACTTTTGCTTGAAATGAAATCGCATTGTACAATAATCTGTATTTCTTAAAGAATATTTTCTCTGCTTTCTCAATTGTATATTGTCTGTGTCATAAATTACTTAGAGATTTTGCTAGAAAAATTCAGGATATTAATTGGAAGGCCTTTGAAATTCAGAAAGACAAATATGGGGACTGACAGTGATCGAAAAAGTAATACTTCAGTATTGGCAAGCAAGTTGTAACTGATACTAAAACATAAATTGCTGTCTGAAAGCTGTGTGCTCTATATTTTGAGAGCAGGTATGCCACCCAGTATGAAGTCAATGTTGAGACTGTGGACCAGATTTCAGCGCGTTGGGAAAATTCTGCAGACATTTAAAATTGGCGGCCAGAACCCGGATGCGGAAGATCTCCCCCCATGCATGGCTGATACCAATTTTGCCGGAAGGTGAAAGAAGATTTAAAAATAGTTGTGAGTTTAAACAGATGCAATTTTTGCTGCTCCAAGTACCTTAACTCACAGTGTGGGAGTCACAAATTTATGGTGGAGACAAAAATACTACTGAAGGTCTCATAAAAAGATATGTATCCTTTGTGCAGAGCTTTGCAAAGTAATATGTTAAATACGGAAGCCTTACTTCAGAAATAAAGGTTGGTGGCAGACCACAAGGGATGGAGGGGGTAAGGTTGTGGAGGAAAAAGGGCAGACCTGTGTGGCCCCTTAGGATTATTCCTTGCTTTGGGCAGCCAAGTGCGAGATAGGATAGACTGCCAGGCTCGCTGGGTGAAGAGTGTGCAGTGAAAGAAGGAAGTTGAAAAAAATGGGTGCAGCTGCGGCATCTTCCCACATTTGGGCAAAGGAAGGGCAGCAGCAGCACTGTGTGGCCAGAGTGAGAGTACCCATACAGGAAACAAAAATAAAAATAAAAATAGCTGGAAACACTCAGCAGGTCTGACAGCATCTGCGGAGAGGAACACAGTTAACGTTTTGAGTCCGTATGAATCTTCATCAGAACTAAGGAAATATAGAAATGAGGTGAAATATAAGCTGGTAGAGGGGGGTGGGATAGGTAGAGCTGGATAGAGGGCCAGTGATAGGCGGAAGAAAAGAAGAGATTGCCAAAGATATCGTAGACAAAAGGACAAAGGGGTGTTGACAGTAATGATATTAGCTAAGGAATGTGCTAATGGTGACATTAAGGATAGAAAGCAGGATGAGCAAGTGACAGGTAGCCCTGGTGGGGGTGGAGTGGGGGGAAGGGATCAAAATGGGCTAAAAGGTGGGGATGAAACAATGGATGGAAATACATTTTTAAAGATGGAAATAGGTGGGAAAAGAAATATATATTAAAAAATTATAATTTATTGGAAAAAGGGGGGTTGGAAAGGGGGTGGAGATGGAGGAGAGGGTTCATGATCTGAAGTTGTTGAGCTCAATGTTAAGTCCAGAAGGCTGTAAAGTGCCTAGCTGGAAGATGGGGTGCTGTTCCTCCAGTTTGCGTTGAGCTTCATCTGAACATTGCAGCTGGCCAAGGACGGACATGTAGGCATGAGAGCAGGGTGGTGTGTTGAAATGGCAAGCGACAGGGACGCCACTTTCCAAAACAGTTCCTCTGACATGCCTTCCTTCTTCCTTAACCGAGGTTTTCCACCCACGGTGGTTGACAGGGCCCTCAACCATGTCCAGCCCATCTCCCGCGCATCCGCCCTCACACCTTCCTCTTCCTCCCAGAACCATGATAGGGTCGCCCTTGTCCTTATTTATCACCCCTCCAGCCTCCGCATTCAAAGGACCATCCTCTGCCATTTACGCCAACTCCAGCATGATGCCACCATCAAACACATCTTCCCTTCACCCCTCCTGGGGGCTTTCCACAGGGATCGTTCCCTCCGGGACACCCTGGTCCACTCCTCCATCAACCCCTACACCTCAACCCCCTCCCATGGCACCTTCCCATGTAACCGCAGAGGGTGCAACACCTGCCCCTTTACTTCCCCGCTCGTCACCGTCCAAGGGCCCAAACGTTCCTTTCAAGTGAAGCAGCACTTCACTTGCACTTCTCTCAATTTAGTCTACTACATTCGCTGCTTCCGATGTGGTCTCCTCTACATTGGAGACACCAAACGCAGACTGGGTGACCGCTTTGCAGAACACCTTCGGTCTGTCTGCAAACATGACCCAGACCTCCCTGTCGCTTGCCATTTCAACACACCACCCTGCTCTCATGCCCACATGTCCGTCCTTGGCTTGCTGCAATGTTCCAGTGAAGCTCAACGCAAACTGGAGGAACAGCACCTCATCTTCCGACTAGGCACTTTACAGCCTTACAGACTTAACATTGAGTTCAACAATTTTAGATCATGAACTCTCTCCTCCATCCCCACCCCCTTTCTGATCTCCCTTTTTCCAATAATTTATAATTCTTTAATACATTTTTCTTTTCCCACCTATTTCCATTATTTTTAAATGTATTTCCATCCATTGTTTCATCTCCACCTTTCAGCCCATTTCGATCCCTTTCCCCCCACCCCACCCCTACCAGGGCTACCTGTCACTTGCTCATCCTGCTTTCTATCCTTAATGTCACCATTAGCACATTCCTTAGCTAATATCACCACTATCAACACCCCTTTGTCCTTTTGTCTATGACATCTTTGGCAATCTCTTCTTTGCCTCCACCTATCACTGGTCCTCTATCCAGCTCTACCTGTCCCACCCCCCTCAATCAGCTTATATTTCACCTCATTTCTATATTTCCTTAGTTCTGATGAAGATTCATATTGACTCAAAATGTTAACTGTATTCCTCTCTGCAGATGCTGTCAGGCCTGCTGAGTTTTTCCAGCTATTTTTATTTTTATTTTTGTTTCAGATTTCCAGCATCCACAATATTTTGCTTTTGCACCCACACAGGAGTTTGCAGAGCTACCACAGAGCTCGGCAGGAAGGAGGAGAAGGCCGAGGAGGAGGAGATATTCCCCTAAGTAAAGGGTGCACCATCACTGAAGAAGTTTTCTGGGTGACCAAGAGGTAGTGCAGGTGACAGCTCTGAATTTCAAAAGAAATGGAAAAGGTATTTGTGCCATGGTGGAGGAAGACCTCGTGCCACAATCAGTCAATCCCCATGACCTGCCCGTTGCACTCAAGGTTACCGTGGCTCTCAATTTCTATGTGACCTGTTTCTTCCAGGGATCTGCTGCAGACCTCTGATCTCTCAATCAGTTGCCCACTGGTCCTCGCCAGTGTCACAAATGCACTCTTTGTTCGGGTTGGGAGACACGTCAACTTCACCACCGATGTGGTGTTGCAAACGCAGATCATGAAATCTCTCCTCCATCCCCACCCCCTTTCCGATCCCCCTTTTTCCAATAATCCACAGATGGTTTCCCACAGTTCAAGAAGTGGTAGATTGTACCACATTGCTGTAATGCAGTAGCCGGAGACATTCATAAACAGAGTATCATTCCACTCCATGAACGTGCAGGTAGTGTTCCACCACAATAAGGCTTTCTTGCATGTATGTGCAGGTTTCCCTTGCCGCTGCCGTGACTCATTTATTCTGAGGCATTCATACCTGCCAGAACTTTTCCAGCCCAGACTCCAGGTCTAAGGTTGGCTTCAAGGGGATAAAGGGGTACCCACTAAGGAGTTGGCTGCTTACTCCATTAGGGCGATGGAGACAGGGCCCTGTCACTACAATAACAGCCACTTGCAGACAAGGACAGCCATTGAACAGGCTATTGGCCTGTTAAAGATGCAGTTCAGATGCCTTGACCATTTGGGTAGAGCACTCCAGTACTCGTCTGCAAGTGTGTTTGGGATAGTGATCGTTTGCTGTATGCTGTACGGTATTTCGCGCAGAGGGCCATTGACATCGAGAGGCCAGAAGCCAGCATAAGTCCAATATCATTGGAGGAGGAGGAGGGCAAGGAGGACCCCGTCAACTCCGATGAAGATGCCGCTGAGGAAGGCAACAATGGAAGGTATCCTGAGAGGCAGGCCCAGGCACTGATGGTTGGATCTGTACAGGACACCATTGTTGCCAGAGACCATTTAATAGAGAAGCAGTTCACATAAGTAGCCTTGAGGACCTCACTGCACATCCAGCAGCAAGTCCTTGGTGAGCCCTTGCCGCATAAGTGCCTATTAACATTTTGCTGCACATCTTCCAGGAGATGCCCATCCTCAACAAGAGAGAATGCCAATTGCAACCCTTAGCATTCAATGTCATCAGGGCTAAACCATGCACGCTCATCACTTCTGGATTTGCCATTATCCACAGGTTGTCCTCGTGATGTCCTTTAAAAATCAGGCCTGCAATTGTATGTTGGAGGCTGGCAATTAACCAGAGACCACTTCACCTTGTGTCTAGCCAAAGCCTGTCTACCATGCTACCATGTCGAGTCCATGTGCAGTGCGAGTTGAGACTCAGGACCGGCAGATATGAGTGCTGGGCCAACAGAAATGCTGAAATTTGACACTGTGAAGGAAAAAACCACATGTGTCCTCATCACACCATCCCCCTCCTTCCACAGTGACCACCCACCACCAGCGCATAGTGGCATCATTGTGTGGCATCCACAATATTCAGATCTGCAACTCTCCGAGGCTTCTTGACAGCCCACGGCCTCTACCACCAAGAAAGACAAAGGTTTCAATCGAATGGGAGCTCCCACACAGGCAAGCTTCACTCATACGCTTGGCCATACTCTTCACTCATACCATCACTAAGAGATCGACTACTGGCTGCAGTCTCCATTCCCACTGGAGTGCTGCTTTTTGTTTACTTGGTAATTGTAGTTATTACTCTAAAATGACACACCACCAATTCTATTGCAGAAAGTACAGTGTATGTACAAGGTGTATGAAAGTAGCTATTAACATTGTGTTCGTAAATGACACCACTGTGAACCATTTGGTGATTGAGGTGAAGAAGCACCCTGGTTCAGGAACACATATGTAGTGCTTCCCGTGTTGCAATGGGGAGGTGGCGACAGGCTGCTCACCTCCCCAGCTATACAGCAGGAATATGGCGGCAAGCTTTGTCATACAGTGACCCATTGGGGACCTACCTGAGACTGCTGACTCTGCATTTCTTCAGGGGTATCCATTGTCACTGGCAGGTGTGCCATAGCGCAGAACCCTTAGCATGAAAACCATCCTGCGTACTCCCCCTGAACCAACTTCCCAATCTGTTTCATGCGCTAACAGCAACACCTCCATCATTGATACCACACTCAAATGTGCCTCTAAAACAATCTTTGGCACTATAATAGGTGATTCACCACTTCACATACTGAGCTTGGACAGCACCCTCATAATCTCCATGACAGTTTCCTCAACTGTATGAACCGCCCTCAACCGCACTGACCTACCCCCAGTCCTGGCCATCTCTCTTGTATTGCAAGCCCTGCAAGTACAAAATACAGGCCAGAATTTTCCAGCTCCTTTGGCGTTGTGTGTCATGGTGTTGGGGGGTGGAGACACAATATGATGAGAAGACCAAAAATCTGTTTCACACCAGCGTGAAATCACAGCGGGATCATCGGATGGTGTCCGTCATGGCGGAACGCCAATCCCACTGGAGGCTGGTGTGAATCCAATTTTCATCCTGGTAATGGGATGCAAAGTAAGGCCTGACCAGAATCTTCCCCCCATTCCAGATTTACCATTACACCGGTGGGAAAACACGCTGGCCCAGAACAGACTGGACAAGTGTGATGTGCAGAAGTCAGGAATTACCATTAGGGCCTTGCTCAGATCGTGGACATCTGAGGAAAAGATGATTGTGGAGCCCTACAGCTACCGGACTCTGGAGGAACATGTGCATCTCATGCTAGGTGGATTCTCATGGACATGGCTCCATTGCGAAGCAGCTCATGGAAGGTGGGAGGTCTCTGTTGATGTCTCGGGTCTGCTTTGGAACACCATACTCAGATGGTGGGCAGGTGGAAGGTGAGGTCAGAGAGGTTGACAGTGATAGGGGAAATGACATAGGTGACGGGGAGAGGGGAAAGGAAAGGACGGGGAAACTTAAAGACTGCCATGGCTGTTGAAACTCAAAGTGAGCGGAGCCTCATGTTGAACGGGCACAGGCACAAACAGTGGGTGGGTGGAGATGCAGGTCGACTCAGATGGACAACTGAAAGAGGACCCCAGCAGGAAGCATTGAAAATGCTCAGGACGGTAAGATGAATGTGATGGAGGAAGACTCCACCTGCATGGGAGAATGTATGCACAAGGCTCCGAAAGGCCTTGCCACACACACACACTTCTCCCTCCACAATCACTGCGTGCAGCTGAACTGCTAGTGGAGGGGTTGCGGGGCGGGGGAGGAGGGGGGCTGCAATGGGAGGACTCACGAAGCCTGTAAATGAAGCTGAAAGACAACACCACACATTATTCAGTGAAAGTGATTATATTTTTCGATTATAAAGTGACAAAATGTGTTCACCCTGCAACCACTTGTGATCAGAATTTTTTAACTTTTCTAGCCCTAACACTTCTTCTAGGTGCTGCCCTGACATCAGCAGCAGGGGTGGAGACAGCCTGTGCAATGGTTGGCCTTGTTGCCTCTGATGGCTTTGGCGAGGTACTTCTGGAAAGCCAAGGCCTTGAAGGCCCTGGCTTGCCTTGGCTGTCTTTCTGTGGGACAGCTCTGCAGTGACAGATGACAAGGTTGAGGGGGATCACAGGCAAAGAGAACTCAGAGGGAGCAGACAGCCTCTGAGATTCCTGAGTGGATGACTCGGGGGTGTCCAGCTGCCGCTCCTCATACCTTGAAAGGAAGGAACACCTGAAGAGACATTGAGGTGCCCTGTTTCCCTCTCGTGTTGCCACTGCAGGAACTCATCCATGGCTACCACGATGGGGTGCAGGTCTGCATGACGTCTGCCATCCTTTGCCTGGAGACCTCCATGCACGCACATGTGGGCCACTTCATCAGAGAGCAGGCGGTCACTCTCCTCCGACTCACGTGCCACTCTGCTGAGGCCTTCCAACAGCTCTGCGTAATGTTCCCTACCTTCTGCTGACTCTCCATGATGAGTTGGAAGGCCAAATCCAGAGGCTCATCATTTGACTCGGACCTCACAGATGCCTCTTCCCCAGCAATCCTCCAAGTGCTAGGGAGCTCAGCTGAGCCTGCCTCCTGCTGCTGTGGACACAAGTTTGTGCAATGACCACCAGATTGTGAACCCAAGCCTGCTCTAAATCTATGTCCCACCGAAGTGTGTGTGTCTGCCCTAGTGGAGGCATGGGTAATTGCTGTGGTGGGTCTTCCAGGCTGCTTATTTCCAGCTCTTCAATGGAGGAAGTGTCCTCTTCTCTGAAGGTGAGGACCTGGTTGGAGCTGAGGGACTGACTGGCTGAGGGCGTCAGTCGCTTGGCAGAGCTCCCTGTAAACCAAAGTGGAGATAACTAGTGCATGACAGCAAAGTCAAAAGCAGGAGGGAGAGCATTTACAGTTGCATTGAGAGAGGGATGATGCGATGCAGGATCCTCACGGGGGTGTTTGCCGATGACCTCAACCTCACCACAGGCAGGGTCCACGCCCTCACCTGTCAGCGCGATGGCACGCTTCTCAAAGTGAGTGAGGAACCTAATGTTGGCCACTCCACCCCCGGTCTGGGACCTCTCCCTGGTTGTGAGCCAGCTTCTCCTGCATGAAAACAGATGGAGAAAATGTGAGCGGGACACATGGCACTGCGTGTAATGTTTGTGTGGTGAGCAGAGCCATGGACGGAATGAGGGCATGAGCTCTAGAGGATATGAGTCTGATGGAGATGTGAGGGTGTCTGTGAGAGTTCGTGGTGTTGTCCCTTGAGGTGTGAGATCCCTTTGGATGTGTGATGAGTTTGTGAGTGTGTGAGTTGAGAGTCATGAGGTGGTTGACTTACCCTGGTGGAATGGATGAGAGCATTCATCCTCTTCCTCCACTGGATGCCTAACCTCCTCTGTGCTCTGGTGGAGCTGACTGCCACTGCCACCGCCACCCAGGCCAGATTGGTGACTCTGGTGGACCTCCTGTGGCCGGAGCGGGGTTAGAGGACATCATGGCAGCCTTCCACTGTGCCCAACAGGCGCCCCAGAGAGGTGTAAATTTTGGGCTGCCATATTTTTTGCTTTCGAGGCCATCTGTCTCCTGGAACAGTCCTGGTCTGAAGACCTGAAGTAGGCATGCGCTCTGGTGGACTTTAAATATGGCGCTTGGACCAAGGAAGCGTTGAGGTCACGGCGTGCCAGGCAAATCCAAGCTCGCCCACCAGCGATCTGCAGTGTTTCCATGAATGCATTATTAATGAGGCGGGACATGCTGGGAATGGGATAATATGATGCAAAAACTCGCTATTGCAGCCGGCATGCAAAATGACTTTTTTCACGGCCACAACCGCACTTAGAGCAAAACTGGGGTGATTCCGCTCGCACAATGATGTAAGCCCATTTTGTCTGGCATCCAGGGATGAAACTCATCAAATTGGCAGTGGATCTAACTGGGCATTCATGTGACCCCCAGTGACTACTTGGGCCTGCATGAGAGCCTTGGCCATACATTCATCCATGTGCCAATGTATGTGCTAAGCGTGCCCTATCTTGGGCATCATTCAGCTATCAACTATCACAGGGATATATATGTGCTTCTGCCAAACAACTCACCTTGCCAGAGTGCAGCAGGGCATGCAACCAATTTTGGCACTGGACCTATGGTCCCCTGCTGGATTCACTGTGGTTGATATCTCCTGTCATACTCACTTTGTGATGCTGGAAGCATTCCTGCTACCTCTTGGATAGAGACTTTTCCTCCTGTGTTGCACCTCCTGGACCAGAATCTTGAGGTCCTGGTCACAGAACCTGGGTGCCATCTCTCTCTTCTGGAGCTGTTCTCCCTTGTGACATTTTGGCATGACAATAAAGAAATCACATGGGCACGTAAGGCTTCTCTCTTCACTCGGTTCAACACATAACCTGTATCCGTTAGCATATAGGAAAATGATTATGTAGTTGAACGCTGACTGATGCTTGAATGCTGGGTAGCCTGACATTTGTTGTTTTCACGCCAACATGGCATGGTGGCTTCCCAAGCGAACATGCCTCTGCCGGCGTGCTCCCTCTGTGTCACACTCGTGTGCAATGACAGTGTGCTGCTGTGAGGATAATGGACATTTGGGTGCGCACACTCTGACAGATGGGTGATGAAAGGTTAAGTGAATGGGCAAAGGTTCTCTATGCAGTGTCTAAAATTCAGCCCCGATGACAATCTCAGTTAATGCAGAGTATCAGGATCTGCTGAAGCACCAAGATGCAGTCATCTGCATGGCTGGGCCTTGTGAAGGTTAGCTGGTATTCAGTTGCTGCTGTGTGGTCCTTCATTAAACATGATCAAGAGGCAGCATTAAAATCTATGGTTCCGATGGAAGGCCCTCAATGTGTAATTAATTAGTTGGCCAACAATTACAGTCCTTATTCACCTGATTGCTGACAGACGTCTCCTCCCACGAGTCTGCAACATGCCATTAGCTTCCTTCCTCACAACAGGAACAGAGTCCAGAGTGGCCCTTTATTTCGGTCCTCAACTGTGATTTGCCCCCACCCTCTGCCTCTGATCTGCTTCCAGGGGTTGGCAGACCTGTGTCGACCAAGTCCCCGCACCCCTCCAAAGCGAAAGTTGAGCATAATGGGGCCCTTTTTATCGAGGCGGGTCTGCCAAGTCCGGAAATTCTCAACTAACTCAAACTACCCACATCAGTTGTTGTGATCTGATGACTTGCACCTGTAAGGGGCCATATCTCAAACTACTGTCAATCATTACCTATCTCAACAGGATATGATGTAGTCATCCTTTGACTTGTAGTCCGCCTGCAAACAGCAATAGTAGAAGTCAGATGTACTGTACTTAAACCTCCTAGTGAACATTATCTGTATATACCTTTATCTTCAAATAAAGAACCAACCATATTGTTTCACTAACCCTTGTGTATGATTGGTACGTTTAAGTCAAAGAGAAAAAGAATGTAACGCCTGACTTAATGACTTGTGGTATCAGTTGAGGTATATATCGGTTACTTTAGATGAAATTACAAACAAATCTACAAAGAGCCTAAACTAATCATACCAGCAGTTCCAGTAAATTGTCCAAAGTGGATTTTGAACTGTTCATTTTCATCATCAATATAAAAATCTTCATAAGATGCATAAGCTGTGCTTTCATCATCTGATTCGAAGGCCACAAGAAGACTGAACTTGGTGTTTTTCTGATTCACTATATGGAAGATATTTCTTAATCCGAGCCAGAACTCGCCTGTTTAAAAATCAGAAAGTAAATTAGTGATGAAAATATTAAACTTCTTCCCCTGACCCTAAAACTGTAAAAAAAAAACCCAGAAAATGTAGGTCTGCCAACATCTGTAACGAAGAAAGATAGTTTAGCATTTTAGTTGTACAACATGTCGTAGCAGCAATCAGCTAAAAGTTGAACATATGAAACAGAACTAAACAAAATAAAGAGGAGGGAGGAATGAAAAACATAAAATTCAGAATTTTAAAAATTGGGCTCACTAGTATTCATTTTCTGAGCGCTATTAGTGCCCTTTGAGCTCCAGGAGCTCCAAAGTGGCTGTACCTACTGCGTTTCAAGAAGGCAGCTCACCAGCACCTTGTCAAGGGCAATTAGAGGGGGGCAATAAATGTTGCCTAGCTAGCCACGCCCACATTCTGTGAAAGAATAAAAAGAAATGGTGTCCGTGATGCATGCAAGGCATGCCTTTCTGGACTAGCAAATGGACAGTGAACATCTGTTGAAAATATGCAGAGCAGGCAGATCATGACATCAGTCAGCGGGTAATGCTAATTTGACACCAGTGGTGCCATTTTGGAGCTCAACAATCCAACCTATGCTCTCTGTCAACCTTGCACAGATACACACATGTTCAGCAACAGGAAGGACTCCCACAAGTTATTTGAAAGGATCATCAACTACCTACAGGTTAGTTATTCGTTGATTTCCTCTGCCTATGGCTATGATTCTACAGTGTTTGGTGCTTTTTATAGTTGTTTCAAGGTACCAAAGTCTACAAGGAGTTCTGTGGCAGCTGTTGAAGAACTTCTTGTGGAATTCAAGACTTCTGCACAAAACAGTTGCTCCGAAAAATGGTGCATTATTAGGCATTCCCTTTGGAATACGGTATAACTAGAAGAATGAGCAGAGGTCTAAGAGACGATGGCAAACTGCTGGAAGAAGGAGGAGGAAGATGAAGAGAGGGCTCTCAGCAGGAGAGCTTATCCACCCAGGGTGTTCAGAGACCAATTCTCCTATCTGAACCTCTGTACTGAACAATGAGGTATGAAGTGTCTGTGCCTCAGTAAGGAGGTCCTCACCAAAATCCAACACCTACTGCATCCAACATTAGAACAGGTCAAGGACCTCATTGTCAATGGCTGTTAAGGTGACTGCGATAATTAACATTTATGTCTGGCTCCTTCAGGCTGAAAGATTTTTGCAACATTTCCCAGTTTGCTATCCATTGTTGTCTAAAGGAGGTCACTGGGACTCTCTATTCAAAGAGAGACAACTACATTTTATTTCCTCTTGCCAGAGGCCAGCAGATGGAGAGAGCCTGCGGCTTTGCTAAGATTGCAGGATTCCTCACGGTGCAGGGTTTAATCAATGGAATCTTGCATGTCAACTTTGCCATATACTGGAACTAAAATGGATTCCATCCCATCAACTGACATGTGACCATAGGCAGTAAATCATTCCTATGATCCAGACAGCCTTCATTCTGTGGCAGTCTGCTGTACCAGCTGCATTTGAGCTATCATAGCTAAACAAAGAGTGGCAACAAGGTGACAAGGGCTGGCTGCTTACAACATGGCTCATGACTCTGATGTGTGGGAAGCCGAGACTGCTGCCAGGCAAGGTCAGCTTGCTACCAGTGGGTTTCTCATAGGAAAACTGACAGGCACCACTCGGGGCAGCGAAGTCAACACACTACACACTGCTTCACATGCCCTGGTCCTCCCAGCAGCAGAGTACTGCTGCTCACCCTGGCTTAGGAGCCACCACACAAACGTGGTAGATATTCACCTCCAGGAAGTCACAAGGATTATTGCTGGGACAATGAGACTAACACAGCTTGACTAGCTTCCTGTGCTACTACATTTTCAACCTCCTGATGTCCACAGGGAAAACATCTTTCTCAAAGAACGCCGCCAGCTGACAGCTAACAAAGGACTCCCATTGACACAGGACCTTATAAAAGTCCCATGCACTCGCCTGAAATCCAAAGCCCCCACTGGAACACACACCAGACCCTACAAACTAAGGAAAGCCACATATCTAGATGATACACCTCCTAGTTAACTGAAAACATCGCCAACTGCAGCCTGGTAACTGATCCGAGTGGTGAAGTCACAGATTTCAACTTTCCATGGAAAATCCGGACAAGCCTCTGCCGCTTGAGGTCGGCCCAGGGAAGATGTGGCCACTTGCTCCACAAGTGGAACATGAGGAGCAGCTCAAATTGTGACTGTGGCCATCCAAGTCAGACCATCACCCACATGCTGAACCTCTGCCCTGAGAGATCCATTCCTGGTGACATCACAACCATTCATACTGCATCTGAAGCCGTTGAATGGATCGCTAACCTCAACATTAAACTATAACTATTTTCCCAGCTATTCAAATACTCAAAAAGCTGTTGCCATCATGGCTTTAGATTACAGTATGTAAGGGGTTTGCAGGGTGTCACAGCATTCAGCAATCTGTCTTCCAACAGGCTAGGAGTGGCAGAGGCTCAATGGGGCATGGACCTGCTGTTTTCTCCCTGGAAGACAGCATTTGTCCTCCCATCCCTGCCACTTCAATGTCCTTGCCAGTTGCTAGTCAGTCAGCCACCCCAGATTGCTGCCACCCATACCGAGATGGTTTAGTCTGCAGCCAGGCTGTCTAGGCCAGGAGCTCCTTGAGGTTGTCTTCTGAGGCCATTCCCAGTTTCTTTCAAGACAG
This sequence comes from Cetorhinus maximus, assembly GCF_964194155.1. NCBI lineage: Eukaryota > Metazoa > Chordata > Chondrichthyes > Lamniformes > Cetorhinidae > Cetorhinus > Cetorhinus maximus. The sequence continues at coordinate 88,038,752 of NC_135885.1, forward strand.
TAGCCTTCCACCAGTCATGCTGCAGCACTGGGGCAGCACTGCCTATGAGCACTAGAACAGGCAAATGAACAAGGGTCATTAATTGATTTTTGTATGCAATATGGCATGATTTCACTTAAATAATGGGTTTAAAATATTTATTTTGTGATTACTTTTATGTTTGCATTGGGGACAATGTGATGGTCAGTGAAAAATGAGGAATTGGGGTTGTTGCTTCTTGTTTCATACCTGGATAATTTCTTCATTAATAAACCGCCACAAGCCTTGAAACCCGCTATGCCAAGTATTGCAGGGCCCCTCCAGGTCTAGGCAGAAGTATTGTTATAGTATATCAATGGCCTACTCTATCATATTTCATGTGACAGCATGACTTTCACAGCCGAACCGGCTGAGGTGAGGCCATGATATCAAAACTGGACAATACAGATCCTGGAAATGGCTGTGTTTTCTATTCTTAAGCAAGGTGAGCTCTTCTGTAGTGTTCTTTAAAAGGCCAAGCACCTGACTGCATGTAATTAAAATTTATGGGACTTTTTCTATTGGCAAGTGTCTGAAAGTAGTCAGGAGTGCTTTAGATGGTGTTTTGGTCCATTTGCCAGAGACAGGGCTAACAGAGGAGTCCACCAGTCTGCACAAAGTCTGAAATAGGTATAGAGCAGCAGTGACAGTGCTTCTGGATCTTCAGTACTGTCACAAAACTATAATATTTTTCATGATATTATTGTAGGCTTATGGGTGTGAGTGTGGATGGTTCGTCTGTGCGACTGATTTAATTGAATCAGAGTCAGGTAGACCGCAAGGTTGCAATAATCAAAAGAGTTAAGTGTAAATCAGACTTTTGAAATGGAGATGGATAAGCTAGGATGAGGGTCTCACAGATAAAGTGTGAAGGAAATTTGAATTTTAAGGGAAGCGGAAAGGTGTTTAATTTCAAAGGGATAGGAGGATGTTTACAACTAACAAGATAAATAGGGTAAGGTGATCATGTTTATTTTTCCCAAAAGGAAAGAGGCCATATTGACAACATGAAAGATTTTTATATTATGGCAAAAGTAAATTTCCAAAGATCTGTAGAACAATGGAATTTACAGATTAAAGGGAGAGAAAATATATAGATAAAGAGGGATGGAAGGCTATATAGGGGGTGTGGCCATGTGAGATCGAAAGTTACACCGTGTGAAGTAGCCCTTGAGGAAAAGCCACCAGCCACTTTAGCAGAAGTCTGCTGTATCCATTAACTAAAGTTGTGTTAAAGGCCTTTGGAATTCCACGGTCGAGTGAGTTCTGTGGTAACCTTGCCTGGTTGATTTTATAATTTCAAATCTATTTTGGACTGTTGCCTTAAAGGGGGTGGGGGGATGTGTAGTTGGGAGCTTGTTTAATTAAGAATTTTGGGAACTGTTGAGACTAAATAACTGTGTAACTGTAGCTTTGTGTGTGCTTATTGTTTTATCCTTTCCTTTGTTAATAAATGTTTTAACATAGTTCTAAAATCTCTAAAGGCGTTAGTGGACTCAATTCTTCTGAATTCAACGCATAAGCCTTCTCGTAATAAATGCAAATCACAAAACCGTTGTGATAGGATGGCCAAGTTTCCCTTGTGGATTTGGTCCGCCTGGCACACATCACCTGCCACGTCATAACAGTAGAAGAAGCAGAGAGGGCAAGCTCTGCCCTGCATCATCTGTCAAGTTGGAGCCAGACTGTTCCATGGTCTTTGTTAATGACAGGAGGATATCTGGCAGGCATGTCCCCAGTGTGCATGCTCATTCATCACAGTCTCATGTCACCCTATCAAGGTCCTCATCTGAATCCTCTGCAGCAGTACTTGTTTGCCACCTCGCCAGCTGATGAGCTGGCAAATAAACTATTGTTCACCCTAGCTTCTTACAGCCCACTCCTGCCCAGTGATTCACCATGTAGTGATTCCAACGTTGTGCTAGCCTCCAAGTAAAGTGCAATGCCAATGTCTAAACTGATGGTTGTGAGTGTCAGATCAGGTGACGGGACCTCTTCATCAGTGCTGTACTATTGCTGTTTCCCTTATGCCTTGGGCTCATGTGGCTGGGCAGATGGTAGTTTTTGGGTAGCTGAAAGCAGGAACTCAGAAGAGGAAGAGTGGTATAAGGGTAAGATCGGAAGCTACAGATCCAAGGTCAAACCATCAGCAGCTTTCTCATCACGCCAGATAACAAGATGAGAGTGTGCTGGGCATTAAGAAGAGGTATAAAGCAGGAAGATCCCCCCATCTTCAATGTTCTCAGTGACTTCGGATGATGGGTACCTGTTGTAGCTGGCCATATAATGCAGACAGCCATCTCCACTGTAGTGTTCAGGAGTTGCAGGCATCACAGTTACCTGCAGGCCAACCCCTTTCTGTTGTGTGCAATTTTTTGGGAGAGAAGGCAGAATGGCAGTGGTTATGTAGCACTTTCTTTGCCATAGTTAAATAGCTGGAGACATGGGGAGGCAGTGAGAGGTGGGTGTGAGGCTGGCAGCATTGGTAGTAGTGTGAGGGTAACTGGAGTAGTTGAATGTTAGGCGTCAGCCCTGAGAGCCAGGGAGAGCTGCTGAGTGAGCATTGGGGCTGTGGTCATTGAGCAGCATTACAGGCTTGTGTTGTGGTGGACGTAAGTCATGTGATGTTGCATTCACCGGCATTGATCACCCCTTGCTGTGTGCAGAGCTTGCCAGTAATGTTGGGAAAACCACTGTTAGAGACAAAGGTAATGGGACTGATATCATGCAGATGAGGTGGCTTCACCAATTTTGTGTCTTACCCACCTCAAACTGTGCGTGAGTGGACGCAGCATGAATTGTAGCCCCCCACCCAGAAATCGAAGCACATGCATTTCTTACGCATAGCTATTCAGCTATTCATATTATGCAACACAAGGTCCCTCTAGTATATCTGAAAAGTCATCAGCTAAATTTTCTAACAGGACAAATTCAAGCTTAACATAAATGGTGCTGAAAATCCACAGGAAGCATATCCCAGCATAAGTGCTGAAATGTACCCACCAGGAAACTTCACAACAGACTCTGTTAAATTCTGTGGTGTCAAGGGAAGTCCTCTCTTTTTACATTTCAATGCCAAATGCCTATGTCACAAGGGATGCTTTTGGAGAAACTGCTTTTGGAAACAGGATATAAAGTTCAGTGGAGGTTGATGGCCCAGGGAAAAGAATGTCTTATTTTACAGGAGGCATATTTAAATATATATATTTTTAATGTTCATCTTCAGTAATCCAGACATGATCTCAGCTTGGAACCATGGTGGGGTCCACTCACATCCTTTGCGTTACAATCAGGTGAGGGGGAGTAGGATGGCTCCTCTCTTTTCCCACTACTTGTTTGACCACAACAGGTTTTTTACAAAAGTTATGTTTGCCAATTCAGTGATTGTTTAATTGTTTACTTGTTGTGACTATAAAAGACACAGATAGACAGGTTTTCGCGAGTTTTTTTAAAGGAACAGAATAGTACTTATTGTACTTAATCCGGTCTAAGTAAAACTAATTTTCAAAAAAGAAGCTCCAACTCACTCATACACGCGCAAGTGCACATGCGCATACACACACTTGAAGCTTTGGAAGGTAGACTGGTGAATTGGCTGGCTTCAAGCTTAACTTGGTGGCCCTTCGAGTTTTGCGACAAGACGATGGACATATTGATGGTTGATTTATCTCTTCTTCCAGAGATAGTAGAAACTGAGTTGAGCTCTTTTTAAATTCTCTGTCTGTGACACATGGATAGTCAAACAACAGATAGGGTTCAAACTTGTAGAACATTCACACTGCACAAGTGCCAGGCAATGACCATCTCCAACAAGAGAGTTTCCAAACATTTCCCCTTGACTTTCAATGGCATTACCGTCCTCCACTATCAACATCCTGGGGTTAACATTGTCCAAAAACTGAACTGGACTAGCCATATAAATACTGTGGCTTCAAGAGCAGGTCAGAGGCGAGGAGTTCCGCAGCAAGTAGCTCACCTCTTGACTCCCCAACACCTGTCTACCATCTACAAGGCACAAGTCAGGAGTGTGATGGAATACTTTCCACTTGCCAAGATGCGTGCAGCTCCAACAACACTCAAGAAGCTTAACACCATCCAGGACAAAGCAGCCTGCTTGATTGAAAACCCATCCACCACCTTCAACGGTCACTCCCGCCACCACTGAAACACAGTGGCAGTAGTGTGTACCATTTGCAGAAGCTCTGCAGCAACTCACCAAGGCTTCTTCGACAGCATCTTCCAAACCCATGACCTCCACCACCTAGAAGGACAAAGGCAGCAAATGCATGGAAACACCACCACCTGGAACTCTCCTCCAAGCCACTCACCATTCTGACTTGGAAATATTTCACTGTCCACCTTTCACTGTCACTGGGTGAAAATCCTGGAACTCCCTTCCTAGCAGCACTGTGGGTGTGCCTACACCACACGGACTGCAGTGGTTCAAAAAATTGGTTCACCACCACCTTATGAAGGGCAATTAGAGATGGGCAATAAATACTGGCCTAGCCATCGATGCCCAATTCCTGCGAAAGAATACAAAAAAAGGTGGAGAGAAAAAGAGAGAGAGAGAGACCTACACTGGGATCTTGCTTCTTCAATGTCTCATTTGCTTGTCCTGGTCTGCAGGGAAAACAGATGCTTAAACACACAAAGGCTTAGCTGGCTTGTCGCATGACTCTCTCTTCCCAAGTGCCCAGTGACCCAAATATGGTCATGGCTAATGGATTCTAGTTGCTGGCTTACATTATTAGATGACGCCTGGGCAGATTCCTTTCAAAGTCAGAATCCCATTGTCCAAATAATCAAGTCTGATGATTCGTCTCCACCCAGTTGAGTATCCAGGTGGTTTTCTGGATGCTTTGCTAATGAGGTAGGAGATGGCCTCCACTCATTCTCCTTCAAGGCAATTGTTCCTGTTGAGGATTTACAGGCAGGTTGTCTCCATTCCAATGGCTTTCAATTGTAGAAAGTACAGTGATGCAAATATTCAGCCATCATTGACTGTGATTTCCAGTCATTGGAATATGGCTTTAATCTTTTTAAAAATTCAATTAGTTGTTTTCAGCCAGTAAATTCTTAAAGTCATGCTTTATAAAGCATGGCTTCATAATATTTGGCTAATTAATACACCAGGTCTCACCAGAAATAATGGTGCCAAAGAAATGTCAAGGATCTCTGAGGGCTAGGAAAACATTAAGTTGGTGAGTCTATGGGTTATTAAACTAACGTTCTTGCACATTACAAGTTAGAAGCATAAGAATTAAAATGGATAACAACAATTTTTATTCCTCATGCTGTTGATAGCGTACCAGTAAGGTCACCAAAGCCATCCATGTACTCTGCCCAAGACCGTTCAAAGTCAATAGTTCCATCAATCCGTTTCTGAAACACAGTCCAGCCGCCACCCATGTAGTCCATCTCACAGAACACCTATGATATAAGATAATTGTAGCTAGGTTTTAGAAATAAGTATATGTGTTGAGAAGGAAAAATTCAAAACAAGTTCTCACAAACACATTTTTGATTGAGAATCCAGTTGAACTGCCAAAGGCCATTGTGCACGAGGGACCAAAGGTTGGAAAGAGCGAAAGAGAAATCATGGTCAATTAGAAAGTAGCGATTTGTTGAATATGAACTGGGTTTTAAATTCTTGGAGGACCAGAATGAAGACTAAGCAAGGTTAGTATCTCCAGCAATGTGAAGCTTTGGGGAAAGAATAAATTCCAATGTACAATGAATCTTGATTTCATGAAAATAAAAAAAGTTGTAACAGCTTGTAGGACAGTATATTTTCAACTTGGGGGAAGAGGAGAGGAAAGTTTAGAGCAGCATTAACCATAGTGGAATTCATGAAATGTGGAACGATAATAAAGAATGCAATGGAGAAACAAAGAGCCTAGAATCAGGAAGTAAGAGGGAAGACTATAACAATTTTCATCTCCCAAAGCTCCACTGAGATATAACAATTGTAAGTAATTCCTTTGGTCCCTCAGACTCCCCCTGTATTTGCCATCAACCATCCATTTACCTTCTTGATCCTTTAAAGTGTTGTCAACTCTTAAATCCATGTCCATCACTCCTCTAAGTCCTTGTTTGAATTTTTCCTATCAGTTTTCTGTCCTCCCCACCCCTCCCATGTAACTGAAATATCCCTGACTAACCACAAATTATATCCTCTATACTGCTGGAGCCTGTTGCTCCCACCTCATTAGCTACCATTCCCCAGCCCTCAGGCTGCAGTTAAATTCAGATCAGTTTCCTGGCTGCATTGCGGGAGTCTCACATTATGCAACCACCACCGTAAAAATAGCAATTGTCGGGAAGGCGCTTGGATCCATTATTAAGGAGATGTTAACATGGTATGAAGAAAATCATAATACAATTAGACAGAGTCAAAAAGGTTTTATGTTTGACAAATCTGTTTTTTTTGGGATGTAACTACCAGGGTAGATAAAGGGGAACCAATGGATATGGTATATTTGGACTTTCAAAAGGCATTTGATAAAGTGCCACAAGAAGGTTGTCGGACAAAATAAGGATCCATACAGTTGAGTGTAATATATTAGCATGGATCGGGGATTTGTTAAAGGAACATGGACTGGCACATGGGCTGCACAGGACATCGCCAGCATCATAGCCCACACAATTTTATGCCTTTGGGGCTTCCATAGCACTGGAACCAGTGGTACCATGGAGTCCAATTTCTTAAGTAATGAGTCTTCAAAGGGATACAGATAGATTAAGCAATTGGTAATGAAGGTGGCAGCTGGAGTATAATGTGGGGAAATGGGAGGTTATTCACTTTAGTAGGAAGAAAAGAAAAATTGAATAGTTTTTAAATGGTGAGAAACTATTGAATATTGATAGTCAGAGGTATCGCTGTAAATGAAACACAGAAAGTTAACATGCAGTTACAGTAAGCAAATAGGAAGGCAAATGGTATGTTGGGCTTTATTGCAAGGGGGTTGGTTTCCAAGAGTAAGAATTCTTGCTGCAATTGTACAGGGCTTTGGTTACACCTCAAGTACTTTATACAGTTTGGTCCCTGTATCTAAGGAAAACTATACTTGACATAGAACTGGTGTAATGAAGGTTCACTAGATTGATTCTTGGGAAGAGAGGGTTGTCTTTTGAGGTGAAATTGAATAGAATGGTCTATACTCTATGGATTTAGATAAAGAGAGCTGATCGCATTGCTACATATAATACTCTGAGAGGGCTTGACAGGGTAAATGCTCAGAGGCCATTTCCCCTCAGAATCTAGAGGTAGAGGGCAAAGTCTCAAGATAAGGGGGTCAGTCATTTAAGACTGAGCTAAGGAGAAATTTCTTCACTGAGAGGGTTGTGAATCATTGGAATTCTCTACCCCAGAGGGCTATGGATGCTCAGTTGTTGAGTATAACCAAGGTTAAGATCAATAAATAGGGATATGGTAATTGGGCGGGAAAGTGGAGTTGAGTTCAAAGATCAATACGATCTTATTGAATGGCACAGCAGGCTTGAGGGGCTGTATAACCTACTGCTGTGTCTATTTCTTGGGTTCTTATGTTCCATTGCTTTACTTCTGTCAAAATATTTATCTGACATCCAATCTTTAATGAGCCACAATTTTCACCAGCCAATGAGGCTGAACCAGACTTTCCACACACCTGGTGGCCTATTAAACTCAGCTGAGCTTACAAACCTGAATCTTCCCCACCACAACGGCTGCCTACTTCCACCTCTGTACCGCTGCCCCACTCTGCCCCATACCTCAGCCCCTCTGCCTCAGCCATGTCTTTGTTACCTCCAGACCTGACTATTCCAATGCTGTCCAAGTCTTCCTCCCATCCTTCATCTTCCATAAACCTTAATTCACCGAAAACTCTGCTGCCGCATTGCATCCTGCACCAAATCCCTCATTCATTAGCCCTGTCCTTGCTGAACGTTGGTCCCAGTTCTCCAAAGCCTCAAATTTAAAATTATCATTTTTGCTAAATCCTGCATAAGAAAAATAAAAATTTAGGCAATCAACCAGTTGCAGAAACTACCCAAATTGGATTTTTCTACATAAAAGTGTTTACAGCTGAACCTTTGGTGGCAATGTTAGTTATGGAATATCACTACTTATAATTTTATCTCAGAAGTATTAGTACATAATATTATCTGTCATTGGAACATTGGAAATATCAACTTTTGCCTGTGTTCTGTTGCCTCTTCATTCCTCCTGATAGTAGTCTTACTATTGTTTGAATTATACACAAAATATTAATTTAAAGAATTAAGCTTACAATTCACTTGATAATTCAATTGATAATTGCTCAACCAAAACTTTGCTGCATATATCCTATCATGTACCTAGTCCCATTCACTCGTCACCCTATCTTCGTAGGCCCATATTTTTCTCCATCCTCAAATGTAAAAAAATTCATCCTCATTTTTAAACCCCTCTCAAGGAGGGATTTCTTATCTGTCTTATCATTGCAACCTCCTCCAGCCCTACCCTGCCAGTGTATATTTTTCTACATTAAGACTACTATACAAATGAAATTTGTTTGTTGTGCAATGAGCATCTGTCCAATTGCAAATGGAAACAGTTAAAACTGCAGCATGTATGAAATCACAAAATGGAGAGTCCCCACTCCTTTTAATCTAACAACACTGAAGATGTAGCTTCATAAAGTGCACTATACCTACCTAAAGTTCCTATCCCTTAAAGGGGATTGAGTTTTTTTAAAGCTACAGCGTGGAGGGGTAAAATGTAACTTTAATGAGGACACAAAAAGGTGACAGTGGATCAGCCATGCATTATGGGCTGAATAATAGAGTCAAGCGTGGTGAGCAGGACCTACATCTGGAATTGGGTGGCCTTCCAACTCCTACATCCGCCAATGCTGCATAAAATGGCTATTATGAAAATTTGGGCTGGAGAGTGTGTTTCCTGGCCTTGAGTCCTAAAAGAAGTGAGAATTCCACCCAATCAGTGCTGGAAGTGGGATGTCCAGTGTGCGAGGTCGTTGGCCATGACCCGGAAGAAGTTCACGGCCAGCCATTTAAAGGGCCACCTGGCACATCCGGGGCAGTGCCAGGTGCCACAACAAATGTGTGCCTTATACACAGATCTGAAGCATTATTTAACAGGTTATAGCATCAGTCTTTGTTTAAGATAAGTGTGAATGTTTTTAATATTGCTCAGAAATGTCCATTATCTAAGCTCTCTCTTGCCACTGATCACAGGTGGTATTCAATTTGAACATGAACATGTTTTCAAGATCTTAACATGGAGGGGCTGCCTAGTTATAGGATGTTTTCCTCCATAGGTGGCTGACTCAAGAGAGCGAGGGGAAAGGCAGGGAAGAAGGAGCAAAGCAGCCCCAAGATTCAATGATGATTTTCTCCGCACCCTCCTCTGGGCTGTGTTCACCAGACGTGAGCAGCTAATGCCAGCTGACGGGAAGTGGAGAGCTCCTTCAGTCATACATGCAACCTGGGAGGAGGTGGCAGCAGAGGTCAGCAGCATAGGGCTAGTAGGGCTAGACTTAGATGAAATGCGAGAAGAGGTTCAATGGCCTCCTGAGGTCGGCCAGGGTAAATAAGTCATCAGTATGTGTTTTCTTGTGCCCGGAAGTTACAGGATATCCTCAACAATGCTGGAGGCTTCTGAGGTGTTTAGAGGTCCAAGGCAACATGATGCAGCAAAGACATTGGTCATAGCGTTGATGCCTCTGTGCACTTTTCATTTTGGACCAGTGGGAGCTGGTGGGGGGTATGGGGGAGCCTCTACAGATGTGCAAGGCGGACAGTTTCGGCTGCCAAGCACTGTGCTGTCCAGGCATAGGCAGATGACCCCAATTAACCTAATAGTGTTAGTCATTGCAATTTTACACCTACTTTCAGGAGAAGTGTGCCCACAATTCCAGGGAGAGAGGCCGAACTGGAGGTGGTGTCCCTGAGCTTGCAATCTTAACGCCTCACAAGGAGGAAGTTCCCCTGCTCTCTTCACCTGAACCCATTAGGTCGATTGGCAGAGGCGAGATTGGAGAAAGGTGTGGGTCTGGCGAAAGGGCAAATGGTTGAAACCGGGACAAAGTGGTATGGAGCAAGTCGGAGGTGGATTGATGCTTGGCATGATTGAATGAATATTAAAATTTCCACCCCACCACTAAAAGCCATGGAAACTTCTTTGTGGAAAGCTTCTATGTTGCTGCAAGCGTACATATTGTTTGCATTGTGTCATATCTCATACTGCACATGACTGGAATGGTGCTGTACATTGTGACCTTGCAGAGCTTTTGAGAGGTTTGGAAAGCCAATCAATACCCTTTTTTCTGTCTCTCTTGCGTAGGTGAAGCCTCTTCCGTGGACCAATATGTCGATGCCAGCCTGCCAATTCCCTCCGACGATGAGGAAGAACACTCGGAGGATGCACCATCACACTCTCTCTCTCTACCTCAAGCACTACGGCAGAGATTAGCGTGTCACAACAGGGGCAGGCACTATCTGGTGATGGCACTTCATAATCGCATGTACAGCTGCCAGAGAGTGTTGTGAAGCAGGCCTCGGGCAGTCGAAGAAGTGTCAGAGGTGATCCAGAGACTGATTCCGAGTCGGATGATGAGCCTCTGGGGTCGTCCGTAAGGCGGCAGATGCTGGATATCCAATTCAAGGCGCAATGAAATTTGGTGGATATACCAAAGGGGTTGGGTGCTCTGAGCTGGACTTTGGAGGTGTCCATTCAGGCCATGTGCACTGAGATCACCCACACTTCAGGGTGTCAAGCTTCTTCCTTGGGAAGACTGGTGGCTGTCCTGGAGGGGCAAGCCGAACGTATTGCAGACACAATCATGGGAATGCACTTCGGCCTGCACGCCACCGCCCTGGCTGTGATCTCAGGGGCGCAGTGCCAGGGAGACTGGGAGCCTGGACACTGAGCCAGCTGCTGGGCCTTCACAGGAAGGCTTGGAGGACCAAGTGGACCTGATGATAGAGGATGAGCAGCTGCTGCAGCCATCTGGAAGCACTTCTCAGGGCACTTCTGATGGGGCAGCATCTTCTCGTTCCATCATTGACATTCGCCTCAACTAGTGCCACGGCGACAGAAGCTCCTCCTACCACTCAGCAAGAGTCTTCTAACGTGGCGGGGCCCTCAAGGCCTCAGCCACACAGAGGACGCCTGCCAAAGTCATCCAGGGTAACGGGAGTAGCAGATCAGGAACCTCTCTCCAGTACAACAGCAAGTGAGGCAGGGTTCCTGTGTCAGAGCACTAAGAAATGCTTCAGGAGAACTCCACAATAGCCACCAAACTGATCACATGGGTGCAGTTAGTCTGCTTGATAATGACATGTCTCAAAATGCTTAAGTGAATAAACCCTGACTTCACTGTCCTTCATGCAGAGGTTATTTCAATATGTCATAGCTGTTGAACTCCTTCTCGGGGGAATCAACATGTGCTTTAATAATTGGAGGCAGGGTAGAATGCATCGAATACCAAGGACTGGGCACGGTAAATTCGTTGACAGGATAGTGACATGAATCTCACATTCCACATGGAATGATGTTTGGACACATCCAGTGCACACATCTCTGAGGCTGGGACTTCTCAACCTATTGGAACCTCTGCCTTATCAAGGCATCCCTTGTGTCATGGCCATCAATGTGATCATGTCCAGGGCCTTGTACCTGTATGCCAGTTCCTTCATGTCATCTTCACCCTCATCCCCTGATGAATGGCTGCTATCTGGCACCCCCACTTCTTCAAGGGCATCCCTTCTCTGAATGGCAAGGTTACGGAGGGCACAGAATACCACAGCCATGAATGACACTCACGCTGGAACATACTGCAATGCACCCCCTTATCTGTCACAGCTTCTAAACCTCATCTTTAGCAACTCAGTAGTCTGCTCTACGGTGGCCCTGGTGTTTCCGTGGCTGTCATTGTAGCTCCTCTCCACATCTGTTCCTGGGTCCCTCACTGGAGTCATGAGCCATTTCTTCAAAGGACAACACATGTCACCCAGAAGTGAACCATCCAGGGCATCAGGCCAATGAATCTGAAACCTGAGAGTTACGCAAGATGTATGAGTCGTGACTGCTGCCCGGGTACCTCATGCATATCTGCATTATCCGTCGCAGACCTGCTGGACTTTCAAAGAGTGAAATCCCTTCCTGTTAATAAAGATACAGGGCTGGCCAGCTGGAGCCTTTATGATGACATGCATGCAGTCAATGGCTCCCTGAACCCTGGGGAAATCTGCACTTGCCACAAATCCTTTGGACAGGATTTTCCCTTCATTGGGCAGGTGCGGCGGGCGGGCCCGGGAATGGCCACAAAACGGACCGCCCCCGTGAACAGGCTCCAGCCACGATTTCACGCTGGCTGGCCAATTAACGGTCAGCTAACGTGAAATGCACACTAAGAGCGTCAGCGCTGCCAGGGTGGGGACAGGAGGAGCACGAGCGCTGAAGTCTGCGCTTATGCAGGGGAGCGTGCACTGAAGGCTCCCTGAAGCACAGAGCAGCCTCAAGGAGCTGAAGAATTTTAAATACAGAAATAAACATTTTACAAATGATATAAACATGTCCCCACATGTGACTCAGTCACACGAAGAGGGACATATTTAAAATAATGTTAAAAATGTTTTATTGCTTTTTTATTTACCGTTGGAAACCTCATCCCGCCCATGGATGAGGTTTTGTAAATAATACAAAGGTTGAGTGGGCAGCAAAAAATACAAATTAATTACTTGTTTAAGGGCCGTAATAGGCCTGTTAATTGTCGGCGGGCACACTGCCAACTCTCGCGCATGCCTGCCGAGCAAAATACCGTGCACTATTTTACTCCTGATTGGGTCGGGCACTGCCCACTTACGGGATAAAAATTTCTGCCCTCCGGCTCTTTCCAGTTGACTCTGGTGGTCCATTGTAAAAGAAATGTAATTGACTGCCCTTCTGACAATAGCATCATTGTAGACCTTGATGTGCAGCAGGCTGCGCCATGCCACTGAGGTCTTCACATGCCGCCTGAAAGGCTCCTGTTGCAAAGAAGTTAAGTGTAACAGTGACCTTTAAAGCTACAGGCATTAGGTGACCCCCAACGCAGTTGGACAAGATCTTCCTTGCCAGCATGTCACAAAGAGATGTGACTATGGCTCTTGAGAGCCTGAGCCTCCTCTGACATTGTGTCTCGGACATCTGAAGATAGCTCATTCTCTGCCGATATACTTGATGGGCTGCATAAGCCCTTCTGCTCCTCTGTTGAGGGTTCATGATGGCTTCATCATGTTCTTGGTTTGGCACAGCTCTGTCACCCTCATGTACCACCAGAGAATCCTGGATCTCTCGATGTGCCCTTCTTCCTCTCATTTTCCTCCTCCACATCCCCCTCTCCTCCTCACTGGAGGATCTATCTCCCATAGAAACAACGATTCCCATGTTTGGCCTAGTTAGAAGGCTGAAGTGATGGTGAGGGTCGAAATGAACCTCTCTGCCGGAGGATTAAGGCCTCTAAATAAAAGAAGTTTGAAATGGAAACTCTGCTTCTCCTTCTTGTACGAAGTGTTGCCAGCAGTCACAGCAGCCTGAACTGCTAAGCTGAAACTCAGGGCTCAGCTGGAGAATATAAACCTGCCCTAACAAGCTAACTGATAAAAAAACAAGAAACCCACCTGGTGTGAAACACTCTCTGCAAGCGTATTATTGCTCACGGCACATATTATTGTGATTGGGAGATTAATGAGCTTAACTACACCATTTAATGCAATTTGAATAATGCAGGTGGGCTCCCAATTTCTATCCCGCCGCCTAACTGGATCAGGTGGGATGACATCGGGAACACGACCCAACGTTATTGAGCCCGATAATACGTCAGCACGGACATATAATGTTCCTATTTTCACAGCATTTTATTCAGCCCTATATTCCTGAGTCAATTTTCCTTTAAAAGAAAATTGGTTGGAGTATAGAATGTGCAGCTGATCTGATACTGTCGATTTAGCACCCCACCAATATTGAATTTCACACCTGTATGTAATTTATTGACCCATTGTCTAGAGGATGTAGAAAGTTTTCAAGATGGTTGATAGTTCCCAGAAAGGATAGATCATTAAGAGAAATCTTAAAGAACTTTTGAAGCGATTTTTCACAAAGCAGTTGAGACTGTTAGGTGTTCAAGTGGGCTAATAATGTGTAACTGAACAGCAAAAACCACTAAAATGAATCCCAGTGGTTTGTTAATTTTTTTATGGCCAGCAGCTTCCGGCCCTGCCATAGCGGGACCTTCCGCGGGAGATTCAGCAGCCCAACCATGGACAATCCGGGCGGCAGGCGCGGCCAGAAAATCCCATCCATGTCTCTGAACTCATAGAGTGAAGTATCAGTAAACAATAAACAGAAGTAACTTATGTGCAAAGTTAGGAAGCTAGGACAAGAAGATGATGACTAAAGAAAGAAGGTAATAGACATTGGATTTCAAAAATGTATGCCTGGATCAAATAAAGTAAAATTCTCCAAAAAGATAGCACATCATGACAAGTGCACTCTTTTATATTCATTAAAGTAACTGCCCTTGATAGGGAATTCAAGATGTCTTCCTCATTTTAGTTCTAAGCTGCTTCAAGAAGAAGTCTTATTCCTGGTATACAGTGTCCTAGCCTAACTTATGCGTAAATTTTTGAAGTCAAATTCTTAGTAAGCAGATTCTTATTCTTGTGACATGTACCTGGGCTATTCAATTTTGCTTAATTTTTGTATTATTTGAACATTGAAAACACAATAAAATGCTGAAGGGGTTTGTTAGCTTCTATAGTGATTTTAAATGCATTATAGGCAGAGAACAAAGAATAAAAAAGCCAAGAAGTAATAGTATCAGAGTCTTATAAGTACCTCAAATGGGTAATCAGCTCCTTCTGGTTGTATTATGTAGATTCCACTTGGTGTTCTAGATATAGAACCTACAGTGTCCTTAATATCAGTGCAGTCAAATCCTGCAGCAATTATAAATAAACAATATTTTCTGGTGTTAATATAGAGAAGTTGGCAAAAACTGTGTTTTACTCTGAAATAATGTAACTGCTCTCTTTTAGTTTTGATTTATTTTTGTTATTAAATACGTTAGATTTTGCAAAAAGTGGCACACTAATCAAAATTAATCATTAGATTAGCAGTAGCAGTTGAAAAAATATCTTGAGCCGTGTTATCTCTGTAGTTTTTAATGTGGTTTTGAATTTCCTCTTAATTAATAAAAAGGTGCATCCAATAGAATGATTTTTAGGTTTCATGACCTGCCCCTACAAACTATGTTAAAGAGTACACTCAAGCAGATAAAACAAGAAAAAAATAATCAGCACAATTAAAATGCATATTTATTGCCTTTTAGAGATATATCAATACATCAAAATTAAAACATAAACATACATAATCTATTTTTGTGAATGTAAAATAAAATTCAAAATTCAAGCAGCTATTCTGTTAGTGTTTATTTGTGTACATGGATATGGGGGCTATTTCATTTTGGATGGACAGCAGGAGGAGCAACAAGTCCTTGCCATGAGGCCTGTCATTTTGTGGGTTGGACCTCATGCTTACACATCAGGAAGCCTACCTTGGGGAGCAGAAAATTGCTGCTGCACACTTCAGACTCCTCCAGCAATGTAAAGACAAGATTTTTTTTCCAGTTTTAAAAATTTCCAGCAGAGTAAGTGTAATAAACTTAAATTTTAAATTCTCCCACACCTACTGTAGCAACTTTGGCTACCAGGAATGCACGGCTACTCCTCTATTGCTGAAAAAAGAGACAGATTGCTGAAGTTTTTCATCTTGAACTCATCAGGATAAATGCAAGAATGCCAAATTTCAAACAATCACAACAATTCCACAATAGCTATTTCATACTACTACTATGCAGTGGCTATGTGAGTGGTATTTTACACTGACAGGATGCTGCTGTTGGTCCAGAAAGATGTTCTGCCTATTGCACAACTGAGCAATGTCAGGTGTGAATTTCATTACCAGTGTGATGCCAGGTACATGGGCCGCACATCCCAGCAATTGGCTGATCAAATCAAATAGCATATTCCTTCGGTTGTTCATAATAGGCAGAGTGCACTCCATACTCAACCAGCCTGCACTTTCAAAACCCTAAACAAAATGTCTGCTGTGAGATGTGATTCCGCAATTGAGCTGTACTTGCTGAACAATCCTGAGTGCGCGGATAGCTACACTAACAACCAAATTAAGATACTCATTCGAGCTCGTAATGTGGCTCATTTACACTTTCTAGAAGTGACATACGTTCATATGCAGGGACCCATTCTCTGCAAACAAATGGAATGTTTCAAGCCTTGCGCCTTTTTTGAATTACCTGGGAGCTTGGGGAGCCTACAGATCCCCCTTGATTTCTTCTTGACAATGCCTCAGCCAATCAGAGCCGACTTGCCAACCAATCAGCACCCTTTTCTCCTGTAATAGAAATTGTGACTGTTTGAAGGATTAAGGGGATTTGGCATTCTTGCATTTGTCCTGATGAGTGCATGATGAAAAGCTTCAGCATCATGTCTCTCTTTTCAGCAATACTCAACTTCTATACTACCAAATCACTGTTTGGGTACTCCTTTCATCTAACGTTGATGTGGCATCAATGTTGGCTATTATGCCATATGATATTTTCAATTATTAATGTATCACATGAACATATGCACATATTTCACCTGATGCAGTCATGTTCAATGGAACATCGTAGGAGTGGGCAGGCTGTGGGGACTTAGTGAAATGGCTCCCTGTCCAAATTGCTGCTCCCTCCCACCACAGATCCATCCAAAATCAGGAAGGCACTGAGCAAAAGGTTG
Source organism: Cetorhinus maximus (assembly GCF_964194155.1). Classification (NCBI taxonomy): domain Eukaryota; kingdom Metazoa; phylum Chordata; class Chondrichthyes; order Lamniformes; family Cetorhinidae; genus Cetorhinus; species Cetorhinus maximus. Next base: position 88,055,594 of record NC_135885.1, read on the forward strand.
GCCCTAATACAAGAAATGTCATACATACCAATAAATTTAGTAGTCTAGCATTAGTACAGTAACTATGATTTCAATGCATTTCTAGAACTGGCTGACAGTGGTCACTCACCATGTGACTGCACTGGTCTGGTGGGAAATTGCTCAGTATTGGTTGCCAGAAAGTGTGAATCCAAAAGAATGACTCTGTTCATCAGTTCCCTCACCTGTTAAAAGATTCATACATTTGTTGCAAACATTTGAAGGTACTATATTACCTATATTTCATCCTAGAAAAATTAAAAGTACTTTTACAAAAAATACCATTGCAGCTTCCAATTTTATAATCCTGCACACTGATTAAAAGTCCCTTATAATATCTAGGCTAGAGCTACCCTAATGGTTCAGCTGGCAATTGCACTACCCTGAATGGCACTGAGCAACGCAAAGCAAAAGGATTTCCAGTCTGATCTCCATTCTACAGATGGCCTCGTTCCTTTTGTTTCTGGGAATTGGGCATCAGGCAGCATTCCAGCTCTTGATTATTAGGAAGTATGAATGCTGGGCATGAGCAAAAGTTGTCACCAGGTTTACATATTAAGATGCATCATCTGGCAAGGTATCTTGCTAGACCAACATATTTCAAAATTTGTCACAGTTTAGTCAACATGTTCAGTGTTAGGGGTGGTGTGAGGGGAGGGGAATTAACAAATTATTTTTAAAACTATCACAACTCACCTATATGGGGGGGTGGGGGGGCGTAGGTGTAAAGATTTTTTTTTTGGATTCTACTATTAAACATATTTACAATTTTACTATACCTAGAAATTCTTCTACTTGGCTGTGTTATTATCTACTTCACCTTTATATAACCAAAAAATATTGAGCTAACAATGTCAAACTAAATAGCATATATATAGTGATCTTGCCTGGTTTGCGAGATTGTCCATGGATTGTTGCTGATCTTCCATCATATTTCGAATAAGTTTCTTGGTGTTTCTTGTGTATGAAACAATAGTCGCATGCAAATTTCCTTTTAAAAAATAAGTTAATTCCTTACTGTATTGATCTTTTGACATGTTCCAAAACTACAATTTAAAGTATAACATCTTTTACGCAAGTGTGAGGCTGTGGAATACACTACCAGACTGTGCACATTGAAAAATAGGTTAGGTAGTTAGTCGAACAAAAGGGGAAATATAGGGAAGTGTTTTTGGGTCGGCGAGCAGGGACAGGGCCCGCTTGCCGATGCATAAAATGACGCGCAGTGACATCAGGCATGCGTCCCGACGTCATCATATGTCATTTAGATTGTCAGTTTGGTGGGCGCGCAGCCTGTCAAAGGCCTATTAAGGCCATTAGGAAAGTAATTAAAGTTGTTAAGAAAGCTGCCCATCCAACCTTAAGGTTGGAGGGCAGGTGAAGAGCCCAGGCGGCCTTCACATTTTTCATGAAACCTCATCCAAGGGCAGGATGAGGTTTCATGAAGGGTTTATTAATTAAAATAAAAATTTTTGAAAAAATTAATGGACATGTCCCAGCTCATGTGACAGTTTCACATGAGGGGGCATGTCCTTAAATTTTTTTTTTTACCTTTCTTCAATATTTCATAAGTGAAAGCAATCTGCCTCAGGGAGATTTCTGTGCTCCTTCGCCGCATGCGTGAAAGAGCACAGGCCCCGTCTCAGGGAATTCCGCAACCCCCCCACCTGCACAGGGAGCGCTCAACACTTCCGGGCACGCATCACGTTGGGCGGGCTTTAATTGGCCCGCCCATGTAAAATGGCGGCGCAGCCCCGATTGGGGGCGCCGATCAAGTTCGTGCCCACCCCTGCCCGCCCCCGCACAACCCCCCCCCCCCCACACCGACAGGGGAAGTTTCTGCCCATAGGGTAGTGGGATCAAAGCAAGCATGTGAGATTGCTCATGGGGTTTAAACACCAACACAGAGTAGAAGGATTAAACAGCCTGTTGTTACGTTGTAATTTCTTTATAATACCACCTAAATGGACTTAAGCAAGGCCTACACAATGTTAGGGTCCAAAGTTAATTTAATATGTATGAATATCATTGGCTTTGTGTTACAAGGATGCATTTTTTAAAGATACAATTTCTATTTTTTCTTTTCTGCCTGGATTTTAAAAAAGACTGAAACCCTCGAAAAGGTAATTAAAACTGCCAGATGGCTACAATATACAGCTTGTTGGATGGGAAGAAAAGACACTCAACCCCCTGGGGAGCATGAAAGACCCCATCTCCTGTTGAACTTACTCTATACTGAAACATTGAAAATGTGTCTGAGATGAGACATCAAAATGCAATTACCTGTTCTAAAACGACTGCAGCCGATACGGACTAATGGAATTTCTTTGGAATATACAGTCAGCAGGGTATTTTAAGAGACTGTTACCAAGCAGGAGAGATATTAGAAATCAGAATACAGTACTGAAACAGACTGTAAAAGCTTACTCTCTCTCTCTCCGCAGTATTGTGCCCAGATTTGCAAAGTAACCGTCCTGAGAAGAAAAAATTACTGAAAACCGAGATCTTTTGGGAATAAACTATGGAAATCTGCTCCTTACAAATACACCCAGGAAGGAAACGGAATAAAATGGCCACAACGTGGAATCATCACATTGAGACCAGTCAAAGAACAGCTAACCATATACTCCTTTGCTTTATCTTCTTCGCAAACTGTTAAAAATCTTTAAGCCGAACCTTTTATTCTGCCATCTGTACTAGTGTGTGTGTGATCCCAAGTGAATGTATGTGACGTATGAATGGTGGTTGCGATTTACCTCGTGTTTTAAAATCTGGATTTCTTGATTTCTGTTTAACCTAAGAAAACTTGTTTAATTCTTTACAATCTAAAAGTGTAAATAGTGGGACTACTGCAGCATTGACAAAGCACATCCTCTCTAAATTCACAAAAAACCCTGTTACAGTCTGACCTGGAATGGGGGAATAGGGGGAGTCATTTCCCCCCTCCTCACATGGTCATAACAATGTCCCCACATGACAATTCTATTATCTTTGCAATTCTTTTCCAGACATTATTGTTGGCTGGGACTCTGCTGTAAGCAGAAATTCAAACATCACTTGCTGATATGGGATTTCTGGAAGGCATGTTAAATTATGCAAAATCTGTGTGCTGCAATCTGATACTCCAGTACAATTTCTCTAAGCTTTTGTGTGCCAAGCAACCACCAGAATGCATTCTGTGAGATATCTGCCCTTCCTAATAGCTGTCTCCAGTTGCAACATCGTATGCCCCATTACAACAATGTTTTCCCAACAGTGCAGTTAGTAAAACAAAGCAAAGTTATAAAATTGTAAGGAAATATGACTGCTTGTCAATGTAACTTCATTGCCAGAAAATATGTGCATGATAGCATTTAGATTAGCAAGAATATAAGCTTCAGTATAAGTTAAGACTAGACCAATTTACTGCAACACACGCAAATTCTTGAATGGTCAAACCATTTTTATTTGCAATGTAGCAGAATTATTGACTATACATTTGCAACTCCAAAATTGGCTCACATTTTGGGGTCTTGAGCATTTAAATTTAAAACATAAATTTTAATCAAATTTCCTGCAACAGAACTCATGTCAGTAAGTGCTTTTGAATATCAAGTTGAGGGGCTGGATTTACATCTTCGAGGTGAGAATTGAGAGTAAGGCCATTTCCCGACTTTGTGATCCTATCGCCTGCCTGGCAGTGCCCCATTCATGTTAGGGTAGAGGGGATGGGTGGGAGTCGGGGCCACTACCTTTGGAAGCAGGACCAAAGTGGAAATGGAGGCAGGCAGGTGCCGATGCGGTCAGGTTAGAAGGCCCACTTCCATTCACTGGAACATTGGCCCAGTTCGATACAAGAGTGTGAGGCCCTCTAAGCATCACTCCTCTCACCCCCCCACTCCCATGCCTCCCATCCCTCATCTCTTCACCTCCCATGCCTCCTTCAACCTCCATATCTCCCCTCAACCCCCATGCCCAATAACCTACTTCTATCCACCATCAAACCCATACCACCTCCATAGTCCCCATGCCTCTAATATCCCCCCTCACACCTCCATACCCATTCGCCCAACTCCATATTCCCCCACCCCTGTGCCCACACATCCAACCCCTTACCCTCTTACCCCACCAGGCCCACTCACCCAGTATCCACCATGTACAGCGACGGAGATTGAGGGGCGACTTGATAGAAGTTTACAAAATTATGAGTGGCATGGACAGAGTAGATAGTCAGAAGCTTTTTCCCAAGGTGGAAGAGTCAATTACTAGGGGACATAGATTCAAGGTGAGAGGAGAAAACTATAGAGGAGATGTGCGGGGCAAGTTTTTTACGCAGAGGGTAGTGAGTGTCTGGAATTCGCTGCCAGAGGAGGTGGTGGAAGCAGGTACGATAGTGGTGTTTAAGAGGCAGCTTGACAAATACATGAATAGGATGGGATTAGAGGGATACGGACCCCAGAAGTGCAAAATGTTTTAGTTGATGGGCAATATGAATGGCGCAGGCTTGGAGGGCCGAAGGGCCTGTTCCTGTACTGTACTTTTCTTTGTTCTTTGTACAGAACTCCTGAGCACTATAATAGCATTGGGAAGTCTTTGAGCTGCTCATAAAACTGCCAAGATAAACAGTCATTCAAAAACCACTTCAAAAAAAATTATCCTATTAAGTGGTCATAAAACTGTCAAAATAAACAAACTCACAGGCCCCTTGACAGCTATATCAACAACCCCTGCTGAGATGAATTCATTAGTAGGTTGAAATTCAACCAAGCATTCATAATAAGATTCCATTGCACAACTGCATCAGCAAACCTCCAAAGCTGAATACATTAAAACCTTTGAAGCTAATGAAAGAGCTCAACCATCTGTTCAAGCTTAAAGCAGGGAAACAGATGTCTGAGCTGTCAATCAATAAAAAGATTAACTCACAGGGCACAACTGGCACAATCAAATCTGAATATTTCCATTGTTCAATGTAGAAGAACACTTTATCCAGTGTACATAATGTGCTCTAACGGACACAAAAGCTTTTCTACTTTCACAATCCTGGACAATTTAATAATCACTTATCTTTTAAGAACCCGCACAACTAAAAATTGCTGGTGATGGGAATGGGGACGGGAATCCTGGAATCAGGGCCTGCCCACCATGTTTTTTGTTGGCTCACCTCTGTTCCAACATGGACAGAGGGATTATGAAAACCCGGTCCGAGGTCTCTTAATTGTTGTTGAACTAGGAAGAACTGAAGAGGCGTATAAATACATTCAGTGAGGTCTTATGGACCTAACTTCTGTTAGTTCAAACTGTTAGCAATGTTCACATCACATTGCTTTAATTTTCTTGTGAACTACATTTGCTCATTATAGTTTAATGAATATAAAACTATATTCATAGTTTGCAGTCATCAAAAAGAAAGTATTTAGCTATTACTCTGCATCTATACATTGTATATGGAATGTTACATACTGCACATATAATTCTTTTCTTTTTTGGATATTCTTCTTCGTATCCCACATGGCATGCTGCAGTCCGTGTTTTTTTTTGCAATACTTGAAGGAATGTGGTGGCTACTGGCTTTAGACCCAGCTTCATTTCTACTTGGTTGATTGAAGTTTGCAACAGAACTATTTTGACATGAAATTTCTTCTCCAGTACCCTGTTTAGTAAATAGATATTTAAATTGTTGCTGGTATCTGCACAATGGCTGATTTGCTACCTTAACAATAAGACCTTTCTAGCAATTTTTAAATTATAAAAGCATAAATAGCTAACTTAAACTATTTTGTTACATTAGATGGCAAGTATTAAATTTTAATACACACATTACAGAGCAGCACATTGTTGTACCAGTCACCTCAATGGCACCCCAGATGCATCTGAAGATCGTGAATGTTTGGAGCCAGTTTCTCGAACAATACAGCATTTTGTCATTATCGCAATGTAGATTTGTAGACTAATTCTCGGAGTGCTGCTTAAACCCCCTATCTTCCAATTCAGGAGCAAGAGTACTACCAGTTTTGCCAAGGCACTTAACTAAAAAGAGATCAACCCTAAATCAAGTAAAAAAGCAGTAATATCGAATAAAGGAATTGAAAAGACTGAGATTAGTCGTAATTGTGACTTATCTAAAGTGCAGGAAATTAGCATAAACAGAACAATATGTCGAACTAGTCTGCTTTTGATAAGATTTTTTTTAAGATTAGTTCAACATATTTTTCTTAATGAGTGTAAGGATGCACTCCAAAACCAATGTCAAAAACCATCTACATATATCTCTACTTAATATGAAACGTGCATTACGGATGTTAAGTTTCATAACATCTGGTAAAAAGCCAAGGGCTAAAGAGCATAAAACTCAAGAAGTGGCAAATAACAGATTAAAATATTTGTTACCATGGAATTAAATAATGGTGTGCTGTTTCCCATCGACGATACTTCCGAGATGAAACAGATGAGGATTTGTGTGCTCACTGTAATCCCCCATGTCCTCATTTTGATTTTAACACAATTATTAACTTTCTACAGCAGTACAGATTTTTGTTGAACCACATTTTCTCTGATAAAATGTTCTTTTGGCATATGAGAAGGAGGGAATGTGGCCAATGGCAGATTTACATCTGGTTGCAATAAAGAAAGCATTTGAATTGCATTATTTTCAAACTAGGTCCAAAATTAGATAAACAACAATGTTGTGGGAAATTTACACCTGGACCTTTTTTATTTCTAATCACACCCATTCTGATCTTTTCTTTTCAAATTGTAAATAAGCAGTACAAAACACAGATTAATTCAGAACGTTGAGAAACAAAAAAGGATTCTATGTTTTTGGTGAAAACAAATCGCATACAGTTGCTGAATGGACCTTATTAGAGGGAGAATGAAACTAACACAGGATGTTTCTTTAAACATATTTCTTCGCCTTCTTCCTATTTTATTTATTTTTGTTCATTCACGGAATGTGGGCTTCACTGGCTGGGCCAGCATTTATTGCCCATCCCTAGATGCCCCTGAGAAGGTGATGGTGGGTTGCCTTCTTGAACCACTGCAGTCCATGCGGTGTAGGTACACCCACAGTGCTGTTAGGAAGGGAGTTCCAGTATTTTCACCCAGCAACAGTGAAGGAACGGCAATATATTTCCAAGCCAGGATGGTGAGTGACTTGAAGGGGAACTTCCAGGTGGTGGTGTTCCCATGTGTCTGCTGCCCTTGGCCTTCTAGATGGTAGTGGTCGTGGGTTTGGAAGGTGCTGTCAAAGGATCATTGGTGAAATCCTGCAGTGCATCTTGCAGATGGTACACACTGCTGCAACTGTGCATCGGTGGTGGAGGGAGTGAATGTTTGTGGATGTGGTGCCAATCAAGTGGGCTGCTTTGTCCTGAACAGTGTCAAGCTTCTTGAGTGTTGTGGAAGCTGCACTCATCCAGGCAAGTGGGGAGTACCCCATCACACTCCTGACTTGTGGCTTATCGATGGTGGACAGGCTTTGGGGAGCCAGGAGGTGATTCCTAGCCTCTGACCTTCTCTTGTAGCGACAGTATTTATATGGCTAGTCCAGTTTAGTGGTAACCCCCAGGATGTTGATAGTGGGGGATTCAGTGATGATAATGCCATTGACTGTCAAGGGGAAATGGTTGGATTCTCCCTTGTTGGAGATGGTCATTGCCTGGCACTTGTGTGGCGCGAATATTACTTGCCACTTGCCAGCCCAAGCCTGGATATATTGTCCAGGTCTTGCTGCATTTGGACGTGGACTGCTTCAGTAGCTGAGGAGACACAAATAGTGCTGAACATTGTGTAATCATCAACGAACATCCCCACTTCTGACCTTTTGGTGGAAGGAAGATCATGGCTGCAGAAAGAGTGTTATGGAAGCTACAGTATGAGTACACTTTGTGCATCCAGCAAGATAGTTACAATTCAGGCTTGTGTCTAAAACGTTTTATTAGTTCTCACAGCAAAAAAGCTGCGCTCAGCTTTAAACTAAACCTTAACCATTTGTTATTTGGGATATAGCATGCCATGTGACAAATAATCCTGCCTTTTATTGTCATAACCTCACAAGAGTGGGCAAGGTCAGTGAATGATTCTTTAAATACCACATTCAATTGCACCATTAGCCTCAGTTACTGACAAAGGTGTCAGCTGTGATTCAGTTAGAGTACTCTTGCCTCTGAGTCGCAAGGTTGGGATGCAAGTTCCACTCCAGATACTTAAGCATAAAATCTAGGCAGCCCTCCAGTCCAATTTTGATGGATTCTGGAGGGGTCCCAGCAGATTGGAAAGCTGTAAGTGTAACGCACTATTCAAGAAAAAAGGGAGAAAGAAAGCATGAAGTTATGGCCACTTGGCCTAACATCTGTCACTGGGAAAATGCTGGAATCCTTAGTTAAGTATCAGGACATTTAGAAAATCATAATGCAATCAGGCAGAGAGAACCTGGTTTTATGAAAGGAAAACCCTGTTCGATAAATTTATTAGAGTTGTTTGAGGATATAACAAGCAGGGTGGATAATGGGGAACCAGTAAATGTAATGTATTTGGTTTTCCAAAGAGCATTCGATAAGGTGCTACATAAAAGGTCACTTGCATGAGATGACAGCTCATGGTATTGGGGGTAATATATTAACATGAATAGAGGATCGGCTAACTAATAGGAAACAGAGGGTATAATTTAATGAAAGCTCTAGGGGCGGGAAACCTGGTGGATGAGCTGAGTTAATCAGGCAGGAGCTGAAATGCTGAAATCACGACAGTGGGTTCAGAATGAAAAATTAAGTCAACTGCATGGTTAGTGGTGAGTCAGGTCTCACACTGTCCCGTGTCAGGTTCCTACTTGTAGTACATTTGCATGCCATGAATACTTAAGTCCTACCTTCAAGATTAAGGGTGGGATTTTCCACCCACCGCCAGGATTGTCCAGTCCTACCAAAAGTCAATGGACCTTTGGCAGGGCCACTGAATCTCCCATGGCAGGTCCTGCCACGATGAGGCTGGAAAATCCCGGCCTAAGTTAGTGGCGCATGGGAACCTCGTGACTCCCATTTCAGTCATTTAAAGGTGGTGTGCACCAGTCGGCTTTGTGCAGTTGTGTCTGAGGTTAGTGATTGTCTTTGTTGAACTCTGTGGCACATGGGAGGGGAGCAGGAGAATGGCAGCTTGCATGGAGGATCAGGACTGTGAAGGGTAAGCCGGGGGATGAAGAAGGGTGTGGCGGTTTGGGCAGGGGCATGGAGGTGTGAATGAGGGCTCCAGGAGAGGACAGAGGGTGGGGTTGGAGCATGGAGCAGTAGAACAGGGCTCCAAGGGAGGACAGAGGGTGGGGTTAAGGCATGAAAGTGTGCAGTGGGAAGGGCCTGGAGTCTGGGGAATACACCAAGCAGCCTATAATGACTGAAACCTCAGAATCTGCTGCATCTTTACAGGCCACTGACTTCACATAAGGCATTCAATTGTGCCTGTGCAACATAATTTCAGGAAATCTCCTCAACACTGTATATAATGGAGTGTCTGCAGAGCCCGCATCTTCCTCTATGTCCCACAGGCTGGCGAACAGCTAATGGACACACACATGGGCCATAAGTTTTTGCTGAGCGGACAGACACACACCAGACCCGCTCGAGCATAAAATGACGCGTGATGACGTCGGCCAAACGTCCTGATGTCATTGCGCACTTGCGCGATATTTCAGTCAGCGGGTGCCCGCGGGAATTGGCAGCATGCCAGCCGACAATTAACAGGCCTATTAAGGCCATTAAAGTAATAATTAAATGCACATTTTCATTGCCCGTCCAACCTTATGGTTGGCGGGCTGGCAAATTGGCCAGGCGGCCTTTGGATTTTTTATGAAACCTCATCCATGGATGGAATGAGGTTTCCAACAGGAATTAAAAATAAAAATGTTTAAATCTTATTTGTAATAAGTCCCTGCTCATGTGACAAAATCACATGAGGGGACATGTTTTTAATATTTTTAAATTCTTTACTTATGTTTTTAAGTCTTCAGCTCTCTGAGTCAGCTCTGTCCCTTCAGGGAGCTTTCAGTGCACGCACCCATGCGCATGCGCAAACCTCTGCGCTCACCCTCCTCCCACCCCCACTCCAGCGGCACTCAGCGTTGCAGTGCATGAATCATGCTGGCTGCCCATTAATTGGGCAGCCAGCGTGAAATCGTGGTTGGGGCCCGATCGCGGGCGGCAGTTGGTTTCGCGACCGCTCCCAGGCCTGCTCACTGCGCCCATCCGACAAGGTAAAAGTCCTGCCCACGAGCATTAAATAAAGACCAATCGGAAACACACAACACTCCTATATAATAAAGGAGATGGCTAGCATTGCCCCTTCAGCCATCAATTAGTGCCAGCCATGAGGCATGCCAGTATAGTTCGGTCTCTGACTAATCAATGGAATCTCAAAGAATGACAGGTGACCCTATTGAAACATAAGGCTCTGAGAAGGCTTAAAGGGTAGAAGTTGAGAGAATGGGTGGAATTTTCTGGTCCCGCCAGCAATGGGAGTCATGGTGGGCAAGAGAGGAAAATTCAGAATGTGGCCAAAAGCTGGATTTCTGCCAGTGGGAAAACAAGTCAGAATTTTCCCTTCAGCACTTTCATGGCGGCCTAATGGTGGGCATACTCTCCCAGTGATCCAAATCGGGAACCCTAATTGCATGCATTAACTTATGATGAATGCTCATTAAAAATGCAATTCACCGGAATCACATTCTCCCTCCTAATTACATGCCACGCCAGCGGGAAATTAGACCGCTCTGATTCATGACTGGGTATAAGTGGTGTGCATCTGCCCAACTTCACTTCACTCGTGAATTTGAGGTGTGTACAACATTGAAAGCCTACCTGCAACAGTGCTGCTCCGACTCGTCACCGCAGCTGAAGCTCCTCTCTCAAGCGAGACATGATGTTCCCGGGTATAGCTGTTCACACTGGGTGCTGCAGGATGCGGGCAGGACTGTTCACACTGGGTGCTGCAGGATGCGGGCAGGACTGTTCACACTGGGTGCTGTAGGGCACAGGCAGGACTGCTCACTCTGGATGCTGCAGGAGGCGGGCAGGACTATTCACACTGGATGCTGCAGGAGGCGGGCAGGACTGTTCACACTGGGTGTTGCAGGGCACTGGCAGGGCTGTTCACACTGGGTGCTGCAGGGCACAGGCAGAGCTGTTCACACTGGGTGCTGCAGGGCACAGGCAGGGCTATTCACACCGGGTGCTGCAGGGCACAGGCAGAACTGTTCACACTGGATGCTGTGGGGCACAGGCAGGGCTGTTCACACTGGGTACTGCAGGACACAGGCAGGACTGTTCACACTGGGTGCCCCAGGGCATGGGCAGGACTGTTCACACTGGGTGCCCCAGGGCATGGGCAGGACTGTTCATACTGGGTGCTGCAGGACGTAGGCACGGCTGTTCACATTGGGTGCTGCGGGGCGCAGGCAGGGACCAGCATAGGACGCTGGAGCAGGGTGGGGGGAAGCAGTGACATGAGGGTGAAGTGAAGAGGGGAGGGAGGGGGATGGCAGGCAGATGGAAGAATGGGGGGTGGGTGGGGGTATTAAGAACAAGGGAGGGATGGGGGATGGCAGGCAGACTGGGGGTAAGGGAGCTGAAGCCTGACATGGAAGGTGTGCACACAGACACACAAGGGTGTGGGTGGGGTTAGTATAGCATGAGAGCGAGGGGGTTGCATGCAGACTCTAGACTGGGGGAAAGGGGGGTTAGTTGCAGAAGAGGTAAAGGCTTCACGGAGACTCATGACGGGAGGGTGGTGAGGGTTGCACAAGAGGGAAGAGGTACACAGAAACTCATGACTGGGGTTTGAGGGGTGGGGAGCAGGCAGTCCTGAAGCAAGTGGAGTGACAAGTGTCAGACAGTCATCATCCTGGGACTGTGGCCAAATGGTCGGGTTGAGAGATAAGGCAGTCCTGGGGCTTTGCCAGCCATGCTATGGGGCAATACATGGCACGCACATCATGGTCCCGGTCCAGGAAGGGTAGGGCTTTCTGCTCAGTGGGAGTTGTGCACACTGTGAGGCATGGGGCATGGTCAGTGCCTCACGCATGATGTTCTTGGGGTGGCTGGTTCAGTACTGGGCTGCAGATCGAATAGTTATGGTTGGGAGGCATCTGCACCCTATAAAATGGGGAAAATATAATAAAGTGGGGGGTTACTCGAAACTTTCTTGTGTGGTGGTGGTGAGTTGGTGAGTGGCCTCTGCATGTGACCATGCGCACATCTTCACGATGGAGAGGGGTGAGATCCACATGGGTCCTGGGAACATCCACAGTGATGGGTTCAGTGGGGAGGGCAGATATATCCACAACAATCACTGTGAGCTCCAGGGTTGCTGGCAGAGGCTGGAGAGTGACCGGAGAGAGGTCTACCTGCTCATCCTGGTGTTCCAGGATGATCGGAGAGATGTGAATGGTGACAGGGGGAGGGTCAAAGTTGGTCTGAAAGTAGAATTGCAGTACCATCATGTTGAGACCCTGAAACAATGATGCAGTTTAAAAATAAAACTAGAAAAAAAAATTGCTACAGGAGGGGTCTGAGGCAGTGTGGGAGGATTCTACAGCCGGACTCTGGGGCCCATTCAGGGGGAAATCTCATTCTTATTAGAATTTCAACATGGAGGTGAAGGTTCAGCTGAGAGAACTCATGAAGACTTTATTGAAAAGTTAGAGTTGGAACCAGTAACTCATGGTGCGCTTTTACACAAGACTACACTAGGCATTGGGGTCACATTAGAGGTTGTCACATTGATTAACCGTCAGGGGAATGTGAGAAGGGAAGGGACAGCCAGACATTAAGGGAGCACGGCTGCTGGATATATTCAACAAGCTCTACCAAACCCTGCAAACTGCATTGTCCAATTGACCTGAGTCACAGGGAACAAGGCATCCAATCTTTCCAAAAGTGTTAAGCAGAGGTAACCTCCAATCCAAATAAGGCAGTGTATGAGTGCCTTTAGTGAGCCTCAACATTACATGGATGTGTTCAATCCTTTTACATCCAATATGGAATTGAGATGTCAAGTTGTTGTGGTGGCTTCTTAGACTCTTATGATCTATGAGGCAGTGGCTCAGCTACAAGGGTAGAACAAAGGGAAGCAGGTAGTGCAAGTGCAGCCCAACGGCATGACAGTGACTTTCTGGCTTGAAGTGGGAGTTTGTAATTATTGGGGGAGATACATTCATCTCTTGGGTCTGTCTGTCCACAGGGAGAAGGAGGATTGCAGAATGGAGGCTGCGGTCAATGTTGGCTTCGTGTTGGCAGTGCCCAGATTAAGGAGGAGAAGAAGGGCCCAGCACCGTCTAGCACAGCTTAGGGAAGAGCCACAGCCTGAGGTCCATGGTCCAGGGGTGCCTCAGGAAGACCCAGAGGCTGAGGAGGTCAGACCCATCCCAAAGAGGTGACTGGCGCGGCCAAGGGGATACCGAAGACACCTCTCCTATTTGGAGATGAGCGAGAGACAGTGCCGCCCATGCCTACGTTTGCCAAGAGATGTGGGGCTCAAATCTGCCACATTCTGTGGGAGGATCTGATGCTGCATGGACTGGAAGGCTATCCCCTGCCAGTGTCCCTGAAGGTCACCGCCGCACTTAATTTATTTGCAAGCGGCTCGTTCCAGGGGTCCACAGGGATCTATGCAGCATCTCAGTCTTCAACACATAAATGTATAAAGGAGGTGACGATGCCCTCTACAGGAAAGAGACTCTTTCAGCGGCCGCAGAGATTTGTACATGGTTATAGAGACCATGGCTCCAGATCATGTGCTTTCACACTCAAAATGAACACAGCTCAGTGTTGATGAAACAACATTACATTTAACTCTCCAAGACACATGTACATGTATAATTCTATGGTGCGTTGCAAAGCTTAAAGGATCAAATCTCAATATACAGTCACTTTCAGGATATGGCTTGACACATCTCCCTTACATGACACAAGGGGTGAGAGGCTAACATGAGTCTGTTAAACATCACATGAATCTGAGTCACACAAAGGGAGGCAATTACAGAGTGAGAGCTTGGGTCACCCTTGCAATAAGAGGGCACATAGATTCATATACAAGAGACATTCTCATGATGAGACCATGATCATGAAATCAAAATGTATTTACAAAGGTGCATGATATATACAGTGAGTAAACACCCGTGCCACCATTGTGCTCTCAGTATTTTTGAATTTTTCTTACCCTACTGGTACGTCTAAGTGCATCTCTGACATCCGCAGCAGGGGTGGAGGCAGCCTGCCCGCTGCTATGCTCTGTTGTCTATGATGACCTTGGCAGACGTCCTCCGGAGGGCCAAGGCCTGGAGGACCCTTGCCTGCTTTGGGTCTCCTGCTGTGGGGCAGGTTCACCCTCCTAGGCCTTGGAGCTGGAGCTGATGGGGTCACAGGCAGAGGGGATTTGGAGCAGACAGACACTATTGGATTCTCCTGGGTAGATGGCCCGGGGTATCCAGCTGATGCTCCTCATCCCTTTGGATGTCCAAGGGCCCCTGTCTGACTCTTGAGGAGAAGGAGCACCTGGAGAGAGGTCGAGGTGTCCCATCAGTCCTCTCGCCTAGCCACTGATGGATCCCACCTATCTCTATAGTGATGGAGTGCAGGTCCAAGCGTAAATCCGGCAGAAACCGCTGGACCAAGGTCTCCAAGGTGGCCGCCACCCTTCCCATGGTGACCTAGAGGTGCTCGCATGTCAGAGCCACAACATCAGACAGAATGTGAACAGGCTCCTCCATCCTTCAGTCTGTTGACTGCTTCTCGTAACTGTGTCCAATGTTCCTCCACCTGTCTTAGCATCTCCAGAATGTTAGCAATGGCCACTTCCAGAGACTCATTATCTGACTCAGACTCAGCAGATGCCTGTTCTCCAGAAGTCCTCTGTTTGCCAGAGACCTGGGCTGTCACAGCCTCTGACTGCTGTGGAGATGTGTCAATGAGGTGTTCTCTGGAAAGTCACCATGAGCCTAATCTCGGCCTAACACCCACCGAGGTGTGTGTCTCTGCACTGGTGGAGGGTGCAGGTGAATGCTGTGATGGGTCTTAATCGATTGGTTCCTCATCTGAGGTGGGCTGGGGGCTGGAGCTGATGGGCTGGCTGAACCTCTGGACCATACCTGTGCTGATGGTGAGGTCAGCGCTGCCCTACCAAGTGAGAGCCCAACAGTGCAACATCTATAAGACAACCATGCTGTGAGTGATGTGTCCTGTTTCACAGGCCACTGCCATGCGCTAATTATCTCTCCTTGCTTTCGCAGGCACATCTGGGAAACAGCCGAGGGAGTCCAAGACCCAAGGCTTCCAATCAAGCCCCAAAGACACCTCGGAAGAAGAATCTGGAGGCACCCTCATTGAAGACCCTTCATAACGCTCACCCACACCCTCCATCAGCACTGAGACAAACACCTCAGTGGGACCTAGATCTAGAGTAGCCTCAGGGTCACAATCTGGTGAGCACATCACACTGTCTGATCCACAGCAGGCAGAGACAGGGACTTCCCGGGGTTCTGACACTCGGAGTGCTGCTGGAGGCCAGAAATCTGCTGAGACCAAGTCAGATGAGGAGCCTCTGGGTTCGGTCATACTTCAGTTGCTGGAGCTGCAAAGACAAGCTCAGGAAGATCAAGAAGGGATGTCAGCTGCACTCCTCAGATTGCAAAGTACAATGAAGGAATCCGTCTGTCTGAGGTGATACTGCTGGCATGCTAATGCACCGAGGTCCAAACTGGTAGGATGGTGGCCATTATGGAGAACTTGGGCCAGGAGAATGGTCCTGCACTGCTGCACGGGCTGAACTCCATCACTGACACCATAGTTGGCCTCCAGCAGTGTCAGTGTGAGAGGGGTGTGAAACAGCTCAATCTCACTCCAGCTACTCCTTCTCCTCAAGGAATCGGTCTGGGGCCCTCGAGCATCCATAGGGAGGAGGATCAGCAGGTGCACACTTCCGGGCCATCCATCTAGGTGACTCGGAGTGTCGAGCCCATCTGAATCCCCTCCATTTGCAACTCCAGCAGTTCCAGTACCACAGGCCAAGGAGGGTGCCACTGCCACACAGCAAGACCCCAAAAGGAGGCAGGGGCCCTCCAGGTCTCGGCCCTCCAGAGGATGCCCACCAAGTTCATCATTGACAGGGTATAGCAGTCAGCAGGTTGTCTCCATCTCCACTGTAGATGTCAGGGGAGCACCAAGACATAGCAGCAGGGTTAGGAAGGTTAAGAAGATGTAGCTCGTTTGAGTCAACCAAGTAAACTAAATTGACAAAATTAGGGACAAAGTAAAAAGCAGCCCCTTAAAGGGAAGCTGCAAAAACAAAGACAAACATTAAAAAAAACACTAAATCAAAATGGTATCAACAGGGTCAATAAAACACCCCAGTCCATGCAGTGCCCTCCGAGCATGGGAGGCCTCAACAGTGCCAGCAGACACCGCATACTCCATCTCCATGGACACCCAGGTGCGAACATAGCCACGGAAGAGGGGCAGTCAGACGGGTCGAGTGACCCCCCTCGATCGCCCGCTGCCTGGACCGGTTAATGGCCAAATTGGCCAGGCCCAGGAGCAGCTTTAGGAGGAGTCCTCCTCCCTCCTGGGCCCCTGTGCACCGGGTGCCCATAGGTCAGGAGTGTGAGACTGAAGTGCAAACAAAACAACAGTAAAAGATTTTTTAAATAACTGAAAAGGGAGTGCAGCCTACAATGCTAAATATATTCATGGCCCACAGACTTCACAAGGCTGCATAAGACGCAGGTATCTTGGAAGTCCGTGAACCAACACAACCTACTGTAGTATGGGACTGCGGCATGCAACACCCTCCACCCCAAATCTCCGATGGAAAGTAGGAGGACACCCCCGTAGAGGGCCCCCACTGGGGACCTCCACTGCCGGACGGCAACAAGGCACACCAGAGCGTGTCCGGGCAGCGGACGAGGGCAAGGAAGTTAAGGGTGTGGAGCAGCAGCCCATACAGGAAACTCCTCCGCGCCATGCTAAAGGACACGGAGGGCATTTCCACGAGGCAATTCAGGTTGCGGGGCACCGGCTCCCAAGGAAGGGTTTGGGGCTTGGGGCCAATGTAGAATTCCGTCGAACAGGGGTACGGTCGCATCTGTGCTACCTCGAGTCCCAGTATGATGTCAGGGCCAAGTACAACCGTCCTAAGGTCTTGAATGGTATTGGCTGCGAGCCGGACGTCCATGGATGTGCGATGCGCCAACTCCTGCGGAAGCATCCAGCCCATACCTCCGCCACCCAGCATGTCCCTGATCCTGGTCACCCCGGCAGCCATAGCCCTCCTCTCTGCCAGCCACTGAAAAGGGCAGAGGGGCAGATTCCTGAGCAGTGGCTCTCTGACGATAGCCGCTACTCCTGACAGTGGAGAGCTGCATTGCGAGGTGACCATGTTCCAGACTTTGATCAGGCCCTGGTAAAAGACGGACACCGCCTGCAAGGCACCACGAAGGCCCCTCCAATCTACAAACAGGAGCTGCACGTCATAATTCAGGCCGTGCACCTGGTGGAGGAAATATGTCCCCAGGGCACACCATCTCGGAACGGACTGAACATAAAGGTATTGCCGCAGTGCCTGAAGCCAGAAAGTCACCACCTGGGTGCGGAGGCACACCAGCGCCTGACCGCCCTCCCTAAGTGGGAGACTCAGAACCTCAGCAGTGACCCAGTAGAGCCTTTTGTACCAGAAGTCGACGAGCATTCTTTGGATTTTGTGACAAAATCCGGGGGTGGGGTCAAAGTGACCAGCCGGTACCACAACATGGCGGCGATCAGCTGGTTTATGACCAGAACTCGACCCCGGTAAGACAGCACTCGGAGCAGTCCTGTCCAGCGCCACAGGCGAGTGGTAATTTTGGTCTCCAGTTCCTGCCAGTTCGCCGGCCAGGATTCCTCAGCAGGGCAGAGGTGGACCCCCAGATAGAGGAGGCTGGTCCTCTCCAGGTGAAAGGCCTGAGCTCCTCGGGTAGGGGATCCATCTGCCACGGGCCGACCAGGAGTCCAGAACATTTATCCCAGTTGATCCTGGCAAAGGACGCGGCAGAGTAGACCTCTGGCACTTGCGCATCCTCCACAGGTCAGCCGGGTCGCTAAACATTAGGAGCACATCATCGGCGTAAGCCGAAAGGACCACCCCGATGCCCGGCCCGCGCAGAACCAATCCCGACAACCCCCTCCGCAAGAGGCGCAGGAAAGGCTCCACACAAATAGAATACAACTGGCCAGACAGGGGGCAGCCCTGACGTACCCCTCTCCCAAAGCGAAGGGGCGCCGTCAGGGACCCGTTAACCTTAAAGAGACACTCCACGGCAGTGTACAGAAGCCGGATCCGAGTGACAAAATGTGCCCCGAACCCGAATGCTCGCAGAGTCCCAAATAAATATTCGTGATCCACCCTGTCGAACGCCTTCTCCCGATCAAGGGACAGGAAGGCGCTCGACAGACCAGTCCTCTGGGTGAAAGTGAATGACGTCCTGGATCAGATGTATATTATCAAAGATGGCGCAGCCCGGAATCATGAAGGACTGGTCAGGGTGGATCATGTGATCCAGCACAGTGCCAAGGCAAAAAGACATTGCCCTGGCAAAGATTTCGTAATCCATGCTAAGGCGGGAGACTGGGCGCCAGTTTTTAAGCAGGCAGAGATTCCCCTTCTTAGGCAGCAGGGCAATGACCACCCTGTGCCATAAGAGGGGCATCTCCCCGGTAGCAATACTCTCCCCCAGGACCGCTGCGTAGTCGTTCCCCAGGACATCCCAGAACTCCCTGAAGAACTCCACGGTCAGCCCATCCAGTCCCGGGGATTTGCCCCTTGAGAGACCGTCGAGGGCGCCGGTCAGCTCCCCCAGACTTATAGGGGAGTCAAGCTTTCCGGCGCCCTCCGGGCCGACCTGCGGCAGGTCCTCCCACAAAACTATGCAAGCATCCTCGCTGGATGGATCCGGAGAGAACAGGGCAGTGTAATAGTTTCGGGCAATGGCCCTGATGCCCTCTGGATCTGAAACAAGGGATCCATCGTTGGCCAGCAGCAAAAGGAGCTGCTGATGGATCCCGTGCCTTTTTTCCAGCGAGTAGAAGAAGGGGGAGCCACGGTCCAGATACTAGAGGAACCGGATCCGTGACCTCACTTACCCAACGCGCCCTTCCTCTCTTCGTACACCAACCGCAGGGCCGGGTCCGCATCGGGCTGACGGAGACGTGTCTCCAGGTCTAGCACCTCCCTCTCCAACTCCTCGACCCTGGATTTCCGCCTCTTTGTCGACCCCTTCGTGTACTCCTGACAGAAAACTCGGACGTGAGTCTTGCCCACGTCCCACCATAGCCTCAAGGAGGGGAAGCCTCCCCACTTCCTTCTCCAGCCGGCCCAGAAACGACGAAACGAGTCCAGGAACCGCTCGTCCTCCAGCAACAGGTTGTTAAAGTGCCAGTACGCGGACCCCGTCCGAGCGCAGAATGGAGTGAGCTCCGCCCACACCAAACGGTGGTCGGTGCACGGCACCTGCTGCACAGAAGCCGACGGAACACAGGACACGTACGCCTTCGAAATGTAAAGACGGTCGAGTCTGGACGCTCCGACTCCAGGTGACACAAAGGTGAAAACGCTGGAGTCAGGATGGAGATGTCGCCAGACGTCCACCAAGTCGAAGGATCTGACCAGGTCCCTCAATTTACTCACACCTAGCGTGCGGTGCTGGGCACTGTGACGGTCCCGGGCCTCGAGGGTGCAATTAAAATCCCCCCCCGAGGACGATGCAGCCAAGATGGGTGGACACTTGCTCAAAGAATCTCGCTTGCTGCTGCGCACCCAGGGGAGCGTTCACATTTATAAAGTGTACACATTCACAAAGTGTGCACATTCACAAAGTGTACACATTCACAAAGTGAAGCGCCGTGCCCCCCAGGCGCACAGTCAGGTGCAGCAACCGGCCTGGCACCGGCTCCTTGACCCTCAAGATCTCCGGCTGAAAATGTGGGGCCAACAAGAGCCACCCCACCAGGATTGGAGGCCAGGTGACTCATGTAGCCCCCCACTTGCCACTCCAGGAGCCACATTGCTTTGTCTCCTGGAACAGTATGGGCTTCCTGCAGGAAGCACACTGCATACTTCCCGTTCTGGAGGACTGAGAAGTTCTGGAACCTGCGCTGTGCGTTCCTGCTGCCGTGGATGTTGAGGCTGGCTATGGTAGTCTTCATTGTAAGAAGCATGTGCTACCATCACCCAGACTAACTACAAGAAGGAGAGGACTATTTTAATCCTCTCTCTCCTCCAGGAGCCCTTAACGTTCCAGTCCAGTCCAGGGGCCTTGAGGGTCTCACGGACAGACCAGAACGCAAGAGGAAAAGAATGCCACCAGTTCAGGGCCAACTGGACCCTGTCTCGGCAACCGCGATTACTTGTTAAAAAATCCTGGGAACTCCCTTAAAGGGATGAGGGGAGAATCAGTGCGGGGCACCAGGGATTCCACTACCTAACCTGACAACGACTCTAAGCTGTCCCCGGTGCTCACCACTGAAACTCCGCCCTCTTCCAGGTCATTGCCTCCAGATTCATATTGAGTATGGGGGCTGGTCCGGAACTGCCAGTTGGCTCCACCTCCACCTCAATCCCACCCCCGGGATCTAGGGCAGAGGGGTCCTTTCTGGTCTTCTCTTGGGGATTTGGGCCAAAGGCAGGTGGCGGCTCAGAGCCCCGCTCCCCCCCCGGGTCGCCCAGCGAGTCCGGATAAAGCTCCGGACCTAGGATGGAGGCACCCAGCGCTGAAGGTTGGGAGGGAGCGGGGAGGCCTTCGTTGCCACCACCGTTCGATGACCCAGTTGTCAGGGCCATGAAGGGACTGCTGCAGTCCCTTGGTGGGCCAGATGGCATCTCGGGGGTGCAAGGTGGGTCGGGGTGGGGCACCACCGCAAGAGCGATACCCTCACCGAACCCCGAGGGGCCCTGCTCAGGGGACTGCAGCAAGGGGTCGGGGATTTGGGCTCCTCCCAGAGGGCAGGGCAAGGACTTATGGGGCAAAAACGCCACCACCTTTTCCTTGGGGAAAGGGGACACATCCGGCCTTGCGAGTCGTGAGGTCGTCCCCCGCTGAGGGGTGGCGCCACTTCCTGGGTAAGCCTGGGGCTGGGAAGACCTCCATCTGCGAGGCCCCCACCACCTTGTCCAGCCTTTCTGGATATGGCGTCCTCTTTAATAGGACCACTGGCTCAGGGTTGCGTGCCCCACCGCCATGGGGACAACTCCAGGCCCAGCACATGGCGCTGAGACGCACACGGGCCTGGGAGCTCACGCGTTCGCAACGCCGAGGCCGGATGATTTTTGTCCCTCCCGAACCAGTGCCTTCAGGGGTTTGGCAATCAGGGTGGGTTTGAGAAGGTCGGGTCGTTGTGAGGGGCCACCTCCACATGGCATGGCCTCTCCCCCCACCTCGCCGGCAGCCGAGATGGCGGTGGCTGCCAGCTGCACCTCCCCTGGCGGGGAAGAAGATGGAACAGTGGCGAGGGGAGGAGCGGCAGTGCCGGCCACGCCCGCCTGAGTGACATTGGCGGCCTTGGAGGCGGGGTAGTTCTTTCGGACATGCCCCACCTCCTTGCAGGCATGGCACCGCACGCCGTTTGCCGACCAGAAGACAATGTAGGCAGCCCCCTCAAAGCTGAAATCAAACCGCCCCTCTGTGCACCCCTCCCGGGCCAGGCGAACAAAGAGCTGGAACCGGAAGGAGTACGAGTGGCAGAGACTGGGCTCCCTGAGGCCATGCGGGAGGCACCACCCTGGACCTGATCTCCCCCAGTTGGTGAAGGTGGGGGAGGAGGTGCTCACTGGGAATGAAGGGTGGGATGTTGCATAAGACCAGCCTCTCTGCGGTGGCCTCAAGGAGATCCACCGCTAGATCGGTCCCGCCGACAGTGAGACCCTTGACCAGGGCCAGGTGCACTGCCCGCTCGGGCCTCAGGAAGAACACCTCCTTCCCATACACATGTGAGGCTGCAACTGTGGCTGAGGGGCTGACAACCCCAGCCAAAGCCCTCAAGCATGTTTCTATAGTCATCTCGGGGTGAATGTAGCTCTTTACCCTCATGGCCTTGGTCAGGAGGCGGAACGGTGATGGGGCTGCAGGAGCAGCGGAGGCCATGGAAGCAGTCACTCCCGCATAGGTCTTCTTGGTGGGTCCCACCACTGATGATAGCGCCACCTCCATAGCTGCCCTGGAGGGCCCGGCTACTCGTGACCCCACAGCAGCCATTGGGAGATGGTCCACACCCATCCCAAGCCCTGTCAGTGGTAGCAATAGTGTTTAGAAAGGGGGAGAGGGTGAAAAGAAGGATTACCCTCTCCCTCCTGATGGTGTGTACAGAGGGAAGGGGAGGAGAGAGAGAGGGAAAAGGGACAGGGAGGCACGGAAGTGGAAAGGGTAATGGGTACAGGGTGGGTGAGTGTCGCTGGGTGGAGTGGAGCGGGGTGGTGGGGGTCTAGCTGTTCCCCCCCGTCGGGGGAGGGTGATGTCTTCGCCAGGCAGCTGGTACTGCCTGGCACACGGAAGTCAGGTCCATCTATTTTCACCAGGCAGCACCTGCTACATGCTACCTGGGCTTGGACATGGGCGGAGCGAGAAGCGGGGGGTGGCGGTGGAAGGTCTTAAGTGGACACACGCATGCACCCCTTCTCCCCAACTCCCTTCAGCAGTCTTCTTCCTCCCCCTTCAAAGCAACACGGCCTTCACAGCCCTCACCAAACAAAAGTCCAGACACCCAGCACAGATGTAATGAGAAAAAAAGTCCTTGCCTACCGGCCTCCCTGTTTTACAGGACCTCCTCTCTCTCTCTCCTCCAATTCTTCAGGCCTCAGGCCTTGCAGGCTCCAGGCCCTAGCATGAACAGCAGCAGGAACATCCACAGGAAATCCCATAGCAGCAGGAACAGCCACTGGAAATCCTACAGCAGCAGGAACAGCCACAGGAAATCCCACAGCAGCAGGAACAGCCACTGGAAATCCTACAGCAGCAGGAACAGCCACTGGAAATCCTACAGCAGCAGGAACAGCCACAGGAAATCTCACAGCAACAGGAACAGCCACAAGAATCCCACAGCAGCAGGAACAGCCACAGGAAATCCCACAGCAGCAGGAACAGCCACGAGAATCCCACAGCAGCAGGAACAGCCACAAGAAATCCCATAGCAGCAGCAGGAACAGCCTCTGGAAATCCCACAGCAGCAGGAACAGCCCCAGGAAATCCCACAGCAGCAGGAACAGCCCCAGGAAATCCCACAGCAGCAGGAACAGCCACAGGAAATCCCACTGCAGCAGGAATAGCCACAGGAAATCCCACTGCAGCAGGAATAGCCACAGGAAAACAGCAGCAGGAACAGGCACAGGAAATCCCACAGCAGCAGGAACAGCCACAGGAAATCCCTCAGCAGCAGCTGGAACAGGCACAGGAAATCCCACAGCAGCAGGAACAGCCACAGGAAATCCCACAGCAGCAGGAACAGCCACAGGAAATCCCACAGCAACAGGAACAGCCACAAGAATCACACAGCAGCAGGAACAGCCACAGGAAATCCCACAGCAACAGGAATACAATGGCAGGAACAGCCACAGGAAATCCCACAGCAGTAGGAAAAGCCACAGGGAAACAACAGCAGGAACAGCCACAGGAAATCCCACAGCAGCAGGAACAGACACAGGAAATCCCACAGCAGTAGGAAAAGCCACAGGAAATCCCACAGCAGCAGGAACAGCCACAGGAAATCCCACAGCAGCAGGAACAGACACAGGAAATCCCACAGCAGTAGGAACAGCCACAGGAAATCCCACAGCAACAGGAACAGCCACGAGAATCCCACAGCAGCAGGAACAGCCACAGGAAATCTCACAGCAACAGGAACAGCCACAGGAAATCTCACAGCAACAGGAACAGCCACAGGAATACAATGGCAGGAACAGCCACAGGAAATCCCACAGCAGCAGGGACAGCCACTGGAAATCCCACAGCAGCAGGAACAGCCACAGGAAATCCCACAGCAGCAGGAACAGCCACAGGAAATCCCACAGCAGCAGGAACAGCCACAGGAAATCCCACAGCAGCAGGAACAGCCACAGGAAATCCCACAGCAGCAGGAACAGCCTCTGGAAATCCCACAGCAACAGGAACAGCCACGAGAATCTCACAGCAGCAGGAACAGCCACAGGAAATCCTACAGCAACAGGAATAGCCACAGGAATACAATGGCATGAACAGCCATAGGAAATCCCACAGCAGTAGGAAAAGCCACAGGAAAACAGCAGCAGGAACAGCCACAGGAAATCCCACAGCAGCAGGAACAGCCACAGGAAATCCCACAGCAGCAGGTATAGCCACAGGAAATCCCACAGCAGCAGGAACAGCCACAGGAAATCCCACAGCAGCAGGAACAGACACAGGAAATCCCACAGCAGTAGGAACAGCCTCTGGAAATCCCACAGCAGCAGGAACAGCCACAGGAAATCCCACAGCAACAGGAACAGCCACGAGAATCCCACAGCAGCAGGAACAGCCACAGGAAATCTCACAGCAACAGGAACAGCCACAGGAAATCTCACAGCAACAGGAACAGCCACAGGAATACAATGGCAGGAACAGCCACAGGAAATCCCACAGCAGCAGGGACAGCCACTGGAAATCCCACAGCAGCAGGAACAACCACAGGAAATCCCACAGCAGCAGGAACAGCCACAGGAAATCCCACAGCAGCAGGAACAGCCACAGGAAATCCCACAGCAGCAGGAACAGCCACAGGAAATCCCACAGCAGCAGGAACAGCCACAGGAAATCCCACAGCAACAGGAACAGCCACAAGAATCCCACAGCAGCAGGAACAGCCACAGGAAATCCCACAGCAGCAGGAACAGCCACAAGAAATCCCATAGCAGCAGCAGGAACAGCCTCTGGAAATCCCACAGCAGCAGGAACAGCCACAGGAAATCCCACAGCAGCAGGAACAGCCACAGGAAATCCCACAGCAGCAGGAACAGCCACAGGAAATCCCACAGCAACAGGAATAGCCACAGGAATACAATGGCAGGAACAGCCACAGGAAATCCCACAGCAGCAGGGACAGCCACTGGAAATCCCACAGCAGCAGGAACAACCACAGGAAATCCCACAGCAGCAGGAACAGCCACAGGAAATCCCACAGCAGCAGGAACAGCCACAGGAAATCCCACAGCAGCAGGAACAGCCATAGGAAATCCCACAGCAGCAGGAACAGCCCCAGGAAATCCCACAGCAGCAGGAACAGCCACAGGAAATCCCTCAGCAGCAGGAACAGCCACAGGAAATCCCACAGCAACAGGAACAGCCACGAGAATCCCACAGCAGCAGGAACAGCCACAGGAAATCCTACAGCAACAGGAACAGCCACAGGAATACAATGGCATGAACAGCCACAGGAAATCCCACAGCAGTAGGAAAAGCCACAGGAAATCCCACAGCAGCAGGAACAGCCACAGGAAATCCTACACCAGCAGGAACAGCCACAGGAAATCCCACAGCAGCAGGAATAGCCACAGGAACTCCCACAGCAGCAGGTATAGCCACAGGAAATCCCACAGCAGCAGGAACAGCCACAAGAAATCCCATAGCAGCAGCAGGTACAGCCTCTGGAAATCCCACAGCAGCAGAAACAGCCACAGGAAATCTCACAACAGCAGTAGGAACAACCACAGGAAATCCCACAGCAGCAGGAACAGCCACAGGAAATCCCATAGCAGCAGCAGGAACAGCCTCTGGAAATCCCACAGCAGCAGAAACAGCCACAGGAAATCTCACAACAGCAGTAGGAACAACCACTGGAAAACAGCAGCAGAAACAGCCACAGGAAATCCCACAGCAGCAGAAACAGCCAAAGGAAATCCCACAACAGCAGCAGGAACAATCACAGGAAAACAGCAGCAGAAACAGCCACAGTCAGCATCAAGCTCAACCACAGCAACAGAGGCACAGCTCAGGCAGTAACGAGCTGCAGCCGAGACCAATCAGGAAGCACAGCCTGGGCATGGGTGTTAATCACTTGTACATAATGTTCACCATTGTCAATTAACTCCCAAGAATGTCTCCCAGCCTGTGGCTCCTTGTTCTGGTGAACAGTGTTTGTGTCATTCGGATGTGAAACCTTTGTTCCTGCACAAGAAAAAGGCAGGTGTCTCAGTCCAGGGCCTCTTCCCTATGCTCTGTGTAGCCTTCAGACCAAAGTGATGGTCCAGCTTCATGCTCACTGGACACATTACTGATGCCTGCACCTCGATGGTGCTTGTCATTGCTGCCAGAATGTCGTGGGCAGGCATCACAGAGTTCCACCATTCTCTCTGTGTGCTCTCAGCACCTTTGAGGTGGGGCTGGCTCCCCCCATCTCTTCAGCACCTGTGACCGATGACACTGTTCTCCTCAAGAGAACAGGTGCTAAAGGCCGACAAAGAATCGGGTGCATTTAAAGTTTCACGGCTGCGTCTCTATGATACGACACTGATTACAGAGCGCAAGTGAGCTGCCCTCGGCCAGACAGGAGTCAGACATTCACAGAGGCTATGTGAAGATCTATGGAGTGTCTTCACTGCATGTCGTCATCATCCTCCTGAAATTGAGCGACTGTTAGGGCCTCTGCTGCATCTCCATGACAGGAGCCTTATCACAGAGGATATGTGCGCTGCCAACAATTCGACTGGAGTCAAACATTCACAGAGGCAATGTGAGGATCTATGGTGTATCCTCACTGCATGTCGTCATCGTTCTCCTAAAATCTAGAAGCTATGAGGACCTCCTTAGCGCGCCTGCCTCATCTGGCCAGTGTGATGGCCTCTTCGCCGTCATCCTCACCTTCAAGGACCTCTTCACCCTCATCCCCGTCGATGTCCTCCTGATCAAAGGAGACGTCCAGCTCCTTCATTGCTTCCTCAGCCAGCTCCTCGCCCCGTTGCAATGCTAGGTTGTAAAGGGTGCAGCAGGCGACACTGATGCGTTATTCCCTCTGTGGACTATATTGCAGGGCTCCACCAGACTGGTCCAGTCACCAGAAAAGCATCTTCAGCAACCCGATGCTCTGCTCCACCAAGTTGCAAGCTGCTACATGAGGCTCATTATACCTTTTCTCTGCTGCAGTCTGAGGCCGCCGCACCGGTGTCATCAGCCATGTCCTCTGAGGGTAGCCCTTGTGTCCGGGGAGCCATCCTGCAGCCTCGGGCACCGCACGCAGACCTGCAGGATGCACTTGTTGTGGTTGTACACCAGCTGAACATTCAGTGAGTGGAAGCTCTTGCAGTTGATGTAGTTGATCACTTATTGCCATGGAGATCTGAGTGCCGCGTGAGTGCAGTTGATTGCACCCTGCACTTATGGGAAACTAAATCCCAGCGCTCTTGCATCCTGGCTTTCCTGGTCCTGGGCTAAATGCACAAAGTTGTGTGCCCTCACGAAGATGGCATCCGTCACCTCATGGTTGCATTTGTGGGTGGAGGCTTGTGATATCCCACAGAGGTCACCTGTGGAGCCCTGAAAGGAGCCATTGGCATAAAAATTGAGTGCCGCGGTCGCTATGGCCACTGGCAGTGGATTCCCTCCATGCCCCTGTGGCACCAAATCCTGTAGCAAGTGGCATTTGTGACTGACAAGTCCTCTAGACATGCGCAGTCTTCGGCGACATTGGTTCTTGGTCATCTGCAGGAATGAGAGGTGGTGTCTATAGACCCTGGGTCTAGCTAGGTGCCAACCAGCGACGGCTCACTGTGGCTCTTCAGTGGTGTGTGCGGGAGCTCCAGCTGCCCCTTCTTCCTGAGGGTGCAGCTCCTCCCTTTGTGCAGCCAGGCACATCCATCGCTCTCTTTTCCTTCGTCTCCGCTCTCATGAGGCATACAGCTAGTTCACCAGGCTCCATGCTCCTGATGTACTCCTCCTGCAGGATGAAAGAGAGAGATGTGTGAGTTAACTTGAGTATACTAAGAACCTCTCTTGGCTAATTCTGAAGGCCCCTTAACACATCCTGGGGAGTGCCGACCACCACTTGAATGGCCAGAGTTCAATGCGCTGCATGGCTGCCCGAAACCCCAACCTCCTCCGCCCCATTCCACCTGACCGATTGGCAGCAGCTTTGCCCTTTGGACTGCATGCTGTGCTCTCAGCTCAGGAGCAGGCATTCTCCTAACCCGCGCTGCAAAGCTGCACTGTTAACTTGAACCATGGGGGAGACTGGTCCAGACTGAGATGATGACTTTGCAAGGGGCTGTGACTTCCTCCAGCAGTGGCTGCTCCATGGCCAGCTTTCGCAAGGAGATTGTACGATGTGCCCAGTCGTCCAATTGTTCTGCAGTCCAATAAAATGCTCATTAGTTTGCAGTCTGTGCCCAGGGGGTGAAAAGCTCTTGGGCACTTGGTGGCACTTTCATGCCTCTGCTTTGCTTGAGTGGGTAGATAAGCTAGAGGCCTGATTCCAAGCATGTCAATGTGGCTGCGTCTGAACTGTCTCAGCTGTGGAGGAATAGTGACTTTACATTAGGTTTCCCTAGTGCCTGACCACTTCCCTGCCCCGTCCCCACATGTGCTTGTGCACAACCATCAGCCGCAGGGCAGCCCTTGCCACCCACCACAAATCACCTCAACCACAGTGCAGCCCTTGCCCTGGCACCACACTAAAGCAACTTGCCTGTGCCCTCGCCTGAATGCGCAGTGCCTCAATCTTGAGGTCCAACAGGTGACCCTCGCGAAGTGCAGTTCACCAGGTGCACACCTTATATATGCTGTTGTGAAACATGTCAAAGTGCAATCACGCCAACATGCTCAGATGATCAAGCACGGGATGATTTGGGTGAGCTGGGCTTATAATGATATGCAGATATATTACAATGAAGTTCCCGATGTCTGATGGCGAGAAACATGGTCCGCCATTGATAGGCAGTGCGGACGATTGGAAACTGGTTTCATGACATAGTGAAACTGATATTTGGTCTTCTTGCCATATTGTCCACTCGTGCTGCCAAACACACCCCAGCACCTACGGGCATGGAAATCTCAGCCCATAGTCTTTAAACTGTGCTGGTCTCTTAATGGAATGCATAAGCGTTGACATTGGCTGTTCATCTTGGTGATGTTCCTTGTCCTCTGAGTGTCATTCTTGTGGCCCATGTCGCCTTGGTGACTGCTGTTGTTCCATGGTGGCTGTTGGGGATTCATGGAGCACTGGGATTGATGGTAGTTCTTTACTCAGTTGAGCTGGTGAGATCCCTTCACCCTGACTGGACAATTGCTGTGAAGGAACAGCTTTGCTAGTTGTTCGGATATGCCTGTGGTTGTGCCGGTATATTTGGTCGTTCACTTCCACTGATTACGATCAAGGTGACAATTTCTCAATGCACTTGCCAAATTTTCACATGGGGTGACTCCTGTTGAGAACGTTGAAGGTTTGCAGCCTGAATGCGCTCAGTTCTGGAATGGTTTGGCAGTCTTGTCAAACTGAAATTTGGCTTTCTGTCGTTTCACCTTGATATTCACACTCACGCCTGTTACTGCTTCTGGTTCGGTAGTTTTTTTGCTATTGGAAGAGTAGTTTGCTGCGGCGTGACATTGGTCTCTGGACAGGACTACTTTCCATGCCTTCAAATTGGTGTGTTTCTCCACTCCAGGATTGCCTTGTATACATCTGTGCTAGATTTGCTCAATTTCCTGACAAGTCCTTTGGCAATTTTCATTGCCACTTCAGCATTTCCATTTGATTTGGATAGTGTGGAGACGATGTGTAGTGCTTAATTTCCCAATCCTGGAAACTGGGATCCATTGAAGTGAGTGGAGGGACTTTCCGGGTGGGTGGAGTTCAAGGTGAGCACAATTGGCCGACGAAAGGAAGACTCGAATGATCATGAGGCAACGGAATGAGAACCATGCTATTTGTGTTTTCCTCTCTGTGGTGAAGCCCACAGAGCAGCAGCTTTGTCCCAGACTCATGGGTCTCATAACATCGAATCCCAGCAAGATGTGGAGCTGCCATTCATTCTGTGTAATTTGCCACCTGCTGCTGTCAGAGGCAGGGATGAGGGAGGGAGGGAGGTGGGTGTCTCCAGGGGACACAGCTGGTGGACAGCAGCAAACTCCCGACTCCAAACCTCCATCCTCCTGGGTGAATGGTTATGGCTGCCAAGGGCTCGTGTGGAAAATCTTTCTATGCTGCCAAGGAAATGGTCTCTCCATAGAGTCTCAAGGATAATGGAGGCAAGCTGAATAGTCTGTCAGGGAGGGTTCTCCTACATGGCTTTCATCCCCTGGTCAATGTCTCCATGCATAGTTGTGTATGAACAGGAAGAACACTCATCTCTGTTCCTCCATGATGTCATTCACCTGGAAGGGATGAGATGGGATGCCATGTCTAGATGGAAGCCAGGCACAGGGATTAGCACTGGCTTGGTGGCTCAGAGATGGAGGCAAATCCGAAAAGAATATGCTCACTAGATTGATTACTGCAAACCATTCACACATCCACTGAGGCCTACGTGATGCAGGCTTCAGGCAAACCTGCTTTTCTACTGGCTCTTATCCAGATGAGGGGGGAAAAGAGGTTGATGTAGGTTGGCACAGGGCCAGGGGGAGCAATGGCCTGAGCAGCAAGAGGCAGCAGGACCTCAAGAAGGTCATGATGTAGGCGACCAGGGACCAGTGCAATATCGAGCATTGTCCCAACCATGGGTTTATCACAGGCGGTGATCCTATCTACAGATGAGTAAAAGGCAATGCCAGTGGTCCTTAAGTCACTGAATGTGGTTGCTCACTCCTGCCAGCTTCTCCACGAGGACCTGCGGTCATAAGGACTTGGAGGCAATCCCATGCTGGTGGTACTAAAGGTCATCGCTGCCTTAAACATCTTTGCCAGCGGTTCCTTCCAGTGCTCCAATGGAGACCTGTGCAGCATCTCCCAGTCAGTGAAGCAAGTGTGTCTGGGAGGTGACAGATGCCTTGTTCAGAAGAGCGCACAATTTGTATAATACCATCTGGATCCCAAAAGCCAGGCAGCAAAAGTGTTGGGTTTTGCAGCAATTGGAGGTTTCCTGCAAGTACAAGGGGCTATTGACTGCACATGTGTGGCTTTGAGAGCTGACTGGCAACAGGCAGTCACATTCATCAATAGGAAAGGTTTCCACTCCTTGAACGTGCAGCTCATATGTGATCATGGAAAAAAATCCTGCATGTTTGTGCTTGGTTCCCAGGGAACTCTCATGATGCCAATGTCCTGAGCCACTCCCAGGTGCCACAAGTTTTTGAAGGACCTGGCGATTGCAGGGTTGGCTCCTTGGGGACAAGGGATACCCCCAGAAGACCTGGCTGATGATGCCAGTTTCCCATCCACAGAGTGCTGCTGAGGAAAGGTACAATGCCACACATGCCTCCACAAGGTCCACGATTGAGCAGGTGATAGGCCTCCTAAAGATAAGGTTCAGATATTTGGACCACTCAGGCGACGATCTCTAATATTCACCACAGAGAGTGTTCCGGTTCATTGTTGTCTGCTGCACCCTGCATGACCTCATGCTATAAAGGGGAGTGAATTGGCTGAGGGAGACATACAGGACCGAGATGTCACCTCTGACGATGAGGACGGTGAAGGGGATGGAGATGACGAGGGCCAGGGTGCTCGGAGACACATGCAGAGGCCATTGCAACGGTACAACATGGCACAGAGGCCCGTGGGAATCTGATAGCTAACAGATTACATGCGGAGTAAGTTGCCGAAAAATTTCCTTTATTATTTGGTTTTCTATCCTCTGCTGGCTTGCAGGCCCCAGCTACATTTTGGTAACAGACATTATACTTTGCTCTCATGTACCTTGATATATGATAGCTGAATTAAATTGCACTACATGCATCATTCATGGCTGAATAAGAAAGTTAAGGACTGTATCAGATAGAAAGAAACACTATTCAAATATGCAAAAATTAATGGTAGGTCAGGGGATTGGTCAAATTTTAAGAGCAAACAAAGAGTGACTAAAAAATAATAAAGAGGGAGAAGGAAGCCTTTGAGAGAAAGCTAGCTAGTAATGTAAAAGCAGGAAGTACAACTTTCTACAAGTATTTAAATAGGATAAGAATAACTAAAGCTAGTGTTGGTCCTCTAGGGAGTGTGTCTGGGGAATTGACAATGGGAAACAAGGAAATGGCAGAGGCGTTGAACAGATATTTTGTGTCTCTCTTCACTGTAGAAGTCTTAGAAAATTTCCCAAAGATACTTGAGAATCAATGGGTGAATGGGAATGAGAAATTCAAAACAATCACCATCATCAGCGAAAAGGTGTTGGGAAGACAATTAGACCTAGAGGCTGACAAGACCCCAGGACCAGATAGCCTGTATCCTAGGGTCTTAAAAGAAGTGTCTGCAGCGATAGTAGATGCAGTGGTTATAATTTTCCAAAATTCCTTAGATTCTGGAAGGGTCCCAGTGGTTTGGAAAATAGTTAACGTACACCTTTATTCAAGAAAGGAGGGAGACAGAATGCAGGAAACTACAGACTAGTTAGCCTAACATCTGCCACAGGGAAATTGCTAGAATCCATTATCAAGGTGGTTATCGCAGCATACTTAGAAAATCATAATTTGATCAAACAGAGTCAACATGGATTTGTGAAAGGAGATCATGTTTAACTAATTTATTAATTTTTTTGAGGTAATAACAAGCAAGGTGGATGAAGGGGAACTTGTAGATGTGGTGTACTTGGATTTCCAGAAGGCATTTGATAAGGCGCCACATCAAAGTTTACTACACAAGATAAGTCTACATGTTGAAATGGGTAACATTAACATGGATATGTTGACTATGATGACTTTGGCAGGCATATTCTGGTGGCCCAAGGTCTAGAGGACCCCAGCCTGCTAAGGGTCTCCTGCTCAATGCAGGTGCAACCTCCACAGCCTGGCCTACTAGAAGTGATGGTACTGTCCTTAGCTTCCTTATTCAGCCACGGATGATGCATGTAGTGCAATTTAATTCAGCTATCATATATCAATGTACATTTGAGGTGATAGGGTCACTGGCAGATAGGAAGTGGAGTAGCAGGGCACCGTTAGAGAGTCTTGGGCTGAAGCCTCAGGGTGTCTGGCTGGTGTTCCTCCTCCCTGTGGGTGCCCAATGGCACCTCCCTGACTCCTTGAGGATAAGGGACACCTGAAGAGAAATCGAACTATCCATCCCCCTATCACCTAGCCGCTGCTGCATTGCACCCAGGGCTAGAGCAATAGAGTGCAGGTCCAAGCTCATAACCGACAGCCACTGTGCATCCTGCTGGACCTGGATCTCCAAGGCAGCCACCACCATTTCCATGGAGGCAGCCAAGCACTTGCACACTGGAGCCACAACAGCAGACAGAATGTGAACAGTCTAAATATGGCCTCTGGCATATCTGCCTGATGTTATCCTCCCTGTCTCTTATAGCCAAGTTCAGAGGCTCATCCTCTGGGACATGGGACTGAGCAAGGGCCTGGTCTCCAGCAATCCTCCAAGATCAGAAACCTCAGCTGTCACTTCCTCTGCCAGCTGTGGACCCAGTGATGCTCCCACCAGATTGTGACCCTGACCCCACTCTAGAACATGCACCCACCGAGTTGAATCCATCAGAGCAAGTGGAGGGTGCAGGTTAACGCCGTGATGGTGCATCCTCTGAAGGTTCTGAGGCATCATCCTCAGAGTTGATGTTGGGGCTGGTTCTGTGGCTAGTCTCCATTGTGGGCCTCCCACTTTCTTCCTGGTATCTGGAATGGGGAAAAGAAAGATTTAGTGGATGCCTAAGCAGATTCCCTTATTAAAGCAATATCTCACTCAGTCATCACACCTGACAACTGCAGACTGGAGTCATCCTCACTGACTTGCTGGGGGAGTTCTATCTCGTCTTCAGCGCAAGCAAGAAGCTCCTCCCTGGCTAGCTATGCAGCCTCCTCTTCAAAAGGCATGAGGATTCTGATATAGAGCAGGCTATCTCCAGTCTTGGCCCGCTCCCTTCTGAGGTGCGTGTTCTTATCCTGCAGAAATTCAGAAGGACTGAGTGTCATCCCAATGGGTGCATGAGCAGTTTAGGAGCCTGCATGCCTATGGCAGCGCCTGAGCCTTCCCCAGTCAGTGATTAACAAGCACGATGTCCTGCAACTGATAGAACATTGAGAACATGAAGTGACTGCCACACATTCAGCGCACATGTCCCATCTGCTGCTGAGTCCTACAACTCAAACTCCTGTCTGACATCACTGTGCACTCGTACACTCACATTGCCTGATACCCTCATCAGTGAGTAGACGGTGCCACTTACCATGGTGGGATGCAGCAGATCGTTCATCCTCTTCCTGCACTACTGGCCAGTTCATTTGTGGGCCCTACGGGCATTAACCTCTGCTGCAACTACCACCCAGGCCCCAGTGGTCAGATGGGAGGACCTCCTGCTGCCAACCCTGGATGGCCTGGAGGACAACCTGCGAGGAGGCTTTGTTAAACCGGGGAACCACACCTTATCTGCTCTGTGACACTCTGGCTGATGCAGAATCCAGAGCTCCTGACCTGCAGTGAGTAAATGGCTGACCATGTACCAGGGCAGATTTACAGTGAAATACAACATGCCTTGGCATGGGGTGCTCAAGCCACAGGGGGGGCCCAAAATGATGAATAAGTGCTGAACTGTTGGAAGTGCCATTTTTCAGTTAAGTTGTTAAACTTTCTGCTCGGCTGTATACAAAAATATCTCCTGGCAGTTACCCCCCTCTCAAGACACTAAAACAAACCATTACGTGATTTGCGAGCTTGATGAGGCTGGAGTGAAGGGAAGGGAGTGGAAGAGTGGAGGGGGAAGGAGGATTCAAGATAAGTAGTGTCAGCATGCTCTGGGCAATGTGGATGGATGGCTGAGATCTGAGAAACGGGAGACACTGTCCGGTGATGTCCCTATAATAATGCCACCTTTTGCTGCAGGTTTCAGTCATGCAGCACAATGTATACAACACGGTTCCAGCTTTCTGAGGCCCCAGATTGCATTGCTGGGTGGTTAGTTTTCAATGTAGGTTATAAAACGAGAAGAATGGGGGAGAGAGAAAGAAACAATCTAGGTGCACAGCACATTCATTTTACTACATAACAACCCTTCTCTTTGTAGGCAGTATGATGGCAGGAGAAGAAAGCCTGAATATTGCAAAACTCAACTGGGGATTCAAGTTGAACTGAACAATAACTGGAAGGACGGGGGTGGGGGGAAGGAGCAAGAGGCAATGGGGATGCCATTCCATTGCGGTACTATTCATTCAGAGGGAAGTGGGCAGGAAAGCGGGTGATTTTGATGATTTCTTGAAGCTTTAGCTCTTTTTGTTGTGTGTGTTAATGGGGTTCAGGCAGGTTCTATTTTCTAGAAGAGCAGGGGAATTGTCCCTGCAGTCCTGCCATCTATCAACCAGCGTCACAAACGTAGGTTATCTGATACAGGTCTCGTGTTGTTTGTGGGCACTTTCTGTGTGTAACAGCGACTGCAACTCAACATTACTTCATTGGCTGTATTGTCATTGTTCATGACCATTGGATGTCTCAAAGCATTATTACATTTCAGTCTTTCTTTTAAAAACTTCAGCGTAAAGATGGGGAGAGAGATCGAAGAGAGTAACAGGTTAAATTAACTTGGAGATGGCTAGTCGGGAAACTACATGATGACTCCCCTCCAGCCCACACCACCTAACATACTTTGAGAATTCTATTGCCTACTTCACATACTGATACATTTTAAAGGGCAATAAATAAGCTGTGAGGTGAGCTCGGTATAAATTAACCGTTTATAAGGTTGAGCTTAACCACAGATTTTAATCTCTATCCTGCATGTTTAACATATTCATAACTCATTTTAGTACTGATAAACATTGGATGGTTTAGATTATAGTAATCATAATTGCGACATTTTTTGATCCAAGAAATTGGCAACAAATTGAACAACCTGAAGCGAGCTAAAGAGTCAAAACCGAGATGAAACACACAGTGCATGATCAGCGATATCAGAAGGATCATCGCCTTCCTTTCTCTCTCCACAGAAGGTAGTTTATCTGCTGAGTATTTGCAGCATTTATGTTGATACTTGAGACATTTAACCGGGACAGATCCGTTCTCAATCTACAGAAATTGGTCCCTTCCAATTAAATTATTATATTGTTTGAGATTGCACAGTGTCCCGTTCCACAGCCAGTCGAAAGCTCATGTTTTTTGCAACATGAGCTGCTCAATAGAAGTTCCTCTAGGTTTGGCTTGAACTCACAACCTCGACATTGCACAGGCCTCAATCCTGTCATTAATGTACCACGTGCTAACTGATTGCACCACGAGGGCAAAGCAGCCCTCATTTCCATACAAGTTTTAAGTTGTATCATCTTGTTAGAGACACTAAGTTTTTTCAATTGAGTGGCAAGAACTGAGGTTATATGATAGTGTGCAGAAGTATTTACGTGACTGTGAAAAAGCTGGTGAAATAACCAATGCTCTGTAGTTTTGGGTTGTGTCTGGCGGGAGGTGGGGGGGTGGTTGTGATGCAAAAATGAAGCTGAGCACAGGGCCCCACTAACTGTAAATCTGCCACTGCCATGTACCCTTTAAATATAGCGCCCGGACCTTCGACCCCATGATGTAATAGCAGGAATGGTGACTTCCTGCCTGCCCCTGTCACGAAAATCAGTGAGCTTCTTGCAGAAACATATGTAATGATCTGAACAGAGCAAGATCATGCATAGTCAGCCTTCCTGCCCTCCCCAACGGAAAGCACTTCCACGCTTGCCACCGAACTTAAACTCCAGAAGTGAAGGTTCTGACCTATGTCTCCATAAAGCCACTTACGTCCTTCACAAATGCAACATAGATTCTGCTGTAGGCCAGTGTCCTTTGTTTAGCAAAAGTGACTGTTTTTGAAAAAAAGTTCTATATATACGTTCTGCTGATGACGTAAAATCACAGAATTGTTACAGCACAGAAGGTGGCCATTTGGCCCATCATGTCTGTGCTGACTCTCCAAAGGAGCAATTGACCTAGTGCCACTCCCCTGCCTTATACCGTGGCCTGCACATTCTTCCTTTTCAGATAATAATCCAATTCTCGCTTGAATGCCTTGATTGAAACTGCCTCCATCACACTCTCAGGCAGTGTATTCCAGATTCCAACCACTCACTGCTTTGATATTCGATATAACACATTTTCATAACAACTCCACTTCACAGGGGATGAAACATGACTCACAGGCATGCTTCATTACAAGGTGTCAAAAAAGAAATTAAAAATAAGAAACACATGCACACCCATTCACTCTTTAAGTCTGACTGATACAGCTATGCTCTTTAGCAATCTTGGTATCCAGGTAATTCTGGCCTGAGTTAAATTCTGGACAAAGCATCAGCTATCACATTGTTTCTCCCTGCAGTGTGGGTGACCTTTAAGTAATATGGCTGTAATAGCAAACTCCACCAAAATAGCCTGGCGTTCTGGGTTTTTAATTTTTCCACAAAGTTTAGGGGGTTGTGATTGTATATGCTAAGGTGTCCCTGTATCATGGTAGATACATACTTCAAAGTGTTTAAGAGCCAATAATAGTTCCAGGGTTTCCTTCTCCACAGTGAAATATCTCTTTTTGTGTCCATTTAATGTTTTGAAAAAGTACCCACTGGTTCTCTATGCCTGACCCATCATCTTGGAGCAGGACATCACCCATCCCCAGGTTTGTACAAAATCAGTAGCTACTTTGAAGGGCTGATTGAAGGTTGGAGTGGCCAGTACTGGTTGGTTAATTAAGATGGCTTTCAGCCTCTGAAAAGCTGCTTGGAACTCCCCTGATCACATTATCTTCAGTTTTTTCTGTAACAGTTATCTATCAGGCTTAGGCACTAGCATGACTGGGGAACACCAGCTGCTTTGTCTTGGTTCAGTCAGGTTGTTTTCCAATATGTACAGGAATTTTGCTTTCACTTGAGCCAGTTTCTCTAGATCTAGGCGATAAGAATGCTGTTTTATGAGAGAGGTCTCTCCTACATCCACATTGTGTATGTTTAGGGTTGTGTGCCCTTGTTTATCCCTAAAGACTCCTTTAAATGCTGTGAGTAGCTCTGTCAAGTGTCTTCTACGTTGTGCATTTAAAAAGGAGAGCACGGTGTCTCATCTCCCTAATAGTTCAGTGTTAGCTAACCGGACAGTAAGGGGTTCAGTTTGGGAGTTGTCCAGGCCTCCCTCAGCACCATCCTCACTATCCTTTTCATCCTCCACTATCCTTACTGCCTGACAGGCATGTGCTTGTTTATCCTCCTCCCGGCTGTGGTACTGTTTGAAAATGTTGATTTGACTCAGCCTGCTCCTTTTTCTGCGGTGTGGGGTATCAACTGAATAATTCACCTCACCTACCCTCTTCCCTACTCTACATGGGTCACTGAACCAGGCTTTCAGTGGTTCACCCTGTAAGGGTAGTAACACTAACACATGGTCCTCTGGCTGAAATGTTCAGATCTTGGCATGCTTGTATGCCCGTCTTTTCATTGCTGTCTTGTGAAGTTTTAGGTGTTTCTGGTTCACATTACAAGCTTCATGAGCCCTTCCTGGAACACTGATAAGTAATCTAAAATAGAAGATTCATCCTTTTGCTTTAAGAACCTTTCCTAAATTAGCTTCAGTGGACCCCTTACCTCATGTCTATAAATGAACCCAGAGGGACTAAAGCTGGTGGACTCATTAAGTGAATCCCAAGTGGCAAGTAGGAGAAATCCCAGGTCTTTGTCCCAGTATGGGGGGGTACTCATGGTAATATGTCCTTATCATCGTCTTGAGGCTCTGATGGTACCATTCTAAAGCCGCATGTGACTGTGGGTGGCAGGCTGAGGACTTTAGTTGGATTATATCCAGATTACTCATGACTTTCCGGGAAATTTTGGACATAGAATTGGTGCTCTGATCTGACCGGATCTCAGTTGGTAATCTGTATTGGGCAAAGAACTGGGTTAACTTCTCCACCCACTACCTTGTCAAAAATGGTTCTCAGGGTGATGGCTTTTGGAAACCAGGCGGCCATAATAATGAGAATATACTGATGCCCCTTTAAATGTTTAAAAGGGGTCCCACACAATCTACCAAAGGTAGAATGGTTCCCCAAAGGCTGGTATGGGAATCAGGGGTGCCAATTTTATCACAGATTGGGGCTTCCCCACAATCTAGCATGTGTGGCACATTTTACAGAATTGCACCATGTTCTTGAGGAGATGCTGGCTTATGTGGGTTCGAGTCTTTTGGATATCCACATACCCAGCCATCAGGATTCTGTGGGCTATCTTCAATATCTCCCAACTGAACCTGGGTAGCACCACTATCTGGTGGACAACCATCCACTCTTCATCCACCGGTCTGTGAGGGGGTCCCCACTTTCTCATCAGCACCCTATTTTTTAAATAGTAGCACTCCAGAACTCCCTCGGCTTCAGCTTCAGCTTCAGTTTGGGCCATTTGTGCATATTCTTTGTCAGCTTGCTGGGTCTCGACCAAGGAAGACCTGCTTATTACTTCCTTCGGGTCATCCAAATCTCCGAACAAAGTTTCGGATAACCAGACGGCAGAGTCTTCCATCTGAGGTCCTAATTTAGGCTCTGATGTTGAGGCTTATTTGGCCATCGGCTGGGTCACTATACAGGCAGAGAAAATGCCAGGAACGTTTTCCTTTAACTGCTCTGTATCCTTGATGTCACTTGGTCTCTCTGAGGCTACTGGAGAAGTCACTATCCTGCCAAGTCATTTCCAAGGAGCAAGTTAACCCCAACTATGGACAATCCCATGGTTACCAGCCCAGACATTAGGTCGCTCTCCGGGTACACCCAATATAAAGGAATGGCCATAAACTCTCCCCCAATACCATGCACTAAAACCTTTGCACTCAATGAACTCTATGGTGGAAAGGTCATGCCTTTCCCTAGCAAAAGGCTTTGGGTGGCCCCTGAATCCCTAAGTATGAGTATGGGTTTACCTGCCTCACTTCTTTAGACAAGAAACCCTGGTAACTCTCAGGGATCTTGTTCACCTCACATGCACCCATAGCAATGTTTTTACCAGGACCTACTACTGTGGTCAGAGCCATAGCTTTGACTGCTATTCTCTCCGTCAGGGTCCCTTTTCCTGCACTGACCTGGTTTACCCTGACAAATCCTTTGTGCTTTCCCCGTAACTTCCAGCAATTAGTGCAAAGGTGTCCTATCTTGTTGCAATGGGAGCACATAGGCTTCTGGGCATCACTCCTGCTATCAGCATCTTCCTTTTGTCTGAGGAGTGGACCACCTCACGTTCACACCTTTCCCTTCTCACCCCTGGCTGTTCACTTTCCTTTCATCCTCCCACCTTCTATCCTTCTTGGGCTCGTGGAGTTGACAGAAAAAGAGTTTCCCTCGGGGTAATGGCTTGGGACAAGCTCATTATCATCAGCCACCTTGGCTGCTTGTCTAGCTTTTGAAACTTTTTCATTCTTCATGTGTGCCCTTACAGAGATAAGGAGTGAATTTTTAGATTCTTCGAGGAGAATTACCTCTCTGAGGCTTTCATAGGTGGCTTCTAATTAAAATAGCCACATCCAGCGGTCGAAGGCAAATTGCTTGACCCTCTCAAACTCTACGTAAGTTTGCTGGGGCTGTTTTCGGAGGTTTCAATATTTCTGTCTGTAAGCTTCAGGCACTAACTGAAAACCACTGAGGATAGCCTTTTTCTGCTATCTCACAATCTGAGGTCTCCTCAGAAAGCATGGCATAAACATAAACAAAAACAAAAATACCTGGAAAAACTCAGCAGGTCTGGCAGCATTTGTTGAAGGGAGCACAGTTAACGTTCCGAGTCCGCATGACTCTTCAACAGAACTAAGAAAAAATAGAAAAGGGGTGAAATATAAGCTGGTTTAAGGGGGGGTTGGGACAAGAGAACTGGATAGAGGGTCAGTGATAGGTGGAGATAACCAAAAGATGTCACAGACAAAAGGTCAAAGAGGTGTTGAAGGTGGTGATATTATCTAAAGGAATGTGCTAATTAAGGGTAGAAAGCAGGACAAGCAAGGTGCAGATAGCCCTAGTGGGGGTGGGGTGGGGTGAAGGAATCAAAAAAGGCTAAAAGGTAGATATAAAACAATGGATGGAAATACATTTAAAAATAATGGAAATGGGTGGGAAAAGAAAAACCTATATAAATTATTGGAAAAAACAAAAAGGAGGGGGAAAAATCAGAAAAGGGGTGGGGATGGAGGAGAGAGTTCATGATCTAAAATTGTTGAACTCAATATTCAGTCCGGAAGGCTGTAAAGTGCCGAGTGTGAAGATGAGGTGCTGTTCCTCCAGTTTGCGTTGAGCTTCACTGGAACAATGCAGCAAGCCAAGGACGGACATGTGGGCATGAGAGCAGGGTGGAGTGTTGAAATGGCAAGCGACAGGGAGATCTGGGTAATGCTTGCGGACAAAACGAAGGTGTTCTGCAAAGCGGTCACCCAGTTTGGTCTTTCCAATGTAGAGGAAACCGCATTGGGAGCAACGAATGCAGTAAGTTGAGGGAAGGACAGGTGAAATGCTGCTTCACTTGAAATGAGTGTTTGGGTCCTTGGACAGTGAGGAGAGGGGAAGTAAAGGGGCAGGTGTTGCATCTTCTGCGGTTGCATGGGAAGGTGCCGTGGGAGGGGGTTGAGGTGTAGGGGGTGATGGAGGAGTGGACCAGGGTGTCACGGAGGGAATGATCCCAACGGAATGCCGCCAGGGCGGGTGAAGGGAAGATGTGTTTGGTGGTGTCATCATGCTGGAGTTGGCGGAAATGGCGGAAGATGATCCTTTGAATGCAGAGGCTGGTGGGGTGATAAGTGAGGACAAAGGGGACCCTATCATGTTTCTGGGAGGGAGAAGAAGGTGTGAGGGCGGATGCGTGGGAGATGGGCCGGACACGGTTGAGGGCCCTGTCAACTACCGTGGGTGGAAAACCTCGGTTAAGGAAGAAGGAGGACATGTCAGAGGAACTGTTTTTGAAAGTGGCATCATCAGAACAGATGTGACGGAGGCGAAGGAATTGAAAGAATGGGATGGAGTCCTTACAGGAAGCGGGGTGTGAGGAGCTGTAGTCGAGGTAGCTGTGGGAGTCGGTAGGCTTGTAATGGATATTGGTGGACAGTCTATCACCAGAAATTGAGACAGAGAGGTCAAGGAAGGGAAGGGAAGTGTCAGAGATAGACCATGTGAAAATGATGGAGGGGTGGAAATTGGAAGCAAAATTAATAAAATTTTCAAGGTCCAGACGAGAGCATGAAGTAGCACCGAAGTAATCATCGATGTACCGGAGAAAGAGTTGTGGGAGGGGGCCGGAGTAGGACTGGAACAAGCAATGCTCCACATACCCCATAAAAAGACAGGCATAGCTGGGGCCCATGCGGGTACCCATAGCCACACCTTTTATTTGCTTTTGGCATAAACATAAAGTGCTTTGCCTGTTAACCTGCTTTGCATTAGTAGCGCCATCTTTCTGCGGGCCATTTCATTTGCTTTGCTATTTTCTCAAATGAAATTAAAAATGCCTCTATGTCACTCTCCTCAAGCTTGGGATTGCTTGGGCAAATTTAAACAGCTCCGCACTTGGTCCTGAGTTTGGGCAAGTCCCTCCCTATTGGTACCTTCCTGGGTCCAGGCAGAGTCTTCCCTCTTTGTTCAAGCTGTTTTAATTGAAATTCTCTTTCTTCCCACTGTTCCTGCCTCTCTTTTTCCTTTTTTCTCTCTCCATCTCTTCTTTTCCCCCTGCCTCTATCTTCCTGCTTTTCTTTCTTTTCTTTCTCTTTTCTTAGCTGGGAATTCTAGCTCTAGCCTCTTCTGTTCCAGCCATACTTCTGCTAAAGGTGGTTTGTCTGTTTCCAGTTCAGCCCTTACCTCTGGCTCTTAATTTTCAATTTCAAGATTGTTGGCCACTAGTTTTGGAATTCCTCCCCAGTTTCCAGTTTAAATTCCATCTCCAACTACCTCGCAGCACTTTTCAATTTGTCAATGGACAATACATTTAAACTTTTCCACATTATTTCACGCTATTCTAAAAACACACTAGCCTTGAAAGTAGACATTTTAGTTGGTATGACTGAACTCCAGTGCACAAGAAACTGTACTGGCATTTTTAAATTAGGCCTGGGGATTAATTTAGATTCCACTTCTAAGTACACTCGTTTATCCGTGGGTTCAAATCCCAGATGAGCCCTCAAATATCTGTTACGACCAGATTAGGAGGGGTAAACTGATTCCTGTCTTTGTCCCACTCCTGGCTTGGTTATAACAGTTTGAATTTATAAAGGAGGTGATCTTACTAATTCAATATATATACTTAACTGTGTGTAGCTCAGTGTAAGAAATAAGCCAGCCAGGTTCCTTAAGTAAACCAGAGTTAGTTTTATTGCTGAAACTCACTTAGGCAAAGATGCAGAAATTATTAACGAAAGGTTTAAGATGACAAATATGTTCAACTACCCACTAATGCATAAACAATGCAGACACAATGCCTACCCCACCCACCCCACCCCCCTCCACCCCCATGCACAAAAAGAGATAAAACTATACTCTGATCTCATCTTAAAACTTGGCCAAGTAAAAAATGTAAAGTCAGAAAAAAAAATTAATGAATTGTCCGGATGCTTGTTTACAGTACCTGCTGGTACTTGGGTTTCTCACTTGAGCAGTCACTCTGCAGTCGTGCTGATTGATTCTCTTTTCTTTTGCAGACAGTGGTGTTGATTTTAAATCCTCCTGTAAAAACTCTCTGTTTTCAGCAATGAGGTCTTCTTGTCAGTTTTCAAATCACAAACAACTCAACTTTGATGAAAAAGGTTTCAGAAGAAAGGGAGATGGGGTACGGCTGTTATCCCTTCTGTCCCTGTGGCAGACACTCTGATTGTTAGTTCAAATCCAGTATATTTTACACCCAAGAGCTGGATCATGTGACCTCTCTCTGGTTTCAATCTGAGCTTATCTTAGCCACTGTCTCTGAGAACTCTACAGAGTCTGTTTCTCCATAAAGCAGCTTGTGTCCTTTACAAATGCATCATAGTAGCTGCTGTAGGCCAGTGTCATTTGTTTAGCAAAAGTATTCTTTTTTAAAAAAAAGTTTAATATATATATATATATGTCCAGAAGATTACATTATAAATTAATATTCTACATAACACTTCTTCATAACATCCCCCTGCCACTCTGCTCAGACAGCCAGAAAGCCCCGATTGCTGACACCCATGCTGAAAGGGTGCAGTCAGCAGCCGGAACTTTGAGGCCCTGAGCTGCTTGAGGGCATCCTCCGAGGTCATCTGCAGTTTCCTTCACTGAAAGTCAGCAGCATTCCACCAGCCATGCTGCAATCACTGAGGTAGCACTGTGTGTGTACAAAGTCTAGGACAGGAAAATCCACAGGGAAGATGGACACTAAGGGAATGTAGGTGGA
Source organism: Cetorhinus maximus (assembly GCF_964194155.1). Lineage (NCBI taxonomy): Eukaryota > Metazoa > Chordata > Chondrichthyes > Lamniformes > Cetorhinidae > Cetorhinus > Cetorhinus maximus. Next base: position 88,100,067 of record NC_135885.1, read on the forward strand.
TGATTAGTGAACTTTTGTATGCAATATAGCAGTAATTTATAAAATTAGTTTGGAATATGTATTTTGTTGTAGCTTTTGATTTTTGCATTTTGTCCAAGAGAACAATGTGATGATCGGTGACAGAGGAGAGCTAAGACGTTTGGAACATTTGGCAAATAAGGAATTGGGGCTGAAGTTACTAACATCACACTTGATTTATTTCTTCACAAACAGCCTGGGCAGGAAAGGGCAGCCTAGGCTGCTGCCTCCATTCCTCCTTCTCCGCTTTCACTTCCTCCTCCTCCTCCTTGTGCTCCTCCTCCTCAGCTTCTCACCTGATGGTTGCCAAGGGCAGTTGCCTTATGATGGCAAAATTGTGCAGCATGCAGCCTTTCACCACAAATCTTGAGACCCACTCGTCCAATTACTACAGGTTTCCTCCAAACAGATCTAGGCAGCAGAATCATTGCTTCAGCATGCTAATGGTCTATTCTATCATATTTCTTATAGGAGCATTGTTCTCATTATATTGCACTCTGCAGTCATGAGCCACGTCATTGATCATTGTCATCCAGTAGCCACCTTTGGTTTTCCATGGTGGCTAAAATACAGCTGTCACAGCCAACTGCTGCAGAATTGATGCTTCATGACTGCTGTCAAAACACTGGGAATTGAAATACTGCCAATGATCACACACCAGCTGCACATCTGAATACACTGAGTGAATATGGCCTTCTGCTGAGAGCCCTTCTCCTGGCCTTCTCCTCCTTCTTCTAACATCTTGTCCTGCTTTGCATGACCTTTGCTCGTTTTTCCAGTCATGTGCAATTCCAGGAGGAACACCTACCAATGCTCCCGTGTCCAAGAGCAATGGTTTGTGCAGAGACCTTGAAGTTACCAAAAGGTCCTTCAGCACCTGCCACACCACTCCATGTAGACATTTAAAAGTTTAAACAAGTATGAAATACACCAAAAATGTGTAGAATTGCTGTAATAAACCAGCAACTTGCCGGCCTGCAAATAGCAATGGTGGCAGAGGAAGGGGCGGGGGCATGCGGTGGTATTCATGTTATTTAATGTTGTGTTCAGTTGTGAGAGAATAAGAGGGGGTGTTAACCAATGCATAGAGCTCCAAAATGGCAATGTTGCTGCTGTGCATGATCGATAATCTGCTTGCTCTGCATACTTCTGATGGATGTTAAGTGCATGCGTTTTTACCAAGATGGAGTCAGTTATGTTTACATCAATAGCCTGCACGCATGCCACGGATGCCATTTTGGAACCTAAGGAGCCTCTTGGTCAATTTTGGCCCCTGGTTCTCTGTCTTTTCTATTGAGAGTATATTCAAATTCTTTATTTTCCCTCCCAAAATGTATTATCTTGCAAGGATAGAGCATGAATACAGGTGCACAATTACTCATGAATACAAAAGAATATTTTGGTTGTTTAGCAGAGAGGAGTCTTTGGAGTGCTGAAATGGCCCCAATATTTACTAAGAGGATCTGGTAATTATGGTTTTATCTAATGTGTAATATACCCTTAAGAAGAATGTTATAAAGGGAGATCACATGATCTTTAGTAACCAATAGAAGAGTAGCGTGGGCTACCTCTGTAGTTAGTAGCCAGTAGTATGGAGATAGGGTTTGAAGTGAAAACACACATGTAGTTGCTGCTGAGTACCTTTGTAAATAAACAAAATGTTTTCCACCTAAGAATTGTCTGCTGATCAACTCTATCTATAGTACCAACTCAATCACCAGTTACAAGTGTACAATGAGGATCCATGGGACCCAATGAACTGGTGATGGGGATAAAACAAGTTAACGGAAGAAATCAAGAGAAATGAAATTGGGCTGTACCTCGCACAGTAATTGTAAGTAGAAGTTCCGTTCAAATTGAAGAAATAACACCCTTTCAGCATGCTGCAATTTGGAAGAATTTATCCTTTCAATCCAGCCATGGACGATTGGTCTCATTACATTGAACGCTTCGTTTTCATTTTCCAAACCAACGAGATTACGGGGGAAGAGAAGAGGCGAGCAATCCTCTTATCTACATGTGGGAATAAAGCCTACGGCTTGATTCAAAGTTTTACAGCACCCAGTGCCCCAGATTTGAAAGACTGATGAATTTGTGGACCTCATAAAGGGTCATTACCAGCCAAAACCCCCCGGTAATGATGCAATGGTTTGAGTTTAGCTTGAGAAATAGAGTCTTGGGGGAGTCAGTTACATGTTATGTGGCAAGTTTGAAGAAGCTAACGGAACACTGTGAGTTGGTACATCTCTAAACGACATGCTCAGAGATCGTTTAGTGTGCAGTATAAATGAGAACACAATTCAGAAGAGATTATTATCCGAAACAAATTTTGAATTTAAGAAGGCACTAGAGATAGCACTGGCCATGAAAGCGCAGTAAGAGATTCAAAAGCCATACACACAGGGAATGCAAAATGGTGCCATCCTCCACACTAGGTGGCAAACCCCAGCCAAAAAGGTCTTGGAAATGCAAGACTCTGCCGAGTCACGGGAAACAGTCCCACACAGGCCGGAAAATAAGAAAGAATGACTTAGCAGTGAAGACAAAGAATAATCTCAGTAGAGGTGGAAACAAGTAGTCTTCTAATGATTGGAGGTTCAAAAAAATCTAATGTTTTTATTGTGATAGAAATGGACACATAATGAGACAGTGCAAGGCAAGATTCAGGAAGACTTTTAAACAAAAGAAAAAACCCCGTGAGATTTATAATGTAGAAGAGCCTGAAGCAACAAATTCATATATTTATTCATTGTTTAATTTGAAGGTTGGAAAGACAGAACCAATATTTGTAACAGTGAAAGTAAATGGCAGGCCTGTTAGAATGGAAGTGGACATGGGAGCTTCCACTGCAGCAATTGGACAACATACTTTCAGATATCTGAATACTGGGGAACATTAATTAAACTTAGAAGAAACTGATTCCAAGCTACACATATGAAGACATTCAAGTAAAAGGTATAAGCAGAGTAACTGTCCATTATGGAAGCCCATCAGTAAAGCTACCAGTGTTGGCATTGAGAGGCAGAGGACCAAGCCTCCTAAGGCGAAACTGGCTAAGGGAAATCAGCCTTGAGTGGCCACTGAGATTCCAAAAGGAAGCTCGAAGCATTTCTGTTTTGGGAAAGGAGTATGTAAGGGCTAAACAACCTGAAGAAATGCAGGCTGTCTTAAGTTAAAACATGGTAGAACAGCAGAAGGAACTCGAAGAGACCCTGCTTAATGACAGAGTTTGAGACGAGGTGAGCAACCTTTGGAAGGAAAAAGAAAACCTGCAGAAAGACCTTCACACAATACAAGATTCCCTCAGGTCTAAGTTTGTACCTCTGGAAAAGTATGAAAATAAACAGAAAGAATTCAACACTTCTCTGAATAAACTGAAGCATGAGTTGGCAGAGAAGACACAATAATATTCAATTTTCCAGGAGGCAGCAAACAAATACAAAAAAGAGATGGGAGAGCTGAAGAATCAGCTAGATGAAGCCAAAGAGGCTTTGTAGGCAAAAGTTTCAGAATTTCCTAAGAAGCAGACAGATGATGAAATTTTGGGAAACTCAACCACCAAGCTCGCCCAAGTCAAGCTTGCATCTGAGAATAGTCTGGGCCAATATTGGAGTCGAAAAGAAGGCAGAGATTAAAGTCTGTACTAGAAAGAAGAAGGCACTTAGAAAGAAGACACAGAAACACAAATAAGACTTCAATTTTGGCAGCATATGAATACACTTTCGTACGTAGGCCTGGAAATCAAATTGCAAATGCCAATGCACTTAGTTGTTTGCCTTTACAAGAAAATGATGAGGAAGTTCCAATTCCACAGGAACTTGTTTTACTGTTAAATTTCTTAGATTCCTTGCTGGTATGCTACTCGACAGATCAGAAACTGGGCAAGTAGGGACCCAGTCCTATCTCAAGTACGAAAACAATTGCCACATGGTTGGTCACAAGAGCCCGTATCTCATGAAATGAAACCGTACTTCAACAGAGGACATGAAATAACCAGCCAGAATGGTATTGTGTTGTGGGGAGCACGAGTGATAGTTCCTCCAAAGGGAGGAGAACCACTGTTAATTGAACCACATAGTGCACATCCAGGAATATCCCAAATAAAGACCATAGCATGCAGCTACCTATGGTGGCCTGGGATAGATGGCAAAATAGAGAGTTTAGTGAAGAATTGTGCAGGATATCAGCAACTGCAAAAGCTGCCTTCAACAGCTCCATTACACCCTTGGGAGTAGCCAGGGTGTGAATACACATCGACTATATGGGATCTTTCATGGGAAAAATGTTTCTGCTCATTGTTGATGCCCACTCAAAATGGATGGACATATATGAGGTGAATCACCAACGTCTTCTACTACAATTGAGAAGCTATGTCAAAGTTTGCCATTAACAGACTACCAGAAGTAATCGTTTCCGATAACAGCACGCCATTTATAGTTTATCATAATGGTTTATCAGCCTCAGTGGTATCACTCAAGTAAAAACTACACCGTACCACTCTTCTTCAAATGGACTGGCCGATAGGGCAGTTCAAACATTCAAGGCAGGCATGAGAAAGCTAACTGGAGATTCCTTAGCAACCAAGCTAGCACCTTTCTTTTTCATTATAGGACCACCCTTCATACAACAACAGGTGTCACGCCTGCAGAGTTATTGATGAAACGCCATCTCAGGATGAGATTGAGCTTAATAATGCAAAATTTAGGGGGGAATGTAGAAAGGAGTCAGAGAAGTCAGAAAACTAGACACGACTGGTAGAGTCATGAGAGGAAATTTACTGTGGGAGAGACGGTATACATGAAGAATTATGGGGAAGGACCAAAGTGGTTACCGGGTGAAATAAGTGCAGTGACTGGACCTCTATCTTACCATGTGGAGGTGGAAGGCCGAATCATACAAAGACATGTGGATCATCTAAGGAAGAGAGAAACAAATCACCAAGAAATGATTCCGCCAGTGTTCATGGCCGGGTCAACATTTCCTGTTGAAAGAACTCAACCTAGTACAGGCATGCTTGATATGTCTAATGTTACTGTAAGAGTTGAGGATATAGAACTGCAGGTGCCCACTGAATCACCTGATGTTCAGGCAACTCCAGATAAGGAGGTTCCTGACAAAGCATCTGAAGTTGTAGTGCTGAGACGTTCTATACACATAAGGAAACCCCCAGAAAGACTGAACTTGTAAATTACTTACCGGTGTAAATATTTTTCTGTCTTGAGAAAATTGTACTTGTAAATACAAAAGGTATTTCCAAGTAAAGGGGGAGGGATGTGGTAATTATGATTTTATCTAATGTGTAATATACCTTTAAGAAGAATGTTATAAAGGGAGATCACATGATCTTTAGTAACTAATAGAAGAGTAGTGCAGGTTACCTCTGTAGTTAGTAGTATTGAGATAGGGTTTACAGTGAAAGCACACATGTTAGTTGCTGCTGAGTATCTTTGTAGATAAACATCTTTTCCACCTAAGAATTGTCTGCTGATCAACTCCATCAATAGTACCAACTCAGCCACCACTTACAACAGGCATGTGACAAGGATCCACGGGATTTAACAGAGGGATTTACAAATGGAGGAGGAGGGAATGTTCAGCAGCCTTGAATGCCACAGAAGGAACAGTATGTGTGGGTGCTTTTTAAACAGGTTCCCTATCTGTAAGCCAGTCTCATTAACGGGCTTGGTGCTCTATTGACAGGAAATACTCCGGAAGAGTTTTCAGCCCAGGAGCAGGTTGGTTTCTTGTTCCTTGGGGTTGAGAGATCCTGGTGTAGGGTGTTGGGTACAGTGTGATTTGAAGGGTCAGGGGATAATCAAGGGGTGGAGAGTCAGAGAGCGATTTGGAGCGGGGTCATTGATTCTGCAGATGTTGATCATGTAGAGTGGGAAATGGGTTTTCTTGGTGAGGTGGGGGGAATTACTCTAGCTCCTCCTGGTCCACAAGCAATGCTGCAAAAACATTTACCTGTTCCTTTAGCCATTGGGTTTCCTGAGGCCCAGGAAGCTTGGCCAACCAGTGTTAAAGCTAGAAGAAAGATAAAATCTGAGGCTCACAGCATTATTTAAATATGTATTATAAAACCTCCTGGGACCTGTTGGTGACCAACCCCCTTGTCCTGCCTCCAATAAAACTGAAAACTGATTGGGTTCAGGTTTGAAACGTTATCATTTTCTTTCTTTTTAATTTTTTTTTCATTTGTTTGAATTGTTTTTTTATCTCTCAGAATAGGCAGGGAGCAGCAGCAATTGCTTAGGATTCAGTGTTTGAACTTCAATTATATTAAGATTTCCAGCCCTCTGAAGTGAGATTTTACATTCACTTACTGAATCTTACTCAGCAAGAAAGAGACAATTATAATTATATTGTCACCGCTTGACAAAGTTCCACTCTGCATTGAGTTTCTGAATTCTCATTAATTATGCAAAATTAGAACACTGGCAGTGCCAACACTTAACCTTGGATTACCCCACCTAGTACTACACCGCACCTGTGCCCACACACTCAAAATAACACTTCTATTGTGCACATTTTGTCTTCTACCTTTTAGTGAATTTCTTATTCATTCCCAGTGTTTATCATGAATCCCTACAATTTTGTGTTTAACTCCAAAATTCCTCCGAATGAAGAAAATTAGTTAAAGGTAGAGTTGGTAACGAACTAGGAGGCCCAGATTAATCAGAGGAGGCATCCAGGAAATTACAGAATGAGTTGGATAAAATGTCTAAATGAACATATATACTGCATGTCCAGCTGGTCGGTGTGATGAATCTAGTGTGTGTCTGAAGAGAGTTAGCATGATTCCTGCTTTTTGTGTGCTAATTTGCTTCTCATTTTCAGCCTACACTGCTGACTACCAGCAATGCCAAATGAGTAAGCTTCTCTGGGTCAGTACATAGCTTCTCCATTGGCAGGTCCTCAGCTGTGCCTCCTCATGATGACTTATGGAAACTGGGTCCCTCATGGCCCCAGGCTAAAGTTTCAGGGAATTCAGAGGAGGTTTAGCCCCCAGACACGCAGTGTGCAGGCTCACCGGCATGTGGACACACCCTGGCGCTCATGAACCAAACTCCCAGCTATGGGCAAACAACTGCACTGCCTTATGGATACCTCTGGAGAGCTGGAAGCTAAGGGAGTAAACCCTGACAAATAATCTGGAAGGCAGCTCAAAGGCAGGCTGATGTCTAAATATGTCACCTTTCCAGCAACTCCTGAAACCAAGCTGGTGTCAAACATAGCACTTTGCTTTCCTTTGGATCAATCAGGGGGGTCGAGAAGGGGACCCTGATTGACATTTGGGCAGCCCAGAGTCTCCAGGAGAGGACACTCCAGTTTCGCTGCAGAGCCTTAACACAGCATAGGAAACAGCAGTTATGAGCAATAAGCCAAACTTGTCATAGAAAATGGGTGCTACTGGCTGTCTCCAATGGTGTGAGAAACCATCATGTCCCACTGGTCAGCTACTGCCCACCTCAAATTGGGCAGTCCCCAACTAGTAAAGTGCTGACCTGCCATGATCTACCTGCTTCAATGGGTTATTGGAGCTAAGAGTCTCTACTCAACAAATGGACTGAATCCATCACACCAGGTAAACAAACAAAAAGAAAGAAAATGCCAACTCCCCAGTCGGCAAGTTGGAACATCAGGAGTATGTTCAGGAAATTGACAGATGACTTGCAGCTGGTTGATAACGCACACAGGACAGCTGTGATTGATATGGAATTTGATAGGCTGAACATTGGCATAGCTTCTCTACAAGACACAAGATTCGTCTAGAGCGGATCTCTTAAAGAAAAACATTAAACATTCATCTGGCAAGGAAGAGTTCAAGCATGTGAGCAGAGTGTAGGATTCGCTGTAAGTGTAGTACTTACTGCTCCTGATGTTAGAATCTCTCACAATTGTTCAGAATGTGTTCTTTTCATCCGCATCTCAACTCAAACAGGGCCAATTAATCTCATGAGTATCTATGCTCCAATGCTGTACTCCACTACAAAGGTGAAAGGCCAGCTCTACGAGGGACTTGAAACTACTGTCATCAGAATCCTTAAGTCAAAACATCTTTATCTACTGGGGGATTTCAACACAAGAGTGGGAGTGGACAATGAGGCATGGCCTTCCTGCCTTGGACATCATGGCTTGGGAAAGATAGGTGAGAACTGTTATGATCCCAACTGATGTTCCTACTGGACAAGTCGAATCCCAGTTTGATAGATCCTAACTTTTATTTTTTGTTTAGAAAAATGGAGGGCAGCTACTGAACAGAGACACAGGAGTCAGCTGATGATCTTTTAACAAAAGAATAAAACATTTATTAAACAAGGAAAGATTAACTATATTACAATACTCCTTTACCCGCAACTATACCTTTACAGATATATACAGATTCGTAAGGATAACTCAAGTTATAAAAGCTATCTTATGCTCACATGATCGCGGTAAGTGCACAGTCCATGTAAATCAATAGATGACCTGTGGTCAGGTACACCACACTCTGAAACCAAATGACAGATGCCACCCCAAACAAATGCTATGGATCCCTCACCAACTCCCCCAAGACGCTTGTCACACCGTGAGCCAATTGGTCTCACTGAACTCCATATTTCACATGAGGGTTTCCAATCTCCACTGTCGATAAACCCACTTTGGAATCCTCTCCCAAACGATGTTTACTCTCATACACTTTCCACAAGGGTCCGTTTCTAGGGTTTCAAACACTCCAATCTCCTGGGTTGCCACGATTTCCGATCTTCCTCTCTCCTGGGTCACCACGTGCCTTCACTTTGCCTTCCATACACTCTCTCTCATATACTTAGCCATGCCAACAGAACACCACTGCTTTACATGCCCAGAGTAAAGAGCTACAGACCTTCGGCTGTCTGGTTGGATCTTCTGACTTCTCACAAGCCCATTTTGCTTCAAATCTGCGTCCTGCAGCTTTCTCGCTTTATGCTTGGAGCCTTTCTCTGCTCCTCACACTTAACTTCACTTAACAGGGCCTTTTTCAGATCCCTGTCCTTGTCCTTTAACTTAACTTAAAGAGCTTCTTGGGCCTGCTCCCTACAGTTCCCTCTCCCTGCTGACAACTTGGTATCTCCCTTGAGATCCAGAACTTACTTGACATTTACTGTTACTTTAACTTCAGAGCAACTCATCTAAGATTCTTAGACTTATTCTCCTCAGCAGTCTGCTAGTATGTCAGCTAGAGAGAGACTTAAACTGCTCACTTGACCTGAGAGCAGAATGACCAACTGAACTCAAACTGCTTTCGGTTTCTTTGTGCCTGTGTGGGGCTTCTCTCTCTGGACAACTGCACAGTTTTTCCACCTTGTTTGTTTGAGAGTCGTAAACCTCATTAAAATGCATGCATCTTTTAAAGTGAAACTAAAACTCAAGTTCTCCCTTTCTTAACACACACACATAAAGAAACACAAACTAAACTTAAACTTAAGGACATCCCTTATTCCTAACACACACAAATATGCATATAACTTAATTAAATTATCTCGAGTTCCTAACAGAACAGACAGAGACTAATTGAGCTTTACTGCTACTACGAGCTTTGTGTGACACTTTCTTTCAGAACAAACCATGCCACAAGCTGTTCCGGAGACATACAAGGTCAGAGCACTGGCACCATCTGAACTTGATCATGACCAGACATGACTTTTTTAACAGCTTTCTCAATACACACAGCTACCACAGTACTATCTGTGATACAGATCAATCCCTGGTATGACGCAGGCCATCAGATCCAGGGGACTTGTCAGGCTTTAGTCCTATCAGTTTCACTAATATTTTTATCTAGTGATAGCGATTGTTTTAAGTTCCTCTCTCTCTTTTGCACCTTGATTTTCTACTATTCTTGGGATGCTTTTAGTGTCTTCTACCATGAAGACAGATTTTTAAAAAACTTGTTCAATGTCTCTGCCATTTCCTTGTTCCCCATTGTTAATTTTCCAGTCTTATCCTCTAAGGGATCAATATTTACCTTAGCTACTCTCTTCCTTTTTATATACTGTTAGAGGCTATTACAGTCCATTTTTATATTACTTGCTAGTTTACTTTCATATTCCAATATATCCCTCTTTATTCTTTTTTTTTTAGTCATCCTTTGTTGGTTTCTAAAATTTTCCCAGTCTTCTGGCCTATCACTAATCTTTGCAGCATTGTACCACTTTTCTTTCAATTTGTTGCCATCCTTAACTTCCTCAGTTAACCAGTTCCTCAGTTCATAATTCTTGTAGAGTCTTTCTTTCCCAATGTAATATATCTTTGTTGAGTGATATGAAATATTGCCTTAAATGTCTGCTGCTGCTTAGCCACCTTTTAACCTATATTCCAAAGTCCACTTTAGCCAACTCTGTCTTTATGTTTTTGCATTGCCTTTATTTAAGTTTAAGATACTAGTTTCAGATGCAGGTTTCTCACCCTCAAATTGAATATGAAATTCTATCATGTTTTGATCACTCTTAGTTATTATGAAATCATTAATTAATCCTGTCTCATTACACATTACCAGATCTAAAATAGTCTGTTTCCTGGTTGGGCCCATATTATTCTAAGAAATTATCTTGAATACACTCAATGAATTCATCCTCAAGGCTACCTTTGTCAGTTCGATTTGTCCATTCATTACGAGGATTGAAATCACCCTTAATTATTTGAGTACCTGTCTTCCAAGTCCCCATTATTTCTTGATTTATACCCTGTCCTACAGTGTAGCTACTGTTAGGAGGCCTATAAACTACTCCCACCACAGTGACTTTTTTCCCTTGCTATTTAACCGCACCCAAACAGATTCTACATCTTGATCTTCCAAGCCAAGATCAGTGTTCACCACTGTACTGATCTCATCCTTTACTAACAGAGTTACTTCATCCCTTATTCAATTTTTCCTAGTTTCCAAAATATCAAATATCCTTGGCTATTCAGTTTCCAGCCTTGGTCATTCTGCAGCCATGGACAGATTTTCATCTCCCAGTGGAGGTGAATTCATCATAGGGCTCTCTCCTAGTAAGTTAACCATTACATTGACCACCATCAAAATCTAATTTGAAATGGAGAGGACACCTGTTCCTTCATCTCCCAATAGAGGTGAAAATCAGATTGCGAAACACTGAACATTGTTTTTCTAGCCAAAATAAAACTATTTTCCTCTGCCTTCCTGACCCCATGCCTTTTTTTGTGAGGCCTGTTTGCGGGTTGGGAATTACTTGGATGCAAAATGCACATGCAACTCCTTTGAAGTCTGGGTTCCCATCGTGGTGACCACAAGAAAATTGTATTTCCTCCTGCACACTATTTTTGTGTGCTGGTGTGAGGTTTTGGAAGCCCTTAAAAAAAAAATCCTCCTTGGAGAGTTAATCACAACTGGGTACATCTGCTGAGGAGTCTGGAATATTCTTAAAGGTAAGTGTAACATGTATTGACACCTTTAGATGTCACTATTAGATGCTGCATTGTAACATAGAACCATAGAACACTACAGCACAGAAACCAGGCCATTCGGCCCCTCTAGTCTGTGCCGAAATATTATTCCGCTAGTCCCATTGACCTGCACCTAGTCTATAACCCTCCAGACCTCTCCCATCCATGTATCTATCCAATTTATTCTTAAAACTTAAGAGGGAGCCCGCATTTACCACATCAGATGGTAGCTCGTTCCACACTCTCACCACTCTCTGAGTGAAGAGGTTTCCCCTAATGTTCCCCCTAAACCTGTCCCCTTTCACCCTAAAGCCATGTCCTCTCGTGTTTATCTTTCCTAATCTATGTGGAAAGAGCCTACTCGCATTTACTCTGTCTATACCCCTCATAATTTTGTAAACTTCTATCAAATCTCCCCTCATTCTTCTACGCTCCAAGGAATAAAGTCCTAACCTATTTAATCTTTCCCTGTAACTCAACTCCTTAAGACCCGGCAACATCCCTGTAAATCTTCTCTGCACTCTCTCAATCTTACTGATATCCTTCCTGTAGTTAGGCAACCAGAACTGCACACAATACTCCAAAGTTGGCCTCACCAATGTGTTATACAACCTCACCATAACATCCCAACTCCTATACTCAATACTTTGATTTATGAAGGCCAGTATGCCAAAAGCTTTCTTTACAACCTTGTCTACCTGTGACACCACTTTCAGGGAATTATGTATCTGAACTCCCAGATCCCTTTGTTCCTCCGCACTCCTCAGTGCCCTACCATTTACTGTGTATGTCCTACCTTGGTTTGACCTTCCAAAATGTAACACCTCACACTTTTCTGCATTAAATTCCAACTGCCATTTTTCCAGTTGGTCCAGATCTCTCTGCAAGCTTTGAAAGCCTTCCTCGCTGTCCACAACACCTCCAATCTTAGTGTCATCAGCAAACTTGCTGATCCAATTCACCACATTATCATCCAAATCATTGATATAGACAACAAACAACAATGGTCCCATCACAGATCCCTGAGGCACACCACTAGTCACAGACCTCCAATCTGAGAAGCAATCATCCACCACCACTCTCTGTCTTCTCCCACACAGCCAATTTCGAATCCAGTTTACAACCTCTCCATGGATACCAAGTGTCTGAACCTTCTGAACTAACTTCCCATGTGGGACCTTGCAAAAAAACGGGGATACCTTTTTCACAGGCAGAACCACCAAACATGATAAGGAAAGTTTTCTAATTCATATTCTACATTTTTAATGCATTGTCGCATTTCCTCCAATGGAAAAAGTACTGTGATGCATGTCAACATTTACACAATGGTGGTCAATGTAATGGTTAACTTACTAGGAGAGAACCATATGATGAATGGTTATATTAAAAACACACCTATGTGTTATAATTAATTAATTAATTAATTAATTAATTAATTAATAAAATAAAATAAAATAATAAAAATAACACTTTTTGAAAGGTTAAAAAAAAACTGAGCACCTGCTTCCCTCCAATGATTGACAGGAAAATCTAATTTGAAATGGAGAGGACACCTGTTCCTTCAATTTTGAGCTATTTTAGTTGCCATAACTTTTGAAATTTTAAAGTCAACATTGGATTATACGAAGGATCAGCGCAGAGCCACTTCCTCTTCCTGATTGCCATTAATGGACTAATTAGCAAGTGAGATGGAAAATGCCTTCGTCAATGATGTTCACAGATGACATTGAGCTATGTGGTGGGGGTGATGAGAACGTGACCGAGAGTCTGGGGAGCTGGAGAAAAGCACTAAAGATAGGGGTATGAAGATCAGTAGAGCAAAGACTCAATTTATGGACTGTCATTTTGAGTCTAGGGAAGAGGATCAGAATGAAGGTGTAAAAATTATGGGTGAAGATTTGGAGAAAGTGTAGTTTCAAATATCTGGGGTCAGTGGTGGCAGAAGATGGAAATATGAAAATGGAACTTAAGCAGTGGATTAGCTCCATTTGGAGTAACTGGAAAAAATGCAGTAGAGTGTTATGTGATAGAAACTGAAAGGAAGAATCTACAAGGCAGTTGTGAGAATGGATTTGCTATATAGTGCAGAAACATGAGCAACATCAAGGAGAGAATAACAACTACTGGTTACTAATGGAATGCAGATGCTGAGATGGATTGTGGAGTAAAAAGAAAGGTCAAAATCAGGAACCAGCACATCAGGAGTCAGTGAATATTGTGTGACCATAGAAGAAAATAGTCAAAAAAGATTGAAATGGTATGGTCATCTGTTACAGGGAGAGAATATATGTAGTGAGGCGAGTGATGGAGATGGGACTGCCAGGAAGGAGGAGAAGAGTAAGGCCTAAGACCGGATGGAAATATACGGCAAGGAGTGAGATAAACACACCAGGACAGGAAGAGGGATGGATGATTGACAGAAGGAGATAGAGAAGGGTGATCAACCAGCATTGTGGTGATCTCAAGGAAAATGGCAGATGCTGAAATATGAAGAAGAAGGAGAAGAAGAAGAAGAAGCTATGATAATGTTTTGAGAGCTGCGGCTTATGAATGCTTGGCTGAGTTCCAAAAAAAACTTATAGAGTACTCAATTCTGTTGACACAACTGTTCAGGGGAATGACTGACAGTTTTACAATATTGTAATAACATACTTTGATGTGGTTTTAGAGTACATGGTTGTTTGTTTGCACAGCCTAATGGCCACTTAAAGGGTTAACTTTTTTTCCAATGGATAAGGTTTTTTTGCAGTATCAATTACAAATCTTTGATTTAGAGTTTTATTACATTGTCACAGGTTTACTTCTTTTACACGTGCATTTAAAATAATTTCCATTGCTGCTGCATGGCTCCTGAGGACTATACTATGCATTGTAGATACTGAGTGAGTGGCTATGGGGGATACACTGGGGGCATGAGGGATCAGAGAGGAATGGAGGTGGCATGGGTCATTGAGGGGAATGGAGTGGTATGGGTTTGGGTGGGGATGAAGGACCTAGGGGTGGGTTTTAGGGGATCCTTGTGTTTTGAGAGCTAGGCTGCTGTGTTGGATAATGGAGATGGGCCTTTTACCCAACCTGCTTCTGCACCCGCAATCTGCATTCCATTGCGGCTTGCAAACTGCATTGCAAACCTGAACCCTGATAAAACAAAAATCCAAAAAGTTATGCATAGGTCGATTGTGCAGCTTGGAAGCTGCAAAAGTGTGCAAGTCACATTTTCCCAAACCTACATGAAAATCTGGGCTCATGTCTCTGTAATAGCAATCATACCCATTTATTTCTATTTCTGTGCCATCAGTTCATCCATCTAAATTTACCTATCACCTTCTCAAGGGCAATTAGGATTGGGCAACAAATGCTGGCCTTGTGAATGGCACTCACATCTCATGAAAATAATTTTTAAGAAAGAATGCATTCAGATAAAGAGCCTTTAATTTTGTCTTTTTACCATTTCCCTACTCTGATCCAATTTCCTGGTGCACTCATTTGTTTGTACAATCTACCCCTTCCAACACATTTTGGTTATCACTACCCTGCACTATTGCCTTGTCTTTTCTCTTTAACTTTCTAAATTTCCACTCATCTGGACCGTCCACCCCCACCCCCACCCCAGTATTTAGTTTAAAGCACTCTCTACAGCCCTATTTATTTGATTTGCCAGGGCACTGATTCCAATGTAGTTCAAGTGAAGCCTGTCCAAATGGAACTGCTACCTCTTTCCCTAGTCGTGATATTACAAATTGAAACCCATTTCTCCCATACCAATGTTTGAACTCTCTGATCTTATTTACCCTATACCAATTTGCTAGTGACTCAGGTAGTAATCCAGAGGTTATTACCCTTTGATTCTGCTTTTTAAATTAGCCCTTATCTGCTCATACTAGTTAGCAGAACCTCTTTCTTAGTCCCATCTATTTGTTGGTACTCACGTGGACCACGATAACTGGATCCTTCCCCTCCTATTCCAAGTTTCTCTCTAGCATCGAGGAGATGTTCTAACCCTGGTGCCAGACAGGCAACACAGCTTTTGGGATTCACGCTCCCTCTAGGCAATTGTTCGGCACTGGGAACCATCCGAAAATACAATTTAAAATGCTAACTTAGGATGGTTCCGACATGATTACACCAATAGTTACCCAGAAAAAGTTAGAAGAATTAAAACCTCTTCTAACTTCTGGGTAATGAGTGTAAAGACCCAGACTGAACCCCCGTGTGACTCCCCAACACCCCCACCCCTGACTAACCAGCCCCCTACGGTATTCCCCATCACCCGATCTCCCATGGGATGCCCCCCACGCGCATGGAACTCCTCACCCGACTGTCCCCCCAACCCCCCATGGGCCCAACTCTCACCTCCTAACCCGATCGGACCCCCCCCCAACCGATGTCTGACCCCCCCAGCCCCCTAAAATTCCAACCCCCCCACTACCCGAATGTCCGACACCCCCCACTCCCTGAATGTCTGACCCCCCCTCACACCCCCGAATGTCCGACACCCCCCACAACCCCGAATGTCTGACACCCCCACACCCATCAAATGTCCAAGCACCCCACTCCCCCAAATGCCCAACCCCCCGTGAATGTCTGACACCACTGTACTCCCGAATGTCCGAACCCCACAACAGCCTCCGAATGTCCGACCCCACCACACCTCCCGGATGTCTGAGCCCTCACACCCTGAATGTCTGACTCCCCAACATCCCTGAATGTCCGACCCCACCCCCCACCCACTCCCGATGTCGAGCCCCTACCGAACGTCCGATCCTCCCAATGTCCAAAACCTTCCCTCCATCTCCACCCAACCTCCGAACACCTCTAGCCCCCAAAATCCTATCCCTGGCCTGTCAATTTCAATCGGATCTTTAAACTTACCTGCTTTATGGCAGCTAGTTCAGTAAAAAATGGGGCATGTTCCTCATTCAATTCGGCGGTGCTGGGCTGTGACGCTGTGCTTCACAGATAGCTGCCTACCTAGGTCTCATCCGGTCTGAGTCAGAAGGTCGGGTGAGACAGGCATGGAAGAAATTTGGCGTAGGTAAGTGGGCACAGGGTGGCAATCTGATGCTGATTATCTTTAGGGGGAAGTTACAACCATTAAGAAGTTTAACTAGTTAAGTTTTAAATTTGATACAGTACTTATATTTCCCTTTCTAGCTTAAATTACCACCCTAGTTTTAGAGGGAAAAAACTGTAAAGCTCACCAGCCAATCACCAACCTGCTCACCTAATTAATGCCTCCAGACCTCAGCTCTCAGGTCTTGCCAGCACCCTCATTTGGACCACTCCTTGTCTTGCAAAGGATCAGAACATCACCTCATCCCTCACTGCACTGAATTCCCTCACTCACTAAATTCCCAAGTATTCTGTTGAGATTACTCGGTCGAGCTGATCTCCATGCTACTTACTATTACCTCCTATTTCACTTTAAAAAGTGGTAGTGCTACACAACATGATAAAGGGTATCTTCAATGTGAAGACAGAACATTGTCTCCACAATAACTGTGCGATAGGAAACAATACTATCATGGCCAGATGCATCTGCAACAGGTAGATTGGTGAGGATGAAGTCAAGTAGTTTTCTCCCTCATGTTTGTTCTCTCACCACTTACCAAAAGTTCAGTCTGGCAGATAGAACTTGGCCATCTCCATCAGTAATTATGCTACTGAGCCACTCTTGGCGATGGACATTGAAATCTCCCACACTTTCTGTGCCCTTGCTACCTTCAGTGCTTCTTCCACGTGGTATTCAACAAGCGGAGCACTGATTCATCAGTTGTGGTTGGGCAGTGGATGGCAATCAGCAGGAAGTTTCCTTGCTTATGTTTGACTTGATACCATGAAATTTCATGGGGTCCAGTGTGCATGTAGAGGGCTCCAAAGGCCATTCCCTTCCTGTTTAATACTGTGCTGTCTAGCCACCTCTGGTGAGTCTGTTCAGTGGCACTGAACATACCCCAGCAATGGAGGAATCTGGGAAAGGTAAGATTCTTTGAGTATGACTACGTCAGGCCGTTGCTTGACTAGTCTGTGGGATAGTTCTCCCAATTTTGGCATAGGTCCCCAGATATCCTTGAGGAAGACTTTGTAGAGTCAATTAAGCAGGGTGTCCCTTTGTCGTAACAGGTGTCTAAGTTACTCTTATTAGACTTTTCTGTAGTGGTTTGATACAACTGAGTGGCTTGCTAGGCAATTTCAGAGGGAAGTTAACAGTCAACCACTTTGCGTTTGGTCTCCCCAATGTAGAGGAGGTCACATTGTGAACAGTGAAAAATTGCATTTATATAGCACATTTCATGGTGACTTGATATCTCAAACTGCTTTACAGTCAACAAAGTACTTATTTTTAAGTCCAGTTACTATTTGTAATGCAGGAAACATGGCAGCCAACTTGTACATAGCAAGCTTCCACAACAACAATGTGATAATAACCAGTGACAATCTATTTTTGTGATGTTTATTGAGATAATTATTAGGATAACTCCTGTGCTCTTCTTTGAAATAGTACATGGGATCTTTCATGTCCACTTGAGAAGGTAGGCGGCACTTCGATTCAATGCCTCATTTGAAAGAAGGGAACTCCAACAGCGCAGTATTGCACTGGAGTGTGAGCCATTATTTTTATGCTCAAGGCCTAAACAGGGAGAACGTTTGGTGCCTGGAAAACGAGAAGGGAGAATGTGAATTGAAAAAGTCGGTGTTGCATCTGTGGGAGAGTGCCGTGGGAAGGGCGCTATCCACCCTATCACAAACTTTCCCTTTTGTTCTTTCCTTCCCTCCTCCCACCCGCTTGTGAACAACCGCTATCGACCTAAAATGTTAACTCTTACTTCTTTCTCCACGGTGGGCAGTTTCTAGCATCTTATGTTCTAATTTCCAGCATCCCAAGTATTGTATTTTTGTCTTATGGGAACTTCCTGCTCTTCATTCACCCACTCTGATCTTCAAACTGCAGTCAAGGTGTGTGCATATTGTTGATTAATGAACAAAGATGAGGGCAGAACTTTATATTTCTAATGTGCCGTCTTCAGTCAACTGAATCAATTGAAAACATGTTCAATTTATGCACCAATTGCACCGCTGCCAGCTTTTCTTTGAGCAAACTCTTTAAATAATGTAAAGCACGATGGGATAGATGGCTCTCTTCTCCATGTGCACCCTCTGGGATTTGTAGTCTCGCAATAAACAAAGACTCCGCAAACCTGGACCAGAACAACTGCAGTTTCCGAAATGCAAAGCGTCCTCATCCCTCCCCTTTGCCAAATGTGCCTCCGCCTTCTCCCCGCCCCGGGCCACATTGGTCCAACCTCCCCCCCCTCTCCTGCCCAGTGGCCCGGGCTCGGTGTGTTGGAGAGAGCAGGATTGAGCACGAGCTCATTTTGAAAATACTGGCGGTTATTGCGCAGGAGGCGCGAGCGGAGGCTGAGGTGAGGCGAGGGCGGCGGTTGCAGTGGAACGGTGCGGCAGGAGGGAGAGGGGGCGCGGCGGGGGCGCGGCGGAGGCGGCGGCTCCAGCTCTTTGTGTGCCGCTGTGATGGACGGCGACTCTCACCTCGCTGGGGCTGCAGCAGTTCAGGGTCCGCAGTAAAAGCCGTGGGGCGGGGGTGCAGAGAGTGTGTTGGGGGGAGTACAGCACCCACAACCCCCCCCCCCCCGGCCTCCCCCTTTTGGTTCCCCACACCAACCCGTGTAAAACCCGCTTGGCAGGGGGAAAGGGAACAAATCCCCAGGACTTGAAGGAACTCTTGCAAGGCCAGTTCGATGCACAATGAAGTTTATTCGGAAGGGGTGGGGGGTGGTGTAGTTTTCTCGATGGTTTGTCCAGTGGGGAATCCGTTTCACTGGGCAAAGCTGTGATAAGTTTTTATTTTTATTGCAAAAGTTTTCAGGACCGCTGCTGGAGACGATTGAGTTTTCATGCCCGCTTGTTTTCACCGTCCTTAGAATGACTTAATTTAATTTTAATGGTTGGCACTAACATTTGGATAGTTGAACCTGGGGTCTTTGGCGCACTCATTATTTTCTCGGAAGAATAATAATATTTCCACAAAATTGGCCATTCTAAGACGCATGCGATCCTGTTGATGGATTTATGGTTTTTACGGTCTTGTAGAATATTTCCTTTCGGTAGCAAGTGGAACCATATGTGTCAGTTGGAATAAACTTTTTTTTAAGGTGTCGGATCTTAGCAACACATTCTTTATGTTCTTCCTCATTAACCAATAACTCAAACGCCCCTTTGTGCTCCAATAGTTTTTGTGTGGTGCTCCAATAGTTTTTGTGTGATACCCAAAAAAAAGATGCAGCATGACCTCTGGAAATTTCACAATGCAGTTACAATTGCAAAGCACTTCTAAGAAATAAGTGCAACGATGGAGTCTGGATCACAATGAAATTTATTCAGTTGTATTTTAATGGATGAGGTTGACAACCTGCTTTATAAGAAAGGATGGATCTATAAAATTTAATAGATAATTTGCAAAGTAAAAAATTGTTTTAAAATTTACCTAAATTAGGATATTTTGCAATGATGTTTTCATTACTGAAAACAGTCAACTGCAGCATCCTCTGAAACTACAATTCTTAACAGTTTTAAATCAGTGATGCTGTGTATAATAGAAAATGTTGTAAATACTCAGCAGGCCAGGCAGCATCTGTGAAGAGAGAAACAGAATTAATGGATGGTATTTTAGCAGTGGCGCACCATTCCTGATTTTGGAACTGGAAATGGGCAGCACTTCCCCTCTTGATTTGGGAGCGGCTCCCATGCAATTTTTATTAAAATTTTAAGTGCCAGCAGCGGACATAGGAGACACATTTGATCACGCAGCAAATGAAGCTTTTCATTGGTAAAACCCACTTCTTATCGTGTCCATGGACAGTCTATACATGGCCCAGCCAGGACTGGACACGTTTTTGCGCCTTGCTGTTGAATCCAGCAAGATCTGCAACCGTGCAGGGTTCCTCTAGCGATAGACATTGCAGGAGATGTTGCATAATCTGTGGCTCAGTTGCACATTCACAAGTTGTCGGGCAGGTTGTATATCCTCATTTGCTTAGTGACACCTTTGAACGACCTGCACCAGTCCCTAAGTCTGTTAAGGCACTTCCAGGTTGCCCAGTTGCAATTAGCTCCTGGGGGAAGGCTTTCATCTGGTAGAATTTCCATTGCTGGGGGTTGTTTGAGACTGGCGAGCCGGTCTTTCCACAAGGCGATGCGGGCCAAATCGGGGTAAAACCCACTGTCAGCTGACAATGTAGTAGGTATGGGCAGGCTACAAAAGAGCCTCCTGGACAAATGGGGAGACTCTGCATCACAGCCACAACTTTCCTGCCCAACTCCATTGCCTAAGCAATTTCTGTAGTTTTGCGGTGCAACAGATCTTGACTCTTAACCCCCGCCGCCCTAGACTTCTCTCATCACTCCGTCCTTTTTATTTCCTGTTATTCAACACCCTCACAACACACTCAAGCCCCCTAATGCCTGAGGCTAGACAGAGACCGATCCCACAGTCTAGCGATGCTTCTCTGCAGGTTCTCCTCCAGAGACGGGTCCCACGGTTTAGCGACACCTCCCTGTAGGTTTTTCTCCAGGCAGTCAGGGAAAGACAGGAGGTGCTCTTTCCCATGTTTGGCAACAGAGGACCCTCACGTCTGACCAAGGTGGCCTGGATGGAGGTCACAGAGGAGGTACGCAACCGTAGGTCCATACAACAACCTGGGTCTAGTGCAAGAAACGGGTCAACGATTTGCTCCAATCCTCCAGGGTAAGAGTCGGGGTTGCAGCTAAACAATGAAGGGCTTTTGTAGGGTTATCCATTCATTCGTATTTGAGTGGACAGCAATGCCAGGTGGCTGAATTTGTGATCAGCCTCACTACAGCACGACAATTGAGGCCAAAGTGTGTGAACGTTTAGCTTATGTGTGCGGTTGGATGCAATGTGTGAATGATGGGCCAATATTTGTGACGGGGATGCATGCAGACAAGGGGCTAAGGTGTCACGTGGCATGTCACTAACTCTGCATGTTGTCATGCAAGACAAACAGACCCACAGTGTGAGGGAGAGGTCAAGAACCAGAGGTAGAGTTGCAGAAATGAAGGTTCTCACCCCTGCAGAGGAGCTGGCTCTGCAGCTTGCAGGAGAAGAGGGAGGACATGTGGCCACAGATGGAGAGGCTGGAATGGCCAGGCATAAGTGTAAAAATGCATCCAACCTGGTGCTGGTAGATGGACATACAAGAGACACACGAGCACATGTGTTGTACTCGTATTGTGATGACACTTAATGTAGTTCCTTTTGCTGTCCACTACAGGTCCTCGCTATCCAAAGGCCAGGCCACAGGCATGGCAGGAACCTGAAGACTCCACCTCTGGGACAAAAAAAACACTGTCCCAGAGGATGCAACATCACCTGCCCCTTCCACAGCCTCTACCAGCATAGTTATAGCCATACTGGTTGCAAAGGAGTCGCATTTAGAATTGGGATCACAATCTGGCGATCAAAGCATAGAGACCTTCCAGTAGCTGAGGGGCAATGTGACAGCTGGCTCCCCTGACACTCTGAGGACTGCTGGGGACCTGCCCCCTTTTGTGCCCCATGCTGATGATGAGCTTTTGGTTGTGGCCACAAGAAGCCTGCTGGAGATGCAATGTAACGTAGGGGAACATATTGGGGGAGATGCCAGAGCGAGCAATGGAGGGGTCCATGCAAGCCATGAGTTCTGCCATCTCTCAGGCATGTGAGCACATGGCTTCCTCCATGGAGAGGGTGGCAATCACTATGGAGAGCCAGTTGAGCACTTGATCCAAATGCACTCTAATGTGCAATCCATCACTGAAGCCATGGACTCGGTACAGTAGTGGCTAGGTGAGATGGGGACGAGGTACATGGACCTCCCTCCAGGTGCCCCTTCTCTAGGAGACAAGGAGGTGCCATTGTGCATCCAAATGAAGGAGGAACATGTGCCAGCTGCCCCCAGGCCTCCCTCTCAGGGCACCCCCAAGATGAGTGGCCTATCTTCATCCTCTGCCATCAACACCATTGCCACCAGTTGGGGAGGCCAAGGAGAATGCCCCTGCACAAGTGCAGGAATCCCCATTTCGGCCAGAATCCTTAAGGTCTTGGATCCCCAAATGACACCTGCCATGGTCATCAAAGGCATCAGCACAATGCACTCAAACAGACTGTCTCGAACTCAGCAGCTGATGTTGGGATTACACCAAGGCATAGTGGCCGAAAGCGCAAACATATGACTAAATTGAGAGCACAAAGGTGGCACAAGTGTGTTTCAGTTTTATTGTTAGTAAATATTTCACATTACATTGCTTTCATTTTATTCATGTGTGCATCATCATCATTTGTTGGGACCAGCTTAGTCAAAAGATAAATATACTGACCTGCCTCATGGTTGGCATGCATTACCAGGGAATTAGGGACATTTTATTTTGGAAGAAATGATGTGTGTTTGCGTTCGCTCACAGTGCCAAGTTTTATACTTGCCAGTCTATAGGACGTGGCTGAAATTGCTTAGCTGCTTCTCCCTTCTATGCGTTGTAAAGTAGATTGTCTGAGATCACTCTTAGCAAGAAATGTTGTAGGTGAACTCCATGGTGCAGGATCAGATTTCTTGGTCATAGTAGGCTGATTGATATATGTTCAAGCGTGATACAGATATCATTAGGAGCAGTATTCATTAGCGAATGTGTGTGACAAAACTCCGCTCCCATTGCTCTTCTAGCTGGTAGAGGACGCAGGTTTCGAGGTAGCTCCACCAGAGAGGCTGACAGGGATTGGCCTACATTTCAAGCAGGCAGTAGAGTTCTGGTGATGAGACCATGATCATGTAGGTGTTTCACCCTTGGGTGAATCTGGTGGATATTTGGTTGTTCCCCTTGCATCCCATGCACTTCTCTCCATGGTCCAGGCACCCAGTAAAGGCTTATTCATGGCTTCCTTCTCAGGCACATTCAATTCATCCAGCACCTCATCTTCCGACTAGGCAGTTTACAGCCTTCCGGACGGAATATTGAGTTCAACAATTTTAGATCATGAACTCCCTCCTCCATCTCCACCCCCTTTCCAATCCCTCTTTTTTTTCCAATAATTTATATAGATTTTTCTTTTCCCACCTATTTCCATTATTTTTAAATGTATTTCCATCCATTGTTTTATCTCTACCTTTTGGCTATTTCAATCCCTTCCCTTTACCCCACCCCACCCCCACTAGGGCTATCTGTACTTTGCTTGTCCTGCTTTCTACCCTTAATTAGCACATTCCTTAGATAATATCACTACCTTCAACACCTCTTTGTCCTTTTGTCTATGACATCTTTTGGCTATCTCCACCTATCACTGGCCCTCTATACAGCTCTACCCAAACCAGCTTATATTACACCTCTTTTCTATTTTTCCTTAGTTCTGTTGAAGAGTCATATGGACTCGAAATGTTAACTGTGTTCCTCTCCGCAGATGCTGCCAGACCTGTTGAGTTTTTCCAGGTATTTTTATTTTTGTTTTGGATTTCCAGCATCCGCAGTTTTTTGCTTTTATTCAATTCATCCGTATCTGAGGAGGAGTGCTGCTTGTCTTGCTCGTCCTGTTGCAACAGTTCTCCACGCTGATGGCAACTTTGTGCAGTGTACAGCAGACTACGACTATTCGTGATACCCCATGTGGTGTATACTGCTGTGAGCTCCTCTAGACCAGTCAAGGCAGCAGAAGTGCATTTTAAGCAAGCCGGTGGTTTTTTCGATGATAGCTCTGGTGGAGGCATGAGCTGCGTTGTAGCACTGTTCTGCTGCACTTGGGGGATGCCTTACTGGTGTCATCAACCAGGTCCAGAGGGGATGGTACTTGTCACCCAGGATCCAGCCATCAACCTGGACTGGCACCTCTGAAAGTTGCCTGGGAATCAAGCACAGACATGCATGATTATTCGCCTGTGATTGCAGACTGGCTGCACATGCAAAGAATGAAAGCTCTTATGCTTTACAAATGCCACTAGTTGGTCCCAGGCAGTTCTAATGGCCACATGAATGCAGTCGATGATCCCTCGCAGTCTAGGGAAATGAACAGTTGCCCAGAAGCCCATTACCATTGTTGCCTGGCTGTCCTCATCTGTGGAGCACTTGATAAATTCATTCGTGTGACGGAAGAGTGCATTGGTCAGCTCTTACATGCACCTGTGTGTGGCAGTCGGCAATATGACACATATGTCACCCATGGAGCCCTGGAAAGCACCAACGGTGGAAAAAATAGAAAGCTTGCAGTCACCTTAAGGCACAGGGTTCTTGCCAAATCCACATGGTTGCAGATCTTGCTGCATAATCCCACATATCTTAGTGATCACTCCCTGGGATGACCTCATTCTTCTCTGGTTTTGCCTTTCCGACCTCTTCAGGTAGTTAGTTCCCATCCTGAAGAGGATGAGATGTGCCAGTGCCCAACTTCTATGCTGCTTTCCTTGGATGGTTGCACCCTGACCAGCTTCCCTCTCTAGTGTTGCCTGTGGCTATCTTTGTTGCCTCGTTTGCTGACTGGCAAGAGTCCTCCTTTGTCACATCCTCTCCTCCTACTCCCAAGGTTGCAGGAATATTTGGCGTTTGAGACCTCCAGGTATTCCAGTCATTGAATAAGGCAGGCAATACCATGCAAACATGTGAATATGGGTTTCACCCGTAGAACTGATGAAGTGAAATTTTCAACTCCTCCATTGTTACTTGACAGTAAAGAACTTGAATATCGCTGAATAGCGAGACATGTTGCCAAAGTTTTTCATCTTGCACTCATCAGGACAAACATGATGCCAAATTTCAAACGATCACAACAATTTATACTACAGGAGAAAAGGATGCTGATTGGTTGGTAAGTCGACTCTGGCTGAGGCGTTGCCATGGAGAAATCAATGGAGAACTTTACAGGCTCTCCACACTCCTGGGTAATTCAAAAAGGGTTTGACCATATTCATTTTGTTTGCAGAGAACAAGTTTCCACATAAGGATATATACCACTTCTACAAAGCGCAAATGAGTCATGTTATAAGCTCGACTGATTATCTTAAATTGGTTGTTGGTGTAGCTTTTAGGACTTAGGATTGTTCAAGTGTTCCCAACCATTTGGTTGATCGTAATAGGCAGAGTACAGACCATATTCAACCAGCTCGTGCTTGCAAACCCAAAACAAAACATCTGTTAGGTGTGATTCTGCGATTGGGTAGTACTTGCTGAACAATCCTGAATGTGCTAAAAGCTGCACTAGTAACCAATTTAAGATAATAAATCCATCTCGTAATGTGGTTCATTTACACTTTGTAGAAGTGACACAAATTCATATGAGGGGACCCACTCACTGCAAACAAAAGGAATATGTTCAAGCCTTGCTGCTTTTTTGAATTACCTGAGAACTTGGGGAACTCGTAGGTCCTGGCTAGTTTCTCCATGGCAATGCGTCAGCCAATCAGTCGATTTACCAACCAATACACTTTTCTCCTGTAGTATATATTGCTGTGATTGTTTGAAATTTGGCATTCTTGCATATATCCTGATGAGTGCAAGATGGAAAGCTTTCTTAACATAAACCTCTTTTCTTCAATATTCCTTCCATTATTCACAACCAAAATTCCACCACCCCAAACTTGGCTCCTCCGACTTCAATTTCCTTCACTGAACGCACTTTTAGAAACATTTGAGAAAATGGGATGTGTCAGGTTTGTGATGGAACCCATTACCCTCCACCTTTCTGTCACCTTCACACTCGTCCCCTTCACCCTTGACTTTCCCACGTCAGTTTTCACCCTCCCTCTATAACCCCTCCACCTTGCCCCCATCATATTGGACCCTATCACCCTTCATACGAAGATACATACGGACTAGGAGCAGGAGTAGGCCATTCAGCCCTTCAAGCCTGTTCCCCCATTCAATAAGATCATGGCTGATCTGATTGTAACCTCCCATCTATCCCCAAGAAGATTTCACCCCCTTGTTAATCGAGAATCTATCTAGGTCTGCCTTGAAAATATTCAAAGACGCTGCTTCCACCACTTTTTGAAGAGAGTTCCAAAGATGACCCTCAGAGGGAAAATTTCTCCTCATCTCTGTTAAATGAGCAACCCCTTATTTTCAAACCGTGACCCATAGTTCTAAATGCTGCCATAAGAGGAAACGTCCTCTCCACATCCATTCTGTCAAGACCCCTCAGGATCTTAAAGGTTTTGATCAAGTCACCTCTTACTCTTCTAAACTCCAGTGGATACAAGCCTAACCTGTGCAACTTTTCCTCATACGTAAACCTGCCCATTCCTGGTATTAGTCTAGTAAACCTTCTCTGAACTGCTAACGCGCTTACATCTTGCCTTAAATAAGGAGACCAATACTGCACACACTACTCCAGATGTGGCCTCACCAGTACCCTGTACAAGTGAAGCATAACCTCCCTACTTTTGTACTCAATTCCCCTTGCAATAAATTATACCATTCTATTAGCTTTCCTAATTACTTGTTCCAGTGGGACATACCATCTCTGCCCCTTTGTTATGATCCTTGGCCAGACCCTGGGACGTGGGGGGGGATGTCTGGTTAGGGACCAGTAACGTTTTGTGTTAAGTGGTTAAAGGTTGAGATTAAAGATACCTGCTGTTGGAATAAAACCACAAGATTCCATGGGTTTTAAATTTTAAAAAAACAATTTATTATACAAGTTTAGAAAGACAAAACAATTTAAAGGTATATCTTATACTCTTAACATTCAGGATCAACTTGAGGTACATGTGAATTGACAGGCAAACTGTGGTCTAACACACCGCAGAGGAAATAGCAAATGCAACCAATGGATTTTCAAGAACCCACGCGGATGTTAATATTCACTGTGAGTTATGCAATCTCTTTAAACTCTGATTCCAATTCTGTATGTTCAAAGATTTAGCCTAAGGACTCCCTCAAAGCCGCTCCGACGCAGACTGCCTTAATGACAGCTGCCTTCCAGAGTTTACTCCTCAGGACTTCTCCTGAGCCCTGACTGCCTGGAGACTGCTCACCACAACGCCACTGCTGCCTGCAGCCTTTTCTTCCTGCTTCTGAACACACCCAGTTACATAGGATTTCTTAAGCCCCAACCCTTAGCTGCACTGTTATTAATGGCTCCCAAATCTGCTTCTCAGCTGAACCCTCTCAGCAGCAAATGGCTACTGGGGCTTTGTATGAGCCCAACTGCACAGAGTTATCAGATGGCTCCTGAGGCTAACAGCAGCACTCTAGCTGTATGGAGCTAGTTGTCACCTTCGTCACCTGCCTGACTCAAATTGACTGACCCTTGAACTGCTCTTCACTGACCCTTAAACTTATCTAGGAGACCAATCAAAACACTCCCACCCTTGTTACTAGGCAGGAGCCAATGTAGCAGCATTGGAACATGCTGTACCTTTAAATGTTACAATGTCCATAGACTGCAAACTTACATAAAACAGACATAATGAATTCATAACACCTTTTACCTTAGAAGAAAGAAAGCTTCACTACAGTGAAGGTTTCTTTACAATGGCTTAACAGTTTCTTTACAAGAAATACTTAACTTTTAACAAATAGCTTATTACATACTATATTGATAAACTTTACATTTTGTTTCACAACTACACATGCCATACAATTCACAAGTGTAACCAAAACAAAAGTCAATACATGTACAAGATAGGATTAGCCAGATTTAAATGTCACAGAATTGTCATAACTCAATGTTTGTGTTTCTTTTCCTTATTCTTACTCTTATTCTCAGTCTTTAACTCAGCAAAGAATGTATTGGTCAAGTCTACAGCCCAACTGTCGTCGTCTTCGCCAGCTGCAGGCACAATTCTATCACTAAATTCAGTGCTCTTCACAATGATGTTCTTCCAGTTCATCAGCCTTGGTTTTTAATTTTGCATTCAACCAACTGATCTGATTCATCAGCAATTGCTTTTCCTGTTCAAGGCAATTCTGAGATTTCTGATGCTTGAAGTTCATAAAGTTTCAACGAAAGATCTACCTTTGTTGAATTTGCTTCAAGTTTATAATTTAAACATTTCAAGTCCTCTTTCAAATGTGTTACTTCCTGTGACTGACACTCCAGTGTTCTCGCCAGTTCTCGTTTTTCACTAGCAAGCTCATTTTTCACATGTGAGAGTTGGTTCTGTGCACATAAGTTTTTTCCTTCAATTGCTCATTATTGGCACTTGTGGTTGGCCAGAGTAATTTTTAGGAGTTTGGTAAGATCAGCATGATAAGTTGCCATGCAGCTGTCACCATGTTATTGTCTTCATTACCCAATAAGAAATCTTCTACTTCCATAGGTAATCTAGGAACAATTCCCACTAACAATTTTGTTTACTAAGTCGCTTCATAAACTAACTTTGCACAAGGGAATAGATTAAGAAGTTCCATTAATACCGCTATTAATATCTTTTCCTTCATCAAACTATCTGGGACACAAATTGTATCATCAGCCACCATCAATGACTGATCTGTCCCAGTATCTTTCAAAATATTTATTGGTTTATTTATTTTGTTGGAGGAGTAAGGGAACACTTCTTCCATTGAGATAATACATTTAGAACTTCCAGTAGCCTGACTCACTTTAGCAGTAGTCAAGGAAGAATTCTCTTAATTATTCTGAGCCATATCCCACTTTCTAGTGTGTTCTGAGGGAACATGTTTTACTTGTACCACTGCTACAGCTTTAGTATCCATTTTCTCTTCTGGGACAGCCTTTTCTGAGGATTCTTTAAGCATTTTTTACCGCTGCCACTGTTTTACCTTTCAGCTTCCAACAATGGGCTTTGAGATGCCCAGTCTTATGGAAATAAAAGCATACTGGTTTATTTTCACCCCTTTTATTCTCTACACTGTCATTTTTCTTGACTGTAGCCTCTTCTGCCTTTTCTGTAAAGCTAGACTCTTTCCTGTTCCTTCAGTTTCCCTGTTGGTTTAAAGATGGAGATTTATGCCTATGTGACACATCATACCCTGCTGCTTCCCATAACTTAGAGACCTTACAGATGTGACCTAATAGCTATTGGGATGCTATTTTGAATTTCTTCCATTATTAGCTTGTTTACATTCTCAAAATTTTGTTCTAACTTCAGGGATCAAAACTACCGGTCCCGCAGCATTTCTTTCTCCCTAGCAAATTCTACAAACGTCTCATTCGGTCTTTTCTTTAAAGTCTAACATTTTAACTGATATGCTTGAGGGACAAGCTCATAAGCATTAGGTATTGTAGCTTTAACTATTTCATAAACTGAAGCTTGTTCTTTTGAAAGACTAGAATACACATCCATAGCCTCCCCAACCAAAACACTTTGTAAAATGAGAGTCCATGTGCCCTTTGGCCTCTTTCGTTTATTTTAACTTTTCAAATGAGATTAAATAACTTTCAACTCCATCTTCATTGAATTTAGGCAATAGGTGAAGATTCTTTGTTTATCAGTGCTCGGAATGGGACGACTTGATTCCTCATCCGAACTATTAGACTCTCTTTCACTCCTTACCCTAAGCTTTTCTCTAGCCAGTTCATGCTGTCTGATTTCTTTCTCTCTTTGAAACTCAAGCTCACACTTTCGCGCTTCCATTTCTTTTTCCACCTCCAGTTGCTTCATCAGCAACTGAATTCTAGCTAATTCAACTGGATTGTTGTCTGGATTCACTTTTGCTTCTTCCAATCCCAAATGCTGTGGTATTACCGGAATTATTTTTTAAACTTTCTTAGCCCTTGCTTTTAATTCTAACTCTTAACTTTTCTACTAATGCGATTAATCTGGCCTTGGTTAGTTGTTGCAAATCACTCCAGTATGAATCTTTCCTTTCCAGAAAAGCTATAGCAATTGACAAAGCCATTTTGTTTTTCAATCCGTATAGTAAAATTACCATGGAAATCTTTTAAAACTTAACCTCAGCAGGTATCAGCACTTGTTTGTCTGTGGATCCAAGATCCTGCTAGAGCCCCCAATTTATTTTGTGATCTTTGGCCACCCATTTAGGGACCAGTAATGTTTTATTTTGAAGTAGTTAAAGGTAGAGGTTAAATACACTTGCTTTTGGAATAAAGCCACAAGATTGGAACATTGTGTTAGAAAAATGCAGTATAGTTTGCACTGGAATTAGATAAGTGCTCAGTGATTGTTATTAGACAACATTATAGTATGATTAGTTGTGCTAATACAATATTTATTCAATAAATGTGATCTCTATGTTTGGCCTTGGATAAATTTTGCCCAAAATGTAAGGAGTCTATTCTATAGGTGTTTGAATTAAATGTCCTTGAAGTTTGTTAGAAAGTATCTGTACTCGTCTTTTCCACAAATGAAGTGCATTAGGAATATTTAAACTCATGGTGGGGGAATGCTTACCTGTATTTTATGTATTAAGTTGACATAGATCAGAATTTGGTATGTTGAAGATGGCATCTTAGATAAAAAGCTAGTTGCAGAGGCAAAACATAACTGCAAAATATTCTTCCAGATCTACTTTAGCATGAGGACAGTCAGAAGAATTGAGAACATTAAAATACACATGAGTTTGAAACTGAGGATGAAGCCATATTTGGAACATTTTATTTCCTCAACATATACAATATTGGAAGAATTTTTGCTTTCAAAAAAAAGAGCAAAATTCAAGGCTTGGATATAGATGAGATGGAAGAACTATACAAACTGAAAGGCTTAAAATAAATACATAGCCACGTTAGGATGTTGTTAATCCCAGGGAGATTTGTGAGGTATGGATACTTTAGTTAACTACTATATTGGAAACATGCTATTGTATGTCTAAAATTGATGACGAAATGATGTGCAACTCCAATCTTGTTTAAAGTAATGGAATTATGTTCATCACAAGTGATTTTAAGGATTAACTGTACGTAATCTATTAAAGAACAGCAACACAGCTTTAGAGTAGTTTATTTTTAGTCCAACTTGAACATCCTTGATAGTTTTGAGGAAGCAACAATCCAAGTTCACTGTGATTAAACTGCACAACATTATGTAATTTGAATTCAAAAACACATTTAATGAAGTTCCTCACGAAAGGTTATTAATCAATGTTGAAAATGGGGATTCTGGCCAAAATTTGAATATAAATAGGAAATTGGTTAAAGGTTAGAAAAACAATGCATTAGAAGGATAATGCCAGAATATGGGGGTAGTGGTGGGCACTGAGTGAAAAGCTTGAGGACTCTGTATTGGGGCCAATGCTCTTTCTAATTTACCTCAATGATTTGGTATCAAAAACTCAATGTGAAATGGTCAAATGTTCGGGTGATTAAAAAACTTCAAGGGGCAGTCCTCTGTACCCTTCTTGGACCTCCTGTAAAGCCTCATCAAAACACTAGCATTGCCTCCTTATGAGCACCAATCCTAATTAGACCATCCTTCTGTCTCATTGACTTCCCCACCCAGTGTACCTTAAGGCTGTTAAGCTTGCCAGCTTCTTTGTTCCATTCACCCCAACAATGATTGGCACATCTGATTCTGCCAGTGGAAACTCCTTTCCATTGGCCCTTCCACCTTCACCTCCAACAGGTGTAAGAAGCATGGATTTCTTTAATTTTTTTGGCACGGGGGCTAAAGTAGAACTTTTGCGTAAATGACCCTGGAAATTCAAGTACTTTTGTTAAATTGAAAAATACAGACCTGCACTATATTTTCATGTGACTTCATTTATTAACATCTGTTCAGCTTCAACTTTTTAGACTTAAAATATTTTAGTTACTCATTTTTAAAAATTGTAATCTCTGGGAAAGTGCCAACGAAAAGATATTGAGGTAAAAGCAAAAAACTGCGGATGCTGGAAATCCAAAACAAAAATAAAAATACCTGGAAAAACTCAGCAGGTCTGGCAGCATCTGCGGAGAGGAACAGTTAACGTTTCGAGTCCATGTGACTCTTCAACAGAACTAAGGAAAAATAGAAAATTTTCTATTTTTACTTAGTTCTGTTGAAGAGTCATACGGACTCAAAACATTAACTGTGTTCCTCTCCGCAGATGCTGCCAGACCTGCTGAGTTTTAAAAGATATTGTGGGACAGGGAACTGTGGTAAGTGAGGATGTAGTGTGTCGCAAATGCTTGACTTTATAAGACGGTTATGTTTTAAACTGTCTCCTTTAATTCAAGGTAAAATGGAGTAGTTTGGAGACAAGCCCATGTGACCTCATAACTAAATCTGCTTGGAGGCAAACCCATGTGACCTGCTTGTCATGGAGCAGAAACTCAAGTCGAAGCTTATTGAAAGTAAAATGCAAGGTTTAACACCTGAACACACAGGAGAAGGCAGGTGGTTTTGCTGCATACAAACTCAGGCAGTCAGTCAGTCAGAGAGTTTTGGAGAAGACTGGAAACAGGTGCCACTATGCCAGACAGAAGAAAAGGACGGTTTTTGGGTTAACCACCAAGCAGAGTGCTGGTGAGGACAGATTCCCAATTCAAAGAAATAAGGCTCGTGGAGAATAAAAGACCAAGGAGTTGCCAAAGGGTGCTTTGCTACTGAACGTCCATTCGATTATGCTCAGAAGATTGAGTGAGGGGACTTTATATACACACTTCAAGATTCGCCCTCGTGGGGCAGGAAGAAGAGATACTGTTAAAGCTGGGGAGGAACTTTGGACTTTATACACCATTTCTGCTGAGAGTGCAATGTAATGTATAAATGTGGTGTGGGGTTTTCGGTTGTGTTGTTAATGGGGAATACCTTTTTTGTAGTTTAGTGTATTAGTTGCTTATGGAGTAATTTTTAGCCTATGTTGTTTGTTGCAGTAAAAGTCTTAAAATGTGAAATCTTGTCATGCAGTTCTTTGTATTGGTCACTGGGAAGTTTATATCTCTTTAAAAGTTACCAGTCTCGACAGGGATCGTAATAGCTGTGTAATGCAGAACAGGATTTTGATACCTGCGTTTTGGTCAAGAGGGAGTTTATAGATGGTGAATGTTAGCCGAGTGAGTAAATAGACTGGATTTTCAGTTCCCCGCAAGGGCAAGTTTGGGTGCTGCCACACATTAAAAATTGCAGTCTTATTTGGCATTACTGGTTTCCAACGCCTCCAGAACATGATGTGATTTTTCAAAAGGACTGGCAACCCACTGGCCTCCAACTGACAGCTTGTTCAATTCATGGAGCTCATTAACAGTCTCCGCAGCAGTAATTTGAGAATTTCAATTGAGGGGCATGGGCAAAATGGAGGGTCTGGGACACGTAGGGTGCAGCTTTGGGGAAAACTGGGAGCTATGAGAGCTAATGATGCATTGTTCAGAAGTTGGAAGAAATGGGAGATTTAAACTCAACTGCTCAACCAATGGCACAGAGTTGACATTGCTAGTGCTGAGAAGCTTACTTTTGTGAACATTGAGTGGTAGGACTCTTGAGATGGGTGTGAAGCTGCTGGCATCACTTAGGCATCATAGATGGGTAGAGAAAGCTCTAGCAAACCACTGGGCAGCAGGTGAGGAAGTTGCAGCTCATCAGGCAGTTCACGAATGCCCTCTTTCAGAGGTCGGGGGAAAATATCCGTTTTGAGACAGATGGGTCAGAACAGGCTTGGAGAGCATTGGGGTTTGCCATCATCAGTGGATTCCCTCAGGTCCAGGGGGTCATCGATTGTACCCACTAAGTCACCAAGGCACTGGCAGACCAGCCAATCAGATTCTTATGCAGAAAAGATTTCTACTTAATGATTGTCCAGCTGATCTGTGACCACAGGCAGTGCATCTTGAAGATGTGCTCCCCAATTCCCAGGCAGCTGGCGAAGAAGAATACCGAAGTAAACTATTATAATGATGAGAGGATGTAGGATATAAAGCTCAGGCGGGAGCAAAACTCAACGACAATGTGAATGGCTGGGGAAGGAATAATATGAGTGGCAGGGGAGGTTATTTATCCCATTAAACCAAACACCATGGTCCAAGTTTTCCTGATAATCAGCTGAAAGAAGTCGTGACTCATTAAAGACGTAATGTTGGGCAGATATATCAGTGTTCCCATGATGTGGACAGATGCCACTTATAGATTATATACAAATAAGGAGAAGGAGGTCCAAGGGTAATCTTTAAACTCCTAGGGGTGATGATGTAGGAGAGGGAAGAGATGCTATTGCTGGAGTTCTGTTGGCTTCATCCAGATAAGCAGGAAGGGCAATCCCATGGTGCTGGGTATTTAGGAGAAGTTATATTGTTAACGATGTGAAATGTTTGGAGAGGGCAAACAGGGTAAGGAGAGATTATGCATCATGGTCACAGATTCTAATTTTGATGAGCCGTTTCTGTGCAGTAACGTGTCAAAATCATACTGGAGGGATTTGAACAGAGTTGCAGGAAAGGTAGACGCAAAGCTGAGACAAAGTAAAATGACCAAAGACCTTAGGGAAAGAAAAGCTAGGTAGGGGCCAATAGTTAGGTTGGATGGATAAACATGAGTTTAATTGAAAAGGGGCTGATGGTGGAACTTTGGCAGCATGAAGGGTCTTAATTGTATATTAATTGTACGTAGGTTGTGGGGATTCACTTGTACCCCTATAAATAGGAACAGACCGAAACTGTGGTTGCTGGATTAGGAGGTGCATCTTTGTAATATGTATATGTAAATAAACATTTCTAAACGTGTGTAAAGCTTGGCTCCAGCTCTATTCTTCACCACCTGGCTTTCTGGATTAGAGTTGAGGGAATGTGCCAGGAGAAGGGAAGCTGTGAATAATGTTGGAGGCCATAATTTGCTGTAGCAGGGCATCTGATGCTATATTCCCTTAGTTAGACTTGCCATGTATGTTTAGGTTTCAATTTTGTTCTTATTTGGCAAGTTGCTGAAAGTGCGCGTTGATAACGTCGCAACAAGGGAATAATGACCTGAGTGACTAGGGCAAGCAATTGTGTATCTTCTTAGCTTCTTCAGTTCTCCATCCAAAGGCAGATCCAACGAACAGTGCCATCACCTCCACCATGGGTAAGCAAGAAGGCAGGCCCCAAATGTACCCTTGGGGGTGAATTCAGTGACAAAACAGGTACAAAAAGAGAATTGAAGAGGAAACGAAAAATTAAATTGAGAGAGTTGAAAAAGACGAAAGGAAAAGAGAAAAAAATAGCATTTTAAATCCCCAACAGCAGTTAATATCTGAGGGAATGAAACTCCTCACATCCTAATTTTGGTAGAAAGTTTGATTGGCAGGTAATTACCATTTATTGTGTATTTAAAGGGGTACCTAAAAAGTTAAGGTTTGTTTTTTCAAGCCTATGGCGAGTTTAGTTTGTATCTACACCCATAGGAATTATGCGCCACTCAATGTATCTCAATGGTGAAGTAGAGAGCAAGTAGAGGCAGTGGCGGGGAGGGGGTTAGGAACAGGGTCTATTGGGTGAATGGTGGGGAGGGGGCTGTTGAGTGATTCGGGGTTTGAGAAGGGAGTGAATGGGAGGTGGGGGATCTGGGGAGGGGCTGCAGAGTGAGTATGGAGAGGTGGCTTGGGAAGAGGGGCTGCTGATTGAGCAGGGAAAAGTTTGGAAAGACAGGCTGCTGAGAGAATTGAGGGTAACGGGACTTGGGGAGAGGGCCTATTGAGTGAATTAGGGAGTTGGGAAGAGGGCCTGCTGAGTGAATGAGTGGGGGGAGAGGTTTTGGGGAGAGGGTCTTGAGTAAATTGGGGAAGGGGGTTAGGGACAGGTGCTGCTGAGTGAGGGGGGTGTGTGTTGAGATTGGCTATTGAATGAATGGGGGACATGGGTTGGGAAGAGAGGCCTATGGGTTCAGTAGGAGAAGAGCTGATTACAATATGTGTTGGGGTGGTGGTGGACAGGGGTTTCATTGTGTCTTCTGTCACCAGGGAATATGGAAAGTTTGGAACCTACATGAGTATATAAAATAATAGCATTTTTACAAAGTACTTTAAAAACACATTTTATATGATATTATCTGTGATATGCAAACTTTAATAATTATGTACTGAATGTTACTATGCTGCTTTATTGCTGTTTTGTTTTTATGCTGGCATTCGGGGTCATGTTAATTTTCAAGAGTTTTTTATGTATATTCATTCATGGGATGTGGGTGTTGCTGGCGAGACCAGCATTTGTTGCCCATCCCTAACTGCCCTTGAGAAGGTGATGTGAGTTAAAATGGGGAAATAGTTTGCGAAGTGCTGCCACAGTCCTTTGTTTCATTTTGCATGCGCGTAATCCAGCAAGGTCATGTTCTGTTTAATCCAGCAAGGTCATGTTCTGTTATTAGTACGGACTTCATTCTGTATTACATGCAGCAATGCTGAAATGCAGAGGTCACTTTGGTGATTTAATATAAATGTATTGCTCCACAGTCTTGACAAGGCAAGCAAAGGGAAAACTAACACTTCTACCCACTTGAAGTCTAATAATTCCACCTATTTGAAGTGGCTTAGAAGCATTTGTATTTCGCTACAGATCATAAGTGCTATAATTGCATAATTCCACGTCATAAAATATTTTCATACCTTTTTGTCTTCGGCCACTCTCGTCCCTGTATTTTTACCTCCTAATATGTGTGCAAAATGTAATTTAATAGTTAATTCTCCAAACAATACTGTACTGCTAGGGGAACCAAATTTCCCTAATTTTGAAGAGAAAGGACCTCCTTTTGGGTAATTGAGGTAGGGAATTAATACAAAGTATTTTATTTTACCCTGTATTAAAATGTCTTAAGTGCAGTCTCGAAAGAGAATTTCTTACTGCACCGGCATGAATATTTTTGCATTTCTTCCATTAACTATTCTTAAGACAACTGCTTTGAATTTGTGTTGATTTGTGGTAGTTCATGCTGTGGGCCTGCGCCCAGTTGTAGATGGTTGGAGACTGTTCAGTTATTCTCAAAATACTGATCTGTAGCAAACTGAGAAGAGATCTAACCGTCAGTTTAGGTGAGATTTAGTGCTGTCCATGAAGCTAATGCAAAAACCCAATTCCCCACACCAAATTATTATGTAGTGTCCCATCCTTTATCGCTTGTACAACAACATAACCTCACTTATGGAATAAATATAGAATGCCATTACATGCGAGCTTGAGCTGATCAAAAACAGCACCAAGTTCTACTGAATTTCCTTTGTTATTCCAATGCAGTCACTTTTCAATTTTGGGAAGAGGACAGGATAAGAGAAACTGATTTCAAAGTGACCTGAGAGCCCCTCCACAGCCAAGCAGGCAAGGGAAGCCACACTACAGATGGGGAATGCAAACCTTTCTGTGGTTTATTGGGGTTGGATGGGTCTACACTGATCATCAAGCAAGTTTGAAGTCTGCCATTGTATGCTCCAAGTTATTTGCAATGGAAACACTCTGGAATCATCATAGAATGGCTACAGCACAGAGGACATTCGGCTTATCGAGCCTATGCCAGCTTTCTGCAAGAGCAGTTTAGCTTTTCCTACTCCCGTGTCCTTTCCTGTAGCTATGCCTGTGTTTTTTGATTTTCACATACTCATCCACTTCCATTTTGAAGGCCATGATTGAATCTTCCTCCACCGTTCTTTCAGGCATTGCATTCAAGATCCTAACCACTTGCTGCATTAAAAAAGTTTACCTTTATGTTGACTTAGGTTCTTCTGCCAATTAGTTTAAATCTATGTTGTCTGGTACTTTACCCTTCTGCCAATTGGACCTGTTTCTCCCTATCTACTCTGTCCAGATCATTCATGATTTTGAACACCTATATCAAATCTCCTGTCAACCTTCTCTAAGACAAACAACTCCAGCTTTTCCAATCTTTCCATATAACTGAAGTCCCTCATCCCTTGAACCAATCTCATAACTTTTTTCTATGATGTAGGGCACGGTTTCTCTTAAGTGACAGCTTGGCCTAATTGGGAGAGAGATTTTATTTGAGTTGTCTATGTGCGGGCAAATTAATTATAAAGTTTTCAGTAAGGTATCATTTTCTTTTATGAAAGAAATACTTTTCAGCTTTTTATTAAATGCTACATTTCTTTTCCCTTTAAGTATAAATAACAAATTAATAAGAAAAAGTAAAATATTACCCAAGAAAATCAATGCCGATCTGGTATTTGCACATTTTTATTTTCATTTACAACATGTTTTCTGATAGGAACGCATTAACTTTGATATGGGTGTCCTAAAGAAGGATCTTCTTTAGGACTTGAGGAAACTATACCAATGAGTTTTGCACAAAAGTTCAGCCAAAAATGATGAGCAAATATATTTACCCAAATGGCCAACTTTTACGAAAATGCTGTAGAACTTAATATGTGCATCTTCACCTGTTTGCAACTGTCACCGAGAGATTTTAAAATACTTTTTAAATGCTTAAAGATTTTAAGGATTGTAATATTTGCTGTTGGTGTAATTCATTTCCTTTTAGTATTTTTTATGCTTATGTTATTTTAAAAAATTTGTTCCAGAAGCTGCAGAAACATGTATATAAGTTTAGTAACCTAGATGCAGTTATAAGGACATAAACTTTTGACTGTCCTGTGTATCTTTTTTTTAGGAGTTTACACACGTTAAGGGCTGGATGACTACTTTACACAGTATGGAATATAGAGTGATAAGCAACTTTGCTATGCCAGCAGCTAACGAAAATGGATTTTTTTGAGACTGGTGCTACCTTATCAAAATCCTCCTTTCTTCAATCAGTATAATGTTTCTCTTCACATGCCTCTACATGTAGCAGAATATTTTTCAGAATTTACTATGGAAGTTAAGGACTTTTCATGTATGTATGAAAAACCCTGTGAAGTTCATCAGACAGCTGAAGGTATTTCTGAAGCAAATGAAATTGAATGTTGTGAATTTGGAGCCAAATGGAGAATATGCAAAAATAAACCAAGCAAGGAAACCACAATGGTTCCTGAAACACACTTTTCAGTTTTTCAGACTGAAGACACTCTTTCTGATCAAATGTTGAATTTTTCTTTGACTGGAATAACATGTGAAGACAAATTTGATGGTGCAAAGGTTGATGAATCAGATACCACTACCAATGCTCACGAGAGTTTGTTCACAGAAAATTATAATGGCGATGATGCATTACTACCTATTCCAAGCCAGAACTGGAGTTACTTTGAATCTTTTATAAATGAAAACAAAGAAGAATTTTTAGATCTCTGTGCAACAAATGACTTTTCAACTAACTTAATTAGTGAAGAAGACAGTGACAGTTTTTTGTTTGATGATGAATCAACTCTAAGTAGTGATGTCTGTTCACTGAAGATAAGATATGAATCTTTTCAAGACAATGTGAGAGAGAAAACAAATGCTTTTCAAGATGATGCACAACTTCATTTTTTTCCCAGTAGCCGATGTAATGGAACCCAAAAAGGTATGAAAAGCCCCATAAAAAAGAGTTCTGCTTCTGTTCAAGAAGAGAGAAAGGAACATGACAGTCCAGAACATAGCACCTTGTATGAAGTAGAAAGTAACAAATGCCTTCTGTCAGGTGTTTTTATGGATAACTGGAAGGATGGTGAGAATTCAATAGATTCAGTTTGTTTATCATCCATTCTAAATGAAGATAGAGGAAATTGGAAGCTATTGAGGAAAAGTGCTGAAAGGTATTCAAATCAAACCAATTACACCTTGAGGGCAAAAAGGCAAATACGGTATAGTGATGATTATTTATATGATGTTGATTCTTTAGAGACCATGAAAACTTTGGGCAAAAAGGATCATGTGGTAAATGCTCCACGGGAAGATGATGATGACTGGTGCCCTCGGAAAAGGAAAAAAGCTGGGAAAAAAGAACCACCTGTTATTATCAAATATATAATTGTCAATCGATTCAAGGGCCACAAAAATATGCATGTAAAAATCAGTAGATTAGATTGCACAGAGACACAAGTATTACTGACTGATGAAGTAGTAAAAAAATATAAAAAGCTTTCACCACTTAAGGAATTTTGGTCTCCAGTTCTGAATGATTGTAATGTGTGTCATAACCAAGAAAAACTTGATAGAAAACTAAAAGTCTGTTCTGGTGCTGGAATGTCTTATATGTTCTTTGCTTCTAAAAATAAAAAACAACAAACACTAGCTAACGGGATGTCATCAATTAAAATAGGATGTACTTTGAGTCATCAAAAAGACAGTATCATTGAAGCAGATGAAACAAATACAGAAGTACCCAAGAAAGTACAAAAATACGATAAGTCAGTTTATGAATTTACAGATGAAATAGAACTAAAGCGCATCACCATTCGGACTGTGAGTAAGGCCAATCAGTTAAGAGTCATGCATGAAGACTCTTCATTACGAAAGATAAAGAAGAAACACAACATACTTTCAAAGAAAAGGAGAGCAAATGGTCAGGATGGTAAAGTTACCTGTGATAGCAGTTCTTTAGAAAGTGCAAATGAAATGCCTCAAGTTCCAAATGCAGACATGCACAAAACTCCAGGTCATTGGAATTCTGCTTCTACTTCTTTACTTAATTTCAACACTGCTATCTTACATTCCCCAACATTCAGTGACAAAGTAGAAGCACGTAGTGGTTTACTTTCTCCTGTTCCAGCTACTTGTTGCCCAGATTGGTCGGTACCATCTGCTGACAATACACTGTCGACTCCAGAAATCCTTGGAGGATATTTCCGGTCTCTGCTGGATGGGGATGATTCCTCAGCTAATGAAAACGTCCAACTTCCCTCCCAACATTCCTGTGCCAATGGCAAGCACGATGAAGTTGTACCAGAAAACACATTTTTTTCTTCACTGCAAAGACAAACTGAGGAAGCTTCTACAGGGTGCAACCATAGTGATTCAAATGTGCTTTATTTGGCAGAAAAGCCAAACATCCAGGAAATTTGGAACATAGAGACTGTTCAGAATGTACATCCACATAGTGTCATGGGAAAAGATCCATTTCCCTTGTGCACGGTTGACTCTCAAAATGAAAGACTGGTGCAGATTGGAGTTGAGAACCAATCAACTGTAAACAGTAATGTAAATCAGTGTGGCTCGAAGGTGTACAGTAGTCATAATGAAATTAATGCCAACTTCAGTCAAACAGTATTAAATGAAGAAACAAAGCAACCGTTTCCTACAAAAGATTCTTCGTGCATTTTAGACATTTCAAACTTTACACCAGCAAAAGTAAAACAGGGCTCTTTTTCTGAATTTTCACAGGAATATACACCAAAAATCCTCTCCAAAACAGGCAAGTCTAATAAAGCTTTGGAGCAGTGCAGCCATGATCAGCTTCCCAGTAAGGCTACAAGACCAAATTTATGTATAGAGCAGTGGCAGGTTTGTAGTGAACTACACAGTACAAATACCCATGCTTACCGCACCAACAGTGACCCAACATGTGTTTCGTTTTCACAATGTGCACAATCTTCTGTTCAGTTGCAGACTTCTGATCATGTGAATTCAAGTAATTATTCAAAAATTAATAAGGCAATAAATATTGCAAGAAATAGACTTGCAAATTCAAATGGAGGTCAGTGGGACAAAAAAGCCCTTCATAAGTACCAGAATTGCAAAACTGAGATCAAAACTATAAAAGTTGAGAATATTAAAAAGGACAGTGCATCACCAGAAAATTATGCAACCATTGAAGTTCAAGGGAACTCTTCGGATGCATTATATACAAATCAAATATGCCAACTTGAAAAAGCTTATAAACCTATAAAAGGGTTTACTAATAAAGGTTTAGAAATGTGTGCAAAGTTTGTGAAGAAGGATTTAATGAACGCAAGAAACAAACTTCCTATAAAGGAAGCAAAACTGAATGGAAAAGGTAAATACTCAGTTGCATCTGCAGAGTCCTGTGCTGATATATCTTGCGACATTACTAGAGAAAGATTATTAAATGGTGGTCAGAGAGAATTTGAGGAACCTGGTAATATCCTTTCCAACATAGTTTCTGGAATGGCAGCAGTTAATCAGTTTATGATGGCCTCAGTGGAACCGATTGTGAATCATGGGGAAGTTGCTCTCCCTGCTATTAATCAGCCTTTGGAAGTGCAAAATAGTTCCAAATGTAAACCCAAACCATTGCAGATATTGCACATTGGTACAAAAGATCTGAAAACGAAGCCATAGCATGTTTCTGAATATAACCCAAGCAATGTGAGTCTTAATGCTTAATTCACATTGCTTCTTGCTATGTTCAAATGTCTAGTTCTACTGTACAAATAGCTGACTGCAACTGTCCAAGCAATACACTTTGTAAGTAACAAAGTAAAATATATAATGTGAACTTTTTTTTTACCTCTACTTACGGCAATGATGTTGTGTCTTGTTTATATACTTGGAACTCTTCAGCTGATTTGCTGTTACTCAGCATAGGTCCTTTAAAGTAAGGTTCAATGTACTGAGTATTTTGAAACCTTGCCCACAAAAATATACAATGTTGGTACAAGATATGGCGCAAGAATAGCAGATAGTTTTTTGGTACATATCGCTGTTTGAAAAGTCTGCCTTTTTTGCTGTACTTGAGGGAATATTGCGCCATGGAGAAATTTAGGACATGTCAGTTAGATTTGCATTCAGCTTAACGCTAATACAGACTGTTTAATATATATGTAACTATGGGGTACATATTTTAATGTATTTACCATTGAACTTATGTACTTAGAATGATTGTTATTGAGAAAGGACACATTTTTAATAGTCAAGCTACCACTGCCTAGCTTTACTGTAAATTAAATTACCGTGATTGATCTGTCTTGCCTATGTAGAATTACCCCTTTGTCCAATCTGCTTTTCTATGCAACTTTTAAG
Organism: Cetorhinus maximus; assembly: GCF_964194155.1. Lineage (NCBI taxonomy): Eukaryota > Metazoa > Chordata > Chondrichthyes > Lamniformes > Cetorhinidae > Cetorhinus > Cetorhinus maximus. Next base: position 88,143,217 of record NC_135885.1, read on the forward strand.
AATCAAGTTGTAGTAGGTCTTTTGTTGTCAAACGGACCTAAATATTTCAATTCCATCAGGAACATTTTGACCAAAATGTTAATTTTAGAAGGAAAACAGTAAAATTGGACATACTTTAAGAATTTTAATTGTGAAAACATTGTGCAATATGTTTTTATTCTCAAAAGGTTTTTGTGCTAAAACCCATATAAGTAGCTATGATCAGTTTATTTTGATTTACTTGAAAAAAACTTATTGCAAAGATTTGCTTGACCAATGTGAATTATTGCTTTTAACTCCCATAAAAAAAATTCTTTTCTCTAACACTAAGCATGAAAACAAGTTTTAATAAAACAAAAACTAAATAGGTAGAGTTGTAAATGAGTTTATGGAATTTTCCCTACTGACCATAGGTTGTGAATGTATGTAGATAAACCTAAACAGAAACCCAAATTACCAGGGGAAATAGTTTCAGTTCAAAACTAACTCTTTTTACAGTTACAATAAATCACTCCACTGCACTTCTAGTACTGAAGATTGCATGTTGCAGCATTTCATACAATTTAATTTCACTTGAGGCTCATTAAAAAAGATGACAGTTCATCACACACGATCTATGCCATTACCTTCATTTGTAACATTAAAAAAAATTCAACTTACTGCCTTATCATTCCTTCATGATTGTTTCGTTGTCTGTCTTAATTGAAAGCGTAATTTAATCTAGTGGTTGACGTAATAACTAACTGCTGGTTTATTTGAGTGTAAGTACAGCATTGATATCTAAACTATTTCCCTCATTTCTTTGTACGCTCTACCTAGACAATTAAAATTCTAATAATCAGAGGCAGATAACTTTTAATATTAAATACATTGCTGAGCGACGTGCAGATTCATTCCAGTGGCATTCCTATGAACTCCATTTTTTCCCATGATGTCTCTTGGTTGTACCTTCCCAATGAAAAATAGTAACTTTGGCCCAAATTTTGCAATAAAAATGATGATGCCACTATCAGTGCTCACCATTATTAAAAAGTAAATCAGAAAACAACATCTGGTGGCCGCACATACCCAGTTAAAGGCAGAAATTGGGAAGTTGCTATCTGAGTTTCCCTGCTTTTCAGAAACTGCGCTGTAACAGTATCTTGCCAAGAGATTCAGCATTCAAATACATGAAAGGCTTGAAGTTGTGGTACTTGACAACTAGATACCCACTAACACACCAGAAAAAGTTGGGGCTTGTCCATTTAAGTGTAAGTGAATCTGTTCATGATGTGATAAGTCATAATTAAGGTCACGTCTCTGGGACTGAAAATTAACTTACAAGGGAATTCTTTGGATTCTAATGTTGGAGATTTTTGAAAAAAATATTTTTTTCATACTGTTTCTTTCATCTGTCTCAATCCCACCTTTCTTTCCTGTTCTATTTCACTCTCTGTATATGATTTGACATTGAATTAAATATTCTACTTTACACTTCCTGGTTCAGATTCTACAGACCTCTATTAGGATTCTTCATTCTCTTTGCTTAAGGTGACACGCCATTGCTTACCCTATTCACACAAGTCTTGGATCCCTTGTTTTGACTCTAATTGCCATAACATCCAATGCAAAAGCCCATGGAAATTATGTGGGCTAGTCTTAGTGTAATTCATTTGCCACTGACCACAAAATTTGGATCAGTATTCTGTCTGCAGGAGTGTACATTCTCTCATGAAAGTTTGGTCGGATACTACCAAGCTAGCAAATTTGTATGTGCTGTGGCAGTTCCACATTAACAGAAAATTGCAGTCAGCCGTTTGCAAGTATTATACTTTCTCAGTATTTATAAAAAAATCTTTGAATTGAATTTCCTCATAAAATCATATGGCACTGAAGAAAGCCATTTAACCATTGTTCTCTTTGAAAGAGCCATTGAATTAATCCCACTCCTTTGCTCTTTCCCAATAGCCCTGCAAATGTTCTTTTTCAAGTATATATCGAATTTGCTTGTGAAAGTTACTATTGAATCTGCTTCCAATATCCATTCAGGCAATGTATTCCAAATCATCATACTTTGCTGAGTTTGAAAATAAAACCTCACCTCCCCATAGGTTCTTCCGCCAGTTATCTGAATTTCCTAGCAGTGGAAACAGCTTGTCCTTATTTATTGTATCAAAACCCTCATAATTTTGAATACCTCAATAAAATTTCCTCTTATTCTTCTCTGCTCCAAAGGCAATAATACCAGCTTTAGTCTTCCAAATAACTGAAGATCCTCATCTCTAGTATCTTTCTAATAAATCTCTTTGATACCCTCGCTAAGACATTGAGATCCTTCCGAAAGTGTGGTTCCCAAAATTAAACAAGCTAAGGATATTGTATGCCTTTTTTAACAGCCTCATTTGTGTAGGATAGGACACATGCTAGGATGGACCATCAAAACGGAAAATGTATTTCATTTCTCTGTGCTCAAGTTTGTAAAAGTTTCGGGACACGGTGTTTTACATTGTTGGTTTTAGAGTGGGGAGAACGTCCAGAAATGCATTGGAAAAAATTGTCAAGTAAGTCTGACCAAATAATGCTTCGTTCTGCACAACCCATGCTTCACATTTTGCAGTATGAATTCCTAAGGAATAATCTGCTGCATAAAGGTTTCTTGTACCTGTGCTTTAAATTAAGCCTTCGTTTAATTGGCTTGCTACGATATTTGGTGGATCCAAAGTTGGTTCCTTCAATAAGGGTTACTTTTTCTGGCACATCTGATGTGATGGTCCATATAGAACCTGAGGTCATGAGTTTAAAATTAAGTCAGCTTAAAGTAAATGGACATTTGAGGAAATCCCCATCCCTTACAGTAAATAGTAGATGTGTGGAACGAACTTTGCAAAGCTGTTGTTTGTAATGTACTTCAGAATAGCGGTGCATAAATTTTGGTTGAGAAGCTTGAAGAGTCCATAGAGAAAATTATAAACTGATGTAATTAAGTAGTGCATAGGATATGATGGAGGACAAGTGTCTGAGGAGAGCAGCTGTCCAACATTCAACAGCAAAAATACTTTGAAGTTCTTGGTTAAAGTCGGGATTAGGAAATATTTGTACACAAATTAGCTTCTTGAGATTAAAATAGGTGGCATGGAGCCTATGAAAATGGATGAAGTTGGATTGATGAGTTGAATGGACTTTGCATTCTTGTGATAATAATATTGCACTGTTGGGTTTCTAACACGACATGACCTAAATGGGTACCAAAATAGCCACAGTCTTTCTATGTCATTTGCAAAATAGGAGAAGTTTTGTTCAATGTTTCTCTGGCATCTCTGATGTCAATATTGTACATTTGTTGGCACTATTTCTATTCCCAGGCTTCTTGCATCACTCTTTTTAACTGCTAAACATTTATTAAACTGGTTCAGATTACTGCGGTCAGTAATCTGCAATTTTCTAAATATAAACTTTTAAGAATTCTACTTGCCTTCATTTTTATTTGCTCACTTAAGAACTACTAATTGCTCATTAATTTAATGATGGCACTGAGGCACTACAGTTTAATTTTTACCTTTGGATTGGCAGTCAATACAATTTCCTATCTCCATTCAGGCCTGCCTGCCTGCGGACTGTTGCCAGTATGGAGATTGGTTCACTGCTGCTTTTTTTAAAAAACTTCCCTGTGTTCTCTGCCATATGTAGGGAAATGTCCATGGTCCCATGTTTGAGATCAGAAACTCAATACGTGGGACCCGCATGCCACTGTTCAGTAGCATGATGAAGCTTTGACAGTGGTCATAAACAGACAATGACTGTTAACAATAAAGGTATTTTAGCAATTTGTGTATTCAGCTATATAATTTGTTTTTTGAAAAATAAAATTGCTTGCTTGCCAACCCAGAGTTCAATTTAGCTGATCATACTTTATCAAGTTTGAATGCCCATCCCATTGTGAAGTAATATTTTTAGTCGGGAAGCTGTTCTCAGCTGTTAGTTATTACACATAACCAGGGAATCTTTGATGTTCAGAAATCTTTATCAACTTGAGCACAGAGAGAAGAAAAATGCATTTTCAGTTTTGAGGGTCCATCTTAGTATGTGTCCTATCCTACACTCCAGCAAAGGCGTTCTTGATATTTTTGAAACCTTTTGTAATTTTCTGTCCATGCACAGCTGCAAGGTAAGGATTTAAAATTATCACACCTCCATTAAAGCTAGACATCAGTAGAATTCTTCTCTCCTCCAGAACAGAGCTGTCTTCGAGATCAATGTTTTACTGCCTTATCAATCCATCTCAATTGAATTTTGCACTCAATTTTAGACTGATCACACTTTACAGATCTGGTTATTCTTCCTTGTTAGTTTGGTTAATCTTTCTTCCTTCCAAGTACTGGGTTCCATACAGTTAGACTAGCTGTTTCTTGTGCAATTTATCACTTTTAGGATCAACAAATGTGGTTTCTATGTTGCTTTAAAGGGTCATACATTTCTCACAGTTCTATATATTTTTGTTGCAAAAACCATTTACATTCAGGAAAATGGTGTATTGGGGACAGGTTATGGAGACCACCTGGTGCCCAATTTACATAATTGCACCTCAATTCAATCCCTTATTGCTCCTTTCAAATAGCAGCAATATCCTTTTTGTTTCTGTGCATTGCAGAATTGTATCCAGTACTCTAATAACAAATGCACCAATAATTTATAAACTGACAGTATTTATTGCCTCACTATATCAGCTCAATGTTAACCTTTTAATATAATCCAATTCTGATTGGTTTGATCACTGCCATTATGCATTGTTACATTAACTTAAATTTATTGTCAATCAGGACTTCCAGACCATCATTTCCCATGCATATTATTTTCTTTGCATTTAATAGTCCCTTCCTGGATTTCAGTGCCCCCACCCCACCCCTTCAGTTTGCAGTTCTTCACATCAAATTTTATCTGCCACTGTTTTCCCAATTTCCAATTATATTCAAATCCTCCTGTGGCTTAGCCTGTTCAGCATAGTAGCTGAGCAACACAAGCAGGTACCTCGCTTTCAATTGTATCACTGGAGTGGCTTCAAAGAAAGAATACCTAAACATGGGATTCTGGTGGAATATAAAATTGGAATTTTCTTTAAATGGTAACTTTTGTCAAACCTGATGTATACTATATACAAAAATACTCAAATTCTTTAATGTTAACCCTAGTCTTTGAATCTGCCAGGGTTATTCTAGCTCATTTAGTTTCTATCACTTCCTTAAAAATGACTACTTAGATTTCTCTAGTGCTCCTCATCTAGAGGAATTTCTGGGAGGTTGGAGATGCGCAATGATAATTTTCTGTAAACCTAAAGTACATTACCAAAGAGACTTAAGTAAATGAACACAAGCAGAAAAAAAGACTCATTATTTAATATATAATAAATACATTTAAAAGATTACATTCTAAACTTCATTGCCACTAGTCCTTGATATTACACACAGAATCTCAGTAGTAAATGTTGATAGAAACATAGATATTCAATTTAGTTTAAATACAAATTCTGGTACCTTAGCAACTTCTGGATAACTTGGATTCCTGAATATTTCCTGTGCGTGCAAACAGATGTATGATTATGTATTAAAAACAATTTCCACATGGAGTAAATCACCTACATTTCTGTGTGGCTTAATAGCAAAGTGCTTTTTGTTTAAGCTTGCAAAAGTTATCGTTTTTCAAAACACTGAATCCAATTTAGTAGCAAGCACACAGTAAATTATGTTGCTTCTCAGGAGTTAATTTGATTTTTAAGTGTTAGCTTAATTTGTTTTTGCCATTATCAGTTGGTAACACTCTTCCCACTGAGGGAGAAGGTTAGGCTTAGAGGCTGAGGAGCCATTCATAACCAAATAGAGAATTACAGTAAAAGCACGAATATTAAAGGACAACAACATTGTGCTAATGCATATTCTGGTTTATTATAATGGTGTGAATAGAACTTAACTTTCAAGTAAAAGGTTTAGTCAGAGACAAATGATTGATTTAATATGAAAATGGAAAATGCTGGAAATACTTAGATGGTCTGACAGCATCAGTGGAGAGAGAAACAGTTAATAGTTGGTTCTGATGAAAGGTCACAAACCTGAAATGTTAACACTCTATCTCTCTCCACAGATACTGCCAGACCTGATTTTTTTTCCAGCATTTTCTGTTTTTTTCAGATTTCCAGCATCCTCAGTATTTTGCTTTTGTATAAATTATTTCAATATCCACAGCTTTTGGTGCTTCTGAACTTTCTAAACCTAATTTATTTTTGTCTTTTTTATATTGAACTACTGACCTAGAGTCTTGCCTCTTCTGTGTACTTTCATTTGCACTTTTATACTCCATTTGTAAACCTATCTATGCATATCCATATTTTGGGAATTCTAACAAGTGCAGATGTTATCATTATACTTGACTAGCTGTTAAACCTGCTTCATTTGATTGGCTAGTATTGATGCCGTTACAGTGAGTAAAGTGCACCTACCTATAATTGAATCATATAATCATATCCCATATTGTAATATTTTAATGAAAAGGTTTAGATTTTGCAGAGATTAAATTTTCAGGCATATTAGCAAAGACTCCAAAATGTGTGATACTGTGAATTCTTTACAAAATTTGCATTATGTCAATTTTTGTATATGCAGGCATTTTGTTTGCAGCAATATATTCAGACTTGTGGGCTGCCTCTTCTACTCAGGGTTGTTTTTTTTTAATGAAGACTGGAACAACTTCTGAATACACAAAAATTGAACACAGGTACTGGGATATAGAAACAACATTCCATAATGTATCCTTAACTGTGCTTGCACTGCTGAAAAAGGGCACTGTATTAGTGTAACCTTGAGTAGTAATTTTGTCCTTTTTTCATAGTTCATCTTCAGTTTTAATGTTACTTGATGAGTAGTTTAAACTGTTAGCAAAGTTTTATAAATTGTACTTTTTTTGTTACATGAATTGTTTTGGTTATTAAAGCCTTATCAAATAAAATATGACTTGTATCTGGGGTGTGAATTATGTACTCTAATACAAATTCTTGCTGATTACCACCACTAGGGCTATAGCAGCATAGTGGTTATGTTCCTGGACTAGTAATCCAGAGGCCTGGACCAATAATTTGAAGATATTAGTTCAAATCTCATCCCAGTAGCCAGGGAATTTAAATTCAACTAATTAAATTAAAACAGTAATTAAAAAGCTAGCATTAGTAATGGTAATCATGAAACTACTGGAATATCTTAAAGGCCCATCTAGTATGCTAATATCCTTTAGGAAAGGAGATCTGCCATCATTACCTGCAGCTATGGGATTGACTCTTAATTGCCCTCTACTCAGTTGAAAGAAGGACAGTCAGTTTAGTTGACAAGGCTGCTTGAAAATCTCTACATAGGGAAGATGTCAGAGCCACCTTCCAAGGGTTAGAATTGACAAGGCAAAAACTCATGTTCAGGATGCAATCAACTTTTGAAAAAGGACTGCAAATTGCAAGGGATAGTCTTTGGCCTGGCACTGGATCTAAATGCAAGCAGTCAGATTTGCAGTTAGAAGTTGCTCAGAAAGAGCGCCAAAAGTGAGTCACCTGGTTCATGAAAGGACTGGTGTGCTTTTTAAAAAAAAGTTAAAGTAAAAGTGAAGCATATGAAGTTTGCTTTGTTGCTCAGTATGTGCATTTGCTCTCTAAATCAGTATATTGAGTCATACCTAGCCTCATCTCACTGTTTCTCAATCTGTTGTCAGAATGATTAGAAAAACAAATGAGAACGTGCAAAAGATGATATCCATTTCTGAATATAAGGTGCCTTGAGAATAATGCTAGTGTGTATAACTTTGATATAGGGCAGTATGGGTAAACACTTCAATGGAAGACACTCTGAGCTGCGTAAGATTAATTAGCACTGTTATACTGAAGAATATCTACAACAAATCTAGCATTGTAACAAATGGCAGTTGTGAGATACTGGTTTACACTGGTGACAACGAGAATTCAAAACATTTAAATTTTAAAAGTGAACAGAAGCAGTGAGGCTTTAATGTTTTGGCCAGATCAAAACCGGGAAAAACTAAAACAGCACAATTAGCAATGGAAGAGAAAGTAAGGAGGGAATTTTAACTCCCTAGGGCTGCTGGGCGTTAAAAATAAAGAGAAAGGGAACCTTAACTTCAATCTGTCCTCATCCAGTTTTTTTAATGGAGCTGACTCCTGATCGAAATTCTGAATGCTTTCCAATCTTTAGGATCTAATCCCCAAAGATGCAATCTATCTCCAACACCCATCCTATTTGGACCCTGGTTTCTTGCCTACCCAATACCAAAGATTTTGAACGGTCTCCAATGCAATGTGATCCAAATGCAGAGGATCCTGATCACTACCCGATCCAAATGCTGAAAATTTTTATTTCTCCCTGAATACCACCCCGAATCCAGAACATCACTCCAAGCTCTGTTCAGCTAGATGTAAATACTGAACCTTGGGAGTCATCTGAGGAGGGAATTTGTGGAGCTGCAATGGAAAATGTGTATGTCTCCTTCAGCATTTCCAGAAGCAGTACATGTCCATGGAAAGAGATTGGAAAAGTCCAACACTAACACAAAGATAGGAAAGTAAGTTGTGAAAAGGACATAAAGGCTACAAAGGGATATAGATAGGTTAATTGAGTGGGCAAAGATCTGGCAAATGGCGTATAAAGTGGGAAAATGTGAAATTGTTCATTTTGGCAGGAAGAATAAAAAAAGCATATTATCTGAATGGGAAATTGCAGAGCTCTGACATAGAGGGATCTGGGTGTCCTAGTGCATGAATCGCAAAGTATGCAGGTACAGCAAGTCATTAGGAAAGCTAGTAGAATGTTATCGTTCATTGCGAGGGGAATTGAATACAAAAGTAGGGAGGTTATGCTTCAGTTATCAGGGTATTAGTCACACAACATCTAGAGTACTGTGTACAGTACTTGTCTCTTTATTTAAGAACATAAGAAATAGGAACAGGAGTAGACCATTTGGCCCTTCGAGCCTGCTCCGCCATTCAATAAGATCATGGCTGATGATCTTGTGTTTTGATTTCTACGCTCCCATCTAACCCTGATAACCTTTGATTCCCTTGCCTAACAATCTATCTATCTCTGTCTTAAAAATATTCAATGACCCTGCCTCCACCACCTTCTGAGGCAGAGAATTCTAAAGTCACACAACCATCCGAGAGAAAAAAAATTCTGCTCATCTCTGTTCAAAAAGGGCATCCCCTAATTTAAAACAGTGCCCCCTAGTTCTGGACTCACCCACAAGAGGAAACATCCTTTCGACGTCCACCTTGTTAGGCCGTTCAGGATCTTGTGTACTTCAATCAAATCACCCCTCACTCTTCTAAACTTCAGTGAAAACAAGCCCAGTCTGTCCAACCTTTCCTCATAAGGCAACCCACTCATTCCAGGTATCAATCTAGTAAACTTCCTTAGAACCGCCTCCAATGCATTTACATCCTTCCTTAAATAAGGAGACCAAAACTTCACACCGTATTCAAGGTACGGCCTCACCAATGCCCTGTATAACTAAAGCATAACATCCTTACTTTTATGTTCAATCCCTCTCGTAATAAAGTTTAGAATTCCATTAGCCTTCTTAATTACTTGCTGTACCTGCATACTAACTTTTTGTGACTCATGTACTAGAACACCTAGATCCCTCTGCATCTCAGAATTATGCAGCCGTTCTCCATTTAAGTAATACTCTGCTTTTTTGTTCTTCCTGCTAAAGTGAACTTTACATTTTCCCACCTTAAACTCCATTTGCCAGATCTTTGCCCACTCACTCAACCTATCTATATCCATCTGCAACAGCCTCATGTCCTCATCACAACATAGTTTCCTACCTATCTTTATGTCATCTGCAACTTTAGCTACCATGTTTTCACTCCCCTCATCTAAGTCATTGATGTAAATAGTAAACAGTTGAGGCCCCAGTACAGGCCCCTATGGGACTCCACTTGTCACATCCTGCCAATCAGAAAAAGGCCCGTTAATGCATACTGTCTGCTTTCTGCCAGCCAGCCAATCTTCTTTCCATGCTAACATGTTACCCCCTACACCATGCGCTTTTTAAAAATTCATTCACGGGATGTGGGCTTCGCTGACTGGGCCAGCATTTATTGCCTATCCCTAGTTGCCCTTGAGAAGGTGATGGTGAGCTGCTGCCTTGAATCGCTGCAGTCCAAATGGTGTAGGTACACCCACAGTGCTGTTACGGAAGGAGTTCCAGGATTTTCACCCAGCGACAGTGAAGGAACGGCGATATATTTCCAAGTCAGGATGGTGAGTGACTTGGAGGGGAACTTCCAGGTGGTGGTGTTCCCATCTATCTGCTGCCCTTCTCCTTCTAGGTGGTAGTGGTCATGGGTTTGGAAGGTGCTGTCTAAGGAGCCTTGGTGAAATCCTGCAGTGCATCCTGTAGATGGTACACATTGTTGCTACCGTGCATTGGTGGTGGAGAAAGTGTATGTTTGTGGATGTGGTGCCAATCAAGTAGACTGCTTTGTCCTGGATGGTGTCCAGCTTCTTGAGTGTTGTGGGACTGCACTCATCCAGGTAAGTGGGGAGTATTCCATCACATTCCTGACTTGTGCCTTGTAGATGGTGGACAGGCTTTGGGGAGTCAGGAGGTGAGTTACTCGTCGCATGATTCCTAGCTTCTGACCTGCTTTGTAGCCACAGTATTTATATGGCTAGTCCAGTTCAGTTTATGGTCAATGGTAACCCCCAGGATGTTGATGATAGGGGATTCCGTGATGGTAATGCCATTGAACTTCAAGGGGCGATGGTTGGATTCTATCTTGTTGAAGATGGCCATTGCTTGGCACTTGTGCGGTATGACTGTTACTTGCCACTTGCCAGCCCAAGCCTGGATATATTGTCTAGGTCTTGCTGCATTTGGACATGGACTGCTTCAGTATCTGAGGAGTCGCGAATGGTGCTGAACATTGTGCAATCATCACCAAACATCCCCACTTCTGACCTTATGATGGAAGCAAGGTCATTGATGAAGCAGCTGAAGATGTTTGGGCCTAGGACACCACCCTGAGGAACTCCTGCAGTGATGTCCTGGAGCTGAGATGACTGACCTCCAATAACCATAACCGTCTTCCTTTGTGCTAGGTATGACTCCAACCAGCAAAGCGTTTTCCCCCTGACTCCCATTGACTTCAGTTTTGCTCAGGCTCCTTGATGCCACACTCGGTCAAATGTTGCCTTGATGTCAAGGGCAGACACTCTCACCTCATCTCTGGAGTTCAGCTCTTTTGTCCATGTTTGAACCAAGGCAGTGATGAGGTCAGGAGCTGAGTGGCCCTGGCGGAACCCAAACTGGGCATCAGTGAGCAGATTATTGCCAAGCAAGTGCCACTTGATAGTACTGTTGATGACCCCTTCCATTACTTTACTGATGATCGAGAGTAGACTGATGGTAATTGGCCATGTTGGATTTGTCCTGCTGTGTACAGGACATACCTGGGCAATTTTCCACATAGCCAGGTAGATGCCAGTGTTATAGTTGTACTGGAACAGCTTGGTTAGGGCGTGACAAGTTCTGGAGCACAAGTCTTCAGTACTATTGCTGGAATATTGTCAGGGCCCCTAGCCTTTGCAGTATCCAGTGTCTTCAGCCATTTGTTGATATCTCATGGAGTGAATCGAATTGGCTGAAGACTGGCATCTGTGATGCTGGCGCCCTCTAGAGGAGACCGCGATGGATCATCCATTCGACACTTTTGGCTGAAAATTGTTGTGAATGCTTCAGCCTTATCTTTTGCGCTAATATGCTGGTCTCCTCCATCATTGAGGATGGGGATATTTGTGGAGCCTCCTCCTCCAGTGAGTTATTTAATTGTCCACCACAATTCACGACTGGATGTGGTAGAACTGCAGAGCTTAGATCTGATCTGTTGGTTGTGGGATTGCTTAGCTCTGTCTATCACTTGCTGCTTTGCATGCAAGTAGTCCTGTTTTATAGCTTCACCAGGTTGACACCTCATTTTTAGGTATGCCTAGTGCTGCTCCTGGCATGCCCTCCTGCACTCTTCATTGAACCAGGGTTGATCCCCTGGCTTGATGGTAATAGTAGAGTGGGGGATATGCCGGGCCATGAGGTTGCAGATTGTGTTAGAGTACAATTCTGCTGATGGCCCACAACACCTCGTGGATGCCCAATCTTGAGTTGCTAGATTTGTTCGAAATCTATCCCATTTAGCACGGTGGTAGTGCTACACAACACGATGGAGGGTATCCTCAATGTGAAGGTGGGACTTCGTCTCCACATTGACTGTGCGGTGGTCACTCCTACCAATACTGTCATGGACAGATGCATTTCTGGCAGGCAGGTTGGTGAGGATGAGGTCAAATATGTTCTTCCCTCTTGTTGGTTCCCTCATCACCTTCTGCAGACCCAGTCTAGCAGCTGTGTCATTTAGAACTCGGCCAGCTCGGTCAGAAGTGGTGCTACCGAGCCATTCTTGGTGATGGACATTGATGTCCCCCGCCCAGAGTACATTCTGCGCCCTTGCCACCCTCAGTGCTTCCTCCAAGTAATGTTCAACATGGAGGAACACTGATTCATCAGCTGAGGGAGGGCAGTACGTGTAAGCAGCAGGAGGTTTCCTTGTGCTAGTGTTTGGCCTGCTGCTGCCACGAGTCTTGGGGTCCAGAGTGATGTTAAGGACTTCCAGGGCAACTCCCTCCTGACTGTATACCACTGTGCAGCCACCTCTGCTGGCTCTGTCCTGCTGATGGGACAGGACACACCCAGGGATGGTAACATTATCTGTAAGGTATGATTCCATGAGGATGACTATGTCAGGCCATTGCTTGGCTAGTCTATGAGACAGCTCTCCCAATTCTGGCACTAGCCCCCAGATGTTAACAAGGCAGACTTTGCAGGGTCGACAGGGCTGCAATTTCCATTGTCATTTCATTTCGTTTCCGGTGCCTAAGTCAATGCCGGGTGATCCGTCCGGTTTCATTCCTTTTTTGTGTCTATGTAGTGCTTGCTAGTCAGCAGACCAGGTAAGGACGACAGATTTCCTTCCCTAAAGGGGCATTAGTGAACCAGATGGGTTTCTTACAACAATGGTCATTGTTGGACTTTTAATTCTAGATTTTTATTGAATTCAAATTCCACCATCCGCCATGGCAGGTTTCGAATCCGGGTCCCCGGAGCATCTTGATTACTAGTCTAGTGACAATACCACTATCCCCCAAGACCATAAAAGACCATAGGCATCTCTCTACATTTAGGAGAGGCAATTGGTTGTACGTAGCTTGAGAAGCACCACTCCTCAAGTGTGGGGCAAGGTGCAGAGGCAGGCCTCCATGAACTACAGCTGACATGGGAATAGAACCTATGCCATTGGCATCATTCTGCATTACACTCTAGTCAACTGAGCTAACCAACCTGCACAAATGCAAGAGTGCAGCAAAACCAAATTTGTTCAGAATTCCGGGCTTGCTTTAGGCTGCCAGAAGGTTCGGGTAATTACAGGAACTTCAGATAATTATCCGATTCCCTTTTTGAAAGCCATGGTTGAATCTGCCACCACCACACTCTCAGACAGTGCATTCCAGATTCTAATCACTCTGTGTACAAAAAAAGTCTTGTTGCCTTTGTCGTAGTGTCTGTTTAAATTAAAGAACCCACACCTGTAGTCTAAAAAAGGAATTGTTTCTAACTCTAGTATCAATATTATACAGTAAGCTCAGTTTTGAACACAATCACAAACTTGAGGTGGGCTAAATTCAATAGTCCCTGAAAATGGGCATGGGATCACAGTGCATGATTAACACATGCATGTTGATTGTAACGCAGGCAGTGTGCCAACTTCATGCTGCCCACTTATAATTAGTTCAGCATCCAGTCAGTACTATCCACATTGTTGATTGGCTGGACATAATGCCAGGGGGCCAATATTGCACTTCTTAAAGCTAGCCTGCAACTCTTAAGGGAGAGATGTATTGTAGCTGGAGCAGGTGCTGGCAGTCATGCAGGGAATGACTTTGACTTGGGAAACAGTGAAGAATGGCACAACATGGGACAGAACTGGCTCCAACATTTTTGGATAGAGCAGTAGAGGCCTTGGTGGAGGAGGTGGAAAGGAGGAGAGGTATCCTGTATCTGTAAGGGCCAGGAGGTCCTTAAAACATATGCTCAGAAGGCAGTGGGAGTAGATGGTTGTGGGAGCCAATGCCTGGATCAAACCCCGAGGACCTGAGTGCAGTTTGCAAAACAATTTAATGACCTCCCATGAGTGGTTAAGATCAGTGAATTCATCTTCGAATGCCATATCATACCAAATGTACCACTAGCCTCAGACACTGCTTAATTCATCACATCCCTGTCATTCACCAGCAATAATCTCTGTTAATCAGGATTCATACTTGGCATTTAAATGCTCACCCTCACAAACTTAGCACACAAATGCACATCTCAAAGCTTGCAAACACTATTCAACCTCAGCAGTTACATCACCCAAACAGATTGCAAAATGCTCACTGACACAGCTATCTTTCGAGGTGGAGTTAACCGGAGGAGATAAGCTGTCCTGCATATCGCAAAGGGGTGTGCTTGCTCTGCCTGCTTCTCTCTGGAGTGAGCCCCAGTGACACCCCTTATGTAATAGTGGATGGCAAACTGAGATGTTGCAAATATTTCAAGCCTTACTCTGGAAGGAACCTGACACATTTGATTGTTATTGTCACCTCCACAGCCACTGGTAATGTGGTCCTTGTCCTGATCCAAGGTTGCAATTGTGGCTGCAGTGAGTGGCATTTCACCATTCCTCACTGAGGTTCAGGTTGGAGAATTGCTCCCTGAACATTCTGGGCAGATATGGCCTCCTGCTGAGAGCGCTTCTCCCTCTCCTCCTTCTCCCTCTTTCAGCAGCTCCTCCTGCTTTGCATGGCTTTTGTTCAGTCTTCCAAGACAGTCTTCCTATGCTGTATTCCAAGGGGAATGCCTAATAGTGCACGCATGTCTGGAAGCAACTAGTTTGTGCAAAGGAACATAAGAAATGGGAGCGGTAATAGATCATTTGGCCCCTCAAGCCCGCTCCGCCATTCAATAAAATCATGGCTGATCTGATTGTGGACTTAATTCTACTTTCCTTCTTGCCCCCCATAACCTTTGACTCTTTTCTAGGCCAAAAATCCGTCTAACTCAGCCTTGAATATAATCAATAGCCCAGCCTCCACTACTCTTCGGGGTAGAGAATTCCAAAAACTAATGACCTTCTGAGGGAAGAAATTCCTCCTCACCTCCATCTTAAATGGGAGATCCCTTCTTTTGAAACTGTGCCCCCGAGTTCTAGATTTCCTCATGAAGGGAAACATCCTCTTAGCATCTACTCCAGGGGCATCTAACCTTTTTGAATGAGGGGCCACATTTCAATTTTTTTCTCACTCATGGGGCTGGTGAGCAAATTTCAGAAAGATAAGGCCCACAGGTCATATGTTGGACAACCCTGCTTTAAATGTTCAATTTAAATGAGTTTTCAAGGTGTCTCAATCTTGGTGTTCATAAATGTTAACCGCAGACATTTCTTCAAAATTATATGAGAATTAATATTAATGTGCTGAAATAGCACCATAGTGACTTGTTTTTTTCTAGGTGTATCTGGTTCAAATAGGTCACACTTTTAATTCTCCAAGTAACTGAGAGTTCAGAGGTCCATTCTGCACTTCTGGAATTGCTGGATTGTTTTCCCCAGGGTAGCTGGCAGAGAGAAAAGCTGTCAGAAATTAAGGAACATTCTGGGTGTGATTAACAGTCCTAACAATGCACACGTCCCACACATAGCATTTAAAACTGCAAGTCCTCGACAATTGACAGCTTCAGATTGAAAGTTTCTCCATACCCAGCATGATGAAGAGCAGCTTCTCGTTACCTCACTTGCTGGCCACATGGATCCCCACAATTGACAGGCCACCATTGCAGGCACAGCTCATCATAATGTACATTGCATCTGCCACTGCCAAGCGCAACAAATCAGGCAGGGATGTCACAGCATCATCCGGTTTCCTGGGATACCTTCCGGAGGCTGGCTGGTCGTCTAAATTCCTGGAGGCGGGGCCATTTTCACCCAAGTGTTTGGATTGAGTCCGGATAACAGGCTAGATAGAAACCTTTGGCTTGCTGGACTCTGGCCCACATGCCATAGGTTGGACAACCCCGTTCTACCTTGTCAAGTCCCTTCAGAGACGTATATGTTCCAATAAGATCACCTCTCATTCTTCTAAACTCCAATAACTATATGCCCAACCTGCTCAGCCTTTCTGATTAAGACAAACTCTTCATCCCCAGAATCAACCTAGTGAACCTTATTTGAACTTCCTCCAATGCAAATATATCCCTTCTTAAATAAGGAAACCAAAACTGTACGCAGTATTCCAGGTCTGGTCTCACCAATGCCCTGTGCAGTTGTAGCAAGACTTGCCTACTTTTATACTTCATCCCCCATGCAATAAATGGCAACATTCCATTTGCCTTCCTAATTACTTGCTGTGTAATCTAACTTTTGTAATTCATGTAGAAGGTCACCAAGATCCCTCTGCACCACAGCATTCTGCAGCTCTCTCCATTTAAATAATATTCTGCTTTTCTATTCTTCCCATCAAAATGGACAACCTCACATTTTTCCACATATCGTAAAGTCCTGCTGTTCGCAGGGGTTACGTTCCTGCGAAACCTTGCAAACAGTGAAATCACGAAGGAGGAACATGCTTTTCAATGGGACTCAATTAGATAGGTTCCAGCCATGTGAGGGCAGCATTGTTTTGGGTAGTTACAATACTCTACAATAACCTGTGTTTCTCTTCACTGAAGCTGTTAGACCTGCCGTGTAGACTCCACATTTTTGCTATTTGTTTCCGATTTCCAGCATTGGCAATTTTATCCACAACTCATTTAAAGTTGCAGTCAATGAGAAAGAAAAAAACCCTGGGCTGACAAGGGGTAAAATATATCCTGGAAAATTCCTCTTTGGCCCCCAGTTTAGGTCACGGAAACCAACCAAGGGGGTCACACAAACCAAGGATTACAAAGATTTATAAAGACACTTGCATTCTGCATTATGTGATTTCTGTCTTTGGCAGGAAGTGGTCCAGTTCCCTCTGAAAGTATTCGGAGAGTCAGCACCTATCACACCAGCCTGTATTATATTCCAGAGCCTCACTACTCTCTGAGAAAAGACAAATCATCTAATATCCAGTCTATTCCTACTCTCTCATAGTTTAAGCTCAAGTTCACAGCTTCTCCCATATCCATTAACCTGGAATAAGCTACAAAATGACATTGTAAGACAAATCTGATTTGTGGATTTGCAAACAGCGATTGTAAGATAAAAGATCTTTGGCAAAATTTGGACATTTCAAATGCAGATAAGCAAACATTGCTCATGCGATGGGCGATACGGTGTACAAAGTACAAAGCGCAGGTAAGTGAAAAAGTGAACAAGGAAGTCACGAAAGGCGGGACTTTAATGTACCCATCTGCCATATTTTTGCCCCATTACTTAAACTATCTACATCGCTTTGTAGACTCTTCGTGTCCTCCTGACAACTTGCTTTTCCACATATCACTGTATCGTCAACGAATCTGGCTACAATAGGCTTGGTCTCTTTGTCCAAGTCATTAATGTAGATTGTAAATAGTTGAGACCACTGATCCCTGTGGCACCCCACTAGTTACAATTTGTCAACCTGAAAATTACCCATTTATCCTGACTGTTTCCTGTTAGTTAGCCACCTCTCTATCCATGCTAATATATTACCCGCAACACCAAAAGCCCTCATTTTGTGTAGTATCCCTTTATGTGGCATCTTATCGAATGCCTTTTGGAAATCCAAATACACTACATCTACTGGTTCTGTTTATCCATGCTGCTTGTTACATCCCCAAAGAACTCCAAAAAATGTGTCAAACATGATTTCCTTTTCACAAAGCAATGTTGACTCTGCTTGATGTTATTATCATTTTCTAAAGGTCCTGCTACAACTTCCTTAAGAATGGATTCCAGACATGGTGAAGTTGGCAAAAAAAATCCTTCAGCACCTGCCACAACACTCCCTCATGTAGACTTGAAATAACTACAGAAAGCACCAAACGCTGGTAGAATCATGGCAATGAACCTGTATATAATTGTTGGTCATCCCTTTACCTAGCACTGGTTGGGGGTCCTTCCTGCTGCTGGCATACTGTGCGAGGCTAGCTGGAGGGGGGAGGTGGAAATGACAGCACTGAAGTTATAATCTGCCGACTTTGCAAACTTTTGATGAACGTTCACTGTCCGTGCTTAACGCCTGCATCAGTATGGCAGGGCGATTTGCTCCATACTGCGTGCAATGAAGGAAGGGTGAAGCTCTAAAGTCAGTGATGGCGCCCAAAAATAGGCGCAAAATATGCCCATTTTCCCCATGAATTATTCCCTCTGAATGTGAGGATGACGATAAAACATTACAGCGGATCCCTGCTTCACAAAGATGTTGGGGATTAGTGAGTGCGCAGACTCGGCCGTTGCTAGGGAAGCCGCGTCTCCGGTTGTTAAGATGGCGGGGCTGGTCCCGGGCTCCACATTTCCTCGCCTCTCCTGCAGAGTTTTAGCGCCGGTCACCTGTGAGGAAGCGGCCCCGCGAGTGCTGGTAACCGCGACACCTGCTGCCGTCTGAAGTGTTGGGGGGGGCGGAAATGGTGTTGGCGTCGCCGCAATCAGTCGAGAAGACGTCGATGTGGATGGAAGGCACTGCCCGGCTGAGGACAGTCTGACCCGGGGGAGGAAGCGGCCCGAGGCAGCCTCAGGATGCAAATGCAACGCCCCGCTTCATACTCGTATCCTTTCAGTGTGCGGCTGGGGAAGGAGTCGGGCTCTTTGTAATGGCGCTGCGGATGTTGTTCCTAACATTTTACCGTAGTAACTTAATTATAACTTTTTTGATAAGTAGAATCATTGGCAACTTGTTACTCTAAATCACTAGTATGTGTTTGTATTTAGCCACACAACCTATTCAGGAAATTACTATTTGTTTATGTGAATTTTATTAAGATTAAGTGCCAATCCAGAATTTCTTTTAATAGGGGCCAAGGGGAAACTGCGCTTGACGCTGCGCTCATCTGACTGGGGTGAAATTGGGACCAAGTTTCTGCTAAACTATAACAAGACTATATGCAAGATCTATAGAGTGGCGATAATAGGGGACTTCAGTTATCTGAGCATAGGCTGGGATAGCAATATTGTCAAGGGCAGAGGAGGGGAAAAGTGTCCGAGGTGTGTTCAGGAGAATTTTCTTCCGCAGCATGTTTCCAGCCCAACTAGGAAGGAGGCATTGCAGGATCTGGTTTTTCTCATCACTACAATAAACATTCACTCCCTCTACCACTGACGCACAGTGGCAGCAGTGTATATCACCTACAAGATGGAGCAACTCACCAAGTACCTTCCAAACCCTCTACCACCTAGAAGGATAAGGGCAGCAGATGCATGGGAACACTGCAAGTTCTCCTCCAAGTCACAGACATCCTGACTAGGAACTATGTTGCTGTTCCTTCACTGTCGCCAGACCAAAATGTTGGAACTCCCTAACCACACTCTGGATGTGCCTACAATGCATGGACTACAGTGGTTTAAGGACAATTAAGGACAGGCAATAAATGCTGGCCTAGCCAGTGATGCCAACATCTCATGAATGAATATAAAAAAGGAATTTGAACTTCCAGTTAAAGCCAAAAAGATAACACAAGATTTCATATTTTTAAGACACCTAGACATTTACTGTAACAGACTAAAAGCACTCTTGACTAAACTATATTTTTATAGGCAATTTTGTACTTTAAACTATAGAACAGAACTTTTAACACAACTGAAAAACCCACTATCAGGTGTACGTTACACTTACCTTTAAATAGATATTCAATTCTCTCAGAATCAATTCAAAATGATTCTTAGCTCCCAAGGATGCAGTGAACCATAGAGACTTTCTGTCTTGAGCTTCTGTCTCTCAGCTGAGCACTGGCAGACTAGCCTTGCCTGTGAGTTTTCACGGATATCTTAGAAACTCTTAAACTTTCAAAGCCCAGCTACATGGCAATGTGAATCACATGGGCCTTGTATCCAGGTAGAAATGCTAACAACTTATCCCGAAACCCCAACTCTCTTTTATCTTGGAAGTAAATGGATGGTTTAAAGCATAACTGTTTACAACCGACATTTTCAATACTTTTCTGGGATTTTGGAGACTCACAGTCTATCCACTGTTAGTACACAATCTGTTGCCATTGTCTCCAAATGTAAACACCTTGCGCCTTGCCAGTAAAACAATCTGGGCACCCTTTAATCTCTAACAAACCAGCCAGGCTTGCTGTCAGGCTCATCATTTTACTTTAAATTAAAGACACAGTACTAAAACAGAACAATCTTATAAACCTCATAATTGTAACACTTTAAAGAGGAGATGGTTTGGGTATAGCTGAGGTATATTCCCATGAGAAGTAAAGGTAGGGCAACCAAAGCCAAAGTTTCCTGGATGACGAAAGACATGGAGAGTAAGATTACGCAAAACAAAGGCGCTTATGGCAAATGTCAATTTGATAATACAAGTGGGAACCAGGCTGAGTATAGAAAGTTCAAAAGGGAAGTGAAAAAGGAAATAAGAGGGGCAAAGAGAGAGTATGAGAAGAGACTGGCAACTGATATAAAAAGGAGTACAAAAATCTTTGTTAGACATATTAATAGTAAAAGGGTAGTAAGATGAGGGGTGAGTCTGATTAGGGACCAACAGAGAGCCTCAAGCATGGAGGGAGGGGGTATGACTGAGGTACTAAATGAGCACCTTCATCAGTCCTCACCAAGGAAGAAGATTCTTCCAAAGCCATGGTGAAAGAGGAGGTAGTTGAGATACTGGATAGACTAAAAATTAATGAGGAGGTATTAGAAAGTCTGGCTATACTTAAAGTACTTAAAAGCAAAATACTGCAGATGCTGGAGATCTGAAATAAAAACAGGAAGTGCTGGAAAACTCATTAGGTGGCAGCATCTGTGGAGAGTGAAACAGAGTTAATGTTTTGAGTCCAATATGATTCTTCTTTGGAACTGTTCCAAAATGATGTTCTTCAGACCCTTCTGAAGGCGAGCTATAATGGACACAATAAATTCAAAGTCTCTGAAACATATTGGCTGTTTGCTTATGGTGATCTTTGCTGGAGGCTGCTGTACATTTTCAGAATGCTGGTTAAGGTTACTTTGTTTGTATTGAATTTTAGCCTGTGTCCTCGTTGCAATAGGGCTACTTGGTGTTTCTGTTTGTGGTATTATCCTGATTTGTTATCTGTTTCATTGCACTTTCATGCCATTTAGTGCTCGTACATGATGCAGTCTTAGTCCTGGGCATATGTTGAGAATTTCTGCTGGATTCCATGTACCATCAGTTGGTTGTTGTACTTGAACTTTCTGCCTGATACTTAGGTTGGGGTAGTTCCTTACCTGTATGCGGGTCATAGGCATCTTTCCTCTTTCCCTGTTTTTTAAGTATGCATCATGCACTCGTGGGACTATTGATGAGTGATGACTGGGGAGGTTTGCCCGCAATTGTCTGCTGAATAGCAATTCTGCAGGTAAGGGAATGGTCACACTGAGTGGTGTCGCTCTTAGATGCAGCATGGCAACTTGTAGATCGTGCTTTGTTTGATGGCACTTCATAATTAGGGATTTTACAGTTCAAACCATATGTTCTGCCATTCCATTGGATTTGGGTAATGCAGTGATGAAGTGGTATAGTTGACACCCACTTCTCACACTCACCATAAAGGGTCATCCAGCGTATTAAAGTCTGTTGTCAGAAACAACCGCCTGTGGTGTCCGAATAGACTGAAGATCAAACTTAATGTTTCTGCAACAGTTGCACTCGATTTGTTGTGTAATTGACGGATAATGGGAAATTTGGACAAGAAATCTGTTCCAATCAAAAAATCATCATTATGAATGCTTAAGAGGTCAGCTGCGAGTCTGGCCCATGCTTGTGTGGACACCTCATGAGGCAATAGTGGTTCGTTCTGGTTGCTAAGCACGAAGGTTTGACATGCCTTGCATTCCTTCATGGCCTTTTTGACATCTTGGTGGATTCCTGGCTAGTATATCATTTTTCTAGCTAATCTTCTGGTTCAATCGATTCCCATGTGTGCCTGCTGCAGGCTGCTGCAACAATTGGAGAATTTCAGGTTGCAGGGACCCCGGGATGACGACTTGTTTTTCCTTAAAGATGACTCCTTGAAATATTCTGAGTTCACCTCTATAGGCCAAAATGATCCTAAGCTTCTGGAGCATACTGGAAGGACTCTGGCCATCCACCAATCACTCTCTTCCATATTTGCTGAAGTGTAGGATCGTTAAATGTTTCCTGCTGCAGCACTTGGCACTTAGATTGGCCAAAATACATAAGGTGACTGTGCAGAACGTCTTCTATTTCTATGTCCAGAAGATCAGCTTGCAGATCTAGGGAGATGTCTGCAATTTTTAACAGGTTAGGTAGATGGCTTAGTGTCGGATGTGACCATGGATTTTCCTGGCTTGTAGCATATATCACAATCGTAGCCTTGTATTTTGACCAGTGGGTGATATAGTCTTGGTGGTGCACAAGTTAGGGATTTGCATCCGATCATTTCAAGTGTCTTATGGTCCGTTTCCACAACAAACTTCTTTTCACATAAGTAGGTGTGGAACTGCTGGATGCTGAATACCAGTGCCAAGGTGTTGCATTCTGTATTTGAGTAATTAGCCTGGGCAGTGGACAAACTCTTGGTGGCAAAAGCAATAGGTTTCGCTTTCTGGAGAAGGCATGCTCCAATTGCTTTGGGGTGCATTAAACTCAAATGTAGTCTTTTCAGTCAGTTTGTAAAGCTGTAGAGTTGACAGTCCTTCAGTTAATGACTTTTTAAGGTCATTAAAAATGTGTTGATTGTCCTCTTACCAAACAAGTACCTCTTCCTTCAGAAATTCACAAAGAGACTAGGCTTTCTGAGCAAAGTTAGGTATATAGGGTGAAAGAAAATTAAATAAACTGAGGCAATGGCACTGATCATTTTTGTCTTGCGAAGTGGGCATTGCACTGACATCTTCCACCTTTCTTGTCAGGACAAATGCTTGTGTCGGAATAGATGGATCCAAAAAAGTTGACCTGTGTTGCGTTGATATTGCACTTCTGATTGTTAAACACAAGACCTTCTCCAAAAGCAGCTTCCATCAGAAGGTGCAAGTTTCAGTTATGCTCCTGTTTTGTTGTTTTAACACTATGCAGATGTGTTCTGAGGTCTCACACATGATCCTGTCCATATGTTGTTGGAAAATATCCTAGCTTTGGAAAGCCTGAATGGTAACTTCTGAAAACAGTATCTCCCAAAAGGTCTATGGAACATTGGTAGCTGCTGGATGCCAGATGCACCGACCAGTAGCCATTCTTAACATTGAGTTAAGCAAAGAATTTGGCGTTTGCAAACTTGGGGTTCAGCTCCTCAAGTGTGGGAATTTTGTGAGGGCATCATTTTAGAGCCATGTTCAGAGAGCCACCTTTCTTACTGACACTCAGGATGGACCTACACCAACCTGTGTGGTGTTGGACTTTTCGGACTATGCCATCTCTCTCCTCTTATCCAGTTCGGCTTTCGTCTTGTTCTGGATGTGAATGCCATACTTATGTGGCGGATTGATGGGCGGAGTATCATCTGCATGCCGATCTAATGCTGCATCACCCTTGAAACTTTCAGTCCCATTGATTCTGTCAGGGATGTTAGGTTGGCTGCTGAAGTGATCAGGGGCGTCCTTGTGTTCTGTTGCCTTCCGTCATTGAGTTTGGACGCTGTGGGTGGCAACTAAGGTTAAGATCCCTGTATGCCAGCAGGCCTGCAATCACTGATCAATGGTCTCTGCCAGAAAGGCATGAATTTCAGATGGTGTTTTCTGAAGTTGAGCTTCACTTGTAATTGATCTTCGAGTGTTGACCATATTTTATCTGGATTCTTAAGAAAGTCATCGGACAGACCTGAAGTGTTTCGTCTGTGGAGGTCTTCATTGCCTGTAGCAATATTAATTTTAATGATTTGTTTTTCTGGTTCAGAAAAATTGAAGCCCAGAAAACATAGCTTGACGCATTTTCAGAACAAAGTAAACTCAGATAGGAGATCCATTGCCTTCCAACTGAGTGGACATTTAGTGGTCCCCTTTTAGCCTTTTGCAGGAAATTTAATGCTTTGTGACAGCTATTCAAGCTTCCTCTAGCTCTTTTAGAGTTAATTTAGCTCTGAGTTGCAGTACCTTTCATAGCCACTGCTTTAGCTGGTCACGGGTTACTGCCTGACTTCCGTTGTTGAGCTCTTGCTGATTTTTCCCGGGTTTAATTAAGCTCTGCCTACAAAGCAGTGACTTGGATGGGAACAAAAACAAAAATAGCTGGAAAAACTCAGCAGGTCTGACAGCGTCTGTGGAAAGGAATACAGTTAACGTTTCGAGTCCGTATGACTCTTCATCCGAACTTGGATGGGAAAATGGCTGCAGGAATTTAAAATAAAAGCAAACAGTGAAAACTTTTCAGAGGCTTCTTTTAGCTTTTAAGAGCTGTTTCTTTAAAAGAAAATTTTCATGGAGTGTGGGCGTCGCTGGGTAGACCAGCATTTATTGCCTATCCCTAATTGTCCCTGAGAAGGTGGTGGTGAGCCGCCTCCTTGAATCGCTGCAGGCAGTATGGTGTAAGTACACCCACAGTGCTGTTAGGAAGAGAGCCCCAGGATTTTGACCCAGTGACAGTGAAGGAACGGCAATATATTTCCAAGTCAGGATGGTGAGTGACTTGGAGGGGAACTTCCAGGTGGTGATGTTCCCATCTATCTGCTACCCTTGTCCTTCTAGATGGTAGTGGTCGTGGGTTTGGAAGGTGCTGTTGAAGGAACCTTGGTGAATTCCTGCAGTGCATCTTATAGATGATATACACTGCTGCTGGTTCACGTCTGGGGTGGAGGGAGTGAATGTTTGTGGATGTGCCAATCAAGCAGACTGCTTTGTCCTGGACAGTGTCAAGCTTCTTGAGTGTTGTGGGAGCTGTACTCATCCAGGCAAGTGGGGAGTATTCCATCACACTCCTGACTTGTGACTTGTAGATGGTGGACAGGCTTTGGGGAGTCAGGAAGTGAGTTACTCACCGCACGATTCCTAGCCTCTGATCTGCTGTTGTAGCCACAGTATTTATATGGCTAGTCCAGTTCAGTTTCTGGTCAATGGTAACCCCCAAGATGATAGTGGGGATTCAGTGATGGTAATGCCATTGAACATCAAGGGGCAATGGTTGGATTCTCTCTTGTTGGAGATTGTGTGGCACGAATGTTAATTGCCACTTGTCAGCCCAAGCCTGAATATTTCCCAGGTCTTGCTGCATTTGGAGATGGACTGCTTCAGTATCTGAGGTGACATGGATGTTGCTGAACATTGTGCAATCATCACCAAACATCCCCACTCCTGACCTTATGATGGAAGGAAGGTCATTGGACCTTCCCAAGGAACTCCTGCAATGATGTCCTGGAATTGAGATGATCGACCTCCAACAACCACAACTATCTTCCTTTGTGCTAGGTATGGCTCCAACCAGTGGTGAGTTTTCCCCCTGATTCCTATTGACTCCAGTTTTGCTAGAGCTCCTTGAAGCCACACTCTGTCAAATGCGGCCCTGATGATGCAGAGTAGACTGATGTGGTGGTAATTAGCCAGGTTGGATTTGTCCTGTTTTTTGTGTACAGGGCATAACTGGGTGGATGCCGGTGCAGCTGTCCTGTACAGTGTAACTGTACATGTTCGCTGATGATTGCACAATGGTTTCATGATCATCATTAGACTTTTAATTCCAGATTTTTATTGAATTCAAATTCCACCATCTGCCATGCCGGGATTCGAACCCAGGTCCCCAGAGCATTACCCTGGGTCTCTGGATTACTAGTCCAGTTAGACAATACCACTACGCCATCGCCGCCCCCCCCTTAATGCTATGCTCAGTCAAATGCTGCCTTGATGTCAAGGGAAGTCACTCTAACCTCACCTCTTGAGTTCAGCTCATTTGTCCATGTTTGGACCAAGGCTGTAATGAGGTTAGGGGCTGAGTGGATCTGGTGGAACCCAAGCTGAGCATCAGTGAGCAGGTTATTACTGAGTAAGTGCAGCTTGATAACACTGTCGACCATCCCTTCCATCACATTGCCAATGATCAAGAGTAGACTGATGGAGTGGTAATTGACTGGGTTGGATTAGTTGTGATTTTTGTGGATAGGACATATCTGGGCAATTTTCCATATTGTCGTGTAGATGCCAATGTTGTAGCTGTACTAGAATAGCTTGACTAGGGGTGCAGCTAGTTCTGGAGGATGAGTGTTCAGTACTATTGCCAGAATTTTGTCAGGGCCCATAGCCTTTGCAGTATCCGGTGCCTTCACCCATTTATTGAGATCATGTGGAGTGAATCGAATTGGCTGAAGACTGGCATCTGTGATTCTGTGAACCTCAGGAGGAGGTTGAGATGGATCGCCTGCTGTTATTGGATTGTTTCTTCTTCCCAGCCCAGTCTACAGTATTTAACTTCCCCCAGACCCCCTATAGTTACAGTAAGCAGTAATTAATTCTCCTGCCTGTGGAGTTCTGCTTTAAGTGAGACCACTTGGAGTTTGCTGTTTAATTTCTGTTCCTGCTTAAACTTTGCAGCAGGTAAACTTTAACTATTTGAGCTCTCCCAGGCTTGAACAATCTTACTGGGACCTAGTACCTGCTGGCTGGAGCAAGGTGAGATCCCAGAATGAAAGGACAGTATGTACAGGATTCCTACAGAGCTGCAGAATCACTTGCGGTGAGTTTTGATGGCTGATTCACTTTCATACTGTTGTTTTCTTCTGCTGGATGTGAAGGGGTTGAGGCTTATAATCTGCTCAGTCAAATCTTCAAAACCATGCTGCCACCATGTTGTATTTTTCTTCTCTTCGACATAAATGTACCAATTGTATACAAGGGTTGATGAAACAATAATATGGCTTCTTAATTTAAAAATAAGACTATAAGATGATGTTCACTAGGAGACTAGGTACAGTACACCTGTTCTCTCCTCCTGCTGCTTGCAAGTCATGGGGCGAATACGAACACATCTTTTCAATTTAGTAATGAATTGACACAGTTTAAGATACACCCCCTTAAGGGTGCATGTCATCATCTCACAACAATACCCAGCGTATGTTGCCTGTTAATTCATGTTGATTTAAGTGGATTTTGATTATTGTTTAAGTAAAAGCTACAAAAAGTGGAATCTTGTTGGTTTCTTCATTTGAGAGTCATTCAGTAAATTTTGTTATTTGGGGGATTGTAACATATAAGGGAATGCTGTGAATGGTAGGCGTATTCTGTTGCTAAAGATATTCAAACAATATGACTGAATTTAAGGCTTTCGTTGTATTTGAAAATTATAATAGGGCTCTCAGAAACAGTGGTAGCCTTCCATTGATGAAACTTTGCTCAACACACCAAGGAGAAATGACTAATCGAGTTCTATGTTGAGAACACCTGAAAGCTGAAGGGAGTTTACCCAGGACTCATACGGGATAAGTTTCCTACAGGATAATCTGGCTATAATAGTGGGAATGAAAGGATACAAAAGGAGGAGGTGAAATAGTTAGATAATTATAAAAGGGAAGTACTGCAAAAGTTTGTAGAAACTCCAATGCTCTTACAGCCTAGAATGACACCATCAGTAAAACATACTCATCAGCAATACTCAGTTTGAGTCTGCCAGAACCATTCAGCTAATGACCTTATCATAGGTTTGATCAAGACATAGAGGCAAGAACTGAAAGCCAGTGATAAGCTAGAAGTAGTTGCCTTTGATGTCAAAGCATTATTTGATTGAGTATGGTTCCAAGGCACCTAAACAAAACTGAGTATAGTGGTTCCAAAGGAAAAATACTCCAGTGACTGGAGTCATAACCATCTTCATTGTGTGAGGTGTGGTTGCCAGAGGCCAGTACTGCAGGACAACCCACCCAGGAGTATCTCAGGGAAATACCCTGTGTTTGGCGATCTTCAGCTGTATCATCAGTGTCTCTCCATCAGTCATTAGATCAGGAGTGGGATAGTTCCACAGTGTTCAACTCTACTCACAACTCCTTTTATAATGAAGCAACGCATGCTAGCCTTAATTAGGACCTGGAAAATGTTCAGCTTTGGGCTGACAAGTGGCAGGTAATATTTGTGCCATGTAAGTGGTGGGTAACGATGAACAAGAAAAATCTAACCAGAAACTAGAAATTGTGAGTTAGGGGTCACCAAACCCAGGGCTGGAGACAGGAACACCTTTACATTTAAGGCAAAGGACCACAGAACTCAAGGTTGGAGTCAGGAGACATTGAACGTTCCAGTTAAAGGGTCACTAATCCCAAAGCTGAAGACAGGAGCAGCTGGACATTTTTGATAAAGGGTATGGGGGTGTCCTGCATGCCATTTTCCAATGTTCAGCTCTTAGGAAATGGACTCCTAGTATTGTGATGGTTGTGAGCAGTAGTTTGATTCAAATGACACAGTAAGCGAATTGATTTTGCAGTTCTTAGGATCTTTTTAACCATTTTTCTCTCAGGTTCTCATTAGCCTTTTGTGCCAACTCAATTTTTTTGTTCTACACGACAATTGGTACAAATGAGAATCCTCATACATGAAATATGTGGAAAGAGGACTACTGGAGAATGGCCATGCAGGGCAGACTGCATGAGAGATGCTTTGCACCCTACCACCAGTCCCTACCTGACCTGTATCTACAGGTGGACATGAACATACCCTTTGGCAGACAGCTTGTACTTTCCTGCAGTAGAACAGTAATTGCGCTTCAAAAACATGTAATTGTCTATAAGGCACGATTGGACGTCCTGATAGGTGCCATATAAATGCAAGTGTTTTCTTTTGAGAAGGCATCTACTTCCATAATAAACTATGGTTAATAGGCCTGGTGATATGAAGATAAGTCAATGCGTGACTAACAAATGTTTGATTGGCGACATTCATCATCTATTATTGTAGGCCTTGACATGCCTAATTGGCAGTAGCCATGGACATCTATTCAAACATCAGCTTCAGAGCTATGCCATTTGCTGCCAGGACACCTAGAGCAAGCATGAGCACAGGAATGACATATATAGTGACAGTACTGGTCAATTGTGGCTGGAAACTTGCCTCCATCTCCTTCTAGGCTTGCTGCAATACTGATCAATAAGAATGATGCTGTAGAGAGTCTTAGAGGGTGACTGTCTTCAACTGTCACATGTAGCACTATCTCCATTTTAACCATCATCAAACAGGATGCAGGTTCTTAGTTACCCAGTCACTTGCCTACAGACTCATTTCATTTATAACTTCACTTTTAACTGTCACCCTTTTTACATCCTCTTCCCCTGTAAATCTTGGATTGAAATTTTCTCCGAGTCTTTCCTAAGGCTAAAAGGCAGTCCGCTTTAAATTCACTACACATGCTCCCAAGATGCGTCCAAACCTGTACCTGAAACTCCTGTGTGTTTATGTATAATTAAAAAAATTGGGAAAGGAAAGTACATTTTCATTTAGGCCTACAAAGCACCTGTTTCAAGCAACTTGGGTGCAAACTGGACATGTGGGAAAAGACAGAGTTATAATTTGTGGCTTGAAGAAACGTGTTCATAACCTAGCCAAATATATCAGATGAGAGGGGTAGATTTTGACAGAAATGGATTCTACTAATTTAAGATTGGCTCGCTGTTAATTTTGTATTTATTCTTAACTTCCATTTCATAGAAATATAAAAACACAGGTGGAAGAATTGGATGAAGAACGACAACGATTATTAGAAGAACAAAAAATAAACAGAGCCAAAGCTCGTAAACTTACTTTGCAGACAATCCGAAGACGAAAGTAAGTACAGTATAAAGAAGCAGCAAGTTAAGGTTTTTGATTTTTGTGCACATAATAGCATTTGTCGTGCTTTGTTTAATCTTATTTTTGAATGTCCCTACGCTTGTATTACATACTATTCTTTGCCAACGTGACATGGACAGAAAACCTTGCAGCCTTCTTTGAAGCCTGACTAGCTTACGTGAAAAATGTTGAATGTTTGTTAATACTATGGGTAGGAAATAGTAAAAGCTGGAATTTGGAAATCAGGCAGGTACTCCTAGGAAGTGCCTTGACAAATCAAATTGCTTGTTTTGCAATCTTTCTATTAGACATAATAGTGGGTGATTACATTTTGCCAACCTAGTTATTATTTCAGTGTGAGATGAAGCCTACAGATAAGAAGTAGTGTTTTATAGTTTGTTCGAATTATTTATTACTATTAAACCTGTAAATTGATCACTGATTTACATATCACAAAAGTACGATAATGTTACAAACCCTGTCGGGATCAATAATCCAAAATAACCAAATTTACCAAACAACCCACCAGATGAAGATTTTACTGGACAAGGTTTCACATTTTGTGGCTTTACTTTAACAGGAATCAGAATCAACGCAAATTAAACATGAACTAACAAATCACGGTTGGTATGAACTATAAACTGCAGATGTAATAGCAGATGCAGCAAAGACTATCTCATGGATGTAGTAGGCAATCCTTTCTGCCTGTATGGTCCCATTATCAGCCACACGGTTCTTCTAAGCAGAATTCCAGTCCCTTTACCTTCAATGACTTAGCCAATTTTCTGCATACAGCAGTTCCTGTGTTAACAGGGTTCTGCCCTCACAGTTTTACATATAATGGTGCACTTCTTTCCCGAACCTTCTCAGCTCTCAGTTCCTTTCTTTTCTCGGTCTCTCTGCTCTAACCTGTGTGGCACATGGCCTCTTGTATTTTAACTTCCTGCCTGCTGCTTCCAGGTCAAAGATCACCAAGTCACATGGTCCAGAATTTCTTATGATCCAGAAATTATAATTGATCCCTTTACAATTGATATAAACTCTTAAAGGCCCTTTACAAACATTTTTAAAAGTAAATACAGATTCCCCAAACAAAATTTTCCTTACTGTTACTGCTTCCATGGTCAAAGACCATTGCAATAAGCAGATGTTTAAAGCACACCAAACTAAATTGCAGTGTAATTGTGAAATCATTAAAATTCCAAAACACTATCCTGAGTAATTTTATATGACAAATTTTGTAACACTTGGATAATGGAAGGATTTTCAAAATGCACTCTATAAGATAATATTCAATTCCTTTCGCTTCTCTTCAGAATTCCCTGGCTGCATTCTTGAAAACCCTCTTAGCTGGAAGAAGTTTAAGTATGTCACAAAGTTAGTTTCTTTTTCTTGCTTTGTAACTGCACAATTAAATACAAATAAATTTGAAGTTTAGATAGTGGACTTGGAATTGAATTGGGTAGCTTTAAAACTGGAACACTGCAATTGATACATGTAATGCTAATTTTGATCCTACATATGCTCAGTCACTCTTTAATTGCTGGTTCTTCAAGTTTTATTGTTACCAAAATGTTATATGGCACTAAAGTGATAAATACTGGTGTAAATGTGAACTCGACATTTACAGTAAAGACACAGGAACAATAATGAATGATATAATGTTTGTGATACAAATGTTAAGTGATTAATAATGAGACATGTCTGGGCAAATACTTGATCCAGAAATTGTAAGGGACCAAACTATACAAGCAAATAACAAACAGAGAATATGTGTTGTAGTAACAGAGTTATGAATGTTACCCTTTTTGATATTGGCTCCTAATTTGCTTTCAAAATAATAGCAAGCCTAATGGCACTCGCCAAATGCTACAGCAACTTCAAGTGAGAGCAGATACACGGTTAAACATGAAAATCCTTCAGTTCTTGTCCTAGGTGTTCAGCCCTCCTATTCTCCTTGTGAAATGGCATTGTGCTGCTTACCTCACCATTGAAATAAGTTGAATGGCGTGAAGTTGCTGCATTTGCTTGGTAGCTATGAACTAGGCCACTTTGAAGACCCTCTTTGAAGAGCAATCAGCTGAAACACATCAGGCTAGTTATGTTGGTTGGGGACAGGGCTGCTTTTGTGGGTGGGGCCAACCCTGAGGATCGTGATTTTTAAACCAATATTAAAGATCTTGGAAACTCATTTCCCACTTGACCTAACTTATGCTTAAGTTTCTACAACCTTTTGCACTGGTTCACTGATTGCAGAAATTCGATCAGTCTTTAACTTCTGTTGAAATTTACTTTCCTGAGTTCTTTTGGAGTTAATGACATCATTACTACTTGATTAATGCTGATCATATGTTACTTCTTGATTATTTAGTTCTTTGTTGTTAGGTGTGACATTTACTTTGCACCTGTTCTTTCTTTTCCTTCTTGATTGCTAAATTTGTTTATTACAAGCAGGTAATGATCTGAGAGAGTTGCAGCTAAGTGAGGAGAATATCAGAAATAAATAAAAATGTCAAAAGTTAACAGGTCAATCTTTTCAGAAGAATTTTATGTACGTTTTAAATGTACATTATGCATACACTAATAGGCTACTAGTGATCTTGTTGCATACCTGTACAGCCTTTGCTGTATATTTTTCATGTGTGTTGTAATAACAGAGTTATGAATGTTACCCTTTTTGATATTGGCTCCTAATTTGCTTTCAAAATAATAGCAAGTCTAATGGCACTCGCCAAATGCTACAGCAACTTCAAATGAGGGCAGATATATATGGTTAAACATGGAAATCCTTCAGTTCTTGTCCTAGGTGTGCAGTCCTACTATTCTCCTTGTGAAAATGGCATCTTGCTGCTTGCCTTACCATTGAAATGCATTGAATGGCATGAGGTTGCTGGTAAATTATTTTAAAAAGATTTTTTACATGCATTTTTGCACTGATGCCAGGTGGTAAGTCGTGTTTTTTTAAAAATCTGCTTCATTTGTAGTTCAGCCACAAGCAGGAGAGCTTGAGGTGGTCAGATTAATGCTAACCAATGTTCTCCCTAAGCTGCATGTGTGCACGGCCACACAAAAATCTGGAAGGCACTACACAGGCTGTTCACAAGCTGCTTCCATTAAGGCACCATGCAAAAATATTAAAGGTACAGCGCATTGAAATAAACAGGTCATGTACAACAAAGAAAATTAGTGGGATCACTGGCGTCAACTGTTTTTTCATAAGTTAAACATTCTATCCCTTTTTCAACTGGCAGGAATGTGAATTCAGTATCTCTACTCTAAATATCTGAATCTTGCTGAATTTTTCCACAGAAATGGGTCTTCATTGTTTAATGGTTTTTAGTGGAAAATATTAACAAAGTTGAAACTTGCTCTGTTAGGATTACATCTATCTACAATGGTTGTTTCGAAAACCATTTCTGATTTGTAGCCACAGAAGCCTTTGATGCTAAAATAGATATCCAGTAGCCTGCCACTTCCTGGATAGGGATATGTGGAATCTTACAAAATATGGCCCATTGTTTTATTTTTTTTAAAGGAAATGTAAGAATTTTGTAGTCATTAATAATTTACCTTGCTGTGAAAGTTACCTTTTTACAGCTAAAACAAAGCAGTATGTATGATTATAGGTCCTGAATCGTGATTTAATAATGCAATCTTTTGGACCAAATTTCATGTGACTTTATATTCTATGTTCTTAAAGGATTGTGGCCTGGATTTTCACTCTTGAGTCGGGTAGCAGGATTCAGGAAATCTCCTAACTTGCTGTGTCTGTCTTGGGACCCCATTCAGCTGAATGGGGTGATCTTTGCTCTGGGGTTGGAGGAGTGGTGAAGAGCAGGGACGGTATGGAGTCGGGCCCGCTGCCCCCGGATGCAGATTAGAGGTGGCCATAAGAGCTGCCGAGTGCCGAGTGGGATGTTTAAAAGGCCCGCCTCCGTTCTCTGGGACGTTGTCCCAGTTGTTTTGTTTAATATTAGGCCCTCTAGCCCTCAGCCCTCACCCCTTCACCCACTCCTCATGCCAACCCATGGCCCCTTATAACCCATGCTAACTTAATGCCAGCTCATGCCATCTTGTACACTACCCTTTGTCCTTAAATCCTTCATGCCAACTCACCCAATATCATAGTCAGACCTCAGGAGCCATATTGAGATAAAATAAAATAAAGTTCTAACTCTCTATCACAGCCTTTATTGTAAATTTTAAAAACTCCATTCATGGGGTCATGGGTGGCAGCGGCATAGTGGTATTGTCACTGGGCTAGCAATCTAGAGACCTGGGGTAATGCTCTGAGGGCCTGGGCTTGAATCCCACCATGGCATATGGTGGAATTTGAATTCAATCAATAAAAACCTGGAATTAAAAGTCTAATTATGACCACAAAACCATTGTTGATTGTTGTAAAAACCCACCTGGTTCACTAATGTCCTTTAGGGAAGGAAATCTGCCGTCTTTACCTGGTCTGACCTACATGTGATTCCAGGACCACAGCAATGTGGTTGACTCTTAAAAGCCCTTTGAAATAGCTTAGCAAGTCACTAAGTTGTATCAATCCACCAGAAAGTCTATAAAGAATGAAACTGACTTGGGCATCGGAAATGACAATGGCAAACTCAGCCATGTTGACCCTGCAAAGTCCTCCTTACTAACATCTGGGGGCTTGTGCCAAAATTACGAGAGCTGTCCCATAGACTAGTCAAGAAACAGCCAGAGTCATACTCATGGAATCATACCTTACAGATAATGTCCTGTCCCACCGGCAGGACAGACCCAGCAGAGGTGGCGGCACAGTGTCATACAGTCGGGAGGGAGTTGTCCTGGGAGTCCTCAACATCGACTCTGGACTCCATGAAGTCTCATGGCATCAGGTCAAACATGGGCATGGAAACTGACTGCTGATTACCACGTACTGCCCCCGCACACAACACCCCCGCCCCCCCCCCCCCCACCCCCAACCCAAGCTAATGAATCAGCACTCCTCCATGTTGAGCATTACTTAGAGGAAGCACTGTGGTTGGAAAGGGCACAGCATATATTTTGGGTGGGGGACTACAATGTCCATCACCAAGAGTAGCTCAGTAGCACCACTACAGACCAAGGTGGCTGAGTCCTTAAGGTCATAGCTGCTAGACTGGGTCTGCGACAGGTGGTGAGGGAACCAACAAGAGGGAAATCATACCTGACCTCATCCTCACCTATCTGCCTGCCACAGATGCATCTCTCCATGACAGTATTGGTCGGAGTGACCACCGCACAGCCCTTGTGGAGACATTGAGGATACCCTCCATCGTGTTGTGTGGCACTACCACTGTGCTAAATGGGATAGATTTC
Source organism: Cetorhinus maximus (assembly GCF_964194155.1). Lineage (NCBI taxonomy): Eukaryota > Metazoa > Chordata > Chondrichthyes > Lamniformes > Cetorhinidae > Cetorhinus > Cetorhinus maximus. The sequence goes on from NC_135885.1 coordinate 88,178,477, forward strand.
GATCAGATCTAGCAACTCAAGACTGGGTACCCATGAGCCACTATGGTCCATCAGCAGCAGCAGAATTGTACTGGACTACAATCTGTAACCTCAGCGCCTGGCATATCCCCCATTCTACCATTAACACCAAGCCAGGGGATCAACCTTGGTTCAATGAAGAGTGCAGGAGGGCATGCTAACAGCAGCACCAGGCATACCTAAAAATGAGGTGGCAACCTGGTGATCTCAGGACTACTTGCGTGCCAAACAGCATAAGCAGCAAGTGAAAGACCGAGCTAAGAGATTCCACAAAAAATGGATCAGGTCTAAGCTCTGCAGTCCTGCTACATCCAGTCATGAATGGTGGTGGACAAATAAACAACTCACTGGGGGAGGAGGCTCCACAAATAGCCCCATACTTCATGTTGGGAGAGTTCAGCACATCAGTGCAAAAGGTAAGGCTGAAGCATTTGCAAGAATCTTCAGCCAGAAGTGCCGAATGGATGATCCATCTCTGCCTCCTCCTGAGGTCCCCATCATCACAGATACCAGTTTTCAGCCAATTCGATTCACTCCACATGACGTCAAGAAACGGCTGAAGGCACTGGATACTGCAGAGGTTATGGAACCTGACAGTATTCTGGCAATAATACTGAAGATTTGTGCTCCACAACCTGCCTTGCCCCTAGCCAAACTGTTCCAGTACAGCTACAACACTGGCATCTATCCGGCTATGTGGAAAATTGCCCAGCTATGTCTTGTCCACTAAAAAGCATGACAAATGTAACCTGGCCAATTACAACCCCATCAGTCTCCTCTCGAGGAAAATGATATAAGGGGTCATCAACAGTGCTATCAAGCGGCACTTGCTTAGCATTAACCTGCTCACTGATGCTCAGTTTGGGTTCTGCCAGGATCACTCAGTTCCTGACCTCATTACAGCCTTGGTTGAAGCATGGGAAAAGAGCTGAACTCCAGACATCAAGGCAGCATTTGACTGAGTATAGCATCAAGGAGCCCTAGCAAAACTGGAGTCAATGGGAATAAGGGGAAAACCCTCCATTCATTGGAGTCATACCTAGCACAAAGGAAGATGGTTGTGGTTGTTGGAGGTCAATCATCTCAGTTCCAGGACATCACTGCAGGAGTTCCTCAGGGTAGTGTCCTAAGCCCAACCATCTTCACCTGCTTCATCAATAACCTCCCTTCCATAATAATGTCAGAAGTGGGGATGTTCGCTGATGATTGCATAATGTTCACCATTCATGGCTCCTCAGATACTGAAGCAGTCAATGTTGAAATACAGCAAGACCTGGGAAATACCCAGGCTTGGGCTGACAATTGGCAAGTAACATTCACACCACACAAGTCCAGGCAATGACCATTTCCAACAACAGAGAATCTAACCATTGCCCCTTGACAGTCAATGGCATTATCATCACTGAATCCCCACTGTCGCCATCCTGGGGGTTACCATTGACCAGAAAGTGAACTGGAGTACCCATATAAATACTTTGGCTACAAGAGCAGGTCAGAGGCTAGGAATCCTGCGGCAAGTAACTCACCTGACTCTGCAAAGCCTGTTCACCATCTACAAGGCACAAGTCAAGAATGTGATGGAATACTCTCCACTTGCCTGGATGAGTGCAGCTCCAACAATACTCAAGAAGTTCAACACAATCCAGGACAAAGCAGCCTGCTTGATTGGCACCCCATCCACAAACATTCACTCCCTCCATCGTCGATGCACAGTGGCAGCAGAGTATACCATTTACAAGATGCACTGCAGGAACTCACCAAGGCTCCTTAGAAGCACCTTCAAAACCTACGACTGCTACCATCTAGAAGGACAAGGACAGCAGATGCATGGGAACACCACCACCTCGAAGTTTCCTTCCAAGCTAAACACCATCCTGAAATGGAAATATATCACCATCCCTTCAATTTCGCTAGGCCAAAATCCTGGAACTTCCTCCCTAACAGCACTATGGGTGTATGTACACCACATGGACTACAGCAGTTCAAGAAGGCAGGTCACCACCACCTTTTCAAGGACAATTAGGGATAGGCAATAAGTGCTGGCCTAGCCAGTGATGCCTACATCCCATTAACGAATTAAAGAAAATGAAATAAAAGCTAAGATAAAAGCAAAATACTGTGGATGCTGGAAATCTAAAACAAAAACAAAAATTGCTGGAAAAACTCAGCAGGTCTGACAGCATCTGTGGCAAGGAAGACAGAGTTAAGATTTCGAGACCGTATGACTCTTTAGAACAAGAAAATGAAAGCCCATTCAAGACATTTAAATCCCCTCAAGTACTTAACCTCTTATTTTAAAACAAACAGGCTTGTATTCATAAGCCCACATCAAAGACCGATAACCCTTTAATAACTTCTTTGGGCTGTCAATCAAACAGCGATCTTGGGATCCCCTACTGAGATAATGATAGGTTGTGGAAATCAGTCAAGCATTAACAATGATATAATGTTAGCCCTTGCAGTAATGTCAACAAACAGCTAGTTTAACTGCTAGAACAGATTTTTTTCAACTCTTGCTGACATAGGCAGGTTGATTTTTTAAAATGTTTATAGGACCAAGGATAACTTGACAGCTCTACAGACCTTATCTGCCCTTTCAAGAGCAGTTATGCCTATTCTAAAAATTAATAACTCCGATACTGCAGGCTAAGGCCCTTGGTACAGCCAAAATTGTGTCTGTTTGAATTTGGCACTAAGTTCAAACGGTCCTTCTGAGTTTGAGTTTCCCACCTGTGTGAATGATGTCCATCCCCTTTCCCAGAAATGGAATCTGTCTGAAATAACGGTGGTACTTCATATCAGGGACCTGCCTGGCATTTTGGGTATTGCGTCGAGTCTCCACAGCTCCACAAACATCTGGGCCTGTATGTTTGTTTCCATGCTTAAATACTAGTTTAAGGCAGAAACTAAATTTAGAGATTAATTTTGCAACTAACCTCATGCATACACTTTCGAAGTTCATAATTTCTGGAAATATTCTGGCTGCAAAACCCCAATAGGAGGCCAGTTCCCACCCATTTTTGCAGGAGCCCTTGGGAAATGACCTCAAGTTGGAATATTGCAGGAGGGTTGGAAAATCTATGTTTTAGATACCTGACTTTTAACGTGAACAGCAAGTTTATTTGATCTGTTATTTAAATAATACTTCCATGTTTCTAAGTCACAGCAGCTTTCTTAAAAATTCAAATTATACATCAATTTTCACCGTACTTATACTCTAACTCTTGATATTTGGTTGATCTATCTGTACCAGGGAATTATTCACACATTTCATATAATCTCTAAGAAGCTTTTTCAGGTTTCAACATACCTTTAAATAAGTAAACTTAACAGAGCAATAGCGAAAATGCTAAAACACTCAGCAGACAGGCAGTGTTATGCCCAATAAAAACATTTCATATTAATAACTTTAAATGTGGACTCTGTGTTTGAATAGGAGTTTCTGGAAATGTTTTATTTAAAATGGATACTGCTGAACTATTAAATGGCCACCAAAGACTAGGTGACCTTTACAACTTCAACACAGACTATCTAAAGCTTCTAGAAAGTTCCTAATTGTATCTCCCTGGGCAGTGGCCTATCAAGACGAATATGGTCTGTGGAATTCATGCTTGCTATTGTTTGAGGATTTACCCAAAACATCAGTCTAGACCCCATGTCTCTGAGTTAGGACCCTAGCAATGAGGGCTGGGCAAAAATGAATTCATCCTGGGTAAGTGGGAAGAACTCATCCATTATCTCCATTGTATAGCACTGTCTTTCAACTAAGGCTTTCTGGTGGAAATACCATTATTGGTCAAGTGATTGAAACCAGCTGGAAATAATGCATTTTTATCTGAAGGTCAAAAAGACCTGAGCAGTCTGCAGAAAACATCGAAAGAGACAGCAGCTACAGCAAAAGGCTGTGTCATCTTTGCATTTAAGAACCTGGAGGCTATACATTTTAAAAAAGGTTCCCATCCTGATTCCAAAACTTCAAGATCACCTGTAAAGAAATTGGACCTCCTTATACAAGCCACAAATGCCTAACTTTGTCACCTGCTGGACATTCATCTGTTCAAGATAATCCTGATATCTGACTTCAGCCATTTGAACCTATCTAAACCACAATTCAGGAGTGGAAAAAGATGCCTTTCTTTATTGGACCTGCAGCCATTGTTCATCCATCTACCACAAGGCCAAAGTGTGCTCTATGAACTATTCTTTTGGCTTACAATTTGTAAAAGTATACTATTTTCTTTAACTGTTCCTTTCTTGCGTGTGTGGGAGTGATTGATGTAGCGTTTAGATTTTCAGGTTGAATGTGTAAATGAAACACCCTCTTTATTTAAACGCACAAGAGCTTGTTGCTATTACATTGAAATTGACCACACTATGGGGGCTAAGAACAAACGCATTTACCTTTTCAAAAGTAAATAGTAATTGCCAGCGGTAAGGGAAGGGCATTGGGGGTTTTAGTTTATCTCTGTTTTCCTGTCCGTAACAGGCAGTATCTGTGGCGAGAGAAACTGAATTAACCTTTTGGGTCGATGACCATTCATCAGAACTGGGAACAGTTGGAAATGTAATAGGTTTTAAACAAGTGAAAAGGAGGAGGGAGGGTAAAGAACGTAAGGAAAGGTCTATGTTAGGGTGGATGACAGGAGAGACTAAATGATTAAAGGACAAAGGGAGAGCTAATGGTACAAGTAAAGAAACAAAAATGTGTCTCATCGAGAATAGACGCTTTACAGTCTTCCAGATCCAACTTTGCGTTCAATAATTTCAGACTGTAATCTCTGCCCCAGTTTTATTTCCTTTGCAAGCTTCGGGTTTACTCTCGTTTTCTGTTTTTGCTTTCAGACAGCAGCTGTTCATCTTTCTGTCATTAATACCTCCTATAGACATATCTAACCTGGGAAGCACTCATTAATGGCATAGTATAGTAGCAAGAGGACTCCAAGATTTTCCAACACTGCACTGAAGGCGTTGGTCAAGGAGGTGCAGAGGAGGGGGCCAGGAGGCCCTCCAGACAATTTCAGAAGGCAATTAGACCAGATAGCCAGGAGTCATGCCCTGAGAACTTGGGTACAGTGTGCAAAAAGTTCAGTGACCTCACACAAGTGCTTAAGGTCAGTGAATGCATCTCCAAATGCCAACAACTGCACCACTAGCGTCAGCAGCTGCTCAATGCACCTCACCCCCATCACTTGCCTAACAACAAGCGCCATCAATTAGGACTTGTAGCTAACATTCATATCTTCATTTAACACTGCTACAAGTCTCACATTGATATCTCACAGCTTGCACACACTGGCCATAACAAAACAATAACAACCTGTATTTATAAGGCATAATGTATGTTTCAAGGTGCTTCACAGGTGCATTATAAAACAAATTATGACATTGACAGTTGGCCAAAAGTTTCACCAAAGAGGTAGGCTTTAAGGAGTGACTTAAAGGAAGAAAGTGAAATGGAGAGGGGGTGGTGGTGGGGGGGGATGTGGGGAGGTTTAGGAAGGGAATTCCAGAGCTTAGGGCCCAGTAACTTGAAGGCACAGCCAGCAATGGTAAAGTGATTGAAAGCAGGCATGCTTAAAATGCCAGAATTAGAGGAGCACAAATATATCTTAGGCTTATGGGGCTGGAGGAATTTACGGAGATAAGGAGGGGTGAGGCCATAGAGGGATTTGAAAACAAGGATGAGAATTTTAAACATTGTTATAGCTATTCAAACATAACAGTCGCATAACAACCAAACTGCACAGACCACACTCACTAATACATTTCCCTCTTTCTTGCAGGACAAGGTGGCACGCAACCGGAGATAGCAGGAGCTAATTGATGCAGGACAGGCATGCCTATATACCCTTAGCACCATGGAGGAGATGGTGTTCAACGTAATTGAAGTGGCCATTTTCTGGGGCCATGGCCAGTAGTGGGGCTGACATGTTAGAACATGATATTATAATACCTAAACCACCTCCTCATGCCCCAATTTCCCCGTATCCCAAAATCTTTTCTAATTTAGAAGCTGCAGGTGGTGTAAGCATGCAGCTTCTCCCTCCCCTTCCCCTTGCCACAACACTACCCTTGTGCCGCTCTCCATTTGGATAACCAAAGACTGAAGCCTGGGCAGGCAGTGGTGACAGAGCAAGAAGGCAGTGACGAAGAAATACTGTCACTTGATCTCACACTTGCAGCTACAAGTTCAGAGACTGCTACTATGCGTAATTTAGAGGATAGCTTAGAGGCAGGATATGCATGTAGTGAGGCACTGGGCATGAGTCGCCTACACCAGGTCAGGTAGTAAAGGTAGTGCAGGTGCCAGCTCCCCAGAGCACGAGTTTGCGCATTCGTTCTGCTGTAGTAGATTCAAATGAGCCCTTCAATGGGGCAGGCTACAGAAGGCGGCTGATGGGTTTACTCATTGTAATGCTTGGTGTATTGGCAGGCCTGCCAGAAAGGCTGCATGCAAAGTAAGAGAACATGGAGGACCCCAGAAATCAAAACAGAACATTCTTGAAGTACTGACTAGGTCAGGAAGCATCTTTAGAGAAATAAACAGAGTTAATGGGCTGCATTTTACAGGGTGCTGCGGTCCCTGATCTCTGTAGCTAAAAAATTGGTCGGGAGCCTGCCCATGACCCCGATAGCTGCCCTGCAGCAATTTAACACAAGGAGCAGCATTAATTGCTTTAAGGTGAGACTTACGCTCCTATCTCAGGAGGAAGTCCTGCCTTACAGAGCCACAGGCCAATTGGATTGGCCAGCAGCTCTGTAGCCCCAGCAGTGCCTACCGGGAGCACGAGGAACTGCTGGGACTACAGGTAGTCCAACCATATCAAGGAATCCAGGTAAGTGCGAGGGCAGGCTTATCGGAGAGGAGGATGAGGGGGTGGGTTCAAGAAGTGGGACGGAGGGTTGTGGGGTGGTATGTGATCTTGGGGTGGGGAAATGCCTCTGATTGGGCCCAGGAAGCACACAAAGGAGGACAACTGCTTGCTCAACCCTAAAGCCAGATAAAAGTAAGATACTGTGGATGCTGGAAATCTGAAACAAGCACAGAAAATGTTGGAAAAACTCAGTGGGTCTAGCAGCATCTGTGGAAAGAGAAACAGAGTTAACGTTTCGAGTCCATATGATCCTTCTTCAGAGCACTGAAGAAGGGTCATATGGACTCGAAACGTTAACCCTAAAGCTCCAAGGCTGCCTGCTTGGCATGGGTTTCCCCTTGCTGCTGATAAAGTGCCAGCAATGGTGGGTTGAGGTCCTTGAGGGCCTCTTATAGGCTCAAGGGTCGGTGCAGGAGTGGCACCTGACACCGCCTCTGCCCCTCGTAAAATTTCAGACATGTTGGGGGTGGGCAGGTAGGTGGTGGAATGGCCTTCAAACCTGTTGGCAGGGAAGCATATTATCCAGCCTAATGTTTCAGGTCAGTGATCTTTCATTAGAACCAGAGCCATGCCAACAACATAGCACTGCTGACACAGGCATCAATGCTGGAGGGTGCAAGTAGGATGCTTACAAGCAACCTGAACCTACTGGAGTGCTAATTGTGGACTTAGCACCTCTGTCCAATCCAGAGAAGATGGCTGTTCTAGCCTCCCACCTATACAATAACGCTGCTGGGAAAGAACTCAGTGTTTCATTATGTGGACCCCAACCCAAAATACCTTGTGCCACCCTGGACAGCACTCTCAACTATTGGCCTCATCTCATCAATGCAGACCAAAAAGGGGTAAAACAGATATATCTGGTCTGGAAACTCACTGCAATGCAGTGGGGGCAGAACAACCAGAACACTGCATTATAGCAATGGTCCTAGTCTAATCTGCTGCAGAACACTGCTCTGCCTCATGGTCCTGCAGGCATCGTACAAAGATTGTAAATGTGCAGTAAAACACCAGCATAGGACAGTGTCAGGACCGCTTAAGTCCACTCCAAATGAATGGCTCCCATGCTGTCCCATATTCCCTGCCTGTCATTTGTCACAATGCCATACTGCTGCATGAAATGGAAAAGTCATGAGCACCACTGACCTTCTGATTCCCAAAGACTCGGAAACTAACCAAGAAAGCACCTAAAATTGTGCTGGCCATTCTGGGAAAAAGAAACTAGTGTTAATGAAACTGGTTTTAATACACTATCCAGATAGATCGAATTGGGGAACACATGCAACATAAAGAGTCAATACCTCATCAATGACCTAACAGCAGAAGTAACAAAAACAGAAAATGCTGGAAAAACTCAGCAGGCCTAGCAGCATCTGTGGAGAGAGAAACAGAGCTCTGAAGAAGGGTCACATGGACTCAAAACGTTAACTCTGTTTCTCTCTCCGCAGATGCTGCTAGACCTACTGAGTTTTCCCAGCATTTTCTGTTTTTGTTTCGGATTTCCAGCATCCACAGTATTTTGCATTTATAACAGCAGAGGTACCTGGCTTTGACTTCCCTTGAAGACAGTGTACAGCACTCAATTGAATCTGCACAGGGCACAGATGGTGCCAGCAACCTGTTACATAAGTAGAAGATGAGGGACGAACTGAAGTGTGAATGTGGCTAAGCATGGAACACATCACATCCAACTTGCCCACCAAGATTTGTTGCAGAAAGCATCTCAGGAGGTTATTGAATGGATAGTTAAACTAGACATCCCATTATAACCTTTACCACCAAACAAAAACATTGGTAGTATTATTGGACAGTGGTCAAGGAGACACTTTGATGGGGTATCTCAAATGTGATGATGGAAGTGATAGCTCCATGATGGTAAGAGGAAGCAGTTTCATTGAAAACAGTGCCTAAGAATGTGCTCTCTAACAACCTGGCTGGGGTGAAGAGGTTCAGGATGCCTCTTCCTTCTTTGGAGATGCCCTCCAGACCACCTTCTGACACACTTTGCTGTCTGCAAGATGATGCTTACTTGCATCAGCTATGACATTGTGAGCAAATAGCTCCATAGGAAAACACATCCTTTCCAAATCTGAATGTTGATTGGGAGGCAATTGAGAAGGAAAACTTGAGTATTGACTGCATACACAGTAGTGCCCTCATGACTGCAGGAAATGAATTCAGGGAACTGAATTATAGGAGGTGCAGGACACCCCATGCCCCCCACCGAAAAAGTTGGGGGGGTTCGCCAAGGGGAACACCGGCTGCCCTGCAGCCATTTAACAGCTCGTTAGTAGACTTGAGGCATAACTTTTGCCATTCAATGTCAAGCTGTCCTGCCTGAGAGAACTGTTGCCCAGTCAGAGGCTGGCAGCTCTTCAGCGCTTTTGAAGAGAGACTTGCTTCATTGAATCGGAATTTAGCTAAGTGTTTGGTGGTCTGACCGGGTGCCAAACAGGCAAGCCCTGGCGAGGGACGTGGTAGGGCGAGGGTGATGAGGAGCTGGGGTTTGAGAGGCCATGGGGGGAGGACAACTTTGGGGGAGGGGTGGTAAAACCTTGGGGATGGCAGGAGAGACTATCTGATGGGCCCAGGGGGCCCATTAAGGAGGGACAGCCCCTTGCTTGCCACCAACCTGCAAGGTAATCTGCTAGGCTGGCTGTTTGGAGTGAGCCTCTCCTGCCACAAGTTAAATCCCAGGGTTAAATCCCTTCGTTGGCCCACTTGCAGGGTTGCCCACACTGCCCATGGTAACCATGCTGATATAATTGTGGTGGGGGCAGGTAGGTAGCAGGCAAACTGCCCACTGGCTTTAACGAGCCCCCTATCTTCAAACCTGTTGATTGGGCAACGTAAAATCCAGCCCATGATTCTTTATATCCAGTTCATTTTGGATTTTTATGTGGATTCCATTAGCATTTTGGAGAAAAACATTAAAGATGAAGATAAGTCTGTTTAGAGGAAGTATACCATAGCCTCAGACATAAATAGTTTAGGGTACTGACCCTTCATGGTGCTATTGAGCTAACCATGCACCTCACAATAGTTGGTTTCACTGGTTAACACTACAGTATCTCAATAATTATTCTTCAACCCTAGTTTTTTTAGGAAACCATGCTTAGGAAAATATTGACCAGAAACAGCGGAACATTCAAAATATCCAAGCTTTGTAATGACTTTTCCCAGCTATATATATATAGACATGAGACTACTGATTATTAATGTTATGTTTCTGGACTTTTAGCAATTTAGCTACAGCATTAGGTTAGTGTAATTTATATTGAAATTATGTTGTCATATAGTTCATAAAATATCACAACAACCAACGTCTGGGGCTGGTGTGATGTGTGTTAAACCTAAACAGACCTTTTTTAAAAAAAATCTTTCAGGGATGTAAATCCTGCTGGCAAGGCCAGCATTTATTGCCCATCCTTAATTGCCCTTGAGAAGGTAGTATATAACCAAGTGGTTTGTTAGGCTATTTCAGGGAGCCAACCACATTGGTGTGAGCCTGGAGTCACATACCTAGACTGGGTAAAGATGGCAGATTCCCTTCTGTGAAGGACGTTAGTGAGAAGGTGGGTCTTTTTTTTACAACAGTCAGTAGTTTAATGGCTACCATTACTGATATTAGACCTCAAAAAAAGTAACCTCAGGATTACTCCCGGTGCCATATGCTAGTGAGCATAGGAATAGGAGGATTGAGTGCTTCAACATGTGGCTGGAGAATTGGTGTAGGAGAGAGGGCATCAAATTTCTGAAGCATTGGGATTGGTTCTGGGGCTGGTGGGACCTATACAAGATGGATGGGTTGCACCTTAGCAGGACTGGAACTAACATCCTCGCAGGGAGATTTGTTAGTACTGTTGGGGAGTGTTTAAATTAGATTGGCAGGAGGTTGGGAACCCTAAAGGGAGCTCAGATTGGAGGGAAGTATAACTGCTAACAGGAAGTAGAAAAATAGTAAGCAAAATTGGAAGGCAGACGAAACAAAGGTAAACATCAAATAGGATCAGAATGCGGAGTAATATTAAAAAGACAAAGTTAAGGGCACTCTATCTGAATACATGTAGCATTCGCAACATGGTAGATGGTTTGAAGGCACAAATAGAGGTAAATGGGTATGATTTCATTCTATTGCAGAGACATAATACAGAGTGACCAGGACTGGGAACTGAATATTCAGGTATATTTGTCATTTAGAAAGGATAGATAGAAGGGAAAAGGAAGTGAGGTAACACTGTTAATAAGGGCCGAGATCAATACATTAGTGAGAGAGGATCTTAGATTGAAAGATCAGGATGTATAATCAGTTTGGATAGAGCTAAGAAACAGCAAGGGGCAGCAAACATTGGTGGGTGTTGTTTAAAGACCGCCAAACTGTAGTGGTAATGTTGGGCGTGGTATAAATCGAAAATTAGAGCTGCATGTAACATGGGTAATACAGTAATAATGGATGACTTCAATTTACACACAGGCTGGATAAACCTAATTAGCTCTAATGCTGTGGAGGATGATTCCCTGGAGTGTGAATGAGATGGGATTCTGGAGCAGTGTGCTGAGGAACCAGTCAGGGATCAGGCTATTTTAGATTTCGTATTAGCCAATGAGAAAGAGCTAATTAATAACCTTGCTGTAAAATTAGGAAATAGTGACCATAATATGATAGAGTTTTACATTAAGTTTGAAAATGATATAGTTCACTTTGAAACTAGGGTCCTAAATCTGAACAAAGGAAATTATAAAGGTACAAAGGACAAGTTGGCTGTGGTGGATTGGGAAAATATATTAAAAGATTTGATGGTAGACAGGCAATGGTTAGTATTTAAAGAAGTATTACATGGTCTGAAACAAATATACATACATCTACGACGCAGAAACCCAACAGGAAAGGTGAATCAACTGTAGCTAACAAAATAAGTTAAAGATTGCATTAGGTCAAAGGGAGTGGCTTATAAGATTGCCGGAAAAAGTGGTAAGCTTGAGGATTGGGAGCAATTCAGAATCCAGCAAAGGATGACCAAAAAGGTAACAATCTCCGGATTACTACCTGAGCCACAAACTAATTGGCACAGGTCAATACGATTAAAGAGGTAAATGCGTGACTCAAAGATTGGTGTGGGAGAAGTGGGTTTGAATTCATGGGACATTGGCATCAGTGCTGGGGAAAGAGGGAGCTATTCCGTTCAGAGGGCTCCACTTGAATCATGCTGGGACCAGTGTACTGGCGAATCGCATAACTAGGGCCGTAGATAGGGCGTTAAACTAAATGGGGGGTGGGGGAGGGTTCAATTGCATGGAAATATAAAAAATCAAAGTTTAAGGAGAGGGTAAGAGTGCAGGTTAGTGACGAGGCTGATTGCTATCAAAAAGTGAAAGGAAGGGACAGAGTGTTTGAATGCCATATTGTGCCAAAGAATCATATAAGAGTAGGGAAAATTGACAAAAGGGCAAACTTAAAGGCTTTGTATCTGAATGCGTTTAGCATTCGAAATAAAACTAATGAGTTAACAGTGCAAATAGAGGTAAATAGGTATAATTTGGTGGCGATTACTGAGACGTGGTTACAGAGAGAACAGGTTTGGGAGTTGAATATCCAAGGGTACACATTGTTTTGGAAGGATAGGTAGGAAGGAAAAGGAGATGGTTTAGCTTTGTTAGTAAAGGAAGAGATCAGTGCTATAGTGAGGAATGATATAGGCACTGGAGAGCAAGACGTAGAGTCAGTTTGGGTAGAAATAAGAAATAGCAAGGGAAAGAAGTCCCTGGTGAGGGTAATCTATAGGTCCCCTAACAGTAGTTCAGCAGTAGGGCACAGTATAAACCAGGAAATACTGGGAGCATGTAAGAAAGGCACGGCAATAATCATGGGTGATTTTAATATGCATATAGACTGGACTGATCAAATTGGCAAGGGTAGCCTCGAGGGAGAGTTCATAGAGTGTATTAGGAATTGTTTCTCGGAGTAATATGTTGTGGAACCAACCAAGGAGCAGGCTATTCTGGATTTGGGTTTGTGTAATGAGATGAGATTAATGAATGACCTCATCGTAAAGGATCCTCTAGGGAAGAGTGATCATAGCATGCTAGAATTTCAAGTTCAGTTTGAGAGTGAGAAACTTGAGTGTTCTGGAGTTAAACAAAGGTAACTACATAGGTATGAGGGCAGATTTGACTCTAGTGGACTGGGCAGGAAGACTACAAGGTAGGACAGTTGATGAACAGTGGCGGATATTTAAGGAGATATTCAATTCCTCCCAAGTAAAATATATTCCAAAGAGGAAGAAAGATGGTAAGAGGGGGGAAAAAGCAAGGAAGTGAAAGATAACATAAAGGCAAAAACTAAGACATACCAAATTACAAAGGTCAGTGGCAGGCTGGAAGATTGGGAAACTTTTAAAGGTCAACAAAGGGTTGCTAAAAAAAACAATAAAACGAGCAAAGGTAAATTATGAAAGAAAACTAGCGCACAATGTAAAAACTGATAGCAAAAGCTTCTACAAGTATATAAAAGGAAAGAGAGTAGCTAAAGTGAATGTTGGCTCATTGGAGGACGAGACTGGGGAGTTAATAGTGGGGAACGCAGAAATGGCAGAGACGCTTAATCAATATTTTGCCTCAGTTTTCATGGTGGAGGACACTAGTACCACCCCAATAGTAACAGGTAGTGCAGAGGGTATAGAGAAGGAGGAACTTAGAACAATCATCATCATTAGAGAAAAATCACTGAGCAAACTATTGGGATTAAAGGGTGACAAGTCCCCAGGACCTGATGGCCTACATCCCAGGGTCTTAAAGGAAGTGGCAGCGGAGTTAATGGATTGACTATAATATTCCAAAATTCCCTGGATTCTGGAAAGGTTCCAGTGGATTGGAAAAATGTTAATATAACATCCTTATTCAAAAAGTGGGAGGTAGGCAGAAAGTAGGAAACTATAGACCAGTTAGTTTAATGTCTGTCGTTGGGAAATTGTTGGAATCCATTATTAAGGAAATAGTAATGGGGCATTTGGAAAGTCAAAATGCAATCCATCAGAGTCAGCATGGTTTTATGAAGAGTAAATCGTGTTTGATTAATTTGCTAGTGTTCTTTGAAGATGTGACAAGCAAAGTGAATAATGGGGATCCTGTAGATGTAGTATATCTGGACTTCCAGAAGGCCTTTGATAAGGTGCTGCACATAAGATTAATACACAAGATAAGATCACATGGAGTTAGGGGTAATATATTAGCTTGGATAGAGGATTGGCTAACCAACAGGAAGCAGAGAGTCGGGATAAATGGGTCTTTTTCTGGATAGCAAGCTGTAACTAGTGGGGTGCCACAGGGTTCAGTCCTTGGGCCCAAACTATTTACAATCTATATTAATGACTTGGATTCAAGGATAGAAGGTACTGTAGCTAAATTTGCAGATGACTCCAAAATAGGTGGGAAAGTAAGATGCAATGAAGAGATAAGAAATTTACAAATGTATATGGACAGATTAGGTGAATGGGCCAAAATTTGGCAGATGGAGTTTAACGTGGATAAGTGTGAGGTTATCCATTTTGGCTGGAAGAATAATAAGGCGACTTATTATTTAAATGGAGAAAAACTTCAGAATGCTTCAGTGCAGAGGGATCTGGGAGTCCTCGTGCATGAATTGCTGAAAATTAGTATGCAGGAACAGCAGTTAATAAGGAAGGCAAATGGAATTTTGGCATTTATTTCTAAAGGAATAGAGTTTAAAAATAGGGAAGTGTTGTTGCAACTGTACAAGGCATTGGTGAGACCACAGCTGGAGTACTGTGCACAGTTTTGGTCCCCTTTCTTGAGGAAGGATGTAGTTGCATTGGAGGCGGTTCAGAGGAGGTTCACTAGATTGATTCCAGAGATGCGGGGCTTGTCTTATGAGGAGAGATTGAGCAGTTTAGGCCTATACTCGCTAGAGTTTAGAAGGATGATATAATTGAGGTATATAATATGCTAAAGGGGATAGACAAAGTAGACGTGGAGCGGATGTTTCCCCTTGTGAGGCATTCTAGAATGAGAGGCCATAGTTTTAGGCCAAGGGGTGGTAGATTTAAATCATAGATGAGGAGGAATTTATTTTCTCAAAGAGCCGTGAATCTGTGGAATTCACTACCTCAGAGTGCAGTGGATGCTGGGACGCTGAATAAATTTAAGGAAGAGATAGATTTTTAATTAGTAACAGGTTGAAAGGTTATGGGGAGAGGGCGGGAAATTGGAGTTGAGGCTGAAATGAGATCAACTATGATTGTATTGAATGGCGGAGCAGGCTCGAGGGGCTGAATTTGCCTACTCCTCCTAGTTCTTATGTTCTTACGACCAAGAAACAAATAAAGAAATGGAAAAGAGAATATGAATGCAAGCTATCGAGTAACATAAATGCTGACTGTAAAAGCTTCTTTAGGTATGTGAAAAGATAATGATTAGCATCGGCAAATGTGTCTCCATTACAGGCAGAGACAGGAGAATTTATAATTGAGACTAGGGAAATGTTGGAGAAACTAAACAATTATTTTATGTCTGTCTTTACAGAGGAAAATGCAGAAAATCTTCCAGAAATACTAGGGAACCAAGGGACTAGTGAAAATGAGGAACTGAAAAAAAAATTAGTATTAATAAAGAGGGAGCACTCGAAAAATTAATTGGATTAAAGGTTGATAAATCCCCTAGACCAGATGAGCTACATCCCAGAGTATTGAAGGAGGCAGATATAAAGATAGTGGATGCATTGGTGGTTATCTTTCAAAATTATATACATTCTGGAAAGGTTCTTGCAGACTAGAAAGTAGCAAATTTAACCCTACTATTTAAGAATGAAGCGAGAGAGAAAACTGTGAACTACAGACCTGTTAGTTTGACATCAATAGTAGGAAAAATGTTGGAATCTATTATAAAGGATTTGATAGCTAGACACTTAGAAAATATTGGTATGTTTGAACAGAATCAACGTGGATTTACGAAAGGGAAATCATGTTTGACAAACCTGTTGGAGTTTTTTTGACGATGTTATTTGTAGCATAGATAAAGGAGAACCAGTGAATGTGGTGTATTTGGATTTTCAGAAGGCTTTCAATAAGGCCCCATACAGGAGGTTAGTAAACAAAATTAGAGTACATGGGATTGAGGGTAATATACTGTGATGGGTTGAGAATTGGTTACAGACAGAAAACAGAGAGTAGGAATAAATGGGTCATTTTCAGGATGGCAGGCTGTTACTAGTGAGATACTGCATGGATCAGGGCTTGGGCCACAGCTGTTCACAATATATATAAATGATTTGGATGTGGGGACCAAATGTAATATTTCCAAATTTGCTGATGACACAATACTAGGTGGAAATGTGAATTGTGAGGAGGATGCGAGGAGGCTTCAAGGGATTTGGACAGGCTAAGTGAGTGGGCAAGAACATGGCAGACAGAATATAATGTGAATAAGAGTGGATTTGTCCACTTTGGTAGAAAAACAGAAAGGCAGAGTATTTCTTAAATGGGGAGCAGTTGGGAATGTTGATGCCCAAAGGGACTTAGGTGTCCTTGTTCATGAGTCACTAAAAGCTAGCATGCAGGTGCAGCAAGCAATTAGGAAGGCAAATGGTATGTTGACCTTCATTGGAAGGGGATTTGAGTATAGGAGCAAAGATGTCTTGCTGTAGTTGTATAGAGCCTTGGTAAGACTTCACCAGGAGTATTGTGTACAGTTTTAGTCTCTTTACCTAAAGAAGGATGTACTTGTCATAGAGGGAGTGCAACGGAGGTACACCAGATTAATCGCTGCTATGGCGGGATCCTCTTATGAGTAGAGATTGAGGAAACTGGGCCTGTGTTCTCCAGAGTTTCGAAGAATGAAAGGCGATCCCTGTGGAAGCTTAATCATTGAGCATGTTCAAGACAGAAACCTGGATACTAATGACATCAATGGAATGGTGGGGAAAAGTAGCAGAAAAGTTAGATGATCAGCCATGTCTGTTTGAATGGCGGAGCAGGCTCAACAGGCCGAATGGACTACTACTCTCTTATTTCCTATGTTTCTATGTTGCATAAATGATAGTTAATGACCATATTGAATAAGAGAGAGCCAAGTGATCTTCCCTTGTCCTTTAATGATAGCACTATTGCTAAGTCCCCCACTATTTACATTTTAGGGGTCACCATTGACCAGAAGCTTAACTGAACAAGCCCTGGTTTGAAGAGCAAGGCTGCTGTTGTGTGCTCTATGACAAATTACTCACCTCACCCTTTTAATTCTGATCCATCATCTACAGGACTTATGTCAGAAGTGTCATGTAATATTAATTGCATGCCTGGATAGATGTCGCTGCAACAACGTTAAAGCAGCTCGACAGCATCCGAGAGAGCAGTTTGCTTGATTAATGTCCTGGCCAGTGGACTTTTCACTCTTTCCACTGTTGATGCACTGTGGCTGCAGTTATGTACTACCTACGGGATGTCCTGCATTGACTCAGCAAGGTTACTTTTAACAGCACCTTCCTCCCTAGCAACCTGTGTCTGTGAAGGACAAGAACAACAATGTCATGGGAGCACCATCAAATCCAAGTAGCCTTCCAAACCAAGTAACATCCTGATTTGGACACAAATTGCCATTCCTTCAGTGCTGCCATGTCAATGTCCTGGAACTCTGTACCCATAGTGAGAGCAACACAAGGACTCCAGCACTTCAAGGAGAAATTTCTTTATCTGTTTCTCTGCAAATAGAATGGATAATGTATGCATCTTTGCCTTGATCCCAGAAAAAAAACATTGAACATTGAAAAACTATTTCCACTGGTTGGTAAAGTGATAACAACCAGAAGACAATTTTAAAGAGCTGGCAGTTTCCTGAGAAGTCACCTTGATAGAGGTGCACTTTGATGGAACTAAAGACAGGGCCAGAAAAATTTTGTTTGTATTTAACATTTATCATTTAACTTAAATTCTAAATTTCCCAGCCTTAAGCGGGGTTTTAGGGCTCTACTGGAGCAGCAGCTGAAGTTAGTTAATTCAGGAAAGTAGCTTAAACAGTTTTTTCTATAACTGGGGTCAGCTGAATTCCTTAGTTTTAGAGGGTTAGAAATACAGGCATCTTAGTGCGACTTAGCTCAGAATGCGACTTTGAACAGAATGCTGGGATATGGGTGAGGCAGGGAAGGTGGTACTCCTCTCCTTTTGTTTTTCCTAACTTTTTCACCCTGTAGGAATTGGTTCTTACTCTTCTACAAGGGAAGAAGCTAGCTTTTTGGTGAGTATCTGGTAAGTGGTTCAGTGGAACCAGGGTGTAGAAGCTGTTTGGATAGAGATAAGAAATGATAAAGGCAAGAAGTCACATGTCGGAGTGGTATACAGGCCTCCTAACAGTAACCTCAAGGAAGGGCAGAGTATAAAGGAAGAAATAATGGGAGCTTGTTAGAAAGGTGCAACGGTAATAATGGGGAATTTTATTCTTTCCTAAGGTTTAAAGTAGTATATGAACTGGTGGTAAGGTGAATAAAATGTATAAAAAAGGAAAATAATTAATTGAATAAAATAATTTAAGTAGTTAATAAAGACACATTAAGGATGGCAGGTCAGGTGAGGTGTCCCACCAGCAGTATGTGGAAACTCCTGGATGCCTGTCCGATCCAGGACAGTAAGTGTTCGCAGCTCGAGGAACTTCAGCTCAGAGTAATTGAGCTGAAGGGCAAGCTGCAGACACTGCGACCTATCAGGGTGGAGGAAAGTTACCTGGATACTTTGTACCAGGAGGCAGTCACACCCTTTATGATAGGGTCTTCTGATTTGGCCAATGGACAGGGACAGGAGGGTGTGACTGCAAGTAAGGCAGTTAAGGGACCCAGAGGGCAGGAGTGCAGAAACCTCAGCCTTTGCAATTGTCCAACAAGTTTGAGGTTGCTTCAGCTTGTTTAGATGAGAGTAGGGGCTGTAGGGTGGATGAGATGACCGACCATGGCATCATGGTACAGGAAGCCGTTCAAGTGACGGGAGCAAAAAGTAATATAGTAGTCGTAGAGGATGGTACAGTGAGGGCAATAGACGGTGTTCTCCGCAGCAAAGAGCGAGGGTCCAGACGGCTGTGTTGTCTGCCCAGTGCCAAGGTTCGAGACATCTGCTCAGGACTGGAAAGGAACTTGCAGTGGGAGGGAGAGGATCCAGTAGTCATGGTCCATGTAGGTACCAATGACATAGACAGGACAAGGAAAGAGGTCTTGCATAGTCAGTATGAGGAGCTGGGCACCAAATTAAGAAGCAGAACCGCAAAGGTAATAATCTCTGAATTATTACCTGAGCCACGTGCAAATTGGCAGAGGGCAAATGAGATTAGAGAAATGAATGTGTGGCTCAAAGACTAGTGTGGAAGAAGTGTGTTCTAGCTTGTGGGGCACTGGAACCAGTAATGGGGAAAGTGAGATATGCACCATTGGAATGGCCTATACCTGAACCATGCTGGGACCAGTGTACACGCAAGCCCCATAACTAGGGAAGTAGAGAGGGTTTTTAGTGGGGGCAAGGGATTAGATTTGGGAAGATGTGGTAAATCAAAGAGTACAGACAAGGCAATAGAGAAAGGTATTTATATGGGAAATGATAAGCAAACCTAAGAGTACATCAGCGGGTAAGTCCAGAAGTTACAAAAATAACAAAAGAACAAACCTAAAGGCTCTGTATCTGAACTTTTTAGCATTCATAACAAAACAGATGAACTGAAAGTACAAATAGAAATAAATAAGAATGATCTGATCGTCATTACAGAGACATAGCTGCAGCATGATATAGATTGGGACCTTAATATTGAATGGTACATGACATTTAGGAAGGATTCAAAGCTAGGAAAAGGTGAGGGGTAGCTCTGTTAATTACTAATGTTATTAACACAGTAGAGAGGGATGACCTTAGTTCGTGGAACCAGGATGTAGAAGCTGTTTGGATAGAGATGAGAAATGATAAAGGCAAGAAGTTACTTGTTGGAATGGTGTACAGGCCGCCTAACAGTAACCTCACGATTGGGCAGAGTATAAGGGAAGAAATACTGGGAGTGTGTCAGAAAGGTACAACAATAATAATGGGGGATTTTAACCTATATATAGACTGGAAAAATCAGTTGGGCAAAGGTAGCCCTGTTGAGGATTTCATAGAATGTTTTCAGGATAGTTTCTTAGAACATCACTTTCTGGAGCAAACTAGAAAGCAGTCTATACTGGACCTTGTATTGTACAATGAGACAGGATTAATTAATGATCTCAGAGTGAAGGTGGTCCTAGGTAGCATCAATCATAATAAGATTGAATTTTGTATTCAGTTTGAGGAAGAGAAGGGTGGGTCCAAGGCTAATATTTTAATTTTAAATAAGGGCAATAATGAGGGCATGAAAGCAGAGCTAGCTAAAGTGAACTGGCAAATGAGGTTAAGGGATAGGTCAATAGAGATGCAGTGGCAGACATATAATGGGATATTTCAGAATACACAGAATAAATACATTCCAACAAGGAAGAAAAATTCCAAGGGGTGGACCCACCATCTGTTGTTAACCAAACATAAGTTAATGCCGGTATCAAACTTAAAGTAAAAGCATATAATTGTGCAAAGATGGCAGCTCAGAAGATTGGGCAGAATATAAAGAACAACAAAGAATGACAAAAAGATTAATAAGGAGGGAAAAAAATTAGAGTACGAGAGAAAGCTAGCTAGAAATATAAAGATGGAGAGTAAGATTTTCTATAGATACTTAAATAAGAAAAAAATTAATAAAGTGAGTGTTGGTCCAATAGAAAGTGAGTCTGGGGAATTAATAATGGAAAATAAGGAAATGACAAATGAATTGAACCGGTATTTTGCATTGGTCTTCACTACAGAGTGTACAAGTAACATCACAGAAATAGTTGTAAATCAGAAAATGGAAGGGAGGGAGGAACTTAGGAAAATTACAATCGCCAGGGATGTGGTATTGAGCAAATTGTTGGAGCTACAGATTGACAAGTCCCTGGGACCTGATGGACTTCATCTTAGGGTCTTAAAAGAAATGGCTGGTGAGATAGTTGATGTGTTGGTATTAATTTTCCAAACTTCCCTATATTTGGGGAAGGTTCTATTAGATTGCAAAATAGTGAATGTAACCCCATTATTTAAAAAGGGAGGGAGACAGAAAGCAGGAAACGACATGCCAGTTAGCTTAACATTTGTCATAGGGAAAATGTTAGTAGCTACTATTAAAGATCTTATGGCAGAGCACTTAGAAAAATTCAAGGCAGTCAGCAGAGTCAACATGATTTTGTGAAAGGGAAATCATGTTTAACCAATTTATTCCAGTCCTTTGAAGGGGTAACATGTGTTGTGGATAAAGGGGAACTGGTAGATGTACTGTACTTAGATTTCCAGAAGGCATTTGATAAGGTGCCACATCAAAGGTTATTGTGGAAAATAAAATCTCATGTATTAGGGGGCAACATATTGGCATGGATAGAAGATGGGCTAGCTAATAGGAAGCAGAGAGTAGGCATAAATGGGTCTTTTATTGGTTGGCAGGATGTAATGAGTGGTGTGCAACAGGGATCAGTGCTGGGCTCTCCACTTTCTATGATTTACATAAATGACTTGAATGAAGGGATCAAAGATATTGTTGCTAAGTTTGCTGATGACACAAATATAGGTAGGAAAGTAAGTTGTGAAGAGGACATAAGGAGGCTACAAAGGGACAATGATAGGTTAAGTGAGTGGGTAAAGATCTGGCAAATGGAGTATAATGTGGATAAATGTGAAATTGTCCATTTTGGCAGGAAGAATAAAAAAGAAGCATATTTTCTAAATGGTGGGAGGTTGCAGAGCTCTGATATTCAGAGGGATCTGGGTGTCCTAATGCATGAATCACAAAAGGCTAGTATGCAGGCTCAGCAAGTAATTAGCAAAGCTAATAGAATGTTATTGTTTATTGCAAGGGGAATTGAATACAGAAGTAGGGAGGTTATGCTTCAATTGTACAGGACACTAGTGAGACCACATCTGGAGTACTTCATACAGTACTGGTCTTCATATTTAAGGAAGAATGTAAATGAAGCAGCTAGGAGAAAGTTAACTAGACTAATACCAGGAATGGGTGGGTCATCTTAAGAAGAAATGTTAGACAGGCTGGAGATGGACAGGCAGGAGTGAGATGCTTCAAAGAGAGGCTAAAAAAATTAGGCTTTTTCCACTGAAATAAAGACTGTTAGGAGAGGTTCTAGTAAGAGTTTACAAAATTGTGAAACATTTTGAAAGGGTAGCTGAGGAAAATTGTTTCCATGGAATGGCAAATCAGTAACAATGGAGGACCTTGATTTGCATATTTAAGCAGCCATACTCTTGAAACAAGTGAGTTTGCTGCTCATCATTTACAGGTCCACCTGAAATTGCGTCAGGTGGATTTTGTGCAATCATGGTTTGCCCAAATCTTAAACTGCCAACCACCCAGGCGACTAACAGGTAAAAATCGTTCCTGTAGATTTATTCCTTTCTATCTTGACTCTGAACAATAGTGTACACAATTTGTTTTTATGAAATATATTGGAGTAGAAATTGCTGTCATCAATTCATTTTGAACCAGTTAATACACCTGCAAAGTAGAGTAAAATGAATTTAGTTCAAGCATATTAAGGATGTACAAAATTACAAATGGTAATTTATATTCTTCTTTAGTTTATCTTTTGAAAAACAAGGACATTTTTAAATTTACTTTGAGCTTCTATATGGTACTAAAATTTACTTGGCTCATCATGGCATGTTGCTCGTAATATAGCTCTAGTTGTGAAGAAAAGTAAATAGTGAAGAACTATTTCCATTGGTTGGTGGAATTCCTTCCTAAATGCTTTAAAATATCTATGAAGAATGATTTTACAAGGCTATGGGTAAGCCACATTATGACATACAATAATTTGATTCTGATAACTCCAACATGTTTGCTATGTTGGATAATGCTGTGTGTGCTTTGATCTTGGTTTAATTTTTTTTACTGTTGCATGCCAGGCACATTGAATTGGTGACTGAGCTGCTGTAAATTAGATGAAGCAACTTGATGAACTTTGACCTGAAGAATTACATCAATTCTAGATTGTGTGTTTTACTTTTTTCTGGGACCTATTATGTTACTGAAATAAAAGTTTGGAAGATCTCTATAAATCATTGCTACACCATCCGTACCGAATTTTGTGTTGCTTACAGAGTCCTTGAGGAGAAACGCAGAGAAGGTGAAGAAAAAGAACAAAGGTTTCGGGAGGAGGTGCTTCAAGAAAGAAAGCTGAAGCAACAGGATGCAACTGAGAGATTTCAGCGAGCCCATCTCCCACCATCACAGCGCAGGCAAAACAAAATCGGTTGGAATTAAACTTTATTAACTAAACCTTATGATTGGGGCAGTGGAGTTGTGAATCTCTAGTCTTTTCTGTTCATCTGTATAATATTTAAATTCACAGTAAGTTTAAGTGGTGTAGAAGATGCTTACTTATTAACTGTTCAGGGGACAGGGTTTCAGGGACGCAGCATATCGGCAGACAAATTGCCAAGGCAGACCATGCATAGGTTCTCAATGCCATTGCCATGTCAGTCTGCTTAAATTTGAAATAAGAGCCACAACGGACTAGAACAGGAATTCCCATCTGTGATATGCAGCAGTTGGAATTACCTCACCTCGATATCGCTTGGGCAGCAATGATACTGAGGTGAGATGAGATTAAATCTGCAAATTCAAGAAAAGGAAACGATTGATGAGGGTGGGAACAAAATCTGGAAGCAGTTCTTTTTATAGGTGGAAAGAGAGAGAAAGAAAAAAGCTGGGTGTGGTACTTTGGGTTTAGAATCATGGAATGGTAATAGCACAGAGCAAAAGCAAATCAGCTAGTCCTACTTTCCAGTCTTTCCCTGTAGCCCTGCAAATTTTTTCCTCTTCAAGTGCTTGCCCAATTCCCTTTCAAAAGCCATGGTTGAATCTACTTCCACCGCACTTTCAGGCAGTCCATTCCAGATCCTAACCACTTGCTGTGTAAAAAAAAAATGTTTTTCCTCATGTCACCGTTGTCCCTTCTGTCATTCACCTTGTATAGATGTCCTCTGGTCCTTGGCCCTTCTGCTAATCGGAACAATTTTTCTCTATTTACTCTGTCTAGGCTGCTCGTGATTTTGGACATCTCCATCAAACCTCTTCTCCATCTTCTCTTTTCTGAGGAGAACAACTGCAGCTTCTCCAATCCTATGCTTGTAATTGAAGACCCTCATCCCTGAAAACATTCTAGTAAATCTTTTCTGCCTCTTTTTTTTTATTCTTTCATGAGTGTGAGCATCTCTGGCAAGGCCAGCATTTGTTGCTCACCCCTCATCACCCATGAGAAGATGGTGGTGAGCTGTCTTCTTGAACCACTGCAGTCCATCTTATGGAGGTACATCTACTGTGCAGTTAGGAAAGGAGTTCCAGGATTTTGATCCGGCGATCAAGAAGGAACAGCAATATAGTTCCAAGTCAGGATAGTGTGTGGCCTTCACATCCTAAAGTGTGGTGCCCTGAATTGGACACAATACTCCAGTTGAGGCCAAACTCATGTTTTATAAAGGCTCATCATGACTTTCTTGCTTCTGTACTCTATGCCTCTATTTATAAATTCCATGATCTTGTTTGCCTTCTTAATTGCTTTAGCAACCTACTTTACCACCTTCAAAGATTTGTGCACATATACCCCCAGATTTCTCTGCTCCTGCAGTCCCTTTAGAATTGCACCCATTGTTTTAAATTGCCTCTCCTCGTTCATACCAAAATGTATTACTTCACACTTCCCTGCATTAAATTTAATCTTCCACATGTCATTCAACCAACATTCTATATTCTCTAGAAGTCTACTATACTCTTCATAGTTAAGGAGAAAGAAACTTGCCAGCATTAACTGAGCGGGTTGACACCAGTTTAAACTGTGTGGAAAGGAAGAGTGGCAACTTGAATCAGAAAGGAGCTGGTGGAAGAAAGAGTAGTTGCTTAAACTGGGTTGGGTTAGAAGAATATATTTAATTACAATTCCAGTATAAATTTTTCCCTAGACTCATTGATCTCCATTTTGCAACATTGAATTTCATTTACCAACTCTAAGCCGAACTTTGACTGTTTGCGCTTCTCTTCCCTCAGATACCCTAGAATACCTGAGGACGAGTGACATCATTTCATGTTTTTCATTTTGACTTCTGTTTCAAACTACATCTTACGATTTAACTCTGTAAGGTGGTGTTCTTTCACCAAAGCTGTCTTTCTTTATGAGAAAAGCACTATTCCTGGCCATTTCCTTTGCAAATACATTAAAAGTTGCCCATTTTTGAACAAAGAATCACCTAATCATCCTTGACTGTGTTGGATTCATTTGGGAGAATGGTGACGATTGTTTTATTCAGTAATGATGTCAGTGTCCTTTTGTAACTTGTATGTATTAATTCTTAGGCTTGTGTGAGAGTAAAGTGCTCAATATAATGCTAAAGGGCACTGGATGGTTTTAACCCAGCAGGTGGAGCCATAGTAACAAAATTGTATCTTCAGCCACATTGCATAGAATTACATAGAAATTGGACGAGGTTTTGTGGCACAATGGGAGCGTCCCTGCCTCTGAGCCAGAAGCTTTGGGATCAAGTCCTACCCCAGAAGGAAGGTGTGTTAAACGGGACAAGTATTAATCTGCAAATTCTTCCAACACACTCCAATGGCAGGTGATAAGAGGAGAAGAGATTCCTGGTCAGCCATGTGATGGAAAGAAAATTGCAGCCTTTACCATCACTGCCCATGGCTCCAGACCACAACATGCATGTAAAAGTGCATGTTCCCACAACAACTTGGTCTTCTTGAGTGCTGTAGCACAGCCCTACTGCACAGAAATATTAAGCTCAATGAATTGGTGTTTATCTACCACACAAATTGTGCTTCTTCTGTTTCCGCATTCCTTTTTTTCCCTTTTTGTTCAGCCTATTTAACCTATTCTTAAACATTAAAATGGCCTTGCTTCAATCACTAACTTTTATAGCTTATTTCTTTCATGTCCTATTTTTAATCTTATATTTATGTCTTCTTGATCGAGACTTCAATTGCTGTAAATAGTGTGTGTCTAGCTACTCTGCCCAAGCTCATTATAATTTTAAATACCTACATCAAACCACTCCGTTATCCTGTCTGTTCTAGAAGAATTGTCTTAGAGTCTTTCTTTGTATTTGTATTTGCTCAAACCAGGCAGTGTAGTGGTGAATTTTTGCTGTGCCCTCTGTGTCTTAACATCTTTCCTACATATTGGAGCCGATAATTGCACACGTTGTTTCAGTTGTGGGTTTGGGAAAGTTTTATATAGATTCACTGTTATTTTTCAACTTTTATTTGATATGCCCTTTCTATTAAGCTTAATATTCCATTGGCTTTCTCTATGGCCCTAAGTATAAGCTGCTGTATTTAAGGTCTTTGTGAAGTTGAACTTTCAGACCTTTCTGCTCTTCAGTATCAGCAAATTTTCTCCCATTCAAAGTATATTTTTTTCCAAACTTGTTTTTTTTTATTCTTCTTTCATGGGATGTGGGTATCGCTGGCAAGCATTTGCTACCTATCCCTAATTGCCCTTGAGAAGGTGGTGCTGAGCAACCTTCATGAACTGCTGCAATCCATTTGGTCTAGACACACCCAGAGTGCTGTTAGAAAAGTCAGTTCCATTTACTAATGTTAAGTGCATCTGCCACTTTTTTTGCCTTTTTTACAATAATATGCATTTATATAGCACCTCTTAAATTAGTTAAGCATCCCAAAGTGCTTCACAGGAGTATTACCCAACAATATCTGGACAGCTTCCATTTGGTGCACAAAAATAATTTACAATGCCACATATTTTAGTATCATCTGCAAATTTGGAAAGCACTCCTAGTCTTATATCCAAATCATTGATGTATACAATAAACAGAAGCAATCCCAGAACACACTGCTGTGTGACACTGCAACTCATTTCTAATCACATTTAGAAGCTGCCCTTAACCCGCTTTCTTTCTTGCTAACCAGCTTTTAATCCAAATTGCTATCCACTCCTATTTCATACCTTTTAACTTTCTCCAATAATCTCTTGGATAGTATCTTGTAGGGGCTTTCTGAAAGTCCATGTCCACTGCACTTACCTCCGTATGCCAAATCAACCATCTCCTCAAAGAGGTCTGTCAGGTTAGTCAAGCACAATCTTCCTTTCTGAATCTTTTCTGATGAAAAAAAATCTAATTTTTCTTAGTAACTGAAATTTCTAACGTCCAAAATAAGGTTTTAAATGAAGCTAAGAAAATACACATTTCAAATTGCATAACTAAATTGATCAGTGGAACTGTTTTGTGTTGGTTAAAATCTTGTAGTAATGCAGACTTTAGCCTATCCCAAAAGTGTGGGCTTGCACTTGAAAGAGAGCAGTTACTTTGTAAGCTGAAGGCAGATCCTATTTCCAGTATGCACAATTTCCCAGGATGCATTTGAGTTAGCAAAATAATGAAGTGCTTCGCCCTCGGGCTCCAACAATTTCAGTCGTGGATTCGAAAAAATATTTGAAGATGGTAAGAGATTAAATTTTAAAACAATTATTCAAATTCAATTTAAATAGTGTGCTTTTTCAAACAACAGTGCTTCAGTGAGAGAAAGAAAATCATTACACAGTGCTGATTATACACCTGTTGTAGCATTTCTGTTTGAAGTGTAGAGACTCTAAACTCAAATATTGTGCTAATATGAGAAAGAAAGTGCATAGTGTCATCACAATTCTATCATTGTTTTAAATAAATGAATGCCTCTAATTTTCGTCTGTTTTTTGTTGATATGAAATGTAAAGATTTTAATTTACAGAAACCTGTGAGACGGAGAAGTAGAGAGACATGCACAGAAACAAATCACAACATTAAATTTAATATTTTCAGAGATCTCTTAAAAATTACAAACCATGTTGCCAGACCTGGGGTGCCCTCAATGCCCACCCCAACCAATGCTGCCTGTAAATGCCTCCCCCTTCCCTCACTGCTGATGGGTAACATGATTCCACCCCCCAGCTCTTGAAATCCCAGGTTCCTCTTCCACAGTGATGCTGGATCATAGGGCACCTGTTACATACTACTAAACTCCAGAACTCCACTCCAGTTTTTCCAAAGCCCAGACCTAGCTCCCAGTGCCATGAAAGTCCATATAGGGCAGAATTTTGCCGTCGGCAAGCAGGGGGCGGGGCCCACTCACCGACGTGTAAAATGACACGGGATGACGTCGGGGGGAACCCCCAACATCATCCCGCCCCATTTAAATTTTCAGGAAGGTGGGGGCACAGCCAAATCAGCTGTGTGCCCGCCGACCTGTCAATGGCCAGTTGAGGCCATTGACAGGTTCATTTAAACAATTAAAGGACTTGCCCGTCCAACCTTAAGGCTGGCGGGCAGGCCAGGAGCCCCGGCGGCAAATAGAAAAAACATGCAACCTCATCCACCGGTGGGATGAGGTTTCATGCAGGGTTTTAAAAAGTTTAATAAAGTTTTACTGTAATTTATGAACATGTCCCATCTCATGTGACATTGTCACATGAGGGGGACATGTTATGGATTTTTTTTTTCTATTTGTTATCTTTTTAAAAGCGTAAGCGATCTCCCTGAGGCAGCACTTTGCCTTAATTTGCCACGGGCCTTAATTGGCCTGCCCATGTAAAATGGCGGCGGGGCCCGCTTCTCCGGCAGGGATCGGCTCCCCACCCGCCCGACAGGCAGAAAATTCTGCCCATAGTCTCCTCTGTTACAAAGGCATGGAGCCAACTCCTGTAATACCACAGTTCAGATTTGCCCACAGTGCTACCAAAGCACAGCATCCTCTCCCACATAGCCAAGCCCCATTGTCACATCCAGTACTGTTAAATATGAGATATCAAGCTCCATCTGTATATCTTGCATTCTGTCTTGCTGTAAATTCGCAGTGTCAAAACTGTTGAGATAATACTGGAATGCTTATAAGTAGAGGAATACCTGTTTAAAATAGAGTTCAAGAGTTTACAATTTTCACAAAATAATGGTGAAGGGTTGTGAAATTCAATCCTCAAATCAGTAAAAATCCAAGAATACTATATAACAAAAATCACATTTCACTTAGTCACTTTAAAACCTGACACCCTATTATGAAGCAACACGTCCTCCGATTGACCATAATCATGACTGTAATAATTATATTTATGAAGCCTAAGTTAATGTCTAATGATTCAATTTTTTCTGATTTGTTCAGTCCGTAGAAAACAGACCACTCGATTAGAGGAAGCTCTTGAACAGATTCAGAGTTCACCTTGTGTGTTAGCATCTCCATCATCTGCTGTTGCCAGAGCCATAGTCAATGAAGGGTAAGATGATGAGTGTTCCCTATTGCATTGAATGTATCTTCCAAATTTTTTAAATGTCAAAAGGCATAAATTATATAAATGCAAGACTGGTATAAGTGTGACAGAGTCCCATCCAAAGCATTTGGTGGCACAAAAACCAATAAATATAGATGGTTATATTGTTTTATTCTGTGAAGCTTAATGATTCCTACCCAGCTTTTCATTTTTAAGAATATAACTTAAAGGTAAAATTAGTGTTCAATACTTGTCAATTACATTTGCAGATGTTTTAATATAAGTAGAACCATAGTTACTTCACAAAAATAGGCTATTTAGGAAAATATCTGTGCCAGTGTTTTTTCCTCTCTGAGCCACCTTGTCTAATCCCACACTTTTGCTTGCTCCCCATAGCCTTTACTTTTTGTTTTTTCAAGGCTAGGATTTTCCATTCGTTGGGGGGGTCTTGACGGGAGTGGGAGGGGGCGGTCGGGAACCTGGCTGCCGCCTGCGATCGGCTCCGCACCACCAATTAAGGCCCGCCCAGCATAATACGCGAGCAGTAGCGCTGAGCCCTCCCTGTGTGGGCGGGGGGAGGAGAGACAGTTGGGTCCAGCACGGAGCTGCCTCAGGGAGATTGAAGCGCTTTTTAAAAAAAGTAAATAAATACAATAAAAATTTAATGGAACATGTGGGACATGTTTTTGTTTTTCAGGAAAGGTTTTTATATAATCATTATTAGCTTTAGGAAACCTCATCCCGCTCGTGGATGAGGTTTCCTAAAAAACGTAAAGGCTTAGGTTGGACAGGCAGTGTAAATTTGGAGTTAATTAGTGCGTTAATGGCCTTAATAGGTTTTTCAATTATCGGCGGGCGCGCAGCTGACTCCGGCGAATGCACGCCGAAGGAAATATTGCAAGACATGCGATGACGTCGGGACGCACGTCAGACGTCATCGCACATCATTTTACGTTCCGGCGTGTCAGGCCTGCCCCCGCATGCCGAATGGAAAATTCTGCCTTTTTTAAGAAATTCCCCGATTTTAAAAAATGGGCTTTGATGGCGCAATAACTTGCGGCAGAGAGTTTCATGTTCCAACTACCCCCTATATAAAGACAAAGAAGTAGATTTTCACTTGCATCACCGGGCAGAAACTAAGAAGTAGCACTCTTAAAGTGATGGGAAAAAGTATTTAGTCCTGTTCAAACTCCTGAGCTGGCCAATACCAAATTCAGAATTGCCTGCTATTTGGCAGGGTAGGGGGGGAGGGTGGTCAGGGCACTTGCCTGAGCCATGATTCCTAAGTCATTCATAAAAAATTAGGTTGCTATTCAGGACCATGCGGGACAGAATGTGCACTGTGCACAATCTGCACAGTATCAGCTGGTCGTCCATCTGAAGAAGAGCTTAGCAGGCAACTCGTAATTTATCATTATGGAGGTAGGAGGCGCAGGAGAGCTTTTCGGGGCTCCACTAACACAACATGGGCTGCTGCTACACCGGGTTTATACCTTCCGGCCCAGTGATGGCCGAGAGCTGGTGAGCTTTTCTGGGGCAATTGTTTTACGTCAGAAGCCTGATAAGACCTGTTTCTCAAAATGAACTGGACCTCCTTTTGAAACGATCAGACAGCCTGTAACGGCTCCATCAATCGTGCTGCTCAAAACCTGCCCACGGCCAAAATCAACTCCAATTATTTTTGCCTCTGTTTGTGATCATATGAAATTTGTTGCAACTAGTTGCTATCTACCTGAGCAGTGAAAATTATCTTTGCTATGTTGTCATTCTTGGAATTTTTAAAAGTATATTTACTGTGTTATGTTGTAGAGTAAGTTCCTGCTATTCCTGTATTACGCACCTAGGGCAGGATTTTGCTTATGGCATGTGGGCTCGGTGGGGGCGGTCAGGAAGCCGACTGCCACCCGCGATTGGCTCCACACCGTGATTTCACGCTGGCGGGCAAATTAAGATCCACCCTGCGTGGATCACGAGCGGCAGCACTCAGCGCTGCCTGTGGTGGCGGAGGAGGGGAGGGAGAGCCAGGCCTAGCGCGCAGTTCGCGCATGCGTGCGAAAGAGAGTTTCAATCTCCTTGAGGCACGGAGCTGCCTCAGGGAGATTGAAGGCCCATGTAAACAGAAATGAAGAGAATAAAAATTTAATAAAACATGTCCCCTCGTGTGACTCTATCACAGGAGCTGGAACATGTTTCTAATTCAAAAATAAAGGGCAGAACTTTGCCCTTGGTGGGCGTGCGGGCCCCACCAGCTCAGCGGCGGGCGGACAGACGACCTCCGCTACCGAAACGGTGCCCACTGCCATTTTGAGTGGGCGGGCCAATTAAGGCTTGCCCAGTGGCCTGCCCGACAGGAAGCGCTATGCACTTCCTGTGGGGGGGAGGAGGGAATCCCCAGCTGTCAAAGTGTGCTCTTTCACGCATGCACACAAAAGAGCGCACATCTCCCTGAGACTAAGTGCTGTCTCAGGGAGATTAGTGACAGTCCAAAAAAAACTTTAAAAATAGAAAAATTAAAAAATTATTAACATGTCCCCCTCATGTGACAATGTCACACAAGATGTGATATGTTAATCAATATCACATAAAATGTATTAAAGTTTTTAAAAATGGACATGAAACCTCATCCCGTCAGTGGATGAGGTTTCATGTATTATCAGAATCCCGCTGGGGCTCCTGGCCTGCCCGCCAGCCTTAAGGTTGGACGGGCAGGTCTTTAATTATCTTAATTGGCCATTGACAGGTCGGCGGGCAGACAGCTGATTTCGCTGTCCTCCCGCCTTCCTAAAAATTTAAAGGGACCGGGATCAGGTCGGGGGTTCCTCCCGACATCATCCCGCGTCATTTTCCCGTTGGCGAGCGGGCCCCGCCCCCAAATCACCGACGGGAAAATTCAGGCCAAAGCCTTTATTTAATGTTTATTTGCTTTAGGAAATGTCATCCTGCTCGTGGATGAGGTTTCCTAAAAATTGTAAAGGCCGCTTGGCCTTTTCGCCTGCCTGCCAACCGTTAGGTTGAATTTAATTAGATTGTTAATGGCCTTAATAGGCCTTTTAATTATTGGTGGGTGCGCAGCTGTCTCTGGTTCGCACCCACTGAATGAAATATTGCGTGACTGCGCGATGACATCGGGATGCACGCCCGACATCATCGCATGTCATTTTACGTTCAGGCATGTCAGGCGAGCGCCCGCACGCTGAGCGTAATATTCTGCCCCAAAACTACGAGTTAATCTCACATTGCGGAGCTTGTGAGGAACTAGTGTAGTCTTCAGTTGAAGTAGGTTTAATGGGTGCAGTATAATTTGATCAGGCTATGCAGATGGAAATTCAATCCTTGTTTTAAAATTATAAATTCTGGTCCAAATATCTGCATTTGTTTTGACAAGTTTGGAATGTGTCACAACAAAATTTAGAGGGTTGTACTTTGTTTTTGCTTGTATCCATTTCCACTAATGTTTTGCCCATAGAATACTTTACCCATATATGTTTAACTAAAATTTTGACTATAATAGTGTGGATATGGCAGCTCCATCACATAGTGTAGAAGAAATCTGTGAATATTTTACATAATTTCTTTGGAATTGCATTCTTAGGACCACTGATTCATTTCTAAACCTGTCACCTAATGGAGAGATTAGAAATGGTTCGCGCTATCAGAAACAGCTGTCAGCAGCTAAAGCTTATGCCAAGCTTATGCAAGAGAAGAGTGGGGCAAATCTGAAAAACAGCCGGTTACGCTTTCAGCGGGAGTTGGAGGAGACACAACGTCTTCTGGGAGAGCAGCAATTGAATAGTTTACAGGTACTATAGAAGTTACAATAACCTTTGTAATGTTTGTTGATGAGCTTTCTTTCGTAAGCTTTCTTACATGCATAAAGAATTAGGAAAACTAAAATTATCCTCCAGAATAAATGCTATTTTATATAAACAAAACAAAATAGTTAAGCTTTTGTTTAATATGCATTTTAATAATCTTTTGATTTTTTTTTTATATGTAATATAAAAAGGATTTAGATGTTAACAACAATTAGACATTGTCCATGTACATAACTTGATATGGAGAAAGAAATAGCTGTGGCATTCACCATAAGTTATGATCAAGTGGTCGTGGAAAAGAAGGGAACACCGTAAAGCAGGAAATAAATCATGGGAATGTAAAGAACAAACCGGATGCCTTTATTTGAATGCTAGAAGCATTCAGACGAAAACTCTGATAACAGTGTTGTAGGGGCTATAGGAACATTATTCGCTGCAATAAATGAGAGTGAGATCCTCACAAAGGAGTATAAGAGATAATGTGAAGCCTGGAGTAGTTGTATCTGTCAGGAAAATTTGGCCTATAAATAAATTTGAGTTAATATTTCAATCATTAATGCCGTATCCTATTCAACCTCTCCCTCTGCCCAGTCCCAGGCCTAGTTCCACCCCTGACCTGGTACCTGGCTGTCATCTTAATGTGTCATCTGGTGTCAACCGTCCCTTGATTCAAGAATGACACCTACCCGGGGTTAGGAATTTCTGCCATGGGTCTTGTTGTGACTGAGCAGGCCGATTTTTGACCTGCAGATCTTTGAGCACTTGAGGTAGTGGGATTCAGAGTGCAGGATTTACTTCATTTTCTTAGGAACATAGGAACAGGAGCAGGCCATTCAGCCCATTGTGCCTGTCTGCCATTCAGTTAGATCATGGTTGATCATCTACCTTAACACCACTTTCCTGCACTATCTACATTTCCCTTGATGTCATTAGCCTCCAGAAATCTATTGATTTCTGTTTTGAACATATACAACGATTGCGCTTCCATAGCCCTTGGGTAGAGAATTCCAAAGATTCACCATCCTGAGTGAAGAAATTCCTCCTCATCTCATTCTTAAATGACGTACCCCTTATTCTGAGATTATATCCCATGGTTTTAGACACACCAGCCAGGGGAAACTTCTTATCATGCCCTGTAAGAATTTTGTAAGTTTCAATGAGGTCACCCCTCATTCTTCGAATCTCTAACGAATACAGACCCAGTCTCCTCAATCTCCCCTCATAAGACAATCCCACCATCCCAGGGATTAATCTGGTGAGCCTCTGTGGCACTCCCTCTATGACAAGTTTTTCTATCCTTAGATAAGGGGACCAAAACGGTACATAATACTCCAGGTGAAGTCTCACCAAGGCTCTATACAACTACAGCAAGACATCTTTGCTCCTATACTCAAATCCCCTTCCAATGAAGATCAACATACCACTTGCCTTCCTAATTGTTTGCTGCACCTGCATGCTAGCTTTTAGTGACTCATGAACAAGGACACACCCTTTGGACACCCACACTTCCCAACCTCTTACCATTTAAGAAATATTCTGCCTTTCTGTTTTTTCTACCAAAGTGAATAACTTCACACTTATTTATATTATATTCCATCCGCCATGTTCTAGCCCATTCACTTAGCCCGTCCAAGTCCTCTTGAAGCCTCCTTACATCCTCCTCACAACTTATTTTCCCACCCAGTTTGGTGTCATCAGCAAATTTGGAAATATTATAATTGGCCCACACATCCAAATCATTTATATAGATTGTGAACAGCTGTGGACTTAGTACGGATCTGTGCAGTACCCTACTAGCAATAGCATACCATCCTGATAAATATTTTTTTATTTATCCATTTACGAGATGTGGGCTTCACTGGCTAGGCTAGCATTTATTACCCATCCCATGATCCATTTATTCCTACTGTCTGCTTTCTGCCTGTTAACCAATACCCAACCCATACTAGTATATTACCCCCAATCCCATGCACTCTGATTTTATTTACCAAGCTCCTGTGTGGAACCTTATCAAAAGCTTCTGAAACTTTAAATACACCACATCCACTGGCTCCCCTTTATCAATGCTGCAAGTAATATCCTCAAAAACTCCAACAAGTTTGTCAAACACGATTTCCCTTTTATGTTGACCCTGCCCAATTTTAACATTCTTCTCTAAATGTCAGTTATCACATCCTTAATAATGCATTCTATCATTTTCCCTACCACTGACATCAAAGAGGCCTCTCCAATCTCTCTCTTCCTCCCTTCTTAAATAGTGGGGTTACATTTGCTACTTTCCAATCTGCAGGAACATTTCCAGAATCTATATAATTTTGAAAGATAACCACCAATGCATCCATTATCTCTCCAGCCACCTCTGTCAATACTGTCAACTGAAGCTCACCTGGCCCAGGGGATTTATCAACCTTCAATCCAGTTAACTTTTCAAAAGCTACCTCTTTATTAATACTAATTTCTTTTAGTTCCACATTTTTACAAGTCCCTTGGTTGACTAGCACATCTGGGAGATTTTCTGTATCTTTTGTGAAGACAGACACAAAATAACTGTTTAGTTTCTCTGCCAGTTCCCTGTTCTGGGCTCACATTTGTCCTTGCTAATCTTCTCCTTTTCACATACCTAAAGAAGCTTTTACAGTCCACCTTTATATTCCTCACTAGTTTGCATTCATTATTATAAGACAGCCAATGGTAAAGGCCGAGTTGTTCAAATCCCAAAGGGAAACTTGAAACAACTGTCATAACCCATTTTTGCAATTTGTATGTTTCGAGGTGCAGGCTTTGAATTCAGTAGTAATAAGACCACTGAGTCTCAAGAGGCATTTTATAAAACTAAATTAAACATTTATTAATACAAAAAAGATTGTAAACACAAACATACGTCTACAAAATTACTACAATAATGGACAGAATTTTAAATTCGGTGTGCGGGCGTGTGCCCAATACGCCAGAATGTAAAATGACGCACGATGACATCGGGCGTGCATCCTGACGTCATCGCGAAGTCGCTTGATATTTCGTTTGGCGGGCGTGCGCTGCAGTTGTCTGCACGCCCGCCGATAATTGAAAGGCCTATTAATATCATTAACCAGGTAATTAACCTGAATTTTATGCTGCCCGTCCAACCTTACGGTTGGCAGGCAGGCGAAAAGGCCAAGCAGCCTTTACATTTTTTAGGAAACCTCATTCACAAGTGGGGCGAGGTTTCCAGAAGCTATTACAAATTAAATAATTTTCATTTGAACTTAAAAACATGTCCCTTCTCATGTGACACACTCACATGAGAGTATATGTTTCATTGAATTTTTCTGCTCTTTATTAATTTTTTCAAAAAGCGCTTCAATCTCCCTGAGGCAGCTCCATGCCTCAGGGAGATTGAAGCGCTCTTCTGCGCACATGCGCAAACTGCACGCTAGGACCGGCTCTCCCTCCTCCCCTTGCCCGCACAGGTAGCGCTCAGCGCCACCGCTCGTGACCCACGCTGGGAGGACCTTAATTGGCCTGCCTGCATGAAATTGCGGTGTGGAGCTGATCACGGTCAGCGGTTTTACCAATGTAAAATCCTGGCCAATAACTACAAAAATCCCCTAATTAATCTGACTCTCAGTTATACCTCTGTTAAGGCAACAGTAAATCTCATCGATTTAAATAGTCACCTGGCAAAGCATACCCTGGACAGTCGCATTCAAAATGAGTTTCTTTCAGCTCTGGG
This sequence comes from Cetorhinus maximus, assembly GCF_964194155.1. Lineage (NCBI taxonomy): Eukaryota > Metazoa > Chordata > Chondrichthyes > Lamniformes > Cetorhinidae > Cetorhinus > Cetorhinus maximus. The sequence continues at coordinate 88,215,248 of NC_135885.1, forward strand.
TCCTTGCAGACAGCAGCTTGAGACTTACAGTCTGGAGGCTTCTCACACTTGTTGGATCTTAAAATGCTTCGACTTTACACACAATCTCCTTTATACATATCTTTCTCTTTGAATGTAAATTTTCCATTGTATCACTAGGCTTTCAACTTTCCCTCTTCTAATAATAACATCCTTTCATGCCGCCAATTTTATTAGTAAACTGAAAAAAATAAACACATATTTGACATCTTCTAGCTAGGTGTAAAATTTCACCCGCAGCCTCGAATGGTTTCTTTTAGCCAATGCAAATTTACACTTGATCTTCTCCCCTCCTTACGTTTACCTAGTTAACATCTCAAAACTACTATACATCAAAGCACCCAGACTACCTGGCTTTAATCCAATTAAGAGGCACACATACAGACACAGACCCCACTAGAACTCTATTTTAAAAAATAATTTCCAATAGCATTATTATATCTTCTTGACATCATATTTTCTTTTCCCTTTCTTAATCAGTTTCTTGGTCCTCTCTTGCTAGGTTCTAAATTGCTGCCAATCCTCAGGCTTACCACTTTTTCTGGCATCCTTATAAGCCACTTCCTTTGACCTAATGCAGTCTTTAACTTCTTTTGTTAACCATGGTTGATTTACCTTTCCCTTTGGGTGTTTGTGCCTTAGAGGAATGTATATCTGTTATAGGCCATGTATTATTTCTTTAAATACTAGTCATTGCCTGTCTACCATCAAATATTTTAGTTTATTTTCCCAATCCATCATAGCCAACTTGCCCCTCATACCTTTATAATTTCCTTTATTTAAATTTAAGACCCTAGCTTCAAAATGAGCAATTTTCTTTCTTCCTTTGCCATCACTCTGCCTCATCATTAAGATATTGAGACTCAAAGCGTGATGCAGCTTGATGGACAAGTTATCGCATTCTGAGCGATTGGTAACAAGCTCCTTCCAGTTGTTAACATCAATGTTGCCACGCTTCAAGGAGAGCTTTAGAATGTCTTTGAAATGTTTTCTTTGTCCTCCGTTAGAATCCTGGCCGTTTGCGAATTGAGCAAACAGCACCTGGTGCGGGAAACGATTTTCGGCCAAGCGGACAACGGTGGCCAGTCCACTGACGTTCATTTTGCAGGAGTGTTGCCTGAATGCTTGTACATCAGGCTTCAAGAAGGACACCAGCATTTGTTTGATGGCCCTCCCATTTAATCCAGAGGATGCACTGCTGCCATCGCTGATGGGATTTCTCTAGCACTCGAATGTGTCACTGATACATATTCCATGTCTCATAGCAGTACTGGAGTGTGGTGATGACAACTGCTTTTTACACAAGGACTTTTGTTGTCTTGCAGAGGTCTTTGTTGTCAAACGCTGGTTGCCGTAGTTTGTGGAAGGCTGAACTAGCACAGCTGACCTGGTGTTGGATTTAATTGTCAATGGTAGCCTTTTGAGAGAGTTGACTGTTGAGGTATGGGAAATGCTCAACATATTCCAGAGTGTTTCCTTCAACATAAATTGGAATGGAATATTTGACTGACCAGGCGTGGATTGATATGAGTTGATATATGAGTATCTTGATGAGTATCTTGGCCTTTAAAATGGTTAAGAGCATTCATTAAACCTGTCTTTATTTCTGAGTCTACAAAGATGATGGGAAATCTGCTGAAGAGAGAGGAGACTGAAAGGACAAACTTAGTGTGCGGAATAGAAATATAACTGTTATTCTTTCTGTCATGCTAATTCTCCCTCCCTCTCTCTCTCTCTCTCTCTCATTGTTTAATACACCTTTAGAATATAAAACAAAACGTACTACAAGAAAATCTTTAGAGCACTTCTTTTAGTGCTTCTTTTTGAATAAAACTACATTGTGGTGAAATTTGGCTCTTTAGCACCATTGTTTCAGCACTAGGATTGCCATTATGCGTCCAAAATGATATCAGCAGAGCGTACACACACACTTATGACGTCAGCTGCCCCAATCCATTTTGGTGAGACAATTAGTGCATGTGCAGGGAGCTTCTGTCAGAAATATGCTGTGAAGACAGATCGTGACGTCAATCAGCATGTTACACTTATTTAATGCTAGTGCTGCTATTTTGGAACTAACACTCCAGCTGCTGCCTTACACCAGCTGAACCTATGTTCAGCAGAGAGAAGATCCCCTACCAGTGCTATATAAAGGATCATCAACTGTTTTTAGGTTAGTTGATCACTACTGGCTGCTGATGCAAATGTAGAAGTGTTTGATGGTTCTTTAAAGCTACTGAAGTCTACAGAGTGTGGTGTGGCAGGCACAGTCTTTTAAGTATTCTACACAAAGCACTTGCTTCCCGACATTGGGCTGGATTATACACGGAATTTGGGTTCCCAACACTGGGGGTGAGCCAGCCTCTATTTGGCTGGCTAGCTGCATTTTAATTTTTCATCCGATAGGCCTTTAATCATTATGAGGGGAGACCTCTGTCCCTCTCCAGGAGGAAGATCCCCCTCCGTAGAGCTGATGACCAATGGCAGGCCAACAGCTCTGCAGTACTGGCAGTGCCAATGGAAGCGGTAGCCACTGCCCTTATTACAGGAGACCCAGGAGGAAGAGCAATCACGGATGCCCCAGAGCCCAGGTAAGCCCAGGATCAATGTTCTGCCATCAATTGAGGATAAGGAGGTTCATGGAGCCTTCTCTGTCTGCCAGTTGTTTAATTTTCGACCAGCATTCACGACTTCAGGACTGAGGAGTTTTGATCTGATTTGTTAAAATGTAAGATCCCTTAGCTCTGTCCGTAGCATGCTGCTTCTGCTGTTTAGCATGCACGTGTTCCTGTGTTAAAGCTTCACCAGGTTGGCACCGTATTTTTTAGGTTTGCCTGGTGCTGCTCCAGGCATGCTCTTCTTCACTTCTCATTGAACTAAGGCTGACCTCCTGGCTTGATAGTAATGGAAGAGTGAGGGTTATGCAAGGCCTTGGGGCTACGGATAATGGTGGAATATTATTCTGCCGTTGCTGATTGCCCACAGCTACTCATGGATGCCCAGTTTTGAGCTGCTAGATCTGTTCTGAATCTAAACTATTTAGCACAGTGTCACAATCACATAAAGGACGTTTCCTTAAAGGGTCCGTGAGCTAAGAATTTGTATGTGTGTATGTAGCCCCCTTTTTAATTTGAGTAGTTCAATTTAAAAATAACCCAGCAGACAAGTTTTAGTCTTAAACAAGATAAAGGTTAGTTTATTACAAAAACTACTGTTGAATGTTATTTAAATAAAAGTGATTAAGTTATTAACTAAAATACAGATACAAAGGTTAAAATGCAGATAAAGGGAAAAAAAGAGATACTTAAAGATGAAATTCAAATCAGTCTCTCAGATATTGTTGTGGGCCCATTGCTTGAGTTCCTTCTTTCCGAAGTGAAGGGGTTGAAACTTGAGGTTTAATTTAGCAGCTGCGATGGCTTCTGTAGTTGAAGGGCTGGAGTTTGCCTTTGCAGGTGGACTCAACAAGAAGAACAGGCCTTGGGAGTGAGTGAAGGCTCCTGCTTTCACTTTTACGACACTGCAGGTGGTGTCTCTTAGTAGCCTGATTTAGTACAGCAGTCCGATAGCTGTTTCTAGAAACTTTCCTCGGCCTCTCTCGGTTAAGAAGCAGTTTCTATTTCAAGGTGTCTCTCTCATGATATTCAAGATGGTTCTCTCTTTAGGCAGCTTCCAGCCTTTTCTTATAGTTTGAAACCCAAAGATGGCTCCTGCTACACTGATGAATCATTCTTCATGTTAGGTATTGGCCATTCAAATAGCCTTTCTCCCACCTGGGATTTTTTTTTAGCTGTTCATTAAAGTCTTTATCATTTAATTTGTCCTTGTTCTTAAAGAAGTCCAGAAGTGGAAGAATTTCATTTACACGTGTTCAACATTTATTGAATAATTTCTTGTGTGATCTTTCTTGAGATAAGCAGTTTGATTAAGTTTTGGAACCAACACAGAAAGGTGCCAAGTTGTCTGTCCATACATCCCTTTTCTGAACAAAAACTTTTTAAAAAGTTTTGTTTAGCAAACATGTGCTTTTCAAACAGTTGTCTTTAACATCTTTACTATCATAATTACACATTCGTGACAATGGTGATAGTGCTACACAACATGATGTAAGGTATCCTCAGTGTGAAGATAGGACTTCGTCTCCACAAGGACTGTACGGTGGCTAATCCGATGAATACAATCATGAACAGATGCGTCTACAACAGGTAGACTGATGAGGATGAGGTCAAGTAGAATCTTCGCTTATGCTGATTCTCTCACCACCTGTCACAGGCCTAGTCTGGCAGATACGTCCTTCAGGACTCAGCCAGCTCAGTTAGTAGTGCTGCTATTGAACCATCTTGGTGTTGGACATTCAAATGCCCTATCCACGGTACATTCTGTGCCCTTGCTACCCTCAGTTTTTTTTCCAAGAGGTGTTGAAAATGAAAGAATATTGATTAATCAGCTGAGGGAGGGCACTAGGTGGTAATAATCAGCAGGAGGTTTCTGTGACATGTTTGACCTGATGCCGTGAGACTTCATGGGACCTGGACTTAATTTTGAGGACTTCCAGCCCACTCCATCTGACTGGAAACCACTGTGACTTGCATCAAGACTGCTGCTAGGATACCTGACATTGACCTGCAGGATATGCTATGCATGTTCACATCAGCTAGTTGTAGATGGAGTGGAATCCCTTTTGGTTCTGGTACAGGGCAGAGTTAATATTCAGTGCATGTAAGGTGACTTGCATGCAGTAAATTCCACTCTGCACCATGGAGAAACCTGCAATACTCAAGAAGCTCCATGTTCATTCTGCTGGCTTCTCTCAGACAAGGGAGAATGAAATGTGTTCACTTCTCTTAGAATACAGAGCATCAGTGTCCTCCCTTATGAAACAATGGACAATAAACTGGGAGACGTTGCAAACATCCTCCACTCCAACCTAGAAGGAGCTTGAGGCAGAAAAGTTCATGTTCACAGTCATCTTCACTGACAATTCATCCTTGCCCTGCTCTGAGATTGCAGTTGTGGATGTATTTGATGGCAGATTTCATTGAGGACATCCTTACAGAAGCAGAGACATCTGATTGACTGTTCTTTGTTGAGGTTCAGGTGGAGAATTACTTCTTGAATGCCCTAGGTGTATATGATATCCTACTCAGAGCCCTTCTCCCCCTCCTCTGCCTCCCTTGTCCAGTGGTTTGTCCTGCTTTGTTTCATCTCTGCTCATTACCTCTGCCCTTTAAGGTGGGCGGAGGTAATGTAGGGCAGAGGTAATGCTTTTGCTTGTGTTTGTAGTCAGTTTGTAAACAATGTATCTTAAAAACTAATTGACGGAGTTCAACGAAACTTGGTACAGAGATAGGGTATTGCCCAAGGAAGAACTGATTAGTTTTTGGCAAAGATGCGATCTGGATCTTGGAATTTTAAAAAGTTTTTAAAATTGACATTGGGAGATAGGGTAAATTGACTTTTTCTTCAGAATATTGTGGGTTGTTTTATTTAGAAAGTTGTTGATTATTTTAGATTGTCTCAGCTGCTGTGCTGGAGTTTGTCACAGCTGTCAAAATGCAAGCAGGGTTTCCAAAGCGGGTTGTTGGATATGGATTGGTCTGAAGCATCCTCAGTGAGATGGAAGCTTTTAATAAAAAGATCTTCTTCAACTAAGCAGTTACAGACCATCAACCAGACAAGGAAGAGCCTTGAGGAAGAACTATGTAATTGTAATAATGCTGAGTTAACACAGCAGAGGTATGCGCTCTACTGAGTTCCCTCTTCACTCCTTCCCTCTGTTATGTGTAATCCAAGACGAATGGATACTACTGCATCCATAGGCTGGACCTTACGGGCCACCCGTGGGTGGGAAAGCGGGTGGATGGACTGGTAAAATAGGGCACCAAGCCATCGGTAGCATGCCCACTGTCTTCCTACCCACTGCAATTTTATAAGCAGCGGGGGAGGCGTCGGGTGAGTCACTTCCATGGCCCAATTGAGGCTCTTAAGTACTTCCTTAATGACAACGGGAGAAACCTGCGTCCAACATGCAGCCCAGCATGCTGGCCAGATAAGTGGGGGAAGTGGTGCCACCTCCTTTCCAGGCCCTCCTTAGAGTTTTCCCTCGCTGCATCCATGCTCTCCCAGAAACCATCTTTAATCAGAACTGCTGAGTCAATGGTCCGTCTTGACTTCTTCCTGAGGTCCCCACCATCACAGAAGCCAGTCTTTAGATAATTTGATTCACTCCACATGATGCCAAGAAATGGTTAACTGCATTGGTTTCAACAAAGCTATGGGTCCGGAAAACACCCTGGTCATAGAGCTGAAGACCTGTACTCCAGAAATAACTACACCCTCTGGCCAAGCTGGTTCAGTACAGCTGCAACAACATCTTCCCGAAAAAGTGGAAAATTGCCCAAGTATGTCTCATTCATAAAAAGCAGGACAAATCCAATTGGCCAATTACCACACCGTTAGTCTCTTCTTAGTTATCAACAAAATGGTGAAAGGAGTCATTGCCAGTGCTATCAGGCAGCACTTATCAATTCTTACCAATGCTCAATTTGGGTTCTGTAAATCCAGTCAACTCCAGACTCATTACAACCTTGGTGTAAACTTGGACAAAAGAGCTGAATTCCAGAGATGAGGTGACATCAATCCAGCAACTGACCGGGTCTATTATTGGGGATGTGGTAACAGAGCACTTAAAGCATCATAATTTGATTAGGATACAAGAACACGGATTTATGCTTGCAACTAAGAGTGTAAATGAGGCAAAGCAGTGAATATAGTGTATTTAGATTTTCAAACAGCATTCAAAAAGCTGCCATGCAGGAGGTTATTACACAAAATTAGGGTTCATGGGATTGAGAACAAAATATTACCTCTGGTTATCGGAAAAGAGAATTGGGATAAAAGGGTCATTTTAAGGTTGGCATGCTGTAACTAGCAGGGTATCAAAAAGATCAGTACATGGGCCTTGGCTATTGAATCTGTTTCCACAAACCTTCCAAGTGGTACATTCTCAGTCCTAACAACTCGCTATGTTTAAAAAAAACTCCTCGGGCCATAACTTCCTTGGCAATCAGCATCGGATTGCTACTCCGGGCCCAATTACTTCCGGGAAATTTCTTCCATGCCTATCTCGCCCAACCTTCCGACTCAGGCCAGGCGAGATCCAGGCAGGGCAGCTGTCTCCGAAGACCGGTGTCGCAGTCCAGCAGGGTCAGGTTAAAGGACACGCCCCTTTTTTTATGGCACCAGCTGCCTTAAACCAGGTAAGTTTAAAGGTCCCATTGAAATTGACAGGCCAGGGAGAACACAAGACTGTAAGGTCAATGGATAGGATTGGGGGAGGAGGGGTGGGGGATCAGAGGTCAGGTGGGGGTGGGGGGTGTCGGACATCAGTGGGGTGTCGGATATCATGGGGTGTGTGGCAGGTCGGACATTGGGGGGAGATTTGGTGTCGGATATCGGGGGGTGGTGTGGGGGTTGGTGGGATATTGGGTGGGTCAGACATCAGAGGTGGTATGGGGGGAATCAGACATCAGGAGGACGGTGGGGGTGTTGGACACTGTTGTGGCGGGGGGATGTTTGTGGGTGTCGGAAATCGGGATTGGTGCGGGGGGGTTCATACATTGGTGGGGTTGGGGGGGGGTCAGACATTGGTGGGGTGGGTGGGGGGTTTGGACGTTGGAGAGAGGGTGGGGCGTTGGGCCTGCAGGGGATGGAGATTTTGGATCGGGGTGTCCAGTCGGGTCGGGGGGAATCCCATGGGGAGTCTGGGGATGGGTGGGGTGGGAAATACCATGCAGGGGGGCTAGTCAGGGGGTCAGGGGTGTAGGGGGACCCCTGTGGTTGGGGAGGGGAGGTGGTCTGTGTCTTTACAATAGTTACCCAGAAGTTAGAAGAGGTTTTAATGCTTCCAACATTTTATGAGTAACTATTTGTGTAACACAGCTGGAACCATCTGAAGTTTACAATTTAAATCGCATTTTCAGATGGTTCCCAGAGCAGGGCAATTGCTCAGAGGAAGTTTGCACTTCTGGGCAATTGCTGTCCAAACCCTTACCTTTGAAGTTCTGAGAGGGGTTCCCCAGTACATAGTTGGGGTAGCCCCAAAATCCAATGCTGGGGAGCTTGGATGTTATAACCCCTCATTTTGCAATTATCTTAAGATCTGTCTCTTTCAGTTTCTGAACTTCCTGCCATCGGAAACAGCTTCTCCCATCCCCTCTAACAAAACCCCTCATATTGTTGAATTAGGACAGTAGGACAATCACTTGATCAAAAGACCTGTGAAGTAATGGTTAAAATGGGTTTAATTTAGCAGCCGATCCATGGCCCACATTCAGTGAAATTACATAATTTATAGAGAGAAGAATTCAGTTTGTGTAGAACTCTGTGACTTTAGGATTGACCTTCACCACCTGAACTGTAAGAAATAACCTTTTACCCTTGATAGGTTGCTCTGTGGTTCAAACACATGGATTATGAGAAATATAAAAAGAACACTCAAAATTCAAATTAAATATTAATGTCTTTATTAGGTTTGGTGGGAACATAGTTAATAATACAATTCACCCGTCACGGTATATCTGTTAGCAGTACACCCATTCGTCACAAATAGGTGACAAGAAATCCTATGTAGGATCACCCAGCAAGTGATTAACCTGCTGCCATTTGTTTCTCTAGCAGCTGACCAAGCTACTTTGGTTAAGCACCAAATCACCTTTTGCAATGATCTTGAAATACCTTTTTCCAATGTGGGCAAGCTGTTGATGAAATTGTATTGTCACATCAAAATTAAGCTTAAATTATGATTGTCCAATTCTTTGTTTAAATAACGATATTAGAAACTCCTTGGCAGGAAGCATATGTTTAAATTCAGTAATTTCCGATTCATTGTGGCTGTTGCGAGATCTTTATCAGTCCTCCTTTCCTGGACACACACATATTTAATGATCATAGACAAGAAAACAATTCAAGTATCTTAAGTTCTTGACTCCTTACAACTGTTGTTTGGAGAATTGAAGACAGAGTTCATCTGAAAAGCATTTCAACTAAACATATCTTAATTTCAAAAGGCGATATCATCAATCAACATCACTGTGTTCTTTTTTGCAGCCTTCAAAACACTTGAGATCATTTAAGACCAAGTGAATTAGCAATTTTTAAAAACATATCAACCCCTTATCTTCATATCCCAGAGCAGATGGGAAGAATTAAATGCTGGCCAAGGGAGCAGGGAAAGAGGGGGGCAGGGTGCTGAACAGGGCGGGAAGCGAAGTTTCACGTTCCTGATGTCAGGATAGGTGCACCAAATTATCCCGAAGGCAGGTTGGAAACAGGACACCAGTGCTAACGGCATGGGGTGGGAAGGTAATTAGAACAAAGAACAAAGAAAAGTACAGCACAGGAACAGGCCCTTCGGCCCTCTAAGCCTGCGCCGATCATATTGCCCATCAACTAAAACATTTTGCACTTCCGGGGTCCGGATCCATCTATTCCCATCCTATTCATGTATTTGTCAAGCTGCCTCTTAAACACCACTATCGTACCTGCTTCCACCACCTCCTCTGGTAGCGAATTCCAGACACTCACTACCCTCTGCGTAAAAAAACTTGCCCCGCACATCACCTATATAGTTTTCTCCTTTCACCTTAAATCTATGCCCCTAATAATTGACTCTTCCACCCTGGGAAAAAGCTTCTGATTATCTACTCTATCCATGCCACTCATAATTTTGTAAACTTCTATCAAGTCGCCCCTCAATCTCCGTCGCTCTAGTGAGAACAATCCGAGTTTCTCCAACTGCTCCTCATAGCTGATAACCTCCAGACCAGGCAGCATCCTGGTAAACCTCCTCTGCACCCTCTCCAATGCCTCCATATCCTTCTGGTAATGTGGTGACCAGAATTGCACGCAATATTCCAAGAGTTGCCTAACCAAGGTTCTATACAGCTGCAGCATGACTTCCCAGCTTTTATACTCAATACCCCTGCCAATGAAGGCAAGCATACCATATGCCTTCCTGACTACCTTATCCACCTGCGTTGCCACTTTCAGTGACCTGTGGACCTGTACACCCAGATCCCTCTGCCCGTTGATGCACTTAAGGGTTCTGCCATTTACTGTATAATTCCTGCCTGTATTAGACCTTCCAAAATGCATTACCTCGCATTTGTCCGGATTAAATTCCATCTGCCATTTCTCCGCCCAAGTCTCCAACCGATCTATATCCCATTGTATCCTTTGACAATCTTCTTCACTATCTGCAACTCCTCCAACCTTAATGTCGTCTGCAAACTTACTAATTAGCCCAGTTACATTTTCCTCCAAATCATTTATGTATACCACAAACAGCAAAGGCCCCAGCACTGATCCCTGCGGAACTCCACTAGTCACAGCTCTCTATTCAGAAAAGCACCCTTCCACTGCTACCCTCTGTCTTCTATGACCAAGCCAATTCTGTATCCATCCTGCCAGCTCACCTCTGATCCCGTGTGACTTTACCTTCTGTACCAGTCTGCCATGAGGGACCTTGTCAAAGGCCATACTGAAATCCATGCATATGACATCCACTGCCCTTCCATCGTCGATCATCTTTGTCACTTCCTCGAAAAACTCGATCAAGTTAGTGAGACACGACCTCCCCTTCACAAAGCCATGCTGCCTCTCACTAATACGCCCATTTGCTTCCAAATGGTAGTAAATCCTGTCACGAAGAATCTTCTCCAATAATTTCCCTACCACTGACGTAAGGCTCACCGGCATGTAATTTTCTGGATTATCCCTGCTACCCTTCTTAAACAATGGAACAACATTGGCCATTCTCCAGTCCTCTGGGACCTCACCCGTAGCCAGTGAGGATACAAAGATTTCTGTCAAGGCTCCAGCAATCTCCTCCCTTGCCCCCCTCAGTACTCTGGGGTAGATTCCATCTGGCCCTGGGGACTTATCCACCTTAATGTTCTTCAAGACGCCTAACACCTCTTTTTTGATCTCAACATGATCCATGCTATCTACACACTCTTCCCTAGACAAATCGACCGCTAAGTCCTTCTCTTTGGTGAATACTGATGAGAAGTATTCATTTAGTATCTCTCCCATTTCTTCTGGCTCCACACACAGATTCCCACCTCTGTCCCTGAGTGGGCCTACCCTTTCCCTGGCTACCCTCTTGCTTTTTACATATGTATAAAAGGCCTTGGGATTTTCCTTAATTCTGGTTGCCAATGACTTTTCATGACCCCTTTTAGCCCTCCTGACTCCTTGCTTAAGTTTCTTCCTACTTTCTTTATATTCTCCACGAGCTTCATCTGTTCCCAGCCTTCTAGCCCTTACGAATGCTTCCCTTTTCTTTTGACTAATCTCACAAATAGATTTACATGCAATGAATACTTGTTAAAACACAAATTTTTGCAATTAAATGCTACCTTTGCAACTAAGTTGGAGGCATACAGAAACACATGTCCTGGCTTTCGTGACTGGTTAAAGCTGGCAAGGCAGTCTTTGAGATTGAAGTTGAGTGAGTTGGAGCTGTCTGTCAGTACCTGGGGAGTTTGCTGGAATTGGGGAAAGGAGGCTGCGAAGCATCATGGGGCAGGATCGAGGGATGGTTGAGGGTGTCTGAGGGAAGGTCAACAGTGATGAAGGGAAGGTCGAGGCTGACTGAGGGAAAGTCTGAACAGCATTCAGTTCAACTTTGATGCACAAGGCAGTTAAGTGGAAAACATTCATTGTCCTGGTTCACAAATGGATAATGAGCATGGTGTCAGATAGCACCCAGTGAAACCATAGTGCAGCAAAGAGTCATTGAGCTAAAAATTAGTTTACCCATTTTTCAAGCACGGGAGAGTTCCAGTGGAGCTAGGCAGCATGTAAATTTGCTGGTACCACCTCATTTACCTTAGAGTAACATTGGGCCTAACAGCTTCTGTTCTGTTGGCTGCCTATGCGTGCTGCAGAACAAGTCTGATGAAAGGTTAGTGACCTGAAATGTTAACTCTGTTTCTGTCTCCACAGATGCTGCCTGATTTGCTGAGTATTTCCAGCATTTTCTGATTTTATACCCATATAGTGTTGGTATCATGAGTAGCATTTAAAATACTTTGCCCGACGGAATGGGCATTTGTTTCCTCATTCCATCCATCTCACTGGGTAAATTTTGTGAGACTCTGTTCCTTTGAGTTGTGCCAGGATTAAAGACTTAAGATTATTGTCATTCATATGATCTCAGTGTTGTGCCACTTGTTTTTGATGAAAGAGAACAACCTCTGTTAAGCTATTTGGAAGCTGGGCAATCCCTGTTATCTTCAACACAAGTGAATCTAAACTACCCACCTTCTAAAAACCTTTTTCTAAATCTCAGTCAATTTAATCTTTCTTGCTTTCTTAGTTTTGAAGCAAGAAGAAGCAATGATATTTTATAGTGCTATGAGAGGAAGAGGATCAAAAGTTTCGAAAAAACAAAGCTTAATCTGTAGTTTTCCACTCCTCTGGCCTCCTGTTTAATGCTAATATTTTTCACCTTTTCCCCTCAGATCAAGCTGGCATTCTTTCCTCTCAACAGGACCACCTTTCCACACCTCCCCCCCCGCCCCGGCCCCCATTCCTTGCTTTGCCTCCTGCTGCTTCAACGGATGGTGCACTGCAGTGATAGTTCTGCAAGATTGGATTCCTGCTTCCCAAGATTATTATGAGAATTCTTGCTAACTGTAGCATTTCATCACCTAGATTAATAGGATGTCAGAGCAGAACTGGTACTGAGGGGAAAACTGAAAGCTTGGTACTGAATGCTCATTTTTATTACCCCAGGAGATTAAAATGCAATAAAATAAACACGTACACTGTATAACTCTGATCACAGATATCAAACTGAATTCCGTTTGCCTGCTATCTTCTTGTGTAATGCTGTACATTCCATGGTTTGTGGTACAAATGATTCACGCCAATGTCATACATGCAGTCTAATGTTTTAATTTTGTAGAATTTGGCATGTTGATTTCCATAGCAAGTCTATCTGGAACAGATGCTGTTGAACTACTAGCAATTAAGGGATTTATTAAGCTTTTATGTTTCAAAGTTTGAAAGACTATTAAAAGAATTATAACCATTCAATTTCTACAAATGAGATCCAATAACTGCCTTTTGTAAAAGGGCAACATTGAAAGTTAAAAAGTAACAGAATTGGCCTTTTCCAGAGTTCAAACCATGGTCCCAACTGGGTCACATTTTTAAGCTTCAGCAGGTTATAGCTCGACCAACTAATGCTGGGTCCCATTAATGGCTGAGGAAGTGAGAATTATCAATGCAGGGAATCACCTTACTGGTCCTGCTCCTGCTACACCAAGGACCTTGTTAGTAGTTGGAGGCTCCCTAACCCCTGGATTTAGACCTGAAACCAGCCTAGTTTTCAACTATTTAGACAGATTGCCTCCGATTTTAGGGTGGGGATACGCTGGAAATGAAATGCACATTTGAGGCCATAATTTTTTGTAGTGTGAGTGGATGATCAGCAAAAGAGGAATTTTGGAATTTCAGAAAAGTGGGGTCTGTCATTGTGTGTGATTGAGTTGCAGGATCTGGTAGCACCAAGGAGTGAGATCCATGCTGCATAGAATTTAGCAGAGGATTTCATGGTCTGACTGGAAGGAAGTGGAGGGGTGGGGGGGGCCTCCAAACTGCTGCTCTGTCATGATATTCCTGCATCCCAGCCAGGCTTTATGCATCCTCAGGTCTCATTATCAGCTTAAATCCAGTTTTTAAGTGGGCAAATGCTCTTTATTTGCCAATTTGTAAACAATAATTAATAAAATACCTGCATAAGCTTGAGTTGTCTTGAATACCACCATAAAACTGGCCATTGGGTTGAGGAACGTGGGAGCAGGTATGATGGAGGAAAAGACAAAACTGTAGGTCATTGCATTTGATTTAGTGTGCACTGGAATTGTGCATGACAGTTCAGAGAGTGGGTCTTTAAGTTTATCTCCTCAGCCCTGACAAAATTTGGCCCCTCACGTAACCTAATCAACACATTTCTGTCTTGAATGAGTGAGTTAGAATATTGTTTATATATTGTTACAGACTGGAGGGGGATTAATTTAAACAGCCCTGACTTCTCTCACTACCCATCTGTGTATAAAATTATGAGGGGCATAGATAGGGTAGACAGGAAGGAACTTTTCCCTTGGTGGGGGGGGATCAGTAACCAGGGGGCATAGATTTAAGGTAAGGGGCAGAGGGTTTAGAGAGGATGTGAGGAAGAATTTTGCACCCAGAGGGTGGTGGGAATCTGGAACTCACTGCCTGAAAGGGTGGTAGAGGCAGAAACCCTCATAACATTTAAGAAGTATTTGGATGTGCACTTGCAATACCATGGCATACAAGGCTATGGGCCTAGTGCTGGAAAATGGGATTAGAATAGTTAGGTACTTGTTTGACCGGCGCAAATTTGATGGGCCGAAGGGCCTTTTTCTGTGCTGTAGACCTCTATGACTCTATGTAAACAGAAAGGTGTTTTTGATTTTTGATTTCTCACTTTATAAGTGGTGGCGTATTTTCCCCAACCCTTCAGTTTTGGAGTTATCCAATCCTCTATTAATAACCCCACAGCAAGCTCGAGATAAACTACAATAAGAGGATTGATTTATTCTACACACACAAAACACAGTAAAGGGGTTTCGCAACGTCCGCCCCTATTTGCACTCATACAATAAAAGAAGGATAAGGGAAAAGAAAGGCACAGGGCAAGACCACGATAAAAAATAAGAGTCAAGGTTTCATGTGAGTCCAGAGTCCAGAATCAAAAGCCCAGTGGTGTATTGCTTCAGAGGTTAGCAGGCTGAAGTGTTGCAGAGCGATCCGACTTTCCAGAAGCATCCCATGATGGGAGAAAACCCGTAGAGATGCAGTAGTCTTGAAGGCACAGATACAGAAGTTCCAATGTCCCAGTAGTTCAGTGTAGATGAGAGCCAGGCTCTTCACCTGGACAGAGCTCTGCTGCTACCTGTTAGATGATAAAATGGTAGACTACCTTGGTTCAGTTCCACACGGCAATATTACAGGTTCTAGCAGCTTAGGAAGCTTAGGTGACGTGTCTCGCACTTCTTCCCCTGGGTCTTGGTCAAAGGATGTATTTTCCCAGTCCGGAATCTTGAGATGTTTAAGAGAAGAGTCAGGGTCCCTTTTGTCCTTTGCAGACATACTGCCCCCCAGTGGCTAGAATTCTTGTTTAGAAATGTGAAGGGGCTTTGTGCAGTTCTGGGGTGGGGGAGGGTTGTGGGAGGGGTGGGGGGTTGTGGGGGGTGGGGATGGGGTGGAGTGCATTAGTGCCTTTTTAGAGATAATGCGTCTCTGCGGTTTGTCTGAAACTGAGAAATTCCTCTGGTATGAGTCATGGTTAGCCAGGGTAAAGCCTTGTCCATTTCTAAAATAAAAATAATTTTATAAAGTAGCCAGGCTGACATAGATATATATATTTCTTTCTGGCTTCTGGCCATGGCAACGTATTAGTTTATTTTATGAGTTTAGGTAGGAGGCTGTGGGAGAAAAACGACAGATGAACAATTTGATTGGTTCTCCCTGTTCTTTCTGAAATTGTCCAGATGACCAGATTATAGTTAATAAATTCAAATGCAATTATTAAGTTTGCATATAAAATAATAGTGTAAAAAAATTGAATTTAGGTAGAACAAATTAGATTAGTGAAATTTGCGTAAAGTGCTGTCTTCTACCTAAAATATGACAAAAAGTGTACATTATATGTCCCTTTTTTATATAAATTATGATCTTCAGTGGATTTTGCTTTATGTGGTTCTATTCACCCATCATCTTTATATCTTCTAGGCTGTATTAGCTTCTGGTTAAAAAATACCTAAGTATAAAATTCTTAAATAAAAGCAAAATACTTTGGCTGCTAGACATATGAAATGAGAACAGGATGCTGGAAAAACTCAGCAGGTCTGCAGAGAGAGAAACAGAGTTAATGTTTTGACCCAAGAACGCTTCAAGAACTCCTCCCCTTCAACTCTCTCCACAGATGCTGCCAGACATGCTGAGTTTTCCCAGCACTTTTTGTTTCTATTTTATATAAAATTCTCATCTTTATTTCCAAATCCCTCCATGGCCTTCATCCATTCCTACCATTATCACCTCTTCCAACCCTTTGAGATTCTCCACCAAATCTGGCCCCTTAAACATCCCTGCTTTTCATAGCTTCACCGTTGTTTCTTTGGGCGCTTTCAGCTCCCAAGGCCCTCAGCTCTGGAATTCCCTCCCTAAAACTCTCCGACTTATTGTCTCTATTTCATCTTTCAAGATGCTCTCCTGTAATGTCTCTTTATGTGTCTTGATGTCCAATTTTCTTTGATAATGCTCCAGTGAAATGTCTTGGGATGTTTTAAAACATTACAAGTGCTATATAAATGCAAGTTATTATTCTTGTTGTTGTAAAATCCAGCCCATTGAATACAATTAAGTCATGCTGTTTCTTGATTAATCTGTGGGATGGCTTTCCCAATTTAAGCACTAGTGAAGAGGACTTTGTAGAGTAGACTGGGCTCAGACTGCCATAGTCTTGATCTGAAATAGTGCCTGGGTTGTTGCCTGTAGATCCTTTTTTTCTTATTATTATACCTCATAATGATTGTTTAAGAAAGAACTTGCACTTATATAGCTTTTTCACTTCCCAGAGTGCTTTACAGTTAATTAAGTACTTTTGAAGTGTTGTCACTGTTGTAACATAGGGCAGAATTTTACATCCTGTGGGCGGGCACGTGCCCTACCCAATCGGGCATAAAATCACGCGAGATGACCTCGGATGAGCGTCCTGATATCATCACACACTCGCGCGATATTTCGCTCGGTGGGCGCGCACAAAAGTCGGAAGCTCACCCGCTGACAGTTAAGCCCATTAACAGTGCAATTGTCTGCGATTTTTTGTAGCCCGTCTAACCTTACAGTTGGCGGACGGGCAAATCTGCCAGGCAGCCTTTACATTTTTCATGAAACCTCATCCAGGGGTGGAATGAAATCTCTATTAGGAAATAAAATAAAAAGAAACATCTGGGAACAGCAGTTTTATGAGGTGTGCTTTCAGGTGCTTGATGGTGATGCATGGACATTTTTTGCAGCATTTTACTGCTTCATTTCATTATTTGCAGGTCTGCAGCTCCCTGAGGCAGTTGTCTGCCTTCAGGGAGCTCTCTTGAAGCGCTAACCTACACCCGCGGTGATGTTGTCTCCCACCTTCTTCCTGTCCCCACCCCGGCAGCGCTGAGCTTTTCAGCGCATGTTTCACACTGAAGTTGTTGTTGGGGGCTGATTGTGGCTGGGGGCCCGTTTTCCGGCCACTCCCGGGCCTGCCGATCGGATGTGCCTGATGATCGAAAATTTCAGACCATAGGGAAAAGACTGAGTGGCTTATTTGGCTGCTTCAGAGGGCATTGAGTCAACCATGTAAAGTGGAGTTACCTTGTGGGCAGACTGTGTTGGAAGGATCCATGAAGGGGCATTAATTAACTCGGTTTTTATAATAGTTTTATAACAATGGCCATTTTCTCCAATGCGAGCTCAGAAATTACTAGAGTCTCTGAATTCAGTTTCACAGTTTGACATGGTGTGATTCAAACTGAACTTTACTCTACCTATGTTATAAAAAGATGGTCATTTGATTGCTCTGGCCTGATCTAAAATTGATAAAAAATATAAAATTCAGTTTTAAAGTCCAATTAATTGTATTCATATGTTGACAACATGAAAATACCATGTTAGTATTATGAAATATTATAATTGTGTTGTGAGATTATTGTGTTCTCTTGAGAATGTATGGAAGTTAGCCAGACATAAATGAAGAAGTCTTTAATCCATGTTCTGAATTATATCATAAAGATTTTGCAGTGGAAACAACATGTATTGTCTCATGTATTGAGCTCCCACTCTATACCAGCAGGATAACATATGTTCTTTAAAATTTAACCCTTAAGTACTGCAAACAATCCTGTTTATTTTTCACAACAAATTTAAATCAACGCATGATAATGCTCACTGTCAGGCTCAGAAGACCTGAAGGAAAATATATATGCCTAACATCCTGGCTACTTTAAAAAATTATTATTTTTAAAAAATGGGCAAAGGCTTTACACTGACCGAAGCCTGACTAGCTACGACTCGCACACAAATTTCTAGCGTTCAGAAAACAGCACCGACCTCATTATCTCTAATGAGGCGCTAATGCCTCCTGTGACTGCTGAAATCAAATTCCAAGGAAATACATCAGGGACACCACTGAAGCACCAAAAGACTTACTTCATATCATTTACAGGACCAACAAATCCCCTTGGCCAAAGTAAGTGCAGGGACATATTGTAAGGGAGAGGAGGCCAGTTTCATTCCACCAGGACATTGAGGACCAGGATAACTTTACATTTCTAAGGCAGAACCCTGGCCAATGGAGACGATATGTCTGTGAGGATAAAGAGACCCTGGGCAGAATTTTACCCTTGGTGTGTGGGTTCGGCGGGGCGGTCAGGAAGCTGACCGCCGCCTGTGATCAGCAGCGTACTGTGATTTCACGTTGGCGGGCCAATTAAGGCTCGCCCAGTTTGAAAGGCAGCTGGGGAATTGGCGAGAAGGAGCAGGCGGGGGTGGGGGCATGATGTCCGCCGGGTCCAATGGCAACCCGGCAGCCGATTCAAAGCTGGCCCAGGCAGCCCCTAGAAGGCTGCCACAGAAGGATGCTGAAGTCTCCATGGACCCTGTCACAGTTGTATATGGCAGGCGGAAGGGCAGGTCGGTGGTGCAGTCGGCCCCGCATTTCTCGGATGAGTGCCTTGCAGTGCTCCTGGAGGAGGTTGCAGCCAGGAGGGAAACCCTTGTCCCCAGAGAATGGAGGAGGAAGCCCCCACACCTCACCAAAAAGGCGGTGCCGGAAGTACTTCAACAATCTGCTGCGATTGGGAAGGGTGAGTACCATGTTGGCATGGGTCACTTTGTAGAACAGTTAAGAGCTGGCCACCCTCCCGTGCATCTCAGAGATGTTAGAGTGTGAGTGGCAAATGTCAATGAGACAGGAGCTGACCAAGGGAGTGAGCCTGGTTGCTTGGACTGAGTTCCTTGCGGCTCCAGGGCCATGAATCGACTGAGCCCTGCCAGGTGTTCCTCCGGTGGGGTTGGCCATGGCGCAGTGGTGCTGCAGGTAGAGAGTGGACTAGTCAATGCTCCTCTATCCTTTCAGAAGAAGGCAGCCCATAACAATATTGAGAGGTCATAGACTGGTGGGGGGATGCCCACACCTTCTAATCCTCACGGGTTATGGGCAGGAGACCCTGGAGCTGGAGAGGCACTATGCACCTTGGTAAAGCGGCTGGGGTGCCAGATGAAGGTAGTGCACTGAGGTAAGAATGTCAGGTATTGCAACCATTCCAGTTTAGTCTCTATATTGATGTGAGTCTCGAACCTGGAATCTCCATTGATAATGGAAAGACGAGGGCACCATGATGCATGTCTCTGTCTCACCAGGGTGCCTGGCGTGCACAGTGACAGTGTCATTCATGACTTAAACTAATGACATGTCCTTCTTGTCCCTTTTAGGCTCACCAGCAGGCGGTCCCTATGAGGAGCCTGAAGGCCCACCCCTGACCCCGGAGGACCACCATGCTGAGCACCTGCATCACACCCTCTCTGTCAAGCAGGCACCAGCGCAGATACCAGTACCTCGGTGTGCATAAGATCGCTGTCTAGTATCTCGGTGCACATTGGTGAGGGCACTTCATATTCGCAGAAAGTGCTCAGTCGCCAGCAGTTGGAGGACTGCTGGGGACCAGGACAATGTTCAGTTGATGGCTGATAATGGGCCTCTGGAATTGTCCATTAGGCGACAGATGCTGGAAGTCCAGCGAGGTGTGCAGGAGGATCTGGCGGAGATACATGAGGGAATGCGTGCCATGCTGCCCGTTGTGGAGGAGTCCTTGCAGAGCATGATCACTGCATTGACCCTCATGGCCGAGTGCAATGCCTCCTCCATGGAGAGAGTGGTGACGCTCATGGAGAGGCTGCTCCAGGGCTTCAATCAGGGGTCCCTGGGGATGCACTTGGACTGCAAGCCCACACACCGGCAATGACCTCAGCTGGTCAGTGTCAGCATGGGAGATGGATTGGGCACCCAGTAACCCAGAAGGTGCCCGGCCATCAATGGTGAGCAGGGAGGTCCAATGCCATCTCACGGCACACGAGATGCCTGTCATCTCTGCGGGCTCCTCTCAAGGCGCTCCGGATGATGGCAGCAGCTCCTCCGCTCCTCCGCCAGTGACTGTGGCATCTGATGAGGCTGCGGTGACTGAGGAGGTGCCAGCCGTGGCACTGGCCGCTCCCTACCAGGCGGGGCCAGCACAGGCTCCACGGGCCAGAGGACGGCTGCCAAGGTCATCAAAGCCAACAAGATGATAGAGTCAGCAGGCTGTCTCCAATGCCCTTGCCAGTGAGGGGGGAGCACCAAGACATAGCACCCGCAAACATAAGTGTAAAGGACCCTAAGCACAAGATGGATTTATCACGAGTGATATTTTGCTTTAAATTTTTTCATGGTGTGATTAAAAACACTGGTTAATGTTCACTTCAACTATGTTTCACATTCACAATTAAATGAGATGTTATTTTGTGCTATTGGCCTCTGTAGGCTTCATTTGTTCTGTAGGTGCAGGGAAGGCCATTATGTAATGATGAACATGTGTCTCCTGAAACTTTATTGCAAAGGCACAGAGTGTGTGTTGTTGGCCAAGGAAATGGTCCTGTCAGGGATTGAGTATGGAGCCTGCAGGCCTGGCATGTTGTGGTGGTTCTTATTTGGTAGGCTAGCTGAAGGAGCGTTGGAGCAAAGCATCCTGGGTGATCCTGCCTCCCTGGAGGTTGCCCAGGTCAGCGTCCATGCCTTCAGCATTCTCCTCACCGTGCTTGTCCTCAGATTCACTACTGGACTCATCATCTGTTGCCTGTGCAGCTGCGTCAAGATCTTCTTCCTCCACTGGGTCCCCCCTTGCCAGTGCCAGATTGTGCAGAGCACAGCATGCAACCACTATCAGTCACACGTGCTCTGGGGGGGATTGCAGTGCGCCCCCTGAATGGCCCAGGCATCGGAAGCGCATCTTGAGAAAACCTATGGTTCTCTCTACCACCGCCCTTGTGGAGGCCTGGCTCCTGCTGTACCGCTGCTTAACCTCTGTTCTTGGGTGGCGGAGAGGTGACATGAGCCACCTTTTGAGGGAATACCCCTTGTCATCCAGCAACCATCCATCCAGTCGGGCTGGAGCACTGAAGGGCCTCGGCACCTGGGAGTGCCTCAGGATGTAAGTGTCATGGGCGCTGCCAGGGTACCTTGCTCACACTTGCAGAATCTGCATCTTGTGATCACACACTATCTGCACATTCATGGAGTGGAATCCCTTCCTGTTGACAAAGGCACCTGGTTCACCCGCTGGCGCCTTGATGGCCACATGTCCAGGGTGCAATCGATTGCACACATGAGGGAACCAGCAATTGCTGCAAAGCCTCTGGCTCGCTCTGCCAGGCTGGCCTTGTCTGTACGGTAATGAATGGAAGTCAATGCTCGCCTGAACAGAGCTTCTGTCACTAGCTTGACACAACTGTGGACAGCTGATTGTGAGGCTCCACAAAGATCCCTCACCGAGCCCTGGAAAGAGCCTGAGGCATAGAAGTTGAGGGCCACTGTGACCTTCAGCGCCACTGGCATGGGGTGTCCACCCACACAGTCGAAGCTGACCTCAGGCCCGATCCTCTGACAGATGGAGGTCAAGGCCTCCCTTGAGAGACGGAACCTCCTTCAGCTTTGCAGCTCAGACATATTGAGGTAGCTACGTCGCCGCCTGTAAATCCTGGCAGCAGGATAGTGGTGACTTCTGCAGCCCCTTCCGCCTTGGACTTCCTGTTGGCCCTGTGCCCCTTGTGCTTGCGCCTCTCCTCCCACAGGTCGCTCCCCTGGAAGCAGCATTGGGACACCTGGCCTCCTCTCCCTTCTGCCCCTCTCTTTCATCCTCAGAGGAAGTGCCTCCAGTGGAGACCACAATCTTCATTACCAGGGTAAGGGAGGGCTGTCTGATACCTGGAAGGGTCCACGTGGTCTGACTCCTCCGGGGGCCTGGAAGACAACAATGAGTCTTGAAATGAAGCCTAGAAATGCTCAGAATGAAGCAACCAGCAGCAAGTTAGATCCAAAAACACCTCACTACTCGCATTGACAATGCCACTGACCCTTCTTATCCCACCCATGGATGAGCCTTTGCTCATTGTGGCCTGCCCGCCTGCCTGATTTGCCCGTGTACTGGCCGAAAAATCGCACGGGCCACGTAAAGTCGGAGACAATTGGTGTGCCATGGGCCTTAACTGGCCTCTTAATTAATGGCGGATGCACCTCCATATCCATCGCGCGCCCACCTAGTGAAATATTGCGAAAGCGCACATTAACGTTGGCATGCTCGGCCGACATCATCGCACATTACTTTACGCTCGAGCAGGTCGGGCGTGTGCCCGCCCGCCAAGCAAAAAATTCTGCCCCCTGTAACCTCTGTTAAACTTATTAATGGATGTCAAGAATCCAGATCAGGAAGTTACATCCTTTGCCCAAATCAAAGGAAAGAAGTTGGAGTTATGTTACATGATCCCCCCCTGCCCCCCACCCCCCAGCACACACCACCACCACCCCCAAGCTGTTAGAACCTGTTCTAGTGCCTTGTAGAGCTGAACAAAGGCAGTCGGCCATCTTACATCAAGAGAACAGCAGCAGAACCAGAGCTCTGTCCAGGTTGAAATTGCCTGGCCCTCATCTACACTGTTACTACTGGAACATCTGAACTTCTGTACCAGTGCCTACTACAAGACTAATTCATCTTTACGTGCTTCTCCCATCATGGAAGTCAGCGCTATTAAGTAAATGGATTACCCCGCATCAGCTTCAGCCTGCTAACCTGTCTGAAGGAATACACTGTTGGACTTTTGATTCTGGACTCTGGACTCACATGAAACAATAATTATTATTTTCTCTGTGGTCTTTGCCCTGTACCTCTTTCTTTCTGTTATCCCTCTTTTATTGTATGAATGCAAAAAGTGGGGGGAGGGGGAACGTTGCAAACCCTGTTCCCGTGTTTTGAGTGTGTATAAAATAAACTTACCTTCTGACTTTGCCCTATCTTGAGTTTGCTGTGGAGTTATTAATAGAGGATTGGCTCACTCCAAAACTGAAGGGTTGAGGAAGATATGCCACGACTTATAAAGAGGGAAATCAAAAATACCTTTCTGTTTACAGATGGGTGGTGAGAGGAGAAACCAGAGCTGTTTAAATTAATCCCCCCTCCTGTCCGTAACATTACAGACACAGGAAAATTTCCTTAACAGGGTTTATTGTTATGAGTACAGCATTGAAAAAGTTGCACGTGTGTAATGTTCATAGGCAAAGATCTATTTCTTTGTACTTTCTACAATATATATTTAAATGCCTTTTGTTGCATAGCTGTATGTGTTTTCTTGTTTGGAGTTAAGAGCACCCTTTAATCGAAATTAATGTACCTATTTGTACAGACCTGCAAAAATATCAGCTTTTTTAACATAATTCACAGAGTCTTTACAGCACAGAAGGAGCTATTCAGCCCAAGATGCCTGCACCAGCCCTTCGAATGAACAATTCACTTAGTGCCATTCTCCCATCTTCTCCCCTTGACTCTGCACATTCTTCCTTTTCAGATGACAGTCTAATCGAATCACTTCACATTTCTTCACATTGAACTTTACCTGCCACCTGTCTGCCCATTCCGCCAACTTGTCTATGTCCTTTTCAAGTTCCACACTAACCTCACAGTTCACAGTGCTTCCAAGTTTCATTTAATCTGCAAATTTTGAAATTGTGCCCTGAACACCAAGGCCTAGGTCATGAATATATATCAGAAAAAGAAAAGGTCCCAACACTGATCCCTGGGGAACTCCACTACAAACCTTCCTCCTACTTGATGGGCCAGATTGCTGTTTTTGTGTTGTAGCATCCTATTCTGAATTTATTTTTCAATAATTGAAGTTTGTGTCTTTGGTCCTACTAGCCTAACTTAATGTTCTGTAATATTCTGCTTTATCCTATCATTTAATGTTACATAACTGGCCTGCCATGAGTACTGACTTTGAAATGCTATGTAGAACGAATAGATCTCGTGCACCCATTTCATGTCTTCATCAATAAAAGTCAAGGTTCTTTCCAAAAAATATCAATCTAATGTTTTCTCAAAAAGTAATATAAACAACACTCACTCACATTTAATATAGGATCCTTGTCTTGGTGAAGGCAAGACCTACTGAAACCAAAACATGTCCTTTTAAAGTCACAACTTTTACGAACATAGCCTTGTCCCAGGGCCTCTTCCTGGCAAACAGCATTCAAACCAAAAGTCTGAAATTGAAAAGGTTTTTTACTGCAAGACCACAATACCAATGGCAGATTTCTTGCAAACCTCCTACGCTGCTGCAGCTGCCAGACTAACCAGGTGGCCATCTTGAAACAGCTTCCCCTCTCCATGCTCCCTAATAACCTGCCGCTGTGTCAGATACACTTAGGCGCAGGCGCAATACTGCCGGGTAGGGACAAAGTTTGAGTAATGTCCATTTGTTGGCCTGAATGTCAATGTCTCTGCTGTGCAGCAAAACAATGCACTTTGTTGGGTGATTAGGAAAATAATTATTTTGCAAACTAATTTGCCTTTACATGCAATCTTACTTCAGCTAAATATTCAATTATGAAATAGTTCAAAAAGCATTGCAGGTTTTAGAAGCAAAGAATGATTACAGCACAGAAGGAGGCCATTTGGCCCACCATGTCCATGCTGGCTAGTTCCACTTCCCTGCCTTTATCCCGTAGCCCTGCAAATTCTTTCTCTTCAGATAATTATCCAATTCCCTTTTGAAAGCCCTGAATCTGCCTCTACCACACTCTCTGGCAGAGTATTCCACATCCCAACCACCAACTACGTAAAAAGGTTTTTCATCATATCGCCCCTGGTACTTTTGCCAATAACTTTTAATTGGTGCCCTCTGGCTCTCAACCTTGCCTAAGTCCCTACCAGAGTCCTCATGATTTTGAACGTCCCTATCAAATCTCCTCTCAGCCTTCTCTTCTCTAAGGCCAATAGTCCCAGCTTCATCAATCTATCCTGTACTGAAGTCTCTCATCCTTTGAACTTAGCTCATAAATCTTTTCTGCACCCTCCCCAATGTCTTCACATCCTTCCTAAAGTATGATGCCCAGAATTTGCTGTAATACTCCAGTTGAGGCTGAACCAGTTTTATAAAGGTTCACCATAAATTAATTGCTTTTGTATTCTATGCCTCTCCATATAAAGTCCAAGATCCTGACATTGTGTATATCTTATTACTGCTTTCTCAACCTGCCTTACCACCTTCTATGATTTGTGCATGCATTTTTTTATCCGTTCATGGGATGTGGGCATCGCTGGCTAGGCCTGCATTTATTGCTCATCTCTGTTTGCCCTTAAGAGGGTGGTGATGTGCTGTCTTATTGAACTGCTGCCGTCCATGCGTTGTAGGAACAGCCACAATGCTGTTAGGAAGGGAGTTCCAGGATTTTGACCCAGCTACAGTGAAGGAATGGCAATATAGTTCCAAGACAGGATGGTGTGTGACTTGGACAGGAACTTGCAGTTGGGTTGTTCCCATGCATCTACTGCCCTTGCCCTTCTAGGTGGTAGAGGCAGCAGGTTTGGAAGGAGCTGTTGAAGGAGCATTCGTGAGTTGCTGCAAGACATCTTGTAGATGGTACACACTGCTGCCACTGTGCGTTGGTGGAGGGAGTGATTGTTTCAGATGGCAGATGCTGTGCCAATCAAGCGAGCTGCTTTGTCCTGGATGGTGTCCAGCTTCTTGAGTACTGTAGGAGCTGCATTCACCCAGGAAGTGGAGATTATTCCATCACACTCCTGTCTTGTGCCTTGTCGATGGTGGACAGGCTTTGGGGAGTCAGGAGATGAGTTTCAATCTGCAGAGGCCCCAGCCTCTGACCTGCTCTTGTAGCCATAGTATTTATGTGGCTGTGATTGGAGGAGCAGCAAACACTGGCACCTACGAGTATGTGGAGATATGGAGAGAGATTCTGTAGCATGCAGGCCCTTTGCTTGCCACGCTTTCCTGTGGCTCCGGCCACTTTCCCCCGGCTCCCGGTGCCCTAGCCCGGCTCGGTCACTTTCCCCTCCTAGTGCTTTCCCCCGCCTCCTGATGCTTTGATCCGGTTCTGGACATTTAACCCCAGTTCTCCCTGCGTTCCCCCGGATCTCGACCATCCCATCAGCGGGCAACTATGTTCGTGCGCTGCTAGGCTCAGGCCTCACTCGGGATCCCTCTTTCATCTCACCTAACCTCCTAACCTCCCCCAACCGATTTAGTGAGGGTGAGTGAGTGTGAGGGTGGGAGAGGCGTGAGGGTTGGTGAGTGAGCCAGGGTGAGTGAGTGGGTGAGGGTGAGTGAGTGAGGATGAGGGTGGGTCTGTGGATGAAGGCAGGTGAGTGAGTGAGGGTGGGTGAATCAGTGAGGGTGAGGATGGATGGGTGAGGGTGGGTGAATGAGTGCATATGGGTAGATAAGTGGTTGAGTGAGGGTAGGTAAGTGGGTGAGTGAGGATGGGTAAGTGGGTGAATGAGGTTGAGTCTGTGTATGTTAGCGTGGGGATGATGAGTCTGTGTGTGTGCGAGGGGTGAGTGTGTATATGTGTGGGATGGGTGAGTGTGTGTGTGGGAGTAAGTTTGTGTGTGTGTGGGGGGGCTGAGTGTGTGTGTGTGGGGGGGGGGGGGGGGGCGAGTGATTGTGTGGGAGGGGGTGAGTGTGTTAATGTGTTGGGAAGTGAGAGTGTGTGTGGGGTGAGTGTATTTGGGGGGGGAGTGTGGTGGGTGAGTGTGTGTGGGGGGCTGAGTGTGTATGTGAGTCTGAGAGAGGTGTGTGTGGGGGGGGGGGGAGTGTAGGGGGTGTGTGTGGGTGTTGTGTGTGTGGGGGGGTGGGGAGTGTAGGGGGTGTGTGTGGGGGTTGAGTGTGTGTGTGTGTGTGTTTGTAATTAAGTCTGAGAGAGAGTGTGAGTGTGTGTGTGTCAGAGAGGGTGAGTGTGTGTGTGTCAGAGAAGGTGAGTGTGTGTGTGTCAGAGAAGGTGAGTGTGTGTGTGGCAGAGAAGGTGAGTGTGTGTGTGTCAGAGAGGGTGAGTGTGTGTGTGTCAGAGAGGGTGAGTGTGTGTGTGTCAGAGGGGGTGAGTGTGTGTGTGTCAGAGAGGGTGAGTGTGTGTGTGTAAGTGAGGGTGAGTGTGTGTGTGTAAGTGAGGGTGAGTGTGTGTGTGTAAGTGAGGGTGAGTGTGTGTGTGTAAGTGAGGGTGTGTGTGTGTGTAAGTGAGGGTGAGTGTGTGTGTGTAAGAGAGGGTGTGTGTGTGTAAGAGAGGGTGAGTGTGTGTTTAAGGGAGGGTGAGTGTGTGTGTGTGTGTAAAAGGGTGAGTGTGTGTGTGTGTGTAAGAGAGGGTGAGTGTGTGTTTAAGGGAGGGTGAGTGTGTGTTTAAGGGAGGGTGAGTGTGTGTGTGTGTGTAAGGGAGGGTGAGTGTGTGTGTGTAAGGGAGGGTGAGTGTGTGTGTGTGTGCAAGGGAGGGTGAGTGTGTGTGTGTGTAAGGGAGGGTGAGTGTGTGTGTGTGTAAGCGAGGGTGAGTGTGTGTGTGTGTGTAAGGGAGGGTGAGTGTGTGTGTGTAAGGGAGGGTGAGTGTGTGTGTGTGTAAGGGAGGGTGAGTGTGTGTGTGTAAGTGAGGGTGAGTGTGTGTGTGTGTAAGAGAGGGTGAGTGTGTGTAAGAGAGGGTGAGTGTGTGTGTAAGAGAGGGTGAGTGTGTGTGTGTGTAAAAGGGTGAGTGTGTGTGTGTGTGTAAGAGAGGGTGAGTGTGTGTTTAAGGGAGGGTGAGTGTGTGTTTAAGGGAGGGTGAGTGTGTGTGTGTGTGTGTAAGGGAGGGTGAGTGTGTGTGTGTAAGGGAGGGTCAGTGTGTGTGTGTGCAAGGGAGGGTGAGTGTGTGTGTGTGTAAGGGAGGGTGAGTGTGTGTGTGTGTAAGCGAGGGTGAGTGTGTGTGTGTGTGTAAGGGAGGGTGAGTGTGTGTGTGTAAGGGATGGTGAGTGTGTGTGTAAGTGAGGGTGAGTGTGTGTGTGTAAGTGAGGGTGAGTGTGTGTGTAAGTGAGGGTGAGTGTGTGTGTGTAAGAGAGGGTGAGTGTGTGTAAGAGAGGGTGAGTGTGTATAAGAGAGGGTGAGTGTGTGTGTAAGAGAGGGTGAGTGTGTGTGTGTGTAAGAGAGGGTGAGTGTGAGTGTGTGTGTGTGTGTAAGGGAGAGTGTGTGTGTGTGTGTAAGGGAGGGTGAGTGTGTGTGTGTGTAAGGGAGGGTGAGTGTGTATGTGTAAGGGAGGGTGAGTGTGTGTGTGTGTGTAAGCGAGGGTGAGTGTGTATGTGTGTGTGTAAGCGAGGGTGAGTGTGTGTGTGTAAGGGAGGGTGAGTGTGTGTGTGTGTAAGCGAGGGTGAGTGTGTGTGTGTAAGAGAGGGTGAGTGTGTGTGTGTGTAAGGGAGGGTGAGTGTGTGTGTGTGTAAGGGAGGGTGAGTGTGTGTGTGTGTAAGGGAGGGTGAGTGTGTGTATGTAAGGGAGGGTGAGTGTGTGTGTGTGTAAGGGAGGGTGAGTGTGTGTGTGTGTAAGGGAGGGTGAGTGTGTGTGTGTGTAAGGGAGGGTGAGTGTGTGTGTGTAAGCGAGGGTGAGTGTGTGTGTGTAAGGGAGGGTGAGTGTGTGTGTGTAAGAGAGGGTGAGTGTGTGTGTGTGTGTAAGCGAGGGTGTGTGTGTGTGTAAGAGAGGGTGAGTGTGTGTGTAAGAGAGGGTGAGGGTGTCTGTGTGAGAGAGAGAGACGCTGAGGGGGTGTGTGTGTGTGTGAGGAGGTGAGTGTGTGTGTGAGAGAAGAGGTGAGTGTGTGTGAGAGAGGAGGTGAGTGTGTGTGTGAGAGAAGAGATGAGTGTGTGTGTGAGAGAGGAGGTGAGTGTGTGTGTGAGAGAGGAGGTGAGTGTGTGAGAGAAGAGATGAGTGTGTGTGTGAGAGAGGAGGTGAGTGTGTGTGTGAGAGAGGAGGTGAGTGTGTGAGAGAGAGGGCGAGTGTGTGTGTTTGAGAGAGAGGATGAGTATCTGTGTGGGTTGAGTGTATGTGTGAGATAATAATAATAAATTAATTAACACATAATAAAAGAACGCGAGAGGAGTCGGGAATTCAAAAAGAGTCAGAGAGGAGCTGGGAGTTCAAAAGGAGTGCGAAAGGAGCTGGGTGTTCAAAAGGAGCTGGCTGTGGTGCTGGTGGTGGGTCTTAGTAGACCGACCGGATTTGGAGAAAATCAAGCGTGACGTCATAGGAACTAGAGAGAAGCCCAGGAGATAAAAGAGCTGGAAAGGGAGAGAGCAGCGAGACTTCATAAAGAGGAATGAGCGAAGAGGAGACGATTGGTGAGTGACAGGTGAGTAAACACTTTATATAAAGTTTAAGGTATGTCCATGCAGCTCAACCATGTGGAATGTACATCCTGCGGGATATGGGAAGTCATGCAGGCACAAAGTGTCCTCGTTGACTACATCTGTAGGAAGTGTCATCAGCTACAGAAACATGAGCTCCGGGTTGCATAACTTGAGTGGCGGCTGGAGCCACTGTGGTGCATCTGCAAGGCTGAGGATTGTGTGGATGGTATGTTTAGAAAGTAGTCACACTGCAGCTAAGAACTACACAGGCAAAGAGGGAATGGGTGATCACCAGAGTATCTAAGAGAAACAGGCAGGTAGTGCAGAAATCCCTGAGGCTATCTCACTCTCTAACTGCTTTTCCATTTTGGATAGTGGTGAGCAAGATTGTTCCTCAGAGGACTGGAGCAAGAGCCTAGTTCATGGCACCATGGATGGTTTAGCTGCACAGGAGGGGAGGAGGAAGAGTGAAAGTGCTATAGTGGTAGGGAATTCCATAGTTAGAGGAGCGGACAGGCGGTTCTGAGGCCGTAGAAGTGACTCCAGGATGGTATGTTGCCTCCCTGGTGCCAGGTCAAGAATGTCACAGAGTGGCTGGAGGACATTCTTTTGGGGGACGGGCATCCAGAGGTTGTGGTCCAATTGGGACCAATGGCATAGGCAGGAAAAGGGACGAGGTCCTGAAAGCAGATTTTAGGGAGTTAGGAAAGAAATTGAAAAGCAGGGTCTCAAGCAGTAACATCAGGGTTACTCTCAGTGCCACGTGCTAGTGAGCATAAGACTAGGAAGATTGAGCAGTTCAATACGTGGCTGGAGAAATGGAATAAGAGGGAGGGCTTTAGGTTTCTAAGGCATTGGGACTGATTCTGGGGCAGGTGGGACCTGTACAAGAAGGACGGTTTACACCTTAACAGGACTGGGACTAATGTCCTCACAGGATGTTTGCTAGTGCTGTTGGGGAGGGTTTAAACTAGATTGGCAGGGGGATGGGAATCTGATGGGAAATTCAGTGGAAAAAAACTGGCAGTGGGAAATAGAGAAGTATTAACTGATAAAGAGGATATATCAGAGAGTAATAGCAAGATAAATATAATACTTGGAGAGTTTGATAGAACTAGAGTAGGCTATCGTAAATCATCAGATGGGGTCAGAGCATGGGGGAAAAGATAAAAAGCCTAAATCAGGATTAATGCGCATGTATGTGAATGCACAGAGTGTGGCTAATAAGATTGGTGAACGGTATTGTTATAACAGAGACTTGGCTCAAAGAAGGGCAGGGCTGGGTGTTAAATATTCCTGGGTACAAGGTATTTAGGAGAGACTGGAAAGGAAGAAAAGGGGTGGGCAGGGTGGTTAGTGGTGGTACTGATTAAAGATGGTATTACAGTACTGGAGAGAGAGGATGTTCCAGAGGGGTCAAAGATGGAATCTCTCTGGTTAGAGGTGAGGAATGAAAAAGGTGCAATAACAATGATTGGTGTAGTATATAGACCACCAACTAGTGGAAGGGATGTAGAGAAACAAATTTGCAAAGTAATTGCAGAGAGGTGCAATAATTATAAGTAATTATAATGGGGGACTTCAATTATCCAAATATAGACTGGGATAGGAATAGCGCAAAGGTACAAGAAGGGCGAGAGTTCCTGGAGTGTGTTCAAGATAATTTTCTGCAGCAGTATTTTTCCGGTCCAATGAGAGGGCAGGCACTGTTGGACCTAGTTCTGGGGGATGAGTTGGCCCAAGTAGATCAAATAACAGTGGGAGAGCATTTAGGGGACAGTGACCATTGTATCATTCGGTTTAGGTTGGCCATGGAGAAGGACAAAGAGCAATCCAGAGCAGGGATAATTAATTGGGGGAAAGCCAACTTTGACGGGATGAGAATGCACCTGAGTCGAGTGAGTTGGAATCAAATGTTGGTGGAAAAGATGGTGGCTGAACAATGGCTTACCTTGAAAGAGACAGTATTGCTAGCAATGTTAAGGTATATCCCTTGAAGGGGAAAGGTAGGACAAATAAATCTAGAACACCCTGGATGATGAGAGCGATAGAGGTGAAGATGAAAAGGAAGAAGTACATGTATGACAGATGTAAGGTAGAAAATATAATGGAGA
This sequence comes from Cetorhinus maximus, assembly GCF_964194155.1. Taxonomy (NCBI): domain Eukaryota; kingdom Metazoa; phylum Chordata; class Chondrichthyes; order Lamniformes; family Cetorhinidae; genus Cetorhinus; species Cetorhinus maximus. The sequence continues at coordinate 88,246,908 of NC_135885.1, forward strand.
ATCAGGCTGAATACAGAAGGACCAGAGGAGAAGTGAAATATACTAATCAGAAAATCAAGGAGGGAGCATGAAAAGAGACGCAGCTAACATAAAAGGGACTCCCAAGCTCTTCTATAAGCATGTAAATAATAAAAGGGTGGTAAAAGAAAGGGTAGTGCCAATTAGGAATAAAAAAGGAGACTTGCATGTGAAGAAGTAGTGGAGGTATTAAACGAGAACTTTGCATCTGTGAGTACAAAAGAAGAGGATGCTACCCAGGCTGAGGTGAGAGAGCAGGTAACTGGTACATTCGAGGAATTTATAATTGAGAAGGAGGAGGTGTTAGACAGGCTATCTTTACTTAAAATTGATAAGGTGCCAGGACCGGATGAGATACATCCAAGGATACCGAGGGAGGTGAGAGTGGGAAATTTCAGAGGCACTGGTGCTAATCTTCCAGTCTTCCTTAGACACGGGTGGTGCCGGAGGACTGGAGAATTGAGAATGTTACACCCTTGTTCAAAAAAGTGTGCAAGACGGCAACTGGAAACCAGTCAGTTTGACTTCAGTGGTAGGGAAACTTCTGGAAACTATAGTTCGGGACAAAATCAGTAGTCAATTAGATAGATGCAGGATAATTAAGGAAAGCCGGCTTGGATTCATTAAGGGAAAAATCATGTTTAACTAACTTGCTGGAGTTTTTGAGTGTGTAACAGAGAAGGTTGATAAGGGCAATGTTGTTGATGTGACGTATATGGATTATCAAAAGGCATTTGATACGGTGCCATACAACAGATTTGTGAGCAAATTCTAGATCATGGAATAAAAGAGAAAGCAGGCACTTGGATAAGAAATTGACAAGGTGACAAGAAACAGAGAGTAATGATAAATGGTTATTTTTCAGATTGGAGGAATGTCTGTAATGGAGTTCCCCAAGGGTCAGTCTTGTTCTTCTTGATATACATTAATGACCTAGACTGTGTTGTGTAGGGCATGATTTCAAAATTTTCATATGATACGAAGATTGAAAGTGTTGTCAACTATGATGAGGATAGCCTTGAGCTTCAAAAGGACGTAGACATATTGGTGGATTGAGCAGAAAAATGGCAGATGAAGTTCAATGCAGAGAAGTGTGAGGTAATTCACTTTGGCAGGAAGAATGTGGAGAAGGCAGTATAAAATAAAGGAAGAAATTCTACAGGAACAAAGGGACCTCGGTGTATATGTACACAAGTCATTAAAGGTGGCAGAGCACGTTGAGAGAGCAGTTAATAAAGCATACGGTATCCTAAGTTTTATCAATAGGTGCACTGAGTACAAGAGCAAGGAGGTCATGCTAAACTTGTATAAGACATTAGTTAGGCCATTAGTTAGTTAAGCCAACCATGGTTAACCAAGGAAATTAAGGATAGTATCAAATTAAAAGAAAAGACATACAATGTGGCAAAGATTAGTGATAAGCCAGACAATTGGGAAAATTTTAAAAACAACAAAAGATCACCAAAAAATAATAAAGAGGGAGAAAATAAACTGAGGGTAAGCTAGCAAGTAATATAACAACGCGCAGTAAAAGCTTCTTTAAATATATAAAAAAGAAGAGAGACTAAAGTGAACATAGGCCCTTTACGGAATGAGGCTGGGGAAATAATAATGGGGAACCAGGAAATGGCAGGGGAGTCGAATAAATACTTTGCTTCAGTCTTCACGGTAGAAGACACTAATAGCATTCCAATACTAAATAATCAAGGGGCAAAAGAGGGGAAGGAAATAAATACAATAACTATCACTGGAGAAAAAGTACTAGGGAAACTAATGGGGCTAAAAGCCGATCAGCCCCCTGGACCTAATGAATTGCATCCTAGGATATTAAAGGAAGTAGCTACAGAGATAGTGGATGCACTGGTAATAATCTCCCAAGAATCCTTAGATTCTGGAAAAATCCCAGAGGATTGGAAAACTGCCAATGTAACACCCTGATTCAAAAAGGGAGGGAAGCAAAAAGCAGGTAACTAAAGGCCAGTTAACTTAACATCTGTCATTGGGAAAATGTTAGTCCATTATAAAGGATGTAATAGCAGAGCATTTAGAATTACGTAATCTAATCAAGCAGAGTCAGCATGGCTTCATGAAGGGGAAATCATGCCTGACAAATTTATTAGAATTCTTTGAGGAGGTAACAAGAGGATAGATAAAGGGAACCAGTAGATGTAATATATTTGGATTTCCAAAAGGTGTTCGATAAGGTACCGCATGTAAGGCTACTTAATAAGATAAGAGCCCACGGTATTTGGGGTAGCATATTAGCGTGGATAGAGGATTGGCTGACTAATAGAAGACAGAGAGTTGGCATAAGGGGGGCATTTTTAGGATGGCTACCTGTAAGGAATGGAGTGCCGCAGGGATCAGTACTGGGGCCTCAATTATATACAATATATATGAATGATTTAGATGAGGGAAGTGAATGTACTATCGCCAAATTTGCAGATGAAACAAAAATAGGTGGGAAGGCAAATGGTGAGGATGACACAAGGAGTCTACAGAGGGATATGGATAGGTTTAGTGAGTGGGCAAAAAAAGTGCCTGATGGAATATAATGTGGGAAAATGTGAGGTTATGCACTTTGGCAGGAAGAACAGAGGAGCTGAATATTATTTAAATGGAGAAAGACTGCAGAAGGCTGCAGCACAGAGGGATTTGGGGGTCCTTGTGCATGAATCCCAAAAAGCTAACATACAAGTTCAACAGGTAATAGGGAAGGCAAATGGAATGTTGGCCTTTACTTCAAAGGGAATGGAGTATGAAAATGGGGAAGTCTTGCTAAAACTATACAAAGCATTTGCTAGACCACACCTAGAATACTGTGAACAGTTTGGTCCTCTTATCTAAAGAAGGATATACTGGCATTGGAGGCAGCCCAGAGAAGGTTCACTAGGTTGATTCAGGGTATGGAGGGATTTTTTTATGAGGAGAAGTTGAGTAGGTTGGGCCTGTACTCATTGGAGTTTAGAAGAATGAGAGGTGACCTTAGTGAAAAATATAAGATTCTTAGGGGGCTTGACAGAGTAGATGCTGGGAGGTTGTTTTCCCTTTTGGGAGAGTCTAGGGCCAGGGAGCATAATCTCAGAGTAAGGGGTCGCCCATTTAAAACAGAGATGAGGAATTTCTTCTCTCAGAGCGTAGTTAATCTGTGAAATTCTTTATCACAGAGGGCTGTAGAAGCTGGGTCGTTAAGTATACTCAAGGCGGAGATAGACAGAATTTTAATCAGTAAGGGAATCAAGGGTTATGGGGAAAAGGCAGGAAAGTGGAGTTGAGGATTATCAGATCAGCCATGATCTCATTGAATGACGGAGCAGACTTGATGGGCTGAATAGCCATCTTCTGCTCCTACGTCTTATGGTCATCTGGAGTACTGCATCCAGCTCTGAGCGCCATACTTGAGGAAGGATGTAAAGGCATTGGAGAGAGTACAGAGAAGATTCACAAGAATGATTCTAGGGATAAGCATCTGTAGCTATGAGGTTAGATTGGAGAAGTTGTGACATTTTCCTTGGAGAAAAGAAGGCAGAGAGGAGACTTGATAGAGGTATTCAAGATCCTGAGGGGTTTGGACAGGGTGAGAAACTGTTCCCTCTCAAGAGTACATCAAGAACTAGAGGTCACAAATTCAAAATAATAGGCAAAAGGAGTAGAAGTGATGTGAGGAAAAATGTTTTCACCCAGAAGGCGGTTGGAGTCTGGAAAGAGCTTCCTGAAAGAGTGGTGGAGGCAGATTCGTTCGAGATATTCAAAAGGGAATTGATGCTATCTGAAAAGAAATAATGTGCAAGGTTATGGGGATAAGGCAGGGGAGTGGAATTAGGTAGAATGCTCCTTCAACGAGCCAGTGCAGACTCGATGGGCTGAATGGCCTCCTTCTGCACTGTAAAGGTTCCGTGGTACTATGATAAGTGGAATTCATGGCGATGCTAAACGTATTCCATTGTGGAACGTAAATTGAAAAAGCAAGTTGAAAACAGGTGCGGTGTTTGTTGGGGTATTGGAAAAATTGCCCAGTGCAGGGGTTCAGTTTATCCTTGGTAATGGTATAGCTGGGTCACATATGTTGGTGATGCCTACTGTAGTCGAGCAGCCTGTGGCGACACATTTAACAGCGATGTTGCAGAAAGAGCATTCTGGATTGTTTCCAGATTGTGCCGTAACGAGATCACAAACTCACAGGTTGAAACAGGAAGAGAAAGAATCTATAAGTCAAGGGAAGGATGCTTATATCCAGTTAGCTGGATCTGTGTTTGAAAAGATTGTTCAGGAAGAGAAGGTTGAGGAAAGTGAAGCTGAAGTGTTTAGCTCAGTGAAATTGTTAGAGTTACAGCAGAAAGATCCACGAATGAAGCAGTTACACTAGACAGCTTATTCAGAAACAGAGGCAGAATGTATTCCTGAATGTTATTGCCTTAAAGGTAGTGTGTTAATGAGGAAATGGAGATCGTCTCATATCCCAGCAGGCGGTAGTACATCAAATAATTATCCCATCTGAATATAGAAATGAAATTTTAAGAGTGGCTCATGAAATTCCAACAGCTGGACCTTTAGGAATTAGGAAAACTAAAATACAAAAACATTTCTATTGGCCTGGACTGCATGAAGATGTAGGCAAATTCTGTAGGACATGTCACACATGTCAGGTGACAGGAAAACTCCAATCAGTGATTAAACCTACACCTTTAATTCCGATTCTAGCATTTGAGGAGCCTTTTACCAGTGTCCTGATTGTGTAGGTCCCCTCCCTAAGACCAAAAGTAGAAATCTGTACTTGCTGACAATCATGGATGTGTCCACAAGATTTCCAGAAGCGATACCTTTATGAAATATTACAACAAAGAGGACTGTAGAGGAGTTGACCAAATTCCTTACAAGATAAGTGTTACCAGAAGAAATACAGTCAGATTAGGGTTCGAGTTTCATGTCACAGCTGTTTAAGGAAGTAATGAACAGCTTGAAAATAAAGTAGTTTAAGTCATCAGCTTATCACCCTCAATCACAGGGCACTTTAGAGAGATGGTATCAAACTTTGAAAACTGTGATGAGAGCTTATAGTCAAGGCTACCCACAGGACTGGGATAGAGGAATTCCATTCTTGTTATTTGCTATTAGGGTTGCCTCTAACAAATCAACAGGGTTTAATCCTTTCGAATTAGTCTATGGTCATGAAATATGGGGACCACTTAAGTTGATACAGGAGAAAATAACGGGTCAAAGTTTGGAAACTACTCTCCTGGATTATGTGACAAAATTCAGAGAAAGATTGAACAAAGCACATGAGTTAGCTAAGGAAAATTTAAAGATATCACAGCAGGTGATGAAGACAAGTGCAGATAAGAGGGCAAAAACTCATAACTTTGTTGCTGGAGAGAAGGTGTTAGTCTTGTTGCCAGCGTCAGGCAAGCCATTAAAGACAAGGTTTAGTGGGCCTTACCGCATTGAAAAGAGACTGAGTAAAGTAAATTATTTAATAAATACTCCAGATAGAAGAAAGAAGCAGAGGGTGTGTCACCTAAATATGCTTAAAAAGTACTTTGACAGGGAAGATAACCAGAAGGAGGTATTAGTAGTGGTAGATAAGGCCAAAGCGGTAGAAATGAAGGATTCTGAAATTGACTTTCCTCTAATTAAATTGGACAATAAGGAGGTACTTAAAAATTTAAATGTAATATTGAGCTATTAATGAGGTGCGCCAGGAAATGGACGATATGGAGTAAAAACCTGCCATTGCAGTCGGAGAGAAAAATGTCATTTTTCACACCAGCTACTGAATTTGCCGCAATTCAGGGATGATTCTGCCCAATGACTGAGCTTCCACATCCCTCTGGGGTAGAGAATTCCAAAGAGTCACTACCCTCTGAGTGAAGAAATTCCTCCTCCTCTCAGCCCTAAGTGGCTTGCCCCTTATCCTGAGACTCTGCCCCCTGGTTCTAGATCCTCAAGCCAGGGGAAACATCCTTTATGCATCTACCCTGTCTAGCCCGTTAAAAATTTTGTAAGTTTCAATGAGATCACCTCTCATTCTTCTAAAGTCTAGAGAATACAGGCCTTTTCTACTCAATAGCTCCTCACAGGACAGTCCCACTATCCCAGGAATCCTTCTGATGAACCTCCGCTGCACTCCCTCTATGGCAAATATATCCTTCCTTATGCAAGGGGACCAAAACTGTACACAATATTCCAGGTGCAGTCTAATTAAGGTTCTACACAATTGAAACAAGACATCTCTACTCCTGTAGTCAAATCCTCTTGCAATAAAGGCCAACATACCATTTGCTTTCCTAATTGCTTGTTGCACCTGCATGTTAGCTTGCAGTGACTTATGGACAAGGACACCCAGGTTCCTTTGGACATCAACACTTCCCAATCTCTCACCATTTAAGAAATACTCTGCATTTCTGTTTTTCTTACCAAAGTGGATAACTTCATATTTTTCCACATTATATTCCATCTGCCATGTTCTTGCCCACTCACCAAGCTTGTCCAAACCTCCTTGAAGCCTCTTTGCATCATCCTCACAACACACATTCCAACCTGGTTTTGTGTCATCTGCAAACTTGGAAATATTACATTTGGTCCCCACATCCAAATCATTAATATAGATTGTGAACAGCTGGGGCCCAAGTACTGATCCTTGCAGTCACAGCCTATCTGAGAATTTTTTTTTTAATTCACTCATGGGATGTGGGCTTCGCTGGCTGGGCCAGTATTTATTACCCATCCCTAGTTGCCCTTGAGAAGGTGGTGATGAGCTGTCTTCTTGAACCGCTGCAGTCCATGTGGTGTAGGTACACCCATGGTGCTGTTAGGAAGGGAGTTCCAGGATTTTGACCCAGCAACAGTGAACGAATGGTGATATATTTCCAAGTCAGGATGGTGAGCTACTTGGGGGGGACCCTCCAGGTGGTGGTGTTCCCATGTGTCTGCAGCCCCTGTCCTTCTAGGTGGTAGTGGCCATGGGTTTGGAAGGTACTGTCCAAGGAACCTTGGTGAAATACTGCAGTGCATCTTGTAGATGGTACATACTGCTGCAACTGTGCGTCGGTGGTGGAGGGAGTGAATATTTGTGGATGTGGTACCAATCAAGCGGGCTGCTTTGTCCTAGCCGGTGTCTAGTTTCTTCAGTGTTGTGGGAGCTGCACTCATCCAGGCAAGTGGGGAGTATTCCATCACACCCCTGACTTGTGCCTTGAGGATGGTGGACAGGCTTTGGGGAGTAGGGAGTTGAGTTACTCGTCGCAGGATTCTTAGCCTCTGACCTGCTCTTGTAGCCACAGTATTTATACGGCTAGCCCAGTTCAGTTTCTGGTCAATGGTAACCCCCCAGGATGTTGATAGTGGGGGATTCAGTGATGGTAATGCCATTGAACATCAAGGAATGATGATTGGATTCTCTCTTGTTGGAGATGGTGATTGCCTGACACTTGTGTGGCATGAATGTCACTTGCCACTTGTCAGCCCAAGCCTGGATATTGTCCAGGTCTTGCTGCATTTGGACATGGACTGCGTCAGTATCTGAGGAGTCGTGAATGGTGCTGAACATTGTGCAAACATGCCCACTTCTGACCTTAGGATGGAAGGAAGCTTATTGATGAAGCAGCTGAAGATGGTTGGGCCTAGTACACTACCCCGAGGAACTCCTGCAGTGATGTCCTGGAGCTGACATGACTGACCTCCAACAAGCACAACCATCTTTCTTTGTGCTAGGTATGACTCCAACCAGCAGAAAGTTTTCCCCTTGATTCCCATTGACTCAAGTTTTGCTAGGGCTCCTTGATGCCACATTCAGTTAAATGCTGCCTTGATGTCAAGGGCAGTCACTCTCACCTCACCTTGGGAATTCAGCTCTTTTGTCCATGTTTGAACCAAGGCTGTAATGAGGTCAGGAGCTGAGAGGCCCTGATGGAATGCAAACTGGGCATCAGTGAGCAGGTCAATGCCAAGCAAGTTGCGCATGATAGCACTATTGATGACCCCTTCCATTACTTTACTGATGATCGAGAGTAGACTGATGGGGCGGTAAATTGCCTGGTTGGACTTGTCCTGCTTTTTGTGTACACGACATACCTGGGCAATTTTCCACATAGCTGGGTAGATGCCAGTGTTGTAGCTGTACTGAAACAGTTTGGCTAGGGGCACGGCAAGTTCTGAAGCACAAGTCTTCAGTACTATTGCCAGAATATTGTCAGGGCCCATAGCCTTTGCAGTATCCAGTGCCTTCAGCCGTTTCTTGATATCACGCAGAGTGAATCGAATTGGCTGAACACTGGCACCTGTGATGTTGGGGACCTCCGGAGGAGGCCAAGATGGATCATCCACTTGGCACTTCTGGCTGAAGATTGTTATGAATGCTTCAGCCTTATCTTTTGCACTGCTGTGCTGGGCTCGTTCATCATTGAGGATGGGGATATTTGTGGAATGTCCTCCTCCAATGAGTTGTTTAATTGTCCACCACCATTCACGACTGGATGTGGCAGGACGGCAGAGCTTAGTTCTGATCTGTTGGTTGTGGGATCGCTTAGCTCTGTCTATCACTTGCTGCTTATGCTGTTTGGCATGCAAGTGGTCCTGTGTTATAGCCTCACCAGGTTGACACTTCATTTTTAAGTATGCCTGGTGCTGCTGTTAGCATGCCCTCCTGCACTCTTCATTGAAGCAGGATTGATCCCCTAGCTTGCTGGTAACGCAACAGTGGGGGATATGCCGGGCCATGAGGTTACAGATTGTGTTAGAGTACAATTCTGCTGCTGCTGATGGCCCACAGTGCCTCATGGATGCCCAGTCTTGAGTTGTTAGATCTGTTCGAAATCTATCCCATTTAGCGTGGTGGTCGTGCCACATTACACGATGGAGGGTATCCTCAATGTGAAGGCGGGACTTCGTCTCCGCAATGACTGTGCGGTGGTTTCTCCTACTGATATTGACATGGACATCCGCGCAGGCAGGTTGGTGAGGATGAGGTCAAGTATGTTTTTCCCCCTTGTTGGTTCCCTCATCACCTGCCGCTAACCCAGTCTAGTAGCTATGTCCTTTAGGATTCAGCCAGCTCGGTCAGTAGTGGTGCTACGGAGCCATTCTTGGTGATGGGCATTGAAGCCCCCCACCCAGAGTATATTCTGCGCCCTAGCCACTCTCAGTGCTTCCTCCAAGTGGTGTTCAACATGGAGGAGCACTGATTCATCAGCTGAGGGTGGGCGGTACATGGTAATCAGCAGGAGGTTTCCTTGCCCATGTTTGACCTGATGCCATGGATGGTGATGGTGGAATCTGGGACATTATCTGTAAGGTATGATTCCGTGAGGATGACTATGTCAGGCTGTTGCTTGTCTAGCCTGTGAGTCAGCTCTCCCAATTTTGGCACTAGCCCCCAGATGTTAGCAAGGAGGACTTTGCAGGGTCGACAGGGCTGCGATTGCCGTTGTTTCCGGTGCCTAGGTCGATGCTGGGTGGTCCGTCCGGTTTCATTTCTTTTTTGAGTCTTTGTAGCTGTTTGATACAACTGAATGGCTTGCTAGGCTATTTAATTGGCAGTTAATTGGCCAGCTAGCATGAAATCGCAGTTGGGGCCCGATCACGGGCGGCAGTCAGTTTCCAAACGGTACGTCCCGCCCGACGAGAGCAAAATTCTGTCCATTAATTTCTGTAGTACTACTTATTTACTAATACCATCTTCTTTCAGTTCCTCATTCCTGGTAGTCCCTTGGTCCTTCAATGGTTTGCAAAATACATGAGCTTTTGCAACAAACAGATGTGAAGGGAGGAGAACATGACTGAATTAGGAGAAAAAGAAAAAGAATCATACCGGCATTATATAATACCATTTATATAATGCTCTATCATTGTATCTTAACTTGGCATACAATGAACAATGTTACATTTGTGACTACACTTCAAATGCAAAAAAGAAGTGAAGCAGGCAGGAAATAAAGAAAATTAATTGAAAGGTAGTGTTTTTTTTATTTTCAGGCTTACCAATGTCCTTAGCTTCTCTCACTCCTCTGATTATGAAAACTGTTTTGATATGGTTCAGCCTGAAACATTTTGAGAGCCATTGCTTTAGACTTACCAAACAGCAGGTGCAATGAGTTTGTGTAAGAAGCAGCAGAAAGACAAGTATGATCTTGTGAAAAAAAATTACAGGGGAATAGTTTCCCTGAAAGCTAGAATAGCCTGTTACTGCACTGGCACAGAATTAAAAGTAAAAGCCACAAAGTTTTCAAACAAACAAGATTGTTTTATAATGTTTAATTTATTGCAGGACATTTTGCAGATTATAGAACATTGGCCAGAAGTGCCCAGCAGTGAGAAGATGGATGTAGTTCAAGACTTAGTATTTGAGGTTCAGAAAATGGTCTAGAATATTAGGAGCTGAATTTTGTAGGGGTGGCAGTGGTCCCAAAACCAGGCCAGAAAGCTGGGGCAACCCTGCCTCAGCTGTTTTGGTGAGCCCTGACCGGATTCAGTTGCAATTAGGCAATTAACTGCCTGGCATTGGAGCTCCCGTTACTCTAAGGGACAATATGCTGCCTCAGGCTGACCAATGCTGACCAATCAGAGGTCTGGTCACTGCTGGGACTGCACTGGATCTGGATAAGTAGCATGGGTGGTGCCCTTGGACAAAGGTAAATGGGATTGAGATTCCTGGAGCAAGTCAAGAAGGCCTCGGTGAGGCAGGAGCAATGGTTGATGAAGGCAGAGGAATGTTGCCATGTGGGTGATCAATGCTGCAGGGGGGTGGGGGGGCACTTTAAGTGGTTCTTTAAGAGTCAAGAATGGTGATTTTAACAGGAGAACTTGTAAGAATTAACAGATTCTCAATACTGCTTTAATACTATGTTATGACCACAGCCAATGTTAATTGTTGCGCAAACCAAATCCCAGAGGGAAACTTGACTTATGAGCCATACCTTTTTTTTGTATTCTGCAAACAAAAAGAAGATTACTGATCTCGGCAGCAAGAAGTCTAGTAACACTTTTGGGATTTCAAAGATTAAAATTAAAGTTTTATTAACAAGAATAAAAGAAAACTTAAGCACACAAGATTACAACTGCATAATTAAGGTTATTCTTACAACACATTCCCCCAAAAAGACTCTCTACTTAGTTAGACCTACAAGTAAACACCTTCCAGGCAACACAACCTTATAGATAAAAGCAAAGTACTGCAGATGCTGGAAATCAAATAAAAACATGAAACGTTGGAATATCTCAGAGCTCTGAAGAAGGGTCATATGGACTCAAAACATTAACTCTGTTTCCCTCTCCACAGATGCTGTCAGACCTGCTGAGTTTTTCAAGTGTTTCCTGTTTTTACTTCCTTATAGATGTTTAACTATAAATATCCAGTAATATTACCCAAGGCAAACTTCTGTAGCTTCAATAAAGGCATACCCCATGACCTATAACTCTCTTCCACTCTGCTGTGGAAATCCAAACTTCAGAATAAAACTGCTTTTTTGAACCTAAGACTTTTCTGGCTTGACTGTTTGGCTGATTCAGACCAGCATCTTCTTTCAGCCCAGAGCTCCCAGCTCCAGCGGCTCTCAGCTCAACAACTGTAGCTCACAGCTACAATAACTCTAAAATATCTTTTTTTACCTTTCATCTCAGGTTCCATTGTTCTCACAACTCTTTGAAACTCAAATCCTTCCAAATATAAAATCTTTCATGTTTCCATCTTGTCTTTGCTTTTGGGTCAATAAAATATAATATCCCCACTTCTGTTTTCCTATGGAACTCCTGCAAGATACAAACATGTTTCTTTTCACTTCTGACTTTCCTTTGATATTCAAACAAACTCAACTTATCTAAAAATATTAGATCCAACCTATTTTCTTGTACCTCAAACCTAACACCTCAATCCTTTTCATGTTTTAAACTAACCAGACAACCCATCTCCTATTAATCTCTGTCCAGCTTAATTGAATCATACACACACACACACACACACACACACACATATATACACACACAAACAAAGCCTTCTTCACAAAATAGCAGAATATTCTCCAAAGATGTTAAAAAAACATTTCTCACAACTACTTGCATTAAACCGCACTTAAAATGCCTTTAGGTTGTCCCAAAGTCCTGTACAATGAATGAACTGCTGAAGGGCGGTTTCTGTTATGACGCCAAATGTAGCAGACAATTTGCAAACAGCAATTTCTATAAATAATCGTATAATCGATTTTTGGTGGTCTACATGGAGGGATGTTTGTTGACTAGATCACTGGAGACTCCATCCTTTTCCTCAATCTTTATGTCCACCCGGGCAGGTTGGGGCCTTGTTTTAACATAAAATCCAAAAGACAGCAACTTCTGTAATGCAGAGTTCCTTCAGTGATGTACCGAGCTAGCATTCAATTCTGCTCAACAGCTGTTGAATAGCTCTGGGAAATTAACAAGATTAGGTGAATTTAGTGAGGTGAGATGATTCTGTTTTCTTGAGCTTTTTGGTCATGTTCTTTTGTAAATGAGTAAACAATGTATGTTTGAATTTCACAGGAATTCCGACAAGAAATTGAACAACTTAATCAGTCTGAAAGCTTATCAAGTCTTGACAGCCTAGAAACTGAGGGACAACACATTGTGCAGACTGAATCAAATGACTCAATTTCTCTTTCAGTACAGAATAATAATCCTTCCAATAATAGAATGAGGCCACATCTGCCTGTAAAAAATCTTGACTTTTCTCGGAATGATTTTTATCCTCTAAAAAAGGCACATGTAAGTGCCTGGATTAACGACTTGGATAGTAGCAGGTCTCACCTCTCTTCGGGGATTGCAATGACAAACGAAACTGAAACTTCAATTACAAAGGAATATTTGAGCGATAAGGTAGATATATCGGCTTCTGAAAGTATTGGATCTGAATATTTTGACTTGAGTTCTGTTTCTTCTCATGAAAGACATCAGAATGTATATTCAACCAAATTTTATAATAGCAATCAATATAAAATAGCAGATAGTAATTCCCACTCTATAGAAAATCATCTAACAAATATAGATTGTTCTGAAAGTTCCCTTGATCAACCTGCTCATTCTGCAACAATAACTTGCAATGCCTGGTCCACACCAGATTCAACACCTAAGGAAACAACACAACTTTCAGATGTGAGCGACAGATTAGAATCTGTGCACCAAAATGAACTTGCATCAATGCATCCTTTAAAACTGCCTTTAGCAACACCTGTCTTTTTAACCTCGAGTCAGAAGTCACGAATGTGCAGTGACAGAACGAAAACTGACAGTATGAAAGACAGTGAAGAGATCCAACAAATGCATCTACTGGCATGTGTCGGTGCAACTAATAGAATTACTGTTTCTCCTTTCACGTTGAACCAAAATGCTGACATTCCCAGCAAAAGTGAGGACAGCCAAACTTCTTTCAACAAACATAACTTCAATGTCAAAAGCAGACACGTCTCTGAAGGAGCCAGCCAGAAACCTGTTCCTTCTCGAACAACATTTAATTCATCAGAACCTGATTGCAGAAATAATGCAACAGAAGGGAAAGAAAATGAACTAGTAACACATTCACCAATGTCCAACACAAAATTAAAAGCCAACAAAAAGCATTTCTATGAAAAAAGTAATTTCAAACTACTGAAGGGGATACTTAAGAAAGTGTCAAAGTACGAAAATGGTTACTCCAAATCTCTATTGTCTACAAGTGGCGTGCTTGGAATTCAAATGGCATCCTCTATCAGGGACAGTGTGGAATTGATAAAAATGAAAGAAGTTGAATCTGACATAAGTCCAACAAAGAAAAAACTGAGATGGCTTGATGAGATTGAACAAACCAATCAGTTTAAAAAGGGGAAAGGCAAAGGTGCTGAAGAAAAACCGGAAAGTACAATAGATAGAAGTTCAGGATCGACAAAACAGACTCAATTACAGTCTCCTTGTTTTGAAAGTAATGGCCACATTTCCAGTGTTAAATCAATTGTGGATAATAAAAAAGAATCAAAACGGAATGCATTACATTCTGACCACAAGACTGCTGTAGATTGTAGCCTTTCTGGTGACCAGCAGAGTGAAACTTGTGGAGCCATCAGAGTGACAGCTCCTGAAATTTCAGAAACAGTCTCAATGACACATGGAATAACACCAGCTGTATCACCTGGTTACCATATTACTAAACAAGCCTGGACAGCCACAGGAGCTAGAAGCACAGACCACAAAACAACTGCAAAGAACACTATTTCCCAACCTGAGAAACCCTCGGTAAGAATAGGACATGCCAAAGTAATCAAAAGAGCCCATTCTGCTAAGGTTTATTTTCGTACAGGAAGCAACTGCAGAAAAGGTACCATAATCAGGCCCCAGTCTGCCAGGGAAATAATGAAATCTCAGGGTAAAATAATGGTACCCCATCCTCCACCCAAACCAGCCATTGATAGCAAGCAATGTCAAAGGGCAACTGGAAATTTTAATTGTCGTTGGCAATCACAAATACATCCTCCTAATGTTATTGACATCTGTCCCAGCGCACCAAGGGAAATCATGCCAGAAGATCATCATATTTCTAGTAAAGACAATGCAGTAGTCTCGGGCCTTTGGCCTCAGGTAGATTTTTTGAAAAATAGGTCTGTCACCATCACAACATTTCCTTCATCCTATTTAGTGTCTCCGTATGAAACTTTTACTAAAACAACCTATTCAGTAAATGCTACCAAAACTCTGCCCCAGAAAGATGATGTAGGCAATGGCATGAAACAAGACCTTAATTATGGAGGGAATAGATTGTGTTTGGATTGCACACCAACTGATGAAGAAATTACACTGCTTTGGCACGGAGTGCACAGTGCCTTGGCACAAAAGGACTCAGCAAGTGGTAAGAAAAATTATTAATATGCAGTTTCTTTTTTAAAATAGAAGTAGTTTAAGAAGAATTCCTTCATAAAAAGTGGTGTAGTTTTTTTCACTTTTAAAATCACTTTTATTTTAAGGTGCTCCTTGTGGGCCAGGAGAAGCAAGTGCGGTTCCCTTGGCCCCTCAAGGAAACCCTCAGTCACCCTTCTGCCAATCACAGCCTCTCCTCAACCCCATGATTAGCTGACCAACTCCAACCCCTGACCTTCCCCTCCCTCGCCATTGCCAGGATTTTCCATTTTCCTTCTTGCTATCACACTTCCCATTCTTTCCCCGCCTCCGCATAAATATCAGGGCAATTGTCTCCCAGTTAGAAGTCAAGTTATGTAAACATGATTATACTCGAAAAGATCTTGTTTTAGATCTGGCAGATGTTTTAGCATTGAGACTTTTTTCTGGTTTCAGTGACCTCTGAATAACTGGGTTGCCAATAAAGTGATATTAGTAACAAAGAAGAATTGTTGATTAATCAGTAATGTTTCAAGTACAAAGAATGGAAAAGCCTCTTATCACCAAACAGATTTTTAAATCTATTCTTTCATATTTTTTATTTATTCTTACATGGGATGTGGGCATCACAGACAAGGCCAACATTTATTGCCCATCCTTAATTGTCCCTGCTAGGCCATTTTAGAGTTAACCACATTGCTGTGGGTCTGGAGTCACATGTGGGCCAGACCAGGTAAGGATGCCAGATTTCTTTCTCTAAAAGATGTTAAAGAACCAGATGATTTTTATGATAGCTTCATGGTCATGGTCACTGAGACTAGTGTTCAGATTTTTATTAATTGAATTCAAATTCCACCTGCCATGGTCCCATAGTATTAGCCTGAGCCCCTGTATTACTAGCCATGACATTACCACTACACCACCTTGTCTTGTGGTGGTGGTGGGAGGTGGTGGTGATAGGGGGGTGAACCTGATTCATAGGACACCATAGAGATGAAAATGGACTCTTACCAGGTGTAATACATGAATTGTACATATAAACAAGCAATTATAAATAGAAATAAGATGCGGGTTAACACAGATAATCTTGGTCTAAAAGTTAACCTGTTGCAGTAAATGTCTACAGTAGGTGTGCTGAATATTGAGGACAGGAGGATGACCCAAGATTGCCAGAAACCAACACCGTCCCCAAAAAAATAAAGTTGAGGGGCAGCAACTAGAGTTATTCTTGTGCATCTAGCAGTGGTTAGTTGAAGGTAGTTTGCTTTCTTTCTCAATCGGAGTATGAAATGTGATGAAGGGGGACTTGGAAAAGAGGAGAGAGAAGCAAATCTAAAATTGCTTCGATGAAGGGAGGACTCAAATGATATCTGACGGACAATGCATCCCATTTTTTGTTGCCTTGTACCTATCAACTTCATAGGGGCAAAAATGTGTATGCATAGCACCACTTGCTACCAATGCTACGCAGACTATATGAATTTCCTGGGGGCAGACTGCACCATTTCAATTATATTTTTGGGGAATCATTGCAAATCTACACCAGGGAATCTTTCCCCCACAGAATTCAACTAACAGAATCAGATTCGTTTTCATCAATATTTGAACTTCAAACACAAGTATCGAAGAAAAGTGGGTGTTCATGTCTAGCATACTATATTTTGAAACAATGTACATTACAATTCTATGTAACACTAGCTTTTTAAATTAAATATGACCTTTACTTATCCTTTAAGCAGGAAAAGATTTATTCAAGTGCCTGTTAGGAAATAAAGCATCCCTATGTTTATTATTTTTAGAAGTTATATGTTGGCACTGGTGAGGTCTATACTGTATATTTTCTGAACTCAAAGGTAGTGAGTTAAGTCAACTTACTAGTCCGGTAATTCCTTCTACTAACATACCATTACTTAAAATAATGCAAATAATTTATATCCAATTGCAAGAGACTAACTTCATTAGAGACATGGGGCGAAATTTTCCTAGCCAAGTGGAGGCGGAATCTAGTACACGTAGGGTGGTAAAGTCTGGTGGTAAAATTGACATTGGGTTTGGATCCCGACATTATCCTGCCCTCTTCTGGCCTTACCAGGGCAGGTTCCAAGTCCAATGGGGGACCATCTTTGGTTTGAAGGGAAGCAATTGAGCCAATTAAAAAGGCCATTAAAAGCCTTTTAAACCTTGAATTCCTTCTTTCCCAACAGCATACAGTTACAAGCTGTGTCTGTGTTAGAGCAGTATTGTTTAATATGATTTTGATGCTCGTCAAACTGGTAGAGATCATGTCACCATATTCACCACATAATAACATAAGAAATAGGAACAGGAGTAGACCATTCGGCTCCTCAAGCCTGCTCTGCCATTCAATAAGATCATGGCTGATCTTCTTGTGTTTTGATTTCCACATTCCTATCTACCCCCGATAACCTTTAATTCTCTTGCCTAACAAGAACCTCTCTACCTCTGTCTTAAAATATTCAATGACCCCACCTCTACCGCCTTCTGAGGCAGAGAGTCCCAAAGCCGCACAACCCTTTGAGAGAAAAGATTTCTCCTCATCTCTGTTCTAAAAGGGCGTCTCCTAATTTTAAAACAGTGCCCCCTAGTTCTGGATTCACCCACAAGAGGAAACATCCTTTCGACGTCCACCTTGTTAAGGCCATTCAGGATCTTGTATACTTCAATCAAATCACTCCTCACTCTTCGAAACTCCAGTGGAAACAAGCCTAGTCTGTCCAACTTTTCCTCATAAGACAACCCACTCATTCCAGGTATCAATCTAGTAAACCTCCTTTGAACCACCTTCATTGCATTTACATTCCTCCTTAAATAAGGAGACCAAAACTACACACAGTAGTTGAGGTGCGGTCTCACCAATGCCCTGTATAACTGAAACATAACATCCTTACTTTTATGTTTAATCCCTCTCGTAATAAAGGATACAGAATATATGCAATATTGATAAAATAAATGAGCAATATTTTAAAAGTGGGTTTGAAGTTTTAAACTGTCACTAAGCAAGACTGATATACTCAGCCATAGCCTCGAGAATAGCTTCAAAAGGGTTTTGCAACCCAACTGTTCTACAAAGGAAGCCTGTTGTATGCACACTCAAAGAGCACTGATGATTTGCTTACTGAGCTGTCCTGCTTCTGACAGTGTGCTTCAGTTTGTTTAAAAGAAATATGATCTTTTTCAAGAGTAAATTGTCTTCTATTTTATCAGAATTGATTAGGAGACTCAAGAAGAGACAAGAATCGACCAATCCCTACATATTGGCTTCTGCACTCTGACTCTTGCCTTGCTTACTCCATGTCGCCTGCTATTTCCAAACACAATACCTGGTCGTTTAATAGACCTTTCTTTCATGGCCAGCATCCTGTAGTCTCTCCTTTTATACCAATAGCACCCTAATTCTTTCAATCACTCATCTCAGCCTGGGAGGGAACTATGATTAGCTCTACCTTTTCTGAGCATTTAAATGTACTACATGCAAGTAGAAGAGCATTCCTTAAAGTCGGCAAGCTCTAAGACACAATGTACAACCATCGGAAACTATTTTCAATCAGAGAGACATAGTATAAGAGAGAAGGACTTAACAAGTGGAAAGGCCCAGGAAAGATTATAGGTTAAGATGGCAAAACAGTCATTTTACAACATGGGAACCAGACTATTTGGGTACACTGCTCAAGGTTAGTTGGCGCAGACTACAAATTTGCGGATTCGGAAAGTGTAGGAAGGGACAAGGAACCATGTAATTCTCATATGTTGCATGATTGTGAGGACCAGGTAGCTGAAGTTGACAGGGTATCTGAAGATGAAGACAGTAATTTGGACGAAGAAGATGAAGTGATTTATCCCAGAGGACAACTGCCAAAAGCTGGCACTAAAGTTACATACTTGCCAGAAGGCACCAGTCAATGGCGGGATGCGACGATTATAGGTAGAGCAGGGAAGGCCACTGGAAAATATAAAAACAGGTTAAATGTACGAGATAAAGGACAGGAGGTTAGGCCTTTGGGAACATGAAGTACAAAATGGAAGGCAAGGAAATGCGGTATCAGTTCAGACAGTGGGTCTGGGAGTGAACATGCCTCTAGGAAGAGATCGCAAACGGGAGAGGGAGATCAAATAGTAACAGCCCAGAGCATGTTAGAAGGCAGGATAGAGGGCGTAGCCTAACAAGGTCAAGGAATATGGCACAGACTAGTAACACTTCAAGGAGCAGAAGCCCATGTGATCAAGAAGTCTTAGTAGCTTCAAACAAATTAGACAAATTATTAAAGAATGCCAAACAGCAAGAACTACATAGTTGGAAAGAATTTGGGGTATACACAGAGGTGCTAGATAGGGGACAACCAGCTCTATCTCATAGATGGATATGCATGGAAAAGGTGCTTCCTGGTGGGACTTATAGAGGTAAAGCCAGGCTAGTGGCATGAGGGTTTGAAGAAAAATTAGGTGACCAGGATATAGGAGTAGATTCACCCGCAGCAGGGAAAGATATGCTGAAGATCTTTTTAGCTCTATTAGCTACAAATGCTTTAGAATGTAAGTCCATTGGTATTAAAGCTGCTTTTTTCAGGGACACCAACTTCAAAGGGAAGTTTTTCCCCGTCCACCAAAAGAGGCGCCAAACACAGAAGGGACTCTTTGGAAGCTAAATAAATGTGTATATGGTTTAAATGATGCCTCCAGAGTTTGGTATTTCTCAGTGAGGTCAGTTTTGTTAAAGTTGGGCTGCCTTCAGCTGGAAGCAGACCCAGCAATGTTTTATTGGCACCATGGAGGGAAACTTGCAGGCATCTTTATGATGCATGTAGATGATTTTTTGTGGGGTAGTAGTAGCGAATTTGAAACATTTGCCATTAATGGGCTCAGAACGGAGTTTAAAATTGGAAGTCAGGCTTCTGGTGCATTTAAGTACATTGGATTGGAAATCAGGCAGAGCAGATCTCACATCCTTTTACATCAGCAATCCTATTTAGAGAACATCAATCCCATTGCAATGAGCCATGGTAGCGCCTCCCAGAAAGGTACAGCGGCTTCTGAAACTCTGAAACCGATAAAGAGGAACTCAAAAGTCTAACTGGGCAACTCAGTTGGCTAGGCAAACAAACAAGGCCAGATGTTAGTTTTGACATTTTGGAATTGAGCACTAAAATGAATGATCCAAAGGTTGAAGAAATCATTCGGGCAAACAAAACATTGACAAAATTTAAAATGGAGCAGTTTTGAAATGAGTGTTTTGAATTTCCCATCTTTGGGTGATCTTAGAAAAATGAAACTGGTTGTGTTTAGTGATGCGTCTTATGCAAGTCCATGTGATGGATTTTCAAGCACGGGAGGATTTATAATATTTCTCATGGCGGGGGACAAAGGCAAATGCTGCCATTTGACATGGGAATCTAAAAAGATGTGAAGAGTTGTAAAAAGTACATTAGCAGCGGAGGCTCTCGCCCTTGTTGAGGCAGTAGATATAGCATTCTTTAAATCAAAGATATTAACAGAAGTTTTAAATGGAAAAGGGTATTCATGAACCGTACCTATCGAATGTCTTATTGATAACAAGTCACTTTGGGAAAATTTTCAGTCTACAAAGTGCATTAACGAGAAGGGATTGCGAATTGACATTGTGAGCTTAAAATAGACGCCAAGATCAAATGGATTGATAGCAGCTACCAATTATCTGACTGCTTCACCAAAAGAGGAGCGAGCTCCAAGAAGTTACTAGAGACCCTCAAAGAGGGATGTCTTTTTCTTTAAGAAAAAGGAAGGGGCATGCACTCACGATTAGGCTCAGGATCACAATCTGATAAGCACATCACAGACAAATTTCTGCAGCTTATGGAGGCTGTGACAATTGAGGGACCTGATAGACAGAAGACTGTTGGAGACCAGGCCCATGGTGAGCCCCATGCTCATGATGGGCCTCTGGTCACGACCACAAAAAACCTGCTGGAGATGCAGGGACAGGCAGGGAACATCTGCCGGAAATGCCAGAGGCCATGCGCTAACTTGCACAGACCGTGGAGGAGTCCATCCAAGCCATGAATTCTGCCAAACAGGAGACCCTCACTCTTCGGCCTAGCAGAAGACAGCTGCTAAGGTTATATTAGGCAATGGGGCATAGCACTCAGCAGCCGTCCTCCACCTCAGCTGTGGATGTTGGGGTTGCACCAAGACATAGTGAGTGTAAACATAAGATTTTATGTTGGCGCAAAGGTGGCACAGGCGTTCAATAATTCGATGTAATTTTTGTGTTATGTGTAAATATATACTTCTGCTCACTTTATTCATGTGTGGTGAGTCGTCATGGTGGGACTTGGTTAGCCAGATGATGGCTTGTAATGGCTTACATCAGAAGTGGATATCATTAATGGGTAAAGGAGAGTTAGTAACATCTCATTTCTTGGGTTGGCAAGGATGTAGTGGCATGTCTATGTCCATTGATGATGAGATTTCTTGTGCTTCTCACGCTTTCCTCTTTATTAAGATGTGTACATCACTAGCAAGCTGGCATATGTTTCTACTCCCTTACTTCCCCTGAGAAAGTGGTGTCTTGCCAAACTCTGGACCCACTGCATTCCATCTGGAACAAGAACTTGCACGGTGTTATAATGAAGACTGCTCCAGGATCTTGATCCCGTGGCAATGAGGAATGGGTGATCTAGTTCCAAGTCAGGAGAGTATGTGGCTTTGAGGGGACCCTGCACAGGTGGTGGAGCAGTTTCCAAACACCTGCAGTCCTTTCCCTTCTACGTGTTATAGGCCACGGGACTGTGGGATGTTCTGAAGGGAGACTAGTGAGTTGGGTGACAATGTGTGTAGGATGGTGACCATCAGGGCTTTTAGGGGCTTCACTCTGACTGGAAATGAGTCGGAATAAGGCCATCACAGGTCTCCCTCGCACGTTTTTCCAATACTCTGGCACCTCCTAATGGAGGCACAGCATGCCTGTCCTCATGGCCATCTGAATCTTCCCCTTCCTCCTCATCCACGGAGGTGTGTTACCTCCAACATCCCGACTGGCAACTCCTCACTCCTATGCTGTGTGAAATTGAGCAATGCGCAGCAGACCACAATGATTCTGGACCCCTTCTGATGCACATACTGCAGCACTCCACCTGAGCGCTGCTAGCAACAGAACTTCACCTTTAACAATCCTGTGGCCTGCTCGATTATTGCCCTTGTGGAGCCATAAGAAGCATTGTACTTGTCCTCAGCGGAGCTTTGCAAATTCCACACAGGTTTTGTGATCCATGTTTTTCGTGGATAGCCCCTGCACCCAAGATCCATCCTTGCATTCGTGCAGGGGCCTCAAGCAGCTGTGGCACCTAAGAGTGACAGAGCATGTAAGAATCATGAGAGCCTCTTGGGAGCCAAGCACACACATAGATGATTTGTTTGCTGTGGTCACAGATGCATTGCACCTTGATGGAGTACCCTTTCCAATTAATGAATGCTGCTGGCAGTTCCAACAGAGCTCTGGTCGCTATATGAGTGCAGTCTGGCCCCTTGTACTTTTGGGAAACCTACGATGACCCGAAAGCCCACAGCTCTGGTGACCTGGCTCTCAAGATTGGTTGTGCATTTAATGAATTTGTCAGCCCTTTTAAACAGGGCACTGGTAACCTCCCTGATGCATATATGGGCGGGATTTTCTGGTCCCGCTCGCCGTTGGGATCGTCCAGCCCTGCCAAAAGTCAATGGACATTCTGGGCCACCGAATCTCCTGCAGCGGGTTCTGCCGCGACGGGGCTGGAAAATCCCGACCTGTGAATGGCTGCCTGTGAGATGCCACACTTGTCCACTGTGGAGCCCTGGAACAATCTGGTGGCATAAAAATTCAATGCCACGGTGACTCTCAAGGCAACTGCAATTGGGTTGCCTCCCATTCCACATGCAATAGGTCTTCATTAATTCATGCAGACAGGTCAGTGCCAGCCTAGACAGCCTCAGCCATCTCTGACATAGCCACTCGGAATGTTTTGCATTCAGAACAATCAATGACGTACCATTGCTCATTATCACATTGCCCCCTGGTTGTTTGCACCCTGAGCAGCCTCACCCTCTGATACCACCCCTTGTTGGCCTTCTGTGCTTTGATGCGCATGGACCAAGGCCATCCTCTCCAAGTTCCTCTCCTTCTCTGTTTGAGCCTCTAAAAATGATGAGCTAAACCCTCTACCTTTCCTCAATCTCCTTGACCCTCCTATTATCACCCTTGAACTAATCTCAGTTACCCTCCATCTTCCGTCTGTCACCCTCAACCTGATCCACCCCCCTCAAACTGCCTACCCTCATTCTCGACTCTCCCTCCATCCTTGACCTGTCCTCAATGACCCTTGACTCTCCCTCAGTCACTCTCGATCTTCCCTCTACTACCCTTGACATCTCTTCAGTCTAGGTTGAGATGCCCTTGGTCAACCTTGACCTTCCCTCAGTCATCCAGTTCCCTGCCTCTGTCAGCCACAACCCTCGTTAGTCCAGCCAGCACCCTCCCTTGGACAGCCATGACCCACACCACGAGAAGCATCTCAGCCTCCTCTCCCCTGTTCCAGCAACCTTCCCCAAACAAACTTAATTTGGCGACTTTTTCCAGATATCGGGAACTTCACATTTCATCTCCCGCCCAATTAAGTTCTCCTGCCTGCCTCTTTCCCCACACCCTCGGGCATGATTAAATTCTGCCCTAAGTTTGAGGAGAAAAATGTTTTCTCTTAATTTTTACATTTGATGCCAATTTTACACTTTCATAAGTAATCCAGTTATATAAAACAATTATAATGTAACTCTGGTCACAAAGCATGTAAAGATCAGGGCATTGCAAACAGTGACACAAAATTTAAATTTCCTTTTTAAGGTGACTCTCGAAATGACCTATCATCTCGGAACAGTGGGCGTAAAATAAATTTGCAACCTCATCGAACTAATGTTTCCCAATTGACCATTGATGGCGGAAGCTTACTGAATGGTGTACGATCAGTTTCCAAAGTAGGCCGATTATTTTCTGCTCCTGCTGGTGGTAAGAATCTTTTAGAATAACATAAATATAAATTGGATTAATTAGTGTTTAGAATCATATACCTAGTTCAGCTCAAGTAATTAAGGAGAGGCCGCACGGATTTGTAAAAGGACTAATCTAATTGGATGTTTGATGAAGTAACAGAGAAAGTTAACAAAATTTAAGGTTTATGGAATAGGAGGGTCAGTATCAATAAATTGGCTGAAGAGGAGAAAACAGCAAGTCCTGGGAAATGGTTGGTTTTCAGAATGAAGGATGGTCGACACTGGTGTTCCCCAAGGCTCAGTGCTGGGACCATTGCTTTTCTTGACTCTGATCCTAAGCATCAAATGTAGCAATTTACATCATACATCTGGCATAAGACTGATATAGGAATACACAGTAACATTTCAAAATTTGCCAATGATACCAAACTTGGAAGTGTGGCAAAGAGTGAGGATGATACCAACTGACCGCAAAAGGACATATATAGGCTAGCAGAATGGGCAGACAAGTGGCAGATGGAATTTAATATAGAAAAGTATGAGATGATGCAGTTTGGCAAAAGGGATAGAGTTGGGCAATATAGACTTAATGGCACAGTTCTAAAGAGTATGCAGGGGTGAGGTGGTGGGGGTGGTTCATGTGCATATATTTATGAAGGTAGCTTGACATATTGAGAGAATAATTAGCAAAGCATATGGGACCTTGGACTCCATAAATAGAGGTATTGAGGACAAATTGAGGAATCTGGTTAGGCCACAGCTAGAGTATTGCATCCAGTTCTGGTCATCACACTTTAGAAAGGCCCTTGAGAGGGTGCAGAGGAAATTTACCAGGGTGGTTCCACGGATGGGGGAAAGGTTATGTTGGAGAAGCTATTCTCCTTGAAGCAATGCAATTGAGCATCTGACAGAGGAGTATAAGATGATGACAGGTTTAGACACAATAGAGAAAGAAAAGCTGTTCCTTCCAGCTCATGGTGCAAGGACTAGGGTACACAGATTTAAGGTATTAGGCAAAAATTACAGGAGAGATGGGAGGAAAATCTTTTTTATATAGTGAGTGGAAATGACCCAGAACTCGCTGCCTACCAAGCTGGTGGAAGCAGAGATGATCACTGATTTCAAAAGGAAAATGCATGAGAGAAATGTATTTGCAGGGTTACAGAAATAGAGCAGGGGAAAGGGACTGACTCGATTGCTATATGGAGAACTGGCATAGACTTGATGGGCCAAAGGCCTCCTTTTGTGTCATAATGACTCTGATCCTAAGCATCAAATGTAGCAATTTACATCATAGTAACTCTGGCATAAGACTGATAAAGTCAGCTAAGGGGTTCCCTGCTGACTCTATTCACTACCTAGACTTGTATCTATATTCAAAGTGATCTGGGTGATCATTAATTTGAATATTTGAACTGGGAATTGGTGCTCACTTATGTCTTGGTAGAGTGGTTCTTTCCCTTTGATTCCCCCTATGATCAGTTACTGAACTAAGAGTTGTCAGGGGAAAGTTGAGAAGAAGGAATACTGACATAACCATCCACCTCCCCAAACACACAACTTCTGAGTGAATCTCTCAGGCACTTTTTAGTATCCAGAAAAAGAATGGCATTGGTATAGACCTTTTCCAGGGGTAATGCATGGTGCACTGAACGTAAGAAATAGGATTATGAGTAGGCCATTCGACCCCTCATGCTTGCTGCACTATTTAGTCAGATCTTAGCTAATCTTCAACATCAACTTCACTTTCTGGCACTATCCCATATCACTTAATTGTGGTATAAGAGTATCTGGCATAGCAAGGGTTAATGTGGGACTGGGAAACAGTAATGCCCACAGTATGATATAAAGAGTCACATGACCTGAGACTAGGGTCAGTTGTGGAATGGACAGAGATCTGTGTAGAAGAAAGCATGGAGTTAGCTCATAGATTGGGCTATATCCTGTATATTTTTATGCATATATATGACTCAGAACCTCTTTGTGAGACCTACTGAACATGCAACATATAATATTCCTTAGAAACCAAAAATCTGTTGATTTGTCTATAGCATACTCAATGGTTGAACATCCAGAGCCCTCCAGGGTAAACAGTTTCAAAACAATTTCTGAGACTTGGACCCCTAGCTCAAGAGTCCCCAACTAAAGGAAACATCCTCCATGCATCTCCCCTGTCAAGCCCCTTAAGAATTTTACATGTTTCAATTAGATCACCTCTCATTTTTCTAACTTGTAGGAAATATAGGACCGGTCTACTTGATCTTTCCTCATGAGATAATCATGTGAGACAGTGATGTAATGGAGGTCCAGGCTAATGCTCTGCAGACACTGGTTCAAATCCCACCATGGCAGCTGGTGGAAGTTAAATTCAATTAATAAAATCCAGAACTAAAGGCTAGTCTTAGTTTCATGGTCACCATTACTATCATCAATTGTCAGAAAAACCCTTTGTTTCACTGATGCACTTTAGGGAGGGGAATCTGCCACCCTTACTTGGTCTCACCTATATGTGACTCCAGAGCCACAACAATGTGGTTGATCTTAACAGCCCTCTTAAATGGCCTAGCAAGCCATTCAGTTCAAGTGCAATTAAGGATGGGTAATAAATGCTGGCCTTGCCAGTGATACCTATATCCCATGAAAATTTTTTTTAAAAAAACCTCCTTAAGACATCTTTTATTTCTTGTCCCATTTTGCCTTGGATTATTATCACTCTTGTCAATTAATCACAGAATCACGGTGCAGAAGAGGCCTTTTGGCCCAACAAGTCTACACCGACACGTGAGAAACACCTGACCTACCTACCTAATCCCATTTACCAGCACTTGGCCCATAGCCTTGAATGTTATGATGTGCCAAGTGCTCATCCAGGTACTTTTTAAAGGATGTGAGTCAACCCGCCTCCACCACCCTCCCAGGCAGCGCATTCCAGACCGTCACCACCCTCTGGGTAAAAAGGTTTTTCCTCACATCCCCCCCTAAACCTCTTGCCACTCACCTTGACCTTGTATCCCCTCATGACTGACCCTTCAACTGAGGAGAACAGTTGCTCCCTATCCACCCTGTCCATGCCCCTCATAATCTTGTACACCTCGATCAGGTCGCCCCTCAGTCTTCTCTGCTCCAACAAAAACAACCCAAGTCTTTGCAACCTCTCGTCATAACTTAAATATTTCATCCCAGGCAACATCCTGGTGAATCTCCTCTGCACCCTCTCTAGTACAATCACATCCTTCCTATAATGTGGTGACCAGAACTGCACACAGTACTCCAGCTGTGGCCTCACCAAGGTTCTGTACAACTCCAACATGACCTCCCTACTTTTGTAATCTATGCCTCGATTGATAAAGGCAAGTGTCCCATATGCCTTTTTCACCACCCCACTAACATGCCCCTCTGCCTTCAGAGATCTATGGACACACACGCCAAGGTCGCTTTGTTCCTCCGAACTTCCTAGTGTCATGCCATTCATTGAATACTTACTTGTCAAATTACTCCTTCCAAAGTGTATCACCTCACACTTTTCAGGGTTAAATTCCATCTGCCACTTATCTGCCCATTTGACCATCATGTCTATATCTTCCTGTAGCCCAAGGTACTCAACCTCACTGTTAACCACCTGGCCAATCTTTGTGTCATCCACAAACTTACTAATCCTACCCCTCACATAGTCATCTATGTCATTTATATAAATGACAAGTAATAGGGGACCCAGCACAGATCCCTGTGGTACGCCACTGGACACTGGCTTCCGGTCACTAAAGCATCCTTCTGTCATCGCCCTCTGTCTCCTACAACTAAGCCAATTCTGAAACCACCTTATCAATTTATCCTTTTTCCCATGTGCATTTGCCTTCTTTATAAGTCTCCCATGTGGGACCTTGTCAAAGGCTTTGCTGAAATCCATATAAACGACATCAACTGCACTACTCTCATCTATACACCTGGTCACCTCCTCAAAAAATTCAATCAAATTTGTTAGGCATGATCTCCCTCTGACAAAGCCATGCTAACTATCCCTGATCAAACCTTGCCTCTCCAAGTGGAGATAAATTCTCTCCTTCAGAATTTTCTCCAATAGTTTCCCTACCACTGATGTGAGACTCACTGACCTGTAGTTCCCTGGCTAATCCCTACAACCCTTCTTAAATAGCGGAACCATATTAGCTGTACTCCTGGCACCTCCCCCGTGGTCAGAGAGGAATTAAAAATTTGGCTCAGAGCCCCTGCGATCTCCTCCCTTGCCTCCCTCAGCAGTCTGGGACACAAATCATTCGGACCTGGAGATTTGTCCACTTTTAAGCCTGCCAACACCTCCAATACCTTGTTAATCCCTATATCAATTTGCTCAAGAACCTCGCAATCTCTCTCCCCGAGTTTGATACCTTCATCCTCATTCTCTTGGGTGAAGACGGCTGTGAAGTATTCGTTCAACACTCTACCGATATCCTCTGGCTCCACCCATAGATTGCCCCCCTGGTCCCTTATGGGCCCTACTCTTTCCCTGGTTATCCTCTTCCCATTGATATACTTATAGAATATCTTGGGATTTTCCCTACTTTTATCAGCCAGAGCTTTCTAATGTCCCCTCTTTGCTCTCCTAATTGCTTTCTTAAGCTCCACCCTGCACTTTCTGTACTCCACTAATGCCTCCGTTGATTTGCTTCCCTTGTACCTGCTAAAAGCCTCTCTTTTCCTTCTCATCGTATCCTGAATATCTCTGGTCATCCATGGTTCTCTGGCTTGTTCCTCCTTCCTATCACCCCAGAGGGAACATGTTGAGCCTGTACCTTCCCCATTTCCTTTTTGAACGCCCCCCCAACTGCTCCTCTGTAGATTTCCCCACAAGTAGCTGTTCCCAGTCTGCCTTGGCCAGATCCTGTCTTATTTTACTAAAATTCGCCCTCCCCCAATCCAAAGCATATTTTTGCAACTTTTCTATTTCTTTGTCCATAACAAGCTTAAATTGTACCATGTTGTGGTCGCTATCACTAAAGTGCTCCCCCACCACCACCTCAGCCACCTGTCCAGCTTCATTCCCCAGAATTAGGTCCAACACTGCGCCGTCCCTTGTTGGACCCTCTACATATTGACCTAAAAAGGTCTCCTGTACACATTTCAATAAATCCACGCCATTCAAGTCCTTAACACTATGTCTATCCCATATAATGTTGGGAAAGTTGAAATCACCTAATATAATTACCCTATAGTTATTATTTTTACACACCTCCACAAATTGTGCACATATTTGCTTCTCAATTTCCCGCTGGTTATCTGGGGGTCTATAATAAACACCTAACAATGTGGCTGCCTCTTTTTTATTCCTAAACTCGACACACAAAGCTTCATTTGATGCCCCCTCCAAGATATCATCTCTCCTTACTGCAATAACTGACTCCTTAACTAATAATGCAATGACTCCTCCTCTTTTACCCCCTCCCCTGTCTCGCCTGAAGATTCTATATCCCGAAATGTTGAGCTGCCAATCCTGCCCCTCCCTCAACCACGTCTCAGTGATGGCTACTATATCACAATTCCACGTGTCAATCCTCACCCTTAGCTCATCGTTTTACTTGTAATACTCCTGGCATTAAAGTAGAGGCCATCCAGCCTTGCCTTACTCCCTTGAAACTTAATGCAGCTGTACTCCCTCTGACTTGATTGTTTAACTGTATTATGATGTGTCCGTATTCTGCTAACATTCTGTTACCCCCCCACCCTTTTGAATTAGTTTAAACTCCTCCCAACAGCACCAGCAAACCCGCCCGCAAGGATGTCAGTCCCGCTCTGGTTCAGATGTAGACCATCCTGCTTGTATAGGTCCCACCTTCCCAAGAAACGGTTCCAGTGATCCAGGAATCTAAAACCTCCCTCCTGCACCAACTCTTAAGCCACATATTCATCTGTGCTATTCTCCTATTTCTGAGCTCACTAGCACATGGCACTGGGAGTAATCCAGAGATTACAACCCAAGAGGTCTTGCTTTTTAGCCTACTGCCTAACTCCCTGAATTCTTGATGCAAGACCTCATCCCCCTTTCTACCTATGTCATTGGTACCAACATGTACCATGACCTCTGCCTTATCACCTCCCCCCCCCTTCAGGATGCCCTGCAGCCATTCAATGCCATCCCAGACCCTGGCACCAGGGAGGCAACACACCATCCTGGAGTCATGTTGACAACCACAGTAGCGCCTATCTGTTCCCCTGACTATAGAATCCCCTATTACTATTGCTCTTCCTCTCTTCCTGTACAGAGAGGCTGCTTGTGGTGCCAGAAGCTTGGCTATGTCTGCACTCTCTGGAGGAACCAGCGCCCTCATCAGCCTCCAAAATGGAGTACCGATTTGCAAGCAAGACCCCAGGGGACTCCTGAACTACCTGCCTGTTTCTCTTGAACTACCTGGTGATCATCCATTCCCGTCCTTCCTCAAGTCGCTTCAGCTGCGGTGTGACCACCTCTCTAAACATGCTATCCACGATGCTCTCAAACTCGCGGATGCTCCACAGTGTCCCCAGCCCCCATTCCAGCTCTGAAACCCGAGCTTCCAGGAGCTGCAGCTGGACACACTGCCTGCACACATGCTGGTCCCGGGCACTGGAAATGTTCTCGGATTCCCACATAGAGCACAAGGAGCACACCACAGATTTGAGCTCTCCTGCCATGACTTATCCCTTTAAATTAAACCTTTCAAATCAATTACGCTAGGGTCCTCCTTTCCTGATCCTCTTTACTACAGAATATACAAACTATAAACCACAAAAAGACCTTAAACTATAAGCAATAAATGTAGTAAATACTTACCCGTCCTTACCCACTACTTACCAGTCATTTCTCTCCCTTGTAGCCTCTACTGCTACAGCAGGGCAAGACCACTCTCTGAAGATTTAGGAAGTTGAATAGCAAAGAAAAAATGCAAAGAGCACCTTTTCCCCTCTGCACTGAATTCCCACTGTGCACCAAATTGCCAATACCCACACTCACTCTGGCTATGTCTCACTCACGATGAGGTCTCTCCCCTGCTCGTGTACAAGCACACTGTAGTGTGCTTCTAAATAGTCCCTTTCTTAAATAGAGCTGAGGTGTCCTGAGATGACTCACACTGGTTAAGCTTCAAATAGTAATCAACACCTATTCAGGTCCTAATCAGGCTTCAGTTTGATTGACAGTTAACTGTCACACAGTCAGCTGAGTCAGCTACCTTACCAACCTTTTAACTAGACTACTGAACTTACAAAAACTAAAGAGAAAGACTTACCAGTTCAATTCCCACTGTGCACCAAATTGCCAACACCCACACTCACTCTGGCTGTGTTTCATTCAGGATGAGGTCTCTCCTGTCTTTCATCATAACACAGATTTTTCTTTTGTTCTTTCCCACCAATTTTCCTCATCAGTTTATTTTGTTCCTTAAGTGAATGTACATTTGTTACAAATTATGAATTAATTCTTTAAATATTTGCCATTGCTTATCTACAGTTGTGTCTTTTAATGTATTTTCCAAATCTATCATAGCCAACCCTTATACCTACGCAATTTGCTGTATCCTGATTGAAGGCCTTAGTTCTGACTTGTTATAATCTTTGGCCAGACCCCTAAGCTGTTGGTGAGATCCAGTTTGGGACCAATAACATTTTGTTTAAAGTAGACAAAGTTTGAGATTTAAGACGCTTGCTAATAGAATAAAGCCACATGATTTCATGGATTTTGAACAAACAAAAATAAACTTTACTATACGTGGTCAGAAAGATAAAATAATTTACAATATGTACTCTAACATTCAGGGTAAGTATGAGGCACATGTGAATTAACAGGGAAACTGTGGTCAGACACAGCACACTACACAATAAATGACAGATGCAACCAAAACAGATTCCATGGATTTCTCAACAACCCACCCAGATGTTAGTCACGCTGTGAGTCAACCAATCTCACTGAAACTCCCACTCTCTCATGGGGGTTTCCAGTCTTCACCTTCTCTCCAAAAAAGTCACTCCAACTTGGTTGGCTTCAACGATGGCCCGCCTCGCAGGGTTTTGATCTTGTTTTCTGAGATCCCATTCCCCTAGATTCCCAAATCTACACTTAAGCCCAATATACAAGCACAATTTCAGTTTTTTGGCCACACCAAGTGGAACACTACAGTTCCAAAGGGCTACCTTTACTCCAACAGCCCACAGTGTGGAATCGCCAACCTATGGCTGCCTTCTTGGATCTTCAGGGCTTCTTCTTAGCCCTCTTCAATTATCAGGGTTTCTCATGAGCCCACTTTACTTAAAGCCTGCCCCTTGCAGCCCTTTCCCTAACTTGGAGCCTGTTTTTCTGCTCCTTTCTTGTTTCTTAACTTAACTGGGACCTGTTTCTGTCCCCTGTCTTTGTCCCTTACCTGGAACTTCCTTTAGGGACCTCTCCCTGTCCCATCTCCCCTGTTTGGACCTCTCCCTGTCCCTCTCCCTTGTCCATCTCTCTGGGAGATTTGTTGGCTATGGCACTTCGCACCCGGTCACTAGACCTGGGTTTTCATGCCGTTTATCTCTCTTTATGCACAGGCGGGCAGGGCCTGTCCTGACCATGAAGAAGTGAAGACTGTCGGGACTTGGAGTTCTGGACCTCTGTGCTCAAGATTAAGTTTGGGTTTCTTAACAGACTTAAATAAATCAATCGGGGGAGGCGGTGGTGTAGTGGTAGTGGCACTGGACTGGTAATCCAGAGACCCAGGTTAATGCTCTGGGGACCCGGGTTTGAATCCCACCCCAGCAGATAGTGGAATTTGAATTCAATAAATACCTGGGATTAAAAGTCTAATGTTGTTGATTGTCGTAAAAACCTATCTGGTTCACTAATGTCCTTTAGGGAAGGAAATCTGCTGTCCTCAACTGGCCTGGTCTACACAGCAATGTGATTGACTCTTAAAAATGTCCTCTGAACAAGGGCAATTAGGGATGGGCAATAAATGCTAGCCAGCGACGCCCATGTCCCACAAGCGAATAAAATAAAATACTTATTATAAAATTCTGTCATATTATGATCACTGTCCCCCAAAGGCTCCTTTATTACAAATTTATTAATTAATCCTTTCTCCATGCACATTGATAGGTCAGAAATTGCCTATTCCCTATTGATTCCTGGACATACTGATCTAGAAAACTATATTCCATGAACTCTTCCTCCACAAAGCCTGTCCACCATCTACAAGGCACAACTCCACCAACATTCAAAAAGCTTAACACCATCCAGGACAAAGCAGCACACTGGATGGACACCCATCTACCACCTTAAACATTCTGTCCCACCACTGGTGCATAGTGGCAGCAGTGTGTAACATCTACAAGATACTCTGCAGCAATTTACCAAATGTCCTAAGACAGCACTTTCCAAACCTGCGAGCTGCACAACCTAGAAGGACAGGAGCATCAAATGCATGGGAACAACATCAACTGTATGCTTTCCTCCAAGCCACACACCATCCTGACACTGAAACCATATCTCCATTCCTTCACTGTTGCTGGGTAAAAAACCTGGAACCCCTTCCCTAACAGCACATGGACTGTAACAATTTAAGAAAGCAGCTCACCACCACCTTATAGGTAATTAGGAATGGGCAACAAATGGGACTCAGGGGGAAAACTCTCTGCTAGTTGGAGTCATACCTAGCACAAAGGAAGATGGTTGTGCTTGTTGGAGGTCAGTCACCTCAGCTCCAGGACATCACTGCAGGAGTTTCTCAGGGTAGTGTCCTAAGCCCAACCATCTTCAGCTGCTTCATCAATGACCTTCCTTCCATCATAAGGTCAGAGGTGGGGATGTTCGCTGATGATTGCATAATGTTCAACACCATTCATGACTCCTCAGATACTGAAGCAGTCCATGTCCAAATGCAGCAAGACCTGGACAAGGTCCAGGCTTGGGCTGACAAGTGGCAAGTAACATTCACACCACACAAGTGCCAGATAAGGTCCATCTCCAACAAGAGAAAATCTAACCATCGCCCCTTGACATTCAATGGCATTACCATCACTGAATCTCCCACTATCAACATTCTGGGGGTTATTATTGACCAAAAACTGAACTGGACTAGCCATATAAATATTGTGGCTACAAGAGCAGGCCAGAGGCTCAGAGTCCTGTGGCGAGTAACACACCTCCTGACTCCCCAAAGCCTGTCCACCATCTACAGGGCACAAGTCAGGAGTGTGATGGAATACTCTCCACTTGCCTGGATGAGTGCAGCTGCAACAACACTCAAGAAGCTTGACACCATCCAGGACAAAGCCTGCTTGATTGGCACCCCATCCACAAACATTCATTCCCTTCACCACAGATGCATTGCAGAAACTCACCAAGGCTCCTTAAACCCTCGACTACCACCATCTAGAAAGACAGAGACATGGGAACATCACCACCTGTAAGTTACCCTCCAAGCCACTCACCATCCTGACTTGGAAATATATCACCGTTCCTTCACTATCGCTGGGTTAAAATCCTGGAACTCCCTTCCTAACGGCACTGTGGGTGTACCTACACCACATGGACTGCAGCGGTTCAAGAAGGCAGCTCACCATCACCTATGCAAGGACAATTAGGATGAGCAATAATGCCTAGCCAGTGATGCCTACATCCCTTGAATGAATTTTTAAAATGTTGGTCTTGCCAGCAAGCCTCACATCTCATGAAAAAATAAATGTACATTCTGAAAATTTGTTTCTATATATCCACACTATTACTGCAAATTTGCTTTGCACAGTCTATATGAAGATTAATGACCACCTTCCCAACACTCCCCACTGCCTCCCAAATGATTACTCTATTAACCTTGTTACATGCATTTCGAATTTTCTGACTTAAACTCTGCTTAACACTAAAACTAGAGTTCGGGGACTTATAATGTACTCCCACCGGGGTTTTCTGCTTCTTGTTATTTCTTAGCTCCACATAAATTGATTCTACATCTTTATTTTCTGAGCTCTGACCCTTTCTCTCTACAGCCTTTTCCCATCCTTTATTGTCAAGATTGTCCTTACCTGCTTTTCCATTTTGCTTACCTCTTCTAAAAGTCAAGTATCCTGGAATATTTAGTTCCCCACCTTGCTCGGTCTGCATTCACATCTTATAAGGGCAATTAGATCAAGCCCATTAATTTCTATATGTGCTATTAATTAATTTAAATTGTTGCAAATTTTTCACATACTTAGATATGGAGCTTTTAGCTTTAATGTTTTTTGAATTTTCTTTGATGTCACTAATGCCCTGTTACCTTCAGTAACAGCTCTGTCCTTTCCTGATCCACTGCTTATTTTACCCAGATTGCTACTTTGCTCTACAACCTTAACAGTTCTCTTGCTGCTTCTCAATTTACCCTTTCCTACATCCTCCTACCCTCTTTATTAGTTTAATCCACTTCCCTGGATATTCGGTTCACCAGAATATTTTTCCTAGCCTGGTTTAAATTGAGCTCGTCCCAGCAGAACAACTCTCTTTCTGCAGTGCTGAAGCCAATGTCCCATAAATTGAAACACTGCTTCCCAAAGCATTCTTTAAGCCGTGCGTTTAATCATTTAATCTGTTTGTCTCTACGTCAATTCGCAGCGGAGACCCAGACAAGATGAAGAATAAAATCCCTTAAAATATGAATTTAGCAATGAATGATCTATTGCAGCTTTGGTGGAAGCTCTGCCAAAACTCTGGGGAAAACGGTACCTATAATGTTGTCACTGAAAACAGTTTCATTATGTAAGTCTTCTGAGCAACTAAATGTGCCTAAATGATATAGAAGTCGTGTTGTAAACACCTTAAAAAAATCACTAAATTGCTTGGGAAAATGTCCCTCATGACAGAATGTGTCCACTCAATATTCCTAGCGTGACCATGCTGTTAACTGATGATGTTTTGCATACAAACAGTACTGAAGAGCTGCTGCTTCTCTAATCAGCAAGCTTCCTTTTTTTATAAATCAGATGCACAATAATTATGATTTCTTAAAATTTGGAGATAGGAAGGAATAGGCTGTGTCCAATATTGCACAAAGAACAATACCAGGATTAAAAAGCAAGGTAAGGTACTAAGAAATATACTGATTTTGAAGTTTTCCTTGGAAATGTGGCTTTAAATTTAAAGCAAGGATGTGTGATGAGAGAATTAATTGAATTAACTGGACATTGTTCTTTGTTAGTGCTGTTTTATATTATAGAATTATGCTAACTGTAAATTCAGTTCTGGAATCTAGGTTGAAAAGGTGAAACAAGGAAATATCACCTGATGCAGGAAATGGAAGTGAGAAATGTTCTCATCTTCAGAGTTATTGCGCCAATCTTCTTCGATTGTACCAGAATGTACCAAGTTGATGTATTGGGATGTCTTTTTTTTGTTGAAATATATCTTGTATTTTCAACTGTTAATTATTGTTATATCTTTAATTCCTGAAGCATTTGTTACTGCTGCTAGAAGAAAGCACCCTATGGATACACGCAGCAGTGGAACAAAACACAGAGCTCTTCTTCAGCAGAGAAGAATGAGTATTAGTTCGACCACACATAAATCTGATCAAATAGGACAGGTACCTTTGTAATTTCTTTGAATTTATCCTGCTTCAATTAAAATGCAGGTTTTTTGCCTATAAAATTTGCTTCTTAAAACTGTAAATCAAATATCACCAACAAAGTATAATTTTAATTATAAGTATAACAATATCAGCTATGAACCTAGTCACAATTAACATGGTGATGGAAAAAGTGGCAATTTATTTTGAAATTTTGCCACCCCAATCCTGTGTACAGGAAAATGGCTGTCATCA
Organism: Cetorhinus maximus; assembly: GCF_964194155.1. Taxonomy (NCBI): domain Eukaryota; kingdom Metazoa; phylum Chordata; class Chondrichthyes; order Lamniformes; family Cetorhinidae; genus Cetorhinus; species Cetorhinus maximus. The sequence goes on from NC_135885.1 coordinate 88,283,555, forward strand.
CTCCAAACTTTTTTCACTGTCTTCTTTGATGCCCCCCAACTACTTAGTGCTTGATATCAGAATTGAGAATCTATAGTTATCAATACATTTGGGATATTTTCAATGTGGAAGGGAAGATTGAAGATATTTAATAGACGTTTCTTTTAAAATTACGAAGGATTGTGATTTGATGAATAGGAAACAAAAGATTTCTCTGGCTGATGTGTCAGTGACAAGAACCTTCAATTTAAAGCTGTCACATAGAGCATAGAGAGGCTAAGAGAAATTTCTTTTAGTGGTTTGGTAGTAAGGAACTTGAGTATTGCTAAAAAAAGATACATGTTGCCGAAGTTTTTCGACTTTCACTCATGAGGACAATTCGCAAGAATACCAAATTTCTAGGGAACAATTTTCTTGCCATGTCTGGCATGTTGGCCTCTTCTGCTATAATTAATCATTGTTTAAAGAAATTTCTGAAGAAAGACACATGTTGTCGAAGCTTTTTGTCTTGCGCTCATCAGGACAATTCGCAAGAATTCCAAATGTCTAGGGAACAACTATTTACATTGCATAAGAATAGAATGCTGATTGGTTGGCAAGTGGACTCTGATTGGTAGAGGCATTGCCTTGAAGAATGTAGCAGTTAACTGATAACTGTTTGTTAAACAATCCTAAGTGTGCTAAGAATTACACTGACAACTAATTTAAGATCATCAGTCAGGCTCACAGTGTGGCTGACTTACGCATGCCAGAAGCTACGTATATTAATACACAGGGCCCTGTCCTTTGCAGACAGAAAGGGCATGTACATACATTGCACCTTTTTCAACTAAAAAAAAAGGCGAAGTCCATTCTCTGGTTCATTCCTCAGGGCAATGTCTTGACCAATCAGAGTCAACCTAACTGGTTTTAATTTAAACATAGCTTGGCAGTCATCAGTTAACTGGTGCATTCTCCATGGCAATGCCTCTACCAATCAGAGTCTACTTGCCAACCAATGAGCACTCTCTTCTCATGCAGCATAAATTGTTCCCTTTACATTTGGAATTCTTGTGAATTGTCCTTGTGAACTGATGAGAGCAAGACAATAAGCTTTGACAACATGTGTCTTTTTTCAGAAATTTCTTTAAGCAAAGACTATTTCTAGCAAAAGAGGCCAATATGCCAATCATGGCAAGGAAGCTAATATTGAATCAGGGACAGGAACTCGCCAAAATTAATATAAGAAGAATAACAATAATAAAGAAAATAATGGCACTAAAGAGTGACATATCCCCAGGACCACATACTTTCCATCCCAAGCATTTAAAGGAAGTAGGTGAGAACATTGCAGATGCCTAAAGCATAATCTTCCAAAGCTCTCCTGATTCTGAAACCATTCTTCTGGATTGAAAAGTTGTGGCATTGAGTCAATATCAATCTGGAGAGTTCCTTTTCTTCCCTCTTGAGATAGTGGAATGTTTCAATTCACAAGAGAAGTCAGGTGATCCTCAAACAGCCATTTTTTTGTAGCCTTTCGTGGTTTCTAAAAATATAACGTATTGACTGATAGTTCATAATACACTGGAACATGATACTTGGAACTGTTTTGCCATTCCTTTATCAGCGCTGGGTCAAAATTCTGGAACACTTGCTAAACAGCGCTGTGGATGTATCTATAATATGTGGACTGCAGTCCATCACAACCTTCTCAAGGGCAATTAGGGATTGACAAGAAATATTGGCCTTGCCAGTGGCACACAGATCCTGTGAATGAATATTTTTTTTAAAGTTGAGAAAAAGAGAAAAATAGAATATTAAAGTAAACCAGTTAGACATATAAAAATTAATTGTTAACAGCATTTACAAATATATAAAAAAGAGAATAGCTAAGGTAAAGATTGGCTGTTTAGAGGCAGAGTCAGAAGTTATCATGAGGAATGAGGAAATGGTAGAAACATTACACAAATACTTTGTGTCTGTCTTCACAGTAGAAACACAATTTGCACACCAGAAATAGAGGGTAACCAAGGGGCTAAGAAGAGTGAGGAACTTAAAATAGTTAATATCAGCAGAGAAAAAGTATTGGAACATCTTAAGAGATTAAAAGCCAACAAATCCGACACTCTAGGGTTTCAAAAGAGGTAGCTGCAAAGAAAGTGCTTGCACTGGTTATGATTTTCCAAAATTCCCTAGGTTTCAGAATGGACCTAGCAGATTGAAAGTTCACAAAAGTAATACCACTATTAAAGAAAGAAGGGAGAGAGAAAACAGGGAGCTACAGGCCAGTTAGCCTGACATCAGTCATTGGAAAAATGTTGGAATCTATTATTAAGTAAGCTTTAACAATGTACTTAGAAAATCATTGTACGTTCAGGCAGTCAACGTGGTTTTTATGAGAGAGAAATCATGGGCAGGATCTTCCGGTCAGCGAGTGGGGGCCCACTCGCTGACATGTAAAATGACGCAGAACTCCCGATGTCACCCCACATCATTTCCATTTTCAGATCGGCAGGGCTGCAGCCGATTCAGCTGTGCGCCCGCCGACCTGTCAACGACCTATTGAAGCCATTTAAAAAGTACTTAACATAATTAATAAACCTGCCCATCCAACCTCAGGGTTGGCGGGCAGGCCGGGAGCCTGGCGGGCTTAAGAAAAAGCATGAAACCTCATCCACGGGCGGGATGAGGTTTCATGAGGGTTTTTAAATATTTAATAAAGGTTTCACTAAAAGTGGTGGACATGCCCCAACTCATGTGACAGTGTCACATGAGGGGACATGTCAGGGAAATTTTGCTTTTGTCTTTTTAACATTTTTAAATTTGGAGTTGATCTCCCTGAGGCAGCACTTAGCCCTCTTGGCTGAGGGAATCCCCCCTCGCCCGCGCAGGGAGCGCATAGCACTTCCTGGCAGACGTCACGCTGGGTGGACTTTAATTGGCTCGCCCACGTAAAATGGCGGCACGCCCCCAATCGGGGGTGCCAATTGGAGGTGCGCCTGCCCGTGCCTGCTCCTGCACTTCCCCCCCAACGGGGGGAAAATTTTTCCCCATGTTTGACAAATTTATTAGAATTTCTTTTGAGGCTGTAACTTGTCTGTAACTGTAACTAAGATAAAAGGGATGTAAGGCATTTGGATTTCCAAAAAGCATTCAATAAAGTGCTACACAAAAGGTTAATACAGCTTTTGAATTTGGGGGATAATATATTAGCCTAGGTGGAGGATTGGTTAATGGACAGAAAGTAGACAGTAGGGATTAATGGTGCATTTTCAATTTGGCAGGCTGTAACAAGTGGAGGGTCACAAAGATCAGTGGTGGTGCCTCAGATATTGATAATTTATATTAATGACTTAGATGAAGAGACCAAGAGTAATGTATCCAAGTTTGCTGATGATGCAAAGCCAGAATGACCCAGAACAGCGCAGTCCTGACTGGAGGCACCAGGAGCAATGGTGGAGCATAAAACAGAATGGGGAACAGCGCGGACCTGATCAAAGACACCAGCAGCAGCAGGTGTAAGATTTGATCATGGGTAATAGATTACTCAAAAGATTTGACTGACAATAGTTCAGTTTAAAAGTTAAAAGTGTTTTATTGAGAATTGATAATTCAATGCAACACATAGCATAGATGTAGCATTCACATGACCTGTGACAGGTAAAAAGGTTTCCTTTCCTGGATTGGACGGATAGAATGGCCTCTGCTGCCTACTGTAATGATCTCTTGTACATCTTTAGACAGATCAGGGTGTTAAGCTGAAGCTGGCAACCCTAACGAGCCTAGTTCACTCATCCATGATTTTTCCATTTTGACTACTTGTTATATACTTTATTTCTTGGAGTTGGTGGGTATCTTATGCCAATCACAAATCCAATGACACCTTCCCATCAAATTGCTCATTTATCAAGAGATAGGTACCCAAATTATACCCCTCCCACTCCAGCCTCTGGTCCATGAAGTCACAGTTCTGCTTACGTCTTGGAAAGACATCTGGGGCAGAATCTTCGGGTTGGCAAGCAGGGGCGGGCCCCGCTCTCCGATGCATAAAGTGACACGAGGTGATGTCAGGCCTGCATCCCGACGTCACCGCACGTCAATCTGATCCTCAGTTTGGCGGGCATGCAGTGGAGTTGGCGGGGCGGGCCCCGAACCAGCCTATTCCCCCCCCACCCACACAGGGAGCGCTCAGTACTTCCGGGTGCACGTCATGCTGGGCAGGCCTTAATTGGCCCACCCATGCAAAATGGCAACGTCCAGCCAATTGTCCGCGCCTGCCTGCCTGCCCCCACCAAACCCCCCCCTCCGGACAGGGAGAAAATTCTCCCCCTGGTTTTTTTCACCCCAACAGTTAATTAGTTAAGTGGGCTTGAGGCTCCACCATACCAAGCCTAGCGATGACTATACAAAGGTCAGCTTTTATGTTGTGCCCTTGGTCACATAATAGGCTTCCTGATGAAAGCAAAAACTATTTTGGAAGGTCTAGCAGGCTGCTGAAGAATTTTCCTTAATAAAGGAGGAAGAGAGACAGAGCTATTTCTAAAATACCCAATTAATTTCTTAAGATTTTATGTGGCATATAGCATACAGACGTATTTCAGAAAGAAAGCAAGAAGTGATGTCATAGGACAGCAGGTAGGTGATTGGCTGGTTAGTGTAAAGTCTCTTTTCTAAACTGGGGCAGTGGTTTAAACTAGGACTGGGAAACTATAAAGTACTGTATTAAATTTATAGCTTAACTAGCTGAACTAATTAATATAACTACAGATAATTGTTGAATAATCAGACAAAAGGAGAGACCTGGAGACAGTGCAACACTGACTATGAATCTGAACTAAACAGCAGGGAGAAAACCCAATAAAATCGTGAAGAGATGTCACAGTTTAAGGAGGAATTCGATTTAAATTAATCAACTATAAACTTAATTAGTATAAAAACTAAAACCAAACTGTTAATATATCATATAATGACAATCAGTATTCAATTAATTAATCAGAAATAGGGGATGACGTTTAAATTAGATCACAAGGGATAGTGACACTAAATGAGTTCTAAATTTTTTGGTAATTTAAATTTGTGATACATAGGTGATATGAGTTAAGTATGTTTCAGTTAACTCCTTATAAAATAAAGTGATGCCAGCACAAAAGAAGCAGCTGATTGGTGGCTAGCTAGTGAATCTTAAGTCTTAAATTTATTTCTATTAAGTCGATTAATAATCTAATAAATATCACATTCGATTCAATTTTGGAATTCCGGGACAAATCTTATGACCTGGACACCACAAAACACAGTAAGTACCATCAGCTGAAGCAGCTCAAGCTGGCAGCTACAGTACATCTGTGAAGTTGAGAATTTCTTGCTCAATAGAGGTACCAGTACACTATCGACTGTGTTCTATAGGCCTCTAACTAGTGGGAACGTTATAGAGGGACAAATTTACAAGGAAATTCCAAAAAAAGTACAAAAACTATAGAGTAATTACAATGGGGAAACTTTAGTTATCCTAATATAGACCTGGACTGTAACAGTGAAGTGAGCAGAGTAGGGTAGTTTCTAAAGTGTGTTTAGGAGAATTTTCTAGATCAGCATGTTTCCAGTCCAATGAGGAATCTGGATCTGTTTCTAGGGAATAAGGTGAATAGATCAAGTGTCAGTCAAGAAATATTTAGGGCACAGTGATCATAGTATCATCAGATTTACGTTAGCTATAGAAAAGGACAAAGAGCAATCAAGAGTAAACATAATTACTTGAGGGAGGGCCAATTTCAAAAGGGTGAGAATGGATCTGGCCCACATAAACTGAAATCAGAGTTTGGCAGGCAAACCTGTAACTGAACAATGGGCTGTTTTGAAAGAGGACAGAGTTTTTTTCACACAAGGGGAGAGGCAGGACAAATAAACCCAGAGCTCCCTGGATGATGTAAGATATGGAGGGCAAGATGAAGCAGTAAAAGGGTGCATATGACGGATGTCAAATTGATAGTGCAAGTGAGAATCAGGCTGATTATAGAAAGTTCAGAGGAAATGTGAATAAAGAAATAAGAGCAGGAAAGAGAGGAATGAGAAGAGATTGCAGCTAACATATAAGAGAATCCAGAAGTCTCCTGTAGGCATATAAATAGTAAAAGGGTGATAAAAGGAGGAGTATAGCCAATTAGGGACCAAACAGGGGATTTGCACATGGCGCCAGAGGGCATGGGTGATGTCTAAATGACTACTTTGTATTTATCTTTTCCAAAGAAGGTGGTACCTAAGTCATAGTGAAAGAGGAGGTAGTTGAGACACTGGATGGGCTAAAAATTAATAAAGAGGAGTTATTAGAAAGGATGGCTGTACTTAAAGTTTGTAAGTCATTTGGACCGGATCAGATGCATCCCAGGACACTGAGGGAAGTAAGGGTGGACATTACGGAAGCACTGGCCATTATCTTCCAATCCTTCTTAGATAGAGGGGTTGTGACAGAGAACTGGAGAATTGCAAATGTTACACTCTTGTTCAAAAAAGGGCGTAAGGATAAAACCAGCAACTATAGACCAGTCAGTTTAACCTTGATGATAGCAAAGGTTTTAGAAACAATAATCTGGAACAAAATTAACAGCACTTGGGCACCATTTGGATTAATTAAGGAAAGCCAGCACAGATTTATACAAAAATCATTTTAACTAATTTGATTGAGTTTCTTGATGAAATAACAAAAAAGGTTGATGAGGATATGTGGTTGATATGGTATACATAGACTTCCAAAAGGTGTTTGATCAAGGCGTTTGGGGACAGTATGGTCAGAAGGATAGGTACTGTTACCTACAGCTGTGACCAGGAGTTCTGAAAGTTGTGTTATCTGCTGGGTGCCTGAGTAAGGGCATCTTCTCATGACTGGAGAAGAACTTGGAGTGGGAGGGGAGAACCCAGTTGTCTTGGTCCACATAGGATCCAGTGACACAGGTAGAACTAGGAGTGATGTTCTGCTGAGAGAGTTTGAGGCATTGAGGCCCTAAGTAAAAGGTCACCTCTGGATTGTTACCTGAGCCATGTGCCAATTGGCATAGAGCCAAGAAGATTAGAGAATTAAATGCATGGCTCAAAGAGTGGTTCAGAAGAAGGGGTTTCAATTCATGGAGCACTGACATCAGGACTCTGGAAAAAGGGAGCTGTTTCATTTGGATGGGCTTCACTTAAACAAGACTGGGATCAGTATGCCAGCAAATTGTATAAATGTTAAAGAAGTAGGGGAGGGAAGAGTGAAGGGAAATTTAGAAATCCAAAGAGATAAGTGGAGACGATAGAACAATGCAGTAATTTGGGTAAAGACAAGCAGAATGGGACAGGAAGGGACAGAGAGTTTAATAAGAGTAATAATGCATCAGCAAATAATGTCCATGCAAATAATAATAGTAAAAAAATTAAAGGCTTTTTATCTGAATGTACAAAGCATTCACAATAAGATAGGATAAATGGTTTAGATCTAATTACCATTATAGAGACATGATTACAAAGTGACCAAGATAGGAAATAAATATTCCAGGGTACACAACATTTTGAAAAGACAGACAGAATGGAAAAGGAGGAGTATCCCTGAGAGTAAAGGAGGAGCTAAGGACAGTAGTGAGAAAGGACCTTGCCTCAGAAGATCAGGAAATTGAGTCAGTATTGGTGGATATGAGGAATAGGAAGGGTCAGAAAGCACTGTTGACTAGTTGCCCCCCTAACAGCAGTAAAACCATTGAACACAGCATTAATAAGAAATAATCAGACCGTAACGATGGCAATGTAATAATTGTGGGGGTCTTTAACCTTCTTATAGACTGGATCAATCAAATTGGTAAAGATGTTCTGGATGAAGAGTTTGTAGAATGCTTTTGTGACAGTTTTGTGGAACCGACAAGGGATTAAACCATTTTAAATCTAGTATTGTGCAATGAGGAAAGTTTAATTAGTAATCTCATCGTAAAAGATCCTCTGGGAAATAGTGATCATCATAAAGTTGAATTCTAAATTAAGTTTGAAAGCGACATACTCCAATTCCAAACAAGAATATTAAGAATTACATAGGGGAGTGCTGGCTAAGGTTGATTGTTTAAATAGACTAAAAGGTGTGGCAATAAATAAACTGTGGGAAACATTTAAAGATTTTTGAGGATGCAACTTGTCGGGCCAATAAAGGGGAACCAATGGATGTAGTGTACTTGGATTTCCAAAAGGCTTCCAAAAAATTGCCACAGAAAAGGGTAAGACATGACGAGAGCTCATGGAGTTGGGGGCAATCTATTAGCATGGATAGAAGATTAGCTAATGGACAGGAAGTAAAGAGTAGGACTGAACAGGGCATTTTAGGGTGGTAGGCTGTGATCTGCAAAGGTTGGGGCTTCAGCTATTTACAATCTATGTCAATGACTTCGATGAAGGGTCAGAGATTAATTAATCTAAGCTTGCTGATGAAACAAAACTAGGTGGATATGCAATTATGAGAAGGACACAGGCTGCAGAGAGATATGGGCAGGTTTAATGAGTGGGTAACAAGATTGCAGATGGAGTATAAGGTATAATGTGGGGAAGTGTGAGGTTATACATTTGGTAGTAAGAATAGAAAAGCAGAATATTTTTTAAAAGGCATGAAACTTATAAATGTTTTTCAGAGGGACTTGGGTGTATTCGTACAAGGAACACAGGAAGTCAGCATGCAGGTATAGAAAGCAAATAGGAAGGCAAATGGCATATTGATCTTTATTGCAAGGGGATTGGAGTACAGGAATAAGGAAGTTTTGCTACAATTATACATGGCATTGCTGAAACCATACCTAGAATACTGTACACCATATCTAGGGAAAGCTATACTTACATTGGAGGTGGTACTGCAAAGGTTCCCTAGATTGGTTTCTGGGATTAGAGACTTGTCCTTTGATGAGAAGATGAGTAAATTGGGCCTATACTCTCTAGAGTTTAGAAGAATGAAAGGTGATCTCATTGAAATGTTCAAGATTATGAAGGGGCTTGACAGGGTAGACATTGAGAGGTTGTTTCTCCTGGCTGAGGAATCTAGAACACAGAGGCACAGTCTCAGGATAAAGGGCCAATCATTTAGGACTGAGATGAGAAATTTGTTCACTGAAAGGGATTTGAATCATTGGAATTTTCTACCCCGGAGGCTTGTGGATGCTCCATTATTGAATATATTTAAGGCTAGGATTGACAGATTTTTGTTCTCTTGTGGAATCAAGAGATATGGGGAGCAGGTGGGAAAGTGGAGTTGAGACCAAAGATCAGCCACGATTGTACTGAATGGTGGAGCAGGCTTGGCAGGCTGCATGGTCTACCCCTGCTCCTTTTACTTATCTTCTAATAAGGTGCAATATAACAGGCTTGTAAGCAGAGTTGAAGCCCATGGACCAAAAGGGACAGTAACAGCATGGATATGATGTTAGCTGAATGACAGGAAACAGTGGTGAATGGTTGTTTTTCAGACTGGAGGAAGGTAAAACAGGGATCTTTGGCTTTATATATGTAGAGGCATAGAGTACAAAAACAATGACATGTGAACATTTGTAAAACATTGTTTCTGCCTGAACTGAAATATCATGTCCAATAGTGGGTGCCACATTTTAGGAAGGATATGAAGCATTGGAGAGGGTGCAGAAAAGATTTATGAGAATGATTCCAGGGATCAGGGACTTCAGTTTATAGATTTACTAGATTAGCCAAACTGGGGCTGTTCTCTTTAGAGAAAAGAAGGTTAAGGGGAGATTTGATTGCTGTGTTCAAATTCATGAGGGGTCTGGATAGAGCAGATAGTGAGAAATTGTTCCCAGTGGCAGAATGGTTGAGAACCAGAGGACACCAATTTAAAGTGATTGGCAGAAGAACCAGAGGCGAAATGAAGAAAAACTCTTTTATGCAGTGAGTAGGATATGGAATGCTGTGGCTGATAGGGTGGTGGAGCCAGATTCAACCATGGCTTTCAAATGTTTATTGGATCAATAGCTAAAGAGAAAAACATTGTAGGGGTGTGAGGAAAAGGCAGGGAGATGGAACTAACTGAGCAGCTCTAGCATGGAGTTGGACACATACACAATGGGTTGAATGCCCTCCTGTGCATCTATGTGCTTTAATTCTATGGTTGATGTTATAATTCCTCAGATATTGGTGAGGTAGTCTTTGTAGGATTGACTGGGCAGGATCCGTCTTTGTTGTTTGTGGTGTTTACCTAGGTTGATGCTGCATGGTCTGTCCAATTTTATTCTTTTTCAACTTTTGTACCTCAGTTTTATAACTGAGTGGAGTTAAGAGTCAACCACATTACCATGGTTCTGGAGTCACATGTCAAGATTGGATAAGGGCGGAAGATTTCCTTTCCTGAAGGACATTCATGAACCAGATGGATTTTTATACAATCTGGTGATTTCATGATCATTATTCTGGATTGATTAATTTTTAGAAATTAAATTCCCCCAGTTGCCTTGGGCCAGGACTTTCTGGCCCCAGTGCAGTAGATCCCGCTGCGGCGGATGCAGCGAGTCACACAGAAGTTCATTGACTTCGACTGGAAGATCCTGCCGGTGGGTGGTGCCAGAAAATCCCGTCCTTGGTAGCATTTGAACTCATGCCTTCAGAGCATTAGCCCAGGCTTCTGGGTAACAGTCCGGTAACATTATCACATTGCTACCATCCCCTAAAATTAATGAATTTAATGCTGCCTTAACAGAATAAGAAAAGCAGCATCGAACAAATAAATTAATGAAAGCTGGCAATAATGGAGACAAAGGAGTTCAATACATTGGAGAGAAGGTTAACTAGATAAGGATGTGCAGTTAATAAATTGAAAGGACCCTTGCATATCAGCAAAATTAATTAAGTTTAATATCTGAGTTCAGTTCAATAAAATTAAAGATTGGGTCTTCCTTGTGGAAATTTAATTAATTAAACATCAGCTCAGTTTAGGTAGAGGATTGAGGTTGGTAGAACTTGACATTGTCTAACCAGAGCTGCTAATGGATGGCCAAGCCATTTGAGGACAAGATATGCTGAAGTTTGTGACCCTTGGTCATGAGTGAACATACATAAATGGGTGCTGTATCAGGGGAATGACTGGGATTAGAGAGAGTAAAACTTTCACAGGAGTCGAGAAGCCACAGGAAATGACAGTGTCAAGAGCGTGACCATAAATTATGATGGAGGGAAATATTTAGGGAGGATTGAAGGATGATAAATTCAGAGAAGAAAGGGCAAGAGAATTTGCAAAGGAAACTGAATTCACAAAGAATAAGAAATTATTCAAGGCTGAGGCTGAGGGAGGAAACGAGAAACTCAGGCTGGGACTTGGATGGCAGTAGAAAATAAGGATGTTAAAGCGACTTGGAACAGGGTGAGGTGCAGCAAGGAGGACAAGCTATTAGAGGAGCAGGTTGAGAAATCAAGGTGTTATCTGGAGATAAGGCCTATATCACTACCACATCGTAAAGGAAATATGGATGATTTGCAATGCAGATGAACTAAAAACAGAACTGTCAGCCTGGGAAACATAAATAATCTATAAATATATTAGGGTGGAATCGTCAGGCGTGTTTAGTGGCGTGAGTGGACAATATGGCGAGAAGGCCAAAAATCGTGAAACCAATTTGCTATCGCCTGCTCAGCCTGTTGATGGTGGGCCACGTTCTCGCCATCGGACGTTGGGAATCTCATTGTAATACATCTGCATATCTCCCGTGCATCTGCCCTCACACCTTCCTCTCCCTCCCAGAACCATGATAGGGTCCCCCTTGCCCTCACTTATCACCCCACCAGCCTCCACATTCAAAGGATCATCCTCCGCCATTTCCGCCAACTCCAGCATGATGCCACCACCAAACACATCTTCCCTTCACCCCCCCTGGCGGCATTCCACAGGGATCGTTCCCTCCGGGACACCCTGGTCCACTCCTCCATCACCCCCTACACCTCAACCCCCTCCCATGGCACCTTCCCATGCAACCACAGAAGGTGCAACACCTGCCCCTTTACTTCCCCTCTCCTCACCGTCCAAGAGCCCAAACACTCATTTCAAGTGAAGCAGCATTTCACTTGCACTTCCCTTAATTTAGTCTACTGCATTCGTTGCTCCCAATGCGGTTTCCTCTACATTGGAGAGACCAAACGCAGACTGGGTGACCGCTTTGCAGAACACCTTCGGTCTGTCCGCAAGCATGACCCAGACCTCCCTGTCGCTTGCCATTTCAACACTCCACCCTGCTGTCATGCCCACATGTCCGTCCTTGGCCTGCTGCATTGTTCCAATGAAGCTCAATGCAAACTGGAGGAACAGCACCTCATCTTCCGACTAGGCACTTTACAGCCTTCTGGACTGAATATTGAGTTCAACAATTTTAGATCATGAACTCTCTCCTCCATCCCCACCCCCTTTCCGATCCCCCCCCTTTTTTTCCAATAATTTATATAGATTTTTCTTTTCCCACTTATTTCCATTATTTTTAAATGTATTTCCATCCATTGTTTTATCTCTACCTTTTAGCCTTTTTCGATTCCTTCACCCCACCCCACCCCCACTCCTGCTTTCTACCCTTAATTAGCACATTCCTTAGATAATATCACCACCTTCAACACCTCTTTGTCCTTTTGTCTATGACATCTTTTGGCTATCTCCACCTATCACTGGCCCTCTGTCCAGCTCTACCCCACCCCTTAAACCAGCTTATATTTCACCTCTTTTCTATTTTTGCTTAGTTCTGTTGAAGAGCCATACGGACTCGAAGCGTTAACTGTGTTCCGCTCTGCAGATGCTGCCAGACCTGCTGAGTTTTTCCAGGTATTTTTATTTTTGTTTTGGATTTCCAGCTTCCGCAGTTTTTTGCTTTTAGCTTATATAAGGCGTGCAGTTGGCGGGCTGCACTTCGCTTGGGACTTCAAGGTTTGTTTGCCTACCTTGCTTCAGTCAGCACTCGCCGTCATCAGCACTAGGCTTCACAAGACAGCACCACATCACTTTTAGGGGGCTCACGAGCAGGTCTTTATACATTAGATCAACCAAATGTGAGTGGATTTTCAATGGCTGTGGGGCTAGGACTTGCTTGTGGAAGCGGGAGAAGCAGCCTCAGGCAAGGGAAGAGGCTGCAGGGCCAGGGCTATACTGGGGAAGGAGGATATCCCAGGGTGTGTGTGGGGGCACATGTTGATCTGTGCAAGTGGCCTCAAGATGGTGAGGGCTGAGGAGGCAGTCTCCAGAGGAGATGAGGCCAGATGGATATGTGAGGCTATGTGTGTAAGAATGGGTGGTGATGTCTCTTGAGCTAGCAGTGAGTGAGATGGCGAGAATGCGTGAGGGGTTGAGTGTATGAGTTTAGAGTGATGAGATGGTTGCCATACTGTGGCGGCACAGAAGAGATCATTCATCCTGTATCTGCATTGGATGGCCAACCTCTTCTGTGTAGCATTGGCATTGATCACCACTGCCATCGCCTACTAAGCCGGAATGGTAATGTTGCTGCCCCTCCTGCAGCCAGAGCAGGGGGTAGAGGACATCACAGCGGGCCGCCACAGCATCCAAAAGGCGCTTGAGGGCTGCAGCCTACTTGTCTTTCTGGGCCATGTCTTCTTTGCAGCAGTCCTGGTCTGGTCTGAGTGCAGCTGTAATTTAAATGTGCCTGGTGTGATGAAGCAGCGAGGTGACGGCATGGCAGGTGAATCGGAGCTCGCCTGCCATTGGAATGGCGTGTATTCTGGGAATGCATAATTGATGTGGCAGGTTTGGGATGAAACAGCGTGAAAAGCTGCCATTGTGACCGGCGGATAAAGCATCGTTTATTCCGCCCACTTAGTGCAAACCTGAGATAATTCCGCCCATAGATTTGTATAATATAGGTATTTTTTGAACCTAAACCAAATGGACTCTCTAAAGCATTTAAACTATTTTTTGGAATTTCTTGTTATTTGTAAATTTCCTGCCCCATACATGTTAATGTCTTCTGTGGTCTTTTATAACTTTAGCAGTGCAATACAAAACTATGTCAGAAATGTATTTAAAATGATCTGTTGCAGCATTAATGCAAATTTACCTCCTTCAAAATACCAAATAAAATAGAATTTGTATTGGACATACCATCTTGCTTTGCATTTGTGTTAGCAATGCAGTGCATATTAAATCTTCCCCAAAAATTGTTGCAAATGAATTACTTGCTATATTTTATTTCTATTCTTGACTGTCCTATGAATCAAAAACTTCATTGGATGTTAAAGAGAAAGCACAATATCTCCATAAAGTAGAAAGTAAATTGATTGTGGCTGTTGTTCACACTTTTTGAATTCTCTGGTAACCCACACCACTCTATGGATCTAAGAGAGGGAATTTTACATGCCAAAATTGCATAGTAATTTGGTAAAGTTTTTGTTACTTTAGTTGCTACCATAACTTACAGATGTTATAAATTAATTTTTGTTTTTCAGAACATCCAGATTAGTCCATTTCCAAGTGCCTTTGATCCAGTCCAAACACTAAATGCTGTTCAAAACACTGAAGAAGGTGCAGTTTATACTTTACGAAAAATAACAAATGTTGGCTTATCAAGTGCAGACTACTTTGAACATTTGCATTCTTTCAATGGCAACATATTTTGAATACTGACAAGTACAGAGATAATAATTTGTCGTAAAAATAGTGTCTGGTATTGTCTGCACATTGGTTTATCAGACCAATCAAAAACTAGTTTCATTTTGTGGAACGGTACTGATTGTCCCTTTTTCTGTCCAAACAACAAATCTAAAATGCTAAGAATTTTGATAGTTCAATGCAATATTACTTTAATTTGCGCATTAAGGTTTTATCTTCATTCTTTTAAGATTATTTGTGCTTATTTTAGTTATTTTCTTGAGCAATGCTTTTATTTGTAACAGGTCATATCTGACTAATCTATTGAGATTTTTGAGGAGATCGTTGACATGGTGTATAAAGAAGCGCCTGTGGACTTTGTGTCTACAGACTTCAGATGACATTGATAAGGTTATGCACAAAAGATTATTAGCAAAAATAAAAGAGCATGGAATTACGCTTGTGGCAAGGGTCGGTAGTTGTTTATGAGGTAGAAGACAGAGAACAGGGTTAAAGAAAGCATTAAATTAATACTGAAAATGCTAGAAATACTCTGTAGGTCAGGCAGCTTTTGTAGAGAGGGAAATCAAGTTAACATTTCAGAAGTCAATGACCTTTCATCAGAATTGGAAAGAAATATAGATGTAACAGATATTAAGCAAGTACAGAGGCAGGGAAAGGTGGGTTTGGGTGGGGGGTGATGCACAGGAAAGAACAAAGGGGAAGGTGTGTGATAGGGCAGTAGGCAGGATAAGAGAATAATTGACGAAGGGAAGAAGGTGCAATTGAAATGCGGTATTTATAGGACAAGTAAAGAAATAAAAGATGGTTCTAAAGAAGATGTAAATGGTTATAGCAGAAACGTTACCAACAGCTGTTGTCCAAAAAAAGGAAGCAGTAATTATGATCTGAAATTGTTGAACTCAGTGTTGATTCTGAAAGGCTATAAAATGCCTAACTGAAAGATAAGATGCTGTTGCCCAAGCTTACTTTGAGTTTCATTAGAACAATGTTGAAGGCTGGGGACAGAAAGTGGGATTGGAATGAGAATTAAAATATCAAGCTCGGGTTCATGCTTGCAGAATGAACAGAAATGCTCTACAAAGTGATCTGCGCTTGGTCTCCTCAGTATCGAGAAGACTACATCATGAATGGCGAATATACCAAATTGAAAGGCCAGAATTTTCCTGTTGGCTTGCGCGGGCGGGCCCCGTACGCCAATGTGTAAAATGACGCGCGGTGACGTCAGGCGAGCGTCCCAACGTTCCCGTGCACCATCGCGATATTTAGGCGGGCAGGCGTGCGATGTTCTTGGATGTGCGCCTGCCATGAATTATTCATGTAGTTAAGGCCCGAGAGTTAGCAATTGACTGCAATTTTTCGGTGCCTGTGCGATCTTCAGGACATCGCACAGGCGCAATGGGCAGGCGGGTAGGAGACGTTTGTATAAACCTCATCCACGGGCAGGGTAAGAGGGGTGAGTGGGGTCGCGAATGTTATCTGTCAGATATTTAATTGTGAAAGTTACTGATATTTGCCTGTGTGAGCAGGAATTCTTCAAACTCATACCAGCTGCTTGGACAGGAATAACAGCCTTCAGGTCAGAATTCTACAGTGAAGATCATTTTTGGGGCCTGCAGGAAGCCTTCCTTTAGCCTTGGAATAGGAGTTGTGCTCCAAACTGGAGGCACCTCCTCTGAGGAGGAAGGGAGGGATCGAAGGGGGAGGAGGCCAGGAGTCCATATTCAGCCTCCAGGGGAGCCACCTTTGGGAGGAGAGGTGCAGGCACAAGGGGCAGAGGGCCAACAGGAATTCCAAGGCGGAAGGGGCCGCAGAAGACGCCACTATCCTGCTGCCAGGGTATACAGGCGGCAAAGCAGCTATCTCAATATGTCTGAGGTGCAGTGCCGAAGGAGGCTCCGTCTCTCAAGGGAGACAGTCACCTCCATCTGTTAGATGATAGGCCCCTGAGATCTGCGCCAACTGTGTGGGTGGCACCCCATGCCAGTGACGTTAAAGGTCACAGCTGCCCTCAACTTCTATGTCTCTGGCTTTTTCCAGGGATCGGTGGGTGATCTTTGCGGAGTCTCCCAGACAACTGTCCACACTTGTGTCAAGCAGGTGACAGACGCTCTGTTCAGGCGTGCATTGACTTTCATCCACTTTCATCTTTCAGCCAGAGGCTTCACAGTGATTGCTGGCTTCCCCCCACGTCCAGGGTGCAATCAACTGCACACATGTGGCCATCAAAGTGCCAGCAGGTAAGCCCAGTGCCTTCGTCAACAGGGAGGGATTGTACTCCTTGAACGTGCAGATAGTGTGTGATCACAAGCTGCAGATTCTGCAAGTCTGTGCAAGATATCCAGGCAGCTTCCACGATGCTTACATACTCAGACACTCCCAGGTGCCGGGGCTCTTCAGTCCGGCTGGATGGATGGCTGCTGGGTGATAAGGGCTATGCCCTCAAAAGGTGGCTCATGACGCCTCTCCGCCATCCAAGAATAGAGGCTGAGCAGCGGTACAACAGGAGCCACGCCTCCACAAGGGCTGTGGTAGAGAGAACCATCGGCTTTCTCAAGATGCGCTCCCGATGCCTGGACCGTCCAGGGGGAGCACTCCAATACCCCCCAGATCATGTGTCACTTATAGTGGTTGCATGCTGTGCTCTCCACAATGAGGCGCTGGAAAGGGGCAACACAAAGGACGAAGAAGATGTAGACACAGTTGCTCCGGATGCACACGATCAGTCCAGCAATGCGTCCAAGGATGAGCGCACAAAGAAGAATGCTGAGGGGGTAGACGCTGACCCGGGCATACTCCAGGGAGGCAGGGACACCCAGGAGGCTTTAATCCAAAGAACCTTCAGCTAGCACACCGCAGATGGACCTTCAACACACACCAGGGCTGCAGGCTCCATTCTCAATACCTGAGTGCCAAATCTGCCAGAATAGTAACATTAACTAAGGCCCTTGTCAATGAAGCTCAATGTCAAACAACTCACTCATAACATCATGGGTTCCCATTCACTGCAGAAGTAAAGAATCACTCTGAGTCATTGCAACATATCAAAATTTATTGAGATTACAAAAGTAACTTTAGAAACCAAAAAAAAGGTGTTGCACATCACGCCAAGTCTTAAATGAACTAACATGGGGCAACTTAAAAGCACCAGTGAGAAACCCATGGTGTGCCTAACGTGCCTTAAATTTATGCTTACTTGTGCTACATGTAGGTGCTGACACTGGCATCTGAGGCAGCCTGCTCACTCTGCTGTCCTGTTGGCCTCGATGACCTTGGCGGCTGTCCTCTGGCCCCGGAGCCTTTGATGGCCCTGCCTGGAAGGGAGCAGCCAATTCCACAGCTGGCATCTCCCCAGTCGCTGCAGCCTCATCGGATGCTATGGTCACTGCTGCCCTCATCCAGAGCACCCTGAGAGGAGCCCACAGAGATGACAGGCAACTGCTGCACTGATGTGAGGTCGCTTTGGACCTCCCTGATCACCGTAGATGGATGGATACTGAGTTGGGATACTTGGTGCCCAAGCTATCTCCCACACTGGCACTGACCAGCTGAGGCCAATGCCGCTGTGAGGGCTTGCAGGTCTGAGCGCAACCCCAGGAGGCCCTGATTGTTCTCCTGGAGGAGCCTCTCCACCAGTGTCACCAGCCTCTCCATGGAGGAAGCATTGCACTCAGCCATGAGGCTCATTGCATCGGTGATGCTCCACAGGACTCCTCCAGCACGGACATTATGCCACACATTGCCTCATGTATCTCCGCCAGATCCTCCCGTATACCCTACTGCACTTCCAGCATTTTCTGCCTCACGGACAACTCCAGAGGCACATCATCAGCCACCGACCAAGCAGGTGCCTAGTCCTCAGCAGTCCTCCGACTGCCGGCACCCTGGGCACTCTCTGTCATAGCCCGCACCTCAAACGAGTGTGAAGTGCCCTCACCACTGTGCCCCCAGGACACTAGCCAAAGATCTAATTCCCACCGAGGTGCTAGTATCTGCGCTGGTGCCTGCCTGGCAGAGATGGTGTGACGATTCCTTCTGTGACCTTGGGTGTGAGAGATGGCCCCTCTGCCTCCTCCTCCCGGCCCTGCTCAGGTGATTCTGAAAGGAAGAACAAGGACATTTGATTAGTTAAAGTGCAGACAATGTCAATTTGAATGCTGGTCCCACGGATCATTATGCGCTCATCCTTCCAAAATCAATGGTCAACCCATGTTGCAAACTTCAATCACTGAGCATTCAGCAGTGCCATGGCTTTTGGGACACACATGGTGACCTGAGTGCTCGGCAAACATACCTCCCCATACCACCGGTGGACCTGGGCACATGGCGCCTCTCCAGATCCATGGCCTGCTGTTCAAAAGGAGTCAGAATCGCCAACTGGGCCTGGCCTCTGCCAGTCCGCATCTGCTTGGCAGAATTGTGTGCAGTCTTCTCCTGAAAAGTAGAGAAGAGCATTGATTAATCCAGCCTGTACCTGGATTCCCATCGCATCCCTGCCAATCTAATCAGAGTGGGACATTGCAGGACTCCGGTTCTTTGTCACCCTGCAGCTGCCGCACACCCACACAAAGAAGCCAGGGCTGAACCCCCATTGCCCAAATGCTGCCTCCTTCACGTGTGGCACCACAAGGTATAACCTTGCAAAGCAAGGAGGCACAAGCACGTGGAACACAAAGGCCGGCAGATGGATTGGTGACCCGCCACCTGGAAGCTCCCCCCCAGCATGTTAGCACCCTGACTTTGACATGCTTCCCAGTTCTAGCACTATGCCTAGGTGCAGATCCTTGAGTTTCACCCCCATTCTACACACTGGGTGTCAGTGTCACACATGCTGCGGGTGCAGAACCCAACTTAGCTCAACCCTCTCAGATTGAACTAGGCATGGGCAATATCTGCTGGCTCACCCAGTGAGGGATACATGCTGTGAAAGATTCAATGTCATTACTGGGGGGTGGGGGGTGCTGTTGGGAGGAAAGGGTGACAGCTGCATTAAATCACCTCAGCCAACATGATACTCACCCTTCCCGAGCACAGGAGGTCATTGAATCTTTTTCGGCACTGGATCCACGTGCATTGCACTACATCATGGGAGCTCACACACTCAGCCACCTCCTCCCATGCACGTTTGGTCAGGTGGAGAGGCCTCCCTCTCCCATCCCTTGGAAGCAAGACCTCCTGCCATGCTGCCACCTCCTCCAGGAGGGCAGCTAGGCACTCATCCAAGAACCGAGGGGCACACTGCCCTGCTGGCCTACCCTCCGGCCTGGCCTGCCCCGCTGGCATACCCTCCAAACTTGCGTGCTGAACAGTAACCCTCTGCTGAGCCCTTCTGCCGGCCAATGTGAGCAGCCTAGCAAAGGCTGCCAGACCTCCAGTTAAACAGGCCGGCGGGTCGCCATTGGACCCAGTGGTCTGTGCACGCCCACTGCCGCCCGCCCATTCCCACTATCCTCGGGAGTCGAGAAATACGCTGGGTGGGGCTTAATTGGCCCGCCCGTGTAAAATGGCGGCGCGGACCCGATCACGGGCGGTGATCTGGTCTGTGCCCGCCCGTTAACTGGAAGGAGTGCTTGCGGTCCTGGACAAAGGAAGGTAAAAGGGCAAGTGTTTCAGCTCCTACAATTGCAAATTACAATATTGTGGGGAGTGGAGAGGTTATTGGAAGGTAACTGAGGATTGGACGAGGATGTCAGGGCAAAACTGTCCCTTTTGATTGGTGAAAGGGGAGGGGAAGATTAATTTTGTGGTGGCATCATACCGGAGGTGGCAAAAATGGGCATTGAATGTGGAGACAAGGTGAGGATTAGGTGAACCCTATTGTGGTTCTGGGATGGAGGAGAAGGGCTGAGAGCAGAAGCGCAGGAAATGGGACAAACGTGATCAAGGAGCCTATCAGCCATGGTGAAGTAGAATCCTTGGTTGAGGAAATAGAAAACCATATTGAATCACTAATGTGGAAGGTGACATCACCAGAACAGATGTAACAGTGATGGAAAAACTGGGGAATAGTCTCCTTACAGTAAGCAGGGTGGGAGGAAATGTAGTAAAGTAGTTGTCAGTGTCAGTTGATTTATAAGGGATATCAGTTGCTAGCCAACCTGCAGAAATGGAGATAGAGAGGACAGGGAAGGGAAGAGTTGAAATGCAACATGTGAAGGCAAAGGAAGGGTAGAAATTGGAAGCAAAGTTGATTAAATTTTCCAGTTTGTGGCAAGAGCTAGGAACGGCACCAATACAATCATGTGTGGAGAGGAAGACAGAGTTAACGTTTCAAGTCCGTATGACTCTTCATCAGAATGTTGAAGCTGTCAGATGCTGTCAGACCTGCTGAGTTTTTCCAGCAATTTTTGTTTTTGTTTCAGATTTCCAGCATCTGCAGTATTTTGCTTTTACCAATACAATCATTGTTGTACCGGAAAAAGAGGTGAAGAAAAGGATCTGAGCAGAATTAGAACAAAGAATGTTCCACATATCTCACGAAAAGGAAACATTCTCTGATTTGGGGATGATGCCATGTGGTTTTCCCCAGGTACCTGTACGGGGTCTCAGGCTTTCACCATATATATCAACAACTTGGTTGAAGGAACAGAGACCTGTATATCCAAGTCTGCAGATGGCACTAAGTTAGAAGACAGAGTAATTGTGTGAACTGGAGCAGGAAGTTACATAAGGGCATCAATAGAATAAGTCAGTGGGCAAAATTATAGCAGATAGAATTCAGTGTAGGGAAGGATGAAGCATCCTGTTTGGATATGAGAAAGGCAAAGCAGAACATTTCATTAATGTTGAGAAAATAGGAACTGTAGAAGAACAAAAGGATTTAGGTATATTTGTGCCCATGTTGTAATTTACCTCAAGGGTGTTAGAATGCAAAAGTAAAGAAGAAATAGTTGTTATACAGAGTATTGATCAGATCGCATCTGGAGTATTGCATTTGGTTTTGGGCACCAAATGTCAAGAAAGAAATTTGGGCTTTGGAGGGAGTAGCACGCAGATTCACCAAATTATACCGGGACTTAAAGAGCTAAGTTGTGAGAAAAGGTTACACAAACTTTGTTCGTATTCCCCTCAGTCTAGAAGGTTAAGGAATAATATAGACAAGGACTTTAAATTGATAAAGAGACTCTAATGTAGCTACAGAGAAAACATTTCCTTACTAGGGGAATCCAGATGAGGGGGCATTCTTTTAAAGCAGGGCCATTTGTGAATGAAATCAGAAAGCATTTTGTTTTTTACATAAATTAAGAACACCACAAAGCTTAATGTAAAAACTTCTCCAGACCATCGACAGGCAAAACAGTGCAACTCAGAATGGAATTTCAAGGCCAGTTCTTTTATTTTGTAGGCAGTATTGTTACCACAAACTTAAAACAAAGGGAAGGATTTTTATCCTCCAATGAGGGTGAACACAGGGGAAGGCAGGCACAAAACTTTACACCACTAGCCAGCATGCTGGTTTACTTTTACAAACCCGCCCCCAAAGCCATTTCTCCAGAGGCAAGATCAGAAATGGTAGGGTACGGGCCTGCAAGTGCCGAATGGCCAATTAGCAATAGTTGAAGGCCAATCGCCAAATATGGCAGCAGACCACAGGGCCAGTGCCCCAGACAGGCTTTGGGGGCTTCCCTGTCTGCTTTGCCTCAGCTGCGGCCATTGGGGAGGGACCCCACAATAACCGGCCGCTGAGGGGATTTGTTAATATAAATGGTAAACAAGGTGGAGAGAGGGCACCTCCTATTGGCTTTCCAGCTTTGAGAGCTCACCCAGCATCCTTAATTAAACAGCAAGCCCACCCACAGGTCATCAATTGACCAATTTGGTGAAAAGCACTGCCAGGTGACTGTTTCCCACACAGTGGGATCCTGGCCCACATTTGACCCTGATGTCGGGGTATGGAAGCCCACGGGGAATATCCTGCCCAAAATGTTTGCATAGCAGACAAATATGTAACTGGGTTTACTTTATATTTTTACATTTGAATCATAGAATGGTTACAACAAAGAATGGTTCTCTGGGCTCTGAGCCAAGCATACATAATGAGGCTTGGCTGAGAGCCTAGACATCATTAAGCTTGTTGAAACAGCTATGCCCTAGAGAAAACATTGATTGACAGCTCAGACTCATCTCTGCTTTCAATTTCAGAGTTTATTTATGCAAGTTAAGTGGCTTAGGGGTTTTGTGGATTTGGTTATTGATACCTTAAAGAGTCTGTATGATAGATACTTTTATTAACTCCTAGTGAAGTGACTTTCTTTTCAACATAGGAGAAAGTTATGAATGAATTACCTTTTTCAAAGCTTTTTTTTAACACATTCTACTGTCACTACAGGGTTCATTGACCCACTACAGATGGCCTAGAACCAATGACTCAAGAAACTTGATGCCATCCAGGACAAAGCAGTCCACTTGATTGGCACCCCATCCACAAAAAATCACCTCCTCCACCACTGACAACAGTGGCAGCAGTGTGTACCATCTAGAAGATGCACTGCAGGAACTCAACAAGGCTCCTTAGAGAGCACCTTCCAAACCCATGATTGCTACTATCTAGAAGGACAAGGGAAGCAGACACGTGGGAACACTACCACCTGGAACTTCCCCTCCAAGCTATTCACCATCCTGACTTGGAAATATTTCATAGTTCCTTCACTGTTATTGGATCAAAATCCTGGAAGTCCCTCCCTAACAGCACTGTAGGTGCACCTACATAGCATGTACTGGAGCGATTCAAGATGGCAGCTCACCACCACCATCTCGAAGGCAATTAGGGATGTGCAATAAATGCTAGCCCAGTCAGTGACGCCTACATCCAATGAATGATTTTTTTAAAAAGGGCATGAAAGTGCCACAGCTTGGTATAGGCAGCGTGGGTGGGCGGAAGGGCAGAGCTTTGCATGGGGGCCATGGGGGGGATTGGTGGAAGGGCAGAGCTTGGCATAGGGGGCAGGAGGGACCATAGGGATTGGGTGGGAGGAATCAGGCAGCATGGATGGGGCATGGGGAGTTTTTGGTAGATGAGGGGGGAGGGTGAGGGAAGGAGGGCCTTTATGTTTTTATTTTAACTCGGACAAAGTCCCATGGCACTGAGGTGGGCCTTTTAAACAGCCCGTCTCCCCACCTGGCAGCCTCCAAACTTTTCTTCAGCTGGCTGGCCTGACTCCAGCCTACCCCAGCAACGAAGACCCCGGCTTTGCAGACACTTTCTCCTCAGGTGGGCGGGCCAAGCCAGGAATTTTCCCGACTCCCGCTACCTGCCTTGAGGATGAAAATCCAGGCCAATATTCCAGTTGAGGCTGAAGCAGTGTTTTATAAAAGTTCACCCATAATCTCCTTGATTTTGTACTCTATCCCTCTTTTTATATGCTTTATTAACCACTTCTTAATCTGTAATTTGTGTACGTATACCTCCAGGTGCCATTGTTCCTACACCCACTTTGGAAATGTATTCTTTATTTTCTATTGCCTCCTTGTTCTTCCTACAAAAAATATCACTTCATATTTCTCCGCATTAAATTCCATCTGCCTCATGCCTGTCCATTCCACCAGCCTGTCTATGTCTCTTGAAGTTCATCTCCATCTCACAGTTCACAATACTTCCAAGTTTTGTGTCGTCTGCAAATTTTGAAATGTTGCCCTGTACACCAAAGTCTAAGACTCAGGTTTTCGTCCCCAGGTCGAGTTCGCAGAGTTGGGAGATTTCCCGGCTCAGTGAACCCGAATGACTGTCCACAAGTTGGATTTTTGATTGGGGCAGGGTGCACGCTGAAATGGGAGTTAGTGCGGGCAACCCTGGAATAAGTACAGAGGCTGCCGGGTGCGGAGAAGGGCTGGGTGCAAGGCCTCTGTCCTCTGGCACTGTGTTTAAATTTTTTAAAAAACAAAAAAATCCCTCCAGTCCTCAGCCCCCCTCTCCCCCCACCCCCCACCCCCACCCCCATCCCCCTCCCATACTCCCTTGGCCCCATCCATGTCAACTTATGCCAACCTATACCCCCTCCCACCCCAATAGCCCCTCATAACCCCTATTCTACCCCATACCCCCCACCCACCACCCTTTGCCCATACCGCATCCATGTCAACTCACCTAGTATCCTTTGACACTTCCTGGGCAGCTTGAGAGTTCCAATGAGTTTGTGTGTAAAAAGTGAATAATCATGCTTAATTCTAACAATCTCAAAGGGTACTTTATCTCTCCCAAAGGGTGCCTTACCTCCCTAAAGAATGCCTTACTTCTCCGAAAGGTGTCCCAGGACCCTATCCAAAGAGGTATCTTACATCTCCAAAGGAGTACCCTAGCTATCCAAATAGTCCACCCGGTTCAGACCTCCTGTTACCTGGTGTGCTCTGCGCACTCTGGGATTCACACAATTAGGGTTCAAAAATCCCACTTCAGTGGAGGCAGCTCCTGATTTAAATGTTCAGCTGCTGTGAAGATGGGAAATGCCATGTTTGAGGGGGAGGACTTAGACATTTTGTCCATTTCTGGAATTTTCCCCATGAAGGAGAGGCTGTCTGTCATCTGGAAAATCTGGTCCTCAGTCATTAATATGCATTAAGAAGAACCGGAGTCCTAACGGCAACTCCTTGGGAACCCCAATGTAAAACTTCCCCCAGTCTGAACAACTGTTCACCAATACTCTGTTTCCTGTCACTCAGCCAATTTCATATCCATGTCGCTACTGCCCATTTTGTTCCATGAGCTTTAACTTTGCATATAGGTCTGTTGAATGGCACTTTATCAAATGCCTTTGGGAAGTCCATGTACACCACATTAATCGCATCATCCTCATCAACCTTCTCCATTACCTCATCAAAAAACTCAAATCAAGTTAGTTAAACCCAATTTGCCCTTAACAAATCTGTGCTGGTTTTTCTTAATTCATCTGCATTTATTCAAGTGAGTGTTAATTTTGTCCTAGATTTACTAGGGTTTCTAAATTGTACTGTTAGAATAAAACCTAATTTCACAATTGGGGAGGGTGATGCTGTTAAACTTTATTATTTAAAACCAAAATTGAAAATCCTAATAATGTTGTGGTGAGCTTTGTTTAGTATACAGAATATAAAGTTCCATTTTACACTAATATAATCTCTTGCTTGTTCCTCATTTGCTGCCAGGCGGTCTGACTTTCAACATATGTATTATTAGCATTAAAACTGAAGTTTAAAAAGCCTAATAAATCAACTGTTTTTGCATTGCTTGTCTCCTCAGCAGTTTCAGAAAGCATTGAACAATTTATGCTAGCAGAAAACCTGGTAGAAACATCTGCTGTAGATAGTGACATCCT
Organism: Cetorhinus maximus; assembly: GCF_964194155.1. NCBI lineage: Eukaryota > Metazoa > Chordata > Chondrichthyes > Lamniformes > Cetorhinidae > Cetorhinus > Cetorhinus maximus. The sequence continues at coordinate 88,309,397 of NC_135885.1, forward strand.
GGCTGCTATGGAAGCAATAGAGACTCAACGATACGGTTTTCTTCAAAACAAAGTACAACGATTAGGCCTCAGTGCACTATCATTTGAAGAACAAAAGCTTCTTCAGTCATTAGACCGTCTCAATCAAAGATTGCAGTGTAAGTGAATTAATCTAGGAGCTGTTGAACTAAAGCTTTCCTATTGGTATGTAAGGAATTCTGACCCAAGTGGATTAAAGAGTTGCCTTTCAGTTAAGTTTCCAAAGTTTGCTTGAACTTTACTTAAATATTTACAGTTTGAAATGCCATGTTGTGCTATATTATGAATGCAAATGTAGCATATTGTATAAGTGATGCAAAACTTGTAAGTGGAATTTTGGGTATCATGACCTTTCTGCGGGTTCAACACACGTGCCCAGCTCCCTTTGCTCTGACAACACTATTCCTAGCTGGAATAGAGATTATTATTATTAGATAATTCCCTGTCATTTACACCTGGAGACCACATTGCTAGCTGTAAGTGACTGGGATTGATTTTACTCAATTTGTATGTAACTATTCTCTGCTCACTGCATTTTGCTGGAAAAATCATCCTGCTTTTATTAGGAGACATTACTGTCATTTTGGTCATAGGTTCTGTTAGCTGTAGTTCATAGAAACTCTTTTTAAATGAATCCTCTTTGCTGAATAAATAGACTTTGTTTGCTGCAAAGTCTTGATGTAAGTCTTGCACTGCCTCCAAATCATGGGCTCACGCAATGATGTCAACTCTGAAATAAATATTAGTTACAGATATCATAACAATTAGTTAGTATTATGTACACAGTTAAAGTTAATGAAAGTGTTTCCTGGTCCATTGAATTTAATATCTTCATCCTCAAATCCCTCCACAAGCTTGCTTTACCATATCTACAAGTTCATCCAACCTGGTGTCTCCTTCTGCATTCTTTGCTCCTATGCCTCTGTGCATTCACCACCATTCCCCCCGCACCCCCCGCCACCCCACAGCTCCTTTTACCCCACACTTGGGGGAGAATTTTCTCCCCATTGGGTGGGCCAATTAAGGCCAGCTCAGCGTGAAGCGTGGCTCCCGAGGATAGCAAGAATGGGCGGGCAGCGGCGGGAGTGCAATGACCGCGGGTCCAATGGCGACCCGGCGGTCTGTTCAAACAGAGCGCAGGCAGCCCTGCAAAGGCTGTTCATCATGGTCAATAGAAGGGCCCCTCGGAGCGCTGCTGGAGAGCAGGCCAGGCAGGAGGGTAGGGCAGCCGGGCACTGTGCCCCTCGGTTTTCTGATGAGTGCCTGGCTGCCCTCCTGGAGGAGGTGGCAGCACAGCGGGAGGTCCTCATTCCTAGGGACGGGCAGAGGAGGCCCCCCCACCTGACCAAACATGCCTGGGAGGAGGTGGCATAGATAGTCAGCTCCCATGACGTGGTGCAACGCACGTGGGTCCAGTGCCGCAAGCGATTTAACGACCTCTTGCACTCGGGAAGGGTGAGTACCATGTTGGCAGAGGTCACTTAACACAGTAGATAGGCTCAATCTCAAGGATCTGCGCCTAGGCGCAGTGCTGGAACTGCAAAACATGTCAAGGTCAGGCTGCTGACATACTGGGAGGGGAGCTTCCAGGTGGCGGGGCACCCATCCATCTGCTGCCCTTGGTGTTCCATGTGCTTGTGTGTCCTTACTTTGCAAGGTTAGACCGTGTGGTGCCAATTGTGATGGAGGCAGCATTTGGGCAAGGCGGGGGTCAGCCCTGGATTCTTGGTGTGAGTGTGCGGCAGCTGCAGGGTGACAAATCACTGGAATCCTGCAATGTCCCACTTTGGTTGGGGTGGCAGGGATGCAATGGAAATATAGGTACAGGGTGGATTAATCAATGCTCCTCTATCCTTTTCAGGAGAAGACGGCACACAATGCTGCCGAGCGGATGCGGACTGGTGGAGGCCGGGCCCAGTTGGCCATAATCACCGGATAAGAGCAGGAGGCGATGGATCTGGAGAGGCGCCATGCGCCCAGGCCCACTGGTGGCAGTAAGGCTGGGGTGCCACGGGGAGGTAAGATTGGCGCGCACTGAGGTCACCATGTATGTCTCAGCAGCCATGCCACTGCTGAATGTTCAGTGATTGAAGCTTGCAACATGGGTTGACCATTGATTATGGAAGGACGTGTGCACAATGATCCAGGGAACCGGCATGCACATTGACATTGTCTCCACTTTAACTAATCAAATGTCCTTGTTCTTCCTTTCAGCATCAGCGGAGCAGGGCTGGGAGAAGGAGGCAGAGGGACCGGTCGATGGCTGATGATGTGCCTCTGGAGTCGTCCGTGAGGCAGCAGACGCTGGAAGTGCGTCAGGGTATGGGGGAGGATCTGGTGGAGATACATGAGGCAATGTGTGGCATGGTGCCCGTGCTGGAGGAGTCCACGCGAAGCATCACCAATGCAATGAGCCTAATGGCCAAGCACCATGCTTCCTCCATGGAGAAAGTGGTGACTCTCATGGATAGGCTCCTCCAAGAGAACACTCAGGGCCTCCTGGGTTGCACTCGGACCTGCAAGCCCTCACAGCAGCATTGATCTCAGCTGGTCAATGCCAGTGTGGGAGATGGATTGGGCACCAAGTATCCCAGCTCGGTGTCCATCCATTAACGGTGAGCAGGGAGGTCCGAAGCGGCTTCACATCGGCGCAGCAGCTGCCTGCCATCTCTGCGGGCTCCTCTCAGGGCACTCCAGATGAGGGCAGCACTTCCTCCACCCCTCTGCCAGTGACCTTGGGATCCGATGAGGCTGCGGTGACTGGGGAGATACCAGCCGTGGAACTGGCCGCTCCCTCCCAGGTGGGGCCAACACAGACTCCACAGGCTAAAGGACGCCTGCAAAGGTCATAGAGGCCAACAGGACAGCACAGTGAGCAGGCTGCCTCAGGTGCCAGTGCTAGAGAGGGGGAGCACCTAGATGTAGCACCCGGAAATGTAAACTTAAGGCACCTTAGGCACACCATGGGTTTCTCATGGTGGTTTTATGTTGCCCCGCTATTAGTTGATGACAAGTTGTTGTGATGCCGAACACCTTTGCATTCAGTTTATTTTCTGCTTCATTTTGTTAATTCATTAAGTTTTGATATGTGAGCATGCTTCAGGGCGATTCCTTACTTCTGCAGGTGGATGGGAAGCCATGATGTTATGAGTGAGCTGTTTGTCATTGAGCTTTATTGACAAGGCACATAGTTAGTGTTCCTGCCCAGGCAGATTTTGCTCTCAGGTATCGAGTATGGAGCCTGCAGCCCTGGCTTGTTTTGGAGGTCCATCTGTGGTGGGCTTGCTGAAGGTCCATTCGATTAAAGCCTCCCGGGTGTCCCTGCCTCCACATCTACCCTCTCAGCGTTTTCCTGTGCGTGCTCATCCTCAGACTCACTGCTGGACTCATCATGTGCAGCCGGAGCAACTGTGTCTACATCTTCTTCCTCCACTGCGTCGTCCCTTTCCAGTGCCAGATTGTGGAGAGCACAGCATGCAACCACTATCAGTGACACATGATCTGGGGGGTATTGGAGTGCGCCCTCTGAACAGTCCAGGCATCGGAAGCACATCTTCAGAAGACTCATGGTTCTCTCCACCACAGCCCTTGTGGAGGCGTGGCTCCTATTGTACCGCTGCTCGTTCTTGGATGGCGGAGAGGCGTCATGAGCCACCTTTTGAGGGGATAGCTCTTGTCACCCAGCAGCCATCCATCCAGCCGGGCTGGAGCACTGAAGAGCCTCGGCACCTGGGAGTGTCTGAGCATTTAAGCATCGTGGGAGCTGCCTGGGTACCTTGCACAGACTTGCAGAATCTGCAGCTTGTGATCACACACTATCTGCACATTCATGGAGTGGAAGCCCTTCCTGTTGATGAAGGCACCGGGCTCACCTGCTGGCACCTTGATGGCCACATGTGTGCAGTCGATTGCACCCTGGATGTGGGGGGAAGCCAGCAATCGCTGCAAAGCCTCTGGCTCATTCTGTCTGGCTGAGCTCGTGCCAGCGGTAGTGGATGAAAGTGAATGCGCACCTGAACAGAGCGTCTATCACCTGCTTGACACAAGTGTAGACAGCTGATTTGGAGACTCTGCAAAGATCACCCACCGACCCCTGGAAAGAGCCGGAGGCATATAAGTTGAGGGCAGCCGTGACCTTCAACGCCACTGGTATGGGGTGCCCACCCACATAGTTGGCGCAGATCTCAGGGCCTATCACCTGCCAAATGGAGGTCACAGTCTCCTTTGAGAGACAGAGCCTCCTTCGGCACTGCACCTCAGACATATTGAGGTAGCTGCTTCGCCACCTGCAAATCCTGGCAGCAGGATCGTGGCATCTTCTGCAGCTCCTTCTGCCTTGGACTTCCTGTTGGCCTTGTGCCTGCGCCACTCCTCCTCCTCCTGGAGGCTGAATGTGGACCCCTGGCCTCCTACCCCTTCTGGCCCTCCCTTCCTCCTCAGAGGAGGTGCCTCCAAAAGAGAGCACAACTCCCATTCTGAGGCTAAAGGAAGGCTTCCTGAAACAAGCAAGGTCCCAAAATGATGTTTACTTCAGAGTACTGACCTGAAGCCTGTTACTCCTGTCCAAGCAGCTGGTATGACTTTTGAAGTATTCCCACTCACACAGGCAAGTATCAGTGCCTTTAAGCATTAAATGTCTGATAAATAACACTCGTGACCCCACTCACCCCTCTTATCCCGCCCGTGGATAAGGTTTATAAAAATGTCTCCTACCCGCCTGCCCATTGCGCCCATGCGACAACCTGAAGATTGCATGGGCCCCGAAATATCGCCGTTAATTGCTGCCTCAAGGGCCTTAAGTGGACCATTAATTAATGGTGGGTGCACATCGGAGATCATCGCCCACCCACCAAAATATCGCGATGGCACACGGTGACGTCAGGACGCTCGCCCAACGTCATCGGGCACCATTTTACGCATCGCCATGTGGGGCCCACCCCCACATGCCGACGAGAAAATTCTGGCCTTGGTGATAAACCCTTCGATTGCCTCGAATCTCTGGAAGCCTTTCCCTAAAACTCTCCACATTCCCACCACTCTCTGCCTTTATTAACTTCCTCAAAACTCATCTTGTCAACCAACCTTTCAATGATTAAATCTTGATCCAAATCCTTCCACTATGGCTTGGCATTCAATTCTTGATTCCCTTTTTTCCTAGTTACTTACAGTATTGCCTTCCCCATATGTGATTGACAGGGAAGTTAGCCAATAATCTCCATTCTGCCCAGAAATAATGGTGTCACCACATGCAGCCTTATGGGGGTTTGGTTTGCTCAGTTGGCCAAATCGCTAGTGTGTGATACAGAATTACAGCAATGCTGTGGGTTCAATCCCCATACCAGCTGTGGTAGTTCATGGAGGCCTGCCTCCTTGCCGTGTCCCACATCTGTGGAGTATTGCCCCTCAGGCACCTCTCTAATGGAAAGAGTTGCTTATGGTCCTTTGTGGACTTTATGCAGTCTCTTTATTATGTTCCAAGTTAACAACCCTAAACTTAAATTAGTGTTGGCTGGGATTTCCCCTTGGGGCTCCTAATATGTAAATTAATTGGGTTATCTAAAAAGGATGAATTGCTTAATCTGGAATGAGTCTTATAGACCTTTTAGACACATTGATCAAGTGCTCCTCTAGGCAAATAGATTGAGGAGCAATACTGGAAACAGGAAGAACATTAGATTGTCCTACATTCCTGATAAGGGCTATATAGAATAGATTCAGTAAAACAATTGACAGTAATGGAATTAAAAATTACGTACATTTAATGTTATTTTCAATTCATCATACTCAGACAAGAGCTGAAATGGATGCTTATTTTACCCTCCTCTTCTGAAGGCAGTGACTGTGGCTGGGGTTGTCACTTGAAAGTATAGGTTACCAAGTTATTCAACCATGAGATTTATTAAAGCTAACCCCAATCCTGTCCTCGCTCAATGTCCAACTTTGAACAGCAAATTGGATGTGAGAGCCCTAAAAATCTTGCTGTTCTATTTCCAACCCAAAGCTAGTGAAGATAACTGTTCTGCTACAACTTCCATTTTGCCTATCCTATAGGAAAATAACCTATCCAGCGTAGCATTAGATGCGGAGATGTCTTGATCTCCAAGGATTACGACTGATAATGTGGTGCATATGTTATTGTGCATTCAATTTCTATGTTGTCTCTCAAGGATTTGGTGGGACACGATGGGGGGGTTGGTGGTAGAGGGACAGGGGAGAAATCTTCTGCTAAAGTTATGTCAGACAATCAGGAAAACACAGATGAAAATTTAACCTCATTATAGTCACAAAATAATAGTTTTGATTACCATTAAAACTTGGTATCTTACAGAAAATCCACAGTGAAATATTTTTAGGAAGTTAAAAACTGCTTTTCTTCTCCAACCTCATTTAGATATCCAAGAAACTGCTCAGACAAGTCCATCTAATGGCCTTTCACAAATTCCATCTCCTTTTGTAAGTAATGTGCATTCTCTTCTGCTGAACATCATTCCTTCCAACGCCTTTCTCTGTGCTAATTGCCCCTGGTGATATTATTGTACCTAGTACTCTGAAATGACACCACCACACATATAAATATAAAAGCAAAAAACTGCGGATGCTGGAAATCCAAAACAAAAACAAAAATAAAAATACCTGGAAAAACTCAGCAGGTCTGACAGCATCTGCGGAGAGGAACACAGTTAACGTTTCAAGTCCGTATGACTTGCACCACACATATATCTGGATCTGAACAGCTGTACCAGATGTTTTCTTTGAATGTTACCCAGATATCGAGCCAAATATTAATGAGATTAGACCTGCTTTTAACTATAGTAACAATGATGAGAAGAGGAAGCAGGTAATTAGGAAGAGAGATGGATAGCAGAACCAATGATTTTTTTAGTTTGCCAATAGTTATCTTTATTTTTTTAATGCAGCATTTTTGTTACTTAACTATTTTTAAAATTTGTATTCTAATCTCACAGTGCAGTTGTATCCATTCTATCAGTTTATATAATAAAACAAACAATGCATGATTAGTTACTTCATTTATAAGAATTATGGTATATCATAATTTTTGTCTTTGGAGAAATAAGACCAAAATCCAAGTGTCAGCAGAACTCATTTTGGTCAGATCAGCCTTCCCATTTTCTCCCCTATATATTTTTTCCTCCACTCTTAAAGGCATTGTATTTTTTTTTTCTGCTGCAATTATTTGTAGTGGTTCTTTGCTAAATATAGAAACATAGGAACAGGAGTAGGCCATTGAGCCCTTCAAACCTGTTTCGCCATTCAGCGAGATCATGACTAATCTGCAACCTAACACCAAATGTCTTTGTCCCATATCCCTTAATACCTTTGGCTAACAAGAATCTATCAATCTCAGTTTTAAAATTAACAAGTGATGTGGTACCAATTGCCATTTGTGGAAGACAGTTCCAAACTACTACGACCCTTGGTGTGAAGAAGTGTTTCCTAATTTCACTCAAGAAAGGTCTGGCTGTAATTTTTTGACTATGCCTCTAGTCCTAGCCTGCAACAAGCACAAATACTTTCCCCCAATCTACCCTATCTGAACCCCCCCCACCAATATATTATAGTACATTATCATCACATTCATGCATGTGAATGATACAGAATGATATTATTAATTAGGCAACATTCCTGTCAATTTTTTCTTTCAGATCATACCAAACAGTGCTTCTGGCTCAAGATCCAGGCCTGGGCAAGCCTTTTGTGGCACACAAAAACATCGCAGCCTTGTTACTGACAGACACATTCAAAGAAAATACTGAAGAAACGAGACTAGCTGATGACCATGAAGACCTACGTGAAATTTATTGTGTAATAAGGACTTTATTCTGAGGTGAAAACTTTCAAACTTATATCTAAAGTTTAAAATGGTTTTGTTTTAAAGTGCAATGTTTCTTTTAGAAAGCTATTACCTCAGTGACTAAAGGTAGTAAATTTACCAACTTAACTTTATTTATCTGCATCCCCATTGAAAATATTAGTCAAACGTGCCTGAAAATCTATCTGATTAATATGAAAGTAAAATATTTTCCCTGCATATAGTTCCTGGTGTGATTGGCTTTGAATGATTGAACTCAGAGCAGATATCAAACACTACTTCTCTGAGTGATGTTGCTGTATCATATGCTGCTTGCCCTCAAGAATGTAACTCAAATAATGGGAAATCACAGGCAGGTCAGCCTAGCTGTTTGCTGTATAAAAACTAGTTATGTGGGCTGAGGAGGAGACAGGAAATAATTTTCCCATGACTATTTAAGGACGATGCAGACTTTTGTCTTGCACAAGTACAATAATTGGTTTCTATACAGTATCATAAAGGAGGAATTGACAAGTTAGATACAATTGGTGTGGCTATTTCAAGAAATAAGTAAGCAGTGAGGATGCTGCAAACTGATTCCAACTCGCAAATCTGTCACATTCTCACTTAGATTTGTTTTCTTGATTTATTAATTAGCTATTAGTATACATATTCACAATCTTAATAGAATAAGAACAAAATCTAATACAGTTCTAGTATGGTCCATGTACAAAGGACAAATTATGTATAGCAATATATATGTATTTTGGAAAAATATACTTTATTCATAAAATATCTGAAAGAACATTACAAAATATTTCTAAATGGCCATCACAAAAAGTGAAATCATATTCAACTTTTACACATGGATCACGAGGTGCTTCAATACAATCAATGAATATTACAGTCATTTCAATATGGTAATTACAGTCAGACGGTGCAATGGTATTGGAGTTATCGACATACATCATGTTGCACTCTGAGGTGCTTCAATACAATTATAATATATTTAGTTTTCACTACATACGTTCTTTGTGGGTCGTACTGCCCGAGGGGTCTATGCAATTCCCAGCCCCTCGGTGCACTATGGCAGAAAGGTCTCAGACAGCGACCTTTCTATATATTAGCTTTGATCCAAGCAAGGCGATTTGTTCATTTAATCAATTACCTCATTCATGTCTCTAAGAAACATAGCACACAAACACCCATTTCTGTCACCTTCTCACTATTCAACGACAAAAGCTTATTGCTCTGCCACTGGTGTCAAAATACATAGTGGGCCATAATTTGATATGGCAGGGAATTTAACGGCATCTACCATTTATTAGACTTGCTCTTGCATGCTTAGCTTTTTAGATTTTTGCATGGAAAGTTGCTGAAAGTGCAAGCCAATAACATCACAGTGAGGGAAATAGCAAAAGAGCTAAGAAGGAAGTGAAAATTAGAGTAGGTGAATTCAATTTCAAATCAGATACAAAAAGAGAAGGAAAGAAAATTGGATTGAGAGAGTAAAGAAACAAAAAGGAAAAGGAAAAGTAAAAATAAAAATTTACAATTTGTCCTTTAAAATCACCAACAATGAAAATCTGAAGAAATGAAACTTATCACATTCTTAAAAGGGTACTTAGACTGAAGTGGACAAGACCTAACTTTCCATGTTCACGTTTAGTTTGTGTTTATCATGCAAATACTGCAACTTCACATCAGTCAATGCAATTGAATGGTAAGGCAGATAACGAGATGCTGGTTATGTAAAGTTAATGGTAATGCAGAAAACAACTTCTGGATAATTGCATTTAACAGTGCATCTGCTCCTTACATATGAAATTGTTGTACCATTTGTGTATAAAAAAAAACATTGAGAGTCTTTGCCTTCACTGATATTTTGATAAATTTTGGGTGGTTGCAGTTGTGATCAGTGACTGTAAAAAGGGATTTTGGAACTTACAAATAACTTTTTTTTCAGCAATTTGCCTCCTACCTTTCGCTTATTCGAGTTATATATCAATGCTTTGCTGCAGTGAAGTTCAGTGAACGCAAGTTTCCTTTCTGTATTTCATCAATGTGACCAATCTTCATTTGCAAGCTTTGTAAGGAAGCTACTAAGTGTCAACAGGCAAGCTGCTTTGTGGGACCATTATAACCGAACCTTTGCTTGTTCTTATCTGACATCAAAATGTGCGCACTTCCAGCACAAATTATTGAAGGCAATGAGGATTGGAAACTGATGGTGCCTGTTTATTCAGGGGCATGAAAGCCAGTTGTAACATCATTGGGGAATGCAGAGATACTTCTCCTAAAAGGGGAATTTTTTTACACTCATTGTAGGATATTATTCTGTATTTATAATCTAGTTAAGATGCACAGAGCATCTATTTGAAACACTTTACAATGCTAATTGTTCTGTGGGAAAGCAAATAATTGTTAATCATAGTTTTGAGAGACAACAACCAGTTGTTGCTCTCTTAATATTTTGTAATGTTTTTCTCCTACCAATTGATATATAATAACGAATGACTTGTGTTTGGAAGTCAGATAATCCTAAATATTAACTATAAAATGGTGCAATATTTCCAGCTTCTAATTTAAACAAAGCACAAGCAAATTGCATAATGTGCAAATTGTAAATCGTTCTTTGTTTCTCTTTTCTCTCTGTACTGTCTCATGTGTGCGTGTGTGTGTGTGTGTGTGTGTGCATGTGCATATGTGTGTGTGTATGTGTCTCTCTATCTCAGTATAAAACTATCAAGAACTGCCATGCTTCATCTGTGGTCTCAATGGCTGTTCTTAGTAGTGGAATTGAGATAGGCACTCCCTTGTGATCAGAAACATAGGTTTTCTATGAACCACAATGGAATCTTGACTCATTATCTACAAATTCAAGAGTTTTTGGTTAATGGGATTGTGAACTAGAGACTGACACTCTCTGAAATCTTTTTTGGTTGGACAGGCTTATACACCTAACGTGAATACATGAATATAGTTTGCTTTTTGTATTGACAAACTGAAGTTAAATATATCCTTTAATATGCATTGAACAAAAATGACTTGTATTTTATTATATGATGTAAATATTGTAATTGAATGTTGTACACTTTCACAGTCACTAAAATGTACAGTGGTATAGTCATAAAAATCAAATTTAAGCCTATTGGCATATTGAAATATGTAAACTTGGAGTTACTTTCTTGTTACCTTTTGATCCTTACCACAGGGTGGTGTGTATTGATCCTGCTAACAAAGTTTTTTTTTGATCAAAATGGTTTTGTGTTTGTAACCTTATACTCTTGTATATTAAGCTTTATTTGCTAAATTATACAAGCTCAGTAATGAATGCTGTTGCCTGATTGTTTTATTCTTGATATTTTGTGTCATCTGAATTGTATTTCTCTTATTTTTGCAACTTTTTATCAAATTCCTTTTTGAAACTACAAACAAAATATCCACATAACTGTAACTCATCTCCTTTGTATTAGGTGAGAGAGGTCCAGAGAAGGAAACCAGGCACTAAAGCAGTTATTTGTTGAGCTGAAATTTTGATAGTAATGTTAACATGGCAGTTTATTGAAACTCTGTGTTAGAGTTCAGTTGCTTTAATATTACAACTCCATCCAGGGACTATCCTTTGAGAGCATATTATTCTAAAACCTCACCTAACGTAAAACATTTTGCTATTTTTACCAGTTTTACAAATGAATGAAAAATGAGCAGTTAGTCAAACCTCAGAGGTTGATTCCCTGCATCTTTTAATGAAAAATGATCGTTTATATACACATACATGTTTAGACTGCGATACCTGCAATAGGCCAGATTTATAATCTGTTGCAACTGAACTATGGTGGAATAATTTCATGATCATTTCCTGTAGGAGAGCTATTCCTCATCACCAAATGCAATCAAGTTGTTGAAGGAATATTTTAACCTGCCTTGCAAAAAGGTACAGACATTTTTCGATTTTCAATATTTCGAGTTTTCTCATTTTCAGCTGAATTTTCAAGCGGGAAATGGGTAGCGGGAGTTGGGAAATTTTCCAGCTTGGTGCTCCTGCCTCAGGAAAAAGTGCCTCGAAAGGCATGATTTTCATTCCAGGGCGGGAGGTGAGCAAGAAAGCGGGGTGGGGGGAGGGTGAGTGCATGCTGGAGTCGGGCCGGCTGCCTTCAGACATAGATTAGTGGTAGCTATAGGGGCTGCCAAGTGCCAAGACAGACAGGTTAAAAGGCCTGCCTTGGTTCTCCAGGACTTCGTCCAGCTGTTTTGCTCAATATTAGGCCTAATATCAGGCAATGTTAGGTTGGTAGATGAGTTCATGGTGTTTTCGGGACAGTTTCTTAGAGCAGCACATTTTAGCATGAACCAGAGGCCAGGCTATACTGGATCTGGTAATGTGCAATGAGACAGAAATAATTAATGACCTCATAGTGAAGGCGCCACTAGGTAGCAGTGATCATAATCATAACATGACTGAATTTCGCATTTAGTTTGAGGGAGAGAAGAGTGGATCTAAGACTAGTGCTTTAAACTTAAATAAGGGTGATTATGTGGGCATGAAGACAGAGCTGGCTAAAGAGAACTGGGAAGTTAAGCTAAGGGGATAGGTCAGTAGAGATGTAGTGGCAGACATTTAAGGAGATATTTCATAATTGATACATTCCATTGAGAAAGAAAGACTCTAAGGGAAGGACACACCATCCGTGGCTAACTAAGAAAGTTAAAGATAGTATCAGATTGAAAGAAAAAGCAAATAATTCCACAAAGATGAGTGGCAAGTCAGATGATTGGACAGATTATAAAGAACAGCGACGGATGACTAAAAGTTTAATAAAGAGGGAGAAATTAAAGTATGAGAGAAAGCTAGCTAGAAATATAAAAACAGATAGTAAGAGTTTATACAGGTATTTATAAAGGAAAAGAGTAAGTAGAGTGAGTGTTGGTCCTCTTGGGAGTGAGAATGGGGAATTAATGGAAAATAAGGGAATAGCGGATGAACTAAACAGATATTTTGGATCTGTCTTCCCTGCAGCGGATTCAAATAACATCCCAGAAATAATTTTGAATCAGGAGGTGAAAGGGAGGGAGGGACTTAAAAAAAGTTATAATCACCAGGGAAAGGGTACTGAGAAAATTATTGAAACTAAAAGTTGACAAGTCCCCAGGCCCTGATGGACTTCATCCTAAGGCCTTAAAAGAAATGGCTGCTGGGAAAGTAGATGCATTGGTTTTAATTTTATTAGGTTCCCTAGATTCTGGAAAGGTTTCATCAGATTGGAAAATAGTGAATATGACTTCTCTATTCAAAAAAAGAAAGAGACAGAAAGCAGAAACTACAGGCCAGTTAGCTTAACATCTATCATAGGGAAAATGCTAGATTCTATTATTAAGGAGTATATAGTGGGACACTTAGAAAATCTCAATGCAATCAAGCAGAGTCAGCATGGTTTTGTGAAAGGGAAATCATGTTCGACTAATTTATTGGAGTTCTTTGAGGAAGTAACAAGTAACATGGTTAAAAGGGAACCTGTGGATATGCTGTACTTGGATTTCCAGAAGGTATCAACAGGATACCACATCAAAGGTTACTGCACAAAATAAGAGCTCATGGTGTAGGGGGTAACATATTAGCATGGGTGGAGGATTGGTTAGCTAACAGGAAGCAGAGGTTCTTAGTTAAATGGGATAAATGGGTCTTTTTCAGGTTGGCAAGATGTGAAGAGCGGAGTGCCACAGGGATCAGCGCTGAGGCCTCGACTATTTACAATTTATATCAATGACTTGGATAAAAGGACCGAATGTATGGTTGCTAAATTTGCTGATTACACAAAGATAGGTAGGCAAATGAGTTGTGAAGATGGCATAAGGTGTCTGCAAAGGGACATAGGTTAAGTGAGTGGGGAAAAATTTGCCAGGTGGAGTATAATGTAGAAAAATGTGAATTTGTCCACTTTGGCAGGAGGAATAGAAAAGCAGCATACTATATAAATAGAGAGAGACTGCAGAACTCTGAGTTACAGAGGAATCTGAGTGTCCTGGTACTTGAATCAGGAAAAGTTAGTATGCAGATACAAAAAGTGATTAGGAAGGCAAATAGAATGTTGTCGGTTATTTCAAGGGAACTGGAATATAAAAGTAGGGATGTTTTGCTGCAGTTGTACATGGCATTGTGAAACCACATTTAGAGTACTGTGTACAGTTTTAGCCTCCTTGTTTAAGAAAGAATATAAATGCATTAAAAGCAATTCAGAGAAGGTTCACTTGACTGATACCTGGGATGGGGGATTAACTTATGAGGAAACGTTGGACAGGCTGGGCCTGTGTCCATTGGAGTTTAAAAGATTGAGAGGTGATCTTATGGAAACATATAAGATCCTGAGAGGACTTGACAGGGTGGATGCTGAAAGGATGTTTTTCCTTGTGGGAGAGACTAAAACCAGGGGACAGAGTTTAAAAATAAGAGGTCTCCCACTTAAGATGGAGAAGTTTTTTTTCTCAGGGGGTCGTGAGTCTTTGGATCCCTCTTCCCCAGAGAACAGTGGAGGGAGGGTCAATGAATATTTTTAAGGTGGAGTTAAAAAGATTCTTGACTAACAAGGGAGTCAAAGGTTATCCGGGTAGGCAAAATGTGGAGTTGAGGCCACAATTAGATCAGCCGTGATCTCACCAAATGGCAGAGCAGGCTCGAGGGGCCAACTGGTCTACTCCTGCTCCTAATTCGTATGTTCCCGCTTCCAGACAATGGTTCACTACTGCACAAAACCTCCAGGGAGGTCAGGGAGATGCCCAGGGATGAGAGATACAATGGAGCTGGTTCATTACCCACATCCTTCTCTGGCACTGGGTAAAATTGGAGTTGCCGAGAATGGTGGTGGGAATCCCAGAATCAGGCCCCATCCTCCCCATCCTACAGGTCTGCAGAGTCTCCCCGACTCTGCGAAAATCCAGCTCTTTATATCCAGTTCTGAAATTAATACTCATTTGGTCTTCCGCTCTGTTGGATCCACTCAAATCCCTAGCATCATGCAGGAGAAAAACTCAGTAATTTCAGACCAGTTAACCTGACATCATTAGTAGGAAATTGTTTAAAGACAGATGTATGGAATAAAGTTAGTGAATATTTACAAAGATATGGGCTAACCAGGGACATTCACCAGGGATTTATAATGGGTAGGTCATTCTGAGCAAAGTTAAGCAAATTCTTATAGAAATAACCAAATATACAGAGAAAGAAGGTGGTAAAATCGACATGTTCGGACTTTCATTAAAGGTTTGATACAGTTCCAGTTTAGAGATTGGTTGAAATGATTCAAGGTTGTGGTATTATAGGTGGAGTGGTAACACGAGTAGAGGGGTGGCTGAAGGCTATAAAGCCATTGGTTAAGCTGCAGTTGAGTGCTGTGCACGGTTAAAATGATGCACTCCATTATAAGAAGGATAATAGAACACTGGAAAAGCTTACGGCAGATTCACTGAGACAATACCAGGGTTGAGAGAATCGAGTTATGATTGAGAAATTTGAAAAACTAGACTGTATTTAATGATTCAGAGAAGTCAATAGGGGATTGAATAGAGGTTTACAAAGGGTTTCAGAAGGTTAATAGTGAACCATTATTTCCAGCGTGTGCTTATGCTCACTTATTTATGGTTACTTATAGTTTTGTTATGTAGGATTTATGGATGTTTCAGGAATGGGATTCAAATGTAATTAGCTTCTTTGGTTTATGATGACCGAATTAATATAATTAATTGTTACTTCATAGGATTACAGCATTTTACAGGCATTTAGAAAGTCATACTGTCTATTTTGCCTATTTTTTGTGAAAGCTACAAATCATTTATTTAATAGCTTGCATTGTTTAGTGACTTGGTAACAAGGGAACATAAATTTAGGTTTTGCATTAGAATCTTAAATGGTGAGATTAGGAGAATCAGGTAAAGAGCTCTTAGAATATGAACTAATTAGCACGTATCAAAGATCAGAGCCGAGGTAAAATTCAGAGTGCTGTCCTAAGACTAGTCAAGCAACAGTCTAGTCTAATATTTACTCTCAGAATCATACTTTATAAGGTAATATCCCAGACTCATTCCTCACCATCCCTGTATATGTCCTGTCCCACTGACTGGACACACCCACTAGAGCTGATGGCGCAGTGGTATATAATAAAGAGGGAGTAGCCCTGCGAGTGTATAACATTGACTCTGGACCTTATGCAGTCACATGACATCAGGTCAAGCATAGGCAAGGAAATCTCCTGGTGATTATCACACACCGCCCTCCCTCAGCTGATGAATCTGTATTCCTTCATGTTGAACACCACTTGGAAGAAGGACAGAGAGCAACAAGGCCATAAAATGCACTCTGGCTGGAGGACTTCAATACGCATCACTAGCAGTAGCAGCACTACTGACTGAGCTGCCTGAGTCCTGAAGGACCTATCTGCCACCCTATGCCTATGACAGGCAGTGAGAGAACCAACATGAGAGAAAAATGAACTTCAGCTTGGCCTGACCAATTTACTTGTCATAGAAGCATCTGTCCATGGCAGTGTTGGTAAGAGTGTTTATGTAGACAAAGTCCCATCTTCACACAAAGGACACAGTGCATCGTATTATGTAGCATTACTACAATGCGAAATGGGATAGCTTCAGAACAGATCTAGCAGCTCAAAACTGGGCATCCATGAGGCACTGCAAGCCATCAACAGGATTAAACCTGTATTCCACCACAATCTGTAATTTCATGGCCTCGCGTTTCCCTCACTTTACCATTAAGATCAAGCCAGGGAATCAACCCTGGTTCAGTGAGATGCATAGAAAAATGTGCCAGGAGCATTACCAGGCATATCTAAAAATGAGGTGCCAACCTGGCGAAGCTACAAGACAAGAATACATGCATGCTAAACAGTGGAAGCAGCATGTTATCGACAGGACTAAGCATTGCCACTACCAATGGATCGGATCAACCCTCTGCAATTTTGCCACATCCAGTCATGAATGGTGGTAGACAACTAGCTGAAGGAGGAGGCACCATGAACATCCCCATCTTGAATGATGGGAGAGTCTAGCATGCCAGTGTGAAAGACATGGCTGAAGCATTTGCAACCACCTTTAACAGAAGTGCTGAGTGTTGATCCAACTCAACCTTCTCCTGAGGTCCCTAACATCAGTGAAGCCAGTCTTCAGACAATTGAATTTGCTCCAAGTTATATCAAGAAACAGCTGTGCACACTGGATACGGCAACGGCTATGGATCCAGACAACATCCTGGATGTACTACTGAAGACTTGTGCTCCAGAACTAGCTACACCTTTATCTGATCTACTCCAGTACAACACTGCTACAACACTGTTATCTACCTCACAAGGTGGAAAATTGGACAGATATGTCCTGTTCACAAAAAGCAAGAGAAATCCAATCTGACAAATTACTGTCACCTTACTGTCAGTCGTCAGCAAATTGATGGAAAGTGCTATCATTTTGAATCAAGCAGCATTTACCAGTATAATATGTTGGTTTACCAATGGTTTGATCACCAATGCTCAGTTTGGGTTCTGCTGGACATCACTACAACCTTAGTCCAAACATGGACAAAAGAGCTGAATTCTAGAAATGAGATGAGAGTGACTGCCCTTGACATCAAGGCAGCATTCAACAGAGTGGGTAATCAAAGACTCTAGTAAAATTGAAGTCAGTGAGAATCAGGGATAACTCCCCACTGACTGAAGTGATACCTTGCACAAAGGAAGATAGTTGTGGTTGTGGAAGGCCAATCATCTCAGCCCTCGGACATCACTGCAGGAATTCAGAAGCGGTAACCTTCCTTCCATCATAAGATCAGAAGTGAGGATGTTCGTTGATGATTGCACAGTGTTCAGTACCATTCATAATACTCCCCCAATAGTGAACCAGTTCATGCCCACATGCAAATAGATCTGGACAACATTAAGACTCAGGCCAGAATCATCTGCTCCCGTTGGCAGCAGGCATCACGGCGGGCCGGAGGAGAAATTCGGCAGAAAGGGCAGAAATCGGATTCACGCCGGCGTGAAATCACAACGGGATCATCCAATGGTGTCCGCCATGGTGGATCGTGAATCCCACTGGAGGCCAGCGTGAACCCAATTTGCATCCCCCAAATGTGATGCAAAGTAAAGCCCGACTGGAATCATCACCCCACACACTATTTATTGTTATGCCGGCGGGAAAACACACCAGTCCAGAACACATCTGGACAAGCGTGACATGCGAAGGCGGGACTTAATTTTAAGGCCTTCCTTCAGATCGTGGACATCCGAGGAGAAGATGACGCTGGAGCCCTACAGCTACCAGACCCTGGAGAAACAGTTGGGTGGATCCTCATGCACATGGCTTTGCTGCAAAGCAGCTTTCAGAAGGTGGGAGGTCTCCTCGCAGCAGCTTCAACTTCGCTGAGCCTTTTGGCCTTCACAGATTTCACCATGGGCTTGCACCATCTGCTATGGTCTCCCTTCATGCTTTGGGCCTATTTTGGAACTTCACGGACTCCCCCATGGGCTTGTACAGATGAATGGCGAAGGTGGGGGGTCGGGGTATGGGGTAGAGGAAGGTCTAGGTGTGAGTGAGAGAGAAAGGCCTACCGGGGGGGTGGGGGGGTGGGGGTGATCTTGGGAGTTAGGGGGGGCAAAGGTGTTGGGGGTGAGGTTGCGGGGGTAATGAAGATTTTGAGGGATGAGCTTGGAAGTGGGGGTTGAGAGTGTCGGGAGGGGTGAGGTTCGGGGGGGGTGAAGGTGTTGGGGGGTGAGGTTGGGAGGGGGTGATGAAGGGGTCAGGGGTGAGGTTGGGAGGGGGAACAAAGATGTCAAGGAGGAAGGAGTATAGGGGGAGGAGGGTATAACGGGAGAGAATACTGCAAGTGAGGAGGTAAGTGTAAGGGGGAAGGAAAGTGTAAGGGAGGGAGTTCAAAGGGGGGAAAGTGTTCAGGAGAGGAGGGAGTTCAGAGGGAGGAAGGTGACTGGAATGAGGAGGGAGTTCAGAGAGGGAAAGGTGTCCAGGCGGGAGGAGGGAGTTCTGAGGGGGGAAGGTATCCAGTGGGGGGAGTTCGGAGGGGGAGGAGGGAGTTCGGAGTGGGGAATATGTCTAGGTGGAGGAGGGAGTTCAGAGCGGGGAAGGTGTCCATAGGGAGGAGGGAGTTCGGAGGGGGGAAGGTGTCCACGGGGAGGCGGGAGTTCGGAGGGGGGAGGGTGTCCACGGGGAGGCGGGAGTAAGGGTGGGGTTGGAATGTCCAGGTGAATGTGCAAGGGATGGGTCTATAGAGTCAATGACTGCCTCCTGGGGAGCGAATTCAGGGTGGGCATGGTAGGAAAGACTGGTGAGTGTGAGAGGCGGCAGAGGGAGCCAGTAGAGTGGGAGAGTAAGAGTGCTTCGGTACTGGTAGAAGGGGCAACAAGGGTGGTTGGTGGGGAGATGGAGGCAAACACAGAACCGGGGGGTGGGAAGGAGGAGATTTGGAAGGTCAATGTGGATGGGGTGGGATTTTCAGGAAGGTAGGAAACATACACATTCACCTGGACATCCTGGAATGACAAGGGTTTGGGCTGTAGGGTAATTATGATCAGACTTTCTTAACTTTTCTAGGCCTACCACTTCTTCAAGGTGCTGCCCTGACATCCACAGCAGGGGTGGAGACAGCCTATGCAATGTTTGGCCCTCTTGCCTCTGATGACTTCAGTGTGGGTCCTCTGGAGATCCAAGGCCTTGAGGGCCCCAGCTTGCTTTGGCTGTCCTCCTGTGGGCCAGCTGTTCCCTGTGCAGTGACAGAGGATGGGGTTGAGGTGGGGTCACAGGCAAAGGGGACTCGGAGGGAGAGGACGGCCTCTGAGATTCCTTAGTGGATGACCCAGGGGTGTCCAGCTGCCACTCCTCCTCCCTTCGGATACCCAAGAAGCACCTGCAGGGACGTTGAGGTGCCCCATTTCCCTCTTGTGTTGCCACTGCAGGAACTCACCCATAGCTACCACGATGGAGTGCATGTCTGCATGCATCTCCGCATCCTGCTGGACCAGGATCTCCATGGCGTCTGCCATCCTTCCCATGGAGACCTACATGCGCACACATGTGAGCACCACTTCATCAGAAAGCAGGCAGATGCACTCCTCCGACTCGTGTGCCACTCTGTTGAGGGCTTCCAACAGCTCTGCATGATGTTCCCCCGCCTTCTGCTGACTCTAGGATGAGTTAGAAGGCCGACCCAAAGGCTTGTCATCTGATTTACAGATGCCTCTTATCCAGCAGTCCTCCGGTTGCCAGGGAGCTCGGCTGAACCTGCCTCCTCCTGCTATGGACAGGTGTCCGCATGGTGATCACCAGATTATGAACCCAAGCCTGCTCTAGATCTAGGTCCCACAATGGTGTGTGTCTCTGCACTGGTAGAGGGTGTGGGTAAGTGCTGTGATGGGTCTTCCAGGCTGTTTATTTCCAGCTCTTCAATTGAGGAGGTGTCCTCTTGGCCAGAGGTGAGGATGTGGATGGAGCTGAAGGACTGGCTAGCTGAGGGCATCAGTTGCTTGGCAGAGCTCCCTATGAACCAAAGTAGAGATAATTAGTGCATGACAGCAGAGTCAAAAGCAGGAGAGAGAGCACCCACAGATGCGCTGAGAGAGGGACTCCTCCACAACAGAGAACATGGCATGCATACCCTCTTGGATCTCTGCCAGATCCTCCTGCACACCCTGCTGGACATCCAGCATCTCCTGCCTAATGGACGATTCCAGAGGCCCATCATCAGCATTCGACTGAGCATCGTCCTGGTCTCCAGCAGTCCTCCGACTGTCAGCGCCCTGGACACACTCCACATCCGCCTGCACCTCAAAGCGAGTGTGAAGTGCCCTCACCAATGTGCACTGAGATACTAGCTGGTGAACTAATGGCCACCCAGGTGCTGGTACCTGCACTGCTGCCTGGTTCAGAGAGTGGGTGTGACACAGATGCTTCTGGAGCATGGTGGTCCTCCAGTGTCAGGGATAGCTCCTAGAAGTCCTGACATTGGCTGCTTGGTGGCAGATCTAAGGGAGAAGAAGGACATGTCATTAGTTAAAATCATCACACTGTCACTGTGCATGCCAGGCACCCTGGTGACACAATGGAGATCTGCATCATGATGCCATCATCTTTCAATGATCAATGAGGAATCCAGTCTGGAGGCTCCCATCAATGATGAGACTGCACAACTTGTTTGCACCATCTGAAACTCTCACCTTAGTGCACAGCACTTTTACCTTCGTCTGACACCCTGCCTCTCTGTGGTCGGTTGACCGAGGTGCGTGGCACCTCTTGAGCTCCAAGGCCTCCTGCTCGTACCTGGAGAGGATGTAGAGGTGCGGGGGCCCTCCACCAGTTCACGACCTCTCAATATTGTTATGGGATGTCTTCTCCTGAAAGGACAGGAGCATTCATTAATCCACTCTGTACCTGCAATGCCATTGCAACCTGACCAACCCCACCTGAGGAACACCTTGCAGGGCACATCCAGGTCGTGGCCCTCGAGCCGCAAGGCACTCAGTCAAAGCAGCCAGGGCTCACCCCCTTGGCCAGCTCCGGCATCATTGCCAGTTGGCACTCAGACTCTAACACCCCTGATGGCCAGCCCAAAACACTTCAACACACTGACCCATGCCAACACGGTACTCACCTTTCCTATGCACAGCAGGTCATGAAACCTCTTCTGGCACTGCACCCAGATGTACGGCACCACGTTGTGGCTGCTCACCCGGGCTGCCGCTTCCTCCAATGCCCTCTTTGTGAGGTGTGGTGGACTCCTCCCATCTCTGGGGACAAGGGTGTCCCTTCTGGCAGCCACCTCCTCCAGGAGGGTGGTGAGGCACTCATCTTAAAAACGGGGGCCGAGTGCCAAGCCGACCTCGCCTCCTGCCTGGCTTCTACATCTTCCTTTGCAGCCATGTCGTTGCAGCAACTCAGATGCGGGCAGCCTCCCTGGGCTGCCTGCCCGTTTTTGAACCGGCCGTCAGGCTGCCATTGGACCCAGTGGCCGACAGGCCCCCGCCCCTTCTCGAACATTCTGCAGCTGGCGTTCATGCTGGGCGGGCCTTAATTGGCCTGCCAGCGTGAAATCACAGCTGCGACCCGATCACAGGCAGCGGTCGGCTTCCTGACAGCTCTTGCTTGCCCCCGTTGAGCCTGCCCAACCAGGGCAAAATTTTGCCCATTAAGTATTCTAGCACTGCCTGAGCCTCTAAGCATATTTCACCCTCTTTGTCCCTTATGGGACTCAGCCCATCTTTTACTATCCGCTTATTATTTTCATGTTGGTGGAACATTTTTGGGTTCTTTTTTATGTTGACTGTTATTTTATTCCCATACTCTCTCTTTGCCAGTCCTATTTTCCTCTCCCTCTCAACCTATTGTACTTGACCTGGTACTCAATTGAAGAATTCATTGACATGCCTCATAAAGTATCCTTTCTTGTTTCATCAGAATCTCTATCTCCCTCATCGTGTGAGGTGCCCTGTTTTTGGCTTCCTTACCTTTCGCCCTTGTTGGAATGTACCTCGCCTCAGTTTTTCCTCTCAGTTACTGGTTCCAATTTACCCTGGCTAGATCCTTTCTCACTGCATTCAAATTAGCCCTCTTCCAATTTAGAAGTTAAGGTAATGAATTGTTATTGTATTAGATTGTTCCTTGCTCTTTTCCATTACTAATCTAAAACTTATGATATGATGATCACTCCTATCCTGACATTTGGTCCAGATGGCCCACCTCATTTCCTGACACCAGATCCAACAATGCCTCCTTTTTTAGTTGGGCCGAGAACGTACTGAACAATGAAGTTCTCCTGAACATATTTCAGAAATTCCTCTCCCTCCTTACCCTTTACTCAACATTATCCCAATCCATATTTGGGTAATTAAAGTCCCCCGGTGTCACTGCCCTATAGTTCTTTCACCTCTCTGTGATTTCCCTGCAGATTTGTTCTCTATCTCTCTCTCACTATTTGGAAGCCTATAGGACATCTCAAATAGTGTGATCTTACCTTTTTTACTTTTCAACTCTTAATCAAATGGACTCTGTCCTTGTCCCCTCAAGGATATTTCCCTCTATCCAACATGGCAATGTCTTCCTTAATCACGACTGTCACCCCACCTCCCTTTTTCCCTTCTCTATCTTGTCTGGACACTTTATTTCATTGTATATTAAGTGCCTAGTCCTCGCCATTTTTAACCCATGTTTCAGTTATTCCCACTATATCAAATTCCCACAATGCTACTTGAGCTTGTATCTTACCAACCTTTTTCACCACACTTTGTGCCTTTACATACATGCATTGTAACCCTGTCTTTACATTCTTCATAGTCCTTTTCAGTTTGCTCCTATCCACTATGGTACTACTTCTCTAATACTGCCCAACACCCTCACTTGATGCACCTTATTCCTGTTTTCTACTTCTATGTGTTGGTGCCCACCCCTTGCCATTCAGTTTAAACCCTCCACAACCACACTTTTGAACCTCCCAATGAGGACACTGGTTCCAGACCTCTT
Source organism: Cetorhinus maximus (assembly GCF_964194155.1). Lineage (NCBI taxonomy): Eukaryota > Metazoa > Chordata > Chondrichthyes > Lamniformes > Cetorhinidae > Cetorhinus > Cetorhinus maximus. Next base: position 88,332,747 of record NC_135885.1, read on the forward strand.
GAGGTGCAACCCGTCCCTTTTGAATAGGTGCTTTTTGTCCCAGAAATGGTCCCGGTGCCCAAAGAATCTGAAGGTCACCCTCATGCACCATGCTTCAAGCCATGCATTTCTATTTCTACTTTGGCCAGAACATGGCAATGGAAATAATCCAGAGATTACTAACCTCAAGTTCCTACTTTTTAACTAGCTCCTGAAAATCTGAACTTAGGACCTCAAGCCTGCCCTCTCTGTGTCATTGGTACCAATGCGTACTGTAGCTTCTGGCTCAGTCCTTTCCCACTGCACAGTATTCTGTAACCACTCCATGGTGTCCTTTACCCTGGCACCAGTGAGGCAACATACCATGCGGGACTCACGATGACTGTTACAGAATTGCCTGTCTGCCCCCCTAACTAAGGAATCTTCTGTAACAACTGCATTTCCACACTTTGTTGTTCCCTCCTATACAGTCCATTGCCCATTGGTGCCATAGTCTGGGCTGCACTCCTTCAGGGTATTGTCACTCCTAGCAGTCTCTAATATTGAGTACCTGTTTGAGAATAGCACCACACCCTGAAGATTCTTGTACTACCTCCCTCTTCCTACTCCTCCTAATGGCCACCCACCTCCAATCCTGACCTGTCACTACCTCTGGGGTGACCAACTCCCGAAACTTCTGATCCAGGAAACTCATCTTCTCTGCTCCACATTGACCCCAGCTGCCCATCAAGCTCAGAAATCAAAGGATAAACTGCAGTAGCTGGAGACATTTTCTACATATGTGATTCCCCCAAAACACATAAAGTCTCCTGAAGTTCCCACATGGCAGAGGAATGGCAAACAACAGGTCTCAGATACACATCCATGATATAAAAAAAACTGTTCCAAGTAACTTACCTGTTTAAACTATTAATTTTAATGAATGCCTCAGGATCTTCTGTGTTTATCCACGTATTAATTTACTTACTGATATACTAACACTGATTGAATCTTTTAAATTTCCAATATCTAATTTGAACAAATACCCTAGTTTAGAGTGAGGAAAGAGGAAAATACTCACCAACCAATCAATTATCTTCTCCCCTGTGACATCACACTAGATTTTCCTCAGAACACAATCGGTGAAATGTGAAACCACTGGCAAGTCTCGCTCTGCCCCCTCTCAATCTCGCTCTTTTATCATCTCGCCACTCTCGCTCTGCCCCCTCTCAGACTCGCTCTGCCCCCTCTCAATCTCGCTCTTTTATCATCTCGCCACTCTCGCTCTGCCCCCTCTCAGACTCGCTCTGCCCCCTCTCAATCTCGCTCTTTTATCATCTCGCCACTCTCGCTCTGCCCCCTCTCAGACTGGCTGTTTATCCTCTCACCACTCTCGCTTTGCCCCCTCTCAGTCTCGCTCTTTTATCCTCTCGTCACTCTCGCTCTGCCCCTCTCAGGCTCTCTCTTTTATCCTCTCACCACTCTCGCTCTGCCCCCTCTCAGACTCGCTCTTTTATCCTCTCGCCACCCTCGCTCTGCCCCCTCTCAGGTTCGCTCTTTTATCCTCTCGCCACCCTCGCTCTGCCCCCTCTCAGACTCGCTCTTTTATCCTCTCGCCACCCTCGCTCTGCCCCCTCTCAGGTTCGCTCTTTTATCCTCTCGCCACCCTCACTCTGCCCCCTCTCAGGCTCGCTCTTTTATCCTCTCACCACCCTCGCTCTGCCCCTCTCAGACTCGCTCTTTTATCCTCTCGCCACTCTCGCTCTGCCCCCTCTCAGACTCGCTCTTTTATCCTCTCGCCACTCTCACACTGCTCACTCTCAGTCTCGCTCTTTTATCTTCTCACCACCCTCACACTGCTCACTCTCAGTCTCGCTCTTTTATCTTCTCACCACCCTCACACTGCTCACTCTCAGACTCGCTCTTTTATCCTCTCACCACTCTTGCACTCTCACTCTCAGACTCGCTCTTTTATCCTCTCGCCACTCTTGCACTCTCACTCTCAGGCTCGGTCTTTTATCCTCTCACCAGTCTCACAGTCCTCCTGCCCTGGCTCGCTGTTTTACCCTCTTGCCATCTCACGCCCCTCCCTATCAGACTCGCTCTTTAAACTTGCGCCACTCTCGCACTGCTCACTCTCATGCTTGCTCTTTTATCCTCTCACCACCCTCACACTGCTCCCTCTCAGACTCGCTCTTTTATCCTCTCGCCACCCTCACTCTGCCCCCTCTCAGGCTCGCTCTTTTATCCTCTCACCACCCTCGCTCTGCCCCCTCTCAGGTTCACTCTGCCCCCTCTCAGACTCGCTCTTTTACCCTCTCGCCACTCTCGCTCTGCCCCCTCTCAGACTCGCTCTTTTATTCTCTCACCACCCTCACACTGCTCCCTCTCAGACTCGCTCTTTTATTCTCTCACCACTCTCACACTGCTCCCTCTCAGACTCGCACTTTTATTCTCTCACCACCCTCACACTGCTCCCTCTCAGACTCGCACTTTTATTCTCTCACCACCCTCACACTGCTCCCTCTCAGACTCGCTCTTTTATTCTCTCACCACCCTCACACTGCTCCCTCTCAGACTCGCACTTTTATTCTCTCACCACCCTCACACTGCTCCCTCTCAGACTCGCTCTTTTATTCTCTCACCACCCTCACACTGCTCCCTCTCAGACTCGCTCTTTTATTCTCTCACCACTCTCACACTGCTCCCTCTCAGACTCGCACTTTTATTCTCTCACCACCCTCACTCTGCTCCCTCTCAGACTCGCACTTTTATTCTCTCACCACCCTCACACTGCTCCCTCTCAGACTCGCACTTTTATTCTCTCACCACCCTCACACTGCTCCCTCTCAGACTCGCTCTTTTATTCTCTCACCACCCTCACACTGCTCCCTCTCAGACTCGCTCTTTTATTCTCTCACCACTCTCACACTGCTCCCTCTCAGACTCGCACTTTTATTCTCTCACCACCCTCACTCTGCTCCCTCTCAGACTCGCTCTTTTATTCTCTCACCACCCTCACTCTGCTCCCTCTCAGACTCGCTCTTTTAACCTCTCACCACCCTCACACTGCCCCCTCTCAGGTTCGCTCTTTTAACCTCACGCCACTCTCGCACTCTCACTCTCGGGCTCGCTCTTTTATCCTCTCGACACTCTCAATCTCAGGTTCGCTCTTTAAACCTCTCGCCACTCTCGCTCTGCCCCCTCTCAGGCTCGCTCTGCTCAATCTCAGGCTCGCTCTTTTATCCTCTCACTACTCTCGCTCGGCCCCCTATCAGGCTCGCTCTGCCCCCTCTCAGTCTCGCTGTTTATACTCTCGTCACTCTCGCTTTGCCCCCTCTCAGGTTCGCTCTTTTATCCTCTCACCACTCTCGCTCTGCCCCTCCTCAGACTCGCTCTTTTATCCTCTCGTCACTCTCGCTCTGCCCCCCCTCAGACTCGCTCTTTTATCCTCTCGCCACTCTCACACTGCCCCCCCCTCAGACTCGCTCTTTTATCCTCTCGTCACTCTCGCTCTGCCCCCCCTCAGACTCGCTCTTTTACCCTCTCACCACTCTCACACTGCTCCCTCTCAGACTCGCTCTTTTATCCTCTCGCCACTCTCGCTCTGCCCCCTCTCAGACTCGCTCTTTTATCCTCTCACACTGTTCCCTGTCAGGCCCGCTCTTTAATCTTCTCGCCACTATTGCACTGCTGCCCTCAGGCTCGCTCTTTTACCCTCTTGTCTCTCTCATACTGCTCCCTCTCAGGGTCGTAGTTTTACCTCTGGCCACTCCCACACTTCTCTCTCTCAGGATCGCTCTTTTACCCTCTCACCACTCTCGCTCTGCCCCCTCTCAGACTCGCTCTTTTATCCTCTTACCACTCTCGTACCACTCCCTCTCAGACTCGCACTTTTATCCTCTCGCCACTGTCACACTGCTCCCTCTCAGTCTCGCACTTTTATCCTCTCGCCACTCTCGCTCTGCCCCCTCTCAGACTCGCTCTTTTATCCTCTCACCACTCTCGCTCTGCCCCCTCTCAGACTCGCTCTTTTATCCTCTCACCACTCTCGCTCTGCCCCCTCTCAGACTCGCTCTTTTATCCTCTCGCCACTCTCACACTGCTCCCTCTCAGACTCGCTCTTTTATCCTCTCGCCACTCTCACACTGCTCCCTCTCAGTCTCGCTCTTTTACCCTCTCACCAATCTCACACTGCTCCCTCTCAGACTCGCTTTTTTATCCTCTTGCCACTCTCACACTGCTCACTCTCAGTCTCGCTCTTTTATCTTCTCACCACCCTCACAGTGCTCACTCTCAGGCTCGCTCTTTTATCCTCTCGCCACTCTTGCACTCTCACTCTCAGGCTCGGTCTTTTATCCTCTCACCAGTCTCACAGTCCTCCTGCCCTGGCTCGCTGTTTTACCCTCTCGCCATCTCACGCTCCTCCCTATCAGACTCGCTCTTTAAACTTGCGCCACTCTCGCACTGCTCACTCTCATGCTCGCTCTTTTATCCTCTCGCCACCCTCACACTGCTCCCTCTCAGGTTCGCTCTTTTATCCTCTCACCACTCTCACTCTGCCCCCTCTCAGACTCGCTCTTTTATCCTCTCACCACACTTGCTCTGCCCCCTCTCAGACTCGCTCTTTTATCCTCTCACCACTCTCGTACCACTCCCCCTCAGACTCGCTCTTTTATCCTCTCACCACTCTCACTCTGCCCCCTCTCAGACTCGCTCTTTTATCCTCTCGCCATTCTCACACTGCTCCCTCTCAGTCTCGCTCTTTTACCCTCTCACCACCCTCACACTGCTCACTCTCGGGCTCGCTCTTTTATCCTCTCACCACTCTCGCACTGCTCACTCTCAGTCTCGCTCTTTTATCTTCTCACCACCCTCACACTGCTCACTCTCGGGCTCGCTCTTTTATCCTCTCGCCACTCTCACACTGCTCACTCTCAGGCTCGCTCTTTTATCCTCACGCCACTCTTGCACTCTCACTCTCAGTCTCGCTCTTTTATCTTCTCACCACTCTCACACTGCTCACTCTCGGGCTCGCTCTTTTATCCTCTCACCACCCTCACACTGCTCACTCTCAGACTCGCTCTTTTATCCTCTCGCCACTCTTGCACTCTCACTCTCAGACTCGCTCTTTTATCCTCTCGCCACTCTTGCACTCTCACTCTCAGGCTCGGTCTTTTATCCTCTCACCAGTCTCACAGTCCTCCTGCCCTGGCTCGCTGTTTTACCCTCTCGCCATCTCACGCTCCTCCCTATCAGACTCGCTCTTTAAACTTGCGCCACTCTCGCACTGCTCACTCTCATGCTCGCTCTTTTATCCTCTCACCACCCTCACACTGCTCCCTCTCAGGTTCGCTCTTTTATCCTCTCACCACTCTCGCTCTGCCCCCTCTCAGACTCGCTCTTTTATCCTCTCGCCACTCTCGCTCTGCCCCCTCTCAGACTCGCTCTTTTATCCTCTCGCCACTCTCACTCTGCCCCCTCTCAGACTCGCTCTTTTATCCTCTCACCACTCTCGTACCACTCCCTCTCAGACTCGCTCTTTTATCCTCTCACCACTCTCACACTGCTCCCTCTCAGACTCGCTCTTTTATCCTCTCACCACCCTCACACTGCTCCCTCTCAGACTCGTTCTTTTATTCTCTCACCACCCTCACTCTGCTCCCTCTCAGACTCGCTCTTTTATCTTCTCACCACCCTCACACTGCTCCCTCTCAGATTCGCTCTTTTAACCTCTCACCACCCTCACACTGCTCCCCCTCTCAGGTTCGCTCTTTTAACCTCACGCCACTCTCGCACTCTCACTCTCGGGCTCGCTATTTTATCCTCTCGACGCTCTCAATCTCAGGTTCGCTCTTTTATCCTCTCGCCACTCTCGCTCTGCCCCCTCTCAGACTCGCTCTTTTATCCTCTCACCACTCTCGTACCACTCCCTCTCAGACTCGCTCTTTTATCCTCTCACCACCCTCACACTGCTCCCTCTCAGACTCGCTCTTTTATCTTCTCACCACCCTCACACTGCTCCCTCTCAGACTTGCTCTTTTATTCTCTCACCACCCTCACACTGCTCCCTTTCAGACTTGCTCTTTTATTCTCTCACCACCCTCACACTGCTCCCTCTCAGACTCGCTCTTTTATCCTCTCACCACCCTCACACTGCTCCCTCTCAGGTTCGCTCTTTTAACCTCTCACCACCCTCACACTGCTCCCCCTCTCAGGTTCGCTCTTTTAACCTCACGCCACTCTCGCACTCTCACTCTCGGGCTCGCTCTTTTATCCTCTCGACTCTCACAGTCTCAATCTCAGACTCGCTCTTTTGTCCTTTCGCCACTCTCACACTGCTCCCTCTCAAGCTCGTTGATTTATCCTCTTGCCAACCTCACATGGCTTCTTCTCAGGCTCGCTCTTTTTCCCCCTGACCACTCTTGCTCCCTTAACTCTCAGACTCGCTCTTTTACCCTCTAGACCCTCTCACTCACACTGCACCATCTCAGTCTTATTCTTTTACCCTCTCGCCACTGTCGCACTGCTCCCTCTCAGGCTCGCTCATTTATCCTCTCACACTGCTCCCTTTCAGCCTGGCTGTTTAACCAACTCACACTCTCACACTGCCCTGCCTAAGGCTCACTCTTTTATCCCCTCGCCACTGTCGCATTGCTCCCTCTCAGGCTCGCTCATTTATCCTCTCACACTGCTCCCTTTCAGCCTGGCTGTTTAACCAACTCACACTCTCACACTGCCCCGCCTAAGGCTCACTCTTTTATCCTCTCGCCACTCTCGCATTATTCACTCTCAGGCTCGCTCTTTTTCCTCTCGCCACCCTGACACTGCTCCATCTGAGTCTCGCTCCTTAGCCTCTCGCCACTCTCGCACTGCTCTCTCTCTCAGGCTCGCTCTTTTATCATCAAACCACTCTCACACTGCTCCATCTTAGTCTCGCTCTGCTACCCTCTCGCCACTCTTCCCGCTTAGGCTCACTGTTTTACCCTCTCGCCATCTCGCACCCCTCCCTCTCAGATGCACTCTTTAAAATTCTTGCCACCCTCACAATGCTCCCTCACAGGCTCGCTCTTTTATCCTCTCACCATTCTCGCACCGCACACTCTCAGGCTCACCCTTTTATCCTCTCGCCACTCTTGCACTGCTCCTTCTCAGACTAGCTCTTTAAACGTCTCTTCACCCTCACACTGCTCCCTCAAAGGCTCGCTCTTTTATCCTGTCATCACTCTCACACTCCTTCTGTTCAGGCTCGCTGTTTCACCCTCTCGCCATCTCGCTCTCCTCCCACTTAGGCTGGTTCTTTAACCTTCTCGCCAATCTCCCTCTCAGGCTCACCCTTTTATGCTCTTGCCACTCTCACACTGCTCCCTCTCTGACTAGCTCTTTAAACTTCTCTTCACCCTCACACTGTTCACCCTCAGGCTCACTCTTTTACTCTCTCGCCACTCTCACTCTGCTCAATCTCAGGATCATTCATTTACCCACTCTCCACTCTCACACTGCTCCCATCAGGTTCGCTCTTTTATTCTCTCCACTCTCACACTGCTCCCATCAGGTTCGCTCTTTTATTCTCTCCATTGTCACACTGCTCCCACTCAGTCTCACTCGTTTTACCCTCTCGCTTCTCTCGCACGCTCAATCTCAGTCTCACTCTTTTACCCTCCCACTATTTTCACACTGCTCCCTCTCAGCCTGGCTGTTTAACCATCTCGCACTCTCACACTGCCCTGTCTCAGGCTCGCTCTTTTATCCTCTCGCCACTCTCACACTGCTCACTCTCAAGGTCCCGCTTTTACCCTCCCACCATTCTCTCACTGCTCCCTCTCAAGATTCCTCATTTATCCTCTTGCTCACTTATTCTCACTCTCACACTGCTCACTCTCAGGTTCGCTCTTTTACCCTCTCGCCACCGTCGCACTGCTCTCTCTCTCAGGCTCGCTCTTTTATCCTCATGCCACTCTCAGACTGGCCTCTCTCAGGCTCGCTCTTTTATCCTCATGCCACTCTCAGACAGCTCCCTCACAGGCTGGATGTTTTCCCCTCTCACCACTTTCTCACTGCTCCCTCTCAAGATTCCTCATTTATCCTCTCGCTCAGTTATGCTCATTCTCGCACTGCTGACTCTCAGGCTCGCTCTTTTATCCTCTCGCCACTCTCACACTCCTCCCACTTAGGCTCGCTCTTTTACCCTCTTGTCACTCTCGCACCACTCCCTCTCAGACTCTCTCTTTTATCCTCTCACCACTCTCAATCTCAGGTTCGCTCTTTTATCCTCTCACCACTCTCGCACTGCTCATTCTCAGGCTCGCTCTTTTATCCTCTCACCACTCTCGCACTGCTCATTCTCAGGCTCGCTCTTTTACTCTCTCATCGCACTTGCACTGCTCTCTCTCAGGCTCGCTCTTTTATCCTCTCGCCACTCTCACGCTCCTCCCTCTCATGTTTGCTCTTTAACCTTCTTACCTCTCTCGCACTGCTCCCTCTCAGCGTCGCTGTTTTACCCTCTCGCTACTCCCTCACTCCTCCCTCTCAGGATCACTGGTTTACCCTCTCGCTATTCCCTCACTCCTCCCTCTCAGGATCACTGTTTTATCCTCTCGCCACTCTGACACTGCTCCCCCTCAGACTCGCTCTTTTATCCTCCCACCATCTCACGCTGCTCCCCCTCAGACTCACTCTTTTACCCCCTCGCCACTCTCGCACTGCTCCCTCTCAGGCTGACTCTTTTATCCTCTCGCCACACTTGCACTGCTCAATCTCAGGCTCGTTGTTTTATCCTCTCGCCACTCTGACACTGCCCCTCTCAGGCTCGCTCATTTATCCTCTCACACTGCTCCCTCTCGGTCTGGCTGTTTAACCATCTTGCACTCTCACACTGTCCTGTCTCAGGCTCGCTCTTTTATCCCCTTGCCACACTTACACTGCTCAACCTCAGGCTCATTGTTTTATCCTCTTGCCACTCTCGCACTGCTCACCCTCGGACTCGCTCTTTTATCCTCTCGCCTCTCTCACACTGCTCCCTTTCAAGATCTCGCTTTTACCCTCCCACCACTCTCTCACTGCTCCCTCTCAAGATTCCTCATTTATCCCCTTGCTCACTTATTCTCACTCTCACACTGTTCACTCTCAGGTTCGCTTTTTACCCTCTCACCACTCTCGCACTGATCCCTCTCAGCCTCGCTCTTTTACCCTCTCGCCACCGTCGCACTTCTCTCTCTCTCAGGCTCGCTCTTTTATCTTCAATCCATCTCACTATGCTCCCGCTCAGGCTCGCTCTTTTATCCTCATGCCACTCTCAAACTGCTCCCTCACAGGCTAGATGTTTTCCCCTCTTGCCACTTTCTCACTGCTCCCTCTCAAGATTCCTCATTTATCCTCTCGCTCAGTTATGCTCATTCTCGCACTGCTCGCTCTCAGACTCGCTCTTTTATGCTCTCGCCCTTCTCTCACTGCTCCCTCTCAGGCTCGCTCTTTTACTCTCCCACCACTCTTGCACTGTTCCCTCTCAGACTTGCTCCTTTACCTTCCTGCCACTCTCTCACTGCTCCCTCTCAGGCTCACTCTTTGATCCTCTCTCCACTCTTGCACTTCTCCCTCTTAGGCTCGCTCTTTTATCCTCTCGCCACTCTTGCAGTTCTCCCTCTCAGCTTGTTCTTTTATCCTCTCATTACTCTTGCCCTGCTCCCTCTTAGGCTCACACTTTTATCCTCCTGTTGTTTCCTGTTTTGATTGATAAGTAGCTTTCATGCCACACAAGTGCTAAGCAATGACCATCTCCAACAAATTAGAGTCCCAACCCCCACCCCCCACCACCCCTTAACATTCAATAGGATGGACATCATCAAATACCCAAGCATCAACGTCCTGTGGGTCCTCATTGACCAGCAACTTCACTGAATCAGTCACAAATACTGTGATCAAAATTGCAGGTCGGAAGCTAACTTTTCTGTGGTGAGTACTTACTTTTTGACCCCTCAAAGCCTTACCACCATCTAAAAGGCACAAGTCAGGAGAGTGGTGAAGTACTCTCCACTTGCTTGGATGACTGCAGCTCAACAGCAATCAAGAACCAGGACAAAGCAACCTGCTTGATCGGCACACTGCTGACCACCTTAAAGATGTATTCCTTCCACCTCCAGCACACTGTTGCCACAGTACGTAGCTTCTACAAGATGCGCTGCAGCAACACTCCAAGGCTTCTTTGACAGCACGTCCCAAAACCACAAACTACTACCTAGAAGGGCAAAGGTAGCAGGTGCATGGAAATGCCACAATTTCCAAGTTTTCCTCCAAATTACACACCATCCTTCATTGTCATTGGGATTGTGATGCACAAATAACCTGTACTGGTTGAAAGCAATGCAGACAACATGCACATTTCCTGCTGCCTACTCATTTCCACAATTGTAACATGCAGCCCAGCACTAAACATGCTGCTGAATGGATGCAAGTTGAACAGGGTGTCTAAGTTCATGCGAGGCTAGCACCAATTAAAGCTAGCCCGCATTACCAAAAGAGGAGTTGCATTTTGGCTGCAGCAGCATATTCAACTTGCTAGGAAACACAAGGAACAGGAAGAAAGTTGAGTAATGGTGCAGCAGTCTAGAGAGAGGGCTCTTAGTATCTGGGATACAGTGCTGCAGACTTTATACAGGAGGTTGAAAGGAGAAGAGAGGTGATCTATTTACAGGGATCCAGGAGGTCCTACAGACAGAAGCTGCAAAGGCAATGAGAGCAGGTAGCTATGGATATCAATGCCAGAAGTCTGGCCTCGATAACTTGGATATGGTGCAAAGAAGTTCAGTGATCTCACATGAGCGTTCAAGGTCAGTGAATCTATTTTCATATGTTATATCCTACAACCGCACCACCAACCTCACACACTGCTGAATACACCATACACCGATCATTTACCCATCGACCATCTTATTCAGGACTGATGCCAAGCATTCATATGCTCCATCACATCCTTATACACTTTTTTTTTTGCAAGATCTTACATCTTTCACATACTCACAGCTATTCAATTATAACAGGCGTATCACTTAAACACAATGCAACACATCAGACACACTTTTCTCTTACAGTACAAAATAGCCCATAAAAGGAAGCAGCAGCAAAGAACCTGCATAGAACAGACACAGCTGGATGTCCTCACACCCATGGTGGACACAGTGCTCGATAATCTTGATACAGCCGTCACTGAGGCCATTCAGGATGACAGTACATGCCTGCTACATACCTTCTAAAATCCCACTTTACCCTCATCCTGTAACCTGATATGATGTACAAGCTGCAAATGGTGTAACCATGTCTTTCTTGCTTTTCTCCCACACGCTTGCCCTGACCCCAATCTTCCACTTGTGCATTTATGCTTTCAAATACCTGACTGAACCAGCCAGTGGTGCTGCAGAGGAAGAGCAGACCATTGAGGAACAGACACCATCACTTGATGTGACAATCGCAGCCACCAGCAGTGGCACTGCTCATACCTTAGAGGGTAGTATAGAGACAGAATCTGCATGTGGTAAGTCACTGGAATGGGCTGCAGCCAGATCATGGAGAAAGCATAGTGCATGTATCAGCTTCCTGGAGGGCAAGGACAAGTTTTGCTGTCAGCTGTGGTTCAGCTAGTAGTACTCTCACCTCTGAATCACAACGTTCCAGGTTCAAGTCCCACCCCAGAGCTTGAGCACAAACTTCAAGATGACACTCCAATGCAGTACACTGAGAGAGCATAGCACTGTCAGATGTTCTGTTTTCGGATCAGATGTTAAACCGAAGCCTCATCTGCCTGCTCAGGTGGATGTGAAAGAACCCTTAGCAGGGAGTTATCCCTGGTGTCTTAGCCAATATTTATCCCTCAATCATCATCAACAAATAGATTAACTGGTCATCAACACATTACTGTTTGCAGGAGTTTAGTGAGAGCAAATTAGCTGCCATGTTTCCTACATTAGTGACTACATTTCAAGTATTTCATTTGCTGTAAGCATTTTGAGACATCTGGTGGCCATGAAAAGCAGTATATAAATCCAAGTTTTTCTTTTTTGTAAAGGACTCTGATGAGAACTTTGATAGCATGGTGTATCGGAGAAGGCTGATGGGCATGCACACAGAAATACTTATGTTGGCTGGCTGCCAGAGAGCCTCATGACACTGTCGATGAGCGTGGAGGAGTCCATCTCCAACCTGGCACAGAGCTTTGGGAGCCTGGCCTTTCCAGCTTTGAAGTGTGGCCAACACTTCCAAACCCAGCTGTTATGCATTATCCGATAGCCGATGTCTCAGTTTCCATTGCAGCACAAGCAGAAGCCACTCAGACTGAGGTCATGAGGTCTCGGCTTGTTGGCCTGCAAGCGCAGTTTAATGCCATGCAAGCTCAGACTGCTGTCATCATGGCTACAGATGCTCATGGTCAAAGGGGCTTGCAGGGTTTAACAGCAGTCCAGGAATCTGTGCTCCAGCAGATTATTAGGATTGTTGAGACATCACCCCTGAGGAGTTGCAGTGGCTCCGTGGTGCAAACCTGCTTTCGTCACTGAAAGTCAACAGCCTTCTAGCAGCCTTGCAGCAGCCATTGGGGGAGCACCAGGCCAGGCAAAGGAAGGGACTAAGAGAATGCACAAGCATGAATAGATGAGTATTATTTGAACTATTGGAAGTGTTGTTAGATGAAGTTGTTATGGAATTGTTGCTTTATATCTTTTATGTCAGGATTGGGGCCAAGAGGACACTGTAATCATCCATTACATTGGGCCATAAGGTGGGGAAGTGCTGAGCAACAGTGATTTGAGAACTTATTCAGGCGAACCAGGGTATGATGAGATGCTCACAGACAGCTTGTTTGGACTGTGGATGCGTTGGCTCTTCCCTTCCTTTTTCTCCTCCTCCATTTCCTCTTCCCCCTCTTCCTGCTGCTTCTGAGATGGTCAACAAGCCCTGATTTTGAGGGTTGAGCCTCATGACAGATGAAGTATAAGGTGGAAAAATGTGAACTTGTCCGCTTTGACAGGAAGAATAGAAAAGGAGTGTATTATTTAAATGGAGAAAGACTGCAGAACTCTACAGTACAGAGGGATCTGGGTGTCCTGGTATATGAGTCACAAAAAGTTAGTATGCAGGTAAAGCAGTGACCAGGAAGAAAAATGGGAATGTTGGCGTTTATTACAAGGGGAATGGAATATAAAAGTAGGAAAGTGTTACTACAGCTGTACAGGGCCTTAGTGAGACTGCATCTGGAGTACCGTGTACAGTTTTGGTCTCCTTACTTAAGAAAACATATAATTGCATTAGAAGCAGTTCAGAGAAGGTTCAGTTGAGTGATTCCTGGGATGAAGGGGTTAACTTATGAGGAAAGGCTGAGCAGGTTGGAACCATATTCATCGGAGTTTAGAAGAATGAGAGATGGCCTTATTAAGACATATAAGATTCTGAGGGGGCTTGGCAGGGTAGATGCTGAGAGGATGTTTCTCCTTACAGGGGAGCCTAGAGCGAGGGACACAGTTTAAAAATTAGGTTAGTTATACATGCACATCAGTTATACAGTCACATCAGCCAAACACATTGCACAACAATCGTTGACATATTTCTCTCTCTCTCTTACAGGACATGATGGCACACAACCAGAGGCAACAGGAGCTAACCATTGGGTGACAGGCACCACTACATGTCCTTATCTATGGAGGAGTTGATGCTCGCCATCATTGGGGTGACCATGATGGAGGCTGAAATCAATAAAGATGCCACATGCTCAAATCTAACCCTTCTTTCCATTCCCCCTCAGGCCGCAATCTGTCCTGATTTACAAGTTATCAGTGGTTTAAAGATGCACCTTTTGCTTCCCCCATCCTATACGCAGCACAATCCACTCTCATTTCCACTACCCAAGAATAACCTGGCCAGACAATGGTGCAGGAGCAATAAATGGTAGAAGAAGAAGAAGAAGAAAAAGAAACTGCTCACACTGTCACAGCCGCCATCTCAGATACTGGCACTGAGCTTACTGTAGGGAGGAGCTTAGTGGTGGGATCTGCAATTGGTGAGTCACCAGGTAAGAATGGTCTACAGCCAGATCAGGGGGGAAGGACAGAACAGGTGCCAGCTTACCAGGGGGTGAGGACACACACGGGTTTGCTGCAGAGGATTCAGATGGGAACTTCGATGGGGCAGCATACAAAAAAAGGCTGATGGGTATGCACACAAAAAAATACTTGGTTTATTAGCAGGCCTGCCAGAAAGCCTGTGATCACTTTCAAGGAGTATGGAAGAGTCCAGCACCAGCCTTTTACATGGCAGAGCTTAGAGCCCATCCTCTTCAGTTTGAAAGTTGTGACCAACTCCATGAGATCACTTGGGGAGCCAGCCATGATGCAGTATCTGATGACCAACATCTTAACATCCGTTGCAGCACAAGCAGAAGCCATGCAACATCTGATTTCTGCAGTCGAAGCTCAGACCAAAGTCATGCAGGCTTAACTTGGTCCATCCAAGCCTAGGTTGCTACCATGCACCCTCAGATTTCTGCCATCATGGTTGAACATACTCGTGCTCACCAGGGCTTGCAGCTTCTCACAGCAGTCCAGCAACCTGTTACCATCATACTGCAAAGATTGTTGAGGTGCTGCTCCAGGGGAGTGATAAAAGGTCCTTGGAACAGAAACCAGCTGTCCTCTCTGGGGATGACAGCATTCATCCTCTCTGCCAATGCCCTTGTTATTACCTGTCAGTCAGCCAGCCCAGATTGCTGTTGCCCATTGAGGTGGTGCAGTCCAAAGCCAGGCCTTCCAAAGCCAGACCATCGTGAGGTCACCCTGCAAGTCCACTGTTTCCTTCACTGAAAATCAACAGTTCTCCACCAGCCATGCTGCAATCATTTGGATATTACTGCAAAGGAGCACTAGGTCAGGTAAAGACACATAAGCCAGGATTTCTCCTCAGCGGGCGGGTGCCACGGGCGGGCCTGAGAGCCGCCCGTGATCGGGCCCTGACAGCAATTTCACGCTGGCTGGCCATTAATTGGCTAGCCAGCGTGAAATGCGCGCTGCCGGGGTGGGGGTGAGAGAAGGACGAGCACGGAAGCTTGTGCATGTGCGCAGGTGCGCACAATGAAATCTCCCTGAGGCACAGAGCTGCCTCAGGGGGCTGAAGATTTAAAAGCTCAAAAATAAAAAAGTTAACATTGTTAAAAGCATGTCCCCTCATGTGTCTCTGAGCAGGGACATCTTATGAATGAAATTTCAAAATATTTATTTTATTTTTATTTGCTGTTGGAAACCTCATCCCACCCGTGGATGAAATTTCCTAAAATATCCAAAGGCTGCTTGGTCTTTTTGCCTGCCCGCCAACTGTAAGATTGGACAGGCAGTGAAAAATTTCATTTAATTATTACTTTATTGGCCTTATTGGGCCTGTTAATTGTCGGAGGGCGCACTGCCAACTCCCGGGTGTGCCCACTGACTGAAATATTGCACGAGTGCGCAATGACTCAGGACGCTCGCCCAACGTCACCGCGTGATCTTTTACACTCAAGCGGGTCAGACGCACCCCCACCCACTCAGCAGCAATATCAGCCCATGGAAAATGGGCACTAAGGGAATACACAATGTTGAATAGTTGACTTTCGTGTGGAATATTGGATAGTTTGATCAAGTTGGTTTGGAATGTTCATTTTGTGGGGCTTTTATTTCAGCATTGCGGCCAGGATGACACTGTGATAGTCAATAACAGAGGCAAGATAAGAAGTGTGACTGTTGTTGATGGAGAATTGGAGTTATGTTCACTGGTACCATTATTGGATGAGACAGTCATGGCCAGCCTGGCCAGAAAGGGTATATGTTGGTTGCCTCCTCCCTTCCTCCTCCTCTTCCTCCCTCTGCTCCTCACTCACAATATATCTGATAGCAAGGCTGACCCTCATGATGGCAACATTGTGCAGAATGTAACAGAAAATATTGAATTGCTGAACATGCTCTGGAGAGTACTACAGGGCTCCTCCAAAGGGCCCAGACAATGGAGACATTGCTTCAGCATCCTGTTATGATCCCAGCTGATGTTAATAGTGGACGAAAACAGAAAATGCTGGAAAAACCCAACAGGTCTAACAGCATCTGTGGAGAGAAAAAAAAAGCAGAATTAACGTTTCGAGTCTGTGTGACTCTTCTTCAGACCTAAAGAGAAGTAACAATGTGATGAAATTTATACTGTTTAAGGTGGGGTGGAGCAGGTGAAGCTGGATAGA
This sequence comes from Cetorhinus maximus, assembly GCF_964194155.1. NCBI lineage: Eukaryota > Metazoa > Chordata > Chondrichthyes > Lamniformes > Cetorhinidae > Cetorhinus > Cetorhinus maximus. The sequence continues at coordinate 88,348,945 of NC_135885.1, forward strand.
AGGTCAGTGATAGTTGGAGGCAAAGGAGAGATTGCCAGAGATGTCATGGACAAAAGGACAAAGGGTTGTTAATGGTACTGATACTGGCTAAAGGGGGTGCTGACGGTGGCATTAAGATCAGAAAGCAGAATGTGATAGAAGCAGGACAAGGGTAAGCACTCTGGAAAGAACAACATGAACAAGTGACAGATGGTCCTTGTGGGGGTGGGGTGGGGGGAGAGGATGGTGGTGGGAGAAAAGATTAAAAATAGGATATAAGGTGGAGATAAAACAAAGAATAGAAATGAAAATAAATAAAAATAAAAATGATAATAAAAAGAAGTGGATGAAAAATAAAAATTAAAAAATGAAAAAATAAAAATTAAGAAATGAGAATGAATATTGAAAAAAAGGAATAAAAAGGGGCTGAGGATGGAGGAGAGAGTTCATGGTCTGAAGTTGAACTCAATGTTAAGCCCAGAAGACTGTAAAGTGCCTTATCGGAAGATGAGGTGCTGTTCCTCCAGTTCGCGTAGGGCTTCACTGGAACATTGGAGCAGGCCAAGGATGGACATGTGGGCATGACAGCAGGGTGGTGTGTTGAAATGGCAAGCGACAGGAAGGTCTGGGTCATGCTTGCCGGCAGACCGAAGGTGTTCTGCAAAGCGGTCACCCAGTCTGCATTTGGTCTCTCCAATGTAGAGGAGACCACATTGGGAGCAGCGATTACAGTAGACCAAATTGAAAGAGGTGCAAGTGAAGCAAGTGAAGTATTTGGGCCCTTGGACGGTGAGGAGATACCCCGTTCTCTCAGGTCAAACCCTGACTTTGTTATCAAACCTGTTGACAAGGGTGATGCTGACCGATCGTGTCAGCCTGTTCCTGCCCCATGGAACTCACTTCTTCCTATCTTGACTCCATTCTCTCTCCCCTTGACCAGCCTCTTCGCACCTACATCCACGATTCCTTTGATGCCCTACGTCATATCAACAATTTCCTGTTCCCTGGCCCTAACCGCCTCCTCTTCACCATGGATGTCCAATCCCTCTACACCTCCATCCTCCACCAGGATGGTCTGAGGGCTCTCTGCTTCTTCCTTGAACAAAGGCCCAAACAATTGCCATCCACCACCACTCTCCTCCGTCTGTCTGAACTTGTTCTCGCGCTGAACAATCTCTCCTTAAACTTGTCTCACTCCCTCCAAATAAAAGGTGTGGCTATGGGTACCCACATGGGCCCCAGTTATGCCTGTCTCTTTATGGCGTATGTGGAACATTCCTTGTTCCAGTCCTACTCAGGCCCCTTCCCACAACTCTTTTTTCAGTACATCAATGACTGTTTCGGTGCCGCTTCATGTCTCGTCTGCATCTGGAAAAATTTATCAATTTTGCTTCCAATTTCCACCCCTCCATCACTTTCACATGGTCCATTTCCAACACTTCCCTTCCCTTCCTTGACCTGTCTGTCGCCATTTCTGGTTATAGGCTGTCCACCAATATTCATTACAAGCCCACTGACTTGCACAGCTACCTCGGCTACAGCTCCTCACACCCCGCTTCCTGTAAGGACGCCATCCCATTCTCTCAGTTCCTTCGGCTCCATCGCACCTGTTCCGATGAGGCCACTTTCCAAAATGGCGCTTCTGACATGCCTTCCTTCTTCTTTAACTGATGTTTCCCATCCACTGTGGTTGACAGGGCCCTCAACCGTGTCCGACCCATCTCCGGGCCTCTGCCCTCACACTCTCCATTCCCTCTCAAAACCATGATAGGGTCCCCATTGTTCTCACTTTTCACCCCACCAGCCTAAAGGATCATCCTCCGCCATTTCCACCAACTCCAGCATGATGTCACCACCAAACACATCTTCTCTTCACCCCCCCCAATTGCCATTCCATAGGGACCGTTCCCTCCAGGACACCCTGGTCCACTCCTCCATTGCACCCAACATCTCATCTCCCTCCCACGGCACCTTCCCATGCAATCGCAGAAGGTGCAACACCTGCTCCTTTACCTCCTCCCTTCTCACTGTCCAAGGGCCCAAACACTCCTTTCAGTTGAAGCAGCGCTTCACTTGCACCTCTTTCAATTTAGTCTACTGCATTCGCTGCTCCCAATGTGGTCTCCTCTATATTGGAGACACCACACGCAGACTGGGTGACTGCTTTGCGGAACACCTTCAGCCTGCCCGCAAGTATGACCCAGACCTTCCTCTTGCTTGCCATTTCAACACACTATCCTGCTGTCATGCCCATATGTGCATCCTTGGCCTGCTGCAATGTTCCAGTGAAGCCCAATGCAAACTGGAGGAACAGCACCTCATCTTCTGATTAGGCACTTTACAGCCTTCCGGACTGAATATTGAGTTCAACAATTTCAGGCCATGAACTCTCTCTTCCATCCTCACCACTGTTTTATCCCCTTTTTTCAATGTTCATTCTCATTCCTTAATTTTTATTTTTTCATCCACATTTTTATTTATTTTCATTTCTATTCTTTGTTTTATCCCCACCTTTTATTCTATTTTCAATCTTTTTTCCCACTACTGTCCCCTCCCCGCACCCCCCACCCCACCCCCACAAGGACCATCTGTCATTTATTCATGTTGTTCTTTCCAGAGTACTTACCCTTGTCCTGCTATTACCACATTCTGCTTTCTGATCTTAATGCCACCATCAGTATCTCCTTTAGCCAGTATCAGTACCATTAACATCCCTTTGTCCTTTTGTCCATGTCATCTCTTGCAAGTTCTCCTTTTCCTCCACCTATCACTGGCTTTCTATCCAGCTTCAGCTGCTCCACCCACCCCCCAACTCCCCCACCCCCCCACCCCCGCCTTAAACAGTATAAATTTCATTACATTTTTACTTCTCTTTAGCTCTGAAGAAGAGTCATACGGACTCATACGGACTCATACGGAGTCATACATTAACTCTGCTTTTTTTTCTCTCCACAAATGTTGTTAGACCTGCTGAGTTTTTCCTCCATTTTCTGTTTTTGTTTCAGATTTCCAGCATCTGCAGTATTTTGCTTTTTACTAGTGGACGAGCCAGATCCCAGGGTGGAACCTGGCTTGATAGCTCCTAACGTTTATTCTTTGTTTAGATACGTGGAGAGTGGCTACTGAACAGAGTCACAGGAGTCAGCAGATGAACTTTTAACAAAAGAATAAAACATTTATTAAATAAGAAAAGATGAAGTATATTATAATACTCCTTCGCCCACAACTATACCTTTACAGATATATACAGATTTGTAAGGATTACACAAGTTATAAAAGCTATCTTACACGCTAACATCCACAGTAAGCACTTAGTCCATGTAAACCAATAGGTGACCTGTGGTCAGGCACACCACACTCTGAAACCAAGTGACAGATGCCACCCCAAACAGATGCTGTGGATCTCTCCTCAACTCCCCCCAGACACTTGTCACACTGTGAACCAACCAGTCCCACTGAACTCTGTCTTTCACATGAGGGTTTCCAATCTCCACACTCCAAGAACTCGCTATGGAATCTTCTCCAAAACTGACACTTTCTCTCAGATGCCTTCCGCAAGGGTCCACCTCCAGGGTTTCAAACTCCCCTTCTGATGTTCCTCTCCCCTTGATCACCAGGTGCATTCAAACTTTCTTCCACACACTCTCTCTTACTGACTCAGCTGTGCCAACAGAACACCACTGCTTCATATGCCCATAATAAAGAGATACAGACCTACAGATGTTTCCTTGAACATTCTGGCTTCTCGCATGCCTGAATCACTTTAAACCTACTTCCTCCAGCTTTCTACCCTTTAAGCCTGAAGCTTGGAGACTTCGTCTCTGCTCCGTACTGTTACTTCCACAGAACAGGACCTTTTCCAGACTCTTGTTCTTCCTTTGACTAGAAGGTCTTCTTGGGACCCCTCCTTTCTGTCTCACTCCTTGGCTTTGGGACCTCTTGGTTCTTTTGGGAAATCTATTCTGTCTGAAGTTCCCACTTCCAATATCCAGTATCTCTGGAATCCTGGCTTCAACTTCAGTTTGAAACTTGCTATCTGTCCCTCTACTGTCCAGTCTCTCTGGCTGCTGCTTCCAACTGAACTCAAACTGCTTCTTTTTAGTTTTTTGTTGCCTCTGTGTGTTCGTGGGGCCTCCTTCTCCGGACCCCTGTTACAAGGCAACAGCATAGTTTTTTCTACTCTTGTTTGCTTTAACTCTCCTTCAAGAGTTGTAAAAATCTCATTAGAAATGTAGGCATCTTTTAAAGTGAAACTAAAAACTCAACTTCTCCTTTTCTTAACAGACAAATACAGAAATACAAATCAAACTTAAACATTAAAAATACATGTTACCCTTAACACACCCAAATGCACATATAACTTACTTAATCTATCTCTAGTTCCTAACAACCCCACTGGTCTGCTCAATGACAATTCATGTGGCATTCTTGTTGTATGCATACTGTCCATGTGTGCATGGGTTATGTACTGAGCGCATGAACCAAGTGGTCACTGGATCACCCTTATCATCCAATAGCTGCTCGCTGGCCTCTTCTATTGCCTCAAATGCTGTCGGTACAACGGACTGATGCAAAATAAAACCACCATGACTTCTGCTAGGATAGCAGACACTGACCTGCATAACCTGCACACCAGTTACACATTCAGAGAGTGGAACCCTTTGAGGTTGTAGTACACCTCTACAGTTAGGTATGGCATCTGCAAAGCCCTGTGTGTGCAGCTGATGGCATGTTGCTCCATAGGGAAGCCCACTATTCTGGCAAAGCCACATGCTTTCTCCACCTGCTCCTCATTGGAAAGAGAGAATGCAATGGATTTCCCTCTCTTTGCATCAGTGCATCAGTCATCTCACTTTTACAACAGTGGAAAGTGAACTGCGAGATGTTGAAGATAACTTCTGCTTCAGCCAGGAATGAGTGTGATGTGAAGAAGTTCATGGCCACAGTAGCCTTTACTGCCACTTGCATTGGGGCCTTCACTCTGCTCTGAGGCTGTAGGTCTGCATGCCAAATTTCAGTGAGCACCTTCTTACCCGAGGCATTGCACAGTGTTCCTCACTTTGGTTGTGGTAGGAGATCTCCTCCCTGAAAACCCTGGGCAGATATGGTCTCCTGCTAAGTATCCTTCTCCCCTTCCTTCTCCTTTGAGCATTTATCCCCTACTGTGTTGTGTCTGCTCATTCTTCCTGTCATGCTGCAGGCCAAGAGTGATGGAAACTATAGCATCCATGACTGGAAGCAAGTGGTCTGAGCACAACCCTTGAAGTGGAGGCTTTCACCACATGCCACACCACTCGCTTCACTAAAATTAAATAATAACTAAAACCATGAAACTAACTCAACAATACCCAGTAGAAATCAATCAGCAACTGCACTGAAAGTAGGTCCTATCCCTTTGACTATCCCTTTGAATAGCGATGGTGGTGCAGAGGGTAGTGGGGGGGAATGGCCCTTCCTGCTGCTGATGTGACAATCTGCCCACTTTGCATACCTCTGGTGCATGATCCCAGCACCCATGCGAACCACCTCACCAAAACGATGTCCGGTGCACAGAACAGAAGTGTGTGCAAGCGCACTGACGCCATTTTGGACGAAAACAGCATGTGTAATGCTGAAAATACAGGTGCTACACCTTTGAGTTTTGCAGCCTGAGATAGGATTACATACAGATTCACTAGATTGCTGCCTGGCATGAGGAAACACAAAAAAAATTTTGAAAAATTAGGTAATTTCAGTTATAACAAATTCCAGGGTGATATGATAGAAGTATTTAAAATAATGAAAAGGTGAGACAGGCTAAATAGAAACAGATTCTTTCCAGTAGTTGAGGTGGTAAAGGGTCAAGGTTAAATGTAAGAGGTTTAAAACTTAAAGTGATGTGTACTTCTTTACTTGAGAGTTGTGAGATTGTAAAATTTACATCCAGGATTAGTAATTGAAGCAGAAACTATGTCAGCATTCAAGATTAGATTGAAAATGGGGATGAAGGGATATGGAAACAAGCAGAATAAATGTGGTTAGAATTAGTTCCTGGTATGTAGAATAAACGTTGACATGGATTGGGTGTGCCAAATGGCCTGCTGCCATATTGTACTTCAATACGTATTTCTTGTAAAGCAGGGAAGTGGGATTTGAGTTGATTAATCACTCCATTGTAAAGCTACCATTGGCCTAGATAAAATGAACTGCAAGGCCTCCTTCAGTCTAATTTCCATCATTTTACTTCTTCAATGATAAGTTCCTGATTTTGGCCAAGCCTCCTGGGACAGCAAAAAGAAACTAATCATTCCTAATTCCGGGAAAAGTGAGCAAAGAAGTCCTTCTAAATTGCTGTCAAAAAACCTCTAATGGAGTTGGTAGCAGCACTGGCTCAGCAGCTCACCCTCCTACCATTCTGTTGCGCAGGGAAGAAATAAAATCTGATGTTTTAAGATAAAACAAATACGTAAGACACTTAAAATTGATGACAATTATGTAGCATTGCAAGCATCAGTAGCTTTAATTTCAGCAATAGATTTGTAGATTAAATGCAGCCAAACTGCTGACTCCAGAGATGATTTTTACCAGTGCTTCCAAAGGCAGCATTAGAACTGCAGCTACCAGTTTTTCTACAGCCGGCATTCAACAATGCAGATTTCCTTTTGGTGTTCAGTATGGGCTTCTCCCAGCTAGCAAGGAAACTCCAGCCTTCAAAAATAAAATTATAAATCATAACTTTCAACCAACTTCACGTTCAGAATGTGTATGTTACTACAATGTTGGGGAATCTGCACTATATACAAGTGGTACAAATTCCATACCACCAAAACCCAGGTTATTACAACACCACCACTTCTTTATAATGCTATAAAGGGGGCATTATATACCTGAAATCTTTCATTCCTCTTGAATTATTAACTGGACCAAATTTTATTTTAGAAACATATTTAGAATATTGTTGGAAGTAAAGCTAAATTAGCCACTGATTTCTGAAGTCTAATATGAACTTTTTCTCTAATTCCTCTTTTTTTACAAATTTCATTTTAGGCAATAAATGGTTAATGAACTGTGACTGACATCAGTAGATTTAAGTAAAATTTCTTGATCAATTATATAAAACTTATACAGCTTTCCCATAACTTGACACTTGGTCACTTGAATCACTAACTATTAAAGGCATGTTTAACCATTATCTTAATTCACAGTGTGATTCTGTATTGCTTATCAGCCTGTTATATAGTTTCAAAACAAAGTTATGTTTTGTTGTGAGAAGATTATTAATTGCTGATATTAATCAATTAATCATGGTTAAATCTTTCTGATATTCCCATAAATGAAACAGTGTTTTGATTGTATAGTTGTAATTTTAACCTGACTGTTGGAGCACTTTGAGGATTGATATTATTATATCTGTCTAACATCATCTCTATTGATGACAGTGATTTACAAAATATCTTCATATGGTAGTTACTGATCTTGTAAGTAACATGGGAACCTGGTTCAATCTGAGCAATACAATTATTAATTATGGTGGGATTTTAATATATGGGGTTTTAATCTGTTGTAGTAAAACTATTTAGAAACAATTTTAGGCAAAGGTTTTATGGTAGAGCATGAAATATCGAACTGGTCATGTGACAGTAACTAAGACTATTATGTAACAGTGAGCAATTGGTACTCATTTTAAAACTGTTTAACCACATTTTCCGTTTCATATAAAGTATCAATGATTTTAACCATAATCTCAATTGTAGCTATACATGTAGAATTTGCAAAATAACTGGGATGTTGTTTACATCTGTGTTATTTCAGTTTACTTTTGGTATATCAATTATACAATGTAAAGGACTGGAAATGCCATAGATCATGGCGTATAAGTCAATATGGTGTATAAGATTACCTTATTTTTTCAACACCAAAATGCATGTTTAGGCCTATACTCAGCATATGAGTTGACACCAGCGCCACCCCCCCGCCCTTTTTCAGATAATAAATGCACCTTAAGGGTTACGCTCGCATGTTTAGGGCTATACTCACCTTGTAAGTCAGTGCATGGGATCAAGCAGGTGAAGTTGGAAGTGCTGCCAAGATGTGCGGGAATTTAAGATGCAGTCACAAAGAGCAGACCACGCATGGCAACCGTTGAACAGAAATGGGTCCTCCAGCAAAAAGATTGAGCTATGAAGCTGGTTTCAAACTAAAAGTCGTTAAATTTACTAACTCATCAAATAACTGCGTCAGCGAGAGAATTCGACGTTAGTGAAAAACTAGTGCAAGAATGAAAAATGATTGGATCCCATCCTGAAGAACAGGCTCAAGACTAAATGTGCCAGAACCAGCCACTGGCCTGATCTTGGGAAGTACGTATTGGAATGCGTCCTCGAAAATCATCAGAATGGTTACATCATCACCAGAAATGCATTGTGTATGTATGCACTTGAGTGGGCTAAATCAAACCCTGAGCCCAGCAAGGATTTCAGAGCAACAGCCAGTTGGTGTAATCATTTTATGGAATGAAAATAAATGTCTAATGTTGTGGCAGAAGACTGCTCTAAGACTACCCAAAGTCCTCAATTCCCAAAATTACCAGTCTCCAGCAATTCATCATCAGACAGTGGCAAAAACACGAGCACCCATTATGTCACATCGGCAACATGGATGACTCACCCATGAATTTCAATATGCTTAGCAACCAAACTCTGGAGTGACAAGGTTCAAAAACAGTTCTAGTGAAAAACACAGAACATGAGAAGACAAAATTCATAGCAGTTCTAGGGCAATGGAGTGAAATTAAAGCCTATGGTAATTTTCAAATGTAAGACCACGCCAAAAATCCAGTTCTCTGTGGGAGTTTTTGTACATGTCCATGACAACAGTTAGCTGAGTGGAATGAAGTTGTGGTTTGTTAATGTGTAGACTAGGCACCTCAATGGCCTATGCAAAGAATGCAGCTTATTAGTATGGGACGTGGTCAGATCCCTATAACCAATGAGATCAAAAAGCACCTGTGAAGAAATAACACCCAAATTGAAGTTATATCAGGGGTCTAACATCCATAGTTCACTTTTCGATGGTGCCTCAATAAATTATTCGAGGATCGTGTTTCCACCAAATGGAATAGATGGACAGTTGACAGAGAAGAAAAACCTTCACAAAGAGTGAAAATATGTATGTTGCCTCACTTGATGTTTTCTGTGGTTTTGTCATCAAATCGTAGGATGCCATTAATGCACAAGTTGTCATCAGGTCATTCAAAAAATGTGGAATATCAAATTCAATGGATGGAGAGGAAGATGATTTGTTGTAGAGGGATGATTATGAAATTGAAAGTGCCACACTGGTCCAGAGTGGGATCCTGATGACGTTGTTATAGCCAAAGTGACTCAGGATAAATTCGTTGAACTCTTACCAGATGCTGTAGACAATGAATTTGACGGTTTTTAAAATTTTATGATTGTGGTTCAAACTATCCTTGTAGAATTATTTCATTAAATAAAATGTGACCCATTGGGCAGAATCGTCCGCTCCCGTTTGCAGTGGGCGTCATAGCGGGCAGGAGCGGAAAATATTGGGAGATCACAAAAATCAGTTTCACGTCGTCGGAGAACGCGGGAACTTAATTTCAATACTTGAGCATCTCATTATAAGCCCTGCTCACTGGAATCATCTCCCCATGCTGGATCATCCAGGCACATCGGCGTACATAAGCGACATGCACTTGGCGAGCTGCATTTTGCCTGGGACTTTGAGGTTCATTTGCCTACCTTGCTTCGGCAGCGTTCATGGTCATCAGCGCCAGTCTTTGCATGCAGCACCAGATCACTTTTAGGGGGGTTCACATGCAGGTCTCTACCTACCAGACTAGCCATAAGGCGGGGGGTGGCTTTTCAATGGCTGCAGGGCTAGGGCTTGCTTGGGGAAGGGGGAGAAGTGGCCTCAGGCAAGTGAAGAGGCTGCAGGGCAAGGGCTGTACTGGGGGAGGAAGGTATCCCAGGGTGTGTGTGGGGGAACATGTTGATCTGTGCTAGTGGCCTAAAGATGGTGAGGGCTGAGGAGGCAGTCTCCAGAGGAGATGAGGCCAGATGGAGATGTGAGGTTGTGTGTGCAACAGTGAGTGGTGATGTCCCTTGAGCTGGCAGTGAATGAGATGCCAGTGAATGTATGATGGTCTTGGGAGTGTATGAGTTTAGAGTGGTGAGACGGATGCCTTACCCTGGCAGCACAGATGAGATCATTCACCCTCTTTATGTATTGGATGGCCAACCTCTCCTGTGCAACATTGGCACTGAGCACCACTGCCACCGCCTCCCAAGCCAGAGTGGTGAGATTGCAGAATGGAGGACATCAGAAGGGGGAACCTCCAAAAGGCATTCCAGAGATTGGTCACTGAACTCTTCTTGGCCTTCAGGGCCATGTCTTCACTGGAGCAGTCCTGGGCTGCAAGCATTGAGAACTGTGTGCGCGGCTGCAGTTTAGATGTAACACCAGGAGTGAGGAAATAGTGAGTTAAAGGCATGGCAGGCGATTCAGAGGCTGCCCACCAGTGAGTCGCCGCGTTTCCTGTGGCTGCATAATTACTGAGGCAGGGAGCAGATGATACGGTGTGAAAAACCGCCACTGACACCGACACTAATGGTTCATATTTTATACTAAACATATAAGTTGACTCCCGTCTTTGAAAGATTTTTCAAAGCTTCAAAGGTTACTTGTACGCCATGATCTATGGTATTTAATTGGAGAGAAATTATTCTGAATAGAGTAATGCTCTGCCAGTCTTAGTGTGAAATGGAATATGGAAAATTCAGCTAAATTGAAAAAATTTACACTTTTAGGAAGTTGGAATTAAGCATAATCTATCATTCTTCATGAAAAGAAACTTAATTTGTCATGACCTCTTATTAAAGGAAATCAATTGTTAACATAATTGTAGACAAGATGCAGACTGCAAAAATACATTTTTGCATTAATTTTACAAACAGCGGGAATTAAACAGGAAAAAATGAAAATTAATATTACACAGAATATTAATATAAAATGCAACAGGATAGGAATTGGATAGTCTCAGTTATTGGGCACAGTGGTTGCAATTTGCGACCTACCAGTGCCCATTCAGATCAAGGTGGGCAAAACTCAAACTTGATGTACCCACCTCTTCCAAATGATCATGGGGGTTACAGTAAGCAATGAAGAGAGCAAATGGCATGTTGGCCTTTATTGGTAGGCGGTTGCAGTATAAGGATAAGGAAGTTTTGCTACAATTGTATGCGACTTTGGTAAGACCACACCTGGAGTACTGTGCACAGTTTTGGTCTCCATACCTAAGGAAGAGTATACTTGAAAGCAGTACATCAAAGGTTCACTAGATTGGTTCCTATGATGAGAGGCTGAGTAAATTGGGTGTATATGCTCTGGAGTTTAGAAAAATAAGAAGTGATCTCATTGTAACTCACAAGATTTTGAAGGTGCATGACAGGGTAGACACTGAGAGGTTGTTTCCCCTGGTTGAGGAATCTAGAACACAGGGGTGGGGGCACAATCTCAGGATAAGGGGTAGATCATTTAGGATGGAGATATGGAGAAATCTCTTCACTCAGAGGGGTGTGAATCTTTGGAATTCTCTAAACCAGAGGGATGTGGATGCGCCATCAGTAAACATATTTAAGGCTGAGGTAGACAGACTTTTAGTCTCTTTGGGAATCAAGAGATGGGGAGCGGGCAAGAGAGTGGAGTTGAGGCAGATCAGCCACCAACATATTGAATGGTGGAGCAGCCTTGATGGACCGTATGGTCAATCCCTGCTCTTATTTCTTATGCTTCCTATTCCTTATGATTGTAGCACTGGCCCGAGTGGCTCCTTGGTGCTTTTCTCTGCCCATACTGCTTGCAGCCTCTGTGCTCTACACTCTGCAGGAGGGTCTAGCAATGTTCAGAAGATCATGAGAAATAGGAGCAAGCTATTTGGCTCCTCGAGCCTGCTCTGCCATTAAATAAGATTATGGGCTGATCTGATTGTGGTCTTAAATTCGCCTAACCCTTGATTTCCTTGACGATCAAAAAACTGTTTAACTCAGCCTTGAGTATACTCAATAACCCAGACTCATTTGGTCTCTGGGGAAGAGAATTCCAAAGACTAACGATCCTCTGAGAGAAGAAATTCCTCTTAATCTCTGTCTTAAATGGGAGATGCCTTATTCTGAAACTGTGTCTTCTAGTTCTAGATTCCCCCACAAGAGGAAATATCCTCTCATCATCTATCCTGTCAAGCCTCCTCAGAAACTTATATGTTTCAATAGAATCACCTCTCATTCTTCTAAACTCCAATGAGTATGGGCCCAACCTACTTAACCTTTTCTCATAAGACAACCCCTTCATCCCAGTAATCAGCCTAGTGAACCTCCGCTGAACTGATTCCAATGCAAGCATACCCCTCCTTCAGTAAGGAGACTAAAATTGTTCACAGTAGTCCAGGTGCAGTCTCACCAATGCCCTGTACAACTGTAGCAAGACGTACTTACTTTTATACTCCATTGCCCTGGAAATAAAGGTCAACATTCCATTAGCCTTCCTAATTACTTGCTGTACTTGCATGCTAATGTTTTGTGATTCATGTACAAAGAAACCCAGATCCCTCTGTACTGAAGCATTCTGTAGTCTCTCTCCATTTATATAATATTCTGCTTTCCATTTTTCCTCCCAAAATGGACAACCTTACATTTTCCCACATTGTACTCCATCTGCCAAATTTTTGCCCACTCACTTAACCTATCTATATCCTTTTGCAAACTCTTTGTGTCCTACTCACATCTTGCTTTCCTACTTATCTTTGTACCATCAGCATATTTGTCTCTAATTTAGTTGGTACCTTCATCCAAGTCATTAACATAGGTTGTAAACAGCTGATGCCCAGCACTGATCCCTGCAACACTCCATCAGTTACAGTTTGCCAACCTGAAAATGACCCATTTATCCTGACTCTCTGTTTCCTATTAGTTAGCCAATCCTCTATCCATGTTAATATATCACTCCCAACACCATGAGCTCTTACCTTGCACTGTAACCTTTTATGTGGTACCTTATTGAATGCCTTTTGGAAATCCAAATACACTACACCTACTGGTTCTCCTTTATCCACCCTGCTTGTTACATTCTCAAAGAACTCTAATAAATTTGTCAAACACAATTTTCCTTTTACAAAACCATGTTGATTCTGCCTGATTGTATTAGGGTTTTCTAAATGTTCTGCTTTATCTCCTTAATAATGGATTCTAGCATTTTCCCAATGACAGAAATTAGGCTAACTGGTTTATAGCTTCCTGCTTTCTGATTCTCTCCTTTCTTCAGTAGAGGTCCTATATTTGCAGTTTTCCAATCCTCTAGGACCTTTCCAGAACCTAGGGAATTTTAGAAGATTACACCCTATGCATCCACTATCTCTGCAGCCACTTATTTTAAGCTGCTAGGATGCAGGCTATAAGGTCCAGGTGAATTGTCAGAAGAAAGCCATTAGTTTTCCTAATAATTTTTCTCTAGTGATCCTGATTGTTCTAAGTTCCTCTCTACCTTTTGCCCCTCGGTTTTCTAATGTTCTTGGGATGCTTTCTGTGACTTCTACTGTGAAGACAGATGCAAAATACTTGTTCAAAGACTCTGCCACTTCCATGTTTCCCATTGTTAATTGTTCAGGCTCACCCAAGGCTTACTTTAGCTACTTTCTTCCTTTTTATACACTTGTAAAATCTTTTACTGTCTGTTTTTATATTTCTTGCTTGTTTTTTCTCATACTCTAATTTCTCCCACTTCATTTTTTTAAGTCATCCTTTGCTGGTGTTTCTCAATCTTCTGGGGTGCCATTAATCTTTCAAGTACTGTACATCTTTTCTTTTGATTTGATACCATCCTTAACTTCCTTAGTTAGCCACGGATAGCGCATCCTTCTTGTAGGGTTTTTCTTTCTCAATGGAATATATCTTTGTTGAGAGTTATGAAATATCTCCTTAAATGCCACTACTTCCCTGCTGTCTTACATTTTAACCTCTTTCACTTTAGCCATCACTGTCATCGTACCCTTGTAATTGCCTCTTTTTAAGTTCAAGACATTAATTTCAGACCCAAATTTCTCACCCTCAAACTGAATATGAAATTCTATCATGTTATAATCACTCTTACCTAGAGGAACCTTTACCATGAAGTAATTAACTAACCCTGTCTCATTACACATTACCAGCTCTAAAATAGGCTATTCCCTGATTGGTTCCAGAATGTATTATGCTATGAATACACTCTATGAACTCATCCCCGAGGCTACTTTTGCCAGTTTGATTTGTCCAATCGCTATGAAAATTAAAACCTCCCCCCGGTTATTGTTGTACCATTCTTACAAGCTCCCATTATTTCTTGATTTATACTGTGTCCTACAGTGTAGCTATTGTCAGGGGGCTATAAGCCACTCCCACCAGGATTTCTATCTCTTATCTCCACCCAAACTAACTACGTATTGGTCCTCTGAACCAAGATCATCTCTCCCTGGTGTGCTGATCTCATCTTTTATTAGCAGAGCCATCCCACTTCCTTTTCCATTTTTTCTTTACTTCTGAAATGTCAAGTATTCAGATCCCAGCTTTGGTAGCTTTACAACCACGACTCTGTAATGGCTGTCATATCTTGCTTACTTATTTCTATTTGTACTATCAATTCATCCATCTTGTTATGAATACTGTGTGTATTCAGGCAAAGAGCCTTTAATTCTGCCTTTATACCATTTTTCCCTATTCTGACCTTAATTGCTGATGCAGTCTTATGTTTGTATGCTCTGTCCCTTCCTGTCACGCTCTAGTTATCATTACTTGTACCTTTACCCTGTACTATTGCCTTGTCCTTTCGCTTTAACTTTGCAAATCACCCCTCACATGAACCACCCCCCTCCCCTCCCCCCACCCACACTTTTTAGTGTAAAGTCCACTCTACAGCTGTGGTTATACCATTCACTAGAACACTGTTCCCAGCACGGTTCAGGTGAAGGCTGTCCCAACTGTACAACTCCCTCTTTCCCCACTACTGGTGCCAGTGCACCATGAATCGAAACCCATATCTCCCACACCAATCTTTGAGCACTCATTCAACTCTCTAATCTTATTTTCCCTATGCCAATATGCTCTTGACTCAGGTAGTGACCCAGAGCTTTTTACCTTTGTGGTTCAGCTTTTTAATTTTGTTCCTGACTGCTCATACTCCCTCAGTGGAACATCTTCCTTAGTTCTTTAGTTATTTGTAGATCATGTGGTGCAAGCCAGTCTGCTCTTCTTAAAGGCTACACACCTGAACCGAAGGCTCCTAGAAAATCAACTTGGCACATTCCAGGAACAACAATAGCACAGCGCACAAGGAAGCACACTCCTCAATTCAAGGAGTTTGGTGAGTGGGGTGCATTCCAGTGTAAGGTCTGGGGTATTCCTTGACTTAATTGTAAGACTTAAGTCAATTACAATCATTAGACTGAGTTGGGAGAGGTGATCCGAAAGGAACATCCAGTTTTGACTAGCTACAGACCACGGTTGGTACGAGTATATTGTCACAAGTTTCGCAGAATTTATTAAGTTAATTACAATAAGTACAAAAATGCAATACTTAGTAAAGGCAGGGGAGATAGTCAGTTCACTCTGGAACGCCGGTTCACGACTTCTGGGCGACTGCAGCACTTATGTTCTGTTGGCCAAAGTCTATCTTCTTGCTTCTTGCTTCTTCATGCTGTGTGGCTGGCTGCTAAACGTTGATGCTGATTAACCCCTTCTCAACCCAGCCCCTCTACATGGTCAGTCGTATCCCTGAACTCTGATTGATTTGGGTAGCACATGATCAGTTCCTGATTGGTTAGGAGATGCATGATTACTGTCTGATTGGTCTCTTAAGGGTGATGACCACTTTACTGATGTCACTTCCTGTTAACTCCTGACTGGTTCCCTAAGATGTCAGTCTGTTGTGGGAGCATCCTTCCCATTAAAGCTTTTTCCCTGTTATTTTATGAAGTTCATAGCTTTCCACTAAGATAACGAGGCACCGCAGGGTAATTTGTGAATCTGCTTATTTGCAATAAGAGGATGTGAGGTGTCATGTCCTAATAATTAATACTTTGGCTTCCATATGTCAAATGTTTAATTGATATATCTAGGTGTTCTACAGAGGTCAAATGTCTATATGTGACTTCCTAGTGACTACTGATGCCTGGAGCAAGTTACTTAAAAATTACAAAAAGTACAAAAGGCAAGAAACCTCAAACTAATACCGAAATTCCACATACACTCCAATATGAAATCTATATAAAGTATGTATAAAAATCAGTGCACAGACAACCAGTGTGTTAAAACTTAGGTAACAAGATACACATATATGATACAGCATGATACATGTTCATGAGGAGTAAAATTCACAAGAACTACATAACAACAAAACTGATTACAAAAACTAATTCCAAAGTGATATATATATACAGCACTATTGTACACTTTGGAGAAAAGTGACTATTTCTTTTTGAAGACACTACAAGTTAAAAGACTAAATTAATTTAAGACATAAGGCTGAAGGTTTGAAAACTCACAGCTGTTTTCTTCAGACAATAGGGCTTTCTAACTCAAATATAACTAAAAGTGTTAATGGCTCGAGAGTTAATGGTTTCAGGCCATGGCTTATTCAATCTTGATGAGCTTTACATCATTTACTCTGTAATTAAACTATAAAAGTGTGTTTTGCACAGGACTAGGGCCATGTGGTGTATTTCACTTGTCAAGTAAGGATGCAGCTACAGACAAATACTCACATGGTGCGATTTTGTGTGTTACATTAACCACAATTAAGCAGAATATCATATTAGGTTAATTGATATATTTGGATTACTTGATCATGCTACATAACTAGACTAAAACTAATTATTAAACATGGTCTTTCCTACACCAGGCAGAACATTACATTTCCCCAGGTGGCAGGAAGCCTTCGCGTCACAGGGGTGGGACTGGGACCATGTCACCAGAGAGGTCACTGCCCAGAGCTTAGCCTCAGTGACATGTCAGCAGTGACAAAAAAGGATCTTACACTGGGGATCAATGTGGAAGCATCCTCACTTTACATCTTCTATTCACCATACCACCAACCTCTCAGTCTGCTCAATGTAACACACTGCCACACCTTACGCAGCAGCACTCACCTTTATATACCACATCTCATCGACACACATTTTCCAATGCTGCCAGCATCACACCTCCAGCTACCCAGCCACAGCAAGCATATAACCCAAGCACTTTGCCACACTATTACCAAGAGCCTGCCCTCTCTCTTGTGCAACAACCAGGAGACCCAGAGAACCAGAAAGCGGAATCATCCCAGATTTGCACTAAGTGCGGTAGTGGGCAGTAAAATGACATTTTACCCGCCAGCCGCAACGGCGGGTTTTCACACCATATAGTCCCAAACCCACTGCATTGCTTATGCATTCCCAGGAAACACGCCGCTTCCATGGGTGGGCAGGCTCTCATTCACCTGCCATGCCATCACCTCACTGCTTCGTCACACCAGGCACCATCTTTAAAGTCCGGCCACCCACACACATCTCAGTGCTTCCAGCCCAGAACTACCGAAGAGAAGATGTCCACGAAAGGCAAAAAGACTGCAGCCTCCAGGTTTAGTGATGCATCACTGGAACGCCTTTTGGATGTCATGGAGTCCTGTTGCAATTTCCTCTACCACTGCTTTGGCCACAGGATGGGCAGTGGCGTGACAACCAGGCTTGGGAGGCGGTGGCAGTGGAGATCAGTGCCAATGCTGCACAGAAGAGGTTGGCCATCCAATGCTGATAGAGGATGAATGATCTCATCCATGCAGCCAGGGTATGGCAACCATCTCATCACTCTAAACTCACACACTCAAGCCCATTACCTATTTACTGCCATCTCACTCACTGCCAGCTCAAGGGACATTGCCAACCATTCTCACACACGTAGTCCCACATATCCAAATGGCCTCATCTCTTCTGGAGACTGCCTCCCCAGCCCTCATTATCTTGAGGCCACTTGCACAGATCTACATGTGCACCACCCGCCCCCCACCCCTGAACCCCACACACCCTGAGTTACCCTCCTTTCCCAGTACAGCCCTCATCCTGCAGCCTCTTACCTTATCTGAGGTCACTTGTCCCCCTTCCCCAAGCAAGCCCTAGCCCTGCAGCCATTGAAAAGCCACTCACATATGGCTGGTCTGGTAGGTAAAGACCTGCCCGTGAGCCCCCCTAAAAGTGATGTGTTGTCTGTGAAGCCTGGTGCTGATGACTGCGAGTGCTGACCGAAGCAAGGTGGGCAAACAAACCTTGAAGTCCTAAGTGAAATGCAGCCTGCCATGTGCATATCGCTTATCTGCTGTTGTGAAACATGTCGGCATGTTTTCCTGCTGACGTTGCTGGATGATCCAGCCGGGGGGCGGTGGCGGGGGTGGGGGGGGGGGGGGGGGGGGGGGCGGTGTGACGACTCGGCGGGCAGATTTAATATGCTGATGTATTACAATGAGGTTCCTGACATTCAATGATGGAAAATGCGGCCCACCATCGGCGGGCTGAGCGGATGACCGTGAACTGGTTTCACGCTGTCGTGAAACCGATCGCGCCATATTGTCCTCTTCATCACCGAATACGCCCGACACTGGCAAGCATGGAAAATTCCGTCCAGAATGTGGGCTCCAAGACTCCATCCCCTGAGCCCCTTGGATGAGATGGTGCTAAAAATCATGCACCCAGAGGTGATACAACCATTTGGCACTTGGCACCATAGAGGCTGCCCAAGATGACAGTAAGTGACTGCCTTATGCCGCTTCTCAAATCCCTTCTCACCATCATCCTGAGATATGACAGCAAGTGGAAAGTCAGCAGCCACTAGGGTGGCATTGTGTAGGAGTATCAATATAGGTGGAGGCACGTGAAAACCAGGTACTGAGGGGATGAGCAAGGGTTCATTATTTTTGTCTAATTGGATATGTTTCTATATGCAGATGTTTCATGAAAGTTTTTATTGTTTAATGCTGTAATGGGGGTATGAAATGGATGTGATGGTGGTGAATGGTGGCTCTATATTGGGATATGGAACATATTAGAGTGGAAGCAGACCCCCTCAATTTGCCCTACCGTTTCAAAATAGCTTCATGAATAGCTCAATGGGAAGGAGTGAATATTTGCTAAAGTGTCTCAGATGAAATATTCTCTCCTCCACATAAAGCCCATTTAATTTAAAATGCATACTTATTGTTAATGATGGCCAAACTGTTGCTGTGGAAAATGGTCAAAAATCACACATGCAATTGTCATGTATTTCCTGTGATACTTTCACTACTACACTTTTAACATCACACTTGCGGCTCAAAGTAAAATAGCAGCAAATCTGAAATCAAGATAGGGAATATGCAATACAAAAGTACTTTGAAACTGCAGATGTGAAACAATTAAAAATTTATAAAACAGCCATTCTAGAGAAATCTACTAAAAAAGATGGTAAGCCATTCAAAAGCCGCGAAATGCTTTTTAAAAACATTTCCACCTATCAACGTCTTTCCTAAGAAATTGAAATTTCAACATCCAAAATAAGTTTTTCAGCAAAATTCTTTAAATGAATACTCACTTCGTAATGAAATGATTGAATTTACCCACTGAATTGTCTGGTTTTTAGTGGTTCACTATTAGAGTTTTTACTCTAGGCTCCTGCCTGTTTCGAAAGTGAAGGTGTTGATTGGACACTTTTCTTTACGGGGATTTATCAACCAGATCTGTACATTCTGAGCAAATGGCATTTGCAGAATTTCTCCATGTGCATGAGTGGACCTTTGAGTTGAAGCGAAAGTATGTTTCCATTTTTGTTTTTTTCCCCCAAAAGATTTTGAAATAAACTGGATGTAGCATTTTTAAAGAAAGCAAAGAACAACTTGCATTTATTTAGCACCTTTCATGACTTCAGGACACTCCAAACAGCTTTACAGCCAATTTCTGAAGTGTGGTCATTTGTGACGCAGGAAATACAGCCAACAATTTTTGCACAGCAAGATCCCAATGAATGAATATGATAATGGCTAGATGATCTGCTTTTCGTAATGTTGATTGAGGGATAGCTTTATTGGGGCACCAGGGATAAATCCCTTGCCCTCCTTTGGAATATTGCCACGTGATCTTTTACAGCCACCTGAGAGGGCAGACAGGTCTCAGTTAAGTGTCTTATTTGAAAGACAGCATTTCAACAGTGCAGTATTTCCTCAGTAATGTCATGGAGTGTCAACCAGGTTTTTGTGCTCAAGACCCTGGAGCAAAGCCCACATCAAAATATCAAACCCATAAACCTCTAATTCTGAGGCAAAAGTGTTATTAATTGTGCCAAGATTGTATGGAGGCAAGTTTCATATTTAAAATATTATTAACAACTTAATTTGTACAATGATCTCCTCAACTTTACCTCAGATAATAACACAGCACTTACAATTGACATCATCTGTGATTTCTTCTGTTTACATACTACAAAGCAACAAAAACATTCCTCATCAAGAATGGATTTTTTTGCTTTAGTGGAAAAGTCAAATAGTATTTCAATTAGTTTTTCCAAGTGATTTACACCTTGCTGGAAAATGAATTTGAATTATTGAGCTCCTCTTGATTGGCTGCTGTCAACGTCAATTGTAAC